>NW_027411644.1:157015284-159415284 GCF_047663935.1 Musca autumnalis
AAATAGTACCAAATTTGGTACAATTTGGATTTGGGTGAACGGATATAGCTGAAATTCCAAGATTTGGAATAAGGAGTACTGTTGGAGTGTAGGATTGATAAAGTTTTGGAAATTTTTAATTATGGGTAGGAAAAGTACTAAATAGTACTAAATTTGGTACAATTTAGATTTCAATGATGGGATACATTTGGAATCGTGAAATTCGGAATTAAAATTGCTTTGGATACGAATAGTACTAAATGGTACCAAATTTGGATTTGAGTTATCGGATGTATCTGGAATTCTGAAATTCGGAATTAAGCTTATTGTTTGAGCATAGCACTGAGGTAGTTTTGAAAATTTGTACTTATGTGTACGAATAGTACTAAATGGTACCAAATCTGGTACAATTTGGATTTGGGTGAACGGATATAGCTGGAATCGCGAGATTCGGAATAAGGATTACTGTTGGTAAGTAGGATTGATGATGTTTTTGAAATTTTTAGTTATGGGTACGATAAGTATTGGAATCCTGAAATTCGGCATTACGATTACTGTTGGAGTGTTGAAAGAGGAAGGTTTGCAAATTCGTACTTTGGATACGAAAAGTACTAAATGGTATCAAATTTGGTACATTTTGGATTACGGTGATCGGATGCAGCTGTAATCCTGAAATTTGGAATTAAGATTATTTTTGGCGTGTAGCATTGAGGTAGTTGTAGAAATTTGTACTCATGGGTACGAAAGTACTAAATGGTACCAAATGGCATTTGGGTGAACGGATATAGCTGGAAACACGAGATTTGGAATAAGGAGTACTGTTGGAGTGTAGGATTGATAAAGTTTTGGAAATTTGTAGTTATGGGTAGGAAAAGTACTAAATAGTACTAAATTTGGTACAATTTGTATTTCAGTGATAGGATACATTTGGAATCGTGAAATTCGTTAAAATTGATGCTGGAGTTTTGATAGAGGTAGGTTTAGAAATTCGTACTATGGATACGAAATGGTACCAAATTTGGATTTGAATTATCGGATATATCTGGAATCCTGAAATTCGGAATTAAGCTTATTGTTTGAACATAGCACTGAGGTAGTTTTGAAAATTTGTACTTATGTGTACGAAAAGTACTAAATGGTAATAAATTTGGTACAATTTGAATTTCGTTGATCTGTTGTAGCTGCCATACTCAAGTTTGGAATTAAAATCCCGGTAGGAAATGTACTAAATAGTACTAAATTTGGTAAAATTTGGATTTGAGCGAACGGATAGAGTTGGAATCAAGAAATTTGGAATTAAGATTACTGTTGGAGTGTAGGATTGAGATATGGAAGTAGTTTTTGAAATTCGTACTTATGAGTACGAAAAGTACTAAATTTGGTACAATTTGGATTTGAGCGTACGGCTAGAGCTGGAATCTTGAAGTTTGGAATTAAGATTAGTGTTGGGGTGTAGGATTGAGGAAGTTTTGGAAATTCGTACTTATATGTACGAAAACTACTAAACGGTACTAAATTTGGTACAACTTGGATTTGAAAGAACGGGTAGAGCTGGAATCAAGAAATTACGAAAAGTACTAAACGGAAGTCTGCCATTGTCCCGTATGGGATGTTTGTGGAACAATTACATTACTAAACGGTACTATATTTGCTACAACTTGGATTTGAGAGAACTTTGGGGTTAGTTTTGGAAATGCGTACATAGTTTTGGAAATGCGTACTTATGCTTACAAAAAGTACTACATTTTGTACAATTAGGATTTGGCTGAAATTATAGCTTTAGAATCCTAAAATGTGGAATTAGGTACACTTAGGGGTACGAAATGGTTCCATGTATTGGATGAACGGATAGACCTGGATTCGTGGGATTTGGAATTACGATTACTGTTATCATTTGCTTATAACGTCCGATTTAAGAAATATGTGCCATAAATATACGAAAAGTTGTAAATGGCACAGGATTTTGTACAATTTGTTATTGTGTAAGGGAATTTTGAAATAATAGAAGAAGGTTCGTATTTATGTATTTACGTGTAAAGTACTAAATAGTTCTATAATTGGTTTTGGGGGAACAGATAGAGCTGGAAATTAGGATGGCGGTTGTTGGGTTAGGCTGTATTTGCGCTGAGAACCTCAATATCTCAAAAAATGTGGATTGCTCTTGATGTGTAGGCGTGATGAAAATCGAACTAAATTTGTACGTATTAGTACACAAAATGTTTCCACCATTCTATATTATATATTGTTTATTTGTTTTGTATATTTAACGCATACGAAGTAGCGGGCATTTTGCTAGTAGACTATATTCCCCTGGGACCCCATTAGGCAAAAAAAAAATTCTTGACGAATCGATCAAAATTCAAACCTGTAGCGTGATTACCAAAAATTGAAAAATTGGGTGCATTACCGACTATTGTGATATCTCCCTTGTTTGACCACCTTCGCCTACCTATTTTGCATTAATGTAAAGGTGATATTTTCTTCTTTCATTGGTTTTTCTTTTAGTATACCCCTTATAGAAGCGGAGATATTCGCGTTGTAATAAAACGCAAATAAGTTTTCCGACCCCTGAATATTATCTGGCTACCTACAAAATTAGTAGTCTCCTTCCCCTCCGGGGCCTCCATTAACCACAAAAATTTCGTGACGATCCGATCAAAATTGCGACCTGTAGCGTGATTTCCAAAAAATGATAAAATGGGATGTATTACCAACCTACTTTCCATCATTGTAAAGATGTGATTTTCTACTTTCATAACCAGGTTTTGCATTTGGAAGGTCCCCAACCAAAGATGAGATATTCCTCGTTACAATTAAAGTCGCAAAAATTAAAACTTGTGTTGGATTAGTGACTATTGCGATATCTCCGTTGTTTGACTTTCTACGAAAATTAACTTAACATCGTTGTAAAGGTGATATTTTCTACTTTCATTGTCAGTGTTTGCGTTTCGTATACCCCTTATAGAAGCTGAGATATTCGGTTTGGAAAAACGTTGTCTTTTTCTATAAATAAGTTTTTTTTGCCCATTCTGACTCCTAAATAATATCCGACCATCACCAAAATCAATAATCACATAGTGGTGTAGGGTATAAAGAGAATTTTCGTATACGGCTATTTGCCACAAAACTTCGTGGTATTTTTCAAATTAAAATTCAGAAAGCAGATTTTGTTATGTTCTTTCAGATAAAGAAAATCTAATAAAAAAAGTTTGGTAGTTTTCTTGATAAACTTCATGAAAAATGGATTTTTAAGCCTCTCGAAGCATTCTAAAATGTTGGCTCACATTCATTTTAAAACCTTTTCATGAATTGCTTATAATTTTTACCGCGTGTAGTTTTTATAGTTTGCCCCGTCATTTTCACATATTTTAAAAGCTTAAAGATTTTCTCACGGGTAAGAGTTCCTTCCAAAATTTACTCGTGCGAAGAAAAAACGCCAAAACCTACAAAAACTTTCTAAATTGAATGTAAGATTCAATAGAAATAAAATAAAGATATGATTACTAATACCCTTTTTATTAAAGAATACCATAGGAAAAGCCAACAAATTAGCCTATATGGGCCAAATATAGGATAAAGTTAAACATTTGTGCAAATTTTATTAATTTTAGTGGTATTGGAATTTACCCTCGGAGTCGGAGCCGGAGTCGTGAAAAAAATCGGCCAAGAGTCGGAGTCGAGCCAAAAATACCTCGACTCCGAAACCCTGGTCAGATGTTTCACTGTGGAGACTAAATTTCCCAACTGTTGGCCCTTTCCAATTTTGGCATTAAAATCGCTTAGAATGATGTGAATGGCATGGGCAGGGCAACGGTCATAAATTTCTTCTAAGCGCTCGTAAAATATATCTTTGGTATGTTCGTCCTTGTATTCAGTGGCAGCATGAGCGCAAATAAAGCTGGTGTTGAAGAATTTTGCTTTTAATCGAACTGTAGCGAGTCTTTCATTCACTGGGGTGAAGCTGAAGACCAGATGTTTTACCCTCCGACCAACTACAAATCCTTAACAAAACTCTTGTTTTGTGTCATGGCAGCTGTAATACAGCGCCTTTTCTAGGGGAGCGTTTTTATGGGTTCTTATGGGTGAACTCGCGTCACATGTTAGCTCACTACCTTTAATGGGTGTTAAAGGCAGCTCCCCCGGTGACACCACGGTGAGGTCAGTGTCCACTTGATATGAAAGAGGGACCAAGATAATTCCTGGGCTTTGGCATTTTAAAGCCGGTCAGGACCGTTCCTTGGTATCTTTCATCCCCTACGTCACACTATCGAGGTGGTATATAATTTTCATATACGTTTTGCGAATAACTTTGATTTAAATTAAGCATTTAGTCTTGGTTGTGGTATACAACTTTCCACCAGAAATTTGTTGGTATAGGTCCAAGTCTTCATACAGTCCACACAGAACGGTCCCTCCCGATTTTCTGAATTTTGAAGGTTTCAGAGCAAATTGGATCAAATTTGGTATAGAATATTCTAAAAGAAAATTATGGCCTCAATATTCAACCGAAATGACTGAAATTTGGCATATAGTCTTCATTGGTAGTATAAAACTTTCCATAGCAAAGGTATTCCACCAAAACGGCTGAAATTTGATATTTAGTCTTCGCTGGGATTAAAGATTATAAGACGGTATAAGTACTTCTTTTGGTATAGCATCCCCCTCCCCTTCCTTTCAGTCACATTTTTCTAACGAATTGGTTGTCAAGTGGAATTTTGTGTTTCCAGAAGATAGAAAACAGGTTTTAGCCCAGTCCCCATGAACCTCAATTTTATATATTTCGAGGACTCTTTGTCAAATTTTCGAACCGAGATTGCCGTAATTTGGTATTGTGTGTTGTCAGTGGATACAAAAGCTCAATTCGTAAAATTATTAGTATTGGTTCATGTTTTGGAAAGACCAACCATGACGCCGTATGTAAGCTCGTTTAAAGTGTTTCGCTACATTTACCTTCTGAAATTGATGAAACTTGGTGCTTTGGAATCCCAAAGGGTAGAAAACAACAACGCAGGAAATATCGATAATTTTAAGATATTCTGCTATTCGTTTATTTGCATAAACGAAAGGAAACTAATTGTTTATATTTTCTTCAGTACAGTTCATGTTGGAGGGTATAAGTTCGGCCGGGCCGAACTTAACGCCGTTTTTAATTCTTTGTTATGTAATTTTGAAGTCGATTGCTTTGACCCTATTGTGGTATTGAAAATCCCTCAAGGCTACACACTACTGGGTCTCAGTTCGATAATTATGCCATAGCAAATCCATGTCTGAATTTGATATCCCCGTTAAGCTCATTCGGTTTTGTATGATGACATTAACTTATACCCGATCCTTTGTTAAAATAGGAAAAGACCTCACCGAACAGTTCAGTACCAAAAGAGTACCAAGGAGGCATCATTTCGTGTGATCTCTTCAACAAAAGAAATAGCCACATGGTATTTGTTTATCCTGACGATATTGATACCATGGGTCGATCAGTAAAATAAATAACTGATACCTTTGAAAAAGTTGAAAGAGGATCTGCTGAAGGGTCGGCTGTAAACGGCGACAAGACCAAGGTTATGCGTCTACAGAACACGAACCAACTGCGAAAGTTGGAACCTATAATTTTGAAGTAGTTAAAGATCTGGTCAACCTCGAAGTCTACTAGAAAGTTGTGCAAGCAGATAAGGCAGTACTTGATGTGTTTGAGCTGTATCGGCTATACACTGACAACAGTATAATTAAACGTATCGTATTGCGTTGGCTAGGCCATGTAATAAGTGTGAGCGATGATAAACCCTTTTGAACATAATATATGAGGCTTTCAGAGCCAACAAAACGGCCTAACCCTTAAAAACATATCAAACTGACTATACAAATTTAGCCGGAACCTTTTCAAATAAATACTAATAAACTCCATATTGAACTCCGCATAGATCTTTTTAGCCTGTTTGATTTTTGATGAACATATGGGCTAGGCCGTTTTGGCGCTAAGCGCCTCATATGTACCTTTGAACTTAATATATGTACCAGAAAGTATGAACTGGCCACCGAAAAAAATATCGTTGTAATTGGGGCCGTGAGGTCAACGTGATGCAAAATTTATTTTTTAAGATACGAGGTTGGGGTTTTTCCGAACAAAACGGCTTTCGGTTAACCGACATTTGCAATTTTTTCAAAAACCACATATGAATGAACGGATTTAAGGCAACCATTTCCGGGTTTCAATCATCAGAATAAACACAAGAAGAGCTAGAATGACACGAGAGTTTCAGCGTGCATTGCAGATGTTTGAGGTCTGCTTATATTTTACAAAATGGATCTCACTCCTGTCTCTGCATACGTCTGCGTCCTTAATCTCAGATTTGCCATTGGGAAAGGATGCTATCAATTGAGCATAATTTCTAATCAAAACCTTCACAAAGAAATGCTCGATGTTTGCAGCTCATTTTCCATGACGACGCGATGGAAGCGATCCATCACATAATGCTGAACTCGGATGTGGGGTGACCATTCGCGTCTGTTGGAGTTGAACTGCAACGCCTGTCATTTACCTGGTATTCACGGTTGTTGTATCGGCAAATATCACAATTAATCCGCAGAGATTGAACTCATCTGACACATTCTGTAGTCCTTCCTTCCATTTTAGGTCAAAGTGCATACTACACTTCTCCAAATAAAGCGTTCTTACCAAATAATCCTTTACCCTAGAAGCTTTCTTGTATATATATACAGCGGTAGTTGTTGTGTGTGTGTATGTGTGGTTTGTTGATAAAGTCTCAATGTTATCGTGAGACGATGGTGGGGGTTGTTTTTTGGTAACGAAATCGGAACAATGCACATGCACACAGCTCTTTATTATAAACCAGCATTCCACAGCTGCGAGAGCCCTGTTGTTACTCTCTTTGACCAAAATCCTCTCCACCCATAAAAAATATGTTGGTACCCAAACATATTAAATTGAGATATGTTACAAAATGTTGCAAACATATATTTGTTTGGACACCACTTGACAATACTAAATGTAAAAACTTGACGAAAAATTATTTTATATATATTTCATATCTTAATGCTATGTTCCAAAAACAAAATGTAAAAGTAACAATCCCTGAAGAAGTTGGATAATACCGACGAAACGTTGGATAAAAAAATGAAATAAATAGTTTTTAATTTCATTCGAAAAAATTAGACCTAGCAGCCCAATAAGACACAGTCTTAAACATTTGAAACAAACAAATTATGTTTGGATCCAAACATATATTTGTTTGCAATCAGCCCCAAACAAATATTTGTTTGGATCCAAACATATTTCTAACATATATTTTTCTGCGTGTAGCCTTGTGGATTCCTGACTTACATGGGATTGGAATTTCAATGCCCTCATCCGAAAGTTGCTGACACACCATTACCGCTGCGTGGAACCATAGGTTTGAGCTTATAACAAGGATTCTTGCTTCAATACTTGTTGGATTACGATTCTGTTTGCTCGCTGATACCTTCTACTGCTGTCGAATGAGTACGATGCGGCTTTACTCTCAATTTGCAGTTTGTAGAGGTTCTTTTCCTATTTGCACATCGATTCGCCTTTTACGTTGGTTGGTGTCAAACAGTTCCTTCAATAAATCAACGTTTTGTTTTTTATACACCATTCTTACTTTTTCAAAAGTTTTGTTAGTTTTGCACAAATTGGTTGATCAGATATATGCGTCAAGTTCAAAGTTTTTCTCCTTAAGCTGAAAACACATCCAACGTTTGAGTCAAGTTTTGTGTTGGGCGTTGAGAAAAAAACAACAACAACAGGGCGACGCCGATACCAAAGTCCAGAGTTGATCTGTTTGCCGGCATATATTTGAAATTAATTTGAATTTTTCCGCATCATGGCCAACAGTGTAAAAACGGCCAAAACGACACAAAACTTTACCCAAACGTTGGATGTGTTTTCAGCTTTAGGGCTTTATGCTTTAAACAGGGCTTTAAACAAGTAAGAATGTATCAGTCAGCTGTGGCGACAGAGATATTCCCTCAGCCCCGAACCTAAAGAAAAGAAGTAAACGCTACGTACTTCCCAGTGTAGTTGGTGCCTGTAGCTTTTAGGCAATTGTCTTAGGAAGTATGGACTTTCCCCCCGAGAAAAAATTGCGCCGTCGTAATAAGGCCAGAAAAAGACGTTATTGCAAAAAATTTCAAAGCGATTCGAGACGAGTATTTCTTCCAAACTTTGTGTGGGAGGTACACAATGGAGTATACCGATTTAGTATATATTCAAAACTGATCTGTGCCTGGAAGTAATATTACCGTATGCAAATTTATGACCAATCCGGTTACTCCCTCCGAGAGTTATCTTGCGCACCCTTTTAACGAACATTTTTAACATTTGTGGGGGAGGGAGGTACCGTATCTTCGGACTTAAACTAAGTTTGGACAAAATATTACGATACATAACATTTGAACCAAATATGTTGATCCGTTCGAGAGTTATCGTTGCTCTTTAGCCTAAAGGCTGTAAACAATAATCACAGCCATACTCAAACTGTTACCAAAATTTGGTCGAGTTCGACAATTAATGCCGAAACAGTCAGCGTAATCGAGTAATAGATGCTGGTTTGTGTATAGTGTGTCAATTCTGTCATTATTGTGTCAGAATTGATCCATTTTGCATCGATATAGAATAAATAACCTTTCCAGATTTATAACAACATTCCAGACTTTTTATTGGAAGAAAGTTATCGATTTCCTAATTAGGATATAAAAAATTAATTCCTTCAATTTTTAATGGAATTGACAACACTGTTCCATTTGCGTGTTGCATGATTTAAATCACAACGAGAACGCGAGAAGAGTTTAACCAATTTTTCCTTAGGGCATTTATGAATGGCTAAATGGTTGGAATGATATAAATGGAATTATTTGTTTTTGTGTTCCCCTTTTTCGGTGGTTACGCTTAACGGACGAAGATTTTTGTAAAAGATAATTATTACAAATTAACTAAATTGTAAATTTTAACTGATGTTTTTTTCGGACTCTATAATTAAATCTAATAGTTTCGAAGTGGAAAAAATGATGGTTTCCTACACAAGCATTTACACCACGAACATCCATACACCATCATTTGCAGAAAACAACACAATAGACACAGATTTACATGTTTTTTGTTTTCTACATAAAGAAATCGTTTGATAAAATTTGGAAATGACCACCGCCATTTTTGGAAACAGTTTTGCAAAATACAAAAAAAATGAAACAGAGAAAATATTTTGTTTTCTTTCAGTTGGCCTTTTTGAGACATTCACTGTTAAGGAGTTGCATGCTTTTGTTTTTTTTGCTTTAGTTTTCGTAAAACAGCAGGCATACCCGCCAGGCCAAACATCATTACCACATGCAACATATGCATGTCTTTACTCACACAACGGGCTACATGCATCAGAAGACATCGTTCATGTATGCCACCATCATGTTGAGCTCGATACCAAGCAAAACTGTAGGCTGCACGAGTCCCACAATGTCTGCATGGTACACTGTGAGATTCACATACAAAATGTATGTACATACATATGTAGGTAGGAATAAGTGAACAGCACACTATATCTTGTCTATTTATTGAGGAGATTCTGTTTTGTGGTTCTGTAGAGTATCAAAACTAAGCCAGCATTATCGACCTACCACCGTCAAACAACAGCATCCATTCGGAAATATTTTTATACCTAGTTGTAGCATTGCTTTTGAGTCGTTCGTTTTTAGGCCATAAGCTATAAGCGCACTAAATTCGAATTGAATTTTTTTGGCAGTGAAATTCATTAATCATTATTTCAATCATGAAATCTACTCGCCCGTCGTACTTACCCCAACAAATCCAATACAAGAGACGGATGGGATGGATGGATGATGATGGTCGGCTGCCAGTACATATTTGGCGTTTTGTTGTTTTTTTGTGCACATGGAGGTAAACTCTGATGCCTCTGTTGATGGTTGTCTTCAAAACAATCTTATTGTATTTTTTATTTGCTTTTTTACTCTAAGCTGCATCTGTGTCAATGTGATGGCACATTACGTTTGTCATTGGTTTTGTAACTCTGGTCAATTCATATAATAGGGTGTTTCAAAAATAAATACATATATGTACATATGTAGATAAGTTTGTGAGATCATGAGAAAAACGTCAACGGCGTTTAGATTGACTGTTCCGAAATTTGTTTACCCCTATCATAAGAAATCCTTTTAAAATATACTTACTTAGTTGGACCTCAACGGAACATTTGTCCTATAAGCCGAACTAAGGAATAATTCCCATTCCTCTCTATTTGTTGCTTTGCTTTTCAATGTGGAACACAGTGTTTTTCGATTTTGTCATCCACTTGTTTACTCCAACGAAGCCGTGGCCTTCCAGTTCTGCGTATACCGTCATGTGGCGTATAAATACCTTTTTAGCGGGTTCACCAACGCTTATTCTTATCACATGTCCTAACCCGTTAGCAAGATGAACTAGTTCGGCATCGGAAACTCGTCTATTCTCTTGGTTACAGTAACTAGTTTCATTTTAGACCCCTCACAGTGCAATCAACTGTAAACTTTTACAAGCGGATGTCCGCGAAAGTAACCAATTGTACTAGTTCCAAGTCTACAGTCATATACCAGTTTATTTATAAAAAAGTGGTGGATTTAATTTAACTCTATAACTTTTAAACGGATAGAGATATTTTCATAATTATTTTTTTAGTCAGATAACACCATTATCTTTCCGACACCTTAGAGGATACTAGATTCGGTCTGGCGGTTGCAGAGGTATTTAAGGTCAAAATTAATATTTTGAGTTTTTTTTTTCATTTTTGGGTCAAAAAATAAGTGTTTTTGAGTTTTTCGTATATTTTAACTATTCGTTAAAAGGTCAAATCCACAATAGACAAACTATAAAAATACAAAAAAATAAAAAAAAACATATATTAAAAAATGTACATTTATGTGAAAAAGCTATAATTTATATGGCAAACGGTATGGTGACAAGTAAAAAAGTATTAGTCGGCTTTGCCGACAGAGATATACCCTCAGCCTATGTGAATTGAAACTTTCATCTACGGTCAAATCGAATGTATTTATGGTATTTTCATTATTTTGTTGCCCTTTTGGACATTTGAACTTGCCGACGAAAATATGGATTAGGATTAAAATTCAAAAGTGTTGCAGTGGAGGTACTTAAAGGAATGGACCGACATAGTCCGTTATGGAAGTGGGTTTTATTGTGGGATATATCGCCCACTAGTCATTTCAGTGGGTCATCGTATAACTTATGGACCAGTATGCCAGGAAGCATGGACTTGTCCACGGAAAACATAATACCGTTGTAAGCAGAACAACAACGAACAGCATTTTAGATGCTAAACTAAATTTGGACAAAATATTAGGAGATCCAAACTTTGGACCAAATTTGTTGAAGAGATATCGTGCATACCATTTAAGTGACTTTTTTTTAATATTCGGGGAACTACCGGAAGTTGTGGGCCGGTATTGCCTGTCTTCGAACTGAAAGTATGACAAAATATCAGGAAGGCCAAATTTTGGACCAAATCGGTTAGTTCGAGAGCTATCGTGCTCTCCAGCCACTACATATGGTGCCATAGGGGTTTTTTTCTGTCTGTTTTCTCAAGAAGTATGGACTTGCACCTGTGTGATTTGAGAGCAGGTCTTAGAGTGAACTTATCCGTAATTTTGTGTGATAGGTACCTGAAGGAGTGGGCAAACATAATCCATATTCGAACCTGATCGACAAAAGGTCCTAAACTGAACTTTTCCGAAATTTTGTGTGGGAGGTACCCGAAGGAGTGGACCGATTGAGTCCATACTAGAACCTCATCTAAGTCTGGTAGAAATTTGACGATGTGCGCAGTATGGACCTAATCGCTTACTCCCTTCAAGAGTTATAGTGCGCACAAAATTTTCCGAACATTTCCGAACTTTTGTGGGGGACGTACCGGAAGGAGTGGACCGATATAACCCATCTTCGAACTTAAACTAAGTTTGGTCAAAATATTACGAAAGCAAAATTTCGGACCAAATCGGTTCATCCGTTCGAGAGTTATCGTGCGCACCAGCCAGACAGACAGACGGACGGACATTGCTAAATCGACTCTAAATTGTCTGAAACACATTTCGTCCAAACATACTTGGGGTCTAAAACCATTATTTCGATGAGGCACATTTTGCCCGTATGAAAACACACATTTTTACCCATGTAATTTCAAAAAAATTTATAAAGGTGTTAAACGGACGGATCCGGACGGGTACAAAAATATATATGGGCTGAAAGAGGACACTCTCGGGCACCATTCTGTTAAAAGCGGAATTTTGTTCTAAGTTGTTCCCCAAAAGTTCTAGTCCACTTGGAATAAAATTTAGTACCTGAGGAAAAATAAAAAACGCTGACTTCGTGTAAACGCTACGGTAATTTATTAAAACGATTCTTAAAGGCAACAATCCTACCTGCCTAATACAAAAACAATGAACACAACATCTCTTTTAGTTTCTGAGGAATAGCGTTTCTTTCTCCAGAAATTTGAACAAATTACGTATTTTCCAAAATTGGGAAACATTTTTCGTTTTTTGGAGCACGCCACGCCCACACAATAAAATATTTGTATATTTCATTTTAGACCAGAACAATATGAATAGTATGTACGAATATTTTCAGTTTTTCAACACTAGCTTCTGTTATTGGATGCAGCATTTATATGTAAGTTATTAAGAAAATGCAAATGCGAATTATTTATACAACTTGTCGTTTAATTGGGGATATGAAGGCGACAATCGGTTCTCTTCGCATTTCTTTGGGGTCAATTGTGTACTAGTACCGCATAGAACTAGCTCTGTAGTGGGATTCTCTAACGCATTTCTTGGTTACCGACAAAAATCGGTAAAATTAAAATAATTGTTGCCGCTAAGTACTACCGACAGCAACAGTGTTGCCAATTTTCATGTTTCATTCATAATTTTGGATTTTAATTTTACCGATTTTTGTCGGTAACCAAAAAATGTGTTAGAGAATCCCACTACTGGGCTTATAAAATTGCGACAATTGAAATTTTCATTGTGGAATTTTCGAATTTTTTCTCAAACACGCCAAGCACTGCCTTATCTGCTTGTGCAGGTAGGCAGCTCGTAATTTTTACCGAGGGGCCTGATTTCAGATTTTTTCCTGTTTTTTTTTCTGACGTTTGATTAAAATTTTATCGATTTCTCTAAATTTTAGAAAACTAGTTTTTGTTTTGTTTGCACGCTGTAATATGTTTTTTAGTTATTTCGCAGCTTTTAAGAGAATAAGACGTAGCGGAGTATTATTATTGATTCTATTTTAGATAATTAAAATAAAAATGTTTATTAGGAAGGGCTCTATTTTGTAATTTTGTAAATAAACTATTAAATTGTATTAATGCAAATAAATGTAGTAAATAAAGACGTTTTTGTTTACTTTTTGTGAAAATCGATTTTTCAGATTTACTGATGAAAGATTTAGAATTTATGTCGAAAATATTCAGAATATCAAACCAAACATCCGAGAAGTTTCCGATTTATTTCCGAATATCGGAAAAAATTCCGAAAAAATTTCTATTTTCAACCGATTTTCGAATGTTCTTTCAGAGTTTTGTCCGAAATTATCACGAAAATCTAAATTTTCCTCAGAATTTCTCCAGAATGTGTGGGGTATACCCATGCCTCGGAGCCATACATTTGCACATGTAGTATCAGCGTTTCGCCTTCTGGATTGGATCTGTGGTATCTTCGTCGTCATCCATATCTTGAGCACATTATCTGTATCAGTTACCAAATTACTTTGCTGGTCTCTACAGGAGGATGTGCCTGTACCAAAGCCAACGGTTTGATATTTCACTCTTTGGTAGAATTTTCGGATACAGAGGCCAGAATATATTTCGATGTTTTCACTTTCCCACTTTCCATTTTTCTCTTTTTCCTCCTTTTTAATCAATACCTCTCTCGTGCACCACGCGTTTCTACTGATTGTAAAGTAGCCCTATATGCCGCATTTTTCTCTTTGGTAGCAGCACGACACTCCTGGTCATATCATGGGTTCCTTGGTGGAGGTCTCTGGTATCCAAGTACGAATTTTGCGGCAGTTTGCATGGAATAGGCAATACTTTGCTACTGTGCTGATATGTTATCGGGATGACGAGTGCTTCGACTAAGCAATTGGGTCAGTTGAGTGGAATATGGTGAGGCTACCTTTTGTGATTGCAGCTTACCGATGTCCAACTTCCGTGTTGTGTCTGTTGGTGCTTCATTTGCAACATTTAGACGTACCTTTGCTGCAAAAAGGTAGTTGTCCGAGTCTATATTTGCTCCTCGGAACGGTAGTACATCCAACACGCTCGATGAATACTTTCCATCTATCACAACGTGATAATTTTGATTTCTGGTCTGGAGACAGCCAGTTGCCCTTATTAATGTCGAGATGCTTAAATCTGCTACTGCTAACTACCATATTTTTTGCCTCTGCGAAGTTTATCACACTCATTTCATCGTCAAATGTTTTACCGTGGAGACTGAATTTTGCGACTTTTGGACCAAAGTGCGTAAACTGCACCTTCTCTATAAAGAGTCAAATCATTCCAGGTTCAGATTCGCAGATCGCAGTTCTTAAAACGTTTGCTTTTCTTTGATTTGTTATAGTGGGATATTTTTATAGGTGAGAGTTACTAACCTGTAGGCCTATTCTGTAACTTTTATCGATTAAAAAGTAGTTAAAATTTCTTTTGTTTTTGTAACAGCTTCAAAACAAACAAAAGAAATTGTTGTAGAATAAATAATGAGTAAAGTTGTTAAAAAGTTACAGAATAGGCCCCCATGGCCTGTAGACTGGACATGATACGCAGCATCTTCCACAGTCGAACAACAACAATTTTATGCAGAGAAGAACGAACCAGTTAATTTAAATTATGTACATCTCGAATTATACAATCCATCAGGGAAGTACGTTATTACAAATATTTCTAAAATTGACAGTTGTTTAAAGAAAAATTTGCTGAAACAATTTTTCAGCAACTTTTCCCTTATAATAATAATAATTGTTCCACAAACATCCCATACAACTGCCAAAATTGGAAACATTTGTAATAATTATTACAAATTATCGAGTACGCAGACAGGGATATTATTACAAATTATCGACATAACAAACATGGAGTATATTCAATACGGAATTCGTATTTGATAGTGGACCGATATGACCTTAACAAGTAATTCAGATTTCATTGAAAAAATTAAAATGTTTTTTCCAAAAATTCATAATGATGTACATTTTCTGTACAAAAACTTTAGAAAAATATGTTTTCTTTTCAAATCTCCAAATATAATAAAATTTTATGAGAAAGAAAAAATTTAATAATTTGTTACAGTACACGGTGCGCCTTAACTAATTTTAAATGAAAGGTGCTTACACCTGGGAAGTTTTTGCAGGTTCTGAAACTACAATGTTCGTAGATGAGAAAAATCAAAAAACGAAAAAAAATCGACGGAGGGATTTTCAAATAAATCGCTGTCAAAGTTCAAATTTTTAGGGCTTAATAATGTTTTCACGATTTTGCTCGCAAGGCGCAAGACCTATCGAAATAGGATTAGAGCAAATGTTGTAGCAGTGAAAATTCTCTACAAGATTGACCTTAATGTTATTTTCGTAGGTTTTACAATTTATGAGATATAGAAGTTCAAATTGAGACAATGGATTGACTGTATCTCCTCCTTATAAATTAATCTCATGACTCCAATTTCCCAACTTAAACTTATATATCTCAAAAATGGTACAACCTAGGAAAAAATTACGAAAGCCAATCTTGTAGAGACAGCTACAACATATTCTTTAGTCCCATTTCGAAAGAATTTGCAGTTTTCAAGCTAAATCCTGAAGACCTAAGAGAAAAATCTGAAAGTTTGATCTGAACCTCTATATCTCAAAAATGGTAAAAGTTAGGAAAATATCAATCAGCTAATCTTGTACAGAATTTTCACTGCTACAACCTTTTTTTAGTCCCATTGCGAAACGACTTGCCGCTTCCAAGCAAAATCCTGAAAACCTAAAAAAACCTTAAAATGTGAACTTTGATCGTGATTTATTTCAAAATCCCTCCGGCGATTTTTTATTGTTTTTGAATTTTTCTCATCTATGAACATTGCTGTTTCAGCATCCGCAAAAACTTTACAGGTGTAAGTGGTTTTCATTTAAAATTAGTTAAGGTCCACCCTTCATAACATTGTTTTATAAGGAGACATTACAGTCAGAGCATTGTCCCAATTTGAACTTCTATATCTCAAAAATGGTAAAACCTACAAAAACAACATTAACTACAAATTTGATCTAACACCATTTGGATTGGGCTTGCGGTTTCCGAGCAAAGTCGTAAAAACATAATAAAGACTTAAAAATTTTAACTTTGACCTCGATTTATTTGAAAATCCCTCCGGCGATTTTTTTCGTTTTTTGATTTTTCTCATCTAAGGTCAATCTTGTAGAGAATTTTCACTGCTACAAATTTGATCTAACACCATTTGGATTGGGCTTGCGGTTTCCGAGCAAAGTCGTAAAAACATAATAAAGACTTAAAAATTTTAACTTTGACCTCGATTTATTTGAAAATCCCTCCGGCGATTTTTTTCGTTTTTTGATTTTTCACATCTATTAATATCGTAGTTTCAGAATCCGCAAAAACTTCCCAGGTGTAAGCACATTTCATTTAAAGTTAGTTAAGGCACACCGTGAGTAGCTTAAAAAATGTTGTTCGACCCCTGCGTACGTCCCTGCAACCCATATTACGCTAAAAACTTACTCATTCTACCTTTCAGTGTTAATGTGTCTGCAATGCTGCGCTATTTAAGTCTAATTTCTATTATGTAACTCTTTCTTGAGTCTTTTTACTTTGATCCTTTTTCAATTGATTGTCAAAAATTAGTTTCGGCTACGAATTAAATGCAGTGATTAAATGTACCAAATTCCTCCCTAAAGGATAATGGGTCTGACTTTTGTTCAATTTAAATTTTGAATTCTTTGATTCGAATTTTTTGGTTTTCCCACATTTCAATATCTATGTCCTTAAAAAGCGTCCTGTGGGCTTTGAGATACCTAATCAGGTCTACCGTTCGAAGTTCCATATAATTATGTGGACCAATATAAAGCATTTTGGAAAGTGAGACGAGGTAAGCTAAGCGGACCTGTTCTGCTGGTACTATGAATGTGTATATCACCACCACCACCAGTATTGTTTCTAAATTGTATATTCATGCATACATGTAAATACATGTGTAACCGCAAAATAAAACAAAATCGTCTTCTTTCTTCCCAGCATTTAAATTTCTTAAAGAGGCCTTCTTGTCGTTGCTTATTTGTCGGCATTTTGTTTTTATTTTGTTTTCTTATAAGAAATTTCAACGTCTTTTGTTACTAATTATGATTGACATCGAATTTATTGAAAAAACTGTGTATGAAGAAAAAAAAAACATGGAATAAATCCCATGGTGGTTGATGGTTACATGCGAACCATAACAGCGGACAATGAACACAGCAGAGCTATACCGCTGTGATGTTGTAATATCTATTGGAAATGGTGAAAATCTCATTTTAGGACTTTGAGAATATTTTGAAATTTCATTTTGTTTTTTTATAAAACTTTCGTCGGACCATAAATAATCGATTACAATACTAAATGCGTGCATACATAAACATGAATACATGTTTGTAGTTTTGTTTGGTTGGATGGCATCGAAAAAAATGTTATTTCAAAATAAATTCGTGTTTGAAATTTAATCAGCTACTGTTCGTTTCATATATAATCATCCATTTTATAATCATATACATACATACATTTTGTCTCTAAATCGAAACAAGATCTGTTGATACGCTTTACACTTGTTTTCTTAGAAGATATCTTATTTCTTCGGAATTGACTCAACAATCCTCTTGTCAAAGGGTTTTATTTGATTCTCTGTGAGATTTTGATTCAAAATAAATTTGTATTAAATATTACGATGGCTTGGTGGATTTTTTTAAGTGGACTTACTTACATTCGTTATTTTTCTAATATTTACTATATTCCGCGAAGGGACTTTAAGCTCATTACGAGGGACACTAAAAAACCTTCTGTCCTAGGCAACACGCAGTGTCGCCAGGCGTCATTGGACATTTTTTTTTTTTTGGAAAATTTGACAGTTTTTAGCCTAAGCTACAGTGACTTGAAAAAATCACTTTGCATAAAAAAATGGAACTTACTTGTGAACATTTTCCTCCTATAATTTTTCAATAATTTCGACATGGGTAATTACGGCAAGAGTGCATCGATCAAAATAAATCTGTGTATGTTGATAAAGGGCCATCCTATATCACTATGAAAAACTGGCGTAATGAATTCAATCGTGGCCGACAATCGCAAAAATGAAGGTCGTGAGTGTGTCCAAAAATCAGCCGTTGTGCCAGAAAAAATTAAGCCGTGCGTGAACGGCTAATGCAAGATCGCCTTGTTATATACCGTGAGATAGAGGCATCCTTGGGCATTTCTTCCACCAACTAAGATTTGATATTGCATGAGCACCTGGCCGCAAAAATGGATTTTTCTTGCTGGAACCAGCAAAATTTGTCAATCGCTTAAAAAATGCTCTTGTGGATTTGTGCAAAAAAATTGTGTATAAAAACGATCGCGGTTCTTCAAACGATATTTATAAGATGGTCACAGACGACGAATCTTGGATCTACCATTTGGTTCTTCGAAAGCGAGCCCAATCCAATGAAAGTTGCTCATGGAAGAAGACATTCGAAGCAAATGTTCGCCTGTTTCTTCGGCTTGAGAAATGTAGGGTAGTTAATTCTGAGTGTTACATTACAATTTGTTTGCCTGAAGTCTCCTGAGGAATTCGAAAAAGTAAAAAAAAGAAGACGAATCGTTCAGCATCATGACAATGCGAGCTCTTACACATCCGTTCAAACCAGCGCCTGTTTGACCGCGCTAAACGTGGAGTTGATGGGTCATGCGCCGTACAGCCCTGACTGGGGATCCAATGACCTCAATTCTCAATCAAGCCACTGTAAACAACCCAACTCATGATCGTATCTCAAACTGTCCTGAGTACGCTTAGGCTAAAAACTGTCAAACTTTCCAAAAAAGTCAAATGACGCCTGGCGACACTGTGTGTTGCCTAGGCCAAAAGGTTTTCTAGTGCCTTTCATACAAAATTCGACTTTTTCAAGGCGCGAAATCTCTGGAACAGTTAGCTTAAAAAAATCTGATAATTTACTGAAACGTTTTACTGATGAGCAGCATAACCACAGCAAAAAATAAATGAAACCAAAACTCTCATTTTGCAAAAGTGTCCGCTTTCACTCAGAAATCCCCATATACTCTGGTTAGTCTTAATTCTGAGGGTATAAAAAACGTTGATTTTATTTATTTAATTTGTAGGTTTATAAATGAAATATTTAATACATTCTATATATATTATTTTATTAGAACTTAAGTTCTTGATTTGGTATAGGACCATATTGAAGTATTGTAAAATAGTTTCTAAACCTGTGGTTGTAATATTAAAAAAGCAAAAATCCAACATTTCTAGTAATATCAAAGAATTAAAACAATAAAATGACAAATGATGATTTCAACTAAATAAAAAAGGAATCCTTAAGCGTTCATACTTAACACAGAAAGGCTCATATAAAGATCTCAATTTCCGCCTTCCATGCACTTTCATCAGTCACACTTATACTTGTCATTATTTCAATTGGGAATTTTTGGAAGATTTGGACAATTTCCATTGTTGAATTGATCCATTACTGTCACAATTGACATATCAATTGTAGTAAAGGAACAAAAACAACAAGAACAACGACAACGACAAACGCATATGGACTCAAGAAGCAATGTGGCCTGGCCATTTTATCTCTTTACACTTTTGTGCGAGGGGAGGATAAACAGTGTGTGAGCATGACTATATGCATGTATTCAGGCAAATAATTAACACAAATCTTCTGAAAATAGTAATGGAAAACTTCATGGTGAATTAGCTACTCACATCAAATGGATGGCTGGCTGACCAGTCTTTAAAAATGTGACAACCAATGTTTAAAACGAAACCAGAAACACTTTCAGCAGTTCTTATTTTAAAATAATTTGCAGATATTTATGTATGTGTGTAGAAAGAAGTAAAATGTCACACTTTTCTCTGACATTTCACTTGAATGCATTTTCGAAAGTAGTCACGAAATTGGGATCACGTTCTACTGTGTCCAGCATATTTTTTGCTACAAATAATTAATGATGTCTTTAAGAATGTCATCTCCTTTTTTGTTTCATATGTTAACTAAATCTTATTCTTGATATGTTTTGGTGTGGGTCCGTGTAGACTTGTTTGTAGAAATAGAATATAGAGGAAGACTAATTTTAAAAACGTTTCGTTATCATAACTACTAATATTAATATTATATACCCAAAAATTTGGTAATAACGTGCAATGTAGCTGACGTAAAGGGATGAAAGCAAGCAACGGGAATGAAAGCCCAGGATTTACTTTATTCCCTCTTTCGTATCAGGTGGACACTGACCTCTCCTGTGGTGTCACCTATGGAGCTGCCATTAACACCAGTTAACATATTTCCCGGGTTCACCCATAAGAACCTTAAAACTTGGGTTTGACATTAGACCAGTAACACACCCCTCCAAAAGTATCATACTATGAAAACACAAGTAAACAAGTAAAAATTATCAGTCGGCTTTGCCGACAAAGATATCCCCTCAGCCTATGTGAATCGAACTGTCATCTGCGGACTGATCGAATATATTTAGGGTATTTTCAGAATTTTGTGGCCCTTTTTGAACATTTGAACTTGCCGACAGAAATGTTGATTAGGATTAAAGTTCAAAAGTGTTGCGGAAGAGGTACTTGAAGGAATGGACCGACATAGTCTATTTTGGGAGTGGATTTTATTTTGGGAATCATATCTTTTCGATAGATATCGCGCAAGTTGCTTCATCAAAAATGAAAGTGATTCGAGAACAGGTCTTAAAGTGGACACGGTGCTCTTGAAACAATTTTAAATGGAAGGTGCTTACACCTCGGAAGTTTTTGCGGATTCTGAAACTACAATGTTCATAGATGAGAACAATCAAAAAACAAAAAAAATCGCCGGAGCGCTTTTTAAATAAATCGCGATTTAAGTTGACATTTTTAGGGGTTGTTTAGGTTTTCGCGATTTTGCTTAGAAACCACATTTCCTATCAAAATGGGACTAAAACAAATGTTGTAGATATGAAAATTCTCTACAAGATTGACCTTTATGATATTCTCGTCGGTTTTACCGTTTTTGAGATATAGAAGTTCAAATTGGGACAATTCAAATTCAATTCAATTCTGTATCGCCCCCTTATAAAACAATGTCATGACTGCAAATTCCCAACTTAAACTTATATATCTAAAAAAATGTTACAACTAAGGATAAGTTACTTAAGCCAGTCTTGTAGAGAATTTTCACAGCTTTAAGATTTTCTCAGGTCACATGTAGATACGACTTACCGTATTCAAGCAAATTCGCGAAACCCTAACAAAAAAACTAAAAATGTAAACTGAGCTTCCTTATCTCAAAAATGGTACAAGCTGGGAACAAGTGATAAAGTCAATCCTCTAGAGAATTTTGACAGCTACAACATTTTCTTTAGCTCCATTTCGATTGGACTTGCGGTTTTCAAGCAAAATCGTAAAACCCTAAAAAACACCTAAAAATGTGAATTTTGACCGCGATTTATTTAAAAATCCCTACAGCGATTTTTTCTTGTTTTTGGATTTTTCTCATCTATGAACACTGCTGGTTCAGAATTCACAAAAACTTTCCCTGTGTAAGCGGTTTTCATCAAAAGTTAGTTAAGGCGCACCCTACATGACATTGTTTTATAAGGGGGCGATACAGTCAGTGCATTGTCCCAAGTTGAGCTTCTATATCTCAAAAATGGTAAAAACTACGAAAATACCATAAAGGTCGATCTTGTAGAGAATTTTCGTAGCTACAATATTTGTTTTAGTCCCATTTTGATAGGAAATGCGGTTTCTAAGCAAAATCGCGAAAACCTAAACAACCCCTAAAAATGTCAACTTTAATCGCGATTTATTTAAAAAGCGCTCCGTCGATTTTTTTTGTTTTTTGATTGTTCTTATCTATGAACATTGTAGTTTCAGAATCCGCAAAAACTTCCGAGGTGTAAGCACCTTCCATTTAAAATTGTTTCAAGAGCACCGTGTGGACTTATCCGAAATTTTGTGTGGGAGGTACCAAAAGGAGTGGACAAATATAGTCCATATTCTAACCTGATCTATATCTGGTAGATATATTAGGATGTGTATAGTATAGACCAAAGCGCCTTTAAATGTTATCGTGCGCACAATTTTCCGAACATTTTTGAGCTTTTGTGGGTACCTGAAGGAGTGGACCGATATGGCATATCTTCGAACTTAAACTAAGTTTGGACAAAATTTTAAGAAGGCTAAATGTTGGACCGAGTCGGTAGACCCGTTCGAGGGTTATCTTGTGCTCCAGCAACTACACACTGTGTCATTTTCCCAGGAAGTATTGACTTGCCCCAGATGAAACTTATACCGTCGTTACAACAAAAATCACAGCGGAGGAGAGGAGGTCCTAAACTAAACTTATCCGAAATTTTGTGTGGGAGAAACACGAAGGAGTGGACCGATTGTGTCCATAGTGGAACCTCACCTAAGTCTGGTAGAAATTTCACGATGTGCGATGTATGGACCAAATTGGTTACTCCCTTCAAGAGTTATCGCGCGCACAAATTTTCGGAACATTGTCGAATTTTTGTGGGGAAGGTACCGAAAGGAGTGGACCGATATAACCCATCTTCTAACTTAAACTAAGTTGGGACAAAATATTACGAAAGCCAAATTTTAGACGTGATCGGTTGATCCGTTCGAGAGTTGTCGTGCGTTCCAGTCAGACAGATAGACGGACGGATTGTCTAAAACGGATTTCGTCCAAACATACTTGGGGTCTAAAACCATTATTTCGATTAGGCACATTTTGCCCGTATGAAAGTGTACATACCCTCGTTAGCATAAATGCTGAGGGTATAATAAAATATCTCTAAGTCCCACGACAATCAAGGGGATATTGAAAATACTCTACATTTTAACGAACAAACTTTTGATCAATTGTGTTCCACCTCCATTATGTGAAGTGCTGATGTAAAGCTGAAAATTCGGGGGCTTCAATAAAACAGTTGCAGTAGAAAATTAATGCTTTAGGGACCATTGGTATATGTTTCCTTTACATTTATTCAAGGAGTGGACTCTCCCACTTTCGATAAATATAATTTTTATTACCTTATTTTTATTGTCTTATTTCATCGTTTAATTCATTCGAAAAAATCAATAATCGTTCTTTGAACTATTGGTAGTGGCAATAGAATTATATTTTAATTCATTTTCTGACATTTTAATTATCTTACATGTATTTTATTAAGCGGGAGGCGTTAAATGTAAGAAAAAATTAATTTTAGTTTCATATAACAATACAACATTTTAAAATATCTTGATTTAAACACTATTCTTCTTCAGTTTTTAAACCTAGTCCTTTAAAGCAATTTGTTCCATACGCCAAATTGTTCGTAACTTCACAAAATTGGACAATTTTTTGTTCCAAACGCCATCATTTTTTGAGAGGAACAATTCGCTTTTTTCCTTTTTTGTTCCATACGCCAAACGGTATGGATATGGAACAAAAAAGTTCAAAGTTAAAAAAGCAGATTTTTTTGCGTCCAAAGTGGATATGGAACATAATGACATTTTTATATCTTGAAAAATATAAGAGATAGAAGAAATCCGACTAGAAATTCAAAAAGAGCAGGGTTGAAAACTTTGAAAGGTACCTGTAACTCAAAATGTCAAAAATGGCGTATGGAACAATTAAGCATGACACCGACGATATGACCGTTGTCCTGCCCATGCCATTCACATTATTCTAGTTGATTTTAATGCCAAAATTGGAAAGGAGAATATCTTGCAACAATCGGAAAATTCAGTCTCCACAGTGAAACATCTGACAATGGAATGAGGCTGATAGACCTCGCAGCGGTAAAAAACATGGTAGTTAGCAGCGCCAGATTTAGGCATCTCGACATTCATACGGCTCCTGTCATTCATCAGATCAAAAATCAAGAAATTAAATTGGTCACGTGGTGATAGATGGAGTAAACATAGACTTGTCACAGCAAAGATAAGCACCCGATCCTACGTTTAATCGGGTGCTTACCTTTACTGAACAAATAAAGTACGAAAAGACACAACACAAGGGTAGGACATCGGTAAGCTGTCCGTAGATGAAAGTTTCAATTCACATAGGCTGAGGCTATATCTCTATGGACTTACCCCTGAAAAAAATTTTACTATCGTAATTGAGGCAGCGAATGCAAGTTGCTTCAACAAAAATCAAAGTGACTTGATTGCCAATTCGGCCACTCCCTTCAAGATTTTCCGAACATTTTTGAACTTTTGTTGGGGAGGTATCTGAAGGAGTGGACCAATATGGATATCTGTTACTCCCTTCCAGAGTTATCGTGCGCACAAATTTTCCGAACATTTTCGAACCTTTGTGTGGGAGGTACCGGAAGGAGTGGACCGGTATAGCCCATCTTCGAACTTAAACTAAGTTTGGGCAAACTATTATGAAAACCAAAATTTGAACCGAATCGGTTTATCCCTTCGAGAGTTATCGTGCGCTCCAGCCAGACAGACGGACGGACATTGCTCAATCGACTGCAAATTGTCTGAAACACATTTCGTCCAAACATACTTGGGGTCTGAAACCATTATTTCGATGAGGCACATTTTGCCCGTATGAAAAACCGCTATAACTTTTGCGCGCATCGGCCAATTTTGTGAACGCGAACGGATTTGAAAGCAAGATTTTTTCCTTAAACTCTATACCAAAAATCGTACATGTGCTCGCAAAAAATGTATTTTTTTTTCAAATTGAATTGCAAGGTGAGGTGACCTCCGCAACATGTTTTTTGGGAAAAATCAATAGGTCAATGGGACCTCATATAAAGGTATTTGGGTAGTATGGGTATCTTTCGAACATAACATTAATCATAATGTCAATTGGCTGAATAATCGTAAAGCTAAGAACCTATCTTAAATATTTCCTAAAATCGCACAACTGCACGTGTAATCAAATCAAGTTTTTCGCTCTGTTATGCGTCCGTTGAGACTCAGTTTTTATAGAAGTAGTCATCGCATATAAACAACGACTTAATTAGACTAAAATCTTCAGAATGGTTCCATTACAAGAGAAATATATTTCCTTGACTACTTTTTGTGTTTTTCAAATGGTTAAAACACACAAACATGTCAATTGTCAAACTAAGGGGAAAAACTGTCACATTTCATCCATTTCATCATATTGAGTCAAGATTTAAGATATGATATGAAGAAAAAAACACACACACACATACATCAACTTTTGTACATAAGTAGACAACATATAAAAATGGTGATTAACTATATGTAGGGGAAAACAAACAAATGTTTTCCCACAATCATATTAATGCCTGAAAAGGAATATGGAAATTTATTTTCTTACATCATCAGCACCAATCTATAATGGCTTCTGTTTCAACAGCCTACTTAGTGGTGGGTGGAAAGAAAGTGTGTAGCTAAGTATGGTGTATGTTAAATATTTCCTTTGTAAATTGGGGTAGAGTACATTCTTGAGCTGAAATCAGAATAAACGCTTGATTTAAGTTTTGCGTTACGGGATGACAAAAAAACAACTTCATGACAAAAATACCAACACCGCTGTTGTGTGTTTCTGTAATTGAAATTGTTGGACGGATTTACTCATGATTAGACATCGGATTTTAGCATATATTTTTTATTTCTTATCCGATTGGACTCAAATTTTGGATCTAGACGTTTTTAGGGTAAATTTTTCGATATTTGGGGTCATATCAAAATATGCAAATTATATACCAAAAATATGCAAAATATGTTAAATATTCAAGCATTTTTTGACGAAAATCGTCAATTACATTTGGAAAATCATTCAGATTATTATGTTAATGGGACTATCCAGACATTTCGCTACAGAAATAAATCTGGACTAATAAGACTTAAATATAGACATAAACAAAATAAATTTTCGCAAGGTGAGAAAATTTCCTATAAACCAGCGTTCCTATTACAACATAAGTTGCTTTCCTATACAAATTTGTTCAAAATGTTCGGTAATGGAAAAATTAAAAAATTTTCAAAAAACTCAATCAGAAATGTCAAAATCAACATATCCAAATGTAGTGATAGTTTCTACTCGGCCAAAATTGTCTAGCAGAAAAACGAAGGAGCTAGAGTTAATGATGGCCCTTTTTTGTTTAGAGGAAAAGCACAATTTTTTCTAGTTTTTGGAATAAGGGTACGTTTTTAGAACAAAATGGGAAAAAGTACTAGAGTACCATTTAGTACATAGTAAGTATCATTTTGCAGGTTCTGGAATATAACTATCAGGTTTTTATAGTCACATATTAGATTTTTATATGTTTTATAGTTTTTAGTCCTTTATTCACTATAGACAGACATCAATTGCCAATTTTTGCTCTCTGTGGCCAAAATGTTGATGACATGGTTTTTGTTTAATTAGTTTAAATTTCTTAATTTAGTTTAAATTTCTGCTGGAAATGCATTTGGAATGTTCAAAAATAGCATTTCAAATTTGTTTGTGCGTGACCTTTTTAACACTTAAAAATAATGAACGTTATTTTAGTCAATGTTAGGCAAAAGTCCATTCATTCCTGCTACAGGAAAACAATATCCATAAAACAGTCGAAAAGTCGTTACCCTATTGTACATACAATTAATTTATGACACATTAGTTTTATATTAAGGTTATAAATATTATTTCTTAAAAAAATATTCGCCGCAATCTTGTCAGTAAAGAGTCCAAAGGTACTATACACCTGAAAGGCGATGATTTTAAGTATTCCTAATTTCCAAAAAGGTGAAATTTTGCACCTGTCCCCTATATTTCTATTTTTACATCCGGATGTAAATTTAAAACACGTAATATTTCTAGCTCTTCTTTCTCAATCTAATGAGCGTTTTCCGTAATTTGGGAAAATTTGACTCTTGTTGCACAGAACATTGATAACCAGTAAGGAAAGGACCAAATGTCGACTATACGGATGAAGAGTTAAAAATGTCCAGATTATCGAGTAGAATAGTATCACTATTTTCTCACGAAGAGCACTTTTTACTTCTACGAGCATATTTCATTTAAGTGTTCGTTTTTAGCAATTACAACTTAAAATTACACCCTTACCACGAGAAAAAATAATTTTCACTGTTCGGTAATTTGGACACGGCCAAAACATGTGGTGTCTGGATTATCGAGAGTATACTGAATTTATGGGAGCAATATCCAAATATGAAAAGATTTTAATATAATTTGGTAAACTTTTATCTACACCAAATACGGTCACACATTCCAAATTTCATCAAAATTGGTGCACCAAATACAAAAAATCGGGAGAAAATATATATGATTGCTATATCCAAATCTGAACCGAATCTTACCAAAATAAATAGGGTTCGCCCTAAGGCCAAAAAAATATCTTCTCCAATTTTAAGAACAGTGTTTCGTAGATGGACATTTGTTTACAAAAATACATGGCAAGGCGGACGAAGAGACGGACATGCCTAAATCGAAACAGAAAATGAATCTATGCAGATCATCAAAATTAACTAAGGGTCCATTTCGTTTCCTTTTGCATGTTGCAAACTAATACACTAAGACAAAATACCAGCGTTGTCGACAGTTTTTGGTCGGACATTTTTGAAATCGTCAACATGGTCAAAACTAGGTTTTGTTACCGTTTAATGCTCTTTGTTCGCTGATAGCTTTGCCAAGAGACTGACAACATAAGATCAATCCCACGGCAGCGGGTTCTTTCGTACCGGATTGACCCGGAACAATACAAAACCAATGTTCCGGCCAGCGGCTGCCACCTCAGTGTGTACATTTGTGTATTTGTTTCGTTTTTCTGTATTGGGAGCAGCATATCACGGAATGCCTGTTCCGAATTCTATTGGTCCGAGCCGGGACGGAGGAAAACCCAGGACCAATGTATCTGTGCTCAGTTTGTCACATCCGCATCTTCACCCACATCCAACCTTCGGTGAGATGCAATAGATGTCAGGAGTGGGTGCATCTAAGGGGTTGCTCTGGACTCCTCTACGTGAGGGACTACGACAGGGACTATGTTGCTGCATGCTGCATGAACACAGTCCCTAATGAATCGTCGTCGGATTACGAGACTCCCTCGTCGTCTGATTACGAAATTTCCCCGCAGTCCCCTCGACAACAACCGCACACGCAGCCTTTAACACCTGCCGTTGTTGTCTCAATCCCCGAAAATGCACCCTTTTTGCAATTGAATTGCAATGGACTCCGAGGTAAGATCGAGGAGATAGTAGATTTTATGAGTCGGAAGAACATCAAGGTCGCGGCGGTGCAGGAAACCAAGCTGAACAACAACCACAGCTTAGAGCATTGTGATGGTTACAATGTTCTGAGGAAAGATCGCACCAGAAGTGGGGGTGGGGGATTGGCTTTCCTATTGCACCAGTCTGTCCAATACAGACCTATCTCGCTTGAGCCTGTCTCTAATGACCCGTACATGGAATGTATGGGGGTAGCAGTCAGGTGTGGAGCTGCCGAGATAGATTTGCTGAATGTATACATCCCGCCGAGAAATAGCTGTATCCCTGATTATAGGCCTGACATTAGCCCGCTCTTGAAAGGTCATAATCGTCTGGTCCTGGGGGATTTTAATGCGCATCATGAGATGTGGCATTCGGCCCTCGGAAACGACCAGAGAGGTGGCTGAGCAGATTGATAGCTCTACGTTTTGCACTGTCAATGAGGACGCCCCTACCAGAATTAGAGGAGAGTGTTACAGTTCGCCTGACATAACCATCGTGTCACCTGGTCTGACAAATGACGTTACCTGGCAACCCGTCATTTCCCTTGGATCAGACCATCTCCCCATAATTGTCTCCATTAGCAGACCACCCGATTTCATCACCTCTGAACGGCGCACGTTCGTCAATAATAAAAAGCTGATTGGCCGAGTTTCAGAGAGTTCACCAATCACCGCTTCAGAGAATTGCCCAATCCTTCTGATGTTCGGGTAGCGGAAAGGACGTTCCGGGACATCATCACCGCTGCAGCCGCTCACCATATCCCTGCTGGTCGAATACCCGAAGTAAGATCAGCAGAGTATCAACCCCAATGACCCCGGAGTCAGGGAGCCGACACTGGAAGTTAACAGGTTGGTCGGCGAGCATAGGCGGAACAAATGGTTAAATCATCTGAAGAGCTGCAACATTGGAGCCGGTATAGGTGAATTGTGGGCAACGGTTAAGTCACTCTCGAACCCTGGAAGAAGGGAAGATAGGACCTCAGTCACGTTTGGCGACGTTACGTTGACTGACCCGAAGAGGTGCGCAAGTAATTTCAATCGACAGTTTGTCGAGCATCCCGAGAGTGACAGGGCGAAGAGAAGAGTATTACGTCGCATCAGATCTCTTCCTGCCGAGGATGAACCACCACAATTTACAATGGATGATGTTGCCAATGCCATCACCGCTGCAGCCGCTCACCATATCCCTGCTGGTCGAATACCCGAAGTAAGATCAGCAGAGTATCAACCCCAATGACCCCAGAGTCAGGGAGCCGACACTGGAAGTTAACAGGTTGGTCGGCGAGCATAGGCGGAACAAATGGTTAAATCATCTGAAGAGCTGCAACATTGGAGCCGGTATAGGTGAATTGTGGGCAACGGTTAAGTCACTCTCGAACCCTGGAAGAAGGGAAGATAGGACCTCAGTCACGTTTGGCGACGTTACGTTGACTGACCCGAAGAGGTGCGCAAGTAATTTCAATCGACAGTTTGTCGAGCATCCCGAGAGTGACAGGGCGAAGAGAAGAGTATTACGTCGCATCAGATCTCTTCCTGCCGAGGATGAACCACCACAATTTACAATGGATGATGTTGCCAATGCCATCAGGAACGCTAAATCATCCAAAGCGTTGGGTCCTGATGGAATCTCCATGGTAATGTTGAAGCAGCTGGATGAGCCGGGAGTCGAGTATCTCACCAAAGTCTTCAACTTGTCGCTAGCTACCCTCGTTGTTCCCGAAGTCTGGAAAATGGGCAGGGTGGTCCCACTACGGGAGCCAGGCAAGGATGCCAGCAAAAGTCAATCGTACAGAACGATTTCGCTTTTGTCGCCCGTAGCAAAGACACTTGAGGCCTTGCTCCTCCCCAGTATCAGAAATAGCTATCAAGTTGCCGATCATCAGCATGGATTCCGTAAGCAGCACAGCACGACAACAGCGCTGCACGGCATCTCCACATACATTTGTCAAGGACTCAACCAGAGACGGCTGTGCGATAGAACAGTGATGGTGGCGCTTGACTTATCAAAAGCCTTTGATACACTCCACGCTGTTTGAGGACATTGAGCAGACAACCCTCCGGCCAAGCTTGAAACGTTGAATAGCCAACAATATGTGTGGACGCCAGTCGTACGTGGAATTCAGGAACAAGAAGTGCAAGCACCGTAGAGTGAAACAGGGAGTTCCCCAAGGTGGGGTGATATCTCCGGAACTGTTTAACCTCCACCTCTCCTGTATTCCACCCCCTCCAGACAGCATTGAGATCGTGACGTATGCGGATGATTGCATGATCCTGGCGTCGGGTACCTATCCTGATGACATCTGTGAGAGACTGAACAACTATTTAACCGATCTTACCACCTTTTCCCATTCGAGGAATATGCAGATTTCCGCCACAAAATCTACAGCCACTCTGTTCACCACATGGACAGCGCAGTTTGGACGTGAGTTGAGTGTCGTGGCCGACGGTAGCAGAATTCCGACCACAAACTGCCCTAAAATTTTAGGGGTCACATTCTACACTACATTCACGTCGTGCGCACACGCCACAGCTATCTGCGACAAGTTGAAAAGTAGGAACAAGGTCATCAAGTCCCTGGCCGGCAGCACTTGGGGTGCAGATAAAGAAACCTTGTTGGCCACGTATAACGCGATAGGTCGGTCTGTGGTAAGCTATGCGGCTCCTGGCTGGTCCCGAGATTGTGTGATTCGAACTGGAAAAAGATACAAACTGGTCAGAATGCCGCCCTGAGAACAGCGACAGGGTTCCTCCTCAAATCTTCAGTGGACCATCTACGTGAGGAGACAAAAATTCTTCCTGTAAAGTAACACAATGAGATGCTTTCGTTGCAGTACCTGCTTGAATGTTATCGTGTGAGCCATCCCAATCACCATCTTGTGGGTAGGCCCGGCTCATTCAGGGAGATCAGGAAGGATATCCATGCTCTAGAGGGAGAGGTCCAACGATACAGGAGAGAACCCCTAGATCAACAAGCATATCAAGCAGGATTGAATAGCATTCACACGGACGCAGTTGCCAAGGCCTTAAACAATTGTAGTGTGAATAAAGTACTCGGAGTACATCCTCCATATATCGCAGCTGAGGAGCGTCAGCTACCACGACAAACCAGAGTAGAGAATAGAGGATCGAACATATAAACATAACAAAAACACTGTTACAACAACAACAACATAAGATACACAAACCACAGCAATAAATCTAACGCAATCTTATAGTTTGCCTTATAGTTATCGAGTTTCAGTAATGCAGCAAGGTAAAGCTGGGTACACATTGCCAGTTTTGAAGGACAGCTTAGCTCAAATAGCGCTTGCTTGACAGTGTGACCGTCCATTTTGGTTATCGAAAATCAATAAAAAAAACTGTCATTCATAACTGACTGACCGCTTAAAGAGGGCATTAGTAGGAACATAAGGAAGCTGGAGTCCTAAATTTTCTTCATAACGATATATGTAGATATAATTGCTATTTTATCCCGACATTTTTAAAACAATCCTTAACGAAAAAATTCTTTAAAGCGTTGTCAAAGCACATAAAATAGAGTTTGCGACATTGTCTTCCTCAAAGTCTTTTATATCATGCAATTTTGTCCCACGTGAAAAATCGTCATTTTTCAATTTTGGACCAAAAAATCGTCAAAATGACGATAAATCGTCAAATTCGGCAACACTGCACAATACCTCTTATCATACTGTGGTATGGGGTATTAAAATATGGTTATATGCTTATTGTAATGAAATTCAACAGCCTTGAAATGAAACAATATTTTGAGCATATAAAGAAATTGATTCCGTAAGGAAAACTTGTCCTTCCATTAATTTTTCGCGTTTTTAGTTAATTACCCAAAAACATAAATACACAGTACAACCTGTTGCATATTTATTTATTGTAATTCTGACAGAATAAGCAAATACATCCAGGCCATACTTTGTTAAAAACTTTACTGATAAGGGAGCTATATTCATTTTATCCCAAAAATAGTGTGTGATGCTACATCCAAGGTTCTTCATTGACCGCCTTGAAATAGATATACGTACATACATATATCGATGTAGATTTACATGGTGGACACTGAAATCGGATGCGGACAAAAAGTGTATGCACTCAGCGCAAATTAGCGACGTTTTATAGGTTTTTGGATACTAAGATGCATTGACTACATCTTAGCCTCCAAATGAAATTTTTAGAAATATATACAAATTTAAAGGTATGGTTTTGTTGGACATCAAAATCACATACGGACAAAGTGATTTTGACAATTACGCGATTTACACATATTTTAAAAAATGCATATAAATTAAAAATTATTTGAAATCTATTTCCGTTTAAGAAGCCACAGGATTTATCTCAACAACCCTGCAATTTTTCTCAAGAGGTAACCATTTACATGAATGTATATATTAGAGTGGGGCGATTTGAACACCATCACGGGCGCCTGGAGTTTCTGATTCTTGGGATTGTACTGAGCAAAAAAGTCAACTAGACCATATGTCTACGGTGAAAATCGAGCCCCCGGATTTTGACTTGAAGTTTTTTTCAAGGATTTTTGGATATTTTGGCATATAACAACCAAACCACTAAGATTTTCGATCCAACACAAAGACAACAATTGTAGCCAAGACAATAATAAAGAACTCTCTAGTACATCGCAAAAGCATTGGAACGCTCCTACAGGTAGTTATGGCCTCGAGAAGGTGCACATTTTTCGGAAAATATCGATAAACGACACTGTGCTACAAAATGGAACTCAAAGTCAGTGGGTGGAAAATTTCTTTTGGAGATGAAAGCCCTTGGTGAGTGTACTGAGAACCCAAAAGGAAATTTTCACCATAGGTCAAGTTTCCGAGATATTGCGTGATTAATGGTTTAATTTTGGCCCCTTAATTTGTGATCAAATAGCTTTATATCTCTCTAAAGCGTTATTGTAGCTTCATTTTGACATTACATGTCTTCAGTCAAATCGAATGGTGAATCTTTTTGTAACTCAATTCCTTTCATGTCCTTTTCGTCCTTTATACCACAAGGCGAGATTTTACAGCATCCAAATATTCTACAAAAATGTTGTTCAGAAGATTTTAGGTACGGTTCTCATTGATGACCAATCAATATTTCCCCGTTTTCATGGTCCTTTTTGACATTTTACCGGTTTTTGTTCAGAAAACTATGTTTTGTTTTTATGTATATTCGTTATTGGTCTGTGGTGCTTCTGAAATACTTACCATAAATAGCTTTTGTACTGACGAACACGTTAATAACAAATTTTATTGGAGGACAGATCCGGTTATCTAAATTTTTGAACCGGATATTCTGATATTAAAACCGATTTTAGAACCGGTTTTAAGTATCCGATTAACAGTATATGTATATCATTAGAAAGCTAATAAAATGGTCAATCAAATGACAGCAAGTAGCTGATTACAACTTTGTTGGTTACGAAGCTAGAACAAAAAACCGGGTTCTTCAACCGATTTTGATGTAAAATATCACTGGGTTTTTTTGGCGATGAAAGTCGATTAAGATAATATTATAAATCTGGAAAGGCAGTTATGTCATAGATCAAACTTCTGAGTTATAGCGAGATGAATTTGTGTTATGTTGTTTTTTTTTATCATGCACTTAAAGTTCATCAAGAATGAATTAATTTCGCCACAACTCATTTTTTCATTTTTCCATAGCGCAGAATTATGAAATGTTCTATTCTATTTCTTATTTTTCCTACATTTTATCCAAAACTATAATGTTTTTTGTTTTGTTCAATATTTATTTTGAAAAGCTTCGTAACCATCAAAGTTGTAATCAGCTACTTGCTGTCATTTGATTGACCATTTTATTAGCTTTCTAATGATATGCATATTCGGTTAATCGGTTACTTAAAACCGGTTCCAAAATCGGTTTTAATATCAGAATATCCGGTTCAAAAATTTAGATAACCGGATCTGTCCTCCAATAAAATTTGTTATTAACGTGTTCGTCATTACAAGAGCTATTTATGGTAAGTATTTCAGAAGCACCACAGACCAATAACGAATCGATTGGTCATCAATGAGAACCGTACCTAAAATCTTCTGAACAACATTTTTGTAGAATATTTGGATGCTGTAAAATCTCGCCTTGTGGTACTTTTACTACGGTTCAAAAAATAAAGGACGAAAAGGACATGAAAGGAATTGAGTTAGAGGGATGAAATATTCTACAAAAAGATTCACCATTCGATTTGACTGAAGACATGTAATGTCAAAATGAAGCTACAATAACGCTTTAGAGAGATATAAAGCTATTTGATCACAAATTAAGGGGCCAAAATTAAACCATTAATCACGCAATATCTCGGAAACTTGACCTATGGTGATAATTTCCTTTTGGGTTCTCAGTACACTCACCAAGGGCTTTCATCTCCAAAAGAAATTTTCCATCCACTGACTTTGAGTTCCATTTTGTAGCACAGTGTCGTTTATCGATATTTTCCGAAAAATGTGCACCTTCTCGAGGCCATAACTACCTGAAGGAGCGTTCCAATGCTTTTGCGATGTACTAGAGAGTTCTTTATTATTGTCTTGGCTACAATTGTTGTCTTTGTGTTGGATCGAAAATCTCAGTGGTTTGGTTGTTTTATGCCTAAATATCCAAAAATCCTTGAAAAAAAACTTCAAGTCAAAATCCGGGGGCTCGATTTTCACCGTAGACATATGGTCTAGTTGACTTTTTTGCTCAGTACAATCCCAAGAATCAGAATCTCCAGGCGCCCGATAACACTTTTTTCCCTCCATACAAATCGCCCGGCCTAGTATATATAGCAAAATCTGATAATTTACTTGGGAGATTCAAAATATATAAGAGAAGTACTCCTGTAGATATTTTCCAATACTTTCAACTCTAGAACAAAGACATAAATACAACAAGATAAGACATTTTTTTGCTATCATTTTTCAGTGAATGGCTTTTGAATTTAACATAATGTTATATTACGATATGGTGATATAACATTTTTTTCTTTTATACATTTTTACGTATTTAACTGAATTTACCGATCCAATTGACATAGAATTATTCCTGAATAGATCTTTGAATTCATAAATTTCGTTTCTGATACCATTACATGAAATGTTCCTCCTTGGTTGCGATTTTGAATTAACTGCAACCTGTTAAGGGTAATGTTTCTATACAAAGTTTCGTAAACATTTTTGTGTTGCATGCATTTTGTCTTGTCTTAGTTGTATTTATGTCTTTGTCTAGAATGCATGTGAAAACTATTTTTTCAAACCAAAATTTATTATTTGTTTCCCAAATATGTGCTTATTTTGGCTATAACATCGAAACTATTATCCCGATCACTATAATTTTGGTCTTATTTGATCCCCGTGAAGTTTTGATTTAAAACTAATTTTTTGGGAATTTTTGAAGGGTAAAATGTACCTATATATTTAAAAAAAATAAAATAAAATCGAATTATATTTAAAATTTTGTCAATTTTTTGTAGGTTTAGCGAATACTAAGTAACATTTTTTAAATATTATGCAATCTACTCACTAACGTCCCTTCGTGATAAGTTTTTAGTGACAATTGTGCTCAATAAAATAATTAGCGTTTTAATTAAAATAATTAGAGTTTAGAAGTAAAACCGAAAAAACCAAAAATTGGCTCGTGTGGGGATACGTACTCGTAATTTCTTTCCTAGCATATATACCAAAAATATTTGATTTAGCGCGAACAAAATTGATTTTTTTTAATGGAATATGAAATAAGTTGATACATAATTATAATTAAATTAATTAATTAAACCATGGTTATAACCAAGTCCGTCCGTCTGTCTATACCGACAGTCCTCGTCTTCATATAACTGTAGTACATATATAACAAATACGCAACTGAATGCCCTGAATAATATTCAAAGTTATTTTGTCTTTATATGGTTTAGTAATTCGAGGGTTTTTTTTTGCCAAATTTTCGAACCTAGATTGCTGTAATTTGGTATTGCGTGTTGTCAGTTGATACAAAAGCTCAATTCGAAAATTGTAACTATACCGACTTCGCATATAAAAAATTTGTTATCTTTTCGTTCATCATAATGCCGAAAAAACGTTACCCGCGCCCTTTCTTTCTAATCAATATAATTGTGTTTTTTTACAACATTTATTTTAGAAATACGAGTGTTGTCACATCAACGCGGTTTCCCCAAAGATTGTTGTTTGAGAATTCCTCGCTAAATAATGTCGCCATTTTTCTTTGCATAATTTCTTTTTATTATTTATATTTTGTTTGCTTTTGATTCTTAAGTAAAATTTGGCTGCTGGATGGTTTCCATTTCAATGGTGGTTTGTTTGCATTAAGATACAATTTCTACTGTTACAATTCCTTTGTCTCCCTTTTTATTGAGGCACAAAAAACTGAAATCCAAGGCTTAACGACAAAGTATATTGAGGGAAAGTTTATGACGAGAACAAGGCTGTAGATTACAGCCAAATATACGTACATATAGTGCTGATAATTTAAATAGGTACAAATTTCAAATCACCTAAGTTTTACCAAATATTGTTCTTTTGTAAGAAAAGTAGAGAGAAAAAAATATGATTTCAGAAAAAAATGAATCAAGTAAAAAAGAATCAGTCATCTTTGGCGACAGCTTAATACCGTCAGCATATGGCTGTAAAAAACAATAACAGGAGTGGTAGACCTAACAATGAGTATATGTATATAGCTGTAAAAAGGACCAAAAAAGTACATTCGGTAAAAATTTTGAAACGATCCTCGAGTTGACCTTTAACTGCATTTAAGCAAAAATTATCAACTTTTTTGAGTGAGGTACCTGCAGGCGTCGGACTTGCGAAACTTGAGATACGTTTGGAAGAATTTTTACGATGTGCAAAGTTTCGGCCAAATCGGATACTTAGTAAGCTATCGTGCTCATCAGTCATTTAAGTTGGTGCCGGAAGAATTTTGAAGCTTTTGCGATATTATCTAAGGAAGTAGTTGTACTGTCTTAAAGGAGGCGACAACCTGCAGCTAGAGTTTCTGGTCGGGAATTCCCGGCCCGGGATTTCCCGGGAATTCCCGAAATTTTTTGAACGGGATTTCCCGGGAAAATTTCTTGAAATTCCCGGGAATACGGGTATTTGTATTTTCATGTATAAGTCATATATTATTTGCCTTATAGTTATTTAATATTTGAAATATAGTAGAATGGCGATAATTCGTGCCCCGATTATTCGTAATTGCGGGCCCATTGAAAAAATCGCCATAATTCGTATAAAATACATATGTACGTATTGGTCTTCTCGACAATTGGTGTTTTTTTGGAATTAAAAGTCTGTATAGCCTAGCATTCTTAATTATACCCTCCACCATAGGATGGGGGTATATTAAGTTTGTCACTACGTTTGTAACTACTCGAAATAATCATTGTAGACCCCACAAACTATGTATATTCTTGATCAGCGTGCAATTCTACATCGATATAGCCATGTCCGTCCGTCTGTCCGTCTGTGGAAATCACACTAGCGTCCGAACGGATTGACGTAGGTGGATGAAATATTGGGAAAATCTATTATATGTACGTAGGACTTGTAGGATATTGAAAGCGGGCTATGTAGGTCCACGCTTTCGTATAGCCCCCATACAAAATGACGCGTGACGCGTCGTCGTTTTAAGGAATTTTTAAAATATTTGTCCCATTTTACCACCGAATTCGTAGTAATTTACTATTTTTTGTCTCCAGAGGCCAAAAAACATTCCTGCCAAAGTTGGTTTATATAGGTCCACGTTTTGGTATATGCCTCATATAACGCCCCATATAAATTACGCGTCATTTTAATATATTTTGAATGTATTAGTCCCATTTCACAACAGAATCGGTTGTAACTTTGTATTTTGCATTTCCAGAGGCTAAGAAACATTTCTACCATAAAATGTTTATATAGGTCCACGTTTTGATATAGCCCCCATAGGACGATATCTTCCGATTTTCGGTATATTGAAGGTTTTGGCCTCATTATCACACCGAGATGGCTGAAATTTAGTATTTAGTCTTCATTTGGGGTATAAAACTTTCCCCCAGAAATTCGTAGGTATAGGTCCACGCCATCATATAGCCCCCATAGAACAGTACCTTCCGATTTTCGGTATTTTGAAGGTTGTGGCCACATTAATCCACCGAAATGACTGAAATTTGTGGTGGAGGGTATAACAAGTTCGGCCCGACCGAACTTAACGTTTTTCCTACTTGTTTTTAGTTTATTATGGTTGTTCTAGGGGGCCACCGTGGTGCAATGGTTAGCACGTCCGCCTTGCACTCAGAAGGTCTGCGGTTCGAATCCCAGGCCAAGCAACATCAAATTTTCAACGGTGGCAAAACTCCCCCTCAGTAATGCTGGCGACATTTCCTGAGTATTTAAGCCTTGAAAAACTTCTCTACAAGTGGTGTCGTAAGACACGCCGTTCGGACTCGGCAATAAAAAGTAGGTCCCATATCATTGAGCTAATATGAATCGGCGTGCACTCATTGATATGAGAGAAGTCTCCCTTGTCCCATCTGGGATGTTTGTGGAACAATTATATTATATATATATGGTTGTTCTAGTATAAATTTTTATTGGTGACATTCTTGAACGATATTAATTGGCTAAGATATAAAAGCTGTGATCCATTAGAATTATTGTTTGCAATATAAAACACTGTATAATGTGTATGTCTCCCTTGTGTAGGTCTCCCTTGTCCCGTATGGGATGTTTGTGGAACAATTATAAATTATAATGTGTATGTGTGTATAATGTTGGAAACCAGTAATAAAAATGATATGTACATATGTTCATGTAGGTACGACTTTATATCATTGGTGCCAACGTGTTGCCCAAAAGGTCAACCGTGTAAAAATTCGTTATAAACGGATTTGTTATATGATCAACACACATTTCGAATCATAAGAAGAACATACAATATAGTTGATTTTAAAAATATAATCGGACAGCACTCTTTGATACCAAGGAAGCTTTGCTAGGATAGTAGTTGGAAAAAGATGTTTTATATAACCTCCGCTAATTAGTCAGGAATAATATCTGTCACGTCTATGCCCCATGAATTCGAATTACCATAGTCCCGGGAATTCCCGGGTTCCCGGGAATGAGATATTTGCATTCCCGATTTCCCGGGAATGAAAAAAAGTCGGGAATTCCCAAACTCTATCTGCAGCACAAAAAATTTAAAACATATTTGGATTCCATATCCCAGTCACTTACAGCTGACTTTATATGTAATCACAGTCTTTAATGATATTTCTCTCGAAAGAAATGCTATGGCTATTGCTTTTACTCCATGTCTTTATTTAATTGTTCACCACTATAATTACATCCTTCTTATATGTATGTGTATGTACATTTTTCCCATCTTACTTTATATACTGACAAAACTCACACATTTTTTGCTTTTGTTTTTCTTTTCAGTAGTTTTTTTTTGTTTTGTTTGTCTTGTGTAGTTTCTCTTCTGGAACATAAAAGGACACGCACCGCGTCACATCATGAAAGGATTGATTAATGATTCGTTGATTTTTCGCCCTTATTCTCCTCACTTTAGTTACACTTACAACAAGAGAGTACGGTTGCCAGCCATACTTACTCGCCATATTCGTGTGTTCTTCTGGATCATATGATGTACGCAGAGATACATAATCCTTGTCTTTATTTTTGTCATCTTATGCCAGGCAGGCAGACAGACAGATATTCATCGTTCTTTGTCGGATTTTGTGTTTTTTGTTTTTTTTTTTCTTGAATGTGCAAAGGTTTCCTTGCTGTTGTTGTTCCCGTTCTTTTTGCGTAAAATAAGTTCTCAAGAATATAACGTTGACTAGGACGAGATGTGGGGACATTGTTATTTATGTTTTGTGTCGCACTTTCTTAACATTTGTCGAATTGCCTTTCATATTCGGAAGATTTTTGGAAATTCTATTTAAAAATGCATGTAGAATTGTGCTTTATGGATATTTTCATTTTCTAAGAAAATCATATTTTAATGTTGACACATTTCTGAGGAATAATTTAAATTTTCATTTCAAATTACTCATAAAGGATAGGATACATGAAAGACTTATTGACATTAGGTCGGCGTTTGGAGTTTTTGCATTATTTATTTCTTTACACCGAATAAATAAATCTATGTGCCAATAAATTTAAATTGAAAAATTGAGAACTTTATATGCTATATTTCAACTAATAATTAACAACAATATTTTGAGAAGAAAAGTACTGTGTACAGAGAAATCGGAAAACTGAAAACCGTCAAAATACTTGAATTCAAAATTGTTGTTATATGCAGGTTAACCCTAACATTGCCTAAGTCAACAACATTTGGTGGTGCAGATTGTGGCCAAAACCTTTAAAATATGTGGACAAAGCAGGTATCCTTATATGTGGCTGTGCTATACCATATACATATAAATGTGCTATACCATATACCAATTTTAAGTCTCCCTTTGTCTGCTCTTGCAGTAAATGTGGTTGTCCACCTCTATCCTCTCCTAAGGTATTTTTGCTACTTCCACCAGGACTCCTGTTTATTTTTAGCTTTATTATAATTAAATTTATCATTCCATTTACAATACATCGAAATATTGGTCGGAACCCTATAAAGTATTCTTGATCAGCACAAAATTCTAAGTCGGTCTAACCATGTCCGTCCGTCGCAATTTTAAAGATAGAGCTTTATAATTTGTTATAGAAGTTCCTATTCCTCCTGGAAGGTTTGGTATTGAAAATGGGCTATATCGGTCAATATCGGCCCCCATAGAACGGTACCTCCCGATTTTCGGCATTTATATGATTGTGGTCTCAATATCCCACTAAAATGGCTGAAATTTGGTATTAAATCTTCGTTGGGGTTTAAAACTTTCCATCTGAAATTTGTCGGTATACGTCCATATCTTCGTATAGCCCCCATAGAAAGGTCCTCTCGATTTTCGGTATTTTAAAGGTAGTGGCCCCAATATCGCACCGAAATGGCTAAAATTTTGTATTGAGTCTTCGTTGGGGGTATAAAGCGTTCCACCTGAAATTTGTCGGTATAGGTTCACGCCTTCATGTAGCCCCCATAGAATGGTACCTCCCGATTTTCGGAATTTTAAAAGTTTTAGCCTTATCACAGCGAAATGTCTGAAATTTAGTATTCGTTGGGGTTATAAAACTTTCCACCTGAAATTTGTCGGTATAGGTACACATCTTCATATAGGACCCATAGAACGGTACCTCCCGATTTTCGGTATTATGAAGGCTGTGGCCACAATATACCACCGAATTGACTTAAATTTGGTATTTACAATACAAAACAGCTCTTGCAAAAATCAGATAGTATAGGTCCACGTTTTGGTATAGCCCCCATATAAGAGTAGCCCCACTTAAGATTTTTTGAAGATTTTAGCCACATTTTTCTACTGAATTGGTTGTTAATTGTAAGTTTGTGTTCCCAGAAGATAGAAAACTTACTCGCGAAAAAAACTATCCATATATGTATATCCAAGCTTAAGTCTAGCCGTTGTTGCCTAATTTTATGTAAATCGAGGGTCTTTTTGGTAAAATTTTGAACCGAGATTGCTATAATTTAATATTGTGTTTTGCCAGAGGATACATAAGCTAAATTCGGAAAATTGGAAATATTATAAATTTTTTGGAAGGAACAACGATGACGCCCCATATGAGCTCTTTTAAAGGGAATACGGACTATATTGGTCCACACCTTCGACAAGAAAATTTTCAGCAGATTGTGCTCACGGCCTTTAACGACGGTACAATTTTTTTCGGTGCAAGACCATACTTCCTGAGATAATGCGCCAAAAGTTCTAAATGAGTCGTTCAGTGCATACATCGATTAACTCCACTTTTTGAAAAATCTTAAATTTAAGTGTCAAAGTCCTTAATATAGTCATAACTTTTTATATTAAAAATAACTTTCCTGAATAATAATGATTAGCACCCTTAAATTACAAATAAAAAATGACAAATATACGGATATACAAGGGCAAACATACATCGTAGATTTTCTCAATTTTTGGTTTTATGGAGTTAATCGATGTATAACCCTGCCGGCTCCTACTAAATGCCTGGTAGGCACGATAAATATGCAAAGGAGTGATTCGCATTATTTCATTGACCAGATTTGGTCAAATTTTGTTTATTGGGTATAAAGGTAATAATTTTACCAGACAGAGGTCAGTTTCGAATGTGAGCTATATCTACATCGTTCCTTCGTTCCTTCCGACACATTTCACATTTTTCGAACAAGTGAGCAAAGGCTATAGTCGGGACGGGGCCGACTATGTGATACCCTACACCACTACCCCTGTGCATTAGCTTTTCACTCGTAAACATTTCTTTTAGGGAGAGGCTAAAGTTTTCACCTAACTGGTTTTTATATCAAATGAATTGAGGCGAACTGAACCAAAAAAATAATATATAATTTTATATTTGATTACTGTCGACATCTACTTGGTACTGATTGAAAGCTTTGCTGGTCTTCTTGATTAGCATTTTACATGTCTTTAATACACCAAATAGAAGTAGAGGTATTTTTCATTAAAGTAAAAACTTCAAAATATTAAAATTGTAAGCGCCTTTTTCAATTACTCTGATATTTTGCCATAAATGCCACATTTTGCATTAATTTAAGCATTTCAAAAATTTTGGTAACGCAATTGGGAACATTTAAAAGCTCAGAATGTCTTTATTACTGAGATACTCTTCAGTACAATTCAAATAAAAATAATACCCTTACCACAGGGTGGTGTAGTGTATAAAAATGGGAAAGTCGGATGTGCGCCAACCTATTTTGCAACAGAATAAAGGTGATATTTTTCTCATCCATTGACTTTCCTTTCTTTTTGGAAAACAACTACTAAAAGCGGAGATATTCGCATGAGAATAAACCTTTGAATTTTTGTCCACATACGTTTTTTGCCTTGAATATTCTTGAATATTATTCCACCATCACCAAACTCAATATCACCTATTAACCACCAAAATTTCGTGACGATCCTATCAAAATTGCGACCTGTAGCGTGATTACAAAAAATGGAAAAATAAGATGCATTACCGACTTATGCGATATCTCCATTGTTTGACCACCTACACCAATCTACTTTGCAACATAGTAAAGGAAATCTTATCTTCTTCTGTTGACGGGCTTTCCTTTTGAAATACGCCTACTAAAGCGGAGTAGTCGCATATGAATAAAACGTTGAATATTCTCCACATACGTTTTTTCCATTCCGACCCCTTCCAAAATCAATAGGCTTCTTCCTCTATGGGACCCCATTAACCCTAAAAATTTCGTGCGACCTGTAGCGCGATTAAAAAAAGGAAAATTGGGATGTATTACCGACTGTTGCGATATCTTCGTTATTTGGTCACCTACCCCAACCTACTTTGCATCATTGTAAAGATGGGATTTTCTACTTTCATAGTCAGGCTTTGCTTTTGGAAAGTCCCCAATCAAAGCTGTTATATTCGTCATTACAATTAAAATCGCAAAAATGAAAAGTTGGTTTTTATTTGCGACTATTGTGATATCTTCGTTGTATGACCACCTACGACAACCTACTTTACATCGTTAGAAAGGTGATATTTTCATACTACTTCTACTTTCATTGTATACCCCTACTTTGCTTTTGGTATACCCCTTATAGAAGCTGAGATATTCGCTTTGGAAAAGAACGTTGACTTTTTCTCTAAATAAGTTTTTCCGACCCCTAAATATTATCCGGCCAAAGACATATTACTGTATTTAAATCTTTGATCCGGCCATCACCAGAATCAATAGGTTTCTTCCCCTCCGGAACCTCCATCAACACCCAAAATTTGGTGATGATCCGATTAAAATTGCGACCTGTAGCGTGATTACAAGGTTTAGGACACACTTATCCCGATCGACTCAGCTCGTCGAGGCATTCATTTTGGTATATATAAGTATGGGATATGACCATTATTTCGATGCGTTACAAACTTTTTGGCCAAAACCAACTTATAATACCCTCCCCACATAGTGGTGTAGGGTATAAAAAGTGGAGTTTAAGGTCATGTCTTCGATCGATTTGAAATTTTTTACAGATGTTTCTATTACGACGGTTCATTTTTTCTGAGGCAATTCCCGAGTTGGCAAGTTCTAATGAAGGTTGTCGGAACCAATTCAAACTACGAATTTTCCAAAAGTATATCAAATTCCAAAAAGGTCTATATCGACAACATCTTCGGACACCTCCCCACTGAATTTCAAAGTTTTAGCTTAAATGCAGCTTAAGGGCAGTTCGAGGATCATTTATCATCATCATCATTTTTCATCGTAAGCTTCTTACGGATCAATTAATGTTGATACTAAAGTTATAAAGTTATATCAGATACAAAAGTTATACGCCACCCTCGCTTTTAATATCAGATTACAGATTACAACAAGCTTATGCCTCGTTTCTCGGTAGCAATAATAGAGTGCGTAATCAGTACCTTTTCAATGCTCTCCACTTTTGGGTAAAAGTATAAGTTCTATTCAGCTTTTTGGTCTGTTTCTCAAACATTATTTCGTATTGCTCGAATAAATGAACTTTTGCCTATAAATGACTAAAGTCACGTTTTTCACATTTAATTACAAGGTTGTAAAAAGTCCTGACTCTAATAGCTCCACTAGAACACCTGTATTAACGCACCGAATAACATAAACCCAAAAATAAAAATTAACACAAAAACAAATTGTTATATCCGTTACAATTTGAAACACAATAAAATATACCGTATATCATGATTTCATTCATGCTAAATAATTTTTCATACAAACTGATTATCCGTTGTTATTAGAAAATTGAAATATGTTACAGCGCCATCTACAGGAATATAGCTTACTTATTTACTTCATGTTTTAGTACTCAAATATTATTTTAGTTGAATTATAACAGTGTAGATGGTGCTGTAGCATATAGATAACTGAAACATCTTTTTGAAACTATTGTATCAAACATTGTTGCTGGAAGTAGATTGTTCGAACATTTTTGTTTCCGTTACGGTAGAAATAGACAAAATCGCACGCACGATTATGTATAAAATATTCCGTTTTGAACTTTGCTCCATCGCTTCCAGCATCTTCAGGTTTGCTCTATAACTCAATTTTTTATTTGCAACTTTGAATAGCGTTGTAAAAATATCGAAAGCACATGAGATCAACCAAAAACTTTCAAATAAACAAATAACAGCCAAGATGTTTCTACAAATGGGAAGCAATAAGATCAACAACCTTTCCCCAGTGGTTTTAGACGATGACAGATACAGATGACAGTGAATCCGAAAATGAAAGCCAATCTAGCCCACAGAAAAAGCGTTTATCCGAAATACGTTTTAAAAATTGTGTCTATTTTGTCGACAAATTGTTGGAAAAACCGTAGAGATTTGTATATGATTTCAGTAAGTACATAAATAAGTTGAATTTGAAGGGGGTGAAAGTTGAGGGGGCATGTTGAGGTAAGCAAGTTGAGCGTGACATGTTGAGTAGAGGGCAAGTTGAAGTCGGGGAAATTGAAGGGAGGCATGTTGACTAAGTTATTGTAAGATAACATCGGCCGAGCGAGCATATCCACAAACAAAAACCTGAGTTAAGTTTCGAAACAAAAGCAACACTGTAAATAAGACAGACTATAAAAAATAAAAACAAAAATGAAGTATTTTGTTTCTTTGCAAAGAATCCAAATTCTACAAATGATTTTTTAATGTTTTACAATTGTATAAGAAACTAGCTGAACCCGGTGCGCTTTGCTGCCCCGACTACGATAAAATGTAATGGAATGCCATAATTATTTTAACGTTTTTAATTTTTTAACGAATGAATATAGGAGATATGAAGGCGTTATATACCTATTCATGGTTGTTAAGGAGCTACTATGGTATTTTTGTATGTTTCAGGAGGTAAAACTCCTCCGAAAGCCTTTCCGCCTATACTCGTAAGTATTCCTAATATACACATAATAAAACATAAATCTTAAGAAGTCTCTCTCTCTCTGTAGCCTTGGTCGATTTCTTCCCGACTATAAGTACTTCTGTAAATAATGATGACTTTTACTGCCTTCAAAATTTCATTGAAATTGAACATACCCCAGCTAGCATTTGGAAGACTCTTTCTCCAAAAATCACATTGAGGAGTCTTTTTAGAGCCCTATTGGTGATCAAAAATTGATTAAGTCGCTTGTATGATCAGAAAGGGACTCGAAAGTGACTCCCTGTAATGATTAAAAAGAGTTTAATTAAAAATACAACAGCAAATGTGTAGGAATTTCTCTGCAAAGAGGAAAGTGATGAAGTTAAGCCAATGGGGGAAACTCCAGACTCTTAAACAATCATATGATTGAATCTTCAACTAAAACAAAACAGACAAAAAACAGCGAAGGCTCGCGCAAAACGGAATTTTGTAAATAAAATTCCAACGACATACTCACAGGTAACTGTGTTGATGTTATTTCAACTTAACAGAAATCGATGATTTCTTAGTTGAATCGTGCTGTCAGCTTGCAAATATTTTGTTCTGGTGCTTTTTTGGGAAAGCCGAAAAGTGAGCATCATTCTCATTAACATGAGAATACTCGATGCTTAAAGAGTTCAGGTTTTCACTAAAAAATCATCATTTCAAAAACTGAAAAGCCAATTGATAATTCCCTTCGCCGGGATGAAATCATGATATTGGTAGCGATCAGTAAATTTTGCAAGCTGTCAGTGCGTTTTGTAAACATTTTTCTCTGCAAAGAGGAAAGTGATGAAGTTAAGCCAATGGGGGAAACTCCAGACTCTTAAACAATGGGAATCACAAATAAATCATTGAGGTGTTTAAAATATGACCATTTTTTTGTTATTTATGGTAACATTTTGATCATCTGGAAGATTGAAAAATGCTTAATCAAAAAAGGGTCATGCAGGTGTTTAAAAAGTGATTATAATTCTGATTAACCCCCAGTTTTTGTAAAAATTTTTATTCTTCTCACACGAATTGTCAAATTTTGTAGATCGATTTACTCGCTTTAGCGCAAATGTAGAGCGCTGATTTTTAAATGAGGAATCCTTAATGATATATGGAACGGGTATACGAAAAATTAGATGTGTATGTCATCTGGGGGCTGAGCTATGAATGCCTAAATTATTACGAATATAGAGTTTGATTTTTGTTCATTTATAAAAGTTTCGAGAAGGAGTGAATATAATTTTATTTAAAAGTGAAATATAAAAATAAAATGTATATATTCTACAAGATTCAAGATTTATTCTACAATCTTCACAAAAAGACATTACTGATGATTTAGCCACATTATACAGCTGGAAGGGTACCAACTGCAAGCTTAGCGCAGAAAAGTGCTTTCTAATAACGACAATTAAAAGTAAGTTCATATTTATGGCACAAATATAAATTGTTAATTAAAAGGATCATAAATATTTGGTTTCAGGTATTTGCTATCTTAAATATAAGAGTAGTGATAAGGAAATGAACGTCATTCTTCAAAAACATTTTGTGCACGCAAAAGATAGAGTCATGAAGAGAAAACGAAACGAATAAGTCTTGTTATTCCCCGAATTATTATTATGTTATCTTATTATTATAATTATATTTTTTTTTACTTTTATTATTAAACTTTAATCCTTTGATCTAGTCAAGTACACATCTCAATTTCCATGAAATGAATTATAATTTGAAGTACAAGTTATGTTATTATTATTATTCTATTTCAAAACGAACATGAATTGTTTTTATTTCGAATAAAAATCATGTAAACATAATAGTTTGTTTTTTTATAATAAATGTCTATAGGGACGCATACCCGTATGTTTACAAATCTCATACGTGATTTATAAAATCCTAATCAAGCATACATTACTGATAAATTGCTCAAATTATAGACATAAATGAGTTAAAAGAGACTCGTAAATGAATATATAAATGAGTGATATATGGCAATAAATAGACTCATAAATTACTCCCCAAAGACTCATAAACGATTATAAACATTACTAAAAAAGGCTCGAAAAAGAGTCCCAAATTAATCAACAAATCGCCAATAAATGCTTGAAATACGACTCGAAAAAGACTTTATATACCATCAGAAAATGAACAAAAATGACTCGAAACTAATGCAGAGGAAGACTCATTTGTGATTTGCTCAGACGAGTGGCCTGAGGTTATGTTTTTCTACCGACAAAGGAGTCATTTATGATCAGAAAATGAGCTCATATTGCAGCTTTTTGATCGTGCAGTCGGATCAAAAAGACTCGAATTTGATTAAAATTTTCAAAAAATGCTGGCTGGGACGTAACAAAAACATTAGATCGACCGAAAATATACATGTATGGGTAGCTATATTCCTATATGAACCGCTCTCGATATAATTCGTCATATTTATTTTTTAGACAAAAATACAGAAAATCAGCCGAAAATATATATGGGAGCTATATTCAAATCTGAAACGATTTCGATATAATTTGTCCCATTTATTTCTAGAACGAATTTCAAATTTCAGTGAAATTGGACATATGTAGTGTGTCCAAGTCTGAACCGGTCACAATATAATTTGGCACATTTATTTTTGGAACAAATTCCGTCAGACATCCCAAATTTCAGCGACATTGGACACATATAGCGTGTTTAGAGCATCAAATACAGAAAATCGGCCTAAAATATAGATAGGAGCAATATCCAAATCTGAACCGATTTCGATATGATTTGGCACATTTATGTCTAGACCAAATCCCGTTACGCATTCCAAATTTCACCAAAATTGGACATAAATAGCGAGTTTGGTGCATAAAATTAGGAAGTCGGCCGAAAATATGTATGTATGGGAGCTATATCCAAATCTGAACCGATTTAGATGTAATTTGGCACGTTTATTTCTTGACCAAGTTCCGTCACACATTCCAAATTTCATTGAAATTGGACATAAATAGCATTTTGGTACATAAAATAAGGAAATCGGCCGAAAATATATGTATGTGGAAGCTATATCCAAATCTGAACCGATTTGAATATAATTTGGTAAATTTATTTCCACATAAAATTCCGTCACACATACAAAATTTGGAGATTGTATCTGTAATAGTTCTCAAGATATTTGCATACAAAATCTAAATTTTTTGGAGTTACCTCCGATTTTGATGCTATATCTCCAGATCAACGCTAAATTTCAAAAAATGATATAGCCTATTTTCATTCCAGGCCATGCAGCATATGTACCCTAGAAATTTCAGTAAGATCTGTTCAGCGGTTTTCGAGTCTATAAGGCACAAACAAACAGACAAACAAATTTCAATTTTATATATATAGATACAAACCTCCATATCTCCTAAGCGCAACATTGTTAACGTAAATAGATTTTCAATGCCGAATTAGCAAATGTTTAACATGTTTGGTATGGAAATGAAGGTTGGGAATTGTTGTTTATAAAAGGAAATGGTTTGTGAAATTCGTACTCATGTGTACGAAAAGTACTAAAAGGTACTAAATTTAGTACAATTTGGATTTGGGTGAAAGGATAGAGCTGGAAATCTGAAATTTGGGATTAAGATTACTGACGGAGTATAGGATTGAGATATAGGGGTAGTTTTGGAAATTCGTACTTATGTGTACGAAAAGTACTAAATTTAGTACAACTTGGATTTGGATGAACGGATAGAGATGGAAACTTGAAATTTGGAATTAAGATAACTGTTGAAATGTACGATTGATATATGGGGTAGTTTTAGTACTTATGTTTACGAAAGTACTAAATGGTACTAAATTTGGTACAATTTGGATTTAGTTGAACGAGTAGAGCTGGAACCCAGCAATTTCGTACTTATTTTGTACTAAATATGGTATCCATGGCATTAGGCAAACGGGAAGAGCTAGAATTCTGCAACTTGGAACGAGGGTCACTGATGGAGAGTTATAGAGAGAACCCTTTGGTATGGTTTTTGGAAATTCCCCCTATGAGTATACGAAAAGTACTGAAAGTTACTAAATTTGTTACCAGTTGTATATTTTGAGCGGATATAGCTACAATCTTCTAATTTGGTATGGGAATCAAGATTGGGATGTGGTGTTGATATAAGGAAATGATTTTAGAAGTTCGTACTTATGTGTACGGGAAGTAATAAATGGTACTAAATTTAGTAAAATTTGGATTTGGATTGACCTGGAAAACTGAAATTTGGAATTAAAATTACTGATTGTGTGAAGGACTGAGGTAGTTTTGGAAATTCGTACTTATGGGTACGAAAAGTACTAAACGGTACTAAATTTGGTACAAATTGGATTTGGGTGAACGGATAGAGCTGGAATCCAGAAATTTTGAATTTATTTACTTTTGGAGTGTAGGAATGAAGTAGTATTGGAAATTCATACTTATGGGTTACGGAAAGTACTACATGGTACTAAATTTGGTACAATTTAGATTTGGGTGTACGGATAGAGCTGTAATCCTGAAATTTGGAATTAAGATTACTTTTGGAGTGTAGTTTTGGAAATTCGTTCTTATGGGTACGGAAAGTACTAAATGGTACTAAATTTGGTAAAATTTGGATTTGGATTGACCTGGAAACCTGAAATTTGAAATTAAGATTACTGAAGGAGTGAAGGACTGAGGTAGTTTCGGAAATTCATACCTATGGGTACGGAAAGTACTACATGGTACTAAATTTGGTACAATTTAGATTTGGGTGAACGGATAGAGCTGGAATCCTGAAATTTGGAATTAAGTTTACTGTTGGACTGTAGGATTGAGTTAGTCTTGGAAATTTGTACCTATGGGTACGGAAAGTACTAAATTAGGTACAATGGCACTAAATTTGGTACAATTTAAATTTAGGTGAACGGACAGAGCTGGAATCCTGAAATTTTGAATTAAGATTTCTATTGGGGTGTAGGATTGAGCACGTTTTGAAAATTCGTGCTTAGGGGGTGCGAAAAGTACTAAATGGTACTCAATTTGGATTTGGGTGCACGGATAGAGCTGGAATCCTGAAATCTGGAATTAACGTTACTGATGGAGTGAAGGATTGAAGTAGTTTTGGAAATTCGTACTTATGGGTACGGAAAGTACTAAATGGTACTAACTTTGGTATAATTTAGATTTGGGTGAACGAATAGAGCTGAAATCCTGAAATTTGGAATTAAGATTACTGTTGGACTGTAGGATTGAGTTAGTCTTGGAAATTCGTACTTATGGGTACAGAAAGTACTAAATGGTACTAAATTTGGTACAATTTAAATTTAGGTGGACCGATAGAGCTGGAATCCTGAAAATTGGAATTAAGATTACTTATGGAGTGTAGGATTGAGGTAATTTCGGAAGTTCGTACTTATGGGTACGGAAAGTACTAAATGATACTAAGTTTGGTACAATTTGGATTTGGCTGAACAGATAGAACTGGAATCCTGAAATTTATAATTAAGATTACTTATGGAGTGTAGGATTGAGGTAGTTATGGAAATTCGTACTTATGGGTACGGAAAGTACTAAATGGTACTAAATTTGGTACAACTTATATTTGGGTGAACGGATAGAAAAGGAATCCTGAAATTTCGAGTTAAGGTTATTGCTGGAGTGTAGGATAAAGGAAGTTTTGGAAATTCGTACTTATGGGTACGGAATGTACTAAGTGGTACTAAATTTGGTACAATTTATATTTGGGTGAACGGAGAGAGCTGGAGTCCTTAAGTTAATATTACTGTTAGAGTTCAGGACTGAGATAGTTTTGGAAGTTCGTACTTATGGTTTCGAAAAGTACTAAATGGTACTAAATTTGGTACAATTTAGTTTTGGGTGGACGAATAGGGTAGAATCCTTAAATTTGGAATTACTGTTGGAGATAGTTATTGAAATTCGTACTTTCATAAGAAAATTATTAATGGTATTATGAATAGAGATGGGATTCGGAAATTTGGTATTATAGACCCTGTTGATGTGTAGGGTTGAGATATGGATGCGGTTGTGGATATACGTACAAAATTACATAATGGCACAGAATTTGATTCAAATTGTTATTGTGTAAATTAGTAGAGCTGAAATTGTGAAATTCGCTATTATGTATACGTACTTATGTATACGAAAAATACTAAATTGCGGTTGGGATTTTGTTTTGGATAAAAGGCAGTAGTTTTTAACTTATACATATTATAAGTACTGAATTTGGTACCAGTTTGGCGTTGCTTGAAGGGATAAAGATGGAATTTCGAATTGTTGTATGAGGGATGGTGTTGGTGTTTATATAAGGATTTTTTTAAATGCATACAAATTCTGAAATTAGGCTGACGGCTGGCTGACTTATTGAGAAATACAAAATGTACTAAATGGTAATAAATTTGACGTTGGTGTAGCAATGAATCTGGGATTATATAATTAGCGTGTGAAAAGTACAAAATTGCAATAAATTTGGTATTGGGCTAAGGAATAGAAGTGGTATTCTGGTATATTATTTATTTGTCAGGTTCATTGTTAGAAGTGGTCGTACAATAAATGTACTAGAAGTATTAAGTAATACTAAATATTGAAGCACTGGTATTGAGTGAATCGATAAATGAAATTTGTTGTGAGGATCACTGTTGACATTGGATCAGAATGTTTATTAAAATTCACCTTTAAATGTATGAAAGGTTTCTACATGTAATACCATTGGCATTGGGTGAACAAGTAGAGCTAGAACTGTAACATATGAGCTAAGGTTCTGGATTCTAAAAATTTTACTGAATAATGTACTATTGTTTCTATGTTAACACGAATTCGGTTTCTAAATAATGTAATAATTGTTCCACAAACATCCTAGACGGGACAAGGGAGACTTCTCTCATATGGGTGCACCCCGATTCATATTAGCTCAATGATATGGGACCTACTGTATATTGCCGAGTCCGAACGGCGAGTCTTAAGACACCACTTACATGGCTGCAATACTAAGGAAATGTTGCCAACATTACTGAGGGGTATTTTGAAATTGTTGGGGTTGCCTTGCCTTGCAATCAAACCCACGACCTTCAGCGTGCAAGGCGGGTGTGCATACCATTGCACCATGGTGGCACGGTGTCGCCAACATTACTGAGGGGTACTTTGCCACCGTCGAAAATTTGATGTTGTCTGACCGGGGAATCGATCGGTTTTCTACATTTTGATATCACAAATGCCAAAATTCGGTTGGAAAATGTGGATACAATTTTCAAAATCCCATACCGTTCTAATAAAACCTGGACTGAAATTTAAAATGTAGAGGTCATTTTTTGAGATTCGAACAAAACGTTGAAAGAATTTAAATATCAATTTAAATAGGTATTAGTACATAAACATTTTCAGTGTTCACCATATTAAATATTGTTTATTTAACTATTATTCCTTTTCCGCATACGAAGTAGCGGGCATTTTGCTAGTGCTATATATTTGTAGACGAATTTCGGGGGGCTTTTGTTTTGTAATCGCTGTATTTGCTAAACCTACGTGTGCATCGGCTTGGAAATTAATTTTTGAGACAACGTTGGTTGCGCCCCCGATCAAGAAAAACGATATATTTACAAATTCCCTTAAATGGTGAGGTTCAACGGTCAATCAGCCATGAAAAACTAAAACATATAAGTCTCAATAAGCGGGAGAATTCGACTTAACCATTTTTTTAACTTTTATGATTTGATCACTTTATGATAAAGACAGGGGACATGGACTATTTAAAATTCTAAACAGCATCAATGGGCGAAAAAACCGATAAAGTCCGTAAGAGAAAATAAAGGTTATAGACTAATCTGTTGATAAATATAAAATTCTCATCGGTTTGACAATGGACCGAAGAAGTGAGGTAGAAAATACCTATTATTGATTTATCAAGTATACAGTCCATAAAAAGTTGTCGTTAAAACTCATTACGACGGGCCAGCAACGCGGACCGGGGTCTGCTAGTATACAACGAGCATTGCAAGATATATAGACGAGCATTGCAAGATATATAGATATTTTTTCTATGTTAAACACATTCTGTACATTTATTGCGTTTAATTAAATACTGGGATCAATAGCTTTTAAGATTGTCCTAAATGTACCATGGGCTAAAGCTTTGAGTTCATCCTTGGCACTGTGCAAACAGTCGTCACTTGCAGCAACCTAAGGATTGGAAGAAATTTCAAATACAAATATTCTCAGTACATAAGGAGTGCTCGACATTACTTACCAAAGTTTTAGGTAATAGAAAATCATCGATAAATTTGTCTACATTCAAATGAACGCCTTGTTTGAAAATTGGTATACCATCTTCTACTCCATCAATATATAATTCAAAAGCAATTTCGAGCTCATTTATTAATTCATCTTTGATTTGATTGAAACATTCGGAATCAATATGTTGCTAAAAGACCAAATTATATATACAGGCATCGATACTTATTTATTATTAACTTACTTTCTCATCATCAATGATTATGTCAATGACATCATGAAGTAGATCCGCTGTCACAAAGGCTGCTAACAAAATAGTGCCGAAAATTGCAGTTGTAATTAATTTCATATTTGAAATTCAATAAATGTTATGAGAGGCCTAATACGATTGGAACTGAATTGGGTTTGGGAATGGGACAATTATTTATACCATAAACCTACTTCATTTTCTTATAGAAAACATTTATCAAATATTTAATTAATCCATAAGAAAAATTGAGTTAAAATAAAATGCAGTAAAATCAATAAATCCTATTTGAACATATTGTTCTAATCCAAACACATCTTTTGTTTTTCTTTTTTATATTTATTTCAAAACTCAAAATTGTTCAATTTCAATTATCAATAAAATTAGATTCGAGTGTGTAAATAGCATTGAAACCAAAGAAAATGTTTGTGCCAGGAGAGAATTCCGGCTATTTCAAATGTACTTCTAAATAATCTAATAATCATATCCACCAGTTAATCCATATTTTTATTTTTTTTTTTATTTTTTTTATTTTTATTTATTTAAAAATTCTTTCATGTAAACAAAGCCATACGGCCAAAAGAGATGATTACATTATGCATAACATTGAGAAATTCACTACTCCAAAGAAATAGAATTTATTCAAAATATGTATAACTCTTTGAGAAAAACTATTCAAATCTAGTTAATATACAATTCATATAAACATTACGGTTATGACTTTTTACAACCTCATATCCCTGTGCCTAAGATTAGATAAAATCTTAATTATAAGTTGATTCGACAAAATAAGCTCACGCACAAAAAGCTTTCAAAGTTTTCATATATGAGCATATTCACTCCATATTTAAAACGAAGTACATTCAGTAATATTCTGTAAAAGCATATCCCTCCTGATTAAGGATACACCCGTATTTCCTGCTTTGGCAAGGTTTCTTTAAATAATCAGGTGTAATGCCCAACAAAACTTGCTTTTTTCATTCAACAAGTTTATTTTTGGAAGCGTTCGGTATCCTTTAGTCGTATATTTTACGCATAAGTCATTCCAATACATTTTAGACAATATTTACCACTGTAGAATATGGCGGCCCACAGTGTCACGACCGTGGCCAAAAATGGTAAAAACTAAATACTTCGTTGAACAAATTTATTGATGGGGAGTGATAGAAAACATATTAATTAAGAAGAATTTGAATTTTGGTACTGATACGTGAAGTAGTTTTTGTTATATGAGGATTTAAATCCGACAATTTTAGTTAATACGTATTTTTGTGTGTTTTTTTCTAAATTTAATAAATTATATTATGCGTTAATATTTAAAATTTAAAAAAAAAAAAAATTTTTTAACGGTCGCTGCAGAAATGGTTCCTAAGTTCTCTTGGGATGTAATAAACTTGACTACACTTTTGTTTGCATGTAAATATTAATCATATGGTGTTTACATTTACCCAAACATGTATTACTAAGTTTATTAATTTTCTGAAGCAAATTTTAAATTGAGTGGAGTGGGAAAAAAATTGTATAAAAGTGTATATCGATATTTTTTGCTGTATGAGTAGTAGAAAGTGAGTACTTCAAATATATAAAGGTCCCAGCTGCAGTGGTTTGCAGACGAATGTGTCATTTGTCTTTTTCAGCGACCACCTCACTGAGAGGATACCCCCTTTTTTAACAAATCGTTTTGCGGTGTTGGCCATAGCGCGAAAACGAATAAACCGATCATCATATGTTTTTGTGGGCTTATTAAGTGCCTAATTATCTTGCTTTAAAACGAGAGAATTTTAAAAATATCAATTTTTAAAAAAATTGTGAACAGCGAAAATCAATATTCGATTTTTTACAAAAAATTTACTGTTTTTTGACCACTAACACTGTGCAGCAGCATTTTGGGGGGTGGAAAATTTCTTTTGGAAATGAAAGCCCTTGATGAGTGTACTAAGAACCCAAAAGGAAATTTTCGCCATAGGTCAAGTTTCTGAGATATCGCGCGATGAAATTTTTGATTTTTTTCCCTATAATACTTGGGAAAATAGCTCCATATCTCTGTTTGGCGTTGTTGTAGCTTCGTTTTGAGGTGACATGTCTTCAGTGAAATCGATTGGCGAATCTTTTTGTAGAACATTACATTCTTCTAACTCAATGCCTTTCATGTCCTTTTCGTCCTTTATTTCTTGAACCGTAGTGAAAGTACCACAAGATGAGATTTTTCAGCATCCAAATATTCTACAAAAATGTTGCTCAGAAGATTTTAGGTACGGTTCCCTTTGACAACTAATCGATTTTGTCCCGTTTTCATTGTCCTTTTTGACATTTAATCGGTTTTGGTTCAGAAATAAACTATGTTTTGTTTTTCTGTATATTCGTCATTGGGTATTTATTGGTATGTACACATAACAATTGGTTATTGCTTATGTTGACATCTGGGGTGCTTATGAAATATTTACCACAAATAGCTCTTGTAATGATGAACACGTTAATAACAATTTTTCTCGGAGGATAGATCCGGTTATCTCAATTTTGGAACCGGATATTCCGACATTAAAACCGATTTTTGAACCGGTTTTAAGTAACCGATTAAACTTATATGTATACCTTTAAAACGCTTATAAAGTTGCTAATCAAATTAAATTAATTCGCTTATGAAAACTTTTCTGGTTGCAGTTCTAGAACAAACAAGTAAAATGCTTTTCATACCCTCCACCATAAAATATTCATTCCTGTCCGCAACTTTAAGTGAGTACGTTAAAATGTCAGATAATGTACATAAAATGCTTTATTCGGGAGGCCCTTTTTTATGGTGCCTATATCTAACTGTTGACAATTTTTGGTGGGCTAGAAATTGGAAGGTACTGTTATATAGGGGTTATAATAAAACATGGGCCTATGTTGACAGTCTTTGATGGGAGCCTTTAATGTCAAATAACTCCTAATTCGGTTAAAAAATTTAGCTAGAATCCTCAAAATATCGAAAATCGGTACATAACGTGGGAACTTCAAATGTCATTAACAGCTAGTTCGGAGGTATCTGGGCTACACGAAAATATGAACTTAAATGACCATTTTTTGTTGCAGAATTTTTGTTGACTTTTAAATTTCAAATTACAGAAAGTTCGTCCAAAAAATAAAGCTAAGGTACGGAAAATCGGGAGGTTTGTTTTGGGGCTATACAAAAACATGGACCTACGTTCGGTTAAACATTTTAAGTAAAATCCTCAAAGTACCGAAAATAGGGAAGTATCGTTATATTGGGGCTATGTTGAAAATTGTTGATGCAGATGTGTGGTGACCACTACAACCTTCAAATGTCAAATTACAAAAAATGTTAAAAATTGTAGCTAAAATTGCCAAATTACTGAAAATTGGGAGGTACCGTTACATGGGAGCTATATCCGAACATGGACCTATGTTGACAATTTTTGATGGAGAGGTGTTGTGACCACTAAGAACTTCAAATGTCAAATTACTGCTTGTTCGGTTTAATATTGTAGCTAAAATCATCAAATTACTGAAAATCGGGAGGTACCGTTATATGGGGGCTTTCTTGACAATTTTTGGTGGAGAGGTGTGGTGACCACTAAGAATTTCAAATGTCAAATGTTCAAATTACAGATAATTCGGTTAAAACTTGTTGGTAAAATTCTCAAAATACCTGAAATCGGGCGGTAACGTTATATGGGGGTTATTCCAAAACATAGACCTATGTCCACTAGTTATATAAGTTTATTGACATTTAAGAACCCTAAATGTCAATTGATAGCTAAATCGGTCTGAAAATGTAGATAAAAACGTCAAAATGTCGTAAATCGGGGGCACCGTTATATGGGGGCTATACCAAAACTTGGACCTAGGTCCACAACTTTTGTTATATAAGTTTAGTTACACTTAAGAACCCTAAATGCCAAATTATAGCTATATCGGTCTGAAAATGTAGCTAAAAACGTCAAAATACCGTAAATCGGGGGGTACCGTTATATGGGGGCTATACCAATACGTAGACCTATGTTCACAGCTTTTGTTATATAAGTTTATTGACTTTTAAGAACCATAAATGTCAAATTATAGCTAAATCGGTCTGAAAATGTAGCTAAACCCGTCAAAATACCGTAAATCGGGGGTACCGTTATATGGGGGCTATACCAAAACGTGGACCGATATAGCCCATCATCGAACTTGACCTGCCTGCAAACAAAAGACGCATTTTCCCAAAATTTCAGCGTCCTATCTCTATTTTTGTGGATGCTAGAGTGATTACCACAGACGGACGGACGTGCTCAGATCGACTTAGAATTTTACCCTGATCAAGAATATATATACTTTATAGGGTCGCAAATGAGTATTTCAATGCGTTACAAACGGAAAAACAAACTTAATATACCCTCCATACTATGGTGGAGGGTATAAAAAACCGTTTTCTTAAACCGTTTTTAAGGAAAGATATCAATACGCGCAAATGTGAAGATCAAAGGCTGGGGGGTGAACAATTCTTTTTGGCGATGGAAGTCGATGAAGGTTATATTACGAACCCGGATGGGCAGTTATGCCGTAGGTCAAACTTCTGAGTTATAGCGAAATGAATTTTTTATTGACAAACTATACATACCTACATGACAAAAACCCTAACGAAATTTGATCGCGCCATAACTCAGAAGTTTGACCTACGGCATAACTGCCCATTCGGGTTCGTAATATTATCTTCATCGACTTCCATCGCCAAAAAGAATTGTTCGCCCCCCAGCCTTTGATCTTCACATTTGCGCGTATTGATATTTTAAGAAAACGGTTTTTTTGTTCTAGAATTGCAACTAACAAAGTTTTCAGAAGCGAATTAATTTAATTTGATTGACAACTCTATAAGCTTTTTAACGGTATACATATAAGTTTAATCGGTTACTTAAAACCGGTTCAAAAATCGGTTTTAATGTCGGAATATCCGGTTCCAAAATTGAGATAACCGGATCTATCCTCCGAGAAAAATTGTTATTAACGTGTTCATCATTACAAGAGCTATTTGTGGTAAATATTTCATAAGCACCCCAGATGTCAACATAAGCAATAACCAATTGTTATGTGTACATACCAATAAATACCCAATGACGAATATACAGAAAAACAAAACATAGTTTATTTCTGAACCAAAACCGATTAAATGTCAAAAAGGACAATGAAAACGGGACAAAATCGATTAGTTGTCAAAGGGAACCGTACCTAAAATCTTCTGAGCAACATTTTTGTAGAATATTTGGATGCTGAAAAATCTCATCTTGTGGTACTTTCACTACGGTTCAAGAAATAAAGGACGAAAAGGACATGAAAGGCATTGAGTTAGAAGAATGTAATGTTCTACAAAAAGATTCGCCAATCGATTTCACTGAAGACATGTCACCTCAAAACGAAGCTACAACAACGCCAAACAGAGATATGGAGCTATTTTCCCAAGTATTATAGGGAAAAAATCAAAAATTTCATCGCGCGATATCTCAGAAACTTGACCTATGGCGAAAATTTCCTTTTGGGTTCTTAGTATACTCATCAAGGGCTTTCATTTCCATTTTGTGTCACAGTGTAATCAGTCAAAAAAAAATTTTAAAGGAAAATTCTCATATATAAAGACAAGAGTTGGATATATTCAATATGCTCACAAACTATATGAAGACTAAACATCAAATTTCAGTCATATCGGGTGGATATTGAGGCCACCACACTCAATATACCGAAAATTAGGAGGCACGGTTCTATGGGGGCTATAGGAAGACGAGGACCTATACCGACATATTTCTGGTAGAAGGATATACATAAGTCCCCCAACGGAGACTTAATACCAATTTTCAGCCATTTCGGTGTGATAATCAGGCTAAAACCTCCAAAATACCGAAAATCGGGAGGTACCGTCCTATGGGGGCTATATGAAGGCGTGGACCTATGCAGACAAATTTCAAGGTGAAGGTATAATGCCCCCTACGAACACTAAATACCAAATTTCAGCAATTTCGGTGTAATAATGAGGCTAAAATCTTCAAAATACCGATAATCGGGAGGTACCGTTTTATGGGGGCTATATCAAAACGTGGACCTAAGCCCACAATTCTCTGTTGGAATGTTTGATACATCTGCCGAAGACTAACCACAAAATTTGAATACTTTCGGTTGGTCATTGTGTCTAAAACATTCAAAATACCGAAAATCGGGAGGTACGGTTCAATGGGGGCTATATTAAAACGTGGACCGACCAACCTAATTTTTTGTCCGGAAGATTGTATGTCAATAATAGGTACTTGTACCAAAATTGATGCACCTACGACAACTCCTTCTATTTTTGGCCACAGTTAATATGAACTCGCGACATTGTGCGGCCCCACAAGGATACCCGTATTTCTTTTCAATATTTTAAGTTTTGATGACTCGAAGTGTACAAAAGTTTATATAATCGTGATGAAATTTCCACTCGGGATATCCAAAAATGTTACTCACTACTGGATATGTCTGTTTCAGAACTCCTTTATTAGTTGTCGTGCTCATTTAGGGTGAAGTAAATTGACGCCCATGTCCTTAATAATTAGTAATGCCTTCCAGCACCATAAAAGCACATTCATCGCTACAGAAACAATTTAGGAGATGGCCTTCCGTTCAATAGACGCGAAAAAAAATAGTTATATAGTTATGCAATTGTTTACTTAATGAGGATAGTCCTTACTAATTATGAAGGACTTGGGCGTTAATTTCTTTCACCATAAATGCGCACGACAATTTACAAAGGAGTTCTAAAACAAGCATTTCCAATAGTGAGAAGAATTTTCGGATATCCCGAGCGGAAATTTCATCACGATTTTATAAGCTTTTGTACACTTCGAGTCATCAAAACTTAAAATTTTGAAAAGAAATGCGGATATCCTTGTGGGGCAGCCATATTCTACAGTGGCAAATATTCTCTAAAATGTATGGGAATGACTTATGCGTAAAATATACGACTAAAGGAGACAGCACACTTCCAAAAATAAACTCGATGAATGAAAAAAGCAAGCTTTGTTGGGCATTACACCTGATTATTTAAAGAATCCTTGCCAAAGCAGGATATACGGGTGTATCCTTAATCAGGAGGGATATACTTTTACAGAATATTACTGAAAGTACTTCGTTTTCAATATAGAGTGAATATGCACCGATATTCTAATACAATCTTTCTGTATTCCCAAGTTTTAAAGGGGGGTTCTATTCAAATGGGCCAAATTTTTTACTTCAATTGTTTACTTTATTTTATTTTCCTTGCATAATTCCTATACAAATTGGATTTGAATGCAAATGAATGACTAAGTTTACTCTAAAGACATGAAGCAAAATATAATAAAACTTAAAAACATCATATCTTGTATGATTCGGAAAAAATGGAAGTTGAAAAAAAATTTGCAGGGGGGATCTATTCAAGTGAGCGGCAGTGTATATGACTCGAAAAAAGCTTTAGAACCACACGACATAACCAAAATTATATAAGCTTTTGTTTCTCACAAATTTTATCGCCATATCATGACATATATATCATTTTATATCATACATAACTTTATTCCATATATCAAATAACTTAAAAGTGGTTTGTACGTGACCTATTTTAAAATTTAGATGGAATAAACGTTAAATTAGTTATTAATAGATCAAAGGTCATTCATTCATGCAACAGGAAATATTTTTTTTTGAGAAAAAAATTTTTTCTTTTCATAGGGTTTTCCAAAAAATCATTTTTTTAAAAGTGGTTTATGTGTGACCTTTTTTAATAATTAAATGGAATGAATGTTATTTTTGGCATTAATAGGCAAAAGTTCATGCATTCTCGCGACAGGAAATCATTTTTGAGCAAAAAGGGCAAAAAGTCATAACCCTAATGTACATAGCGAAATATTTACCCATTTAAAGATTTTTTGAATGTTAAGATGCAACTAACGGCACACTTTGACCGCTGTATGAGACATGGATAAATGCATACATATTGATAGAGATGCATCCGCTGTATCCGTAAAGCGCATGCGCCTCAATTGATTTTAAAGGATTCGCGAATTACATGCTTTTTAACTTTTGCGTTTTTTATTGCTTGTAATTTCAATATTACTCTCTACAACTTATTTCTATTGCTTATCACAGAAAGCCAATATACTTTCACGATGACAAACTGTTTTCCTTGTAGACGTTTTAGGAAAATACTTCAGGTTTTGTATGGAAATTTAGAGAAACTGTAGAATAACTCTGGGCTCTCTTATACTTCAGTATATGTCTGAGTTTCGAAGCATTGCTAGAGAAGCCACTCTACAGCCGATATGTCTGAAGATAGGCAACTCTTCAGAGCCAGCAGTGAAACCAGGTCACATAATTTAGTGGTTGTGTGGGTTCGAATCTTCGGCTTTCCCTTTCCACTTGCAAAAATCTTCGATCATAAAGCTCAACTCCAACGAGAAATTAATAACAAAAATTTTTGATTTGCTTATACCCTAGACAGACGGCAGAGTTAATTTGAATTAAAAATGTCCTAATTTGAATTAATTTTTCACCCTGACAGACGATAGTTTCTGCATTTATGAAACAGCTGTTTGTGTTGTTTGTTTGCACCCAGCAGACCATTTCATAAAGCTTCACAAAAGTTCGCCAAAATATGCGATACAAATACACTTTCTACCATTGACATTTTCACCACGGTGTAGCAAAAATAAATTTAATTTATTCGCAATATTTTAGAGTCTTTTTAATATTATAAAAATATTGCAAAACTTTAAAAAACATTTGAAGAAGATATAATTTTCGATAGAATTGGTATGGTGGGTAATGACATTTTTTGTGAAAATAAAAATTTTAAAAAGAGATTTGTTAGAAGGCGTGAAAAACGATTAGCTGCTATTCTACTCGCGAAAGACCACTGCTTATTTTGAAGAAACGCGAAAATTGCTGATTATATTTCCTTTTTTATTTTCTTAAACATGGAAATTTGACAAAAGACAATTGATTTTCAACAGCATTGCCATATTGAAATTGCTAAATTCAGTTTAAATTTCCTTTGATTTTGTGCATTAAGAATGTGGATAATGTACGAATTAATTTGAATTAAGGCAGTTAATGCAAATTAACGCTGCCGTCTGTCTAGGGTATTATTAAAGTAATAAGCCAAACAGAACTGTGAATAAGTCTGAGTATAAAAATAAACACTAAAAATTTAGTACTTTGTTTCTTTGCAAAGAATCCAAATTCTACTAATGATTTTTTTATGTTTTACAATTGTACAGAAATACAAACCTCCATATCTCCTAAGCGCAACATCGTTAACGTAAATAGATTTTCAATGCCGAATTAGCACTGACATTTCAGTTGCAAATGTTTTTAACATCACTGTATTTGAAATGTTCCGGTTAATGGAGAGACTGCTATTATTTAATTTATTTTCTAAAGCATAGTTTTAGGCTCATGTATTCTTTTTTGTAATGTTGGATTTGATATAAACATTAAAGCGGGGTACACACGATCAGTTTTGACTGTTAATTTTGCTCAAATAATTGGATGCTTGCCGGTGTGGCCGCTCACTTTTGTCAGTCATCAGGCAACAACAAAATATTTTGTAGTTGTTGGACAGTTTGACATTTATCGATATTTCCGAAAAATCGACATTCAAAACTGATCGTGTGTACCCCGCTTTAGGGTGATCTGGTAGCTCTTAATTGTATAACTAACCAAAGAGTTCAGACTTAAAACGATTGTAGTGACAATTACTACGACCAAACTTGACGAGAGTGTGTAAAACAAAGGATGAATTTTTGATGTTTTTAGAGGTAGCATAGAGTATGTCGCAGAAAATTTCAAGTTGATCGGAGCAAAATTGGCTGAGATATTAGCATTGGAAAGGAACAATTTATTGTGATTTGCTTGCAGCATAAACCTTAAACGCGCGTTTCTCGAAATTGCATTTTTGAACCCGGTGCCAACAATAGCTCGAAAACGAATTGGCCGATCTTCATATGCTTTGGTGAGGTTATTAAATACATAAAAAGCTTCTCTTTAAGTGAGACAGATTTTGTTAAAAATTTTGTTTATCCGATTTTTTGAAAAGAAACGTCAATTTTTTTCGTTGAAATCGAAATTTTGACTTGGACAGCTCACATTTGTTAACCCTGCTACTACGTTAGAAAAAAATCACATACGCTATGTTGGGGTCATTTGATGACCCATCTATTGAAAAAATTATATAGTATACATTTTTAAAAGGTTTTTAATGCGTGGGATAATAGCTTGAAGTGTTTATTAAAAAAAATTTTTGTCTGATCAGTAATAAATTCAGTAAAGAACTAAAAATTTACATAAATTCGATGTCAATATTATCGGGAAAAATCTGTCACTGAACTGAAAGCATTAGGATTCGTTGTTATTTAATGGAAAAATACAACAATAAATTTAATTTTTTTGTATTCTTTATTTATTTTTTGTTTTGTTATCATCTAAAACAAGAAAAATATGTAAGGAAAATGCTAAAAAAAAATAAAATTAAATTTTGACATGCCACATTATATACGCACGGGGTCATAAAATGACCCTAACATGTTATGTGTAATAATGCAATAAATAGACTTATAAGCACAAAATATTGATGAAAGTTACTGATTTCAGTATATCTCAAAAATTCATGCACTGAGTAGTAAGGACTTTTAATTATATCCCACCAGTAAGATATACGGTGATGATAAATACGATTTGGGTCATCAAATGACCCCAACGTAGTAGCAGGGTTAATGTATTTTTTTAAAATTCTGTTTCGCTTAAAGACAAGATCACTAGGTTCGCCCACAAAAATATACGATGATCGCATCATCCGTTTCTGAGCTATCTTTGGGGGATTTTTCTTGAAATTATTGTTTTATTTGGAAGTGTAATTTAAGTAGCAACTTAAATTATTTAGCTTTTTACCTATTCAACAGATCTTAATTTGAGGCACATTTGCATGTTCAAAAAATTACAATTGGTCAAAAATAAAAAGATTGCCTTAAATTGTTTATTTTAGGCTTTTTTCAGCATTAGCTTTTATTCAATAAACAAAAACAATTCACCATGCACGTGAAACTGGAAATGACTTGAAACAAACTAATAACATCTTATCATATTTTTATGATTTTATTAGCACAAATACGTTCTAGGCATGTACGAGTACAATAAAAATTACTAAACTATCCAACTGGAATGTCACAAAAGACGTCAAATTCGAAACGAGCAAAACCTTTGACGTATGTACACCAACTTGGAATTACAAATGTTGCTTTTTAAGTATGCATACATTGTCTAGATCCCAAAAGCAATACCTCGTAAATTTTTTATCTAAGCACTTTTCTCGTAATCCTCGTATTTTCTATAAGATATATGTATAGCAAATTTATATCTCTAGTAAAGGTGTATGTATGTACCTGTATTGGGGATTGATTTTTATTTATACAAGGTACAAGCAATCGGGCTCGTCGTTGGACGACGTTTGGATTCTGTTTTTATACCCTCCACTATGGAAGAAATAACAAATTTATATACATTTTATACACATTTTATCTACATATATAAATAAAAATCAAATGGATAATTCTTTTTTTAAAATGTTCCTCATAACTACGGTGACCAACCGTACTCTATTATAGAGTACAGTACTCTCTTTTAGGCCGTACTCTATTTTTTTAACGTACTCTACTTGTCCTCTATTTTCAGTGGCCGTACTCTATGTCCTCTATTTTTGAATTGTTTTACGAATATATGTGAATACATGTGTACGTACATACGTAATCCAAAGAAACCAGGCAGAAGTAAAACAAAAGATTGTCTTGGTTAAAATAAAATCACAAATTTTTCTGTTGCTTTTAATACTTCTGAAGATAAATTTTTAATAACAGAATCATTATTAGCACCAAAAAAGCACCAAAGAATTCTACCGAAGATAATTTTCTGATTTCTGAGTGAAATCGGACACTTTTTCAAAAAGTGTTTGTTATTTCCAGGATTAGAAGGGTTGGCGTTTTTTATTTGGGTTGTCGACTTCTATTTTGCTTTTCAAAATAATCAGGCTTAATCCCATAGTCGCTGTTTTAATATTTTATTAAAGCAACTTTAATTTATTAGGCAGGGAAGACTATAGTTTCACATCTCGCCACAGATCTTCATCAGTTTCCTTGTTTCTTGTTTTTCAACAAGATACTTTTTATACCCAAGTTTCAATTGCTCGCTCAAATAGATAAGTGTCCAAAGAGACACTCTGATCGAGAATTTCTAACAACTATGTCAAAGAAACACTAATAACTTCTTTAATATTGGTCTAAATAGAAAAAAACCTTTTTTTGTATTCTTTGTCTTATCAGATGTCTAATAAAAAATAGAAAAAAAATTTCACAGTTGGCTTGGATACAATTTTCGCGATTTAATATTTACAATCAAAAAATGTTAAGTCCTATTTGGTAGTGGGATTCAAAATATTACTTTTTTCTATTTTTTTTTTAATTTATCAAGAATTTTTCAAAAAAAAAAAAAAAATCAGAAAATATTCTGGAATGTTTTGCACATCAACACAGCCAAAAATAAAGAAAATCAAAAACGACTGTTGGAAAAAGTGTTCGATTTCACTCAGTGATCCACATATGTACTCTATTTTCACCGGAAGATATTGGTCACCGTAACCATATGCCCAAACGGGTTTTAAAGTTTGATTGTATATCATGAGCTTGTTTTCTATTGAGAGTTTGGATTTTCTTGCAATCAACCAATTTAATTTCTTCCACTTGAGTGGTAGTTCAGTAACCTTAATATTTACATGCTCGCTCCAGCGTAATTTAGCATCTAAGGTAATACCTAGATACTTCGCTGTATTTGCATAGGGGACCTGTATACTGTCTATAAATATTGGGCTACACACCATTGCTCTGTTAGTGAAATCCATATGTGTAGATTTAGAGCTATTTAGCTTTATTTTCCATTTCTTGGTCCATTCTACTACTGAGTTAAGGGACACTTGGAGTTTTTGTTTTGCTTCATATTCTGTTTTGGCAACTGCTGGTATGGCTGTGTCATCCGCAAATGTCGCCATAGTTGTACCATCATGTTCTGGTACATCGCTTGTATATAATAAGTACAGAAGTGGACCCAAAATGCTTCCATGCGGGACCCCTGTGTGAATCTTTTTTAATTGAGAATATTCGTCTTCATATTTAGCACGAAATTGATGGTTTTGTATGTATGAACTTAGCAAAGTGCAATACTTCATTGGCAGCTGTTGTCGAACTTTTTCAAGAAGACCTGTATGCCACACTTTTTCAAACGCTTGGGATACATCCAAGAATACTGCAGAACACACGTTCTTTTCTTCTAGAGACCTTTCAATAACATCAGTAAAACAGTGAACTTGATCGATTGTAGAATGCGCGTTTCCGAACCCAAATTGATGCTTAGTGATAATGCTTTTCTGTTATATTATGGGTTTTAGTCGAGCATGTAAAAGTTTTTCAAATAATTTTGATAAAATTGGCAATAGCGAAATGGGTCTATATGATTTAACTTTAGTAGGAGGTTTTCCAGTTTTTGGTATCATTATAACTTCAGCAACTTTCCAAAATATGTGCCCTTATTTTGGAAAGTTGCTGAAGTTATAATGATACCAAAAAATGGAAGTTTAAACGTAGCATTGAAAATTTGCGTTAGCATGATTATTATTTTATTTGGCACATCTCTAAGCTCTTCGGTGGTTATTAGGTCGAAAGCAGGTGATTTTTTCAATTTCAGTTCCCTATTTGTTCTAGAACTTCATTTGAAGTCACCTCTGGAATAACTACGCCATCGTCATCATCATCAGTAATCGTATTGATATGAGATCTTAGATTTTGTTCACTTGGATCATGAGAGAATACATTAGCAAGATGCGTAGAGAACAATTCAGCTTTTTGTGCATTAGTTTTAGCCCAATTACCGTCTACCATATATAGTGGAGATATTTAAGTCACTGGTCTTTTAAGCTTCTTTGTTGCTTTCCATAGGGAGTAATGGGAAGCTTTATCACTACCCAAACCCTGTAAATATTTGTTAAAACTCTGTTTTTTATATTTTTGAATTTCTAAGCTTAATTCGTACGATATTCTATTAAGCCTCGTTTCGTCCGCCGGAAATCTTGATTGTTGCCATATCTTTCTTAATTTTCTTTTCTGGGATATCATTTCTTTGATATGTCCCGGGTATGAAATGAAAGTTTCTTTCCTACGATTTTTTTTTTAATTTATCAAGAATTTTTCAAAAAAAAAAAAAAATCAGAAAATATTCTGGAATGTTTTGCACATCAACACAGCCAAAAATAAAGAAAATCAAAAACGACTGTTGGAAAAAGTGTTCGATTTCACTCAGTGATCCACATATGTACTCTATTTTCACCGGAAGATATTGGTCACCGTACTCATAACCAAACTTATGTTTTTATGCAAAGTAAATTTGATCACGCCCACTTTTATTCCCACTTTTTTCAATTTTAAATTTTAATCTTTTCTACAAAAACTACTAAACTGATTTACTGATTTTCCTGAAATTGTCAGGGAATGTACAGCGATAGCTCCCGATGAAAATAGGCTACATATTTTGTTGAATTTCTGAAGGGATGGGGTACTTCCCTTATACCCTATTTCTTTAAAATTGATATATCTATATAAATAAAAATCAAATGTCGTTCGTTGGTAATGCCATCAGAACGCCTGGGTCGATGTGGATAATTCTTTTTTTGAAATGTTCGTCATAACCCAACTTAAGTTTGTATGCAAAGAAAATTTGACCACGCCCATTTTTTAATTTTCAATTTTAAAGTTTTCTACAAAAACTACTGAACTGATTTTCTTAAAATTGTCATGGAATGTACAGGTATGGCCCCCGGTGAAAATAGGTTATATATTCTGTTGAATTTCGGAAGGAGCGGGGTACGTCCCCTATACCCTATTTCTTTAAAAATGCTATATCTTTATAAATACAAATCAAATATCGTTCGTTGATAATGGCATCAGTTGAGAACAGCTGGACCGATTTGGATAATTCTTTTTTGAAATGCTCGCCATAACCCAACTTAGGTTTTTATGCAAGGAAAATTTTACCACGAAACGTTATATGTCTAAGCCAAACTTATGATTATATCGGTTTCAGCATAAATTTTGGGAGGCAATCGAGTTGTGTGTACCCTAGGTAAATATTTGGAGCCAAAATGTTGGTTGCGCCCCCGATCAAGAAAACGATGTTTTTACTAATTTCCTTAAATGTTGAGGTTCAACGGTCAATAAGCCATGAAAAAGTAAAACATATAAGTCTCAATAAGCGGGAGAATTTGACTTAACCATTTTTTAACTTTTATAATGTGATCACTTTAGGATAAAGACAGGGGACATGGACTATATAAAATGCTAAACAGCATCAGTGAGCGAAAAAACCGATAAAGTCCGTAAGAGAAAAGAAAGGTTACAGACAAATCTATTGATAAATATAAAATTCTCCTCGGTTTGACTTGATTTATCAAGTATACAGTCCATAAAAAGTTGTCATTAAAACTCATTACGACGGGCCAGAAACGCGGACCGGGGTCTGCTAGTATACGATATTTATATACATAATACCCTAGATGAGCATTGCAAGATATATAGATATTTTTTCTTTGTTAAACACATGCTGTTCATTTATTGCGTTTAATTAAATACTGGGATCAATAGTACTTAAGATTGTCCTAAATGTACCATGGGCTAAAGCTTTGAGTTCATCCTTGGCACTGTGCAAACAGTCGTCACTTGCAGCAACCTAAGGATTGGAAGAAATTTAAAATACAAATATTCTCAGTACATAAAGAGTGTTCGACATTACTTACCAAAGTTTTCGGTAATAGAAAATCATCGATAAATTCATCCATATTCAAATGAACGCCTTCTTTGAAAATTGGCATACCATCTACTACTCCATCAATATATAATTCAGAAGCAATTTCGAGTTCATTTATTAATTCATCTTTGATTTGATTGAAACATTCCGAATCAACATGTTGCTAAAATACCAAATTATATATATACAGTCATCAATACTTATTTATGATTAACTTACTTTCTCATCATCGATGATTATGTCAATAATTCCATGGATATCATCAAGTAGATCCGCTTTCACAAAGGCTGCTAACAAAATAATGCCGAAAATTGCAGTTGTAATTAATTTCATATTTCAAATTCAATAAACGTTATGAGAGTTCTACTACGATTGCAACTGAATTGTCTTTGGGAATGGGACAATTATTTATACCATAAACCTACTTCATTTTCTTATAGAAAACATTTATCAAATATTTAATTAATCCATAAGAAAAATTGAGTTAAAATAAAATGCAGTAAAATCAATAAATCCTATTTGAACATATTGTTCTAATCCAAACACATCGTTTGTTTTTCTTTTTTATATTTAATCATTCGATTTTTATTTCAAAACTCAAAATCGTTCAATGCCAATTATCAATAAAATTGAAATTAAAGGGGTAATTAGATTCGAGTGTGTAAATAGCATTGAAACCAAAGAAAATGTTTGTGCCAGGAGAGGATTCCGGCTATTTCAAATGCACTTCTAAATAATCTAATAATCATATCCACCAGTTAATCCACAGTTTTAATCGGGTACCCCTGCATTTTTGCAGGTAGAGAAAGGAAATCATAAGGCTCGACTAACATCGACTAGATAAAGTTGTATCAGGCAGACTAACAGGGTGTTTTTGTAAAAATGCTTGCCTGTCACACGAACCGTTCGTACTAAAACGTATACGTTCAAAATTTGGTTCTTGTAAAATTTTACGAACCATTCGGTTTTATCTGAAAGCTTTCGTCTATTTTATAAAAGCTCTTATATTTCAGGGTTTCCATGATACTTATTTTGTGAATTTTGCATAGGCATTTGCACGTAAAATGTGTTACTTGATGGCAACCCCGATACACAGATGTCAAACAAAAAATAAGAAAAAAAATGTAATAAAATTTGTCCAAAAATAATTGTGATAATATGAAGAAACAGATGTACATATACGCGTGTGCTTCTATGGAAATAAATAAAATTGCATTCCCTTCCAGTTTTCGTGTGTTTTGTGCCATTAATTACTCAAATTATTTAATTTTCTTTCAAAACGATGGGTCTTTTCCATTCGTTTATTTTTGACGTATTCGTTCGTCTGATTTTGTTACGAAAACCAAAAAAAATACGAAAATAAAAAGCTTTCATTTGTTTGTCACACGAATACAAATGTCAACCGCTATGAAAACTAAATTGTGTCTTCGTTCATGAAATCGACGAACGAATGGGCAAAAACTTTTTACAAAAACACGCTGTTAAATAGAATTTATTCAAAATATGTATAACTCTTTGAAGAAAAACTATTCATGACGATGAAAATTGCTAGTAATTGAGTATTCAAATCCTCATTCAATTTGTAAATCTAGTTAATATACAATTCATATAAACATGCAATGCTCATGCAGAAGAAAACGTGACGTTTGACAAAATATTCTCATATGTAGACACATTATGAAGTCCCATAGTTAATAATTATGTTTTTTCTGACTGCATGTGCAACGACAATTTTATCTAATATAATTTTGTAATCTTATCGTTAAAGATATATGTGCCTGCGTCATAACCACCAGTTTGTTGTTTTTTAGCCTTCAAGTCAACTTTTTGCATTTCGACCTCCTTCACGCAACAACGTTCTCAGGCTCACCTTTTTATAACCATCAGCAAGAGTACATACACGATACGATAAAAAATGTGACTGTTCAAACTAATGGTTTTAGAAGCTATATATCGAGATTTGTTTCAGATAATATGGAGTCTATCTACCTGCCCTGTCCGATTGGCTGGTGTACCCGATAATTCTCAAGGAGAGTTCCTGACTTGTTAAGCTTCAACTGCTTTGGGTTACTCTACAACAAATTTTCAAAATATCCATTTGGTGTATTAAATGGTCGGTTCGAGGATAGCTTTCCAATTATCGGTCCATTCCATCAGGTCGCTGCCCATCAAAAGTCAAAACATTTTACTTTAAAACCAATTTATAACAACTTCTTGGATAGGGTATATTTTTTGATTTTATTCAATAGATATGCGCACCAAAACTTTCGATGTAGCAACACACCAAAAAAACTTTTTTGTTAAAATGTTGGAATTGGGGTGAACTATGATGGATATGTCAATCGAATAGTGGAGCATAGTCCGTACAAATGGTAAACTTTGCAATTTTTATGCGGTCCCTTATTTAAATGAGAAGTTCAAAGATAATGGACTCAAAGTTCAAAAAAAACACACCCTAATGGTTGACCTAACATCGGAATATTTAGGACTACTGTTTCCGATACCTCCAACCACCGACGTATGTAAACAGGCGACCCGGACATCCTCAAAATGGTTTCGGCCAACAATTTTTTTGGGAATTTTTTTTACAATTTGTTGTATTTTTTGTTTCTCATATTTACGCTTGAAGAGCCTGTTAAAAGTGGTGAGCTAACACGTGCGACGCGGGGGGCTAATAACCCATCCCTCCAAAAATCATCATATTATGAAAAAACAAAGAAAGTTGACGACCCCCGCAAACGTTTTAATGGCCATGATCAGCGAATCTGCACCTGGAATGTTTGCAATCTTTAAAGAAGGCGCAGTTTACGCATTGGCAGATTTGACTTGAAAAATATAAGGTCGACATTACTGCATTCAGGCAATACGATCGATTGGGAACTGTGTCACAACAACACCTAAAGGTGACGTACTGTATGATAGCTGTCATAACATAAAGTATGAGTTTGGTTGCAGATTTGTAGTTGGTCGGAGGTTAAAACATCTGCTCCCCAGCTTCACCCCACTGAATGAAAGACTTGCAAGGCTGTCTCCAGACCAAAAAAAAAAAAAGAAACAAGAAATCAAATTGATCAAATGTTGGAGCGCTTAGAAGAAACATAAGATCGTTGTCCTGTCCATGACAGTAAAATTATTCCTGGCGATTTTAATGCCAAAATTGGAAAGGTGAATATCATTGGCCCAACAGTCGGGAAATTCAGTCTCCACACTGAAGCATCTGACAACGGAATGAGGCTGATAGACTTTGCAGCGGCTAAAACATGATTGTTAGCAGTACCAGATTTAAGCATATCGATATTCATAAGGGCACCAGGCTGTCTCTAGACAAAAAAAACAAGAAATCAAATTGATCAGGTGTTGGATGTGCGGTCGTTTCGAGGACAAATTTTTCAGCAAAGGTACACGCAGAGAAAAAAATATGTTTGATCCAACAATATTCCAAGAGCAAAATATGTATTGTTAACATATTGTTGGATTTCTCATGTAGTATTGTAAATCCAAAAATAGTTTGTGTCAACTGAACAATATTTCTCTCTTTTCTTCGAAAATTTGTTTCTCTTCTCTCGCTATTCGATGCCGTGTTGAAAAAACAATTTTGGTGAGTTGTGGTGTGTTTGTATGACATGCTGCCTTTACCTTTGTTTTTGTGTGTATGTACTTGTGAGACTCTTGTTTTTATTTGTTTCTGTTTTGTTTCATTCTTCTTTCCTTTTCATGTTTGTTATGGTGTTTAATTATTCCTTATGTTGTGGTGGGTTCTTGTGGCTTTTTGTTTGTCTTTGTTGTCAGCCAATGCAGCAAACCATGTATTGTGTTCATCAATGATTGCAATATTATACGCGACATTTATATCCAAGTTATGCGAAAAGTGTATATGAGAAGTATATGCACTCAAAACAAAAATTTCTGGGCTGGTTTTCTGTATTGACAATACTTTTTGTAAACAAAATTAGATTATGATAGTTCCTACAATTGGTATTGTTAACGATTTTAACAATATTGCGGAAATTCGAAAGTTGTTTTTGTTTTCTATGTTTGGAACAAAAGATGGTATTTTTGGATTTGGATTACAATGTTTGAACAAAACAAATACATTTTTGGAACCAAAACATATATTTTTGTTCCAACAAAAGCGAAAAATATTTTTTCTCTGCGTGTACATAGGTACCGATTAAACGAACATACACAACACGGAAGTTGGACATCGAAAAGCTGCAATCACAACAGATAGCCACAGCATATTCCACTCAACTGGACCAATTGCTTAATCAAATCACACCTCGTCACGATAACATATCAGCACAATGGCAAAATATTGCCCACTCCATGCAAACAGCCGCAAAATTCATACTTGCATACCAGAAACGACAGTCCCATTACTGTTAACTTTTCAACATTTTTTCTCAAAAATGATTTCCTGAAGCAGGGATGAATGAAATTTTGCCTATTAATCAATAAAATAACGTTTATTCTATTGATTAAAACAAATATTTTTTGAAATAATGTATGAAAGGAAAAAAATAAGAACATGAATAAATAACTCAAACCAACTAACAACTAAAATAACGCTTATTTTTATTATTTAAAAACGTCGTAATTTTTTGATTTTCAAAACGTTTTAGCAATTATTGTATCAGCCGGACAATAAACTAACTAAATTTATGATCAAAGAAGTACAGCTCCGGAATTATATGAATGGGCATCCGAGCCGAATAATCTACCAAATATTAAGGTGATATTTTCTCCAGAAGATAATTATTTAAATACGAAGGAAGACTTGAATTTGAGATATTAAATGCCTAAAATTATCGCGGCACAAAAAAATATTCAGTAGTACCCACTTATGCTGGCACACTATTTGCTAAACCATTCTTAAAATCCCAAAATGAAGAAAATTTTAAGATGTGTAAGATAAATTCCTAAATATAATAACAAAGCGAATGTTAATAAATGCAAATTTTTATTATTGAGGTAAAATAACACATTTTGCACAGTGGTTTATAGGAAAAACTTTATTGACAAATTTTAAAAAATGTATTTATTTTAATAAAAGAAACACGGTATTAAATAATTAAAAAAGAAATCTGAAGAAAAAAGAACAACATAATTCATACCATTTTGTTCTTTTCCTCTTCGCTTGCTACGTTGGTTAACAACAACAAAGCACGAAACACACGTGTTTAGCCGCATACACACCACCAAAAAACAAATTTTTTACTCTCCCGTCTTCGCTTCTGCGTCTTCTATTACACCATACACACAGCTCTTTATTATAAAAGAGCATTCCGCAGCTGCGAGAGCCCTGTTGTTACTCTCTTTGACAAAAATCCTCTCTCCACCCATAAAAAATATGTTCTAACATAAAAAATATGTTGGTACCCAAACAAATAAAATTGAGATATGTTACAAAACGTTGCAAATATACATTTGTTTGGTCACAAACAAATTATGTTTGGATCCAAACATATATTTGTTTGCAACCAGTCCCAAACAAATATTTGTTTGGATCCAAACATATTTCTAACATATATTTTTCTGCGTGCATATATAGGTTTTTTGCGATAAGTTGTCTATCTTCTGTAGAAAAAGTTGACTAAAATCTGGTAGCCTTATATGGAGGCTATACCACAAGGTGGGCCTATATTGTCAAATTTTTTGCAACGAATGTTTTGTACCAGTTTTAATAGTTTGTAAGGTTAACGAAGACTTTCGGTTGAATAATATGACTAAAACTTTCAAAATATCGAAAGTCGAGGGTACCGTCCTAGGGGCTCTATGAAGTCGTGGACGTATACCGACAAATTTCTGGAGAAATGTATTATACCCCACGAAGACTATGCAAAATATGTTTTTTTTGCCACCCTATTGCACACCACTTAATGTTTCAGAGAAAATGCCCCGGTATTAGTTGGGACTAAAGTACATAAGATGATTTTTAAAATAGAAATAACCAGCCAAAGTTGTGCATACATAAAATGAAGTATAATAACACATTTCAACTAGGACAAAAACCAATTTAAAGTTCATGATGGGACACTTAGGCATAAGTGCAGTAAATATTTTCATGATTTTCTAAACTTAAGTTATTGTTTTACCACAATTAGTTCTTCGAATAACGTTTATCTGTTTTAGAATAAAATATTTTCCTGTTTAGAACGCTAGTTTATTCCAACTTGGCTTAAACAAAAAATTAAAGTATTTTAATTATCTCTTTTTATTTAACTCAATTATTTTATTAAAAATCAGGATCAATTGTTTTAAAAGCAGCACCAAATTTAGCCTTAAGGAAAGCCCTGAGTTCGTCCTTAACACTATGCACGCAGTCTTCGCTGGCAGAAACCTATGTTAAAATAAAAACTTCAAATTCAGATTCAGATCTAAAACACAACACTACATTAAACTTACCAAGGCCTTTGGCAATAGTGTATTTTCAATGAAATTGTTCATATTCAAATAAAGACCTGGTTTGAAAACGGGCATACCATTTTCTACTCCATAAACATATTCTGCAGCAGCAACTTCCAGCTCCTTTATCAATTCATCTTTAATTTGACTAAAACATTCTGATTCGATGTGTTCCTGCAGAAGTCAAATTCATTTATTAAAAAAGGATGATGGTTTTTGATTTCGTCGAAAACTTACAGCTTCGTCAGACATGACCATATCAATGAGTTTATGTGTATCTGCATATAGATCTGCCTTTACGAAGTATGCCAACGATACAATGCCCAAAACTAAAGCAATTTGAAATTTCATATTGTTTTTTAAGTAATTTACAAGTTAAATTTCCAAAATTTTAACTGAAGTTTCTTGGCGAATTGGCAGCTATATATACCGAAGCTAATATGAGGTTCAGAAAAACATGGAATATTGCATTCTGTGTCTCAAATTTTCCAAAAGATTTTTTTAAAACAGATATTTATCTATTTGTATTAGACAGTCATTGAACTCAACTTTAATTTAATTTTATATAGAATGGGGGGAAAATATTTTTATCGACATATGTTCTATCGATGCATTTGATTATAAATAAATCAATAGAATTTATTTATAATTTACCAAACATTTATATTTTTTCATTAAATGATGAAAAATATATTTATTCTGTGACAGGTGTTCTATCGGCTTTAAGACAGCCTTGAAAATATGTGAATCCGGCAAACTTTTTATGGACCATGACCTTTGTCTTCACACTAAGAATATTCGCCTCTTCACAGAGAAGATGCTAAGAAATTACAATGACGACTATATCGCATTATACGAAATGGAATGGTAAAGGCGACACAACAACACCTGAGTAGGGACAAGCCGTGAAAGTAGTTGTGGTTAATAACTCTTCTTTCGTTTTCTGTTAATGTTAAGATGTTTAGCAAACAAGCGTCATATATTCGAGGGCAGTATTTCTGGAGGTGTATAGTATGGAGGGTATAAGTTTGTTTTTCTGTTTGTAACACATCGAACTAATTGCGACCATATAAAGTATATATGTATATTCTTGATCAGTAGTGCGATTCTCTATCTAATTTTTTTAATTACCGACAAAAATCGTTAAAATTAAAACGCAAAAATTATGAATGAAAAGTTAAAATAAAAGTTAACAACAGTCTTGCTATTGGTAGAACTTTATGACTACTTTTTATTCGTCGCTAACTTACCGTTTTACCGACTTTTCTCGGCATCTTAAAAAATGTGTTAGAGCATCGAACTACAGCATAAAATTCTAAGATTATCTAGTCATGTCCGTCCGTCTGTTGTAATCACTTTAGCGTCCGCAATGATTGAGATAGAACGCACCCGAGTATCTTTTTGGTTTTAGACACCATTTGTGTTTGGACGAAATGTGTTTCAGACAGTTTGGAGTCGATTTAGCCATGTCTGCCCTCTGTCTGGCTGGTGCGCACGATAACTCCTGAACGAAGCAACCGTTAGGGTTCAAACTTGTCATTCGTAATATTTTGCCCAAACTTAGTTTAAGTTCGAAGATGGACCATATCGGTCCACACCTTCGAGTACCTCCCACACAAAATTTCGAAAAAGTTCAGTTTAAGACCTGCTCTCGGATCGCTTTGATTTTTGTTGTAACAAATTGTATTCGATGCCCCAATAACGACGGTACAAGTTTTATCAGGGGCAAGTCCATACTTCCTGAGTGGTTGGAGCGCACCATAACTCTCGAAAGGATCACCCGATTCGGTTTTAAATTTTGCGTTCATAACATTTTGTCGAAACATAGCTTAAGTTCGAAGATAGACCATATCGGTCCACACGATAACTCTTGAACGAAGCAACCGTTAGGGTTCAAATTTGTCATTCGTAATATTTTGTCCAAACTTAGTTTAAGTTCGAAGATGGACCATATCGGTCCACACCTTCGAGTACCTCCCACACAAAATTTCGAAAAAGTTCAGTTTAAGACCTGCTCTCGGATCGCTTTGATTTTTGTTGTAACAAATTGTATTCGATGCCCCCATTACGACGGTACAAGTTTTATCAGGGGCAAGTCCATACTTCCTGAGTGGTTGGAGCGCACCATAACTCTCGAACGGATTTTGTGTTCATAACATTTTGTCGAAACATAGCTTAAGTTCGAAGATAGACCATATCGGTCCACTCCTTCAGTTACCACTCGCACAAAAGTATAAAAATGTTCGGAAAAAACTGTGCGCAATTCTTGAAGGGAATAACCGATTTGGTCCATACTTTTCATATCGTGATATCTCTACGGGACATAGATCATGTTCGAGTATGGACTATATAGGTTCATTCCTTCGACTGCTTCCCAGACAAAATTTTTGAAGAGTACAGTTTAGGGCCTGCTCTCAAATCGTTTTGTTTCTTTTTTGTAACAACTTGTATTCGCTACTTCCATTACGACAGTATACGTTTTTTCAGGGGAAAGTCCACACTTCCTAAAAAAAATAGCCCGAAAATTTAAAGTACCCCTATGGCACCATCAGCCGAATCGGTATAAAATTTACACTTCCAATTGCTTTGGTTTTGGTTGTAGCTTTCCCCATTACGACGGTACATGTTTTTTTAGGGGCAAGTTCTTACTTCTTGATATAATGGCCCAAAAGCTCCACAAAAGCCTGCCGGCACCAACTAAATTGGGTAGTACGAAAGATAACCCTCGAAAGGAGAAACCGATATGGTTCAAACGTTGTACATCGTATTATATAGACGTCAGAAGTATTGTATGTTACTTCTTTTCTTTAGGTCCGAGTTGGGGGTATATCTCCGTTGGCCAAGCCGACTGATACTTTTTACTTGTTGTTTTGGAAGTTACTGAACCAAAAATTTATATATTTTTTTTACTAAATGGTGAAAAATATATTTATTCTGTGCAGTTCGACAGAGAAAATGCCTCTTCACAGAGAAAATGCCAAGAAATTACAAGGACGACTAAGTATACGCTTTATACCCCTCTTCAGTTTGCTTTTAATGACGTTTACCAAACATGCGTCATATATTCGAGGGTAATATAGGTATATATACTCTTGATTAGCATCAAATTCTAAGTCGATATAACCAGGTCCGTTTGTCTGTTGAAATCAAGATTTGCTCGCAACCCAATAAACAATTTTTACCGAGGGCTCTGATATTAGATTCTTTTAAGATTTTTTCCAAAGTTTGTTCAGAAAATGTACGGAATTCTCAAAATTTCCCCTTAGAAATTGAAGTGATCTTCAGCAAGATTTCGTTTAACAATTTCTGCACACTTTCGTGCGCTTGTTTTCGAAAATGTTGCGAGTAATCTGCACATACTCTAATGGGAAATTTTGATTCGTTTCTCTCTCTCTCGGTAACAAAATTGCCGAACATTCGTCGAGAGTTGATTTAAAGGAAAGGGAGAGATTTTTTGTGTCTTCACGATATTGCTTGTTTTTTTTTAGTTATTTTGCAGCTGTTAAGTGAAAAAGACGTAACGGAACAAGTTATTTTGTGATGAAATTGGCACATGTTTTACAATAAATGAAAGTATAAGATAGTAAACACATTTTCTAAAACGCTGTTTATAATATTGTTATTTCTATTTTAGATAAATCAAATGGAAATTTTGTTCGCAAGGACTGTGCTTTATGATTTTATAAATGTGCAATTCAGTGGGCAGCAGCGACGAATACTATTTCATCAACATTGTAATAATAAAAAGTTCAACAAATATTTTAAATAAAGTTCCAATTTAATCAATGAGAAATTCGAATCGTATCCTAATTAACATTGAGAATTTTGGAAGAAAATATTCAGAATATCTAATAAAACACCATAATAGTTTCCGATTTACGGATAAAATATCTAGAATTTTTTTAGAAATTGTTCCGAAAATTTTCAGAATCTCGAAACAAATCTCCGAAAAGAATTCTTTTTTCTTCGGATTTTCGAATATCAGAAAATCTTTCGAATTCTAAACGAATTCGTGTAGAAACTAGAATGTCCTTTCCGAATTTCCCTCGACAAAACGTTCCGATTTCTGCGAACCGCTTCACACAAATTCGGGACTGTTTGGCATGCGATTACGGCATCAGAAATGGAAACTTGTGCAGAAAATACATCCGAATTCGGTACGATCTCGGCAAAAATTGTTGGCTGGGAATATACACTGCCCGGCATAGTTATTTTGACAAAATCTACATTTGCCTTAAAAGGCATGTAATTATTGTCAGAATTCATAAAACGGGATATTAACAGCTTAGGGTTTTTTCTGACCTCTCAGCTAAATACAAATTAATGGATCAATGAAATTCCAGCTTAATTTTAGTTAAGGTGGGCGAATGTTTAAATAGGGAGGCAAAAGCAAAACGGCATAAGTATTTTGACACGTCATAATTGTGTTACTTTTTGTAATTAATCGTACCTTTCGGTACCAAAATTAATTGCTTTAGCTAAATTATTAACTTTTAAGTAAAAATGTACTTGACAGTACTAGATTTTAAATTTAAATGGGGAACGTTGTTGTCAAAAATTTTAAATTACAGTTTTGGTGATAAGTGTAACTAATGATTAGATATTGCTGCAGTTATCTTTTTATTTTGTAACGAATAAGTATAAAAATACTGGAAACTCTGTAAATATGCACGATCTAGGCAGAAAATGTGATATTACAGACGTTGCTCTCCGCTAAATAGAGCAGAATTACAAATCTAAACTTAATTGTTGAGGTCTAAAAATCAATAGAACAATTTTGTCAAAATACTTATGCCACGCAGTGACTTTTTATTTCCATTACAAAAGTGCAAGGGTATATTTGAATTGATTAAATTTATTACTAATTTTAAGTACTCTAGTAAAGGATTAGCCAGAATATTTTTCATATTTTTGAAGAAGACTAATACGGTAAAATACCAAACACACCATTTTGTCAAACTTGTTAAAATAATTATGCCAGGCACTGTATAAGATACGGCTTTGTAATTTGGCAGAGATGTTTCCATTACTTCTAGGATACTTGGTATTGAAAATAGGCTATATCGGTCCACGTTTCTATATAACCCCCATAGAAAGGCACCTACAGATTTTTCGGTATTTTGATTGTTGTGGCCTTAATATCCCACCGAAATGGCAGGCGAAATTTGGCAGTTAGTCTTCGTTGGGGGTAACAAATTTTAGGTATTTTGACGGTTGGGTCCTCAATATCCAACCAAACTGGCTCCTTAGGTCATATTGCTCAATTAATTAAACTAATTAAAAATCTCACAAATAATGGCCTTCGGCCTAAAAAGGCAAAACTTGATATTTAGCCATTTGATATTTAGTCGTCCATCGGGGTATATAGTCTTCCAGAAGAGAATTATGAGTAAAGGTCCAAGTTTTCATATAGCCCCCATAGAAGGGTACCACCCGATTTTCGGTATTTCTAAGATTGTGGCCTCAATATCAAATCAAAATGACTTCAATTTGGCATTTAGTCTTCGTTGGGAGTACAAACATTTTTCTGAATAGGTCCACGTCTTCATATAGCCCCCATAGAAGGGTCCCTACGGATTTTCGGTGTTTTGAAGGTTTCCGCTTAAAGTTGTGCTTCAACCTGCGGTATGCTCTCTTCTCTTTAGCCAACCGAACACCATTCTTGAACAATTCTTTTTTCGAGGTTCCCATCTTAATAGTAGCCTGACTCGAAAGGCTACCGGCTGCGGCCGATATATAATCCATCTGGATACTAGACGTTCCTGGTTTCATCGCTGGCACGACAGTGGTCTCCACTTCGACTGAAAAACTTCCATCGACCTTAGCCAACCTTACTAAGTCTATAACTCACTTCTTCTAGTTGGGTATCCCATGTCCGCCCCCTGCCGTGACTACAGTCTTTTCATTAATAATGCTGTGCAATAAGGTTTGTGGAGGGAAGAAATCCTTTTGGGGATGCTAGTGCTTTCTAGGTGTACTAAAAACCAAAAGTAAAAGTTCACCGAAGATCAATTTTGAGTTAATGCTTGAGAAAAGTGTTTTATATCTCCGTTTTTGTAGAACATTCCATCTTTCTAACCATCTAACCAACTTCGAGGCCACTTTCGTCCTTTTTTCTTGAACATTTTTAACCGGAATTTTAGATCCCAGAGAAAGATGAATCAGCTTTTTATTTTGGTAATGGACGGAAAATATTTAGGGTTCAGGTAACAGGGAAACGTAATAAAACTTCTGTGGGGGAAATAAGAAAAATTGTTTCCTACTTTAGAGGAATGTATTTCAAAACAAAACCCTGTCAATAAGTGCAGAACATCACACTTTAGCATTGATGCAAAGTACGTTGGACATGCATCGATGCCATGTTTGCAAAAGATTTTATTCGTGCCAAATGTCATTTTTGGAGGCCTGATTGAACAGTGATGGTGGCGCTTGACTTATCAATAGCCCTTGATATTGCCAAGCTCTCCACGCTGTTTGAGAACTTCGAACAGACAACTCGCCGGCCAAGATTGAAAGGTTGATATGTGGGTGCCAGTCATATCTGGAATTCAGGAACAATGTGGGGTGATATTTCCGGAACTGTTTAACCTCTACCTCTCCTTTATTCCGCCGTCCCCTCCAGAAGACATTCCGAACGTATGCGGATGATTGTACGATCCCTGATATTATTTGTGAAAGGCTGAACTCATATTTCACTGATCTAATCACGTTCTTCCACGCGAGGAATATCCAAATATCCGCCACATGGACGGCAGAGGTGAGAACAGAGTTGATGTCATAGTAGAAAAATTCCGACCACAAACAACCCCAAAATTCTAGGGATCACTTTCAACAGCATGTTCATGCCGTCCGCGCATGCCACAGCTATCTGCGGCAAGTCCCTAGCCGACAGCACTTGCAGTGCAGATAAAGAAGCCTTGTTGACCAAGTATAACGTGATAGGTCGGTCTGTGGTAAACTATGCGACGGCATAATCATCACATGGTGGATAGGACCCTCCACCCAGACATGTCAAGAGGGATCTTCATGATCTAAAAAGAGAGATCCAACATTACAAGAGAGAACCCCTAGATCAAGCAGCCTATCAAGCAGATTTAAATTGCATTCATACGGATGCAGTCGCAGATGCCATAAACACTATCGTGTGAATGCGGTTATCGGAGAACATCCCCCATCTATCGCAGCTGAGGAGAAGCAGCCACAAATGGAGAAATAAGTCGTAAATACAATCAAATCGTTTAAAATAAGCATACCATGAGATAGGTATTACCAAGACTTTCCAACGCTATTGTTGCAATCGGTTCAGTAAAACCGGGTTTAAACCGGTATTTCAATGTGGACTTTCAGTCAAATAGCCGGATCCGAACCCATGGACATTCAACATCACCGAAATCAGCCTCTGGACAAAAAGTAACAAAATCTCGATCTTGTTGGACCATCCGCCTCATAACTAAATAAAACGTCCAGTATGCTTATTCAGCCATTGTCACAGATAAGAATTGTGTGTGGTAGATTTCACACTTTTTTCTTTAAAAATGTTTTACAAGATTTGAGTACGATAACACACATTATATGATTGAGTTTCTATTTCAGTTGCAGAAAAAAGTGTTTCAATTCAACATAATTTGTATGTTTTTTATTAAAATTATTCAAAATAAGGATCAATTTTTTTAAACGCATCCAAAAATCTAGCCTTTATGCTTTTTTTAAGTGTTTTCTGAACGAGATGCAAGCAATCGTCACCAGCCGTAACCTAAATCGAATTAAAAAAATCAAATCACTTTAGTAAAAATAAAAATTAAATAAAATCAGACGTAAACATACCATAGTTTTTGGTAATAGTTCTTTAATAAAATTTTCCATATTTAAACGAAGACCATTTTTGAAAACCGGCGTATCATTTTCAACTCTCTCAACATTTTTCGCCCCAGCAATTTCAAGTTGTTTTATTAGAACGTCTTTAATTTGATAAAAACAATCCGAATCTAAATCATGCTGAAAATAGCAATGAATATATTTAAGGAAATCACGATTCTGCTACATTTGTCGAACAACTTACAGCCTCGTCCTCAATCACCATATCAATGAGTTTTCGTGTTTGCTCAATAAGGCCTGCATTTACGAAGGCGACTAATAAAATGATACCAAACCCTACAGCGATGTGAAATCTCATTTTGTTGTTCTACAATCAATTGGTAACTGAGCAGTAAATTGCAATAATATTAGTCTTATTTATATTTTCATTTTATTTAAATATAATTGATTAATAAAATTCTTGTTCAAATTCCAATTATTCATTCAAATCGACAGGTGTTCCAGTTCAGTCCTATTTCTATATACATGTGTATATCAAGTCAAATAAAATTTTCATTTGTTCCGTTTCAATACAAATGCCAATAAAATGTAAACAGGTGCTTTTTTAGTAAGTAGAAATATGACCCAAAACAATAAAAATTGTTTTTTTTTTGGAAATCCTACCCCCCAAATTTTTTCCATTTAATCCAACAACTTTATATATGACATTTTATGCCGTTCGGTTAAGGTTAACCCGTGCCAACCTAGCGATCTTTGTTTCCATAGAAATTTGTATGGGGCCAAAGGTCAATTTTCACGAAAATTCCCTAACAACAGCATAAAGATGCGACACAAAAATGTGTAATTTTCCTTTGTCTTACTTGTTTGTAGTAGAGTGTTTATCACTGTAATTTATAAGATCCATATCTTGTGGTGTAGGAACAAACCAATAAATAAATAAATATTATTTTTAAAGAAATTCTGCTTAATTTCGGTTTTAATTTGTAAAACAGGTGGGAGGTAGTTGATGAGTTTTCAGATAAGGCAGAAAAGTCTATAGTTTCGGACACGCCAAATATCTTCATAAATTCTCTCATTTGTATTGAAACAAAAAATTGTTCACAAAGAATGTGAATTCATTTGAATGAGAATTTGTGGCATTTTTGCAGTGTTGTATCCCTTTCCAAACAAGTACATTGCAAAAGTTTTCGGTGTTTAAGTTTTTCAAAAAACTGGCTCTCTAAACTTTTTATGTTGAATTTTAATGTGATACTAGGTCTGTTCGATAACTTCGCAAGTGAAAAGTACTTGCAAGTACTCAGCAAGTTCTCAGTAACGTCTCTCCACCAATTTTACTCTCTCGAAGCTAAAAATTTGCAGATTGTTATCGAACAGCAATTTGCAAAAATTAGCAAGAAGTCAGGTGATTTGAAGAAGAAGATGATGGCGGAAAAGATTAAATAAATAAATAATAAAATAAAAAAGTAGTCACCACAAACTACAAAATAAGTTACTTTATTTACATTATCGTTTTCCATAATTTATTTAATAATTTTTCCCTTTTTTATTTCTATTTATTTTAATGACCAAACGTTTGTTTATGTTTTTGCCAAGAAGTCCGCCACAAAACATTCGAATTTAAATCAGCTGTCAAACTTGCAAGTTCTTACAAGAAAAATTTTCCTTGCAAAAACTTGTAAACAAAACTCTCCAAAGCTCTCCAAAATTCTCTCACTATTGTCTCCAAATTCGCTCTCTTTTACTTTACAAGTTTGTTATCGAACAGCATTTTGTAAAAGTTTGTGCAAATTTGTACAAACTTTTGGGTTATCGTACAGACCTAATGATAGGCAACAAGATGCGACACAAAAATGCGTAATTTTCAACAGTTTTGTTGTTGTAAGATTTTACGCAAAATGTGTTTGAAACTTTACACATGTGAGTTGCGATGTAAGACACAATCTATTGTAATTTTACGCACTTTTGTGTGTAAATGTATGCAAAAGTATTCAAATGTATACAAAGTTTCTGAATGCGTTTAATAAAACTACATGTTGATAACGGAGAGAAAATTGTTTTTTATATATAAAAACATAACTTATTCCACTTATGTAGTATATGAGCACAATCTGGCTGCAGACTTCTAAACTTTTATGATAATTAAAATTATGACATTAAAGATTATTTTACACTTTTTCAGGTTTTAAGCACTTTTTTACAAAATTGTTTATTGATATTTCTATTTACTTCCTATTTTAAATGTGATTTATTTAAAAATTTTTTGGTCTGTTCCATTAAGGCCTCGACACATAAGAGGCATGGCATTCTTGCTTAAGTCATATCTGGTAAATGACTAAAGACCAAGTTCGGCCTAATTCAAATGTGATTCTGAAATCGTTTTATTAGGTCGAACTTGGTCTTTTATCAGATATGACTTCAGCAAGAATGCCATGTTTCTTATGTGTCGAGGCCGTTACTGCAAGAATCTATTAATTTTTACTATTTTTTCAGATAACATAAAGGACAAATTTGTATCGTGGTAAAAACTTGTAGATTCTTGTAGGTTCTGGAACAGAGCAAATGTCTTCACAATCCTTTGTCCGCTACGTACAAAGAACTGCGAGCAAGACGTGTTTTTCTTTCAATTTGTTTTTCTGCGTGAATTATACACACTTTTTGTGGGAAAATGAATTTACTACTGTTTGTGTTTAATTTTAAGCACATTCTGTTGCATTTGCAATTTTCGTAAAACTTTTTGTTTGAAATTAAGCAGTTTGTGTTTAATTTCAAGCATATTCTGTTGAAACTACTTTTTTTACAATAATTTGGGTTTGAAATAACACATTTCCATAAATTGCACTATAATTTGTTAATTATTACGCACCTCTTTACAAATCAACAAAAATATCACTGTGAATATCATTGCAATTTTCAACAAATAATTTAGGGTGTGGGGTTATGCGAAATTCCCATAATTTAAAATACTGATGTTATTTTTTATGTATTAGGGATCGAAATTAAGCAATATGAAATTCCTTTATAAATTATACATGCATCTCAATATTACAAACACTGATTTCATTTTAAAAAATTTGAACACACAACTTTTACTATGCCGAAATTAACACATTTAACAATATATGGGTTCACAATATATGGGTTACACTTTAATATTTATTCACATTCAATACATCGCTGTGTATATTTCGTTGTATCCTGAACCACACAAACCTCTCTAGAACCGAATTTGTCATTCAAATATCAGAACAAATTCGGATCTACAGGGTAGATGTAGAACATAAACGCATTTGAAAGCGTTCAAATTACAATCCATGTTTAGTTTTTTTTTTCGTATGCGATGCGTGTGAAAAAATCATTTCAATTCCCATGTTGTAAGTAACCAGGTAATTTAGCAAGGAGTCTGAAATTATAAAATAGAACCAACGACGTTATTTACATGTAAATTGTGGAATATGTATTAAAATGTGCATAAATCAATTGAACATGCAGGGAATGTTGAAAGCGTGTTACATGCTCTGTAAAAACTGGGTTAATTGAAGCTACGCAAATCCTTTTAGAATTGGTTAGCAATTTCATGTTTAAAGTAGCTCAGAACCAAAAAAAAAATCCATGTTGAATTTTAATTACACTGATGATGATGGTATATAACTTCGACGAACTTCTCAAGTATTGTGCTAATGACACATAATTCAGCGGTTCACAAGGTACCGCTACTCCTCTCTATATCCTTTAGCATTTGTCGCGATGAGTGTTTCTTATTAATAATGATGGACTTAAGTTATTTATGTTTTGTAGTTAAAATGTTGTTACATGTTTGGCACCCAAACTGTTACTGACTTTGTTTTAGTTTTCTAGAACGGCATGTTAGGTTTGTGATAAGAACGTACCGTCGTAGAAAGTATGACACACAAATCAATTATGATTTATACCCCTGAATACTTTGTTAAGACTTTTTATGTTAACTTTTGACTTTAAGAATTGATAAAAGGCGAAAATAGATAATGCTAAGAAATGACGAAGTCTTTATCGTGGTATGACAAAGGTATGAGATAAGTAATTGTATGTGATTAAATTTGGTGCAAAGGTAAGAGGGGTGGATTTTATTCTCATTATAAACCAGTGAACATAGTGATTAGGTATGGATTTTATTTTGGAATAAGAAAAAAAACAATAAAAGTGCAGATGATTGCCATCGGTTGTTTTTATGCTATGTAAATTATATAACATATAACATACAAATCTTGGAACTTTAATCTATGTATACACAACATTTCTCTTGGTATAGGCCGTATATGGCCTTTTATATTTTAAATCAATATCTTAACAAAATTATTATTTTGGAGTGGTTCATTAAATCAAAGCAACACTAAAATGTTTGCTTGGCTATTTCAGGTGATTGGAAAGTGAACCTGATAAGATAAGATTTCAAAATCAAAACACAAAACACTAATACCATACAATTTAACAAATACAGAAGCATTTGTTAATGTGTACGAATATTAAATATTTTAATCATTATACAAAAATTACTTTGTCTTACTCATGTCTGTTAAACATTACGTGTGTACGTAATAAATGTATGCACAAGCCACTTGTTTCTCAGACCAAGTCAAAACATGCTGTGTCGACATCGACAAGATAAGTAAATACTTGTATATGGGTGAATATTGCGAAAAGACTTGTTTCTGTGTCCCGACGCATTTAAGGTTAAAAATATTGAAAAAAATTAAATTCTTAGTAACGGAATAGTTAAAACAAAATGTCCTTAAACGAGACTCGAAAATCTAAATAAAATATTCTACATATTTATATGAAAAATTGGTCGCAAAGTTCAAATACTCATTACCGTGGCGTGTTCCCATTCGTTTTGTGCTCAAAACACACTGATATTCATTAATATTTCAAAATATATTATATAAATGAAGTACGTCTATTTAGTTTCATAGATATAATTTTATTTTTAAATTATGATTTTGAGACATTTTAGTCGTGTCCCTATTTTTTTGTCTTTCCCGAGCGCCAATGTGTTTGTTAAGAAAAAATGCTTTAAACGCGTTTTTTGTTTATATATACAGTGGCGGCCATATAATTAAGAACGACATCGTATTAAAAAGTATTTGACTTGCTACGTTCCAAATATTTGAATATTTATATGGAACAAAATTTGTAAATAAAGTACACGGTAAGCACTTTCAAATAAAGCCAAAACATATTTTAATTCTCCCTCGTTTATACGAAAGAAACCACGATTTATTAAAATAGTCATAAATCGACCTGGCCACATAATTAAGAACGATATAAGTAAAGGTTACTTTAAGGTAATTTTCATACACAATATGTGAATATATCGTTATTTATTTTAGAAATCGGTTACTTTGATTCATTTTTAGTATCAAATGTCCTTCAATTGTACATATTATTGCGTCTAAGTTTGATAATTAGGGCATACCTAACGTTTTCAAAAATTTGCCCATAATTTGACGAATTTATTTTATTTTTGGGATCTAAAGCCACAGTTTTGGGTTGCTCTCATTCCCTCGATGACGCTCTAAACCATACCCTGTGATTGTCGTTCCATAGTCGGCACTTACTTACCCTTAAATTGGCTTTTATCCCACTTCTTTGAGTCCTTTACGAGGAAATTGTCTGGGAAATAGTTTCGTATGAGCCATTTCCACCTTATAAATCGGCAGGATTGTTGTCTGCAGATAGTAGACAGGAAATAAAAAAATAATTTCGTTTTGTACAAAAAATTGGCCTAACGGTACACCGAACAAAAATGAAAGGTTTAATATTTTGAAAGATTTCATTGCACAATGTCTTTGTGGGTGTGGTAGGCATAGTTATGTAAGACTTTTTAATCAATGAAGCTCATATTAATATCAAAACCAGTCAAATCAATAATTTTTATGGATGAAAATACAATTTTTGTATAAACTAATGTCTGATGTACATACACAAAATTATTGTGGAATTCGAGCATTCAAAACATTATGTTAATTAAGGTTATATTCGGTGTGGAATTCTTCCAATTTTTGTATAGACCTTATATTATTGTTTCATTTCCTGTCTACTACCTTCAGACAACAATCCTACTGCTTTATAAGGTGGAAATGGCTCTTACGAAACTATTTCCCAGACAATTCCCTCGTAAAGGACTCAAAGAAGTGGGATAAAAGCCAATTTTAGGGTAAGTAAGCGCCGACTATGGAACGACAATCACAGGGTATCGTTTAGAGCGTCATCGAGGGAATGAGAGCAACCCAAAACTGTGGCTTTAGATCCCAAAAATAAAATAAATTCGTCAAATTATGGGCAAATTTTTGAAAACGTTAGGTATGCCCTAATTATCAAACTTAGACGCAGTAATATGTACAATTGAAGGACATTTGATACTAAAAATGAATCAAAGTAACCGATTTCTAAAATACGTAACGATATATTCACATATTGTGTATGAAAATTACCTTAAAGTAACCTTTACTTATATCGTTCTTAATTATGTGGCCAGGTCGATTTATGACTATTTTAATAAATCGTGGTTTCTTTCGTATAAACGAGGGAGATTTAAAACATGTTTTGGCTTTATTTGAAAGAGCTTACCGTGTACTTTATTTACAAATTTTGTTCCATATAAATATTCAAATATTTGGAACGTAGCAAGTCAAATACTTTTTAGTACGATGTCGTTCTTAATTATATGGCCGCCACTGTAATCTGTCAATGTAACGACAATTAGTTAGTTAGTTTTAAAGATAATCGACAGAAGTGAAAAATATAGTCAGTTGTTTGAGAACTGCTGAAGTGTTTAGTGTTTTTTGTCCATGTTCCCGAAAATTATTTTATAATTTCCAAATTTATGGTAATGGTGTATTCATTTCTTAAGCCTTCATTGAATTATATTATATTTTGTAACAAATTTTGAAGACTTCCACATTTAAATCCAAGAATAATCACATTCCATCATTACAGTGGCATGGACCAAAAATGGCCCATCGCTAATTAATGCATAAAATTGTCTTTTAAAACAGAATAAGCCGAAAATATTTATTTAAACCCATTTTCGCACTTTGTCGATTTCGTCCCCAAAAACAAGTCTTTTCGCAATATTCACCCATATACGATTTTTACCAAACCATATATTAGAAATATTCTGATTTATGACACCAAGACATTTCCAAGTAAAACATGCCACCCTATGCGGAAAATCAAGTTCGATGTGACATGAAGTAGCATTGGACCGGGTGTTACTTGAACCACATTCAGTTTTGTGCTGAAGGTTTAAGATTAGGAAGCACTATCTACTTGATTCATCCGACAGTGTCGCAAACTTGTGTGTTTTCTCGGATATGATGTGGTGTAATGTGCATGACGCGAAGATATTTCCAAGTAAGACCCACTTTGAGCACGAATTCATTTTCATCGTTTGTCCCGGTCCACACCAGAATAATTTCATGATCGAAATTTCATTGAAATATGCGTTCTTAGATCATGGAATTCGATCTAGAGTAATTTTATGAAATTGTAGTAATGGAGAACTCGATCTAAGAACGCATATTTCAATGAAATTTATTTCATGAAATTACTCTAGTGTGGACCGGGACTTTCATTGTTTTTACTCGAATCACTTGCAGCTTTGGTGCTAAAATATTGCGCTCAGCAAATCAGACGTCTAGTGCAGACCTTTAGTACAAGCATTGGTATGACCATTAATTTTGTTGTTAATGTTATATTTTTATCTAAATGATAGTTACCTTTAGATTTAAATGTATTTAAAATATAGAATTTCTTTGACTTGTCCCATTAGTATTTTGTTATTTGAAATGCCGCCAAGTTTTAGATAAGGTGAATTGTCTTGCCTTTTCTCTTACCCCTTAATTACTTCATCAAATTACAATTGTATGTTTAGTGAAAAATCAAACCAATTTCATTCACTGTCGCTGGGTACGATGAAAAAAGTGAATCGGTTTTTTGTCTTCGTTTGTCCCAATAAAAATGAATCAATCAAGCAGAGTGTCGTAAATGATGTATTGCAAATAACGGGGGAAGTATGCCGCTGATAACTTATATTTTACCATATCAAGCAAGGTCTTTTAAATTATTTTTTTTGTAAACTATTCACTCTATTCCCTGAGACTTTGTCGACAGCAAAATACCCTCAGCCTATGGGAACCTAGTTATCATAGGGACAGATCCCTAATTGTAAATAGCATTTTTGAAAGTAATTACAGAAGCTTTTGATGTTTTTAGAGTAAATGTTTGATGATTTTTTGTTATTCCACAGACGGACCCAATAAACAATACACAAAAAGCACAATTCTTCATATATTGCAAGAATACATCTTGGGCGAGATTTCGGAACAAAAAATACCACAATCACTACTAAAAACTTTATTGCAAGAGTTGTTCCTAAATATTTGGAAATTTCGTGGTCGATATTTTAGAATGTACTGACTTCCCCTAGTGAAAAAATTATAATGTATAGTTGTAATATACGACCCGTGAAGTAGTCTTAAACTGCATTAAGGACCAAATTGTTGATCATAGAAGGATTTTTTTGGAGCTTTGTGTTTTTTCACACTTCAACCATTATAACTTAGCCATTTTTTAACCTATTTAAAAAAATAAGAGTTTCTTCGAACGATAAATGTATAAGACCAATCAAAATCGTTGTGAAAAAAATTATTCCCGTATAAACTTGAAAATCTTAGAAAACCAGTTTTTCACTACATTTACCGTTATAAAACAAACAAAAAACGAATAGACAAAAAGGAACCAACTGTAACCAACTATTTTCGTTGTCCATGACCCCAGCACGATATATTTTTTGCATCAGAACGATTGAATATTTATCATATTTTTCAGTGTCATTTATCGACATTTTCCGAAAAATGTGCACTGTCTCAAGGCCAAAACTGCCTGAAGGAGCGTTCCAATGTTTTTGCGATGTACTAGAGAGTCCTTTATTATTGTCTTGGCAGCAATGTTTGTTTAGCATTGGATCGAAAATCTCAATGGTTTTGCTGTTATATGCCAAAATATCCAGAAAAACGTGGAGAAAAAATTTTCAAGTCAAAATCGGGTGGTTCGATTTTCACCGTAGACATATGCCCTAGTAGACTTTTTGCTCAGTACAAACCCAGGAATCATACACTCGAAGTGCCCATTAAGGTCTTTTTCGGGTACCTCCCTAAGATTTGTGAGGGAGATACCCGAAGTTGTTGTCCGACATAGATTCTCTTGCAACTTGAAAATTTTACGATGTGCAAAGTTTTGGCCAAATTGGATATCAAATTTGTTATATTATTTGGTGTCGGCAGGCTTTATAGGAGCTTTTGGGCCATTGCCACTGGTAGTATTGACATGTCCCCCAAAAATAATGCCGTGAGGAAAACTTGTTCCAAAAAAATTTAATTGATCTAAAACTCCAATTTTGCGAAAACTTTAAAATTTTTTGAACCTAGTCCATACTAGAACGAAAATGTGAACCAAATCGGTTACTCTCTTCGAGAAATTCTGCATTGGGACACCAGTTGGTTTTTAGGGTGGAAATAAGGATGAGATGTAAGAAATCCGTACTTATGTATAAGGAAAGTACGAAATAGTAATATAATTGGTTTTGCGGCAACAGATAGAGCTGGAAATGAGATTGTTGTTGGGAAATGTGGTTGATATACAGTACAAAAAGTACTAAATTTGGAATTAGAGCTTTTGTATAAGGGTTAGTGTTCAGATAAGATTTTTTTGAAATGCAAATGGTAACAAAACAAGTAAAAAAAAGTATCAGTCGGCTTTGCCGAGAGAGATATACACTCAGCATGTGTGGATTGAAATACTTTTTTTCCCCAAAAAAAACTTATTTATTTAGGGGGGTTTTCAAAATGTTGGCCGTATACACGACAAACGTATGGATATGATTAAAGCTCAAAAATTTGCGGGGATATCGATAGATAGGGCTTCTTTTATCACACTAGCCTGCGAAAAACATAATATAGCTATATTCGGTTCGAGCCCTCCAGCCACTACATATGGTGCCATAGGGGTTTTTTAAAACTTTCGGGCTGTTTTCTCAAGAAGTATGGACTTGCCCTGAAAAAAAAAACTTTTAATATAGTCCATATTCGAACCTTATCTAATCTGATAGATATTTTAGGATGTGTAAAGTATGGACCAAATCGGTCCCATCAAGAGTTATCGTGTGCACAATTTTGCCGAACATTTTTGAACTTCTGTGGGGAGGTACCTGAAAGAGTGGACCGATATGGCTTATCTTCGAACTTAAACTAAGTCTGCACAAAATATTACAAAAACCAAATTGTGGATCGAATCGGCAGATCCGTTCGAGAGTTAACTTGCGCTCCAACCACTACACGCGGTGTCACGCACCGCCACTACACGGAGATGAAGCTTATACCGTTATATGGGGGGCAGTGAATGCAAGTTGCTAGAACAAAAATCAATGCCATTCGTGAACAGGTTCTAAACTGAACTTTTCCGAAATTTTGTGTGGGAGGTACCCGAAGGAGTGGACCGATTGAGTCCATATTGGAACCTCATCTAAGTCTGGTAGAAATTTCACGATGTGCAAAGTATGGACCAAATCGGTTACTTCCTTTAAGAGTTATCGTGCGCACAAATTTCCCAAACATTTCCGAACTTATGTGTGGGAGGTACCGGAAGGAGTGGACCCATCTTCGAACTTAAACTAAGTTCGGACAAAATATTGCGAAAGTCAAATTTTGGACCAAATCGGTTCATCCGTTCGAGAGTTATCGTGCGCACCAGCCAGACAGACAGACGGACGGACGGACGGACATTGCTAAATCGACTCCAAATTGTCTGAAACACATTTCGTCCAAACATACTTGGGGTCTAAAACAATATTTCGATGAGGCACATTTTACCCGTATGAAAGTGTTTTTCCCTCATTAGCATAAATGCTGAGGGTATAACAAAATGGTATGGATTCCCTGTGGTCTGAGTTATGAGTGTGGTATTGAAATAAATAAAATAAAATAATAAAGTTAATGTAATTTACATTGAAGATGTTGATATAAGGGTTATGACTTTTTCCAACCTCGTATCTCTGTATCATATTTTCATGAGTTTTCACCTAAGATTAGATAAAATCTTAATTATAAGGTGATCCGATAAAACACTTCCGCAATGTGTGTTATGGTAGATTTTTCTTTTTTCTAATTAAATAGTATCCCAAAAATAAATGTAATCAAAATTTGTCCAATTTGGTGTTCGATGTCGCACTGAGAAGGGCAATGATATGATTGGGCCTATAAGGAGGTGTGAAAAATAATAGAGCCAATCTAAGTTAATAAGAATATTTCTTAAGAAAATTGTAATTTGACGATTACCATATTAGAAGAAATTACTTTCCAGATTAAATTGCGCACCGCTTATTCCAATTTAGAACCCGAAAGGGACTGAACACCGATGTGGGGTCCAGAAATAAATAAATAAGGACCTAGACTACCCTAAATATCGTTACAATATTTGTAATTATGAATGGAATCGGCCAAAATCTGATTCAAAAATGTGTTATGTTGAAGAATTCAGAGCTAAAAAATGGTGGGCCCTGTAAGGCATAACATATTTTTTTCCTGCTTTGCTCCAAAAAATAAAGTAAAACTTGGCTGATATCAAATCCAATAGAACGTACGTATTTTTTAAACATAGTCTTAAAGTATTTATTGGAAGAAAAATCACGAGACTTTGAAGTAAATACGGGACAGGAAAGATATTATAGTCAATTAGCCTAAAGGTCATTCATTCGTGCAACAGGAAATATTTTGTGAGAAAAGTTTTTTTTTTTTTTGCTTCATAGAATTTTTTCAAAAAAAAAAATGTATTTTTTCACAGTGTGTTATGCCCGGCCCTTTTTTATACTTAAATAGAATAAACATTATTTTAGCCATTAATAGGAAAAGGTTCATTCATTCCAGCTGCGGGAATTTTTGAGAAAAATATTAAAAAGTCTAACCCTAGTGGATATATTTATGTGAAAATGGGTAAAATTTTCTCTCGATTTGTGACGTAACTGCACATTTTGCGATTTTCCTCTCAATGTAAAAGTAGAACCATACATAATTTAATCTGCGTCTACCATTACATAATGCTGACATTTTGAAGCCAAATTTTAAGTTTTTTTTTTTGATATTTCATTCATTTCGCGTTCCGCAAATAGGATATAAAAAATCATTGTAGGATTGTGTAGTCTACACAGTTTCATAGAAATCTTCACAGAAAAGGCGAACATTTTAAAAGAACACTTTTTTAAAAATCCTATTCGGGCCTAATATTTACAGCTGTCATTCGGTTGCCCTCGTACTCTGAGATATCACCTTTAGAAATCCATTGTATTCCTATATTGACAGAAAAAATAAATTATTTAGTAAATCTGAAAATCAAAGTGTTACTAGTCTACGTTTTATAAGTGGACTAAAATTTACCAATTCTTTTGACATGTGCTGCAGCTAATTTCGAAAACTCTCCACGGCGTATTCTAGCTGAATTACATTTGCATTGCTTTTATTTTGGCAAGTATTGCATGTTGAGATTTAGAATTCATGAAGGAAATTGGCTCCGTCAAATGAGTACATGCCGATATTTTTAGATCATTGAATGGTTTAAATACCTCTAGAAAATTTTAGGTTTCTTGATAGATATCGAACTCAAGATTTCATTTCACCAGCGACTGTTCCATCCATATCCAGCAATAAACCTGAAATTATATAAAATTGGTAAATTAAATTATATAAAAATTACAAAAATTAGAAACAAATCAATTTGTAAAATGTTTTTGAAATATCCACAATCCATTTTACTTTATTATTTATTTCCACCTGGTTTCACATACATATGTAGCTATGGGAATACCTTCCCCTCAAACAAAAAACTAATGATAAAACATTTGATTGAGAACACATGTTTGCTCCGTATCGTTGTAGTTGCTGTCTATTCCCATCAAAGATAAATGTCGGCCAACATCAATGTAACTAAAACTACACAAACACAAAATGTATTAACAAACAAAAAACAGTAGTTACCGGTAACATAACTAAACAATTACTATTCAAATAGAGCTAAAGTGGTTGGCGCCACATCTAATCGCACTGATCACTTTACGGGCTCCATTTGTACATAGTCAATCAAAAAATGTTGAACAAAATTATTCATTACGACGACATAGAACAAACACCAAAGACATCAAACAACATTGGAAAAACAACAAGAATTGATAAACATTTAAAGATGACTTTCCAAAAAAAATTTACAAATTTACAATCAGAGGGCTTTGTCCTTAAACAATAACACAAAGAATGAAATGTCGAAGGACAATCACAGCTTGACAGTAACAGTTCTTCGTTGAAACATTTAAAAGTTCAGCAGCCGATGTCCATTGCCACAATTTGCACCGCACCACACTTTGTTAGCCCTACCACCACCATAGATGAGAGAATCAAGAACAACAACAACAACAACAGCACAAAAACAAACAACTAAGGGTATGAAAATGAAACGACAGGATCTGTATTCAAGCGACGTAACATTTTTCTACGTTACATGTCTCAGCTGCATTATTTTCTACATTTGTGTACAATCATAGATACATTTTTATGATACACATACATACAAACGAACACATTTGCAGTGTGTTCGCTTCGTTATGTGTGGCTGTCTGTTAGTCCGTCCGACTAACTGCCAGCCCGTATGTCCTTTTATGTATTTTATGTGTTTTTGCCATTCTTTCCCCTAATTTATGTTCGAGGACAATAAGGGGTTGTTCGCTTCGTTGAACACCCAATATCACCACTCAGTATGAGAAAGGACACATTGCAACGGGTAGAACAGAAAAAAGAGGAACAAAAAAACAATAACCAAGCCAAGACAATGGTCTGCAAATGATAAATAAAAATGGCACATGACTTTCACAAAACAGCAAAAAAAGCAATGGAAAGGGAGAAGACAAATTAAAGCAAGATAATCGTAACAACTGAAAATAGAACAAATTCTAGAGATTTTTTTCTTAAATTGCAACAAAACAAAAGTGGTAGTAATAATGTTATTGAATGTGCATGGGGGACAAGTGGGCAAAATATTTGGATGGTTTTTTTCTTTGAAGATGGAATTTAATTTGGGGATTTATTTTTGTTCTGGAGTCTAAGATTTACTGTTTTGAAATAATCGTTGATTTAATAGAAATATGCCAAACTATTTTTAATCCATATAAATTAAAAGGACACAGTATATCCTTTCAGAGATTGGGTAATGTAATGAGGTTCAATTAAAACTTTAAAATCCTTGTGTTTAGTGTCTTTATATGCAAGGGATCGAAAACTCGAAAACAAAAAATCTTATTTTCAGCAGTAATCGAGAACCTGTTACCGTAACATAACTTCCCATATCGTACAGAAACGTTTTGTAAAGATGAAAAAGTACCGCTGCAGACGCGCTATTTTTTTTTTGGTAATTATGTACCTGCATCGTTATCCTAACTTAGCAAACCGTTTTTTTTCGAACAGTCCAGTGTTCGGCATTAATAGCTCTAATGTAAAATCCGAATGGAAAATACAGTATTTTCTAATTTTATGTCAGGAACGAAATCAACTGAATTACTCTTCATTTGCTTCAAATTTTCATATTTTGACGGACGGTTGAATAAGTACAAATTAATATTACCGATTTTCTTAGGTAAGTTAGTGATGAAAATAAAGTAGGTGCTAAGCTCTACCGATAGAAACAGTGATGTCAACTTTTTATTATAACGGTACTTTTTATACCCTTAGCATCGAAATAATGGTTTTAGACCCCAAGTATGTTTGGACGAAATGTGTTTCAGACAATTTGGAGTTGATTTTGCTATGTCCGCCTGTCTGTCTAGCTGGCTGGAGCGCACGATAACTCTCGAACGGATCAACCGATTCGGTCTAAAATTTGTCTTTCGTAATATTTTTTCCAAACTTAGTTTAAATTCGAAGATGGGTTATATCGGTCCACTCCTTCCGGTACCTCCCTACAAAAGTTCGATACAAGTTTCATCAGGGGCAAGTGCATAGTTCCTGATAAAATAGCCTGAAAGGTACAAAAACCCCAACGACACCGTGTGTAGTGGTTGGAGCGTAAGATAACTCTCGAACGGATCTGCCGATTCGATCCAAAATGTGGCCTTCGTAATATTTTGTGCAAACTTAGTTTAAGTTCGAAGATAAGCCATATCGGTCCACTACTTTAGGTAGCTCCCCCACAAAAGTTCAAAAATGTTCGGAAAAATTGTGCGCACGATAACTCTTGATGGGAGTGACCGATTTGGTCCATACTTTACACATCCTAATATATCTACCAGATATAGATCAGGTTGGAATATGGACTATATTTGTCCACTCCTTCGGGTACCTCCTACACAAAATTTTTGATAAATTCACTTTAGAACCGCTCTCGAATCACTTTGATTTTTGTTGAAGCAACTTGCGTTCGCTGCCTCAATTACGACAGTAAAAGTTTTTTTCAGGGGCAAGTCCATACTTTTTGAGAAAACAGCCCGAAAGTTGTTGAAACCCCTAGGCACCATATGTAGAGGCTGGAGAGCTCGAACTGAATACTTTGTTCGTCCACACCTTGGATATCGTAATATTTCTTCGAATATTAAATGAAATTCGAATGTGGTGATTATAGGTCAAAAGTTCGAAAATATTTGCTACAATGGTACGCGCGATATCTCATAGACCTAGCAACCGATTTGGTCCAAACTTTGGATCTCTAAATATTGTCGAAGCTTAGTTCATGTTGAAATTTGAAATATTCAACATTTTTGTTTGGTTAACGGTCCGTTCGAGGATTCTTTGGACATTTTTACCGAAGGGTTGGTTTATACGCCCAAAATTTTGAAAACCTTAATACATAATTTTTTTTTGGGAAAAAAGTATTTCAATCCACACAGGCTAAGGGTGTATCTCTGTCGACAAAGCCGACTGATACTTTTTTACTTGTTTCAACAGCCTTTTTTGACAGATCACGCGTGAGTCGTGTCACGTGTTCATGTTATTTTTGTTTAGTACTGTTTGACATTTTATCATGGAAAATTTTACTCCTCTTTCAACTTTAATAAATTTATCAAAATTTGCGTTATGTGGAGAATATGTTTCGGGACTAATTTTGTTCAGTAATGCGGCACATTTCTGGCTTTATAGGTATGTAAAGAAGCAAAATTACCACATTTTGCGAAAAGGGTAACTTAAGGAGATTCAGGAGCTGCAACTTCATCCAGAAAAAATAACGGTTAGGACTTCTTCGTCAATGGCAACCGTTATTGCGCCGTAAACCGACTAGTTGATGTCTGAAATTGAAGCTCTTAATCTCGGCGACATTTCCTTTCAACAAAACGGCGCCATTTCCCACACATCGCATCAATCGATGGATTTATTGAAAGAACACTTCGGTGAGCATATTTTGAACCAGTCGATTGGCCACCAAGATCGTCTCATTTCACTCCGTTAGACTTTTTCCTATGAGAATATGTAAAGTCAAAATTGTATACGGATAAAGCCGCTTCGATGCCAGTCTTGGGGAAAAATATCTGACGTGCCATTCGCCAGTTACCAGTCGAAAAGCTTGAACTTGTCATTGAAAATTGAACTTAACGGATGGACCGTCTGAGACGTAGCCTCGGCCAATATTTGTTAGACATAATCTGCAAAAAATAAATGTCAAAAACTTCCTTACGATCTATTCCCAGACCTAATGAATATACAAACAAAATTTGACCAAATTCGGTCCAGCCATTTCAGAGGATTTATATTTCGACCATCATGATATACCTGAAGAATTTTCTACATATGTATGTATATGTAGATATATCTGAACCGATCAGAAATAAATTTTCTGGACATGATTCTGAATTGAACAGGATTTACCGTATCAAATTTTAAAGCCATAGGATGCAAATTGTAACCTTTGTGCGGCTTAAATATAAAATCGGATAAAACATATATATGAAAGCCATATTTATATCTGAACCGATTCCTACCAACATTTGCAGATGTATTTGTATGTTCATTATAAACATCGCAATGAAACTCCTATTCGTTTCTGAGATAAGTACCCGATAAATACAAAAACATGTAGTTTTACCCCGGTATATATAGGGCAATAAAAGCCGTACTGGATCTGACAGGACAAAACCCAACTAGGGTTTTTGTAGTCTCAATATGAACTTTCACAAAATGGATACTATAATTGTTTTTATTTTCTGTGTTGCATAGTGTAATCAATCGTCCCATATCTCTATCCTATCGCGATATATTTCTTAAGGGTAAAAAAATAATTTAAAGTAGAATTCTTCCGCTTATTGAGACCTATATATTTTTTTAGTATTTCGTTGATGATCGACACATCAACGCTTTTTATACCATTGACCCTTACCATTTAAGGCAATAAATAAATACAATAAATATATATAATATTTATTTTACACTACGAAATTCATTAAATATGTAGCATAGTTTCACCTCTGTACGTTTCCTGAAAAAAAATGAGGCGTGGTCAATTTTTCTTTCTGTAAAAATCTATGTTAGACTATGACGAACATTTAGAAAACTCTCCAAAACAGTCCAGCCGTTCTTGCTAATGCAATTACCAACGAATGACATTTTTTCAGAAAATGGGTTAATATTGCAGATTTTGTTGTATGAAGGATTCCAAAAGCATTTCCTCTCTTTTGGTTTCATTACATTCTCTCATTTGTTTGTACATAATTATGTATGTATGTAGTTATAATTGATAATTGTCAAACACGAGCATTCGAAAACTTTCACGTTGAAGAAAATTAATTTTTAATCATAATAATATATGTGCATTTTTTATGAATAATATTTAGTAGTCAGACTTTTGAACGATCTTAGAAAGTATTTAAAAAAAATGAATTAATTAAAAATTTAATTTTAGTTCTCCCTTAAATAATCTTCTTTGCGATTTCGCTCACTCCTATATAGAAAATACACTTTCTCTTTTACAGTCATAGGCCCAAAGCCTATATTTCGTTTGTTTTTTTTTTAGCTTTATTATTGTATTACTAGCTAACCCGGTTCCGCGTTGCTGGCCCGTCGTTTTGGATTTTCGTGTAAGGCTTAATAATCTATCTAATATTGACACCTCTATATATTCGAACCGAATTGACGATAAATCGACGTTTTAGTATGACCCTAATGCAACGGTATCTCCCATGGTAGAACAAATACAAGGTAAAGTTAATACTACAACAAATACAACTCGAACAACAACCACAAAGGAATTTGTTTTTGTTTGTAACGTTACTGCCAGTTGTATTTGTAAACAAAACAAGGAAATGTCTATAAATTATTGGAATTTAAAAAACTAATAATATTTCACATTTGGTTGAATATTTTGGAAAACATGAATGAAAATTCGTTACATTTTCAATTTTTATGGTTCCACATCATTCCACTATATGCATAAATTCTTGCAGAAAAGTTTGGGGTCGCTGGAAATTCATAGAAAAAGGAGAAGCTGTTTCAATGTTTTGTTTTAGAAATCAAAGAAGCACATGTTTATTAGGGCTTTATTTTTTTAAATTTTAACAAAATACCTCACATATTAACAAACGTTGTATCGCCTCTACAAGCGGTGATTTACTGCGCGGCTTATCGTTCGAACTTGGAGGAGGTAACATATTCATGATATGAAGAAGTCTTTCTGGGAAATGGTTTTTTCCGAATGATATATTTTTTTCTCAAAAAATAAATGTCCCTAATGTACATCGAAATAGAAATGAATGTATAAAATGTCATATGAAATTTGACACTAACACTACAACCCAGTTCAGTCAGCTGGGTATTGCTGCTACCTTTTCTTGTTCTACCATGGGTATCTCCAGATGTAAAATAGAAAATTACTTTAATTATAGCCTACACCGTAATATGAAGGGTATAATTAACTTTATGATTCTGTTTGTAACACATCGTCGGAGAACCTATAAAGTATATATTCGTGATCAATATAAAAAATAAGCGAAAATAACGATGTCCATATATCTGTTGAAATCAAAATACAGCTCGCGATATTTAACATAGAGCTTTTCAATTTGGTACAGAAGTTTTTACTTTTTCTCGCAGCATGTTTGGTATTGAAAATTGGTTATATCAGTCCACATTTTGATATAGCACCGCCTGACCGCCCGATTTTCGGAATTTTCTAGGTTTTAGCCGCATTATCCTACCGAAATGACAATACTTTGGTATTTAGTCTCCCGTAGAGGCATAAAGCATTTTTCCAAAGGATTATCAGCACAGGTCCATGTTTTGATAGAACTACCCTAAAACGGTTCCGCCCGAGTGTCGATATTTTGGTGGTTTTAGTCTCATTATCCCACCGAAATGGCTGCAATTTGGTATTTAGTATTCAGTGTGGGTATAAAACATAGAATATTCGGTACAGGTCCAGGTTTCTAAATAGTCTTCATTGAACTGTAACTCTCGATCTTCGGTATTTTCAAGTTTATAGCCACATTATTCATACGGAATGGCTATAATTGGTACTTAGTCTTCCTTGGCGTTATAAACCATTTCTGCAGAGAATTATCGCCCGAGTTTCGATAATTTGAAAGTTTTAGTCTCATTATCCCACCGAAATGGCTATGGGAATTTGGTGTGTTGTCTTCATTGTGGGTATAAAACATTCCCGCATATAATATTCGGAAGAAGTTTTTTATGTAGCCTTCCTATTTTCAAGGTTTTAGCGGCATTATTCAACTGAAATGACTATATTTGGTATTTACCCCCAGTTTTTGTAAAAATTTTTATTCTTCTCACACGAATTGTCAAATTTTGTAGATCGATTTACTCGCTTTAGCGCAAATGTAGAGCGCTGATTTTTAAATGAGAAATCCTTAATCATATATGGAACGGGTATACGAAAAATTAGATGTGTATGTCATCTGGGGGCTGAGCTATGAATGCCTAAATTATTACGAATATAGACGAACGAACAAAAATAAGTTACAAAAACTGGGGGTAAGTCTTCTTTGGAGGTATCAAATATTTTATTCATGTTTTCATTCATAAAACGATATCTACCGATTTTTTGGGGATTTTGAATGTTTTAGCCACATAATTTAACCGGAATGGCTTAACCCTGATTTCAATATAATTTATGGTGGTGGGCATAAAAGTTGGGGCCGGTCGAACTTAACGTCGTTTTTACTTCTTGTTAACAGAGAGATGTTTCATTGAATACGTTTTTATTTTGCACTCCTAAACATGAAAACATTTGTGATACATAAAATTGACTTCAAAATGCTACTGGGTTTATGTAGACTTTGCTGTATTAAAAAAAAAACGTGGTATTGATCGAGTTATTCCAATCACTGAAGTCAATGTTCATGCCATGTTTGCTCTCTGACTTACTAAATTTGTAAATCTAATCAGTAAGAATAAAGTTTTCAAAAATTGGACGCAATCGCGGTATACTGCTTCCAAAACACCCATTAATGGCAGAGGCCACCATTGCAATTGTATTGAGTACCAATACGTCTAATAATCTCTGGTATTTAGCGATTTGTTAAAACCCGTTGTTGGGGAGGTCCCCCATACCCTCCATTTTCGGTATTCTCCCACCTTATGAACCTACACACAAAATTTCATCCAATTCGGTCCAGCCGATTCGGATGTTAAATTTAGAAAATCATGTCAGTCTTTAAGAACCATATATACGTTTAGATAGATTACAGATACACCGAATTGCTGGCCCATCGCTTTAGTGACCAATGCAAATTTTTTAGACGTTCTAGTTATTTAACCGTCTTTGAAATAATGTTTTGCCTGATTTCTCAATCGATTTTTTGGAAGTTCGGTCAAGGGACATTTAACATTGTTTGGGTTGTACTGTATTCCAAAATGTGGGGTTGATCGCACTTTCCCAATTATTGAAGCCAGTGTTTATAGCGTTTTTGTAGTCACGCTTACTAAAATTAAGGATATTACCTATAATTATGCATTTTTAAAAAATTGGGCTGCACGCATATTCCACTTCCGAGATGACCATTCAGGATGAAGACAGTTATTACCATAATATTGCAATCAATTTTTTAACCAAAACGTTCAAAATTATCTTTGATTTCACGTTTACTTAAAAAATTTTTTGGGGGAGGTACCCTGGTCACTCCACTGACCACTATAAAAAATTGCCAAAAACCTATTCTGAGACCTAAAAACTCCACATACAAAATTTCATCGAATTCGGTCCAGCCGTTTCGGAGGAGTTTAATTTCGAACATCATGGCAGTCTCGAAGAATTTTATATATATAGATAGATATAGATTTCAGACTCTTTTTTACTTGTTTTCTTTCAGAAGTTAGTTTTTAAATATTTTCATCGTTGCAACTTATTGCCTAGTTCAAATGAGTCATAAAGTGCATTACTTACTAACGTCAATAATTCTTTTTTTTTTCAATAATTTCTCCTCTATTCCAGTTTTTTTACCCATTGAATACATTTTTACATTATCATTAAGTACAATGATAATTATATTCAAAATAACAAATTGCACAAACACCTTAACAATATGGTAATGGCGAACAGATGTGCTATTTGAGGCAATTAATAACTGTGATTAAAATTCAATAGCTTGTTAGGTGAAATTGAGACGCAAGAAGTATTTCCAGTTATATTGATAGCAACTTGAATAATATAAAATATGGAAAATAATTATAAACAATTAAGAAAAGGCTATAGTCGAACGAGGCCGACCCTACGCAACCACCGTAGGGTATTTACTTCTTTTAAATGATAAAATTTGTCCAACTGTCTTTTAATCAGATGTTCAATGTAAACAACTTAAAATGTTTGCATTTTTGACAAAGAAAATTTCGCAATTTAATATACCACTTTAAATAATTAAAATTCAATTTTAAAATTAATATTTTTGAGACATTTGGTTCCACAAATCAAAAGAAACAAAATAATTTTTTAATTTGACTTGACTTTTTTGCAAGGTGTGACAATCGATATTTTCTAAATAATGCTTGATTGAAAGAGGTAATTGACTTTGTATCTCGAATTTACTTCAAATACGTGGAACCTGTAGTTACCGTAATATGGGGGTTAGGCTGGTTTTAAATCAAAGGTAAAATATCAATGTAGGATTTTTTAATGCGGCACCCACTTAAAGTGGTTAGTTTTGTTAGATTTTAATATTTCCAAAGTTTGAGAATAATCATAATATATTAACGCCTGCACTGGGGCCTCAAAATTTCCACAGTAATTTGTATTTTTACGAAATTGCTCTAAAAGCAGCAATTATTGTCTAATCGGGTAGCGGTAACCCATGCTCCAGACCCATTAATATTTCTATAGTAACATGTATGGTGCCAAAGGCGAATTTTCACAAAATAGCTCTACAGGCTACATGTATTATCTAATCAATGAAAAAATTTTACCGAAATGTATTAAAAAAACTAATCATACAAAAAATGTGAAAAGCAGCTCGGATTTAAATATTTGCTATATATAAGGCCTAAATTACCTAAAATTGACCACACATGCTGTTGGAGCAATATGAAAATTTTGTCCGAGTTTTATAAATTTTTGTAGGATTCGTTTTTTAGCCACAGCAATGAACTGGTAAAATTTTCTCATCGATTGGACAATAAATATGGTCTGTAGAGGGAATTCGTGAAAATTTGCTTTTGGCCCCCACAAATTACTAAGGAAACTTAACATATACCGACTGTCCTCAAACCTTGGCCACCCTAGTGGGGTTTGTTAGTAAGTAAACTTCTAATTCATAGAGAACTCGAAATACTAAATTACGTTAAACTAAGTTTGAAAGAAATTTTTGAGAGTTATCTTGCACTCTTGCCATTTTAGTATGTACCGGCAGGATTTTTGGAGCTTTTAAGCCACTATCTGAGGAAGTATGGACATACTCCCGAAAAAGTGTACCTTCTGCAAACAATTTCAAATACATAGATCCGAGATGAGTCTTGAAACTCCACCTTTCTCAAAATTTTGTGTGGGATATACACAAAGGACGTGACCGATATAGTACATATTCCAACCTGTACATATTCCAATAATACGCTGTGTAAAGTTTGGACCAATCAGAAACTCCTTGCGAGAGTTATCTTGCGGATTTGGCATTTTAGTTGGTGACTTCAGGGTTTATTGGTGCTTTTAGGCCATTATCTCACGAAGTATGGACTTGCCCCCGGAAAGTTGTAGCGTCGTAAAGGGAGGCGTAAAGACAACCTGCTGAAAAATTCAAAACGAGCCGAGAGGAGCTCTTCAACTTCACTTATTCCGAATTTTGTGTGGAAGGTATCCGAAGAAGTGGACCTATACGATTCATCTTTGAATTTAAACTAAGTTTGGGCAAAATTTTACCGTTTTGTTCGAGAGTTATCGTTCGCACCAGCCAGACAGACGGGCTAAATAGACTCCAAATTGTCTGAAACAAATTTCGTTTTAACATTGGGACATTTTTGGTCGTATCAAATTGTATATACCCTCTTTAGCGTAAAGGCTGAGAGTATAAAAACCGATACCGATTCTTACCGTACGTTCGATATATCCACTACAAAATTTCAAAATCTTTAGCTTAATAATAATTCTTTTTCCAGAGATTAGATTAAAATATGGACTATATCGATCCACCCCTACGGGTAACTCCCACAGAGGATGTAAGCTCATATCTCCGACTGCTTCGAATATTTTTGTATTGCCAGTCTATTTTTTCTGAGATATTGGTCCAAAAGCACCCTGTACAAACAAAAATGACTGATGAGCACGCTAACTTACAAATTGGGCTACGATTTGTCCGACACATTGTCAATCCTAAAATTTCTTCCAAACGTACATCAAATTCCAAGAAGGTCTATGTCGGACTACACCTTCACAAAAGTTAAAAATTTTCGCTTAAGTACAGATTAATGCTACTCGTGGTTCGTTTTAAAATCTATACTAAAGGTAATCCATGCGGTCATTCTAACGGCGATATATTTTTTTCGTCGGAAAGTTCTTGTTTCTCTCAAATTTAAATCAAGTTCGAAGATGGACTATTTATCGGACCTAATTCGCAAGCTTTAAAACCCTTCGTTTAGGCGTAGTGCTGGCCTGTTCGAAGAGTGTTTTGTAATTTTCATCAAGGTAGTCCTTGTGGTACTGATTACAGGGAAATATATTTTTTGCGGTCAACTCCATGTTACCTGATGACCCAAAAGCTCTACAAATCATGCGGTAACCAACTAAAAGAACTGAAGTGGAATTCTGTAACACTTTTTATGGGTACCGACAAAAATCGGTAAAAATAAAAAAACAGTACCAATAAAAATTGGCAATAGTTTTGCTATCAGTAGGACTTATCAACAACTTATGCTTGCAAACTTATGGATAAATTACGTTACTTACAGAAATTATAAGACTTTTAATTTCACCGATTTTTATCGGTAAGCAGAAAAGATGAGTCAGAGAATCCCACTACTTGTTGGCACGAGAGCTAACGAAAGATATTTATCCCATAGTTACATCAAGTCAAAGATTTCTTTGGGTACCTCATCCACAAAAGTTCGACACTTTCGCGTTTTGTTATAGTTGGTTTTTATTCTCAAAGCGTTTTGAAAAATTGATTGTGATCATGACTACAAGATCAGCTGTTAAAATAGGAAAGAACCTATCCGAACATTTCGAAACAAAACGAGGTTTCAGACAAGGTGACAATCTATCGTGTGACCTATTTAACATTCTACTGGAAAAGGCCATACGAGAAGTGAATGTATATACGGATAAAGATAAAAATAGCACTATATACAATAAGGATGTAATGTAATGCTATTTTGGTCTAATTAAACAGTTCAAAAGCAAAACCACCTCTCGTCAGACCAAACTTACACCCTACCAGACGTTGATACTACCCGTACATATGTATGGATCTGAAGCATGGGTACTTTCGAAAACAGATGAGGCAGAACCTGGTGTGTTTGAGATAAAAATTCCTCGAAAGATTTTTGGACCAATATGCGTTGACGGTCAATACAGACGTCGCATGAACCACGAGCTGTACCAGCCGACCGACATCGATATAGTAAAACGTAAACAGCTAGGACGATTGCCCAAACTCAGATGGAAAGACCAAGTCCAATATGATATCACAAAACATGACATCCAAGATTGGAGAAGTAAGGCAGCAGATCGATAAGTTTGGAAATCCATTCATAGTTCGGCTTATGGAACAAGACGTTCTGCTTAGTATGAAAGTCATCTAAGTAAGTAAGATTATGACTACATTTTATATTTGTTTTGCTAGGGGAAGCCAATACTTCTAGAGATATGAACAGAAATGTCCCTATATTTAGGGCCACTCATTCATACAAATCTCGAAATAAAGTGTTTAGTAGTCTTTGTGGTCTCTGCTATAACAATATAATTGTATTTTCTATACTTCTCTGGATAATGGTAGGCATTTTCCAATTTTCCAGTTATATTGTTTCAATATAAGAATAATTATGTTTTTGTTGGAATAATTAGGCCCATTGTCATAGGTTGATGCTTGATTGTTTTGTATATTAAATATTATTCGCCGGAATGCGTTCTTCAGGAATAAGGATATGCATAAGTATTGTCAATGTTCGTCGCTAATATTATCCGTACATCATACAAAATTGTATGTTTCTTCTATGTCCCAAGCTCTAAACCTTCTAGTAGGAATTAGACTAAAGTTGTGATCCGTAAAACATAGAAAATCAGACGAGGATATCGTTTTTGGTCAATTTTATCAGCAAAATATTCTAATCTGGTTGGAATCTAAACTTTCTTTAAAATATCGAGAGATCGGGTTTATCTTTTTTGGAGAAATTAGTCAAAAAAAAAAAATTGCTAGCGCAATCAGTTGAAGCATGTTTAAATGAAAACTGTTCAAATGTCATTTGTACATTAAAGTGGATAATCTACCAGCGCTTTTTATATACACTAATTTACATACACACATACACATCTATTTTGACTAGTTCCGATGTAAGATTCACATGATCGACACAAATAATGTTAATAGATTTCATCAATTGGTTCATTTCATGTACCTACACTTCCTTGGTTATTACTTAAGCGGAATATTTCATTTGGGTTGCATTTTTATTAGTTTTTCGGATTTGTTAAAATTTTATTATTTCTGAATGCACATATGTACACTATTCCGCAGTTATATATCCGTTCTTTTTTACAATTTAAAATGTTCGTCAAATCAAAATTTCCGTTTTCAGCTCGATATAAACAACCATAGAACAAAACAACAAAATTACATCACTTAAAGCGTAAGTTAGCACACTTTCACATTATTTGGAATTTTTCCTTTGCATTTTTTTATAATCCACTTCCATTTTTAATTTCTCTAGGAAATCTCAAGATTAAGTAATTAACTAAGAGATAAACCGGTGTCATTATAACCGCGGCTCATGGCACGCATATCATTTGCTGCTATGTGACAAAAGGGCAAATCACGACTACGATTACAAATGCGAATAATCCACGGCACAAACAAAACAATTTCAACATTTATCCGGTAAATAGAACTTGAAACGATTGTTGTTGTCGTTGTCCGTCGTCGTCAACAACAAACGCCCATTTTAACAAAACATCTGAGCTCAAAGTCAAACAGATTTTCATGTAAACGTCTACTTAGCCACAAGTCACTTTAGTTCATAGTTTCGTTTATTCACTTGGATTTGCCGGTTAAAAGTCCACATCAAGTTACCAATTGAGGCAATTATAGGGGCCAACAAACAAACAACCCTACAAACGGGGTATTAAAAAGTTAAATCCAGCTTAACTGGATTTTATTCTATGTCACTAATGTTCTTACTTTTATATTAAATATTTTTGTACGCTAGGTAGGTATGCAGTGGCAGCATATCTCGTCTTCAATATGCGTTTTAATCCGCGCGCGGAAACGGTAATAATCCAAAAGGCAACACTAACGTTTGAAGGTTTAAAAGAGAATAGTGTGCCAGTGTTTTGGGAGATCCTGCAAAAGTTGGTATTAGCTAAGAGCAAGGGATGATTATTGTTTTGTTGTTGTTGTTATTGTCCAGGATAATGATGTGAAAAGTATTGTGAGGATTCTCACACATACACACATTCGTGTAGAAATGTGTGTGTGTGGATTTAGCTCTCTCTTTTACTCATACTTCCGTTTATGGCCAATACTTGCATATGAATACATACTTATGTTACACATACATACATATGACATACAAACAAACATCATTACATATCTGACATTATGACAGCAATCACGATGATGATGATGCCTATTTTGGTGGTGATTGTGCTGTCATGACAATAATAATGATGGTGGTAGTTTGAATATTTGCTCTATTTTTGCAGGTAGAAAACCAGGGTTGCCAATGAAAAAGTGTTTATGACATCTATTTAGGCATTTCTGAATAAATACTCAGGTACATATTTCTTCGGTTTGTTTAAATTTGTATGTGTAGAGACCAAAATTAGTTTTTGTTTACAGGGATTAAATTAGTTTATTACATTATTATCAACATGGATTGTAGCAATAGGTACGTCTAGGCCAGCCATGCACGCTTCTTTATGAAAAAGTTAATAACAACTCTCTTTCCCATACAAAAACCCAAAATAGCATTCTCTTCTTGTGCACCATTGGTCTAGGCTTAAAGAAATCTGTTTATAAGTTGGTAATTTTGTAGGAAAATACAGTTGGTCAACTAAATTATTCCAAACGATAAAATAACAAAAACAAAGGGCAAAAAGAAAGCTGATTTTAGTGGTGTCAACTAATTAATTGCAAACTGAATGAATAAAATCGTGGGATTTCCCCGAAATTTTTTGCAATTAAGGATTTTTATGACTTTTATGGTATGTGAACTTGTAGATCCATTATTTTTGATCATAAATTAATTGTTGTGTGTGTAACATAGGCGGTATATTCAGAAAAAGAGAAAGACAAACGGATAAACGGATTTCGGAAAATATGCTACAATAATGGTAAATTCGCCAGAGAAATCGCTAAAATAAATAAAATATAACACATATACCGCACCGAGAGAGTAGGCAGGCTCAAACTAAAGACGTTACATGGCAGGCCCAAAATAGTAACCCCACGAATTGACAGGAGAATGATTAAAGAATTGAAAGCAGCACCAGAAAATTGTTTCGATGTCTGATTTTTTATGCCGCACTCCCCTAAAGTGTTTAGTTTTGTTAGATTATAAGATTGCCAAAGTTTGAGCACAATCGTAATATGTTAACAGGTGCCACTGGGGCCTAAAAGTTTTCATGGACCCTATATTTAGCAAATATTAAAATCCTAACCAATTTTCTAAAATTTTTGTACGATTACTTTTTTAGCCACAGAAATAACTGGTAACAATTTCTGATCGATTGGACAATAAATGTGGTCTTTAGATCAATTTCGTGAAAAAATTCACCTTTGGCCCCAGTGGCACATGTTAATATATTCCGATTGTGCTCAAACAAACTAAACACTTTAGGGGGGAGCCGCCTAAAAAAATCCGACATCGATTTGTTCCCTTTGAGTTTAAACCAGTCTAGTGTCACATGTAAAAGTCGGAAAAGTGCTACATAATAAGAAGCTTTTATCACGAGTGACTAGGTAAAAATCATTGCTCTCCCAGCACAATATATAGAAACTATTTAGACTTGTTACAGACAACTTTTCACTCCGTCTTTAGTATTGGGATGACGTTATATTTTCTGATGAGACTAGAATTATGTTGTACTATCACGGTGGGTCTCAAAAAGTATTGCGAAAACCCCTTACATCCATGGAAAACAAAAATTTAATATATACCGTAAAGTTCGGAAAACTGTCAGTTATGGTATGGGGTTGAATATCAAGCAGTGACGTTGGTAACGTCCAGATTTTGAAGGAAACAATGGCAGAGGAGTTTTATTTAGATGCTTTAAAAATTATTTAACCAACAGCGTCAAGAAATTTCGGCCTGTTGACACTGAAAATTCAAACAAATTGCAATATAAGTACTACTAAGGAAACCACCCTAAGCATAAATCTTATTTATGTAGGACTTGGTTGTTATAAAACTGCACCAAAGTTATTGACACCCCTTGTCCAAAGTCTAGATATTAACCCTATCGACAATTCATGGGTAAAAAGTCGGGAATATGTCGCCCACGAACAGGAGGGACTAAATAAAATAGATTAAAGATGCAAAAAATTATGATATTTATACCAATAAAATGATGTTTTATTCAAAATGTTGTAATAATTTTGGTTTTGCAATAATTAAGTTGACTAACTGTATTTTTGTTTATTCGTGATTCATATAAATGATGCAATAAATAAAGTGAAGCAACATATGAACCTATATTGCTGTGTGGAGCTTTTATACCCATTTATATTCGGAAATACCAAGTTATAGACACTTCAGTAGGAAAATTCACATCTAGCGGTATCGTTTACCTTCCAATCTGAGAATCTGCTATACGAAATTACAGCAACATTGGTTGGAAAATGTAGTATCTAATATCGTGAAGTTCTGTGATTATGTCCGCGGTATGGATGATCATTAGCCCTGTATCATATATTGACGAGTTTTGATATAGCCAATTTTGAAGGTTGTGGCCTCAACATCCAACCCAAATGAATGAAATTTGGCATATAGTCTCCGTGGGGAGTAAAGAATTTTCAACCAGGAATTTGTCGGTATAGGTTTATGTCTTCATATAGGGCCCCCCGGAGAACGGTACTTCCCAATTTAAAAAGTTGAAAGTTGTGCCCTCATTATTCCACCGAAATGGATGAAAGTTGGTATATAGTTTTCGTTGGGCATACAACTTTCCACCTCAAATTTGTCGATATAGGTATGTGTCTTCATATAGCCCCCATAGAACGGTCCTCCCGATCTTCGGAGTTTTGAAGGCTGTTATCCCATTATTCCACCGAAATGGCTTAAAGTTGGTATTTAGACTTCGTAAGGAGTAAAGAACTTTCATCCAGAAATTTGTCATTATGCCTTGGCCATGGGTTATGGCCACTTATTGAGCACGAAAAATTAAATTTTTCATGAATTTTTTTGCAAGAAATCTTCCATATTTTTTAGAAGATTTTGTCTTTCGGGTTTTTTTTAGAAAAATATTGCACTGTTTTCTGACAAATGGTCGCCTACGAAACACTGTGTTTACTAAAGCTGTTTGCTGTACCCACTATAGCTCGAAAACGAATAAGTCAATCAGCATATGTTTTTGTGGGATTATTGAGAACCTAATAAGCTCGTACTTAAGCTAAACGGAATTAAAAAATATCCATTTTTAATAAAATTGTGTACTGTCAAATCAAAATTTCGATTTTTAAACAAGTAAAAAACTGTAAGTTCGGCCGTGCCGAACTTTTTATACCCTCCACCATGAAATACTCTAATCGGTCGGTCGGTGCCGTTATATGGGGGCTACAATAAAACGTGGACCTATGTCTTTAATTTTTGTTAGAGAAGTTTCTTGATCACTGGGAACCCTAGATGACAAATGATAACTAATTTGGTCTGCAAATGTACCTAAAAACGTCAAAATACTTCAAATAGGGCGGAACCGTTATATGGGGCTATATCAAAACCTGGACCTATCTTCACCATTTTTGTTGCAGAAGTTTTTTGATCCCTTGAAACTCTTAGTGCCAAATTGGAGCCAATTTAGAAGGAAAATGTAGATAAAATCCTCAAAATGAAAAATTTTAGCGTTCTCCCTCAATTATTGCGGATGCTAGAGTAATTACAACAGACGGAAATGGCTAGATCGTCTTAGAATTTTATCCTGATCAAGAATATATATACTTTATAGGGTCGCAAATGATTAGTTCGATGTGTTACAAACAGAAAAACAAACTTAATATACCTTCCATACTATGCACGATAGGGCCAATGACAGGTTTTCGAGGCAACAAATCACTGGGGCAAGCTAGACCTTCCAAATTTTGTACATATGTTTATAATGGGCTTAGAAACTAATATACTAAATTTGGTTCATATCGGTTCATATATACATATAGCTGCCGTATATATGTTCGCCCGATTTCAATCAATTGATGGAAAAAACACGCAAATTCTGCCCAATTTTTATGCGATTTGGAAAATACCACGGAATTAGGACTACAAATAAGTTTGCCAAGTTATATTGAAATCGGTTCAGATTTTGATATTGCTCCCATATATATTTTCGCCCGATTTTAGGTATTTGGTGCACCAATCCCGCTATGTATGTCCAATCTTGATGAAATTTGAAATGTGTGACGGATTTTGGTCTAGAAACATTTTTGGCAAATCATATTGAAATCGGTACAGAATTGGATATAGCTCCTATATATATGTTCGCCCGATTTCAGGAATGTGATTGACCAAGCATGCAAATTCCATCAAATTACAATAAAATTTGGAAAATGTTACGGAATTCGGACTACAAATAAGTTTGTCAAGTTATATTGAAATCGGTTCAGATATAGAAATAGCTCCCCTATATATTTACATATGTTCAAATTTCATGGTTTTGTCTGTGGTTTGTTATAAGTAAATAAAAAAAAGGTTCCAAATTTAGTAAAAATGGGCTAAAATTCCGCCACAAAAGCCAAAGTTTGCGATATCTTTGAAATTATATATTATTATTATTATATACGTCTATTAAATTTTTCCGAAATCCAATTGGTAACATTAATGGGTTTCCGATTATTCGCCAACAAAAACATAAACATGTCCATATTTTTAAGTATTACGACATCTGAAATCAGATTTTTATGAAAAGGCGCAGATAGGCGCAGCTAATTTTTTCACAAAATGATAGTACACATTAATACCTTTCACCACATATATATAATATCCTAGATCTACCTAGATCTCAAAAGTTATACTCCAGAGAACACATGGATAACAAAGCAAAATACACCAAAAAAGACATAACATCTTAACTCAAAAATACATTTACCACACATAACATTTTTATTATTTGTTAAAACTATCTTATTTTACATACCCATTGAAGAGCTTTCCATGTTTAAAAAATATAAAAATGTTGAAATGTTCTTTTTGGCGCCTAAAATGCTTTCACTACTTATTTATAATGAATGTCGGAAAACGATGCATATGAAAATATGTCACCATTGCCAGACCAGTATGTCGCTATGTGATGTTACCAGATTGATTTATTTTTTTATTTTTAGTGATTCAGAGTGTTGGCAATCGAAATCCGTTATAATTTTTTTCAAATTGTTCACTTCAAAAATTGACTTTTTGCCTCGAAAACCTGCTATTGGCCCCATCGTGCTATGGTGGAGGCTATAAAAATGGAAAGTTTTTTCCCCTCAAATCCGTCAATTTTTTTTTTAAAGTGTCTCGCTTAATTTCTAGCTTTTTATTATATAATAATAATCCCTCAAAAACATATGAAGATCGGATCATCCGTTTTTGAGCTACAGTGGGCACCGCATTTAAAAATGTCATTTCATTATTCCACAGAAATTACTTAAATTTGGTATTTAGTGTTCGTTGGTTGTATTCAACTATCCACCTGAAATTTGTCGGTATTGATCTACGTCTTAAAACGCCATAAAACGTTACCTCCCAATTTTCGATATTTTGAAGGTTGTGACCTCACTATCCCACCGAAATGGCTGATTTTGGTACTTGGTCTTCATAAGGGGTAAAAAAACTTTCAACTAGAAATTTGTCGGTATAGGTCCAGATTGTGACCTCACTCTCGCATGGCTGAAATTTGGTATTTAGTCTTCAAAAGGAGTATAGAACATTCAACCAGCAATTTGTCGATATTGGTCCACGTCTTCATATAGCCCCCATATAACTGTACCCCCGATTTTCGGTATTTTAAAGGTTGTGACCTCACTATCGCACCGAAATTGTTGAAATTTTCTTCGTAAAGGGTAACGAACTTTCAATAAAAAAATTGTCGATATAGGTCTGCTGCTTCATATAGCCCCCATAGAACTGTACCTCCAGATTTTCGGTATTTTTAAGTTTGTTAACTTCATTTAAAAGTAATACGTGCAAAAAATCTCTAAAATTAAAAATTTCGCTCATCCAGGCAGCCTCCTGGCTATGTCGTTGGTACTGGCTTATACCAACTGCTCTGAGAAGACTAGAAGACTAGTCCTGCTTTCAGAAGACATCGAATTCAAAATAAGCACTAATAACTTCTTCTACTTTCAACTCATTTGAATGTCAAATCTTCCAACTACTAAAACTCTCTCCAAATATTGATAAAATTTCAATGTGTGCTGTACATACATAAATATGTATGTGTGTACATAAATTTATGTATGTGAATTTGATTATGGGTATTTGTATTTCATTTAGATATGTATACTTTATACACAAACAAACGAATAAACACCCGCCTAAACACAAATGTTTCTACGAAGAAACAAACGGTTATGACCGACCGTAACTAAAATGAATTTCTGTTCTATTTATGTTAATTAAAAATTAATATACATATGCTAATGTTTTGGGTATTATTTACCTGTTTTTTCTCGGTAACGGCAAAACCTCACATACATATTTCAAAAGCATTCAGTTGCTAAGACTAACATTCCACATGACTTCTGTGTGGTTTAAAGAACTTTTTTTTTGTTTGGATCACATTGCCACCTTAAAATAGAGTCAATAAAAATAAGAAAACATGATTAGAAATACGTGTTTATGTGTCTGTGTGGGTTAAATAAATAAAGGTAACATCATGGGTTACAAAAACAACAAACTATTTTCAATAAAACAAAAATATATTTCTGATGTTAATTCGGTTTTGAATTCTCTCACATATAGCATAAATATCACCTTTTTGCGCATGCTCTAAAAAGTGAGAAGAGGTTATCCGCAAAGTTAAAACAAGAAATTTCGTATCCGTATGTATGTATATGGACAAATACGCCAACACACCATGCAGAGCATAAGCGTAGCAAAAGTTAGATATTCTGCAGCAGCAAAAACTTCCTTGAGATTGAAAGTTATTTTTTTTGGGAAATCGGATATGATTTTTTTTAAATTGTACGACGCCTATGACTTGAATGCGCGCAAACACACACATCCACAATAAAGGAAGAAATATTTCAAGGCTCCATTGGTTGTTATTGATGATGATTGGGTAGAAGAACTTTTTGCTCCACGTACAAAATAAAAATCATTCACAAAATTCTGCAAAATGTTTTCACAGAAATAAAAACCAAAACAATGTCGTTTGCAACATTGTATGGTTTGATAGAGTGTTATGTTTGTTGTTATTGTTTTCGGAGTTACTTTTTTGTTCTTTTTTGCAAATGAGCGCAACACCACCAAAATAGCCCTGCAGTTGTTGTCATCGTCAGATCCCGGCGCGTATGAGAATTGCGTTATTTATTTATAAAACAAACGAGACTGTCTAAAGACAAGGTTATTGTTTTTTGTTTTCATTTTTATTGGCGACTAAGTACAGACAAAAGATCATTTACCTCTTTGCAGTAGAAAAAAAGGAATATAACACAACGATTTAGCGCAGTGATGACATGTATGGATAATGTTTGATTTGCTATTAACCAAACAAAAACATAACATCATGGGGGGTTCACATGGTACGAGTTGATAAAAAAAAACGTTGTACTCTACTTTGGGATACTTGGGGCCTAATACAAAAAAAAAAAAAGCAGAGAAGACTATATGTTGGAAATATGAAGGAATAAATAAGCCTGCTTTTCGTTACATGCCAAATTCATTGAACCTGACAGTTTTAACGTATAAGGCCTATTGCCATTGGCAGTGTTGGAACAAATTGTATTAACGAATCCTCTTAATAGTCTCATTCGTACCAAAGCTTTGCAAATCTTCAGACAGCATTGGTGTACTAGTCATGGCTGCCAGATTTGACGATTTATCGTAATTTTGACGATTTTTTGGTCAAAAATTGATAAATGACGATTTGACGATTTTTGCCCAAAAAATGACGATTTTTGGTTATTTTGCTAATTAAGTCATAATTAATTTTGTAAAACACGATTTTGCGCGACAGGTCCTTGTTAAAATAAAGGGTTAGTAAGGGGTATTTTTGCTGGGAGGTAATGATAGGTATTACCTCATTCGTCAGTTGAATGTGTCCTCAGCCAAGTAAATCTTAATAAAATATAATATCAAAATTCTCTTCATAATGATTCAATGGAGGGTATACTGTATACCAAAGATGTTTTAAAACTTAACAAAACATATTGCTATGACATATTTATTAAGCCCGATCTCTTAAAAATGATAAACTCAAATATTTATTTAAAAAATAAATAACGTATTGACGAAATGTTTATGCACATTCTTATTTATAAAATAAATAGCTTCAATTTACTGATTGAAGTAAAAACATGTTTAATAACTTGAATATCCATTGCGTTATTTATTTATAAAACAAACGAGACTGTCTAAAGACAAGGTTATTGTTTTTTGTTTTCATTTTTATTGGCGACTAAGTACAGACAAAAGATCATTTACCTCTTTGCAGTAGAAAAAAAGGAATATAACACAACGATTTAGCGCAGTGATGACATGTATGGATAATGTTTGATTTGCTATTAACCAAACAAAAACATAACATCATGGGGGGTTCACATGGTACGAGTTGATAAAAAAAAACGTTGTACTCTACTTTGGGATACTTGGGGCCTAATACAAAAAAAAAAAAAGCAGAGAAGACTATATGTTGGAAATATGAAGGAATAAATAAGCCTGCTTTTCGTTACATGCCAAATTCATTGAACCTGACAGTTTTAACGTATAAGGCCTATTGCCATTGGCAGTGTTGGAACAAATTGTATTAACGAATCCTCTTAATAGTCTCATTCGTACCAAAGCTTTGCAAATCTTCAGACAGCATTGGTGTACTAGTCATGGCTGCCAGATTTGACGATTTATCGTAATTTTGACGATTTTTTGGTCAAAAATTGATAAATGACGATTTGACGATTTTTGCCCAAAAAATGACGATTTTTGGTTATTTTGCTAATTAAGTCATAATTAATTTTGTAAAACACGATTTTGCGCGACAGGTCCTTGTTAAAATAAAGGGTTAGTAAGGGGTATTTTTGCTGGGAGGTAATGATAGGTATTACCTCATTCGTCAGTTGAATGTGTCCTCAGCCAAGTAAATCTTAATAAAATATAATATCAAAATTCTCTTCATAATGATTCAATGGAGGGTATACTGTATACCAAAGATGTTTTAAAACTTAACAAAACATATTGCTATGACATATTTATTAAGCCCGATCTCTTAAAAATGATAAACTCAAATATTTATTTAAAAAATAAATAACGTATTGACGAAATGTTTATGCACATTCTTATTTATAAAATAAATAGCTTCAATTTACTGATTGAAGTAAAAACATGTTTAATAACTTGAATATCCATTTTATGTCTCTTTTAATAAGAAATATATTAAAATATATCTAAAAGTGCGTATTTTAATTTTTGACGATTTTTTTGACGATTTTATAAAATAGGTTTGACGATTTCTAAAATAAAAATCGTCATTTTGACGATTTTCCATAAAAATAATCTGGCAGCCCTGGTACTAGTCGATAGAACCAACAGAAATCCAGCCAGAAATCTGCGGACAATGTCTTCCGTTATATATGCTTGCAAAAGCAGTTGGTATATTACTTGAAGTATTTGAGAGCTGTACCTAACACAAATTTCATTACTGAATAAAGGGATTGTAAGTACTTTTTGGTAGCCGTAACTACTTAGAAATCAATCAACTCGCGCATTATTTTAGCAACGGCATGTTGAGGTGAATTTATGTTAAATTTTATCACCCTCGGCATTTTTATTTTGTCAGCTGCTGGAATTGAACATGCGAACTTTTAATTTCTAACTAAAAATACTACAAACTACGCCTCGTTTACGAACGTTACGGGTTGTTTAAACGTTAACATGTAGGTACATTAAAGTATTTTAACAACTCTTCGTAATTTGAGCGATGGACTCACAACTCTCTGAATGAATGATACCAAGCAACGGCCCTGACTGGCTTTAATATGGCAAAGATGAGGACCCATCTTGCATATCAAGTGGTTAATGACCTCCACGTGGTGTCATCTGAGGAGCTGCCTTCAACACCCGATAAAGGTTGTGAGCTAACATGTGCCGCGCGTCCACCCAAAACCTTAAAAACATGGATTGACGACCCCCGCAAACGTTTTAAGGACCATGATTTGCGAATCTACACCTGGAATGTTCGCACTCTTTATAGAGAAGTAGAGTATAAAGCTGGCAAACTATCGATAGTCCGACTATCGTTTCGATTGCTGTCGTAAAACAAAGGAATCCAGCTTCGCCTTAGTGAATGAAGACTGCAATATGGATAAAAGCAAAATTCTTCAACATCAGTTTTATTTGCGCTAATGCTCCCACTGAAGACAAGGACGCATGATATATTTTACGAGAGCATAGAAGAAACATATGACCGTTGCTCTGCCCATGACATTAAATTTCCCAATTGTTGGGCCAAAGATATACATTAAAATTTTTCTAGGCGATTTTAATGCCAACATTGGAAAGGAGAATATCTTTGGGCTAAACCATCGGGAAATTCAGTCTTCACAGTGAAACATCTGGCAATGGAATGATGCTGAAGATTTCCCAGGGGTAAAAACATGGTAGTTAGCAGTACCAGATTTAAGTGTCTCGAAATTCATAAAGGCACCTGGCTGTCTCCAGACCAACAAAACAACAAATCAAATTGATCACGTTGTGATAGATGGAATATATTCATCGAGCGTGTTGGATGTACTTTCGTTCCGAGGAGCAAACATAGACTCAGACAACCACATTGTTGCAGCAAAGGTACGTACCAGATTGAACGTTTCAAATAAAAATTTCATATTAGCTGAATGATATGGGACACCACTTTTATAGAGAAGTTTTACATGGCTGAAATACTCAGGAAATGTCGCCAACATTACTGAGGGATATACAATATATAGCCACAGCATAATCCACTCATTGGCCCAATAATTGCCTAATCAAAACACCCCTCGTTCGATAACTTGTCAGCACCGAGGCAAAGTATTGCCCACTCCATGCAAACAGCCGCAAAATCCATACTTGTATTAAAGAGACCTCCACCAAGGAACCCGTGTTAAGACCAGGGGCTGGATTTTTGTTCTATAAAAACTTGAAATGAAAAATATTTCCTTTATAAAATTTTTCATTTCATATTTTCATAGAAACAGAATTGAGCCCCAGGAGTGTCGTGCTAGGGCTACTCTACAATCAGTAGCAACGAGAGAGGGGAAACGTCTTTTCCACAGGAAAAAGAGAGAAATGGAAAAACGGGAGTGTGAAAAAATGAGATGTACAGGAGCCAGAATGAAGTACGAAAATTCTACCATCGAGTGAAGTATCAAACATATGGCTTTGGTACAGGAACATCCTCTTGTAGAGACCAGCAATGTAATTTGGTAACTGATACAGATAGAGTGCTCAGGATATGAAAAGAATATTTTCCCAAACGGTTGGTATCCGATAGTAGCGAAGACGGCGAAGTTATCACAGATCGAATACCAGAAGATGGTATTGATTGTATACCGCCCAGCCAAGATGAGGTAAAGACAACAATAAACCGGTTGGACAAAAATAAAGCAGCAGGAGTCGATGACTTACCAGCCGAGCTGTTCAAAACCGGAGGCGACACGCTGATAAGGTGTATTCATCAGTTAGTTAACTCCATCTGGCAGAAAGAACGAGTACCCGACGATTGGAACCTGAGCATCCTATGCCCTGTCCACAAGAAAGAAGATAAGACTGTATGCTCTAACTATAGGGGCATAAGTCTTCTCGCTATTGCCTACAAAATATTGTCAGGGATATTATGCGAACGACTAAAGCCTATGGTCAATGAAATATTTGGACCATACCAATGCGGCTTTGGACATGGCAAATCCGTCATTGACTAGATATTTACCCTGCGGCAAATCCTGGAGAAGACCCAAGAGATGCAGATCGACACCTACCACCTTTTTGTCGATTACAAAGCAGCCTTCGACAGCCCCCCTACGTTCAAAGGTATTCCAAGCCATGTCTGCATTTGGTATCCCTGCAAAGCTCATTCGGTTTGCAAAATGACATTGACTTATACTCGGCCCTCAGTAAAACTAGGAAAGAACCTCTCCGAAAAGTTTAGTATCAAAAGAGGTTTCAGACAAGAAGACGGCCTCTCGTGTGACTTATTCAACATCTGCTGGAAAAGGTTATACGAGATGCGAAGGTTAAAGGAAGTGGCACAATATATACAAAGAGCCATATGTTACTTGTTTATGACGATTACATTGACATCATAGGTCGATCGGTAAAGGAAGTAACTGATACCTTTGCAAAAGTCGAATGGGAATCTGCTAAAGTGGGTCTGGCGGAAGACGAAGTTGATGGTGTCGACGCGCAATGTGTCCATAGAGATCGGACCACCTGTTGATGTTGGTTCCTATGATTTTGAGGTAGTAAAAGACTTTGTCTACCTCGGCAAGCCGTAAACAGAACAAACAACATCAGTTGTGAAGTAAGTAAGGAAGTTTAAGTACAAAGCCCCATCTCTTCAAATACAAGTAACGCTTAACAAAATGCTGATACTACCCGTGCTGATGTATGGTTCCGAAGCCTGGGTACTTGCGCAAGCAGACAATGCAGTGCTTGGTGTGTTTGAGAGAAAAATTCTTCGAAAGATCTATGGACCAATCTGCGTTGACGGTGAATATCGACGAGCCACGAGCTGTATCAGCTATACAACGACATCAGTATAGATAAACGTATCGAGATGCAGCGATTGCGTTGGCTAGGCCATATCGTAATAATGAGCGATGATGAACTCGCTAAAAACAAGCAAACAAGTGGATGAAGGGATGAAAAGGCGCTGTATTCCAGAAAGCGAAAGGCAAACAGAGAATTGGAGATCTTTTCTTAGTTCGTCTTATGGAACAAATGTTCTGTAATGGGCCAGCTAACTAAGTAAGTCAAAACCTGAACTTATGTCCATAATTTTTGGTGGGGAAGTTTCTGTACCATTAGGACCTCTAAAGGCCAAATTTCAGCGAATTCGGGTTGAAAATTAAGATAAAATCCATAAAATACCTGAAATCTGGTGGTACCGCTATATGGAGGCTACACCAAAACCTTGACCTATGTCCAACATTTTTAGTAAGGGAGTTTCTGTACCATTAGGAACCCAAATGCCAAGTTTCAGCCAATTTGGGTCGAAAATGAAGAGAGAATCCTTAAAATACCTGAAATCGGGTGGTACCGCTATATTGGGGCTATACCAAAACATTGACCTATGTCCAACATTTTTGATAAGGAAGTTTCTCTACCATCAGGAACGCCAAATGCCAAATTACAGCCAAATCGGCCTAAAAATGAAGATAGAATCCTTAAAATACTTTAAATCGGGTGGTACCGCTATATGGGGGCTATAAGAAAGAATGGACTCATATTGATTTTGGTTTCATATTCATGTATTGTCATCCAAATCTGAAAAGTGTGCCAATTGGTCAACTGCAACTGTGTCAAAAATGACTTAATAGATTTGAACTAAACAAAGAGCAAGTTAAATAAAACACTGTAAAAATATGTACTATTTGAAATTGAAAATTCAAATTGATACACTACAAATATCTATTAAGAAGTAATTCGTGGTGAAGGTTATAAAATAGTAGATCACCAACATCTCTAGCCAGTTGTAACTTCTTTTAAAATACAACTTTTAGCTCTGTTCCAGAACTAAAAAGTTTTTACAATTTTTACCACTTTTACACATTTTGCGTTCCCGTACACAAAATTTATATGAAAATCGATTACGACTTTTACAACTTTTACGACTTTTACCACTTTATAAAGTACGTGAACAGCCCATATATATGTAATATACAAATATATGTCAACTTCCTTTTATGAATTTAGGATGCACTTAGCAAAAATACTTCCCTAAGTATTACAAATGCCATTCTAGAAATAACTATTTCTAGAAATGTACACCAAAATAATGCCACAATATGAAAACTACTTCAAATTTATTTAACAAAAAAATATGGGAATTAAATGAAAATCGTTTCAAGCCTTCCAACGAACCGTTTTGTAATTAATAATTCTTACTGTGTGTGAACAATTAATTCATTTGTCATCAAATAAAACTTTAAATGTTGTCATTTTAACACCGGTCATCATGTCATCAATCATAGAAATGAAATGATATTAGAGCTTGAAAATGTACATATTTCGCCAAGGCTAAATAGTTTAATGGCGGGGGAAATATGTATGAAAAGATAACAAATTATAAAATAAATTAGTTAGTGCAAAAACTGATAGTTTTTTTCTACACAACCCAACAAATGATACGGAAAATGATAAACTGCTTAACTATTCAAATGTCAATTATAAATGAGGATATTAAATGAAAAAAGTTCCACACAAAACAGAAACCAGAAGAGACATTGTGGAGTCGTTTGAATAAAACTAAAGTGATTTCTATAGAATCACAGAACTACTATGATGGCCTAAATGAGTTGTGTGATACACTAGAACTAGTTTCCATTCACTATATTATTTATGTTATTATAAATCGACAAAACTCACATGAACTAATTCCCATAATAACTTTTTTTCTATTCTCAGTTTCTTGATAATCTCCTATTTCCGTAATGGTTTTGCAATTTTCCACAAAACCAAAAACGGAAATGACCTTCATTCAAACAGCTTTCATGCCTCATTCATATGACTGTCGTTACCACTGTGTCGTCGCACAATGATAAACACTTTTCTCTCTGGTTGTTATAGTCCGGTCAAAATAGACATGCGTATAAGGGGGAAATAGCAAAAATTCCCACAAAGCTGAATTTTGGTGGAGAGCTAGGGTTGGTCATTAGAAGCAACGTCCTAAAAGTCCCCATCGATCCCATGTGTGCAAAACAAGTTATTCGGGGTCAAAGGTCATTTTTGGAGGCATTATTCAGTTTTTTTAGTTTTTCTCAAAAACGGTAATACGTAGCAAAAGCCCGCTAAAGTAAAAGTTGTAGATTCAATAATTGTCTACAAGATTGGTCTTTATGATTCTTAAAAAAGACTTACCATTTTCGAGATATCTCGATTTAAAGGTCAAACAAAAAATTAGCCGCGTAAGTACATTATGAGGCGAACCGCTTAAAGTAACGACACTGTGTGTTAGATACTTCCGTAAGCTTTCACATGATATCCAGTTTGCAGTAATCGGTTCAGTAGAACCGGGTCTAACCCGGTTTTTATATTTGGCCCTTCGGGTCTAATAACCGGCGAACGGGATCCGCAACCGTTGAAAATTATACATTTCCGTAATCAGCGCAACAAACCCTACCTTTGGACAAAACGTGAAAAAAAATCGGAGAGTTTTCGTTGGGGTCGTTCCCGTTGGGCTTTCGATTATACATGTGGGTTAAATGGGTAATTTTTGCGTAAAATGACTCTAACATTGAATAACTCTACTAAACACACTCCGATTTTGTTGGATTTTTTTTTAGAAGATAGCTATAATTTCGCTCTTCAAGAAAATATATATTTTTTGGGGGGACAGATCCGATTACTTCGCTTATTTTAGCCGGTTCGTCTGAATATGTGCAAATTTCCCTTATAAATGCATAAAAATCATGTGTTTTTTAGAACAGCTGTATCTCAAGAATGGTTCCTTCTAAGAAAAAATTTATAAGGGTCAAACTTGTAGATAATTTTTCTGTCTACAATATTTACTTTAGTCACTTTCTGATTCGATCAACCGTTTTCAAAAAATAAATCCGAAAACCTAAAAACCCTTAAATTTTGACCTTTGACCCCGAATAATTTTTTTTGCACACATGGGATCGATGGGGACTTTTAGGACGTTGCTTCTAATGGCAAACCCTAGCTCTCCACCAAAATTCAGCTTTGTGGGAATTTTTGCTATTTCAATGTCTATTTTGACCGGACTATTATATTTTTTGCAATTTCTTATTTCCCCTTTTATTGGCAGTCGTCGTCAGTATGTTGGGTTGTTTGTTGTTTATTTGGGTTATGCTTGGCCATGAGTTAGCAAATTCACTCATAAATAAGGCAACGATTTTGTTTTTCTGTCCGAACTACCAAAAGCCACAACAATCCCCCAGTCGTCGTCCTTTGTGTGAGAAAGGAAAGGAAACCAGGGCCAAGGTTGTTACAATGCTTACTCATTTTGTATTCTCAGTGGGAAAGAGGCTAAGGAGAAACTATCATTAAACGCAAAAAAAGTTCAATAATATGTGGGATTTTTTGTTGGGTATGATTGGCAATTGGAGTGTCATCGGTATTGTTACCCAGCAAAAATATTGAACCGAATAACAGCGACGAAAAAATACTATATACATAAATCCATTATTTGGTAATGGGAGTTCTTGGTGGGTAATCGTTGCTTCCGTTAAGGAGAAATGTTCTTTTAGTTTCACCCTTTGAAATTCCCCATTTAATACACTATGAATTCAACTTTTCATGTTCTTAGCAATTAATTGCCGCTCCATATTAATGTTGGACTTTGTCATATATGTATGTACATATCAGAACCCCAACATCTCTACTTATTATCTCACGCGCATCGCTTAAGCTTCCTACATACTTCAGCCATAAAACCATACACTCATCTTCTGCGATGATGTTATTTCACTCCATGTTTTATGATTTACCTTTTATTTCGATGTTTGTTTACAAAAATTTTGCAAAACAATGAAGAACAAAAAAAAACTTAAATGCTGTTGCCCCAAAACAAAGTAAGTTTGGCGCGTAAAAATACAATAACAATGTTTTTTGTATATGTAGTACGTATGTCGTCGTCCGTAAGGCCAGTGACTCCGTCGCAAAATTGCAAGTTGATTTGCAACATACAATGATGGTGGCGATGGTGGCTACATGTGCGCATTCTCCTTGGAGGTGAGCTAAGCATGCGCCGCGACGGTGTTGTTTACAGTTTATTTTTGTATACAATTATTATTGTTTGTTCCGTTCTTCGCGTTCACAGAATGAATAATACAATAGTATAGTATGTGCCTATATACGTATGTATGTACACAACGTATTCGTACATATATTTAAGACAACGCATCTTCAATTGCATATTCATTTAAATTTGTCCTTGAAATTTTCGAAAAACAAACATTTTTGAATTTTTTATTGGAGATTATGTTTGCTTTGATTTAAGTGCAGAGCTTTGGAAAATTTTATTTTCCGAAGAACAATTCCCAGCAAAAACTTGGGAGCCATATACATACATAAGCCGAATAACCCATTACAAAATTATGTAAACAAGCTACCTTCTGAATTAACAGTAAGTTAAAAAATAATTGGTTATTTCTTAACAACTTTACAAGGCAAGACCACCTACTTTACTCCATACTAAGTAATGAGTACGGTGGCGCACAGTGTGTGTGTCCGACTACAACACCGAGAGTTGTGTGTTCAATGCTCACTGTCGCGAAAACAATTTTTGTTGGAAACAAGTAAAAAACGTTAAGTTCGGTCAGGCCGAATATATGTGTCTCACCATATTTCCCTATCTCAACAACTTTCAGCAGTTATAGGCCTCCAAAGGTTTGAGGCTTTGATGTCAAAAGGCATCATTTTGCCAGGATCATATCTTTCAAACCGTTAAAAAATTTGATTAACTCTTAGAGGCAAAGTTATAGCCCTTGTCTAAAAGAACAAATATTGTGAACACATAAAATCCGTCAAACATCATCTGCAAGGTCAAAATCGGCAAGGTCAAATTTCTTTTAACATTTTTTCTCGGGTTGTGGTCTACAGATATCAAACCGATTAAAATTAAAGAAAACAACCAATTACAGATATGTAAACAACTTTCTACAGCATACGATCTCTGTAGCCACTGTTCTTAAAGGTCAAGTAGCAAAATAAAGGTGACTCTTATCTAGTTTGCTCTGGTTCAACAAACAAACAATCAACTACAATAATGTTGCAAAGATATTAGTAAACAACTTTCTGGAACATACGAACTGGCAGTAAAAGGCTTAAAAACACTTTAGAAAATACTCGATTTTTATACTTTTTTCTCCGATTCTGGTCAATAGATACTAAACCCTCCAAAATTTAAGAATAGAGTCAACTACAAAAATGTACCTAAGGTCTAAGTAAACTACTTTCTAGAACATATGAACTTTCTGGGAACGGTTCTTAAAGCTCAAAGTTCGATTATATGTTCCCATTCTTTCCTGTATAGGTTTGTAAATACACGACCTTTAAAATTTCCTTGCATTTTGAAGATTCGGTTATTTACAGACTTGAGTATGGGTAAATATTAACAATTATTGATTTGTTTGTGAATTTCAACTAAAAGCGTCATTCCGAGAATATTCATATGTTCTGGAAAGTTGTTTATTGAAATCTAGCTAAAATCCTCAACATACCGAAAATCGGGAGGTACCGTAATATGGGGGAGGTACCAAAACGTTCACCTATGTTGACAATTTTTGGAGGTGATATTTTGTGACAACTGGAAACCTCAACTGCCGAATTACACGTATTTCGGTTAAAAATTGAAGCTAAAATCCTCAAAATACCGAAAATCGGGAGGTACCGTTATATGGGGTCTATACCAAAACATAGACCTATGTTGACGGTTTTCGGTGGAGATGTTTTGTGACCACTGTGAACCTTTAATATAAAATTACAGGCAGTTTTATTCAAAAAATTTAGCTAAAATCCTCAAAATATCGAAAATCGGGAGGTACCGTTATATGGGGGCTATTCCAAAACCTGGACTTATCTTTAAAAATTTTTAGTGAAGTAGTTTTTTGACCACTAGGAACCCTAAACGTCAAATTACAAAAAATATACCTAAAATTCCGAAAATCGTGAGGTACCATTATATGGGGGCTATAGAAAAACTTGATCTGCCTATGGAGAAAAGACACTCGGGTGCGAAAAATACAGCGCTCTCTCTCAATTATTGTGGACGCTAGAGTGATTACATAATTCCGTAACAAAATTTTGTATATCTCTCCATCAGTCTAATAGAAGGAGAGGTATTTGAAATTACAAGAAATATTTTAGCGACTTTTTAATAGCTGTGAATATTTCTTAAAAAAAAAACAAACAAACAAAAATGTAGACGCAGTAGAATTTGGGAGCTACATGAGTATTTTTAAGTAAAGTATTTAAAAATGTGCATCATTGTAAAATCTACCTAATGCATCAATTTTCTACCTTTTAACTATTTTGGATGTATTCTGCGTTTCAAATACGCAACAGCGGCGTTTTGGAAAACAATACATTGCATTAATTCTGTATGATTGCGATATGGAATAGGATGCATAAGACATTTGCAAAGCAACCGACGTCTGGTAAGTCAGTCAGTCAGTTTGTAGCGTAAAATAGAAACGGAGTGGAATTTGACAGAATTCTAAAAAAGTATGTAATACGCTTTAAAAGGATTGTCAGTTTTTGCTTCTTCTTACCTATCATTCAATAAAATTATTCTCGGAGTCATTGTACTTGTATACGAGCATTTTCATGAATTTGTCTAAAAAAAAATAAAAAATTATATTAATAATTAAAATGTTAAAAAATATATAACTCAATACGAATTACAAACAACTAAAATGGTCTAATTTTTATTTATTGTTGTCTTATTATGACGAAAGTCATTTATTTGTGAAAGTTTTATTTCATTGAATTAATTGAGCTATCATAACCTAAGGAGTTTGTATTGAAAAAGTGATATCTAGCGAAGTCCACACACATCCAACCAAAATGCTGCGATCGTTTCGCTGGTGATTTAATTCAGCTCATCAGGCGTATCAGACGTGGTGCTAGACAAAGGCTGAGTTTGAAAACTTGTATATATACTAAACTTATTGCAAATTTGTAGTTGTGAAGTATTTTGGAAGCCTTTTTTTCTATCAAGTCAACCTAGTGTCTCCGGTCTTCGTAGAATCATTCTTCAATACATGCGCATATACAATACGAAGGTGTTTTTCCTTCATGAATTGTAATGCCTTCCAGTTCGGAAGTTTGATAGATTAAATTGGCAGATTCGAACCATGAAGTTGACTATTCCTTGCATTGTGGTCTGTATGGGGATGTACCGGAAGGCTGAAAGATCATCTTTAATATAAAGCGCTCAGCGCCAAAAAGGCCTACCCAACATATTAAAAAAAAAAACAGGCAAAAGAGATCTATCCGGAACCTCTTGAAGTAAATACTAAAAAACTCCATATTGCTTAACTTTTGCCCAGCAATAACCAAGTAACGTTTTTTTCATTTTATTTAAAAAAAAAATCTGTAAAATGTACAAAAAAATTTAAAAAAATTATTCCCTGTTGCACGAATGAATGAACTTTTGCCTATTAATGACTAAAATAACTTTTATTCCATTTTAATATTAAAACTGTCACACACAAATTGTTATGATATGAAATAAAGTTCTATATGATATATACATAGCTACAACATTTTCTTTAGTCCCATTTTGTAAGGACTTGCGGTTTCCAAGCAAAATCTTGAAAACCTAAAAAAACCCTTACGTATGTCAACTTGAATCGCGATTTATTTAAAAGGCGCTCCGGCTATTTTTTTTTAGTTTTTTGATTTTTCTCATCTATGAACATTGTAGTTTCAGAATCCGCAAAAACTTCCCAGCTGTAAGCACCTTCCATTTAAATTATGTATGTATGTAATGATATGACGAGAAAAAGTGTGAGAAACAAAAGGATATGTCATTTTGTTTATGTCGTGTGGACCTAAAGCTTGTTTTCAGTTATATATCTGCTTACAGTGACTTCAAAAGTTTGTCAAAAAAGCTCATATGTGTAGAAAATTTTTCAAATGACGATGTGCGCGAGCTTTTTTTTATCGAATCACCATATATTTAAGATTTTATCTTGGCTTCAAAAGTTTGTCAAAAAAACTCGTAGGGAAATTTTTTCAAATAACCTTGTCCGCGAGCTTTTTTCCGAATCACATTATTATTAAGATTTTTTCTAATCTAAGGGAAAAACTCATTAAAATATGATACTGGTATACGAGTTTTTTTAAAAAAAAGTCATAACCCTAGGTACATTCCAGTATAGTTGTCTTTAAGAAGCCCGAAAGACATAGTCATATTGTAATAGGGGAACCTGAATTCGAGAGTGCGGACTTCTGCCTCTCATAATTGTAATTACAATGTTCGAAAACATGTAAGAAAGTATCAGTCAGCTATACCGAGATATACTCTTAGCATCGAACCTAAAGAAAGGAAGTAAATTCAATACTTCTGATGTCTATAGGGGCTCTTTGAGTTTTTGGGCCCATGAAACAAATTATATTATAATAATAAATTATTATTATAATTATAAATTATACTAGGGCCGCATGTTGTGTGTGCGAAAAATGCAAAATTGCCAAAAAATTAAAAATGAAACCAGGCGAGTCCTTAAACTACACTGTTTTCAAACTTTGTGTGAAAGGTACCCAAGAGAGTGGTTCGATGAAATCAATGTTCTGACATAATACGAGTCTGTAAGACTAAATCGGTTTCTCCCTTTGAGGGTTATTTTACGTACTACCCAATTTAGTTGGTAGTAGAGTAGACCGATATGGCCCATCTTCGAACTTAAACTAAGCTTGGGCAAAATATTACTAAGCGTAAAATTTGGTTCGAATCAGAGTTTTCGTGCGTACCAGCAAGCCATTCTTATTAACTACGATTAATTTGATAAAATAACAAAGGTCTAATGGAACAATTGTGTTGAAAAATATTAAACAATTAAGAATCCCACCAACAAATGAGGCTCTCAGCGCCAAAAAACTGACTGTATAGATTTAACTGAAACCTTTGAAATAAATTGTAAATAATTCCATATTGCATTATTTTAGAAGGTAGTATTACCTAGTGTTATTCAATGCAATATGGATTTTTTTAGTAGGTTCTGGTTAGATCTTTATAGTCTCTTTGATATTTTTGGGCATGTGGGTTAGGCCGTTTTGGCGCTGAGCGCCTCAATTTTTGTAATTAACCGTACTTTAATACAAGCAAATTTCAAGAAAATCGAAGAGTATAATCATTGATAGAAATTGATTTTAAATACCCCACAGTGCAAATGTTTTTTTTTTCTATTTTTATTAGATAAAAAAAGAAAAGATTTTTTTCATTTGGACCAATAGTAAAAAGGATATGCATAGTTTTTACAGAATTTGACTTTTCGATGGCGCGATAAGTCTGGAACTGTTAGTCAAAACAATCTGAAAATATACTAAAGTATTTTGCTGATGAACTGCATCAACACAGCACTGTGGGAAATTGTTAACTTTAACCATAAAATTATTTTTCTTCGGAGGGTTGGCGTTTTTTATTTGGGATGACGACTTCTATTTTTCTTTGGCACTAACTAAATTCGAGCAATTTCACTTGCAAGCAAAACCAAATCCTTCCCACTGCTATCCATGTGTTCGTTGAGTCTCAACGAAAAATACATAAAAAATTGTTGGTATTGCTTATTACAACAATAAACCACACTTTCGTGTCCGTAATAAAAATGTATTTATGTTATTCATCACTTCTGAATAGGCTATTTATTAATATTTAAAATTATACAAGCTTTTCTTTTGTTAATAAATTTCCATTTCAAATTTTCCACTCACTTTTTATATAATCGATACATGTATTTCACCCTCTATTTGCATTTTTATCAATAAATTTAATTTTAATGAAAATCTGTATACAATATACTGACAGAATTCCAAATTTATCTCCTCGATAGAAATTTAAATTTAGTGGTATGTGTTTGGTGGAGTGGTGTGGCACAGGAATTCCTTTTGTATATATCAAATTGTTTCACTTTGATTATTCTTTTTTCTCCTTTTTCGCCTATTTTGTTCAGTGTAGTTAATGTCGAAAAAATGTTTCCATGTATGTATGTCTGTGTGAGAGGAGTTTCTGTTGAAAACTGTTATAATTTACATAAATTTCACATAAAGATGTCATTCCACTAACCATGCCACCATGCCTAGGGGATATATTTATGCTGTAGAACCTTTTTCCAGCACTTAAAAAGGACCAAACCAAAATCTCCTTGTTCTCATTTTTCACCCTCACACCTCTTGCCAGCCATCTACGTGTTGTGGGCAATGAACTTTTTTTCCACTTTGGTTTTTCTTATCACCCATCCATCCATCCATTCATAATGAAGTAAGGCAATTCAAAAATTATGCCACAAAAGGGACGCCGCCTGGCTTTCCTTTTTCTCTCATTTGATTGTTGTTGTTGTTGCTGCTACTGATATAGTTAATATACTATAAGAGAAAAACTTGGCTAATTGTAAGGGTAACTTTGTGTTTTAGTAAAACAAAACAGAAGGTAAGTAAGTGGTGGTGCCATAACCATTGCCGAGAGCAATGGAAAGTGTAAGTATATAATTGTGTTATTGTTGTTATTACTACCTACTATCATGTGATAGAGTTATAAACATAACAATAGTAACAAGAACAAAAGATAAGTTCTCACAGCTTAAACGAATAGCAAAAAAACTGACTTGTAAAAGGCTAAACATATCCGGAATTAATGAATGTTTGTTGCTTGGTCCATATGTGAGGAAATGAACTTTGTAATGAATGAGAATGACCATTACACATACACTGAACCATGCGCCACTTACAATGAAGTGCTCACAAATGCTTATTAGTGTTATTCATATACTAAATATTAGGGATGTCGAACGGTACAGGTTTCCAAAAATTCCAGATAATGTTTTAATTCATTCATTTAGTTGCCTTTAAGAAGCCTTTTACTAAATCACGCTTTTTTATTTTTATCTCAGTTTCTAAATTTTATTGGAAATCCAGCTTTAGTAAACTAGAATTTTTAGGGAACAACGTTTGGTTTACGAAAAAATTTCATACCTATATACTTTTGTAAACGTCCGGTTCCGCCTGTTTAACACATGTTTAAATTTATTGAAATTTCATGTGTAAAAATGTGTGTGTTTTCCTTACCGTTTTCCCATATGAATTGTAGCTTGTTTACACAAATGAACTCTTTTTTTTTTAAATAAATGAGTATATGAAAAACCACTGTGCAACGGTCAAGTCCACCACCCCTGTTATTTATACCCTTCACCATATTATGGAGGGTATAACTAAATTTGTTTGTAACACATCGAAATATTCATCGGAATTTATATATTCTTGATCAGTTTTGTTTTTCAAAATAGTCAGGCTTAATCCCATAGTCGTTGTTTTAATATTTTATTAAAACAACTTTAATTTATTAGTGGGAAAAATTGGCGATGTTTACCAAGGGGTAAGGCAGGGAATACTATAGTTTCAGATCTCGCCACAGATCTTCATCAGTTCCCTTATTTCTTGTTTTTCAACAAGAAACTTTTCATACCCAAGTGTCAATTGCTAGCTCAAATAGATACGTGCGCAAAGATCAGGGTAAAATTCTAAGTCGATATAACCATGTCCGTCCGTCCGTCTGTTGAAATCAAGATTCAGCTCGCAATTTTTAAAATAGAGCTTTGTGATTTGGTATAGAAGGATGTTTTGTATTGCAAATGGGCTATATCGGTCCACGTTTTGATATAGCCCCCATAGAACGGTACCTTCCGATTTTCAGTATTTTCAAGGTTTTGGCAATATTCCACCGAAATGGGTCAATTTTTGTATTTAGTTTTTATTGTGGGTATAAAACTTTGCCCTAGAAATTTGTCGGTACAGGTCCACACCTTAATATAACCCCCATAAAATGGTACCTCTAGATTTTCGGTATTGTAAAGATTGTGGCCACAATATTCCATCGAAATGAATGAAATTTGGTATTTAGTCTTCGTTGGGGGTATTCAGCTTTCACCTCTAAATTTGTCTGCATAGCCCCCATAGAAAGGTACCTCCGGATTTTCGGTATTTTGAGCGTTGTGGCCACAATAACCCTCCGAATGGCTGAAATTTGGTATTTAGTCTTTATTGGGGGTATCCATATGAAATTTGTCGGTTTGGTTTTCGCCTACGTATAGCCCCCGTTATTAGGGGTATAATGCTTTCCATATGAAAGTTTTCGGTATAGCTTTACACCTTCATATAGCCCCCCTAGAACGGTACCTTCCGATTTTCAGTATTTTGAAGGTTTTGGCCTCAATATTGTGCCCACAATAACCCATCGGAATGGCTGAAATTTGGTATTAAGTCTTCGTTGTGGGTATTTAACTATCCCCTTTAAATTTGTCGGTATAGGTCTACGCCTTCATATAGCCCCCATTGAAGGATATGGCCACAATATTCCACCGAAATAACTGAAAATTTATTTATGTCTTTAGTCTACCTTGGAGGTAAAAACATTTCCCACTGAAATTCGTCGGTATAGGTACACGTTTCTATATAGCCCCATAAAACGGTACTACCCGATTTTCGTAAAGTTGGGACGTCAATATCCCACCAAAATGACTGAAATGTTTTATTTAGTCTTCCATGGGGTTATAAAATATTCCAGAAGGGAATTATCAGTATAGGTCCACGTGTTCCTATATCCCCCATAGAAGCGTACCTCTTGATTTTCGGTATTTTGAATATTTTAGGCATATTATCTTACCGAAGTATCAGAAATTTGGTGTTTAGTCTTTTTTCCGCTATAAATTTGTCGGCATAGATCGACGTTGTGATGTAGCCCCCATATTACGGTACCTCCCGAATTTCGGTATTGTTTTACCAAAAACGCTGAAATTTAATATTTACTCTTCTTCATAAAGGAAAGGAAACTACTAATTGTTCCATTTTACTTCAATACAACTCGTGGTGGAGGGTATAACAAGTTCGGCCCGGCCGAAGTTACCGCAATTGTTCGTCCTTACTTGTTATTGTTTGTGCAGTCGCAGGCTTAGGGTATACTTGTATCTCTGTCGACAAAGCAGCCTGATAAGTGTTACATTAAAATTTAATGCTGGGAAGGTGCCCTTTTAATTTAATGACTACACACTTTTAACTGTAAACTAATCAAAAGACTATTAATCAGTTCGAAAAATCCAATCAATAACAAAAGACACCCTATAAATATACATCCAACATGTAATTAATGTTCTATTCTGTAGCAAACATCTAGGCAATAAAATCACATTATTGGTCGACTTTTTATATCTAGAGAAAAATAATTTAAAAGTAAAGTCTATTTTGGAAACCTGATTAACACAATTCAAACATAAAAAAGACATAAAAATATTCATTTGACCTATTTTAAGCAACTCCTACCTGACACAATTTATTTGAAATCAATATTAATGACCTTTATTTATGATCTACAACAAAGCTTGGATTTGTAAACGCCATTGGAAAAAAACATAAAAGTTGTCAATTTTCCAAACAAATCGAAATATTCGGCGAAGATTAAAACAGAATAAACTAAAAGATTAAACAGTTCGATAAGCAGACTTAAAGAAACTAGAATAAATATCAGAAATAGATTAACATTTTGTAGATGCCATTGGCCTATAGAATGGGAAATTAAGTCGGAGTATTTTGGGTCAAATATGACACGCTTGTATTTGATTGTAACTTTTCATTATATTTGCTTTCATTTTATTTGCTTTCACTAATACATACTTATAACGCCGAGAAATCTTTGCGATGAAAACTTAAAATTTCACATTTAAGTTAAATTTTTGGGGACTTTTTAAGCATTTTTATTCAATAATAAATGTATAGTTATACTGCAAGAATATAAAAAAAACGCAAAAATATGCGAGAATAGTGAGGTTTACGTCAACGATTGTAAGCATTTTGACAATTGCAAGAATTTGCCTTTAAAGACAGTGGCAATATATTAGTTAAATTTCGTCCCTCTCCTTCAAAACTATGTATGTATGTACGAGTATATAGACACCCATATTAGATTAAAAGCTCAATCACATGCACTCCAACTCCATGTACATAAATCTCTGCCAACAAAAACATTATAAGAGTTGCAAAGAATGAAAACTGCGTGCAGTAGAAAAAAATAGACAAAAAATCATGTAGATGTATGAGTGTGTATAAATCAGATTTTTATTTGATATTTTGACAATTTTATTAAATTTTCCAAATTTATAAAGGAGCGAACATTGTTGTCGTTTATAGTAGTGACATGCATACATGCATGCAAAAAGTTTAGCAGGAAAAGCAGTAGGACAATGCTGCACACTACTACAACTAATACTATACCCATGATTTAATGGATTTTGCCGTGTTGCATCTACACATACATTCATAAATATGTATGTTGGTATGTGCATATGGACGTGGCTTATCTAGTTATGGTTTTAACATTCTAACGGTTTATAAATTCACATGTATGCTGCAATTTTAGACATTTTCTAATATTATTTATAGTAAAATGTGAAAATACACCCACATGCATATGTACATTAGGGATATAACGTTTAAATGTTATTTTTTGGATAAAAAACAAACAATTTGAAATAAAGTTAGAGATGGAATATATTATGATTTTACAAAATTTGAACTAGATTTATGAGAAATTTTTTGCTTTTTCCCATTAATTACATTTCAAGAAAACATTAATTCTTGATAAAAGTTCATTTTAAAAAATGAACGCCTATCAAAATTTTAATGCATTCGGTACGTTGAATTTTTAACGATAGATAAAAACTGACCCCGTATATTTGATATTTGCAAAAATTCCAAAAAATTATAACCCTAATGTACATCTGCACACTGCCACATAAAATACAGTGAACTACTGCAATTTTTGCTAAGTTTGAATTATTAGTACAGTTTAAATTTCCATTAGAGGATTAAATATTATGTAGGACTAGAAATATGGGTGACACCGAAAATGATAAATTTTAATTTTTGTTTAATTAATAACAGAGATTAGACGAGAGTATTGGAGTTAGTGCAAAGTTTAAAAAATAGTTTCGTTCTAGCAATTTGGTACAAATTTATATGCAAAATGCGGAAGTAATAGAAATGCCAAAGACACTTGGCATTATTAAAAAAGAAAAGATTATTCCAACAAAATGATCCAAACATGATTCAAAATTTACGCCGTCAAATCGTGGAAGAGGAATCCACTTTTGTTGGTACACTCTTACAATGTAAGAAAGGCACGTCACTATTAATATATTTTTGGGCAAACGATAGATTTTTTAATACAAAGAAGCTCTCGGTATCCTTACATACAATGAGGTGTTTTTTTTACTTCGGCCGGGCCGAACTATTTATAACCTCCACCATGAAATACTCCGATCGGTCGGTCTGTAACGTTATATGGGGGCTACAATAAAACGTGGACCTATGTCCATAATTTTTGTTGGAGAGGTTTCTTGATCACTGGGAACCCTAACTGACAAATTATAGCTAATTCGATCTGCAAATGTGGCTAAAATCGTCAACGTACTTGAAATCGGGCGGTACCGTTATATGGGGGCTATATGAAAACGTGGACTTATATTGGCAATTTTTAATGGGGAAGTTTTTTTGGCCATTGGGAACCTAAAATGTCAAATTTCAGCTAATTTGGTCAGAAAATGTAGCTAAAAGCCTCAAAATACTTTAAATTAGGATGTACCGTTATGTGGGGGCTATACCAAAACGTGGACCTATATTGGCAATGTTTAGTAGAGAAGTTTTTGGTCATTGGGAACCTCAAATGTCAAATTTCAGCTAATTCGGTCAAAAATGGAGCTAAAAGCCTCAAAATACTTTAAAACAGGAGGTACCGTTATGTGGGGGCTATACTAAATCGTGGACCTATCTTGGCAATTGTAGTAGAGAAGGGTTTTGGTCATTGGGAACCTCAAATGTTAAATTTCAGCTAATTCGGTCAAAAAAAACCTCAAAACACCTTAAATAGGGAGGTACCGTCATTTTGGACCTATACCACAATAATATATATACTTTATAGGGTCGCAAATGATAAGTTCGATGTGTTACAAGCAGAAAAACAAATTTAATATACCCTTCATATTATGGAGGAGGGTATAAAAACTTTTATTGGCAATATTTAAGTAGGCGTAAGGCAGATCTCGCCACAGGTCCTCATCAGATTCCTTATTGCTTCATCTAAAAATGATAAAAATTTGTCACGTCGAAAAGATGGTTTTCGACCCCAAGTATGTTTGGAATAAATCCGTTTCAGACGATTTCGAGTCGATGTAGCCCCGTCGTCTGTCCGTCCGTTTGCCTGGCTGGCAGGTGCGCACGATAACGCAACAACCGATTTGGTAAAAATTTTGCACCTCGTAATAGTTTATTCAAATATGGATCAAATGAGAAGATTTGGCCACCCCTTCGACTACCTCCCAAAAAAAAAAAATCTAAAGTAACTTACTTCCAGACATAAATCATGTTCAAATATGTACTTTAATGATCCGCTCCTTCGCAAAAGTAAATTTTAAGAACGTGTATCGGATCGTTTTGAAATGTTTTTCCACCCCTTTGTCATTGCGCCCCTATTACGATGGTAATAGGTAATAGTTCCAAAAACTCTAAAAAATCTGCTGGCACCAAATAAAATGACTGACGAATACGAGAACTTACGAACTGAGTATTGGTTTTGTTGGTAAAATTTCTTCCAATCATACATTAAATTCCAAAAGTTTTCGTTAAGGTGCAGATTAAGGATTGTTCGAGATATACGAGTGTATGAATGTTTACCGAAGTTAATACTTGTGGTCCTGTTAAAGCTATAAAATGTTTGACATTGTCAAGTCCATCCTGACAAAATATTCCAAAATCTCAAGGAATTGTCCGGTAAAGTAGTTTGGCTGGGCGCAATATACATATATTGAAAGAAGTGACTAACATTAGCCCAACCTTTGCACATCGTAATATTTCTCTCAAACTTATATCAAGTTCAAAGATGGGCTATATCGGACAACTCATTCTTCTACCTCCCTCACAAAAGTTAAAAATTTTCGCTTTAGTGCAGTTACAGAGCGAAATATTCTTCACCGTCCCTATAACTATGTATATTACTTCTATGTTTCTATTACTCCTAGGATGTTTGGTATTGAAAACAGGATATATCGGTCAACGTCTTCATATAGCACCCACAGAACGGTAGCTCCCGATTTTCGACATTTTGAAAGTTTTGGCCCCAATATCACACCGATATAGCAGAAAATTGGTATTTTGTCTTCGATGGGGGTATAAAATTTTCCACCTGAAATTTATTGATATAGCTCCACGTCTTCATATAGCCCCATAGAACGGTACCTCCCGATTTTCGCTATTTTGAAGATCGTGGCCTCAATATCCCACCGAAATGATTGAAATGACCGAAATTTTCCTCAAGAAATCTGTTACTATAGGTCTACGTTTTGATAGAGTCCCATAGAACGGTACATCCCGATGTTCTATGTTTTGAAGGTTTTATCCAAATTATTTTACTAAAATGTCTGAAATTTGGTATTGCGGTTTCTCGAATTGTAGGTTTCATATTTGGTATATTCCCAATATGAAGGTTACTAGAGATTATAGGTATTCTGAAGGTTGTACACTCATCGTCCAAATGGAATGGTATTTTGGATTCTGAAGGCGTAGAAACCATCGCTGCCTTATTGGTATTAAACCTTGTTTAAACAAAACGATATCCTTCACTTAGCGTGCCGGAAGAGCTTAGTACTTTCTTAAACGAAAGGAAACTAATTGTTCCATTTTACTTCAATACAACTCGTGGTGGAGGGTTTAAAAAGTTTGAAGTGACCGAACTTAAAGCCGTTTTTACTTGTTTATATTCTTTTATTAGCCATAATTCTCTCGAAAAACCCCACACAAGTTGTTTCTGTGTAGAAACCCAGCAAAAGATACAATTACCACATAACGGGGTTTATAGTAATTTTGGTAGTCGTAACTACTTACTAATCAACTTACTAACCCAGTATTTTACCAAGGGAAGTCAGTAATTATATTCATTACTTAGTAAAGAGTAAAATAAGTAGTTTTTCCTTGTACTTTTTTTAAGAAATAACCCTTTATTTTCCAGCCTCTTGTTAATGGAGATAGCTTGTTTTCAATACTTTGTAATGGGTTATTCAGCTTATGAGGCTCTCAATTTGTTGGTGAGCGGTGTTGATTGGGTCTTTCAGTGGAATAAGTAGGCCCAACTACCCTACAAACGTCTATTTACGCTGAAAACTTCCGATTTTTTTGTCACCTACAAAAGCAATATTTACTTTCAAACTTAGGGATCTAATTATAGTTGCACCACTTCCGTTAATGTTTTCATAGCAGTCATTGAATACGAATGTTTAGCTGATTGCATAGCCGTCTTCTTCACTGGGATTAAGCCTGATTATATGAAACTAAAATAACACATTGTCTGTCCTAAAACCTGCAAAATGTTACTATTTTATTTTTCGATTTGTTTATTATTTTCTTCTTTATAAATTTTAAAATGTGTTTCAACATTGTAATGTACAGAATGTTTTTGGAAAATTTATTTCAATCCACAGAAGTTTGGATTTAAGACACATTCTCTTTATTCCTCCATTATAAACGAAAATCACAACTTTGTTTTTTTTTTTTTTGTTTATCACACATCAACGAAATTCCTTTAAAAAGGTATGTTTGTGACCGAAATTCTGTGTAATCACAGTTTGTTACATTTTTAGGTAATTTTCACAAAAAAAATTAATTCACACACACATCCATGCACGAGTACACAACAAAATTTGTGTGTGTATCCTTCGTTTCTTGGATGGGTGTGTGTACTCATCTAAATGTGTAGCTAATTTAGTAGTTCAGTGTAACTAATTTTCAGTTTTGAAATAGAAACGCGCGAGAGACACGCACACACATACATAATATACCAACAAAAGAATATCATTGTACATTTTTAGGTAGAGAATTTTAGTGGAAAAATTACAAAACAAAAAAACCTTTGGTTGGTGACTTTCCACGTAAATGTCACTAAATGAACAATTATACAGCACAGCGTTAATGTCATAAATTAGATGTCAGTTAAGATTACTCTGAACATGTAAATGTTACCTTTAACCCACCAGGTTATTAAATGGGAACAAAGACGAAAGTAGAGTGCGAGAGAGACGGCTTGTGCTTGTTTTAATTCTGTGTTAATTTTATAGATTATTAGTGGAATTTCTTTCAAAGGAAGCATTTATAAATTATATAAAATTAAGTAGTAATTTTATATTCATAAGTTATATTTTTTGATGCGATAATTTAGTATTGTATAAAGTATTGTATTTGTGTGTGGTTTAATGACACACCTACAGACATGTTACTATGCCAAGAAAATAATCAGATTTCGTAGTGATTTTGGTGTGGCCCCGTGTCTGCGTCCTTCTACATGGGTATATTTGCAATAATGTCCTAAAAATTTATACAAATTTTATGGAATCTATGGAAAAACATTATTAAGATGTTTATAACACGCTGAGAGCATGTGGATGTTGAATCTTATTTTAAAATGAAGGCACGTGTTTACCGTGCTACTTTCTGGTTTATAATGTACACGAAGAAATTTATGAACTTTACTCTAAAGGAAGGTAGAGTTCAAAAAAATCATTTTTTTTTGTACGGAATGATTTACAAATATTAAATAGTTTGAGCATCTACGAAACTTTGCTTTTGTTAAAGCGGTTTGCAGTGTCCACTCTAGCTCTATAATGAATGGTCTTATAAGCGCATAACAATTTTTTATACGAGAGAAATTGTAATCTGTAAAAGTTGACATTTTGATTTCAGCGAAAAAATGTGTCAATTTTTGACCGTAAACCGTTTGTAACTCCTCGAAATAATCATTTCAAGTCCCTCAAAATATATGTATTCTTGATCAGCTTGCAATTCTACATGGAAATAGTCATGACCGTCCGACGGACAGAAGTCTTTGGAAATCACTCTAGCATCCGAACTGATGGAAATAGGTGAATAATATTTTGGTCAAATTAGAACTTTTGATATTGAAAATGGGCTATAAAGGTCGACATTTTGTTATAGCCCCCGTAAAAAGTGACGCGTTGACGCTGTGAAACATTGATTTAATGAATTCAATGAAATGGCTTGTGGTCTCGAAATCGTCCAAAAACTGTCGTTGTGCCAGAAAACATTAACGCCGTACGTGAACTGAACTGCAATATCGTCATTTGATGTACTGTGAGATAGAGACATCCTTGGGCATTTCTTCCTCCAGCATACATTCGAAAAAAGAAGTTTGTTCCCGTTGGATCCAGCAGAAGTTGACAATCGCTCAAAAAAGGCTCGTGTCAATTTGTGCAAATACATTTTGAAAAAATACGGTCAATGGGGGTTTAAAAGGAGTTTATAAGATCGTCACAGGTGACGAATCATGAACCCATGCGTATGAGCCCGAAAGAACACAACAATCGACCGTGTATGTCCAGGGAAATACAACAAAAGTTGTTTGCGGAAGAAACACTTCGAAATCAATGTTCGCTTGTTTCTTCGACAAAACTGTTCATGTGGCTTAAGCAAAGAACGACGGTAAATTCTGAGTGCTATACCACAATTTGTTTAAAGTCTTCGGAGAAATTCGAACAAGAGAAGGCGAATCATTTTGCACCATGAAAATGCGATCTCTCTGACATCGATTCAGTGCCCTATTTACCGGACAAAACGTGGAATTGATGGCCATTCCCGCACATGTAAAAAAGGCGTAGTTCACGTCGCCAGAAGATGCTTTTAAACCGTTAAAAAAAAAAACTATGTTTTGGAGGTGTCTCATTCAGAGTGGAAAAGTACAAAAGTTTTAACTTTAGAAAACAATAAGGCGTTTTTATTATTAGGCCAACTTTTCGAGTAGACCTCGTAGACCCCATATAACGGTACCACTCGATTTCAGATATTTTGAAGCTTTTGTCTACATCCGAATCCGAATTTTTGATAGGTAAAGTTACTAATAATTAGACAGCGCTATTTTATGGGTATATTTTTGGCTTCTGACTAAATTGCAATCGAAACATGTGACAAATGCATAAATTTTGAATACGCATAAAATAACATGTGCATGTGCAAAATTTATGCATTTTACACATTTTCTTATGCAACAAATATTTCAATAATAGGTACAAATTTGAGTGTACAAGTTTTCTGTTTAAAGTGCTCTTCAGACAAGTCAATAAAGTAGATAAATGTATAACCACAGCCATAACCTTTAAACTACCGAAAATCGGGAGGTATCGTTCTATGGGGCTATATGAAGACGTGGACCTATGCGGACAAATTTAGGGTGTAAAGTTTCATACCCCCAACGAAGACTTAATACCAACTTTCAGCCATTTCGGTGGGATATTCAGGTCACAAATACTTGTATATGTTTTTGCATATGCTCATTTTATGCAAATGTGTCAAAATATGCACGATATGCAAAAAATTCTGGGCCTAATACGTTTTATTTTGTGATATAACGAGTTTCTGTCTTATCAGATTTTCTCTACGACCATCCTGACCGTATATGCATTTACATAGGATTCCGCTGTTTACTAATAACAACCGAAATTTTGGGGCAGAGATAATTCCTTTTGGGATGAAAGCCCTTGGTGAGTATATTAAGAATCCCGAAGGACAGATCCGCCGTGAGTCGAACTTCCAAGTTATGGCGTGATGAAGTTTCTGCTAAAGATCCTAAAAGGCATCTTAACTATTGTTTTAGCTTATTTATGAGATGACATGTCTTCAGTCAATTCGAATGAGGATTATTTTCGTAGAGCATTTCGACCTTCCAACTCGCTTCCTTCAATGTCCTTTTCGTCCCTTATTTTAAAAACCGCTATAAAAGTACCACAAGAATTTAACACTAATCAATTTTCTCGGGTTTTCATGGTCATTTTTGACATTTAACCTGAAACTACAATGTTCATAGATAAGAAAGCTCACATTTTTAGTGCTTTCACGATTTTGCTTGGAAACTGCAAGAGCTATAGAAATGGGATCAAAGAAAATGTTGTAGCTCTGAAAATTCTCTACAATGACGTTATCCTAGGTTTTACCATTTTTGAGATATAGAAGTTTAAATAGAGACATTGCACTAACACCATCAAATGCTTATTGTAGTTTCAGGTGTAAGCCTCTTCCATTTAAAGTGGGTTCAGGCGCACCTGGAGTACTGTCCGTGCTTTATTTCATGAACGTAAATAAATAAATTAGAGTACAATAAATTTTCTCAAAAATACGTTATTTTTATTTCTCCATTATCATTATTATGTACAAACCTGATATGCATCTTAAATATTTACCACGAAATGAATTTATTTATGCCGAAAACGCAAATAAAATATTATTTTGTTTTTGGGATAGAATTTTTATAGCCAGAAACCCCGATATCAAAATTGATCTTTGAAGCGGTTTTATATTAAACGATTAAATTTATATGTATGTATGTATAATATTAAAGAAGAAAAGGAAATTCGGTAATTTTGTCTTTAATTTTACAAATCCCAATATTTTGTTGCACATTGTAACTTAATCTGTATTTTGATAACAACATTGACGATCGGTTCCCAGATATTTTTTTATTGTTATTCCCATAAAACTGGTACTTTGAAAATTGAGTTTTTGGTATATTTTAAAAATTATAAATGACAATCAGCCTGTTTCGTTCCATTTTTATAGATTAAGATTTCAGAATTTAATATGAATCATATCATCAAATTTATAAATTCTAATTTTATTCAAAACTGCTTCGTTTCATCCTAAACCTACGACAAATTCTGTTTTATTTTAGAAGATTTTGAAATGCATTTATGTTTTTTCTTTAGATATTTTTTAAATGTATATTTATATATATACATACATCTTGTTTTTTTTATTATTTTCGTGTGTTTCCTTGCATTTCATTAAGAATATATGGTGATTTTGTTTGTGCACACTAGGCGAGTAGGAAACACTCGAAAATTTAATTTGAAAATTTTATCAAATACTTAGTTTTCAATATATTTTTTAAAAAGTTAACTGAAAAAGAATGAAAACATTAAAAAATAACTAAAAACTAAACATTATCAAAAAAGTTTTGTATATTTCTGCGAAATGGGCGCGGTCTTCCTTTAGCAATATACACAGATGCTGTAAACGTTGTTACAATACCACGCTTTTTTGCATACAAAATAAAATGCAAGTGGACATTGGAGATAATTCAAGCGGAAGAAGAACAAAAATTATTCAACTCTGATAATAAGAAAAAGCTAAACCCAATTCTTGTTGCAACTACATTTCTCATGGCCTTTTGGTGGTGAAAAACAGCTAAAAGAAATTCAAGAATTTTCACTTATACAACAATATCCCAATTTCCCATCATTAAGGATGCCACAAAAAAAAAGACGAAATTTGCAATATTCGGCCTCTGGCAAAAACTCTCATTTCCACGAACAAAGTGTTGACTACAGGAAAAACTACCAATGCAATTGTGCTGCACGTGAGTATGAATTGTATTTCATTCAGATAGTTTGCTCATTTATGTTTCGTTCTCCAAACCCTCGGACAATGAAAGAAGAATGACCTTAACTCGTAAAGCAAAAAAAGAACAACCAACAAACAAATATGGTTGAGATTTCTTTTTCATTTGTGTGTGGCGGGATAAAAAAGTTAATCCAATGCGCCATATTGTATACAAATGCTTGTTTCCATTTAGCACACACATACATACGTAAATATCCAACACTCAGCATACACACACACACAAATGTAGTTATCCAAAGAATAAATATTGTCATAGCATCCTTTGAATTTAAGCGATTTCCAGGGTTGTAAACTCTCCATAGCCCCGAAAGGGGGTTGTTTTCCGGTCGTAGAAGAAATTGATTAAATTTTGCTAGTAACGTTTACGTGTGTGTTGTGTGTTGCGTGTGTGTGTGTGTGTATTGGAGCAAGGATGTGTTTTTTTATTCTGCTGTATTATCACTTTTTTTGCAAATTTGACATTGCATTGAAAGCTTCTGTGCTAAAGGTCCTCTCATTATATTTGGCGTAGCTTATGACAAGTGTTAATGGATATCGATATGATAATTAAATATGAACGCTTCCTATTTTCTAGGCTAATTGAAAGTGCTGCTGTTAACCAGAGATGATAATGGTCTCTGCATGTGTATGAATATTATGCATACATACATATAAGTATGTATGTACGCAAGTAGTGTTTATTTATGGTTGGGAACGTAATATATTATTGAAAAATTAAAGTATAGACGTGGATCAGCTAACGCTTTTATTTGGATAAGTAGAAAGAAAAAGAAGAAACAATTTTCTGCCAAAGAAATACATAGATGGAGAATCTCGATAGATCGCGCACAGACCATATTATGTAAAAACTCTATTTACAGCTTGCTTGCAAAACTAGAATAAAATAACGATTGTAGTTGAACGATTGAAGACATTTAAAAGCGACTTTGATCATATGATTGAATTTCAGTTTTTGCACTTGGCGACGGTGTTCATTAGATGCATTATTAAGTCGCTATACGCATTACCTAAATCTACGCTAATTTACGTATGTATATATGTATCTAATTTATTGTAAAATTGCAATTGCAAGCAACGAACAATTAATTATAATATAACTATAAAAATTTCAAGTAAGTCCTAACTCTTAGCATATTATCATTTCGTTGTACAATTAAATAGTTTAACAAGTTTTTTACGATTTTCCTACTCTGATACTATTCGCGACAAAAAGAAGTACAAAAGTATTAATCACTTTTGCCGACTGAAATAAGACCTCAATGAAGGCTGTACCACAATTTCGGTAATAATCTTTCCCTGTGATGTTTAGGTTTGTAGTTTTTTGGGAAGCCTTGGGGTTCTTGTTGCGTTACATTACATTAAAACCTTGCACGGTAAGAACATTTTTGCATTTAGCATCATTCTGCTCAGATAAAGTACGGCTTTAACCCTAAAATATGTTTAAAATTTTACATATTTCTGGAGTTTCGATAAAATATAGAGTTTTTTATGTATTATAGTACCTATTTATGGCGAACAAATTTATAGATTGTTTTAATTCGATACGACCACATTTTATAGGAGAATGGATCAAAAAACCCTGTTGTGACCCGCATGAGTGAAAAATAATATGAAAAATTATATCAGCGACCAAAAAACATAAGTACCCAAGTTAGATCGAAATCCACTCAATTTTTAGATTTTTGGTCAGGTTTATCGGAAAAAAGGCCCACTGTAAATTTGTATTTCCGTAAGAGCGAAAAAACGAAACCGCATTACTACACCTTTTTCAGATGTAATTCGAATCATTTTAGTTGTAATTCGAGAATTCCATTTGTAATTCGTAAAATTTTGTTTGTAATTCGAAGATTCCGTTTGTAAATCGAATTATTCCATTTGTAATTCGAACTACTCTATATTTAATTCGAATTATTCCATTTGTAATTCGAATTATTCCATTTGAAATTCGAATTATTTCACTTGTAATTCGAATTACTCTATTTGTAATTCGAATTATTCCATTTGTAATTTGAATTTTTCCATTTTATATTCGAATTATTCAATTTGTAATTCGAATTATTCCATTTGAAATTCGAATTATTTCACTTGTAATTCGAATTACTCTACTTGTAATTCGAATTATTCCAATTGACATTCGAATTATTCTATTTGACATTCGAATTATTCTATTTTTAATTCGTATTATTTTAATTGTAATTCGAATTATTCCATTTGTAATTCGAATTATTCAACTTAAAATTCGAATTAATCCATTTGTAATTCGAATTATTCTATTTGTAATTTCAAATGGAATAATTCGAATTCCAAATAAAATAATTCGAATTACAAACAAAATAACTCGCATTACAAATGGAATAATTCGATTTACAAATAGAATAATTCGAATTACAAATGGAATAATTCGAATTTCAAATGGAATAATTCGAATTACAAATAGAATAGTTCGAATTACAAACAGAATAATTCGAATTACAATTTAAATAATTCGAATTACAAATGGAATAATTCGAATTACAAGTCCAATTCTCGAATTACAAATAAAATGTTACGAATTGCAAATAGAATAATCGAATTACAAATTAAATGTAACGAATTACAACTGGAATGTTTCGAATTACATGTGAAAAAGGTGTATAAGTTTTCTTTTGTTTTTGTTTGGATTTTAAGAACAGATTTATGGCCTTCATGTTGTTTTAAAAGTTGAAAGTGACGATTAAAATGAAAGGAGGACCTCCTCAGCATTAAGTTTTAATGTGAATTGTTTATTATTAAAGCCTCCAAATTTGTTTATTTCGAAATTTAAAATCCATCCAATAGCAAAAGTAAGCATATAATAAAGGCCCTTATTATTTCATTTTAGTTCAGAATATTTTACTTGTTTTCTTCTATTGTAGTTTATTTTTGTGATGTTAAGTCTTCAGTGAAATCGAATGAAGAATAGTTCTTAGAACATTGTGTCGGGTTTTTTTCATGAACGTAAAACGAGACCCACACATATTCTACAAAAATCGCACAAAGGCTATTTTAAATAAGATTCTCACTGAATACGTTATTATTTTTGCATTATTATTATCAAGAAACCTGATATGGCTCTTAAATATTTACCATAAATGAATTTCGTTATGCCGAAAACGCTAATAAAATATTATTTTGTTTTCAGAATAGAATTTTATAACCAGATATCCCGATATTGAAATTGATCTTTGAAGCCGAATAGAATTGTCGATATCACGCAATAAATTCGATTATTAAATCATTGACGGTTTCGTTTATAGAACAAAAACCCATGAGCCGTATTTAACGACACATATCACTGCGCGAAAATATGGAGAAGAAAGACTTTGCATTTATGGCCGGTTTCACTAAGACGAATCGAATTTAAATTCGGTCGAACTACTACCAAACTTCTGCTTTTAAAAACTATTTGGTTCATTTTTGTTTTCAATCCAAAGAATATGTATTTCTAAATAAAACAAGAGTTTGGTAGTACTTCGAACGAATTTTAATTCAAATGGGAAGTTTTTGCGGATTCTTAAACTACAATGATCATAGATGAGAAAAATAAAAAAAATACAAAAAAATCGCCGGAGGGATTTTTAAATATATCGAGGTCATTGATCACATTTTTAAGCAAAGATTTTTTTAGGTTTGATTGGAAACCACAAGCCCTATAGAAATAGGATTAAAGGAAACGTTCAAGCTGTGAAAATTTCCTACAAGATTGGCCTTTACGATTTTTTCTAGGTTTTACCATTTTTGAAATATGGGAGTTCAGTAGGCCTATTCTGTAACTTTTAACAACTATCGATATTGTTAAAATTTCTTTTTTTTTTGTAACAACTACAAAACAAACAAATGAAATTGTTGTAAAATAAACAATGTGTAAAGTTGTTAAAAAGTTACAGAATAGGCCCCCTGGTAACATTTTTAAGTTTTGTTTTAGGTTTTCAGGATTTGGCTTGAAAACAACAAGTTCTATCGAAATGGGATAAGAGCTGTGTAGCTTTGAAAATTCTCTACCAGGTTTCGCCATTTTTGAGATATGGGGCTGGATTCTAGTTCTATGAAAATATGAAATGAAAAATATTTTCTTCTTTTATTTGAAAATTTTACCTATCGGTGGGAGATAATTTTTAATGTTAATTTTAATTAGTTTCTCGTTAGAGTCGAGCTTAATGACCAATGATTTTTGCATATTTTCTTTATATTTTTCATTTGACTTTTATTTCCTTAATAGAATTCTTCACTTCACATTTTCATAGAAACAGATTTCCTTCGCCTACTTTCTAAAAATTTTAGTCAGGACATTGTTTAATAAGGAGGCGATACAGTCAGTGTTTTCTCCCAATTTGAACTTCTATATCTCAAAAATGGTAAAACTTAGAAAAAATCGTAAAAGCCAATCTTGTAGAAAAAAGTCATAAAGGCCAATCATGCAGAGAATGTTCATTTTTGACCTCGATTTATTTAAAAATTCCTCCGGTATTTTTTTTTTATTTTTCTCATCTATTGACATTGTCGTTTAACTTCCCGGGTGTAAGAACTTCTCATTTAAATTAAATTAAGACGCATCAAGTGCTTCCTTTTGATAATGAAAGTCCTTGACGAGAATATTATGAACCCGGAAAGACAGATTTGCCACAGGTCAAATCGGCCACAACCAAATCGGCTACTTCTGCTGAGATTTACCAGCAATTTTAGTTAGTAGCAGTATGAGCTCTTACATCTTTCGGACCATTATGCCGAGAAGTATGGATTTTCTAAAGAAAACAAGTTAAAACGGCCGGGCAGAAGTTTGTATTCCCTCCACCGTAAATTATATTGGAACCAGATTTCAGCCGAAAATTTGGTGGTACCGTTTTACTGGGGCAATACTGAAATGTGGAGTTATACCTATAACACTGCGTGACAACAAAAAAAGAAAATACAAGGAAAACTGAGTAGATTATAAAAGTAGAGCTAAAAATATGAGACACGTGTATCGGCGTTTTTAAGGTTTACATCGGAAAGTAACCAAAGTGGACGGGGCAAGTTCCGCCCATTTCTAGTTTTTTTCGAAATATTCGAGTTAAGATATCTTGGAATCCTTGCAATTTAGGTATATAGTGTGTTTCGCAACTTTACAGAAGAGGATGTGGGGAATATTTAAAAATTTAAATTAAGTTTAAAATTTTAACCCTAACTTAGACTTTTGACCCGTAAGCCTAATTTTAAAGAAAGAACGCAGTACTGAAATTTATGACATATTTAGGCACCTGAATCATACCTTGATTCTATATGGCCGGAAACATCGATTTTAACTTATGAAATTAAACCAAAACACATGAAATAAACTATGACATTTTATGATGATCCTCGTGCCCTGTTCTCAGAAAGATCGTTACAAAAGAAATAAAGTAAAACTATTTCTCACGAACCCCCCAAAAAGAACAGAGGAGACTTTCCTTAATAGAAAAAACTTCAATTTAAATTCAGTGGTATTTGATCTCCATTCTATCGTCTCGCCGCGAAAATCATGTGAAACATTGTAGGGAAGTTTTAAACTATACAAGAAACGTAAACCAACATTAGGGCGAGGAATTTAACCACCGTTGAATATGTCATTTCTGAAATCAGGCAGTTCTTAAACTATACATATATCGGAATACACACGAGTATTAAACCAAAAGGAGAAGAGTTCATTATATAGACAACATTTCCCACCTTATTCTATTTGTCGTAGTGGTATTTAGAAAATAAAATTCCTTACATCCTAGGTCATGTTTTAGTAGATTACAATTACAATGCAAGTTTCTAATAAAATTCCAACAAATTATATTCCCTCCATCGAACACAACAAAATCAATTAGTAAAAAATACAGACAGACATAAAAATGCCTTTAATTGCTCTATTTTACAATGCATGTTTCAGGTCAGTCTTTGAGACTGAGTATAACAATAGCAATTTGCTAGCAGCAATGTGGATATATCATTCATATTTAAAAATGGCGGTTTAAGCCCCCAGAGTATCTTCAAATATTAAAGTGTCGACACACTAATCAAATCGTCTATATATCCGTTGACATGTTCTCACTCCCCGCCCCCTCCCAACAATTTTCCTTTGTCAGCGCCAAAGTTTGCAATATCATTTATATTCCTCTCGCTCTTTCCCCCAAACTTTTCATGAGTTTTCAGTCATCTTCAATACATACAGAATTTCATGTTGATGACAGCCTTGATGGCAACACTGCCACTCTTTTTCATGGAGGACTTCCGTGAAACGAGTACAGACGACAATGAGACGAGACGGCAATAACAATCAGGAACAGCTTAATAGCAACAACAAGCATTTCAGCTTTTAACACTATGCTCCTTTGCCATAAAGGGGTGGCAAACGACGAGGAGCATTATAAATATCAACGAGAATGAAACACACACATGCACACAAACACATTTTGGTAATAGAAAAAGGAATTGCCCGCGCATGCGCCTTTATATTTTTAACAAAAAAATAACGCAAAAGGAAAATGTTAAACATTTAAACAAATAAACTAAAGGAAACTTATTATTTTTCTGTATAAATTCATAAAATTGGTGCTTACCTTTGGCGTTTTGGAATTTAGAGGTTTTACTAATTTTAGTCTCTATATTTTCACATCCATAATTTCATTTAATTTTTGTTTATTTTTATTAATATTTTCGTAAATAATTCTTCTGTTTTTTTGATTTATTATTAATTATTGTACATTTCCCACGTTTCAAAAGTACACACTTCCATATTTTTTTCAGTCACAAAAAAAAATTGGAATTTTTTATTCCTGTATACGCCAGTTTGAGGTTTGTATTTAGCGACGGCAAATCACACTTATTATGCCGTACATCCGTTTTGATTCAACTCCTATGAAAAGTGTGCTTGATTTCAGTGTATTTCACACGTACAGCTCGCACACAGACACACACTCATTCCGTTCAAGTACTTATTTGGTTGTGGGCCCTGTGATTATAGCATTAGGGCTGCTGTGCTTTTTTCGAGAGCAACTTTAAACGTGCGGACTATGGGGGCCACAACTTGCTTGCTCAACGACAGATACCAAACTGAAAAATTGCAATTTGCTCAACGTGTGAAAAGACCTTTAATGCTCGCTCACTCTGTCAAAAGCGGCGGCAGTGGCTCTTTGGCGGTGACTACAGAGCTCAAAGTTAGGTAGAATCACCAGACGAGAAAAAACAACAACAGCGAACTGACTTATATTAAAATGCGAGCAGGCTGTCAACCCAGCCAGCCAACAATCTTTCGACAGGCAACAACAATGGTAACCCTCAACTAACTAAAAGCAAGCAACCAGTCAGCAGTAGCGCCCAGCAGCCAACAAGCCAGCCAGCCATCCATTCATGCAAACTAGACCAACAACACCGGAATATTCAGTCATTGTTTAAGTTTACTCTCTTTCTCTGGAGGTTAACTTACCCATACTTCATATCTCTTGCTGGAAAGCCATGATGTCTTCTCATCATTTGTGTACATTTCCTATTAGAGTGTCCAACCGAATATCATTGTGGTATTGGAAAACGGCCGAATATATAGCAAACTGAAATCAGATGATTATAAATATTTTTAGAGGATTTAAATTGAAAATAAATTAAGGACGGGGCTTACTTGAATAACAAAACACCCCTTACAAAACACAACCACCATATCAGATATCGGGAAGAATACTCGAGGGCTATTAAAATCTAAAACAAGGGACTACCACATTTACCGCTTCTGTACTCCGAAAAAGGGGTCTGTTCAGATATCCTTATTTTCGAAATATATTAGCGTCCAATGTAGCAGCCCTACCCCCTGAAACGCCCAAGTGTCTAACACTTGCAACTTCGATTTGATCAAGGCAATGTGAGAACGTTATAACAAGGCGTTATTGCAGGCGAAATAATTGATTTTCGGAAAATTTAGCTTAAATCCCCAAAATACTGAAAATCGGAAGTTACCGTTATATGGGAGCCATACCCAAACGTGGTTCCAGGTTCACGATTTTTGGTGGGTATGTTTAGTGACCACTAGGAACCCTAAGTACCGAATTACAGCTAATTTAGTAGGAAAATATGGCTTAAATATCCAAAATTACGAAGATGGGAAGGTACCGCTATAAGGGGGCTATACCAAAACATTAGCCGATATTGTTCATATTCATCCAAAAATGATGAGGATTTAAGCTAAATTTTCCGAAAATCAATTATTTCGCAATTATTAATAATTTAGTATCCTCTATGCCTAAAAGATGTGAATGTGTCGTCCATAGTAGAGGATACGCAATGAAATATTGATTTCAATAGTTTTTGTTGTACCTCAAATTGGGGGGGCTTTAGTTTTGTCCGCTAATATTTGCCACCTAGAATGTTTTTTGAATTTCAACTTTTGTTTATTAAATTCTGAATTCCATATTTTTTGTGTTTTCCAATAATAAAGATATAAATAACAAGAAAAATAAAAAATAAATTTATTAATTTGTTTTCTAAAAAAAATTATCATTTAAAAAAATGTACTGAGGGGGTGATTTAGTTTTGGTCGACACTGTATATTCAATTAGAATCTGAATGAGAACGCTTAAAATTAGACATGGTTAATTTTAGTGAAGTCCAGGGAACTCAATATATTGGTGGTTCTTTTTATATCCTTCACCGTGAAACGAATTAAAGTAAATGGAACAATTATTTGTCTTCTGTTTATGAATGTACTAAGCTCTTCCGCCAACCTAACTGAAGAATATCGTTATTTTTTCTTCTAAACATGTTACATTCATTGCATTTGGTCGATGAGTGTACAATAGGGTTATGACTTTTTTACAACCTCGCATCCCTGTATCATATTGTGATGAGTTTTTACCTAAGATTAGATAATATCTTAATTATAAGGAGAATCGATAAAAAAATAAGCTTACGCACAAAGTCATTTGAAAAATTTTCTATATGATATATAACTGAAAATAAGTTTTGGAGCCACACGACATAACCAATATGGGATTACCAAGCAGGACTATAGGAAATGTTTGGAGTTTCAATTAACTGACAATTTCGCATATACATTTATCTAATGAATTGCGTATATATACTAGTTACCAAGCTTCGCCTTTGTCTGCCACAAAAACAACATTCTAATATGCCTGAAGATCGGCCTATCCACCCGTGAAACGTAGCATAATGGTTGGATGCGTGGGACTTCGGTAGACTCCTAATTTTTCAATGTATCTCTTAGGTCTAAACAGCTCCACTCGATTAATTAAATAAATATGATATTTTGTTTCTCACTAAATTTATTAGCACTTAATACATTATTTTTTATCATATATAATTTTATTTCATATATCATATCAATTAAAAGTGGTTTGTGCGTGACCTTTTTCAAAATTTAAATGGAAAAAAGTTATTTTAATCTATGATAGGCAAGAGGTTGTTCATTCGTGCATCAGGAGATAATTTTTTGAGGAAAGTTTTTTTACATTACAACGTATTAAAAAAAAAATCAAAGCGGTTTGTGAGTGACTTTTTATACCCTCAGCCTTTAGGCTACACTTTAAAAAGACCAAAAAATGTGTCTCATCGAAATACTCGTAATGGTTTTAGACACCAAGCATGTTTGGACGAAATTCGTTTCGGACAATTTGGAGTCGATAGAGCTCTGTCCGTCCATCTGTCTGTCTGGCACGATAACTCTCAAACGCATAAACCGATTCGAACCAAATTGTGCACAAACGTATTTTAAGTTCGAAGATGGACCATATCTTATCCCCAAAAAAGTTCAATAATTTTCTGTAAAATGGTGTGAACGATAACTCTCGAAGGGAAAAGTCCAAACTTTGCACATCGTATTATTCCTTCTAGATATAGATCGGGTATGAGTATATGGACTATATCGGTCCACTCCTTCAGGTACCTCCCACACAAAATTTTGGAAAAGTGAAGTTTAAGAGCTCCTCTCAGCTCTATTTGACATTTTTTCAGCAGGTTGTCCCTGCGGTCCCCTTTACGACGGCACAATGTTTTTCAGGTGCAAGGCCATACTTCCAGAGATAATGACCGAAGAGCTCCATGAAACCGTGACGGCATCAAGTAAAATGGCAAATCAAAATCTCTCAGGCAATTTCTGATTGGTCCAAACTTTGCACATCGTATTATTTGCTCCACTAATGTATCAGGTTGGAATTTGGACTATATCGATTCCGTCCATCGGGTACCTCCCACACTAAATTCGGAAAAAGTGAAGCTTAAGAGTTCCTCTCGGATCGTTTTGAAATTTTTTTCAGCAGGTTGTCCTTGCGATAATGGCCAAAAAGATCAAAGTAAACCGGACGGCACCAACTAAAATGAAAATTCGCAAGATTGGTCCAATCTTTGCACATCGTATTACTTCATCCATTCATGTATAGCCAGACTACATCGGTCCCGACCTTAGGGTTTGAGGACTCGTCTCGGATGCCTATTACAACGGTACATTTTTTCCGTAAGTCCATACTTCAGGAGATAATGGCACAAAAGCTAAAAAAAAAATCCTGACTGAATGGATAGTCTGTTTAAAATTCTTTTCAGACAAGTCAATAAAATAGAGAAAAGTATAACCACAGCCTCGACCTTAAAAATACCGTAAATGGGGAGGTATAGTTCTATGGGAGCTATATGAAGACGTGGACCTATGGCGAAAATTTAAACTTTGCAAGTTTTATACCCTCAACGGGATAATGAGGCCGCAACCTTCAAAATAAAATAAATAAAACACCACTTTTAGAGAAGTTTTATATGGCTGAAATACTCACAAAATGTCGCCAACATTACTGAGGTGTATTTTACCACCGTTGAAAGTTTGATGTTACCTCGCCGGGGAATCGAACCCACGACATTCTGGGTACAAGTGGGATGTGAAGTTGAAATATAGCTCCACTCTATGGATTAATATTAGAAACGAAGATACGTAATGATTTTTTGCTCTAAACATATTAAATGTCTCCGAAGTCTATTCTTCAAAAATCAAAAATTTAAAATTTCCATGTTTTGACATATCTAATAGGGTGTCACTGTGGTGCAATCGTATGCATACCCGCCTTTCACGCATGAAATTTTGAACATTGGTGATGGTGACATTATCTGAGTATTTCAGCCATGAAAAACTTCTCTACATGTGGTGTCTTAGGACTCGGCGATAAACGGTAGGTCCCTTATCATTCAGCTAGTATGAATAGGGGTGCATTCATTCATATGAGAGAAGGCCCCCTTGTCCCTACTGGGATGTTTGTGGAACAATTATAAATATCATAATCCATATCTAATACAAGTTTCAAAATTGGATAATTGACATTGGTAGCCCCTTCTGATACATCTATAAATTTTCTTTGAATATCAGGTTCCTTTTTGGAATACACCTAATATAAATAAATATATAAGCCGCAGCAAATATACCCAATTACAATGCAATTTGGCATATCTGAATTTTCGACAGACGGACACTGCTTCAATTTTTTGAACACTACAAATGCTATATACAAATTTTTAAAGGGAACATTGTGAGTTTATTGAAGATCGATCTATCGTCCAAAAAAAGTGCACTTGTACCATACATATGCTTGGAAATGCACGCGATTTTGTGCTTTTTAGGGTATTTCGAAAATAGTTCATTGTGGATATATATTGTAATATCAAAAACATACTTTAACCCGTAAAAACAACTAATAATGAGTAGAAATTCAAATAATTTGCATGCAAACAAATTTATGACTCCCAAAAGTACTCATATTTAATTAATTATACGCCAGGAGGGAGTTGGTGTCTTCACCAAAATTAATATTTAGAAAAAAACTTTAACGGTAGCGACACCGAGTGCATTTTGAAAAAAGGTGGCGAATAAACATATACGAGTCGTTAATTTTAGCCATTGTTAAAACACTCTTGTGCGCTGGTGCGTTGTCTTGATGAAAAATTATTTTTTTTGTGTTGTAAGCCAGGACGTTTTTCTCGAATTTGTACATTTAATTGATCCAAAAGGTTGCAATAGTACTCTGAATTTATTGTTTTACCCTTTTGCAGATAGTCAATCAATAAAATACCTTTGAAGTCGAAAAAAACCGTTGCCATAACCTTACCAGCCGATTGAATTGTTTTTGCCTTCTTTGGGGCACTTTCTCCAGCTTTAGTCCATTGTTTGGATTGTTCTTTTGTCTCTGGAGTATAGTGGTGGATCCATGTCTCATCAACAGTTATGAAACGACGTTTAAAATCCATTTTATTTCGCTTAAAACGATCCAAACAAGCTTGAGAAATGTTCATTCTTATGCTTTTTTGATCGACTTTTTCATCTGTAGTTCTTCATGCAAAATTAAATGGACTCGATCATTTGAGATGCCCATGATATTAGCAATTTCACGCACTTTTATTCATCGATCATTTAATACCATATCATGCACTTTGGCTACAATTTCTGTTGTTGTTGCTGTTTTTGGAGGTCCACTACGTGGTTTATCTTCAATGCTTGTATGACCACGTTTAAATTCAGCAACCCATTTTTTTACTCTTGCATATGAAGTAGAGATGGACAGTGGGTAAATACCCAATGGGTAAATACCCGGTAAATTGGGTAAATACCGGGTAAATACCCATTTGTGGGTATTTATTTGGGTATTTACTATATACAACATCTTAGACCCTATTTCTGGGTTTAGGTGATCGATTCAAAATGTATAGTTTTACAATACTTTAACCAAGTGGGTAAATACTTGGGTAAATACCCGCGTATTTACCCAAGTGTTGGGTAAAAACTCATTAACTGCCGAACCACTTGACGTAGGCTGACAAAATTTGGCTCAAATCTTACATATGTCAAGAGAATATCTAGCATTGAAAATGGGGTCTCTGGGTCCATGTTTTGATATAGCCCCCATATAACCGTACCTCCCGATTTAAGGTATTTTTTGTCTATTTGCCTCATTGTACAATCATAGTGGCTGAAATTTGGCACAGTGAGTTCTTAATATGTAGAAAATATCCTTGCAAAAATTTGTCAAAGTAGGTCCACGTTTTCTAATAGCCCCCATATAAGGGTACCCCGATTTCGAGTATTTACCCAAATTTTGGGTAAAAACTCTTTTACTGCCGAACCACTGGACGTAGGCTGACAAAACTTGGCATAAATCTTTCTTATGTCAAAAGAACTTCTGGTACTGAACATGGGGTCTCTGGGTCCATGTTTTGATGTAGCCCACATATAGCCGTACCTCCCGATTTAAGGTATTTTTCATCTATCAGCCACATTTTACAACCAAATTGGCTGTAATTTGGCACAGTGAGTCCTCAATGAGTATAAAATATCCTTGCAAACATTTGTCAACGTAGGTCCACGATTTCTTATAGCCCCCATATATGGGTACCCCGATTTCGAATATTTACCCAAATATTGGGTAAAAACTCCTTATCTGCCGAAGTTGAAGTTGGCTGACAAACTTTGGCTCAAAACTTTCTTATACCAATAGTATTAAACGAATTGAAAATGGAGTCCCTGGGTCCATGTCCACTTTTTGATATAGCCGTACCTCCCGATTTCAGAAACCCATATTGGGGCTACAAGGAAACGTGGACCTACGTCGAACATTGTTTGCAAGGATATTTTATACATATTGGGAACTCACTGTACCAAATTACAGTCAGTATGTTTGTAAAATGTGGCTAATAGTTAAAAATACCTTAAATCGGGAGGTACGGCTATATGGGAGTTATACCAAAACATGGACCCAGGGACTCCATTTTCAATATCTTTAATACTATTGATTAAGAAAGTTTTTAGCCAAATTTTGTGATCCTACGCCAATGGTTCGGCAGATAAGGAGTTTTTACCCAATATTTGGGTAAATACTCGAAATTGGGGTACCCATATATGGGGGCTATAAGAAAGCGTGGACCTACGTTGACAAATGTTTGCAAAAATATTTTATACTCATTGAGGACTCACTGTGCCAAATTACAGCCAATTTGGTTGTAAAATGCGGCTAATAGATGAAAAATACCTTAAATCGGGAGGTACGGCTATATGGGGGCTATATCAAAACATGGACCTAGAGACCCCATGATCAGTACCAGAAGTTCTTTTGACATAAGAAAGATTTATGCCAAGTTTTGTCAGCCAACGTCAAGTGGTTCGGCAGATAAGGAGTTTTTACCGAATATTTGGGTAAATACTCGAAATCGGGGTACCCTTATATGGGGGCTACAGGAAAACGTAGACCTACGTTCACAAATATGTGCAAGGATATATTATACTCCTTGATGACTCACTGTGCCAAATTACAGCCAATTTGGTTGTAAAATGTGGCTAATAGATAAAAAAAACCTTAAATCGGGAGGTACGGCTATATCAAAACATGGACCTAGAGACCCCATGATCAGTACCAGAAGTTATTTTGACATAGGAAAGATTTATGCCAAGTTTTGTCAGCCTACGTCAAGTGGTTCGGCAGTTAAAGAGTTTTTATCCAAAATTTGGGTTAATACTCCAAATCGGGGTACCCTTATATGGGTTCTATTAGAAAACGTGGACCTATATTGACAAATTTTTGCAAGGATATTTTCTACACATTGAGAACTCACTGTGCCAAGCTACAGCCAATATTATTGTAAAATGTGGCTAACCCTGCGTTTACACATGACAGGACAGTAGAGTACATGTATTGATTGTCAAAAACCCAAAACTTGCCTGTGTGACGTAGGCGTCCAGACAACTGCAAACCAGTTGTAAAATTATGAATAAAAATCGTCGATTTCTTTTTGTTTTCCGTTCACATATTTTGTCTTTGTTTTGTTGCATCCCAGTCCTCTGTTGTCTTTTTTGTTATTTGAAATAGATTTGTTTTCATTTGTTCAAAAATGTCCATGTTTACTGTCTACGAAAATTACCAGACAGTGCAGAGGCAACTAGCCAAATGTTTGTATGTATTAGTAAATCAGAGTTGTATTTGCAGACAGTCTGTCTTGTGTAAACGCCAAGTTATAGACAAAAAATGCCTTAAATCGGGAGGTAGGGTTATATGGGGGCTATATCAAAACATGGACCCAGAGACCCCATGTTCAGTACCAGAAGTTCTGTTGACATAAGAAAGATGTAAGCCAAATTTTGTCAGCCTACGTCAAGTGGTTCGGCAGTTCATGAGTTTTTACTCAACACTTGGGTAAATACTCGGGTATTTACCCAAGTATTTACCCACTAGTTTAAAGTATTGTAAAACTATCCATTTTGAAACGAATTTACAACCTAAACCCAGGAATAGGGTGTAAAATGTGGTATTCCCCATTCCATATAGTAAATACCCAAATAAATACCCACAAATGGGTATTTACCCGGTATTTACCCACCGTGTGGGTATTTACCGGGTAAATACCCGGTAAATACCATCTCTAATATGAAGGAACACTTTCACCTAACACATTCACCATATCATTATGAATTTCTTGTCCCGATAAACCTTTTTTATGTAAATATTTAATGACAACAGGCATTTCTAATTTTTCCATTGTAAAAAAATTGCGGATGCCTGTTTCTATATGAAGGAGTTGCCACATCGAAACAAAATATAACATGTGTTCATAACAGAGATGGAAGTTTCCAAAACACTTAACTTTTTTTCTGTTTATACCGCGCTGTTTGTGCTAGGCTAAGAAGTTTCCGAACTGCCCTCGTATGTATAAAATATTCAATTGGACAATTAATATACTAGGTCGGTCCATAATTGCGGTCTGTAGTTCTTATTAGAGTTCTTTCTCGATAAGTCTTTTGAGCGCTTTAATTTATGGGTCTAAAGTCTTTAGCATTTTCGTTACTATGTTTCCCTGTTTCGGGTGTGAAGACAATCTTTACTTGTCTGCAACTCGTTTATCTACTGTAGATGTGCCAAGGGTTAATTATGATATCTGCGTTTTGTACCATTTTTGGTATAATATAATAAACAGCCCATGAGACTTTACTCGGGTTTTTATTTTTGGATTCAATGTTGTCTTTATTTTTAGTAGTATTGCTTTCCTCTTCGACGGTCATATTTGTGGAACCAGATCCGTCGTGTGTGTCGAATTTCAAGAGATTAAGCAGATTTTCCGAGTTGTCCAGGTGCCGTTATTTCTCTTTGTGGGATTTGAGTGTCCATTTGCCATAATTTTACATAGTCTGGCCGTATCTTTGGTGCTATCTAACGATCCACAGATTTCAATCCAGAATTGCTGTTTTACTTTGGTTATTGTTTTGTACTCCCGTGGAGGATTTCTAGATCCTCTATCGGGACCATCCAATTGGTGAGACGTTCGACTTGTGAAATAATAACCAAATAATAATAACCAAAAACTAGCCTAAGACACTGCTGCCAGTGCCTTAGTATCATTGGAAGTGGACCGGAATGGCTACAATTAAACGTTAGTCGGCAGTGGCATTCACATAAACGGCGATTAAATGACAGCAATTATACTAAGCGTCTGTTCTCCATGTTAGGAGTGGATTATTTATTGCTGCTAGTCTGATAGCTTGGTTGGCACCCTCAATCTAGAATCGATCATCTTAAAACACATGATTACAGAAACCACAAGAAGACAGCGGCCCTATGTTCCACCTAGGAACTGGGATAATAATAATGCCCTTGTACTCACTCAGCTTATCCTTGTATAGCTGTCAGGATGTCTTTTGTATCTGACGTTGTAAGCTTTTCTTGACTGTTTATGTAGGTTTGAGAGCTCGGACAGTGGTGGACAGTGTTTCTTCTAATACTTTAAAACTTTCACCGCTTATTCTATATCTGCCGTAGTGTCATCCATTTGTGAAATGTTGGGAAGTTTTTTTAACTTTAAGTCTGACCCACCTCTGTCATTAGTTTCAAGGCTGCCCTCCATACATTTTGGTGCATGGTATATAAAAAACTTAAGGTGTTATATCCACTTATTGAGAACGAAAAATTACATTTTTCATGAATTTTTTAAAAGAAATCTACCAATTTTTTTCAGAAGATTTTGTTATCATCTGTTAGATCACATCTTGATCTATTTTCGGATTTTTTTTTGTTGAAAAATATTGCACAATGTTCCGACAAATGGCCGCCTACTACAGGCTGTTTTTACTAAAGCAGTTTAGGGTGCCCGCAGTAGGTTCAAAACAAATAAACCAATCAGCATACATATATTTTTGTAGGATCATTAAGAACCTAAAAATCTTGTACTTAAGCGAAGTAAAATTAAAAAATATTAATTTTTAAAAATTTTGTGAACTGTCAAAGTCACAGATTCGATTTTAACTAAAAAATTGATAGTTTTTCGTCATAAATCCATCAAAAAAAAATTTTTTTAAAAGTGTCTCGCTTAAGTAAAAGCTTTTTATATGTAAAAAAATCCCACAAAAAACATACGAAGATCAGATCATCCGTTTTTGAACTACAGTGTGCACTGCATTCCAGAATATCATCTTGAGAAAATCTCAGCTAATTTTTGTCCGATAGACTCGAAAAACTCGTGATACCAAATTACAGCTATCTCGGGTCGTAAATTTGACAAAAACAACCCTCGAAATACATAAAAGCTGGTGGTATCCTTAGTTGGGGGTTATACCAAAACCTGGACCTATACTAAATAAACAAAACGTGGAACTGTACCGCGAAATTTCTGATGATTGGAACTTCTTAATCCATTACGAATACTAACTACCAAATTTTATGCATTTCGATGAGATTGTGAGGTCACAACCTATAAAATACTGAAAATCGGGAGGTATCGTTATATTTGGGGCTGTATGAAGAAGTGGACGTATACCGATAAGTTTTATATTGATATATTGATTTCAACAGACAGACGGACAGATATTGCTAAATCGACATTTCCTGATTAAGAACTAATGTATATACTTTTAGGATCTCTTGACGAATACTTCGACGTGTTACAAATGGATTGACACATATTATGGCGGAGTGTATAAAAATCCATGTATGTAATTTTTTTCTAGTGTTCAGTTCTGAGGAGGTCCATGAAATGTACATGAATATGACGCATGGTAAAATTAAAAACGTCAAATGACTCAAAACGCGTTACTGGCTTATTTCCCTAAGACGTCTCGAATTCAAATTCGTTCAAATTACTACCAAACGCCTGTTTATGTGGAAAATGTTTATTTGATTGAAAATAAAAATTATACAAATACTTTTCAAGAATACAGAAGTTTTTGCAGTGTTTTATTTAATAATTCAAACGAGTTTGAATTCGAATCATCTTAGAGAAAGAGGCCATATATTTTTCAAATTTTTTCTGCAAATCAAATTGGCAATAACGGTTGGCCTAAAATAAAAAATGCCTACTTCGAGACATTTTATTCGGCCGGTCACTTTAATAACACATGACCAACACTTGCATATTAGTTTTGTAGCTTTGCGTTGGCAGCAAATTGTTAATATCTCCACCTTCTAAAAAATATTTTTTGGAAATACAGTCTGTGAATTGTAAGCAGATATTACCAGATTGAAACTCAAACTAGTACAAAGGAGAATTGGGTTTCATTCTTGGTACTTCTCTCATCGTAGACAATTATAAATCCAAAGCCAAAAATGTATACTAAAGTTCCGCGTTCTCTCTCTCGCTCTCTTTAGATTTATTCAGCAAAGGATAATGCTTTACCGGATTTTCTAAAATAGAGAACAAATGTATTGGGGTTTGCTTTTTATTCGCTCGTTTGCTTGGCAGTAGAGCGTGGGGCCACCAACAAACAGAGTTGTTTATTGTTTCAACATTTCTTTAATTCAGCCATTTAGTTGAAACCCATTTCCATATTTATCTATTCTGTGATGTTGTGTTGTGTGTACAACAACATGATGTCAATGAATTCTTTTAGCTTATTTCTTGCTTTCTCTCTCTCTTCCTTCTCATTGCTCCTTTTCCATAGCCATATCCTGCCACAACATCGAACAAATATTCACATTCACAAACATTTGCACTAGTTTTCATGTATGTATACAACAATGGAGTATGTGTTTGTTTTATAATTGTGTTTATGTATGTAATCATGTGTATATGTGTTATGACTTGCTATACATCCGATTCTCTTTGACATATTTAAGAATGGAAATCAAAGTGGCGTAATTTAAAGGCTCATTAATCAAATAGTTTAGAATGAAATAAAGAGTTGTTGACTGCAATGTTGAAGTATTTGCATTGTTCAGCAATGAACCAAACAGCAACACACGCCCCCCTCCCAGCTGAACATTTAGTAGTTGGCCACTCACACTCACTCACTTGTATATTTCCACACAGATTTAAGGAGATTGAATAACTTTTAGGGGTAATACTTAGAGGAGACAACAAGGCAGACAAAGAAAACTGACAGAAAGACAGACACTTGAGTTAACCACAGGATAATAATGCTGGCTGCTTTGGCTTAAGTTTCCCTGAAAGATTTTATAGCTTTCGTTAATGCATAATTTATTAAATACAAATTTGTTCATCTGTCGCTTTGCTTTGCTTCGGACATCGTTAGGGTTCTTATGTTTTTTGTTAGCGAGCAGAAAGGTTAAAATGTTTTCATTAAGGAAAACGGTATGTTGTTTACGATGATACAGACCATCAAGTTGGTGATTATGTACTTTGTCGTAATAAAAAACTTTTTCCCTAGTCCATAAACTTACGCTTGGCTTGCTGAATTCAATTGTTGACAAACTATTGCATTAGTTGTTAATTAAATAAATAAAACTAGTTGTCAGGGATGGCATGAAAAATTAATTTAGCGACAAAAATCTGTAAATTGATGTTAATCTTTCTTTTTGAATACACGAGATTAGGTTTTTTTTTTGTTTCCGGAATCAATGACCCGTTTTATATTTTCGGTTTCTACATGTATTTTTGATTCGAATGATATGTTATATTTAAAAAATTCTAGAGCTAAATTTATCGCGATGTCATGTACTTTTGTACTTTAATTGACTTGGTTTTTTCTTAAAAATAGCTAAAACAAGTAAGTACATATCAGTCAGCTGTGCTGACGGAGAAATACCCTCAGCCACTGACCAAGAAAAAGACAACAAAACCAAACCAAACACAATAATTATGCCGTATATAAAATATATTGATTTTATATCACGAGTTTGCTTTAAAAACTGTAGGTACCGTAACGTGGGCTTATACCAAATCATTGACATATATCAAACATTTTTGGCAACCAATCTTCCTCATAAAGGACTCAAGATATTAAATTATGTTAAAATAAGTTTGAAAGAAATTTTTGAAAAAGTTTTAGAGTTATCTTGCAATATATCCGACAGGGTTTTGAAGCTTTTGGGCCATTATCTTGGGAAGTATTGACTTACTCCGGAACAAAATGTACCATTGTAAATGAGGCCGCTACAACAATCTACTGAAAAAGAGTCAAAACGATGCAAGAGGAGCTCCTAAACTTCGAAGGAATGGACCGATATAGTCTATATTTCAATCCCATACTGGACTGGATGAAATAATACGATGTGCAAAGCCTGCAACAATCAAAAACCCCCTGCGAGGATTATCTTGCGGATTTGCCATTTTGGTTGGTGCCGTCAGGGTTTCTTGGAGATTTTAGGCCAATATCTCAGGAAATATTGACTTACTCCGGCAAAAAATTGTACCGTAATAAAGCGAGCCACAAGAAAAAAAATCAAACCCAACAAAAACAAGAAGAATGGATTACTGACGAAATAAGAGAGCTTCGTCAAGAAAGAAGTAAATATCGAAACACCAACTTTGAAAGATACTGGGAAATTAACAAAGAAATTAGAAATGCTACCAGAACAGCACAAAATGCAATGCTACAACAGAAGTGCCAAGAAAATGAAATGCTGCAAAACATACATGATGATTTTAACTTACACAAAAAGTTGAAAGAAGCTGCAGGAATATACAGGCATTCATCATCGGGAATATTATTAGACGAAAATAATATTGCCGCATTTGAAACATCAGAGAGAAAACGAATTTGAAAAATTACGTCACTAGAATTTTTACAGATGACGAGAGGTCAACCTATGTTTTTAATCAACACGCCCTGACAGGAACACAAATAAACAAATGTGAAGTCGAATACGCAATTGCTTCTCTTAAGGACAGAAAAGCTGTTGGTCCTGATGAAATACCCTCCGAAATTCTTAAATTAATAGATGGAGAAAACGTTGATATATTAGTTACTCTTTTTAATTATATATATGACACCGGCCAATACCCACAACACTGGCTAAAATCAATCTTCATAACCATCCCGAAGAAGAAAAATGCAAAGAAATGCGATGAATACAGACTTATAAGTATAATGAACCACGTCTTGAAAATTTTCCTAAGAATTATTCAATTTGGTTTCAAAGAAGGAATGGGTACCAGAGAAGCTCTACTCAGCATACACTCGCTGATCCAAAACTGTCGTGATGTGCAAAAAGATGTTTCATAAATTATGCTAAAGCTTTTGATACAGTCCAGCACCATAAACTTATTGATATACTTGTATCAATCGGTATAGATGGAAAAGAAATTCAATGCATAAAAAATTTGTATTGGAACCAGACTGCATGTATTGATGTTAACGGCGAACTCACCGACGAAATCAGCATATCGAAGGGCGTCAGACAGGGATGTATATTGTCGCCACTTTTATTTAATATTTACTTCCAAAAAATATCCTAGCAAGCAGCATAAATGACCTACAAAAAGCATTAGACAAACTTACAACCTTAAGCGAACTATATGGGCTTAAAATTAACATCACAAAAACAAAATACATGATTATCGCTGACAATTCACAATACAGAAATTGAAAGAGTAACTACGTTCAAATATTTGGGGGTTTTGATAAATGACAAATGGGACGTATCACATGAAATTCGATGTCGAATAGAGATGGCCAGAGGAGCGTTTTATAAATACAATAAGCTACTAACAAGCCATGATATCGGAATTCAAACCAAAATCAGATTTGTGAAATGTTACGTATGGTCCGTACTACTATATGCAGCAGAGACATGGACAGCCAAAGATGAAAAAAAGCTAGAGGCATTTGAATTGTGGATATATAGAATAATTTTAAAAATTCCATGGACCGCTCGAATAAAGAATAATGAAGTCTAAAGATGAACGTGGATCGACTATTGATTAAAACAATAAAAAAATCGAAAAATCTCTTATTTAGGACACATAATGAGAAATGGCAAATACCAACTCATCCCAAACATTCTTAAAGGGAAAATTGAAGGAAGGCCCAGCAGAGGAAGAAGAGAACTCTCCTGGTTAAAGAATATTCAAGACTGGACTGGCTACGACGATGAAAGGAACTTGTTCAGGGCGGCCAAAAATAGAGAACTGCCGACTATATAAATAAAAAAATGTAAATGTAAATTGAAATGTAATTCTTTTATTGTAAAACTTTTTAATGTATGATCGCTTATATCCGTACAAGGGATGGGCAAATAAAAGAAGAAGAAGAAGAAGAAGAAAAAATTTCAAAACGATCCGTGAGGTGCTCTTAAGCTTCACTTTATCCGAATTTTGTGTGGGAGGTACTCGAAGGAGTGGGCCGATACAATCCATATTCCAACCTGATACATGACTGACCTGATACGATGTGGAAAGCCTGCACCAATCAGAAATTCCCTCCGAGGATTATCTTGCGGATTTGCCATTTTGGTTGGTGCCGTCAGGGTTTCTTGGAGCTTTTAGGCCAATATCTCAGGAAGTATGGACTTCCGCAAGAAAAAAATTGTACCGTCATAAAGGGAGCCGCAAGGAAAATTTACTGAAAAAAATTGCAAAACCATCCGAGAGGAGCCCTTAAACTTCACTTTATCCGAATTTTGTGTGGGAGGTACCCGAAGTAGTGGACAGATATAATTAATATTCGAACCAGATCTATATCTGGAAGGAATAATACGATGTGCAAAGTTTTGACCAAATCGATTGCTCCCTTCGAGAGTTATCGTTCAGACCATTTTACAGAAAAAATTTGAACTTTTGTGGGGAGGTACCAGAAGGAGTGGACCGATATGGCCCATCTTCGAACTTAAACTAAGTTTGGACAAAATATTACGATACCCAAAACTTGGTTCGAATCGGTTGAACCGTTCGAGAATTATCGTGCGCACAAGCCAGACAGACAGACATTTTTCGTATCAAAGTGTATATACCCTTCTAGCCTAAAGGCTGAAGGTATAATTAGTTGGTATCATTATGTGATTACCTACAGTGGCGTGCAAAAATCAGTACATGTACACTAATTTAAACGTATTTTGTAAATAATGCCACAGAGCAACTCGAACACTTAATCATATTCTGACACTGCAGCGCACTGTGGTTCCGCCCTTGGACAAAAATCGAACAATTTATCACGACAAATTTGATTGTGACTGAAATAAATATTCTCCACCGCAATTTTTAATATCCAGTATTATTTTTGCCAATTTACAGCTGCAATTTGTCAAGTTTAGTCGAAGAAGTTGAGACCTATATTGAACATTTGTTTCAAGGAGGTATGCTTTTCCCTCAGAACTCAAAATGCAAAATTAAAGCTAAATCGGTTGGAAAATTTGGCTATAATCGTCAAAATACTGAATATCGGGAGGTACGATTATATGAGAGATATTCCTAAACTTGGACATTTATTGAACATTTTTTGCACGGAGGTATGGTGTTCCCTCCGATGTCAAAATACAAAATTACAGTCAACTCGGTTAGAAAATCTGGCTAAAATCGTCAAAATACCGAACATCGGGAGGTACGTTTATGTGGGGCCTATATCTAAACTTGAACTTATAATGAACATATCGTCGGTGTCATGCTTAAGTGTTCCATACGCCAATTTTACTTTTTGAGATACAGGTGATTTCTAGATCGGCTTTCTCCTATCTGATCTAGTTTCCGAGATATCCACACATTGACACGAAAGCTTAAACTTTTTGCAGTTATGAAATTAATATTTTAAAAACTTACAAGATTAAAAACACATTTCCAAAATCAGAACTTTAATTTTCGATTTAGAAATATTTTATTTATAGAGGCAAAGATGGAAAAAATTTTTGTCACTTTGTTCCATGTGATTTACAATATTTCACATTTGTGTGATAAGTGTGGATATGGAACAAATCGACAAAAATTCTTTTTTTAAAAAAAATCTCTATAACTTTTATATTCCAATACATATTCCACTGTATTTTTGCAAATATGTTCTATATATTATTTTTAATATTTCAAGTCAAACATACAAATATTTTCTTTAGTCCGCTTCACGCAGTTGTGACGCAAAACATTAAAATGCGATTATCTCGAAACGGGCAAATGACATATGGAACACTTAAGCATGACACCGACGACATGTTGCAAGGAGGTATGCAACATTACATAATGCAAAATTACAGCCAAATCGATTGGAAATTTTGGCTAAAATCGTCAAAATATAAAAAATCGGGCGGTAAATTTATATGGGGGCTACACCCAAATGTGGACCTACATCCATTAAAATTTGTTTTCTCTCGTTATAAAACTGTATTTAAAATGTCGAGGCGGTAGCTCGATTAGAACTATTTTTGGCACTCCTTTCCATACAAGTGGGACCACTGTTCATAGGATGTCCAAAATACGAGATATGTATGTACGTATTTTGGCTTTTTTCGCTATCTTTACTACTTTGCTGTTATGAACGCCCAAAGGGTACTTGATGTCAAAAGAATTATTTTTCCAAACCGTTAAGAACTTTAGAAAGGCCTACAAAAAAATCAAGAGCTCATATGAATTGAATGTTGAGCGAACTTTCGAAATTCTTAATAGTCCGGTCAAAATAGACATTGAAATAGCAAAAATTCCCACAAAGCTGAATTTTGGTGGAGAGCTAGGGTTTGCCATTAGAAGCAACGACCTAAAAGTCCCCATCGATCCCATGTGTGCAAAAAAAATTATTCGGGGTCAAAGGTCAAAATTTAAGGGTTTTTAGGTTTTCGGATTAATTTTTTGAAAACGGTTGATCTAATCAAAAAGTGACTAAAGTAAATATTGTAGACAGAAAAATTATCTACAAGTTTGACCCTTATAATTTTTTTCTTAGAAGGAACCATTCTTGAGATATAGCTGTTCTAAAAAACACATGATTTTTATGCACTTATAAGGGAAATATGCACATATATTTAGACGAACCGGCTAAAATAAGCGAAGTAATCGGGTCTGTCCCCCAAAAAAATATATATTTTCTTGAAGAGCGAAATTATAGCTATCTTCTAAAAAAAATTCCAACAAATTCGGATTGTGTTTAGTAGAGTTATTCAATGTTAGAGTCATTTTATGCAAAAATAGCCCATTTAACCCACATGTATAATCGAAAGCCCAACGGGAACGAACCCAACGAAAACTCTCCGATTTTTTTGAAGTTTTGTCCGAAGGTAGGGTTTGTTGCGCTGATTACGGAAATGTATAATTTTCAACGGTTGCGGATCCGGTTCGCCGGTTATTAGACCCGAAAAGCAAAATTTAGACCCGGTTCTACTGAACCGATTACTGCAAAGTGGACATCGTTTGAAAGCTTACGGAAGTATCTAACACATAGTGTCATTACTTTAACCGGTTCGCCTTGACTTACGCGGCTAATTTTTTATTTGACTTTTAGATCGAGATATCTCGAAAATGGTAAGTCTTTTTTAAGAATCATAAAGACCAATCTTGTAGACAATTATTGATTCTACAACTTTTACTTTAGCGAGCTTTTGCTTAGTATTACCGCTTTTGAAAAAATTAAAAAAACTTAATAATGCCTCCAAAAATGACCTTTGACCCCGAATAACTTGTTTTGCACACATGGGATCGATGGGGACTTTTAGGACGTTGCTTCTAATGGCCAACCCTAGCTCTCCACCAAAATTCAGCTTTGTGGGAATTTTTGCTATTTCCCCCTTATACGCATGTCTATTTTGACCGGACTATAAGGGTTGACCCCGATTTATAAATTTCAGAAAATCGAAAAAAAAATTTATTGGCTTATTTTAAAGTAGAAGTAGCATAGAATATTTTGTAAAATGTTTAAGTCGATCGGAACAAAATTGGCAGAGATATAAACTTTGGACGGGAAAAATTTTAGTGTGTTTTGTATGCAACAAAACGTGTTTTTCTCGAAATGACATTTTTAAATCGGTGCCAACTCTAGCTCGAAAACTAATGAACCGATTGTCAAACAATTTTGTGGGGTTATCAAGGACATCAAAATCTAGTCCTACATCGATCGATTTTATTTTTAATTTTTTTGTCCGTTTTATGACCAGAAAACCTCAGTTTTTCTACTGAGGTTCTACTTTTACAATAAAATCTAATATTTCTTAAAAAATCTATGAAAGACTAGATCTTTATGTTCAAAATAAGCCCCCAAAAATATATCGGTTAATTAGTTTTCGAGCTAGAGATGGCACCGCAAAACGCTTTTACCAAAAGAGCGTTTCATGGACGGCCATTTGCAACAGAACAACATAATATTTTTCAACAAAAAAATTCAGACACTAGAATAAGATGTGTTCTAAAAAAAATCTACCAAAAAATTGGTTATTTTCTTGGAAAAAAGTCATGAACAATGGTGTTTAAGGCTTTACAAGTGGGGTTCAAACCCTAAGAAAAATGTGATGGATCTGACAATTTATTCTTCAATTGTGGACTAAAATAACTAATAAATAGCACACCGTCTGCAACATTATTCGCGCTCTCATATAAAAAGAAATGTTGCGCCATTTAGAAGTGTAAGCCGGGCCAATATGACGTAAAGTCATTATTAGTTTGTAATTCATATAAATCGTTCTATATTTGACCTAAAATATATTGTAATCATTTTATGTCCAAACCCGTGAGAAGTTATGAGGGACCATTAAGTTATAAAGGACTTCATACTGTCAGAGTAAGAATGAAGTTCTACGCTTACTATGTAAGGGGTTTATGCCTGCCAAAAGTAAAGTAATAAATGTCTAAAAAGTTCAAATAAAGTCAAATATTGAAGTAAAAAAATTGGCTCATTAGAATAGAACCCCCCTTTAAAACTTGGGAATACAGAAAGATTATAGTAGAATATCGATGCATATTTACTCTATATTGAAAACAAAGTACTTTCAGTAATATTCAGTAAAAAAATATTCCTCCTGATTAAGGATACACCCGTATATCCTGCTTTGGCAAGGATTCTTTAAATAATCGGGTGTAAGCCCAACAAAGCTTGCTTTTTTCATTCAACAAGTTTATTTTTGGAAGCGTGCTGTCTCCTTTAGTCGTATGTTTTACGCATAAATCATTCCCATACATTTTGTAGAATATTTACCACTGTAGAATATGGCGGACCCGCAAGGATTTTCGCATTTCTTTTCAAAATTTTAAGTTTTTATGACTCGAAGTGTACAAAAGTTTATAAAATCGTGATGAAATTTCCACACGGGAATTTCATAACGATTTTATAAACGTTTGTACACGTCGAGTCATAAAAACTTACATTTTTGAAAAGAAATGCGGATGTCCTTGCGGGGCCGCCAGATTCTAGAGTGGAAAATATTCTCTAAAATGTATGGGAATGATTTATGCGTAAAATGTACGACTAAAGGAGACGGCAATCTTCCAAAAATAAACTTGTTGAATGAAAAAAGCAAGCTTTGTTGGGCATTACACCCGATTATTTAAAGAATCCTTGCCAAAGCAGGATATACGGGTGTATCCTTAATCAGGAGGGATATACTTTTACTGAATATTACTGAAAGTACTTCGTTTTCAATATAGAGAAAATATGCGTCGATATTCTACTACAATCTTTCTGTATTCCCAAGTTTTAAAGGGGGGTTCTATTCTAATGAGCCAATTTTTTTACTTCAATTTTTGACTTCATTTTGTTTTCATTGCATAATTCTTATACAAATTGGACTTGAATGCAAATGAATGACTAAGTTTACTCCAAACACATGAAGCAAAATATAATAAAACTTAATAATTTCATGTCTTGTATAATTTGGAAAAAATGGAGATTGAAAAAAAATTTGCAGGGGGGTTCTATTCAAGTGAGCGGTAGTGTATGTAGATATAGCTTTCATATAAATCTTCCATCCGATGTTCTCCCATTTTGTGTTTAAGCTGCACAAAGGTCACAATTTGCATCCGATCGCTTTAAAATTTGGTATGGTAAATCCTGTTCAATTTAGAATCTCCTCCGGAAAATTTGTTTATGATCTATTCAAATATATGGGCACAGATTTCTAAAATTGGGTTTTCCATTTTAAAAAAATTCAAAAAATTTTTGATGTTACGTGAATGATTTTGGTACATAGACTAAGAAAAAATCGTTGTTCCTAAAATGTTTTTGTAACTAACCTTGATCGTTGCGCGCAAAGGATATGACCGTTTAAATTTGAATGTTTAGAAAAAAATTTATAAAAATCGCGGATTGATATAATAAGCTCCCTATAGGACTTTGTCACCATAATAGTAGACACTACATATTATGGTGACAAAGTCAACACTTTGTCAACATGTTGTCAACTATTGATACTTTTACCTTAATAAGAAGAGGCATTGTTTATTTTAACAGCTGATAGCCCAACGAAGCATCTTCTTATTTTTTCTTCATTTTCTTAATCGTTTGGTGTAATAATAATAATAATTTTGGCCGTTCGTGAAAAAAATGTTCTTGTGAAAAAGCAATAAAATATCGTGAATTTAACGAGTAATTAAACTTAAGGTATGTTCCGTGTAGGAACGGCATATTTTTAACAAAAAATTATACATGCAATGTTCAAATGTACATATGAATGTGTTTTATAATTGTTAAATAAATGTTGCCAAGGAAATAAAAAAAATACATTTTAATAACAACAAAAAGTATGAGCAAAAGAAATTATGAAAGACAAGTGAAAAAATAGACAATTCTATATCAAAATACAAATTCTGAGGCGGCTGACTTTTGGGGTGAAACTTAGACAATTAGACATTTTGTGGAATCTTTAGAGAAGATTCTAGAGCCTGGCGAATATAATGTCCCGTCTCGCTGGAACGCAACTTACATCTGATATTTGGGTACAACATAACCCAAACGTTTGTACAATTTTTTATAAAATGCTGTTCGATAACAAACTTGTTCAGTAAAAGAGAAATGAGAGGAAGTTGCAAGTACTTTTAACTTGCGAAGTTATCGAACAGATCTATAATAATGAGTTACAATGTTGAAGGATTATTTGGCAAAAATCGGTATGTAAGCAAATGTTAGGACATCTTGGAAAAAAACTATTGATTTTGGTGATGGTCGGATAATATTCAGGGATCGGAATGGGCAAAGAACTTATTTGGACAAAAAGTCAACGTTTTATTTCAAAGCGAATAACTTCTTCTATAAGGGGCACATCAAAAGCAAAAAGCGCTGATGAAAGCAGAAAATATCGCCTTTGCAACGATGTCCAACAACGAAGATATCGCAATAACCGCTAATAGAACACAACTTTTCATTTTTGCGATTTCAAATAATAATGACGAATATCACAGCTTTGGTTGGGGACTTTCCAAAAGCAAAGTCTCACTATGAAAGTAGAAAATCCCATCTTTACAATGATGTAAAGCAGGTTGGCGTAGGTGGCCAAATAAAGGAGATATCGCAATAGTAGGTAATACATCCCATTTTTTATTTTTTTTTTTTTTGTAATCACGCTACACATCGCAATTTTGATTGGATCGGCATGGGTGTTAATGGGTGTCACACAGAGAAAGAATTCTATTGGTGGTTGGCGTACATCCCACTTTTCCATTTTTTTATTTGAGTTTTACTGACGATGCACTTAAATGCGTTTCAACAAAATTGACCTGTATTAATGAAGACATTCAGAGCAAAGACGCTAGCCTATCCCAATTTTAATATTTTGAATTTTACCAGTCAAAAGCTTATGCAAAGGGGTAGTGGTGTACGGTATCACATAGTCGGCCCCGACCCGACTATAGCCATGTCTCACATGTTTACCTTAATACGGCCACAGTTTCCAGTTTATACATTTTCCTTGGTTGAAGTCGGGCAAGAAAGAATTGAAAGAATTGTTATCAACATTACCTTTAAAATGCACTTAATAAAATTGGATTTTAATTTCTAACTGTTATTATCTTTAACTAAAATTAGTAGCAAATCCTGAAAATTCTACAAGTTACGTTAGCAGTAATAAAACAATGTACTAGTTTTTGTCATTACATAATATAAATTATACAACTGTTTCCACACATTTCTGTGTATTGGACAATCATTCCTTTGTTTTTCAACTACCTGCACAACTGACGGCGGTATTTCCAAAAAAATATTCAAAGGAAAGGAAATAAAAGCAGCAACCAAAAGACATAAAAATTCAACACAATTGAATGGCCTTGACTGGAGGACAATTTAGTATCCTGTCGTTTGGACAACATTTTATGAATTATGAACATACATTTTTATTATTATGGAATCAAAACTACAACTATTATTTTCAATAAACGAGACATATTTTTTTCTTTTACAGGTAACCAACGAACAGATGTTTGGTTGAGTAGATACATGTAAACGTTTGGTTAATTTCGAAATATTGAATTTTGTATGAATTGATTTAAGTAATTAACACGATTTTATTATACGACGATATCTGGAAATAATGTCAGCATTACGTTAAACATAAAAAAATAATTTGAGCATATCTTTCCATTTGGTCAACTTGTTAATGGTATTATTGCCGGTTCAATGGATTGCGAGAATGTAAAAAGGCTGTTTAATGTGGAGTGATAAACAGTTTAAATAAAAAGTAATTTAATAATAAAATGAAATTTCATTAAGTTGGGTATGTTTTGAAGTCATCTGGCGGATACAGTTGGTTACGTTCAATAAGATTTTATAAATCATTGCTAATCATTATACCCTACACCACTATGTGGGGAGGGTATTATAAGTTGGTTTTGGCCAAAAAGCTAGTAACGCATCAAAATAATGGTGTAGACCCATACATATATATACCAAAATGAATGTCTCGACGAGATGAGTCCATCTGGCTATGTGTGTCCATCCGTCTGTCCATCTAAACTTTGTAATCATGCTACAGGTCGCAATTTTAATCCGATCGTCACTAAATTTGGGTGTTGATGAAGGTCCCGGAGGGGAAGAAGCCTATTGATTTTGGTGATGATATTATTCAGGGGTCGGAATGGACAAAAAACTTATTTGGGGAAAAATTCAACATTTGATTTCAAAGCGAATATCTCCGCTTCTATATGGGGCATATCAAATCAAAAGTAGAAAATGTCGCCTTCGCAACGATGTACCGAAAGTTGTCGTAGGTGGTTAAACAACGAAGATATCGCAATATCTGCTAATAGAACCCAACTTTTCATTTTTGCGATTTTAATAGTAATGAAGAAGATCACAGCTTTAGTTGGGGACCTTCCAAAACCAAAATCTGACTATGAAAGTAGAAAATCCCATCTTTACAATGATGCAAAGTAGGTTGGCGTTGGTTGCCAAATAACGGGGATATAGTCCGGTCAAAATAGACATGCGTATAAGGGGGAAATAGCAAAAATTCCCACAAAGCTGAATTTTGGTGGAGAGCTAGGGTTAGCCATTAGAAGCAACGTCCTAAAAGTCCCCATCGATCCCATGTGTGCAAAACAAGTTATTCGGGGTCAAAGGTCATTTTTGGAGGCATTATTCAGGTTTTTTAATTTTTCTCAAAAACGGTAAGACTTAGCAAAAGCCGGCTAAAGTAAAAGTTGTAGATTTAATAATTGTCTACAAGAGTGGTCTTTATGATACTTAAAAAATACTTACCATTTTCGAGATATCGCGATCTAAAGGTCAAATAAAAAATTAGCCGTGTAAGTACATTATGAGGCGAACCGGTTAAAGTAACGACACTATGTGGTAGATACTTCCGTAAGCTTTCAGACGATATCCACTTTGCAGGAATCGGATCAGTAGATCCGGGTCTAACCCGGTTTTTAAATTTGGCCTTTCGGGTCGAATAACCGGCGAACCGGATCCGCAACCGTTGAAAATTATACATTTCCGTAATCAGCGCAACAAACCTTACCTTCGGACAAAACTTGAAAAAAAATCGGAGAGTTTTCGTTAGGGTCGTTCCCTTTGGGCTTTCGATTACACATGTGGGTTAAATGGGCTATTTTTGCATAAAATGACTCTAACATTGAATAACTCTACTAAACAAGCTCCGATTTTGTTGGAATTTTTTTTAGAAGATAGCTATAATCTCGCTCTTCAAGAAAATATATATATTTTTGGTGGACAGACCCGATTACTTCGCTTATTTTAGCCGGTTCGTCTGAATATGTGCATATTTCCCTTATAAGTGCATAAAAATCATGTGTTTTTTAGAACAGCTATATCTCAAGAATGGTTCCTTGTAGGAAAAAAATTATAAAGGTCAAACTTGTAGATAATTTTTCTGTCTACAATATTTACTTTAATCACTTTTTGATTAGATCAACCGTTTTCAAAAAATAAATCCGAAAACCAAAAAACCCTTAAAATTTGACCTTTGACCCCGAATAATTTTTTTTGCACACATGGGATCGATGGGGACTTTTAGGACGTTGCTTCTAATGGCAAACTCTAGCTCTCCACCAAAATTCAGCTTTGTGGGAATTTTTGCTATTTCAATGTCTATTTTGACCGGACTAATATCGCAACAGTCGGTAATACATCTCATTTTTTAATTTTTTTGTAATCACGCTACAGGTCGCTCATATAGGATAGTCCTTTATCGACATACAAATATTTAATTTGCCGACTCTTGAAATTTGTGAAAAGTGATCGGACGAAAATGTTCACAATTAAATTCCACTTTTTTGCAAAGTGACTTTTTCAAGTTACTGTAAACAACATAACACATGATTGTATGTCAAACTGTTCTGAGTACTTTTAGGCCAAAAACTGAAACTTTCAAAAAAAAAGACAAGTGAGCAAAGGTCATCAGCCACCCCGACGGTTTGCATTCATTATCAGATTTTTTGCTCTTGGAGTAGGTCCAACAGAGGCGGAGATATCCGTTAGGGCTATGACTTTTTGAATTTTTTTCCTCAAAATAGATTTTCTGTAGCGAGAATGAATGAACTTTTGTCTATTAATGTTTTTTTTTAATATATGAAATAAAGTTATATATAATATAAAATGATATATATGTTATAATATAACACTATGCAACACTGAAAATGCAAACAACTTCTAGTATGCATTTTTTGAAAGTACATAATAAGGCTACAAAAACCCTAGTAGGGTTTTGTCCTGTCAGATCCAGTTCGGATTTTATGGTCTCATCTATACCGGGCTAAAACTACACTTTTTGTATTTATCAGGCCTTTATCTCAGAAAAAAAAAGGAATTTGGCCTTGCTGTCTTTAGCAATATCGTAGACCTAAACTACTAGAACTTATTTGTTACCCACATAAGAAAAACTTCATCTAGGGCATCCAAATCGATAAAATATAGAAAATTTTACATAATTTTCTGAATTCTGGTCGGTATCAGCTAAACTATTAGGAGTTGAACCAAGTAGCCTTTTGCAACAATCATCCAAATCATGTTATCAGAAATTCTTCAGAACATTCTGAAACTCTAAAATGCTTATTTCATGTTGTTTCAGCGGTATTTGGTATCACATTTTTTACAACACCTATTTCAAACACAGTTCACACCAACAGATTATTCTCGCATCTCGGATTTCACTACATTATTGACATATATGGTAAATCGTCGTTGAAAAATATAGTGAAAACAACGTGATAGAGGCATTTTACAACAATAGAATGCTCTGAAGAGTTGTGTATTACATTCCAGTTTTGGAGATATGGTGCAAAATGTATACAAATTATGGAATTTTTAGATATATTTTGAAATTTGAGGGAATAATGTAATTTTTCGAGATCATTATTTCTCCGAATATTTTATTCTTGTCCTTATCTACACATTTGCTTCAGAGGTCAGAAGAAGATTCGTATTGGTTTCCGAGATATAGCCCCAAATTTCTTTAAAAACTCGATAATTATCCATGTTTAGATGGGGCCATAAAATCCGAGCTGGATCTGACACAACAAAACCCAACTAGGGTTTTTTGCCGATTGGGTCTGTACTTTCAAAAAATCATCAATTCGAATTGTTTGCACAAGATTGCCTTAAAAATGTTGCACAGTGTAATACAAAATTAGTGAGAAACAAACGGTTATGTAATTTTGGTTATGCCCTTTCAGTTAAATATCTGCTTACAGTGACTTCAAAAAATTGTCAAACGTTCTGAAAAATAAAAACTTTAAAAGCCTTTTGTGCGGAAGCTTTTTTCATCGAATCACTCTATAATAGAGCTGCTCATACAACTACAAGCACATTTTGTTATTGTGTTGGTTTTGAAACACAAACATTTTGATAGTTTCCCAACATACCGATTTTATAAAATTTACGAAAAATAATTCGTATAAATACATTTTTCAATTACACGGATATTTTCATAAGAATCAAGTTTCTTTTATTCTCCAGTGGCTACACAAGAATTTATAATTCAAATATGATACTTTTTCGAGTAATGTTGGTTTGTCTTGTGTAATGGAAAAAATGTGTATTGAAAATTTTCATTTCAAAAACAAAAGCTCTCTTTTTTAATTGTGTGAGTGAGCAAATTGACACACACCGACAGCAGAAGGGCGCCCTTGTTCTATAATCAAGATTTTAAGCAATCTTAGGTAAAAAATCATTAAAATATCATACAGGGATATGAGGTTGTAAAAAAGTCATAATCCTAATATCCGCCTTGGGAATTTAATTATACAAATTGGAAATTCGGATACCTGAGCGTCTTTTTCTATATCGCTTGTATTTGACCACTTTTCTTAACGCAATTGGAACCAGTTTAAAGCTCAGCAAACAAGTAAGAACGGGGTTATTTCTGCCAGGCCGAACTTGTTATACCCTCCACCACGAGTTATATTGAAGTAAAATGGAACAATTAGTTTCCTTTCGTTTAGGAGGAAGACTAAATACCAAATTTCAGCAAGTTCGCTAAAACAATGTGGCTAAACTTAAAAATACCGAAATTAGGGAGGTACCGTTCCATGGGGGCTATATCAAAACATCGAACTACACCTACAAATTTCTGGCGGAACGTTTTTAGACTCAAAGAAGAATAAATACCAAATTTCCGATATTTCGGTAAAATTTTCAAAATACCTAAAATCAAGAGATACGTTTCTATGGGAGATATAGGAACCCCCGGACCTATACTGAAAATTCTCTTTTGGAATAGGAATAGTCTTCCATAGACTAAATAACAAATTTCAGTCTTTCGGTGGGATATTGACGTCACAACCTTCAGAATTACAATTATCGGGAGGTACCGTTCTATGGGGGCTATATCGAAACGGGTACCTATACAGACGAATTTCAGTCAAACAGGCTTTTACCTCCAACAATGCCTAAATACCAAATTTCAGCCATTTCGCTGGGTTGCTGTGGCCACAACCTTCAAAATACCGAAAATCGGCAGGTACCGTTCTATGGAAGCTATATGAAGGCATGGACCTATACCGAAAAATTTTATATGGAACGTTTAATACCACATATGAAGACCATATTTTATTTGGGTGGAATTTTGAGGCCTCAACCTTCAAAATATCGGAAATGCCGTTTATGGGGGCTATACTAAAGCATGGACCTGTATCGTCAAATATCTGGGTTAACGTTTTGTACGCTCAACGAAGACTAAATAACAAATTTCAGTCATATCTGAGGAATATTGAGGCCACAACCTTCAAAATACCGAAAATCGGGAGGTACGTTCTATGAGGGCTATATGAAGGCGTGGACCTATACCGACAAATTTCTGGGGGAAAGTTTTATTCCTACAATGAAGGCTAAGTACCAAATTTCAGCAATTAATTGCTTATCACATATTTAAAATCGCTCAAAATGGAAGTCCTTGATGAGTATATTAAGTATATTAACCCGGAAGAACGGATTCAGAATTTCGAGTTCTGCTCATTTGATTTGGCTAAAGGCGTCTATGAAGCACAGCTACAATTTACAGGAGTTTTATGGGGTCCAAACAACTTATGTCATACTTCAAAAGTTTGATCTGCAGAATTTTTCCTTTTGTGTTCGAAATGTGAATACAGTTCTACGAAATTGTCAACCTCCAAAGCCGGGGCATAGTGTTATTGAATAATTCTTTTTCCATATTTTTTTATTTTCTTATCAAACCAAATGCAATCCCCTTTATTAAAAATAATTTCAACAATATCATAATTAATGTTAATTGATTGCACTGATTTTTCTAGTTCAATTGTTGGTACAAGCGAATTAACAAATGTTTATTATCTGCCATAAACCACCATACGGTCCATATACGGTCACACAAATACGAAAACAAATATATATTATTTATATCAAATTTAGACACTCTAGACGCCTAGTAGCAAGCCTGTACACCATATAAATCCTAGTATTTGAATAAAACCTCTGCCGGTATTAGTTTCTATTTGGATACCTACCTTCAAAGTGTGTCAAAATGTTTCGGCAACTTTAAGAGATGATTTTTTTCTAGTTTTGTTTCCAATTTACGTTACCCTAAATAGAAAAGTAAACATTTTACACCACTCAGAGTCGTGTTCAAATACAAGTGTTTTTTTTTTTAACATCCGTTGTTCCATTGGCAAAGGTGCTAATTTCATGAGACTTCAATTAGACTACCAATATTTTTCCTATAACGTCAGCATTGGTTTTCGTTGTCGAATAGGTAGCGATCGTCTCGTCTTAAATGGAACATTAAAGTAAAAGTGTTAGGTTTGGTCTAAATCAAAATGTGTGATTAATTTGGTGGGTTATTTCAACAAAGATTTATATAAGATTTGTTCCATTTGTCCTCGGAAACGAATCTAAAGAAAAAAATTAAAAAAAAAAACATCAAAAACCGTAGAACCTAGTCTAAAAACCGTCAAATATCCGGAATGACGAATCCGCCCTCCATGAAAATTTTACATTTTTCTAATCAGCACAATAAACCCTGACTCTGGACAAAAATTCAGAAAAATAAAGTTGTTCCAAATTTAAATAATAATTGCGATCTTCACGGAACGTATACGTATTTACCGGTTAACCCCGATTATTTTAACCCATTCGCCTTATATGGGCATATAAATGATGAGTTTTTAGACAAAAAATTATCAAGACCAAACTTGTAGGACATTTTTTTTTTTGTCTACAACATTTACTCTAGTCACTTTTTGATTAGACCCACCGTTTTCCATAAAAAATACGAAAACCTGAAAAACCTACCTCCATTCCTCAACTCCAGACATCAATAAACGAAGGCCAAATACCAAATTTCAGCAATTTCGGTGGGATATTGAGGCTAACAGGGTGTTTTTGTAAAAATGCTTGCCTGTCACACGAACCGTTCGTACTAAAACGTATATGTACGTTCAAAATTTGGTTCTTGTAAAATTTTACGAACCATTCGTTTTTATCTGAAAGCTTTCGTCTATTTCATAAAAGCTTTTGTATTTCAGGGTTTCCATGATACTTATTTTGTGAATTTTGCATATGCATCTGCACGTAAAATGTGTTACTTGATGGCAACCCCGATAAACAGATGAAAAACAAAAAATAAGAAAAAGTGTAATCAAATTTGTCCAAAAATGATTGTGATAATATGAAGAAATGAATGTACATATACGCGTGTGCTTCTATGGAAATAAATAAAATTGCATTCCCTTCCAGTTTTCGTGTGTTTTGTGCCATTTATTACTCAAATTATTTAATTTTCATTCAAAACGATGGGTCTTTTCCATTCGTTTATTTTTGACGTATTCGTTCGTCTGATTTTGTTACGAAAACCAAAAAATTACGAAAATAAGAAAATAAAAAGCTTTCATTTGTTTGTCACACGAATACAAACGTCAACCGCTATGAAAACCAAATTGTGTCTTCGTTCATGAAATCGACGAACGAATGGGCAAAAACTTTTAACAAAAACACGCTGTCAATCCTTCAAAAAACCGAAAATCGGAAGGTACTGTTCTTTGGGGGCTATATGAAGACGTGAAGATATACTACCAAATTTCAATTGGACATTTTTATACCCCCAACGAAGACTAAATATCGAATTTCAGCCATTTCGTTGGGATATTAGGGCTAAAACCTTAAGAAATAGCGAAAATCGGGGGTATCGTTCTATGGGGGCTATACGAAGACGTGAACCTACGCTACAAATTTCAGTTGGAAAGTTTAATACCCCCCACGAAGACAAAATATGAAATTTCAGCCATTTCGTTGGGTTATTGGGGTTAAAAACTTTAAAATATCGAAAATTGGAGGGTACGGTTCTATGGGGCTATATGAAGACGTGGACCTATACCGACAAATTTCGGGTGGAAAATTGTATACCCCCAACGAATTCTATGTACCAAATTTCAGCGATAATGGGATAATAAGGCTGAAACCTTCAAAATGCCGAAAATCAGGAGGTACGTTTCTATGGGAACTATATCAAAACGAGGACCGATATAGCCTTCTAGGAGTAATAGAAACTCTATACCAAATTATAATGCTCTATCTTAAAAATTGCGAACTGTATCTTGATTTCACCAGACGGACGGACGGACATGGCTAATTCGACTTACAGTTTTATGCTGATAAAGAACATATATACTTTATAGAGTCTCCGACGAATAGCAAAGCAACATCTCGTCAATCAAAAATAAGACTTTACAAAACACTGATACTACCCGTGTTAATGTAGTACTGTAGTACTTGAGGTGTTTGAGAGAAAAATAATTCGAAATATCAATGAGCCAATATTCATTAACGGTGAATATACCCAGCAAAAATTTGGATCCGGTAGTCATTACGTAACCCATTACAAAGTAATGTAAACAAGCTTCTTTTTCCATTACAAGTAATTTGAAAAGTAATGGGATACTTCTTAAAAAAATTACAAGGCAAACCTACTTACTTTGCTCCTCACTAAGTAATAAGGACGGTGGCATAGTGAGTGTGTGTCCGACTATAAATCCTAGGGTTGTGTGTTCAACGCTCACTGTCGGCACGCGAGTTTTTTTTTAATTAAAAAATAACAGTTCGTGGTGCACATGTGTACTGCACATTAAAGTTCTTAAGCAACCCTTAATGTTCCTTAATGTAGTGTCTTTGGCTAGATATCAGAGGGTTCGTGTGTTCAACTCGCACAGCAAGCGAAATAAAATAAAGTAAAATAAAAGTAAGAAGTGTGATGAAATTAAAAAAAAATCTCCACATCAACTGTTCTAAAAAAATCCCTTACAAAACCCATGATTTTGGGAGGACTTTTTTTGCTGGGTAGACATCGTATGAGCTGTATCTGCTATACAACGACATCAGTATAGTTATTAACCCTACACCACTTTGTGGGGAGGGTATTATAAGCTTGTAACGCATCTAAATAAAGCTGGGTACACATTGTCAGTTCTGAATGACAGCTTCGTTGTTGCTTGCTAGTGTGGCCGTTCATTTTTATCATTCATCATGCAACCGCTAAATGTTTTGTGGTTGCTGGACGGTTTGACAGTTATCGATGATTGCGAAATATCGACATTCAGAACTGACAATGTTTATTGCTCTTAATGGTCGTAGATCCATACTTATACATACCAAAATTAATGTCTCGACGAGCTGACTCGATCTGGCTATGCGTGACCGTCCAATTTCAAATGGTGCACATACATAATTAAAAATTTCTAAAATTGCCAAAAATAACTTCATTACATCAGCCACAATTTCGTGAGTCTTATGCCAAACATTATGATTTTAGCTGTAGCCGTTGCACTATGGTTTCAATCAGGAAATAGTTGGCAAAAATATTTATTCTGAAGTTTCGAAATTTTAATTTGTGCGGTATAATAAAAAACATTTCAAATCAAACGAAAATGATTAGTTTGCAGTGCCAAAGTGACACTTTATTGTATTTTTATACCATCACCCGTTAGGCTAGAAAGGGTATCTAAGTTAACGATAGCTAAGCATTCTATCGTTACTTCAGAAAAACGTGAATACGCCTAATCTAACCTGATTGGCTGATTCACGAAATACGTTTGCAGTGTCAATGGAGTGTCAAATTTTCCCTGCACATAGTGCTCTAATTCATTGTCTTGATCACTTAATTAGCATGAAGACCCATTATAAAGAATGTAGAAAATTATGGTAGTTTTAAGTTTAGAACAGAAAAAAATTATGCCTTAATCACTTGACAATAAACACTTGAACGGATAAGTACAAAACCGTGGACTATTATATGCAATAATAGGCGACCAGCCTTTGGCAACTATAAATTTTTTAGCCGTTACTAAAGCCAAAAATGAATCTTTAAAGAAATTGAGTCTTTAAAAACGGGAGAAATAAGCGTAAAAAATACAAAGAGGTGGAAATAATAGACACAGTGGTATGTACCGAAAGTTTGGATGTCATTGTCGGAATTTGATGGCAAATTGGAAACATACGTTTCCTGGCGACAACCTGCCCATACGGCATACTAAGTGTTTGCAGTTGCTATAATAAGAAATAAAATTAAAGGACCTGCCGATGCAGTCCTATCGTCGTTCAACACGGTGTTGAACTTCGATGCAATAATTTCTAGGTTAGATTTTTTGTATGCGGATAAACGTCCCATACATTTAATTGAACACGAGTTGAGTACACTTAGGCAAGGTAACTCCACGGTGGCTCAATTCTACGATTTAGTAGAACAGAAGCTCAGTATACTAACAAATAAAACATGAAGCAATCCATATTTCACTAATTACACTTTAATGCCCTCTACATTTCAATAGTAACAATATTCATAGTTTTGTACCTTTGTCATTGTGAGTTTGTAAATATTCCAATTTCCCATTGTGATTGATTCATTGTATTTTAAAGTTAACTGGCAGAATGCAACTATGTAAATAATTTATTCTACTACTCTTGTAATACAACTCATTATTTACTACTTTCGATATACCATTTTATGCAACTGTAAACTATTAACGCCCTACTATTTCTTCTCACGATTAGTACTTAAGCTAGATCAAATTCAATAAAATCGCTCAGTTTGTGATCTACAATCTAACGCGTTACATAACCATCAGATAAGATCACAAGGGGTGATCTCCATTCTAACACGTTATGGTAACTATCAGATAAGATCACAATGAGACAATTTGTCCTTCCGGCAGTCTACATCAATCCTCGCTTGTGTTTTCCTGAACAATCTAAACCAGTAGTGCGATTCTGTAACTCCTTAACGACAGAATTAACGACGAATGTCGGTAGTTAACGATAATTTTTGGTAAGTGCTATTCTGTATACCAATTTTAACAATTTTTGTCGGTAAATTTTGTCGTTAATTACCGAAAATTATTGTTAAGTTAACAACCAAAAAAAAGTTGTTGTTAAGTCTTAACGACAGTACATTATTGCAATATTTTGCTGATTTCTTAAAAAAACGGCGTTTTTATATGAACATGTTAATGTTAATGAGGAGTGTACACAAGGTAAATTCTGCCTTATTGATAAAAATCTTCTTAAAGCGTTTACATAAGGGTTAACTATGTATGATAACATGGGTCAGCTTCGCCACTATTGTGCTTTCGCCAGCGCAGATTTTATTGAAGCTGCACAAAAACCACCAAAGAGAAAGTTGTAGCACTTCGATTAACTCATAACTTTTCCTTGGAGGCTGCGTTGACCTTTGTCTTACTTATTAAAGAGGAAAATCGTAAGCTAACGCTTCAAAAGAACTCAAGTGTGGTACTGTTATGTAAGGTTTATACCAATTCCCTTAACACTATCTTTGTAAGAGCCGTTCGTTGGCTTTTATGCCGTGTTGAAGCCAAAATGCTATAAGTTCGGATTTCCGAACTATAGGTCATGAGAAATTCCATTTAATATGGGCGTGAAATTAATAAATTACTCAAATGGCGGTAACGTGGATCCACGAACGTCACCGAAGAAGCTTAATTATGTGAAACTTCAAAGTTGAATTTTTACATAGCTCTTCTTATTATTGCGCTGTCCAAAATTACAGCGCTTTACATACAAATAGGAAGGATTTTACCAAATTTATAATTTTTAAATCATGCATTTATAAAGTACAATTCACTACAGTAGGAAGTGACCTTTTGACCAATGATCCTTACATACATACATCTATTAAATATTTTATGCCAGTAATACGTTAAAAATATGAATCTGTTGTAAACATAAATAATGCAGCTTCTGTTGATTCACCTAAGACGATGTGTGCATATACATATTTATTTGTCTAAAAGACAGGTTCTTGTCCACTTCAAAACCATAAATTGATAAATTGGGGATATTCTATATTTTGTTTCGCCGAGCTATTACGGTGGGGGCTAATGATATATTTCTTCATATCCTGGAATAAAACCACCAAAATATATGAAAATCGTGTATTGTTCCTTTACATCCTAGAAGTACTCACATACACACTTGAGGTTTTTGAAGTTGTAGTTACTCCTGGGTTTCGCATTGCAAGTATCCCAACTTGCAGACACTAATTGTAGGTACCTTCCCTCCAAGAGAAGATATTTTTACTCCTTTGCGCGTTTTATATTCGTAATTGCGAAGAAACAATATTTTTTACTTATAAATACATTAATAAATACCAAAATATATTATTTGACAATTTGTCTTCCCATCGATATTCGTCGGTATGTGCTAACGATTTCTACAATCGGTAACATAAAGTTACAGAATACAACATTCGTTAACTCAACCGAATATTTTCGTTAACTACCGATGTCGGTTCGTTATTAAACAAGTGAGCAAAGGCTATAGTCGGGACGGGGCCGACCATGTGATACCCTACACCACTAACCCTGTGCATAAGCTTTTCACTGGTAAACATTTCTTTTAGGGAATATAATCTACCACCAAAAATAATATGCCTCTTTCTCTTTGGGACCCCCATAAGCAACCAAAATTTAGTGACCATCCGATCAAAATTACGACCTTTAGCTTGATTGCAAAAAATGGAAGAATTGGATGCATTACCGACTATTGTGGTATCTCCCTTGTTTGACCACCTTCGCCAACCTGCTTTACACCAATGTAAAGTTAATATTTTCTTCTTACATTGACAGGCTTTGCCGTTGGAATACCACTACTAGAAACCGATATATTCACAAAGTATAAAACTTTGAATTTGTCTCCAAATGAGATTTCCCCATTCCGACCCCTAAATATTATCCGACTATCACCAAAGTCAATAGGCTTCTTCCTCTGTGGGGCCCCTATCTACCCCCAAAATTTCGTCACTTTCCGATCAAAATTCCAACTTGTAGCGTGATTAAAAAAATTGGGTATATTACTGAATTTTGCAATATCTCGGTTTGCTCACTTACGCCAACATACTTTGCATCAATATAAACGAGATCTTTTCTTCTTCCATTGACGGGTATTCCTTTTGGAATACTCCAACCAGAAGCGGAGATATTCGCATAAGGAAAAAACGTTGACTTTTCTCCACATAAGCTTTTCGCTTATTCCGACTCCTGAATATTATCCAACCATCACCAAACTAAATAGGCTTCTTCGTCTTTGGGAACTGCATCAACTCCCAAAAAATTCGTTACGATCCGATCAAAATTGCGACCTGTAGCGTGATTACAAACAAAACGGAAAATGGGATGCATTACCGACTATTGCGATATCTCTGTTGTTTGAGCAGCTACGACAACCTAATTTACATCGTTGTAAAGGTGATATTTTCTACTTTCCTTGTCAGGTTTTGCTTTAGATATACCTCTTAAAGAAACAGAGATATTGTCTTTGAAATAAAACGATGACCTTTCTCCAAATAAGTGTTTGCCCATTCCGACCCCTGAATATTATCTGAACATCATCAAAATCAATAGGCTTCTTACTCTTTGGGACCCCCATTAACCCCCAAGATTTCGTGACGATCCGATCAAAATTGCGACGTGTAGCGTGATTACAAAAATATCGGAAAATGGGATGCATTATCGACTATTGCCATATCTCTGCTATTTGACCGCCTACGACAGCCTACTTTACATCGTTGTAAAGGTGATATTTTCTACTTTCCTTGCTAGGTTTTGCTTTTGATATACCTCTTAAAGAAACAGAGATATTGGCTTTGAAATAAAATGTTGACTTTTCTTCAAATAAGTGTTTGCCCATTCCGTCCCCTAAATATTATCCGACCATCACCAAAATCAATATGCTTCTTCATCTGTGAGACCCCCATTAACCCTCAAATTTTCGTGACGATCCGATCAAAATTGCGACCTGTAGCGTGATTTCCAAAAAAATAGAAAAATGGGATGTATTAACGACTATTGCGATATCTCCGTCATTTGGTTACCTACGCCGACCTAGTTTGCATCATTGTAAAGACGGGATCTTCTACTTTCATAGTCAGGCTTTGCTTTTGAAAAGTTTACAACTAAAGCTGTCATATTCGTCAATATAATTAAAATCGCAAAATGAAAATTGGCGTTTTATTTGCTACTATTGTGATATCTTCGTTGTTTTATCACCTACGAGCACCTACTTTACATCATTAGAAAGGTGATATTTTTTATTTTAATTGTCAGGTTTTGCTTTTGGTATACCCCATATAGAAGCTGAGATATTCGCTTTGGAAAAAAACATTGTCTTTTTATCCACCTAAGTTTTTTGCCCTTTCCGACCCCTAAATATTATCCGACCATCACCAAAATCAATAGGCTTCTTCCCCTCCGGGACCCCCATCAACATGCAAAATTTCCTGACGATCCGATCAAAATTGCGACCTGTAGCGTGATTACAAAGTTTAGATGGACAGACGGACAGACGGACGGACGGACGGACTGACGGACGGACACACATAGCCAGATCGACTCAGCTCGTCGAGACATTCATTTTGGTATATATAAGTATGGGTCTACGACCATTATTTCGATGCGTTACAAACTTTTTGGGCAAAACCAACTTATAATACCCTCCCCACATAGTGGTGTAGGGTATAAAAAAGTTACAGAATTCCACTACAGATCGTTATAAACAGTATTAACCTACGATAATGAAGTAGCGCTAACAATTAAGGAGAAGTATAGAAGAGATGATTTTCGAGTTTTTATATCTGGTCTTCGAAAGCTTCTTTGTGACATACTGCGCGAACAGAAGTCTTACCAACGGCTTTAGCTTTGGCCCAAAAGGTCGAAGCCGACCATGAACGGTATGTATTGCAACTGCATTTGGTAATAGAAATAATGGAGGTCAAAAGCAGTACGTGAAAAATACGGATAATGAGACTCTTATAACAGAAAATGTAACGAAAAATTCAAATTATAAGAAAAAATACGGAAAATATCAAGATCAGAAAGACGTTGGTCCTTCTACTAGGTTCAAACCGCATTACGAGAATAAAAGTCTAGAACCGATGGGACCATCAACATCTCAATTTAGGCAGACAACATACTACCAAAATAAAAATAATAACAATGTATCCATGTCTCAAAAACAACCGTTCAAACGCCCGGGAGGATCAGACAGATACACAAGTCCAAAATTACAAAGGGTGAATAACATTACCCAAGAATCAAATTCGAATCAGCAATACGAAGGGGTTTCTACAGCAGAAACCCAGAATATTGAGGATGAGCTTTCGGAATCCACAGATTATGTTAATTTTTTAGTGGAAAGGCCCTGCTACCGTTCATAAGGCGGACGATAGCAGGAAAGGCGTTGAAAGTTTTAATCGACACTGGAGCCTCAAAAAATTATGTAAAGCCTTTGACCCAACTAAAACACGTAATGCCCGTAAATAAGCCTTTTTCCGTTCATTCCATTCATGGTCAAAATTTGGTTAAGCAAAAGTGTCTTATAAACGTACTTGGCTCGACTTCTACATTCTTCGTTTTAGATTCCTTGACAACTTTCGATGGAATTATCGGGTTAGATTTTTTAATGAGCATAAATGCAAGTATAGGTCTGAAGAACGAAGAAATTTCGCACAATAAAGGTTCCGAAAAAATCGAGTTCTTTAATGCAGTTGATTTTGTAAATAAGGAAAACAAGCAACTTCTGGCTGATGGAATTATCAGGCCTTCTAGGTCTCCCTATAATAACCCATTTTGGGTTGTCGATAAAAAAGGAATTGACGAAATGGGAAATAAAAAGAAACGGCTCGTCATAGATTTCAGAAAGCTAAATAGCAAAACAATTGCTGACAAATACCCTGTACCAAATATCAGTGTAATATTGTCGAATTTAGGCAAAGCTTAATTTTTTCCACGTTGGACCTAAAATCCGGGTTTCACCAAATATAACATGCAGAAAGGGACCGAGAAAAAACAGCCTTTTGTAAACAATGGTAAGTACGTCGTGTCGTCTTCCCTTTGCATTGAAAAATGCTTCCAGTATGTTTCAAAGGGCCATGGGTGACGTTCTTAGGGACGAAATAGGGAAAACTTGTTACGTATATGTTGATGACGTGATCATATTTTCGGAAACGAAAAGTGAACACGTAAAGCATATTGATACTAAAAAAATTGTATTAAGCAAATATGAGGGTATCAATGGAAAAAATCTAACTTTTTTAAGACAGAGCTAGAATATCTTGGTTTTATGATATCGAGAGAGGCTATAAAAACTCATCCTAAAAAAATAAAAGCAATAACAAATTACGCAGTACCTACAACATTATTTGCCCTTCATTCATTTCTCGGATTGGCAAGCTACTATCGCTGCTTTATAAAGGACTACGCAACAATAGCTAGCCCCTGACAGACATTCTAAAGGGTGACAACGGAAAAGTCCACGCAACTCAGTCGAAGAATATTCGGATTAACGTTAATGAAATACTCCACAAAGCTTTCAACAAACTAAAGTCTATATTGACATCAGATGGTGTCATGTTAATGTACCCAGATTTTAAAAGAGCATTTGATCCAACGACAGATTCTTCTTCATATGGTATTGGTGCCGTTCTTTCACCAGACGGAAAACCAATTACGATGATCTCAAGGACGCTAAGAGACCAAGAAGTTAACTTTGCAACAAATGAAAGGGAACACTTAGCTATTGTCTGGACTCTAAAAAAACTTGCGGAATTACCTATATGGAGTTAAAACACTCAATATATTTATAGATCATCAACCATTAACGTTTGCGGTTTCTGACAAAAACCCTAACGCGAAGATAAAACATTGGAAGGCGTTTATTGATGAGCACAACGCTCATATTTTCTATAAACCGGGTAAAGAAAATTTGTTGTAATGTTATTAAATGCGATTTGCCAACACTGACTTTCGTACAACATAGACTAGTCGAATTTTTCCCGTCAACATAATTTCGTCAAACGATGAAATATTTTGTTAATGTTCTAGACCACAACGAGCAAATGGAAATAGTTGTAACAGAACATAATAGAGCCCACAGAGCGGCACAAGAAAAAGTGAAGCAAATACTAGAAGACTATTACTTCCCAAAAATGACGAAGATGGCAAACGAAGTAGTAATGAATTGTAAAATATGTGCTAAAGCCAAATATCAGAGCACCCTAAACTTCACCTTATATCTGAGACGTTTATTCCGTCATACACGGAGGAAATATTGCACATTGGCATTTTTTCTACGAACAAACAACATTTTTTAACTTGTATTGACAAATTTTCTAAATTTGCAGTAGTACAACCTCTGCAATCCCGAACAATTAATGATGTCAAATTGCCAATCATTCAACTAATGAACATCTTTCCTAAAACAAAAACAATCTATTGTGATAATGAAAAATCTCTAAATTCTGAAACAATAAAATCTATATAAAGAGACCGTTTTTCGGTCGAGATAGCAAACGCACCTCCTTTGCACAGTACATCTAATGGTCAAGTGGAGCGATTACACAGCACATTAGGGGAGATTGCAAGATGTCTTTTAAATCGAGAAAGGTTTGGAAGACACGGTTGACTTAATACTTCAGTCCACTGTTGAATACAACAGGACAATCCATTCTGTGACTGGTAAGAGACCCATTGACATTGTCCATTCAGCTCCTTTAGGGCTAAAACAAGAAATAATAGAAAAAAATCAAAATGCTCAAACACAACAGTTAAATTATTTTAATAGAAATCGACACAACCGCATCTTGTAAAAAATAGCAGACGTTTAGGCAATAAACTTACACCATTATACGAAGCAGCTGTTATTGAGGCAGATTTAGGAACGGCAGTTCTCATTAAAGGGAAGGTGGTCCATAAGAACAATTTGAAAAAAGTATTACAACTTATTTGTTTATATTGTTCTCTCGTTATAGGTGAAGCAAAAATAATCGATTATAGCCACTCAGACTATATTCCTATAATTGATGGAAGTATCACTACTTACAGAGAATTCGGATATGTCAGACACACCACCAACCTATCGGTATACATCGATGTTATTTATGAAAATCGGGAGCTTCTAGAACTACTTCTCCAATCTCAGGCTAAGAAATTGGTCATTTCAGACTCGGACCATATAGAGACACTCTTATCTTCTTTAAGCGTTCATCATAGAAGTGTCAGAAGTTTAAATTTTCTTGGCAGAACATTAAAAATTATTGCGGAAACGCCCGATCATGACGATTTTGAAGACACACGATTAAAAATAGAGCAATTGATTGCTTCAAATTAAAAAACTAACCCAAGCTATAAACACTATTGCAAGAAAAAAAGGAAAATTTATCGACTCAGGCAAACTTTTAGAAATACAAAATAAAATGTTAACTATTACCCTGGAAAAAATTAGGCTAATAAATCCTATCATTCTTGATAATGAAGACGTATACCCTATTATCAATAACTTGCATTCCAACAACATTAGTGTAACAGAGATAATAAGCCTATCTAGCCTTAAGATTATACAAGATAACAGTTTAATAAATTTCATTATTAAGTTTCCCATATGCGAGACTTTGTGCAGGAAAATATTAGTCTACCCTGTCCATAATTCTGGAAAAATTCTGAACTTCGGCGAAAATAATATAGTGGCTGAGTCTGAGAGTAAGGTTTATGCCGTGGCGAAATATCAATCATCCATGACGACTGTTTTATGCAAAATATCAGATATCAGAGAGTCAATGGCACATTTTTGATGGCCTATGAAGAAAGTATTCGTGTAAATGGTACATTTTATATTAACAGGAACAATATGGTAAAGGCAAAACCGGGAACCCCTTCATTCCCATTAATCAGTATAACTGAGCATAAAAATATCTTGAGCTTACCCCTTTTACGACAAATGAATTTTGAGAATTTGAACCACATAAACCAATTAAAACGAGAAACAAAATCACACTCGTACTTTTTCATGCTTGCTGCTTTTAGTTTATTTCTTACTCTCTACGCTGTTACTGCAACATTCAGGTGCTACCTGAAGAATAGAAAAAAGGCTAAAATTAACGTGGCAATAGAAACAGTGCTTACCAAGGCCGGGAACGGCCTTGACTTGGGAGAGGGAGTAGTTAGCGATAGCTAAGCATTCTATCGTTACTTCAGAAATACGTGAATACTCCAAATCTAACCTGACTGGCTGATTCACGAAATATTTTTGCAGTGACAATGGAGTGTCAAATTTTCCCTGCACATAGTGCTCTAATTCATTGTCCTGATCACTTAATTAAGCATGAAGACCCATAATAAAGCATGTAGAAAATGATGGATCAGCATTTTACGTTATGACAGTTTTAAGTTTAGAATAGAAAAAAAAATTATGCTTTAATCACCTGACAATAAATACTTGAACGGATAAGTACAAAATCGTGGTCTATTATTTGCACTAATTAATACAAAAGCTTACCGGAGATGGCTTTTATCTATGCAAAAGTTCACCGGAGATGACTTTTCCTATACAAAAGTTCACCGGAGATGACTTTTCCTATACAAAAGTTTACCGGAGATGACTTTTCCTATGCAAAAGTTCAACGGAGATGATTTTTCCTTTACAAAAGTTCACCGGAGATGACTTTTCCTATACAAAAGTTCACCGGAGATGATTTTTCCTATACAAAAGTTCACCGGAGATGACTTTTCCTATACAAAAGTTCACCGGAGATGACCTTTCCTATTCAAAAGTTCACCGGAGATGACTTTTCCTATGCAAAAGTTCACCGGAGATGACATTCCCTATACAAAAGTTCACCGCAGATGACTTTTCCTATACAAAAGTTCACCGGAGATGACTTTTCCTATACAAAAGTTCACCAGAGATTACATTTCATGTAGAAAGTTCACCGGAGATGACTTTTCCTATACAAAAGTTCACCGGAGATAACTTTTCCTATGCAAAAGTTCGCCGAAGATGACTTTTCCTATACAAAAGGTCACCGGAGATGAATTTTCCTATACAAAATTTCACCGGAGATGACTTTTCCTATGTAAAAGTTCACCGGAGATGACTTTTCCTATACAAAACTTCACCGGAGATGACTTTTCCTATGCAAAAGTTCACCGAAGATGACTTTTCCTATACAAAAGTTCACCGGAGATGACTTTTCCTATGCAAAAGTTCACCGAAGATGACTTTTCCTATACAAAAGTTCACCGGAGATGAATTTTCCTATACAAAATTTCACCGGAGATGATTTTTCCTATACAAAAGTTCACCGGAGATGACTTTTCCAATACAAAATTTCACCGGAGATGACTTTTCCTATGTAAAAGTTCAACGGAGATGACATTTGCTATACAAAAGTTCACTGGAGATGACTTTTCCTATACAAAAGTTCACCGGAGATGACAGTTCCTATACAAAAGTTCACCGGAGATGACTTTCCTATACAAAAGTTCACCGGAGATGACTTTTGCTATACTAAATTTCACCGGAGATGGCTTTTCCTATACAAAATTTCACCGGAGATGGCTTTTCCTATACAAAATTTAACCGGAGATTACTTTTCCTATACAAAAGTTCATCGGAGATTACTTTTCCTATACAAACGTTCACCGGGGATGACTTTTCCTATACAAAAATTCACCGGAGATGACTTTTCCTATACAAAAGTTCACCGGAGATGAATTTTCCTATAGAAAAGTTCACCGGAGATGAATTTTCCTACACAAAAGTTCAACGGAGATGACATTTCGTATACAAAAGTTCACCGGAGATGACTTTTCCTATACAAAAGTTCACCGGAGATGACTTTTCCTATACAAAATTTACCGGAGATGACTTTTCCTACACAAAAGTTCACCGGAGATGACTTTTCCTATAGAAGAGTTCACCGGAGATGACGTTTCCTATACAAAAGTTCACCGGAGATGACTTTTCCTATGCAAAATTTTACGGGAGATGACTTTTCCTATACAAAAGTTCACCGGAGATGACTTTTCCTATACAAAAGTTCACCGGAGATGACTTTTCCTATAGAAAAGTTCACCGGAGATGACTTTTCCTATAGAAAAGTTCACCGGAGATGACTTTTCCTATAGAAAAGTTCACCGGAGATGACTTTTCCTATGCAAAATTTTACGGGAGATGACTTTTCCTATACAAAAGTTCACCGGAGATGACTTTTCCTATACAAAAGTTCACCGGAGATGACTTTTCCTATACAAAAGTTCACCGGAGATGACTTTTCCTATACAAAAGTTCCCCGGAGATGACTTTTCCTATACAAAATTTACCGGAGATGACTTTTCCTACACAAAAGTTCACCGGAGATGACTTTTCCTATAGAAGAGTTCACCGGAGATGACGTTTCCTATACAAAAGTTCACCATGGAACGGTACCTCCCGATTTTCGGTATTTTGAAAGTTGTGGCCTCAATAATCCTCCGAAATGGCTGAAATTAGGTATTTAGTCTTCGTTCGTTGTATAAAACGTTCCCCCAGAAATTGTTTTCTGTATTTTGAAGGTTAGGGCCACAATAATAAATCGAAATGCTAATGCTAAAGATGTAGGTGTAGGTCCATGCCTTCATAGACCCCATAGAACGGTACATTCCAGTTTTCGATATTTTGACGGTTGTGGCCTCAATATTCCACCGAAATGGATGAAATTTAGTATTTAGTCTTCGTTGGTGGTATAAAACTTTCCGTACAGGTCCACGCCTTCTTATAGCCCCTATAGAATTTGGTAAGATTGTTCAGTTCTACTTCATAAAACTCGTGGTGGAGGGTATAACAAGTTCGGCCAAACTTAAAAAGATTATCACACTTATTATCTTTTGCAATGATTTGCTTCATTAACTCAAAAAAAATAACTTTTTAGTTGATTTATGCCAAACTCTTGCTAAATGAGCTGTGATTCGATGAGTTTTAGAGATATCAACATGAAAATTTTACACAAGTTAGTAGAAGTCGTAGAAAAAATTTTCTACTACTATAAGTCCCAATTTACATTAGGCGAGTTTACTTGCGGCAATTGTCAGTTTGTTGGTGAGAGAGGGTGTTGAGAGGCAAAGGGTTACCATATGCCTCACCTCTCTCTCCTACAAAATGACAATTGCCGCAAGTAAACTCGCCCAATGTAAATTGGGACTTACTACTATTTTTGAAATTTTGACAATTTTTTCCTTTATAAATTCTTCAAAAAATAAAAAAGTAGGTAGTTAGTAGATTCTAGCACGTTCTGAAACATCAAAACATTGTAATAACATTTTACTACGGAATTTTAATATCTATGTTTAAAACATTTTGTCATATTTTTCAAAACAATAAACGTACGACATATACAATTTGTGTATACTGATTTGGGGGCCGGGCCCTCCCCGTAATAAACATTTTTCATGCAGTCTGCTTAAAAAATGTCATATTTGTTCTAGTGGACCTCCCCCCGAAATGAATTTCCACACAACCATCAATATAAATTGGGCCACTTATTTCTAGACCTAATTCCGTCACACATTGCAAATTTCATCAAAATTGGGCAGATGTATATAGCGTGATTGGTGATTTTTACCAAAATAAATGGGGTTCGTCCTTTGACCAAAAAAAATACCTTCCCCGATTTTTATTTGAATCGGACAATAAATGCGACCTGTACTTTGACTACAAAAATACACGGACAGACGGACGGGCATGCATAAATCGATTCAGAACGTGATTCTGTTTATATCCCTAAAAGAGACTATGGGCCTATCTCGTTTTGTATGCTACATTCAAATGCACAAAGACATGATATGCCTTACCACATTGTGGTGTAGGGTATAATGATATTAGGGATATTAGTCTGGTTGATATGCCCTACCTTGTAATGATTGTGCCATTTATTTTGCATTGTATTCGTTTCAATAGTTGTTTATACACAATTCTTGTAGTGTGAATTGCTTTTGTTATTGTAACAACAACGAAAGAAACAAATGAACTTTTCGAATGAATAACAAGTAGGTTTGACTATAAAAGTACAGAATAAGCCCACATATTAAATTATTTACATTGACTCTATATGCAAATAACAATATTCCTATAATATTTTTATTTTAAAAATTTAATACAATTAATTGTAACAAACATGTTTTTAATAATTTTTTTTATAATTCGATATAATTTTCAGTAACATAATAATAACAATTTTTTATCATAATGGACTTTTTATAAGCTTTTTATTTATTGGCTTATGTAAAAGTGTGAAATGTTTCGACTGTCTTAGGGTTAAATAAGTTATTATGAATGTGTACTTGATATGTCGTAGCGGAAAAGATATACATTAGAATCTACATTATCAGTGACAACCACCATTCATTAATATCAAAACATTAGTCGCCAGGTGTCGCTAGAGTTGTAGAAACTCCTGTTGTATACATTTTTTTAATAGATGGAACTAAGATAGACATGCAAACGTTCCATTCCTCCGAAAGCCTTTCCGCCTATAAGTATTCCTAATGATTTAGATATATCATAATAAAACATAAATCTTAAGAAGTCTCTCAAAGATATGATACTTCATAGCTATAGCCTTGGTCAATTCCTTCCCAACTATAAGTACTTGTGTAAATAATGATGACTTCTACTGACTGCTAAGTCTTCAAAATTTCATTGTAATTGAACATACGTAACAAAAACATGAAATCGACCGAAAATATATATGGGAGCTATATTCCCATATGAACCGATCTCGATTACATACCTAGATCATTTTTTCTTTAAATTATACATATATACATAGTTACTATATACATTATCACAATTCTTTACTTTCAGTATAAATTTATTTACAGAAATCCAAGATCTTTCACTAATTTCATATGAAATACCTTTGATAAACTCTTTGTTAAAATATCAGCTATATTTTCAGAACTAGAGAAGTATTTCAAATCTATATGTCCTTCCATGTATACATTTCTTATATGGTGAAACTTTATATCTATATGTTTAGTTCTATTGTGATATACTGGATTCTTAACTAAATGTAATGCTCCAACATTATCTCCATTTATCATTATTTTATTAGGACAATGAGTCTCAATTTCAGATAGTAACTTTCTTAAATATACAGCCTCGTTTGCTGCTGATGAAATAGCCATATACTCGGCTTCAGTACTACTTAACGCCACTGTGTCTTGTTTCTTTGATTCCCATGAAAAAGCACTTCCAGCGAGCAAAAACACGTAGCCAGTTGTAATGTGCATGCCTCAGGAATAACCAAATTTTCCATAAAATTATTTGCAGATGAACTCTAGGGCTGACCACGCATATTCCACCGGCCTTAGTGCTCGTCGTATGGGGGTGAGAACTTGCCACAGAGTCACACAATGTATCCACTAACCAACAGTCTTATATTTTTAATGCGTGTATGAGTAACAACGAAGAGATTGTGTTAGAGAAAGTAACAAATGAAAAGGCTACCTATAGTCAAAGAGAGAAAAAGACGTTAAAACATTTCCCATTATGCCAGGTTGACGCATGCACAGATGTAACCGCATGCCAGCCCACCCTACCTGTTCACCTAATTATCCAAAACCGCAAGAAAATATCAGGACACTCCATGGTGAACCCGCCATCAATTATCCTACCTTACCGATCAGTACCCGTCAAATCAAACTGGAAGAATTTTTCAGTTCATGATTAGGTAACAATCCATTTTATTGAAAATAAAAATTAATTACAAACAACTTGAGATTGCGTTAAAACTAAAGCAGAAGTAACACTTTTATCAATATAATAATTTGGTAGAATTTGCCACCACTATTCTTAAAATTCATTATAGAAAGGCAATGATAATATTTGGAACAGGGTAAGTAACCTATCATTAAACAAGTAAAGCAAATAGCAATGCAATTAAGTTTATAAATCAAATAACTTGTTAGCCTTATTGGTATTGCAAGATTTAAAATTAACTTTCTTAATACTAGGAATCAATTTTGACTATAATGTTTTTACTATTATATAGAACACAACAACTTTTGACGGTGAAACAATAATTGATGATATAATCTCTTATGTAATTTTGTACGTTTGTGCGTTTCATTTAAATTGTAACATTATCTGTTCACAAAACCAATCAGATGTGAGAGTTCGTTGACCCTAGAAAATTTTAACACTAATACACATGGTAGAACAAATATAAGGTAAAGTAAATACTACAACAAATACAACTCGAACAACAACCACAAAGGAATTTGTTTTTGTTTGTAACGTTACTGCCAGTTGTATTTGTAATCAAAACAAGGAAATGTCTATAAATCATTGGAATTTAAAAAAACTAATCATTTTTCACATTTTGTTGAATATTTTCGAAAACATGAATGAAAATTCGTTACATTTTCAATTTTTATGTTTCCACATCATTCCACTAAATGTATAAATTCTCGCAGAAAGTAGAATTCTTGCAGAAAAGTTTGGGGTCGCTGGAAATTCATAGAAAAAGGAGAAACTGTTTCAATGTTTTGTTTTAAAAATCAAAGAAGCACATGTTTATTAGGGCTTTCTTTTTTTAAATTTTAACAAAATATCTCACATATTAACAAACGTTGTATCGCCTCTACAAGCGGGGATTTACAGCGCGGCTTATCGTTCGAACTTGGAGAAGGTTACATATCATTGATATAAAGAAGTCTTTCTGGGAAATGGTTTTTTCCGAATGGTATATTTTTTTCTAAAAAAATATATGTCACCCAAATCCAAATTGTACTAAATTTAGTACCATTTAGTACTATTCGTGCACTTATAGTTGGAATTTCCAAAAACCTTTCTTTGTTACTCTCCACAAGTTACCCTAATTTCAAATTTCAGGATTCCAGCTCTATCCGTTCACACAAATCCAAATTGTACTAAATTTAGTACCATTTAGTACCCTTGTAGTTCGAATTTCCAAAAACCCTTTTTTACATCTTTCTAGCTCTCCATCAGTTACCCTCATTCCAAATTTCAGAATTCTAGGTCTTACCGTTTGCCTAATACAAAGGGTACCATATTTAGTACCTTTTAGTACTTTTCGTACACTTCTAGGTCGAATTTCCAAAAACCCAGCATTATCTCACCCCTACTCACCAACAGCAACCTACACCCAAAATTTCAACTTTCTAGCTAGCTTCTGGGCGCTGATGAACTAGTCAGTCACTCACCTCACTACTGTTTTATAGATATATAAATTAGTACCATTTAGTACTATTCGTGCACTTAAAGTTCGAATTTCCAAAAACCTTTCTTTGTTACTCTCCACAAGTTACCCACCCTAATTTCAAATTTCAGGAATCCAGCTCTATCCGTTCACACAAATCCAAATTGTACTAAATTTAGTACCATTTAGTACCCTTGTAGTTCGAATTTCCAAAAACCCTTTGGTACATCTTTCTAGCTCTCCATCAGTTACCCTGGTTCCAAATTTCAGAATTCTAGGTCTTACCGAAACTACAACAAGTATTGTAGGCAAAAAATCAATAACTTCATCGCGCGATATCTCAGAAACTTGACCTATGGCGAAAATTTCCTTTTGGGTTCTTAGTATACTCATCAGAGGCTTTCATCTCCAAAAGAAATTTTCCAATCAATATTCTAAAAATCGGGAGGTACCGTTATATGGGGGCTACACCCAAACGTGGACCCAGGTCCACAATTTTTTGTGAAAACGTTTTGTGACCACTAGGAACCCTAAATAGAAAATTACAGTTAATTTAGTAGCAAAATGTGGCTTGAATCCTCAAAATACCGAACATCGGGAGGTACCGCTATAAGAGGTCTATACCAAAACATTAGCCGATACTCTTTATATTCATCTAGAAACGATGCTACAGCATCTTAGCAAAATAATGATTCACAGAAGAGCGATAAAGGCCGGTTTATTCAGTAGACGACCAGCAAAAAAACTTTCTGTTGAAGCGAGTTTAACAATATCGTAAAGGCTACCTTCCCTTAATGCAATTTTATACGGCTAAAAGAGACAAGAAGAGCGCCAAGGGATACGTTCCAGCAGTTTTGTTATATTTTAGTCATTGTATTCTTTTTACTGTTTTTCTCTCTTTATACACTTATGAGTTTATTGTTGCATGGCTCATGAAGAGCAATTTATATATTGTCATTTACTTGCTTTTATGTATATATTAAAATTAATTTACATGCATACCGTTCCTGAAACCAGATAAAGTAAAACAGAGGTGCTCACATTGAACATGTGTTTCTCCGTTGCAGGCCAAACAACGACTGATGCTTACTCTCAATTTACGCTACCGTAAAGAAATGAGCAGCCCTGAAGTAAAATACTTTTAACAATTTATAATTATGTCAGTTAAGTTTGAACATTGAATGAAGTTGGTCAAGGAGATCCAACCTCCAATAAACATTAAAAAAAAACTTAAACTTAGTCTTTTATTTTTGGAAGACTTAACCCCCATGGGCCTCCACGAAAAGGCTTTGAAGCCCAACACTTTCATATCGACAAAAAATTTAAAAACCAAACTTGAATTTGCCAAGGCCCATCTGAGCTGGAATGTTGTAAAATGGAAGACTGTGCTGTTCTCTGATGAATCTTATGCCATGTTCATACCAGCATTTGAATAACGTTGTTCGTTCTCATAATTACGTACACGAATTAACCCGTTCATACGACATGGTACATCATTCATAGCAACATGATTCATATTTTCATAGTTTTTGTTTACTGATTTTAAAGAAAGTTTCAGCCAAAAGACGAGTAAAGTTAATTGTTTTGAACTGAAAAAACGTTTGTCCTTCTTTCAGATATCTATTTAATATTAAATTATATTAGTTTCATTCATATTTTCTATTTTTTCTCACAATTTTGGTGTTTTCAGTATATTTTAAAATTTATCTATTTTAAAAATTAACGAGAGAGAGACCTACCAAAATAACTTTTTGGTATACAGACTTTCCGACAGGCATTTGATTTTTGTTTCTAAATTTGTACGCGAATTCGGAACGATGGACAAGAAATGTAAATGCAATGAAAGAGAAGACAAAATTTGCTATAATTTGAATGTATACTAGTCGTTAAACCGTTTACCTTTCATTCATATTTTGCAGTTTTTCTAAAAATTTTTGGGTTTTTAATAAATTTTTATATTTTGTATTTTTCCTGTCATAATTAATTTATTTCAATAAATTCTCTCATTTGTTAGAGATGGGACATATTTTGTCGTCGTTCTGAGAGTAATTTAAATTGAACAAGGTACAAAAATCTTTGTTTCTTTATCAAAAATGTGTATTTGAAATGAAGTAATTATGTATATCGTAATTTGGGGTCGAACAACGAATAGAGAGCGAAACACCGTCAGTCTGAACAAGGCATTAGTTTAATTTAAAGGATTCAGATGGTATAAGGCGTGTTCCAAAGGAATTCCCGAAGTAATGCGAAGGAAAAATTGAGTAATCCGTCGTCTGTATTATTCATAAACAAATATTTCTCAGCTCTTCTCTCCCAAAAATATTAAAGCAAGAGATATCGCACACAGTTGTTTACTGGTTGAGTGAAAGCTACTCCGTGCACTCAAACTAAAATGCATTAAAATACAAACATTTTTGATGTTATTATTTACCAAAAAGGGCGTTTTAGTTAATTTGATTTGTAGAGCACATGCAGGAAATGAAAGCATTTGGTGTCCAAACATTCATTAGTCTATGAGCAAAGTATAAATGTTCATTTAGTCGAAGGTCACACTAGAGTGGTTTCATTGAAACTTTTAGGTATTTATAGATCGAGTTCCCCACTACAGCCACTGTATGATATCACTCTACTGTGAAACTCCACCTAGGAACCCTTGCCTGTAGGAAATGTCAATAGGGAATCTATACTGACTTACTACTGACATTGTCAACAGTACTACTGACAAACTGTAGACAACTCATGTAATTTCCTATAGACATTTTGTATGAACGTGTCATTCGTGTCATAGTAAGTCAGTAGTTGCTGAGGGACCATGTGTTGACATTGGAGGTAGTGAGTCAGTAGAGACATTGGAGGTAGTGAGTCAATAGTTCATAAAGGGTCATGTGGAGACATTGGTACCAGACTTTCCATACTAAGTTTTTTGGCTTTTATTGAACTTTTTATAGATTTAAAAGCTATATGGTACGTTTAGTAAGTCGATGAACTTACACTTTTGTTTAAATAGTATATTTTATTAAAGAAAAATACATATTATTGAAAATGCTAAAAAAAGTAAAAATTGCTTATAACGGCTTTTAAATAAGGGCTAAGTACAAGATTCCACATAAGTACAAAATAAATCCATTTTTTTCGAGGATGGCTAAACATTTGAATATTTAAATAATAACAAAATCGTTTTCATTGTCAGAACTATCATCGCCTTTTTTTCATGGGCATAAGACTTGGATTCAGCATTTCCAGCAAGACGGGACATTATATTTGCTAGGCTCCACAATCTTTTCTAAAGATTCCACAAAATGTCTAATTGTCGAAGTTTCACCACACATGTTGTCAGCCGCCCCAGAATTTGTATTTTCATAATTGTCAATTTTTCACTTGTCTTTTATAATTTCGTTTGCTCATACTTGTTGTTATTATTTATTGATTTTTCACAAGAACACTTTTTTCTCGACGCGCCAAAATTATTTTACACCAAACAATCGTGACATGTCGACACATGTCCCCATGCTTCCTACAGGGTTGTTTTAATGAAATTGTTTCAATCATGGTATAAGTAAAGAGGTAGGTTTAAATGAAAAAAATCTATAGAACCCTTGTTTTTCTTGAATTCCTAAAACTTCAAAATAAAAGCAACAAGTGGGTTTGTTTACAATGCATTTTTGAGCATTTTATAAAAAACGCGAAAAATGAATGAAGAGTTAAGTTTTCTCCACACAATCGAGTTGTTAATATGATAAACTGATTGTTTCAATGCAAATCTCACCAATTCCTTCCATTCAAATGGTTTAAAAGCAATTTTAAAAATCATTGAATTCGATTGTTTTTAAAATTGTTTGGCATATTATTCAAACACCACACACACATACACAGTTTGCTTATATTGTTTTGAAGTTTTAGGCATGGCAGAACTACCAGGTAGTGGCATCACACCAGCTGATCGAATATGAAAAGTTAAATCCCTTTATAAAAAAATTACTTTTGTTGTAATTTCCCCAACAACACAAAGAAAGTTTTGACATAACATATTCAAAATTTTACGATGCCACTACCTGGTTAATTGTGCCATGAGTTTTAGGCATACTCGAATGAAAAAATTTAAATTGACATAAAGCTTTGGCTAACCTTTCTTATTAAACCATGGTTTCAATAAAACACTCTAGGTGTGACCTTCGACTTTGCAAAATATAGCATTTCCAAATTAAATGAAACCTTTTTCAAATCGAATGAAACCTTTTCCAAATCATATGAAACATTTTCCAAATTGAATGAAACCTTTATTTTTATTGAAAGAATAATTTTGAAAAGAGAAAGAAATAAAAAAAAATTATGGGTTTTTAACGATTTTTTCTTAAATTCTAATCTTAAATAATGAAATAAAAGTGTAACTCTCTGCATGTTTTGCTTCCTTGAACTTAAACATTTCATAATTTTCGGGCATCAATTAAGGTTATAGCCACAAAACCTATGTTCACAACAATATTGGTTTCTACGTTAAAAACTTGCCAAATTCCACCCAAATCGGCTGATAATCGTGGCCAATTTACTTCAATAGTGCCTCGTCAAGGACTGATCCAAAAGGTGATATGTTTTCATAAAACGAATTAGAATCTCAAAATTTACTTTTATGAAAACTGAACATGAAAAGCATTTACGAAAACGAAAATGAAAACAAATTTTTCATTTCACACGGTGTGCCTTAACAAAATTTAAATGGAAGGTGATTACACCTGGGAAGTTTTTGCAGATTCTGAAACTACAATGCTCATAAATGAAAAATATCAAGAAACAAAGAAAATCGCCTGAGGGATTTTTAAATAAATCGCGATTTAAGTTCACATTTTTAGGGGTTCTTTAGGTTTTCACGATTTTGCTGGGAAACCGCGGGTCCTATGCAAAAGGGCCTAAAGAAAGTGTTGTAGCTGTGAAAATTCTCCACAAGATTGATCTTTACGATATTTTCGTAGGTTTACCGTTTTTGAGATATAGAAGTTCAAATTGAGACAATGCATTGACTGTTCTCCTACTTATAAAACAATATCATGTTTAGTGCGCCTTAACTAACTTTTGATGAAAACCGCTTACACATGGGAAGATTTCGCGGATTCTGAAACAGCAATGTTCATAGATAAGAAAAATTAAAAAAATCAGAAAAAATCGCGGGAGGGATTTTTATATAAATCGCGATCAAAATTCACAATTTTAGTTTTTTCTTGGGTTTTCACGATTTTGCTTGGAAACCCAAAGTCGTATCGAAATAAGTCTAAAGAAAATTTTGTAGCTGTAAAAATTCTCCACAAGACTGACCTTTAGGCTTTAGGCTTTTTTGTAGGTTTTACCATTTTTGAGATATAGAGGTTCAGTTCAAAATTTTAGGGTTTTATCTTAAGTCTTCAAGATTTGGTTTGGAAACCGCAAGTCATATCAAAGTGGGACTAAAGAAAATGTTGAAGCTGTGAAAATTCTCTACAAGACTGGATGATTTATTTTTTCCTAGGTTGTACCATTTTCAAGATATATAAGTTTAATTTGGGAAATTGCAGTAATGACATTGTTTTATAAGGAGGCGATACAGTCCCTGCATTGTCTCAAAAACGTTAAAACCCTCGAAAATATCATAAAGATCAATCTTGTGGAGAATTTTCACAGCTACAACACTCTCTTTAGGCCCTTTTGTATTGGACCCGTGGTTTCCCAGCAAAATCGTGAAAACCTAAAGAACCCCTAAAAATGTGAACTTAAATCGCGATTTTTTTTTTTATTTCTTGATATTTTTCATCTATGGGCATTGTAGTTTAAGAATCTGCAAAAACTTCCCAGGTGTAAGCCACTTCCATTTAAAATTAGTTGAGACGCACCGTGTTCACATTTTCATAAAAAGAGAATTGCCCCTGATTGTCAATTCACCCAAATAGAGCACATTTTCACTTTACTCTTTCGTACAGATTTTAACAAGCAAGATTATAAAAATTTCCGTCAATTCGAATATTACTACGCCCGAGCAGGGACTTGAACCCTGGACCCTTGGATTAAAAGTCCAATGCTCTACCGACTGAGCTACCCGGGCAACTACAGATGTCCTGCCTAATAATGATTTTGGTGAATTTGTAACCAACAACCATTCCATGACATTATATAGAAAATAACATTGGTGTCCTTTTCACTTAACTAATTTTTAGTTAAATAATCAACTTAAGACCTTTTTTACTTTGTATGACCTTGTACTTTTTAGTCGATCTTAATAGAAGTATTCTATATTCATAATAATTGATGGTCGTCCACATATGTGTGTACATATGTACACACATAAAATAATACAAAGCGGTCCCAAAAAATTGCAACTAATAACGGTTTTATTTTGTATGTATTCATGAATGTACATGCATTAACTTATACCCCGGTTACACTTAACCGGATTAACCCAGTGGGTTTGGATTTCAAATGTCAATTGCATAGCGCAAACGTCAAATACATAAATCCTCTCGAAGTGGGTTAACCCGGCAAAAAAACTCTAGTGTACCCTAAACAAGCCTATGCTAAAAATAGAACATGTTTTAGGTACTCAGACACACTGATGTTGGTAACAAAACAACAGGGGAACGTGTTTTAAATGTGCTTGATGTACAGAACATATGTATGTGTGTATGTATGTTTAACATTCACATATACATATTTTCCTCTGTTACTAACAGATTGCCTACTGTACAAATGATCATCTACAACAACTAAGTCTAAAGTCGACATGTGTTCTATTTTTAGTACCTTCTGTGGAAAGCAAAGGCCATGTATGTACGTTATACGTGTTTTACTTTTTGCCCATTCAAAAAGAATGTATTTTCATCCCTTATTATTTTTAGATCTTATCGCGCAAAATTTATTTCGAATACACACACAGAAAACTAATTATTAGCTACAGTTCCGTTAGCTGCCCGGGTAGCTCAGTCGGTAGAGCATTGGACTTTTAATCCAAGGGTCCAGGGTTCAAGTCCCTGCTCGGGCGTAGTAATATTCGAATCGACGGAATTTTTTGTTTCCTTTTTTAAGTTTTTTACGGATTATTTTAAGGCGTAGCGATTTTTACGCAACACTGTTTATTGTCATAACTTTCAAAGCAAACGAAAAAGAATATTATTACGTTTTTATATATTACCGGATTTATGCCATGTTCATACCAGCATTTGAATAACGTCGTTCGTTCTCATAATTACGTACACGAATTAACCCGTTCATACGACATGGTACATCATTCACAGCAACATGATTCATATTTTCATAGTTTTTGTTTACTCATTTTAAAAAAAGTTTCAGCCAAAAGACGTGTAATGTTAATTGATATGAACTGAACAAATATTTGCCCTTCTTTCAGATATCTATTTAATATTAAATTATTTTAGTTTCATTCATGTTTTCTATTTGTTCTCACAATTTTGGTGTTTTCAGTATATTTTCAAATTTTTCTATTTTAAAAATTAACGAGAGAGAGAGAGACCTGCCAAAATAACTTTTTGGTATACAGACTTTCCGGCAGGCATTTGAGTTTTGTTTCTAATTTTTTTGAATGTATACTAGTTTTGTTTTTCTAAAAATGTTTGGGTTTTTAATAAATTTTTAAATTTTGTATTTTTTTATTTAAATTTTGTATTCTCTCATTTGTTAGAGATGGGACATATTTTATCGTCGTTCTGTGAGTAATTTAAATTGAACAATGTTGTTCGTTCTCAATATTTTGTATGGGAAATGAAGTAATTACATCGTAATTTGGGGTCGAACAACGAATAGAGAGCGAAACACCGTCAGTCTGAACAAGGCATTAACAAACCCGCTGGGTTTCAAATGTCAATTCCATCTAGGGTAAGTGCACCTAATGTCGGCATGTACCAGTAGTCGGCACCTTTTGAATTTGAACTCAAATAACTAAAAATTAAGAAAACAAAATAGGAAAATAATCTTAAAAATTCTTCAACAATATTGTCAGCTAACTTTATATAAAATTTCATTGAGCCAGGACCAATTATTATATCGAAATTTAAGTTTTTGTCAGTGAGTGTTTTTCACCACAACCGAAAATGCATGTTTCTTAAGAAAAAAATTGTGGAGATGTTAACCTTATAAGCTCTGTAATTTTTTTAAAATGAAGAAATTTTCCACAACATTTTTGTTATATATGTAGAGAACAGTTAAAAGAACACTTCAGAAAAAGAAATTTTTAAAAAATATTTATAATTGTGCAATTTTTGCTGATGCCGACTTTAGGGACAAAAAAATATAAAATTTGCCTGAAGTCGGCATGGGGTTATAAACATTGATTTTTATCGATTACTTTTAACTAAAAATTATAAAAAATACTAAAGAAATACTTTAAAGGCTAATTAATAAAAAAATAGTTTCAATTTGAAAGGAACTTTAGCGATTTTAAGCAATATTAGCCATGATTTGAAGTACGTGCGTTGTGGGGTGCCGACAACTGGGTAATAGATGCCGACTACTGGTACGAACTAATTTATTTAAACAATATGTTTAAATTCCCTTATTTTTTTAAGTAAAATCAATAGAAATGTATACAAATAAACTAGAAATGTATAAATAACTAAAGCTTAAGCTATAGTTCTTTCAAATATTTAAGAAAAAATGTAAAGTATGCATTTTTTCTTTATTTAAATATAACATACCGACTACTGGATCATATCATGCCGACTATTGGGGAATGGTGCCGACTACTGGTGAAAAAGCAGTATTTCACTAAAATTGTATTTTTTGCATGTTGAACAGAAAGAATCAAAAAATTGTTTATATAATCTAAAACTATACAAAATAACGAATCATAACAACTTAAATTTAATTTGATTGGATATTTAGACTCGAAATGACATACGGCTGAAGATACGAGAATCCTTAAAGTGCCGACTACTGGTGCACTTACCCTATACTTATAAAAGAGTTCAGTAATGATAACTCACTGACTGACTGATAATCAACGCCCAGACTAAACGGCTAAAGCTAGAATCTTGAAATTTTGGGTGAGTGTGACTCTCGGTCCGAAGGTGTCAGATAAGGCTGGATTTTTGGAAATTCGAACTAGAACTGTACTAAAAATATGGTGCCCTTTGTATTAGGCAAACGCGAAGAGCTAGAATTCTGAAATTTGGAATTAGGTTCACTGATGGAGAGTTAGAAATGTGTACCAAATGGTTTTTGGAAATTCGAAGTATAAGTGTACGAAAAGTACTAAAAGTTACTAAATTTAGTACTATTTGGTATTACGTGAACGGATAGAGCTAACATCTTGAAATTTGGAATGAAAATGAAGGTTTAGAAGATGATTTGATATAAGGAGGTGGTTTTGAAAATGTGTACTCATGTATACGAATAGTACTAAATGGTACTAAATATGGTACAATTTGAATTTGGGCGAACCGATAAAGTTGGAATTCTGAAATTTGGAATTACTATAACTGTTGAAGAGTAGGTTTGAGATATGGAGGTTGTTTTCGAAATTCGTACATATGGGTACGAAAGGTACTAAATAGTACCAAATAAGGTACAATTTGGATTTGGGGGAACGGATGGATCTGGAATCCTGAAATTTAGAATAAGGATTACAGTCGGGGTGTAGGATAGAGGTATTATGGAAATTCTTACTTTTGGGTACGAAAAGTACTAAATGGTACCAAATTTGGTACAATATGAATTTAAGTGATCGGATAGAGCTGGAATTGTGAAGTTTGGAATTAAGATTACTATTGGAGTGTGGGATTGGGATACATTTGGAAATTCGTACTTATGGCAACGAAAAATACTAAATGGTACCTAATTTGGTACAATTTGGATTTGGGTGATCAGATACATTTGGAATCCTGAAATTCGAAACAAAAAGTACTAAATGGTACTATATTTGGTACAATTTGGATTTCAGTGATAGGATACATTTGAAATCGGAAAAAATCGTTGAAGTAAACCAGTTTCATTATGTTATTTTCCTATTAGTGGTTTTACAACACAATATAGAGCTTATGCTCAAAGGAGAAGTTAAAGAGTACACTTCAGAGTTGAAGTTTCTAATGTATGATTTTTTCTACCTCAAACGGTGCCGACATTTTGAAGACTGAAAAATTGGGTTTTTTGAATTTTTGCTCTAACAGGGACGCGCAACTGTACTCATTTAAAAACTGATTATGAGATTGTATAATCGCGATTACGCATTTTTTGATGTATAACATGAGGGTGTAGCCCTCACAGGATCACAGTAATCTGCGTCCAAACACGAAATTTTAGTGCGTAAATTTTTCTCAAAAACTTATTTTTTTTTAAATTTACAAACGTCATTCTATTTCCGTGGAAACCCACGTAAATTTAGTTTTTTTTTGGTTCTGACTCTAACAAGCCACTACGCGTAGAAATCCACCCACTAGCACGGCGGATATGATACCCCTCAAATTTCAAAAATTTGCAAAAAATTATTTTGAAAATATCGCATACTAAAACGCGTTTTGGATGTGTCAGTTCTACTTAAATAAATAGATCGATACGCGTGTTTAAACTGCGCGAAAAGAGATACTTAAAAACTCTCGTAAATCCAGAGATATGAACTTCGCGGAAATTATGTCCATTTTACTGTATTTTACACCCTAACATGCAGCAGAAGCTACATCGTGGCCGCCAAATAGAATTTGACAAACTGTACATCAAATAAAAGGGATTAATTCGCTGTGTTGGAAAATCGGATGCGCATCATGTCATTGTCATAATTACGCGGTTTATATGCGTCTCAAATGTTGTAATATTCAATATAACATTATTTTAACGTTATACCACAATTGGAATTCCTTGTGATTTAATATAAGTTTCTAATAATAATATCCAATAGAAAAACTATAAGCGAAAAATTTTTTACAACGGAATATCATCATCATTGCGTGAAATTTTGACGAAAATGCCGAAGAATCCAAACATTTTTTCTCCAACTTTTCCTATAAAACCATAAAAAAAATAAAATTAGAATAATATGATTTTAATTTTTTCGTAATATTTTCTTCGTATTTTTGCAAATAACATGAATACTATAGCTCCATCCTTCACAACTTAGGTTTCATTTTATTCCTCAAAATGTCTGGATGCTGTTATAGTTTTTTATATATTTTTCGTAAGTATGAGCGCTATTGTTTCAAAAATATGTTTGTAAATACGTGAAATTATTTAACAAATTTGATTTTTCGCGAATCCATTGAGACTTTGCGATTATTTTTTGCATCATCGCATAGGGTACGAATTTAGTTAACGATAATAGGATATAACAGCTAACTACATTAAGCCGCGATTTTTGTAGAATTTTTTCTAATTATCATAATTAAAACGGTCATATCATTTGCGCGCACCGATCAAAGTTAGTAAAGAAAACAGATTTGGAATGCTGATTTTTTTCTTAATCCATGTACCAAAAATCATTGATGTAGTATCAAAATTTTTTTGATTTTTTTGAAATGGAAATGACAATTTTAGACATTTTTCCTGATATATCTGACTAAACTAAACTCCTGATATATTCTTTGAGTTTAGTTAAGTAGAACTGAGCTCTTAAAGTATTGGATTTCTGCACCACTTTCAGCTTGCATGGGCTCAAACATTAACTTGAGTTTTTCTCGAATCAGGCAAATGGCCTATGGAACACTTAAGCATGACACCGACGAATTGCCGTTGTTCAGAGCACGCCACGCTGACACATTTCAATATATTGACCTAATTTGTATACCCTCCACCATAATATGGAGGTTATAATTAAATTTGTCATTCCGTTTGTAACACATTGAAATATTCATCGGAGCCCCTGTAAAGTATATATATATACTTGATCAGGGGCCTAATTACGGCATTCGGTATCGAGTTGTTTCGATGCGAGTACTGAAATTTCGTATGATGACATCCGATATCGAGTAAAATGATCGAATAGTCGAACAAATATTTGCGAGACTTTGCTCGCGTTTTTTGCAGTCGTTTTTTTCATGAATAATAAAATTAGACCAATAAAAAAATATGGATTCTCGGTTTCTCTAAAAAATTTGGAACTTTCACCCCCCTCCGAACTAACAAACAACCTTCTTCGAACTTCCCCTTCACAACTTGCCTTTTCCACATTCAGTCTAACCTGTTCACTACTACACACACACAAGCACACAAACGGTCAAAAAATAAATACTTTTTTCACTCTATTTCGAGCAAAGAAGAATGCTTCCACTGATACTATCATGGGCCTCAACTGTTCATAAATTACAAGGGTCAACTGTGAACTAAGCATATGTGGCATTGAGTCATGTAAGATGGCTGGATGGATTAAGAATAGAAGAACTGGATTGCTCGAAACTAACAGGAAAGAAGCCATGCAATAACGAAGCGTTAACTGAAATCAACAGGATGAGAAACTACCAACCTAAATAAATTTTTACTAACATTATACATTTAATTGATAAATGTAAGCCCATCATTAAATATCATTTATAATCTCAAGTATATACAAATAAAATTGAAAATCTTAAAAATGTATTGTATAATATTTATGTATAAATGCACTAAAAACTAGAAAATAAGTATATAATAAAAAAAATAAGTAACAGTGTTTTTTTTATAAATGCACTTAAAAGTAGAAAATAATTTTTCATGATGGAATCTCTCAAATAAAACGCTTGCAGTTCAATATTGTCACAATTTTTAATTCAAATGCAAGCGTTTTATTTGAGAGATTCCATCATGAAAAATTATTTTCTACTTTTAAGTGCATTTATAAATAAAACACTGTTACTTAATTTTTTTAATTATATACTTATTTATGTTTTGCTCATTCCATACACAATTGCGCCACCTACATACAATTGCGTTTTAAGTGCGCCACCATCAATAGGTAGATGCATCAGCAATCATTTATAAGAATGTCAAAAAAATTTGCAAAAATAAATAATTTCGTACATTTTCGTAGCACGTCCTCATTCCGAAATTATTGTTCAATGTATTATTCAAACAATTCAACAGATATTCAATACTTTTCATTCATATTTTTTTTTTAATTTTCGTTTTAAGATAAATATTTATTTTTGATGTCTACCTTTATGAGTGCTATTGATAAAATAAGGGGCCTAATTACGTGATTCGACATCGAGTTGTTTCGACCCGAGTACTCAAAGTTGGGATGACAACATTCGTTATCGAGTAAAATTATCGAGAAATTGAGCATAAATTTGCGAGTAATTTCTCGTAGCCAAATGGCCTATCGTAAACAAACAAAATGAAAGATTTCTTATTGTATTTGTGTTTAAAATGTAAAAAATTGTTGTTTATTGACGGTTTATAGAGGAAAAATGATATTAGTAAATAATTGTGAGCATTTTTTACACAAAATAAGAGAAATTGGGAAAAGTCCTTTTCAGTCGTTTTAAGAAATTGTGATAAAATTATAATTAAAATAAATACATATGCATGCTACATATCATTAGACATCGGATTTTGCATATTTGCATATTTTTTATTAATAAAGATACGAAAATTCTGATTGGACCAAAATTCATTTTGAAGAAAACTGAATGCAATGACAGGCTCATATTTTTTATTTTTTTGCATATTTGCATATTTTGCATATGCACAAAATATGCAAAAAATATGCAAAATATGCAAAAAATATGCAAAATATGCAAAAAATATGCAAAATATGCAAAAAATATGCAAAATATGCAAAAAATATGCAAAATATGCAACTAATTTTTTGACGAAAATCGTCAAATTAAATTTGGAAAGTCATCAAAGAGTGTTCTAAATTAAGTTTATTGTCGTTAAACGTCGATTTTTTAGCAGATTATTATGTTATCAAGTATTATTCCGCCACAGACATAAATCTGGACTAAAAGACTTAGAAAATTTCCTATAACCCAGCCTTCTTATTACAACATAAGTTGCTTTCTAATACAAATTTGTCAGAATGAACGTATCCAAATATGTTGATAGTTTCTGCTCGGCCAAAATTGTCTGACAGAATAACAAATGAGCTAGAAATGAAGACTACATAAAATCTTTCATATTTTACTAAAAACATACAACATATAAAAACATATACAGGGCAATCATGAATATTTCCCTCTGAATTTTCCGCACGGACAATAATTTTAGAATGTGAAATTCTTTTAAAATCAATATTTGTTAAAAGTTGAAAACTACTAGATTCGCTTCATTATGGCATATTCTAGTCGAATCGACAAAAATATTTCCTTTTTGAACATAAATATGGAAATAAAAAATTGTGAAATTGGGGAAAGGAAACAAATTCCGCACGGAATTTTTATTCCTGATTGCACTGATAAATATATTTGAATACCCTAAGGATATTATGTCTTAGTGAATGAGTTTGCAACATGCAAAAGGAAACGAAATAGGCCCACAGTCCCTTTTGATGATCTGCATAGATTCGCACTTATCCATCTGGCCATGTCTTTTTGAAAACAAAGTACAGGCCACATTTATAGACCAATTCGCATAAAAATTGGAGATTTTTTGGCCCTAGCGCGATGCCTGTTTATTTTGGTAAGAATCCATTCAGATTTGGATATTGCCCACATATACACAGTATAATCTCGACAATCCCTACACCACAGGTTTCGGCGGTATCCGAATAATCAAATTGTCCGGATTAACGAATAGTAAAGAAAATAAATTATTTCCTTTGATTAAATCACTCGTGGTAGTTATATAATAATACTTTTTTTAAATTGTAATTGCTAATACCGAACACTTAAATGAAATATAGAAGTAAAAAGTGCTCTACGTGTAAAAAATAGTGAGATTTTTCTATACGACAATCCGGATATTTTTATTGGCATTGCCCGTATTTGTTCCTTTCCTTACCTTTTACCAATTTACCATTCAACAAGATTCAATTTTTCCAAATTACAGAAAAAGCCAATCAGATTTAAAGTTTACATCAGGATGTAAGCAAAACACGGGACAGATGTGAAATTTCATTTTTTTGGAAAATAATATTCCTTGAAATCTTTACCTTTTAGGTGTATAGTGCCTTTGGCAACTTTAATAACAATATTGCGGCGAATAATTTTCTTAATATATTTATATATATCCTAGACAACAAGACTAATGTGTTATAAAAGGTGTTATATCCTTGTACTCGATAATTTTTACTAAATGTTGCTGAAACAATTTTCACAGCAACTTCTTCATTAAACAACTGTCAAAATTCGAAGCATTTGTAATAATTAGTACAAATTATCGCGTACACGGTCAGGTATAAGTTAATTAATTGTATATGCAAAAGGGTTATGACTTTTCGACTGTGTTATCAAAATTGTTTTCCTGTAGCAGGAATGAATGAACTATATTTTTTATCATTCCAAATGCTTTTCTAGCAGAAATATGTGAGTGGATTTGCCATGTTAGAGATAATTCGAAGGTTTTTGACTTATTTTACCACAACCACGCTATTGTGTGGTTTTTCTGACTGATGTCATTTTGCACTAATCATTGGGTGTTCTTCATTTTGCTTATTATTCATCGTGGATGGGTATAACAATAATGCATTAATTTTCGCCGAGGAGTGAACATTTCCCAATTCTGCATTAACCGGTTGTATGCGTACAATATACATATAAAATTATGTATTTTTAGTGCATTAAACTTAAACCATGTCATCAATATTAAAGCGGCAGTTAGAACATTTTTCTAAAGAAGCTTTTTGACCACAAAGAACAAAAATTGCCAATTTATGTCTGTATATACAGAATAAAGGACTAAAAAATATATTTAAACCTTATATGTGGATATTCAAAACGTATACTTCTAATTATAGTTATATTCCGGAACCTGGAATCGTAAATGGTACTCTAGTACTTTTTCCCATTTTGTGCTAAAAAACAAACCCTTCTTCAAAAACTAGAAAAGATTCCGCTTTTATCTAAACAAAAATTGCGATGACTATTTCTAGCTCCTTTGTTTTTCTGCTAGACAATTATGGCCGAGTAGAAAGTATCACCATATTTGGACACGTTGATTTTGACATTTCTTATCGAGTTTTTGAAATTTTTCCATTACCTACATTTGTATAGAAAGCAACTTATGTTGTAATAGGAATGCTGGGTTATTTGACATTTTCTCACCTTGTGAAAACTGATTTAAGTCTTATTAGTCCTGATTTATTGCTGCGGCGGAATATCTGGAGAGTTTCAATAACATAAAAATCTGCAAAAACTATGTTAAACGGCAAAAAACTTAATTTAGAACGCCTTTTTGATGATTTTCCAAATTAAATTGACGATTTTCGTCAAAAAAACACTTACATATTTAGCATATTTTTTGCATATTTTGCATATTTTTTGCATATATTTTGCATATTTTTTGCATATATTTTGCATATTTTTTGCATATTTTTTGCATGTTTTTGATATGACCCCAAATATCGAAAAATTGACCCCCAAAACGCCTAGATCCAAAATTTGAGTCCAATCGGATAAGAAATAAAAAACATGCTAAAATCCGATGTCTACATATCATTAACCAAAAATTAGTGATTGCAGTCATTAAAATATAAGTTGAAAAAATAAGCATTTCTGCAAAACAAAAAATTATTTAATATGAATAGGCTTTATTTTATAGGTGAACAACTTTTAATAAAGTACATTTTAAATAGTTCATCCCCCGTTGTTTACCAAAGGAAATACTCTCTCAGAGAGGCTAATGCAAAACACCCACCAAATTCTCTCATTTATTTTGAGAGAGAATTATTAAGGTAGATGTATTAGCAATCTGTAACAAGAATGACAAAACAATTTTGCAAACATTAATAATTTTCATATTTTCTTAGCACAACTTCATTCCGAAATTATTATTCAATGTATTGTTCAAAAAATTCCACAAATATTTACATTTTTTCATTCATAATTTTGTTTTTTAGTTTTTGATTTGAAATAAACACATTTTTTGACGTCTACCTTCATAACTTTCCCCAAAGAACACATAGTTCGATTACCGGTTACTCTCGAAACATTCGATCAGTGATTTCGATCGAGTCTTATCATGCCGTTTTTTTTCTCGTGTCGAAAACTTATTCACGAGTAAATTCTCGATCGAATCGAATCACATAATTAGGCCCAAGGTAGATTACCGGTTATTTCTCGAAATTATGGATAACAACGATTTTGTTATTGTTCCATTTTACTTTAATACAACTCGTGGTGGAGGGTATAACAAGTTCGGCCTGGCCGAACTTAACGCCGTTCTTACTTGTTTGGTTTCCTTAGTTCCAAAAAGTTTACCATCGAATCTCATATAGAAATTAACCCATATCGTACCGAGACAAATTTTTTATTTATTTTTTAAAAACAAAGGACTTTTTAGGGTAATTAGGACCCACTGATGTCAAAAATCAACTCAAAAATTTTTTCCGATTTTTCGTTTTCCCGGAAAGTGGTGTTCGAAATTTCGAACACTGGCGCTTAAGCTATATGTATAGAAATAAAATAAAATTGATTTATTTGCCGTTTTATCGATTTATTTCACCATTTTTGTATGAAAAAATGGTTGAAGATTGGTATTTCAGGATTTTAGCCGCACTATCCTTTAGAAATGGTTGAAATTTAGTATTTAGTCTTATATGGTGCTATAATAACTTTTCCCCGCAATTTGTCAGTAAATTTCCACGTTTTGATATACCCATCGATATATAGGTTAAAAAAATTTCGAACAGTCAACTCTGCACATCTGTAAAGTCGCGCTTGCGCATGTAAATCAAGTTCTCTATATTTTGTGAAACGGCTACATATATTGGCAATAATTCCCCATGATTACTTTTTTAATTTCATTTTTTATAATTTTTTAAAATTTAAAAAGTATCCAAAAATATAGGTTTGAAAAATCTACCCTTAACATCGAGGGGGAGGGGAGGGGGGGTTTTCAAGGGAACAATTTTTTTATTTGCTGACAGATTAGACTTTATACATCTACCAAAACTTGTTTAAAATTTAACCTTTTTCATCCATAAATAATTTTTTGAAAAGAAGTTCGAAAAATCGAACGCCAAGTATGGGTTAACAATCGGTGACAACAAAAAATTGGGGTTTTGGTCAGGAAAATCGATTCCTGAACCATTGTGCGCCGTTTGCATTAGAGCTTTTTGCCGGGTTAACCTTCTTTAAGAGGATTTATATTGGCGTATACGCAATGGAATTGACATTTGAAACCCAGTGTGTTTGTTTAATTCGGTTAGTTGCGAATGGGATATGAGGTAGCTATACCAAAATAAAAGTCTTCTAAAGGAAGTTTCTACCACTTAAGAAATTGTGGTTAAAACTTCAATATCCACAGGCGGTATTTGGCCTTGACCACCTGACCACTTTTTGCACGGAAGATATATCAGTTACTGTTTTAGCACTCGTTTTCCTCTTTCCTAATAAATGCCCAAAACTAAAAACAAACACAACATTGATATTTATTGATTTCATTTTGTTTTATTTAATTTTTTTCAACATATGTATGTTTTTTGTTCTTTTATTATTATGATAAGGATTTGTTATAGTTGGTAACATATTGCGAAACTATATTAAAATTTTTATATATATATTTTTGTTTTGTTTACTAATTTATTTAATATATAATTAAATTAAGAGTATATGTTTTGCGATGAGTTTCGTTTTCAAATTTTGATACATTTACAATAAACATGATAATGTGTTCTTTTACTTCTTCTTCATAATCTTCCACTTACTTGCTTATGTACTGAATGAAATTTGTTTAAAAAATGTTTTGTTTCTTTTTATTTATACATGGAATGCGCAGCTTAATTTTGCTATATAGTTATTTATATGCTGTTTTGTTCTCATTCTTTATTACAAAATAAATATAGAAGAGGAAATTAAACAAGGGATTCGAAGGAGTTTGTTTTTAAGTTTTACTTTTTTATTAGAAATATGTATAAATTGTTCTTATGGTGCCTTAAAACATAAAAGCGAGTGGGAGATACCCATAATGTTTTATTTTTTCTTTTCGTTTTGTCTGTTTCTATATAAATTAAAATGGTTTAATTAATTTTAATTAGAAAATAAGAAAACAAGAAATTTGTGCTAAAATATTTACTAAGTTTATGTTTGTTCGAGTTCGTTTGTTTGTTTGTTTGTTTGTCCGTATAACTAAAAAGTACTTTTTTATATCCACAATATATAATGAAACATATGTATGTTTGTAAATGATGCACTAACCTTATTGCATATTAATATTACATTACAAATAATAGTTATATGAATCTAAATTAATTTTTGTTTTGTTTTCCTTATTACGAGAGCTCTAACTATAAAGTTGTATATGTACGTTTAGTTTTTAGTTTCTAGGGGTCTCGTTGAGAATAATTTGTTTTATGCTAAAGGTAACAAAAGTTCTGTTTTAAGTTGTATAGACATCTGGGACATGAAATTTGAGTATTTCATTTCGGTGTTACTTAATTAAATATTTGTATGTAGTAAATAAAATTTATTTCCATTATTTCTCGAATTTCTTATCTCTATAAATTAAAACAACGTTTAAACCTGATATTCTTGTTTTTCTGTTTGTGTGTGTGTTTTTTTAATTTTTTTCCTATATAAATATAAACTACTTAAAAATATTTAAAATTCTAAAATAAATCTAAAAAATTGTATTATAAATTATTAACATTTTTACAAAGTTGTGTATTGTTTATATTTTTAATTTTTAATGGAGTATTTTGAATCTATTGCAAATTAATTTTGTTTTTTGTATAGCTTAAAATCATAAATTTATCACTATGTTGTTGTTGTTGTTTTGTTTCAGGAAAATAATAATATTGCATTTGAAGAAAATCTATACTAACATTAACAAAAAACGACAACATCCTAAAGACAATCGGCCCTGTGTTTCCGAATTTGTTTTATTTATTTCTCTTTTGTTGGAGGATATTCAATAACTATTTTTTATGCTAATTTTGTTTTTAAATAATTTAAAAATGAAAAAAAAATATTTTTAGAAATATAAAGCATTGTCTGATGGATAACTAAAAACAAATTACAACAATAAAATAATTCCAATTTAATTAACGATAAAATCATTTTAAAGTGTTGTATTAATTGAATTCTTTAGAAGAGAATTGATTTTCTATTTACAAAAATAATATGAAAACAATGTTGAAAATGTAATTTTTAATTTCAATAAATAATTTTTGAATATAAATTTAAGTACACAAAAATGCTGAAAGAAAGTAATAAATATAAAGAAGATATGCTTGAGAACGTTATGATAATTATAATTTCAAATGCAATCGTAAATAAAGATTGCCAGAAGGGATTTTTAATAGCATTTACCACAAACATGGCTTTAAGTCCGTGATCCAGCACCCCAAAGCCACAATTTGATGTAAACAGTTACGTAGTTCTGAATTTATTAAGAAAAGGAGTCATTGCTCATTTTTCGCCACAGCCAAATTCCTATTTGGATGGAGGACATGTATTTAACCTATTAGTGCATGACCTAATAATATTTAAAATCTTTAGGACATTTTTCGAATTTTGAATTTTTAACACGGTTGGTGGCAATTAATATTATACCCCAAGACAATATGAGGTATTCAATGATACGATTGTTTAAAATGTAAAATAATAAAATGTTCGTCAAAAATTTAAATATATAATTTATTGGTTAGGTGAAATTCCACATCTGGTCCATGGGTCAACACTTCATACACCAAAAACAACAGAGTTGTTGCGGTTAGCATGCCGGCAACATACCACACTGTGCTCACTGTGTGTTTTTGATCTGAATTGGATTTTGACCTGGACGACATGTGATTTCAACAAAACTGAGCGACAAGCCACACAGCATACGTTACAATCGATTTATTGATGGGTAAGTTATTTAAAGAAACGCCGCCTCATTCGTGCAATTTCACGCCTCTGCACTATTTTCTTTGGGCTACTTGAAGTCATTGGTCATACCAACAATCCGACGACGTTGGAAGAGCTCAGAACCAACATTGAACGGGAAAATAGCGACCGTTTCCGCTGAAATGTTGAATCATCGAAAATTGGCCCCAAAGTATTGACAGATGCAAATGTTCCCGCGATGGTCATATGAACTAAGTCGAGTTATATTCATAAATATTTTGATTGTACTTCAAGACAATAATATTTTTTTGTGAATTGTCTCAAATGGGCTAAGTTTTATTTAAAAATAATTGTCAAGTCCTTATTGAAAACCCCTATATAAGCTCGATCAATTACTATGGTCAATGGTCAATGTGCAAAGTGCAAGTCCATCATCATCTAAATTAGTACCTTAAACGGCATTGAGGAATTATTTGACGTTTGCGCTATGAAATCGACATTTGTAACCCAGTGGATTTATTTAATACGGTTCAGTGCAAACGGGGTATTAAGATCAATCCTTTAGAAAATACTAGAGAAGCAGGTTTGCTGACTACAATGTCGTTTTTCATAGCCCTCAACGGCCAAGCCATGCCTTAGTTTGATATTCTTGCAAAGTTCTTGCAATGTACCTTCTGCGAGCCACTTCACACGAAACAAGGTCTTAAACGGCTATATAAAAACTTTGAAAAATTTTTTGCGGATAGCAGTTAAAACCCAACAAGTTCAGTAGTCACAGACAGGAAGTTCGCCAAGGAAGCACCTGCTTTCAACTAAAACACAACAGAAAACAATCTCGGCTATGGACTCCCTTTTGCTTATCTCTAGTATCTATTGAAGCAATCGGCGCAGACGGAGAATATGGACAACGTTCAACGCTAGACCGTATGAGCCATATGTCGAAAATAAAACGGCGTTTGCACTAGAGCTTTTTGTCGGGTTAACCTTCGTTATGAGGATTTATTTGACGTTTACGCTATGGAATTGAAATTTGAAACCCAAACCCACTGGGTTAATCCGGTTATGTGCAGACGGGGTATAACATACTCAAAGAGAATGAACATTGTCATTGGTATCATCCCAGCAAAAAGAGGTCTCTTATGTAAGATTTTTTCTGAAGTTTGATATGAAAATTTACCCATTTCTCTAAATTTCCCTTACAACTTGAAACAATTTCCAGAAAGACTTCTTTTAAGAATCTCAGCATAATTTTCAGCGTTTGTTTCCGGAAATCTGCCATATAAACTGCACACACTCTAAAGCAGGGGCACGATTCTTTGCAAAGACAGTATTCTGCGGGCATCACTTAGTTGTTTTCTGCATTTTCTTGTCCCTATCTCTCTTACACTCACAGTGTACGTGAACAAAAACAAATGATCAACGTCATCTGTAGGCTTATCCTGTAACTTTTATCGATTGAAAAGTTATTAAAATTTCTTTTGTTTTTGTAACAACAATAAAATAAACAAATGAAATTGTTGTAAAATAAACAATGGGTAAAGTGTTACTGAATAGGCCTACTGGCCAATGAGTTACAGAATACTGGTTGTTGTTTTTTCACCCATGAATATACACACGTTTGAGTATTGATGGAATTAGTCTGGACGCCGTTGCTCTAACGGGAAATTTAGGTTTGTTTTTTCTCTCGAGCCAAATTCCTGAACTTCGGTTCAGTGTTGAATTTAACAACTGCAAAGGCAAAGAAAATGTTTTGTGTTCACGCTCTAGCTCGTTTTTTAAGTTTGATGGTGACATTAGACCAGCACATGTGATCTTCTGCAAGAAAATATCCCTGAGGATGATTGACGATGACAATCCAGATATTGGAAAAATAAAAGAAGAGTAAAAACTCAACCAAACCTTCTTGTCAATGACCTAAAGGACTGTATTTATAATTTTTTAAATATTAAATCCACTTTGTATAATTCAACAAATGTTTCAAATAAAAAATAATCGAGAAATTCCAATCCAAGATTCTATTTTCCTATAAAGATTCAGAAATTTGGGTAAAAGTATTAAGAATAACGAAACATACACCCGAAAAGTTCTCGATTTTCGCATCAAGCATCACGAATTTTTCCAAATTTGTTTCGAAATTTTCCTGCTGGTGAATGTCATGAAAATTTTAAGAGAATTTTCTTTCAATTGACAACGCAACTCAAGTCTAGAGGTAATGCATAATCGACCCCTTATATTATGTTCCTACGCTTGCAACATATATCCAACATGCAGTCTAATTGACAGAGATTGACTTTCAATTTGAAAATCAAGGCTATGAGAATGTCAATCGAGTGAATATAAAAATGAAAGAAGAGGGCCATCAGGAGTGCAGTAATAAGCAATGTCTATCACAAAAAAGTTATCCAACTTTCGAACTGGAAGTTATTAAGAAATTGATTCTTAATGTTGAACTTGAGTAGCAATATGACGGAATACCAGAGTAGAAGACAATGTTGTAAGAATACCGATGTATTCTTACAGACAACAGTCATAACTCATACTCACTCGCCAATGCTAAGCTCATAATTGGTCATCGAGGTTTCAAGGAATTGTCTTTAACCATTTTTTATCTAATTACGGCATTATTTTCAGTTATAGTACGTTTACATATAGCCGAATTTTATAAACCGACTGGGGTTCAAAAGTAAATTCCAGTGGGTATACGCCAAATAAATCCTTATAAAGAAAATTAACCCGGTAATGAGCTAGAATATAAACATGCCATTATGGCCCAAAGTCACCCGGAATGTCTACCTTTCGAACTACCAATTTAGGTTTAGAATAACGTGTTTGGCATTGAAGTAAAAAATAATTGCGAAAAAAATTTAAAATGTTTCTAGATAAATTTAAATTAAAATTTCAATAAAATGGTTTTTTTTTTTTGGATTTACGAAATTTTTTTCTAGAGAATATTTATTAAAGCAATAAAAATATTAAATAATATCATAACGTCCTCAATAGTTAAAAGGTAATAGTTTTAAAAGCACTGCTGTAGTTTACGTGATGGGTGGGTGTCTATGATAATGTCAACAAAAACATTAACCAAGAAAATAAAGAAAATGAAAGAATCTTTTATAAGTGCTGCCCAAAATTGTTGGTGGTGTGAGTCTATGATAATTTAGTGGAAACAAAAACCTCGTGAATTTTGTAATAGAATAGCAGAAAACAAATAAAGACTTATTATCGTAAAAACTTACGAACTAAAACTTAGAAGCTAGCTATTGAAAAGAAGAACGAAGATAAAGAATCTTCTTCTACTGATACATCATCATCATCATCAACTTCTTCTACGTCATTATATATGTACTTAATAATTTACAAACTAACTTAAAACTATTAACACTAAGGCTCTTTTCGAATACTGATTGGATTCAAATGGTCTATCATACTGGACGGTCGGTTGATGAAATAAACAAACAAATAAATTTACAAAAATTAACAAATTTTCTTTAAAAAAAATTTCAATAAAAATATATTTATCATATTTGAACTAAGCAAAATCAGAGGAAAGTTACATAATGAAAGTATTTTTGCCAGTAGTATAAACCAAACAAAAACAAGCTTTATTTGTGTTGTGCAGTCAAACACCCTCAAAATATGAAAAGCGATGCTTTTTTAAATCAAAAGATAACATTTTCGGCTTTTCTCAAAGAATATTCAAAATAATTTAAAAAAATCAAACAAATTTCTTAAGCTGTTTCATATTTTGTTTTTATCACTGGTTGTCTGTCGTTGTTCATTTTGGGTGGATAGAAAGAAATAAAGCTTGCCTTTGCCATACGTTTAGCTCAAATCAGTTGTATTCGGAACTTCATAAATTGGATGATATAATTTTGATCACATCTTGAATATTCTTGAGTTATTTATGTATGTGTGAGTATATATTTCTCATCAAACAAACAACAGCGGCTGATGTCATTGGTATTTGTTGGGGGTTAGGTGGCGATGAGGGGTAGATGTGTGTGTGCGTTTTTTGGTGGGCGGGAATTTGTTCTAGCAACAATACAGGTTATCACCTTCTGCACCTACACCTCCTCCAGCTGTGCTACTAATCTCCGTATCATTGCCACCACGTAAACAGGTGACGGCATTATTTAAGAGTCCAGTATGTACCATACTTTCGCTTAAATCGTAAGTCTCCTGTTTACAGAGTTCGTCATTATGGCCACTGTGATGCTGCTGATGATGTTGTGACAATTGTGGGGGTAATTGTCTCATATCTTGGGAGTGATGGTGATGATGAGATTGTGATGCATAGCACTGATCTTCATCATCAGCACCAACACCATCATCCGTATCATGTATGGCACCCTCCACACAACTGCCACCACTACTGCTGGCCGCCGCCACATTATCATCAAGTTGGGCCAACGCCGTTGACATTAACCTCTGTTGTGGCGCAATAATAACTTGAGATCAGAATTCTTGGGGATATTTAACACAATCGGCATTTGATGCTGCTGACGACGCTACTGCCGCCGCCGAGGCAAATAATGCATTTGCCCCGCCACCGACGGCCGCTGCCGAAGCACCAACAACGCCCACACCGCCTACACCCACACCCCCACCACCAGTACCGCCCAAATCTTGGGCGTTCTGTGTTTGATAACCGGCTGCTGCTGCCGCCTGATATGGTTCCTGATACAACTGATTGAGCCTCTAACCAGTACCCGAAAAGTGCCACGCGTCCTATGCGCTCAAATGGGCAAACTGTGACGGATGAATATCGAATTGATGATAGGGATGACCGTAGGGACCCATGTGATAGGGCACAATGTTCATGGAGGCCATTTTGTGTTCCTTTTTCCATTTCATGCGACGATTTTGGAACCAAATTTTTATTTGGCGTTCAGTCAGACAGAGGGCATGGGCAATTTCGATGCGTCTCCGACGGGTCAGGTAACGATTGAAATGGAATTCTTTTTCAAGTTCCAGTGTCTGGTAGCGGGTATATGAGGTCCGTTGTCGTTTTGTTTCGCCGTTGGCATTGACAGTGCCTGAAAAAATAAGGGAAGAACAAGGAAATTATTAGTAATGATATTAAGTAAAAATTTAAAGCATACTTTAGGGGTTACATCTTTGGTTAATCGTACAAATTTAATTAAAATAATTTGTAATGTAAAACAAAATTTGAATGTAATTTTAAAGTATAAAATAAGGCATCAACTTAATGAAAACTATTCTGAAATATAAAAATAGGCATTTGAACTAAAGAGCAAAAACCCCGACATAGTTATTTTTAAATTTTTGTTAATTTTGTTTAAATTGTTAAACTTATGTTTGGCTGTGAAAAGTATGCAAAAGAAATGGAAATTAGTGTCATTTTGTAAAATTTTATATTGTTTTATTTGGGTAGAAGAAGGAAATTATTAGTAATGATATTAAGTAAAAATTCAAAGCATACTTTAGGGGGTTTACTATATTTTTTTGGATAATCGTAAAAATTTAATTAAAATAATTTGGAATTTAAAACAAATCTTGAATGTAATTTTAAAGTATAAAATAAGTCATCAACTAAATGAAAATTTGTCTGATATATAAAAATAGGCATAGGATCTAAGGAGTGAAAAATCCGACATAGTTAGGCATTAATTTTTAATTGTTTTTAATTATATTTAAAATTATGGTTCATCAAAATTTATTTTTTTATGAAAAAAATGCCTTGTAATGGATGAAAAATGCGGAATTTGGTGTCTAAACATTTTTTTGAAATTGTATATTATGTTGACAAAATATTATTTCAAGCGAACGTCCCGTAAGAACATGTACCAATAACTGGCTAATATTCCTTTTGCAATTTATATTGACCCAATTATTACCTGGAAATTCTGAAAGATCCACTGACCCAGAACAATCACAACGAATGTTGAAAAAATAACCCTTAGTAGCCTTCATAATAATCATAATAATGAAGAAGAAACAAAATTATGAAACATTTGTCAATATTCCCAAAACAAAAAAATAAAACCACAAAAAAATCTATACGAACAGAGGAAAATAAACTCCTCAGCAAAATATTTCAAACGCCAACATAGTCTGACTCTTGTCTGGGTAACATGCTTGCTTACATAAACAGCTCAAAGCGAAAAAAAAACAACATACTTCCCATATAAGATCATAACAACTGTCATATTTGATTATATTAAACATAAACGTCACCTATAGACAGACGAGCCGGACGAACATTCAGTAAAACGAAACAACTAACTAGTAGTAAACCAAGTTGTTGGCAAATGTGTAGTAATAGTAGCGTTTTCCCCTCCCTCCCCACCCCTTACTAGGCGGCAATAAACAACATTTGTGTGGCACATAGTAAGGCAAAATGTGAGCATTATGGCAAAAAAGCTACATTTATGATTGTTGCTACTTTTGTTTTTTTATTAGAACGCCCCCTCATTATAGTCAACGCGTTTCAGACGCCCCCTAAAAGTATAGAAAATCAAATACAAACAGAAACAACAACAATGCAAATTCACGAGCGAACAAAAACTATCGCAAAAAGCGTTTACATATGAAAAATGTAACGGTAAATTGTACCCACCACTCACTTGCCAGCTACAAACCAAACAGCCTACCTCAAACCGAGAAAAAATGTAAATTTTTCCACATTAACGAAATCGCTTAGGCTCGTGGCATTTAAATGGGGTTTTGTGTTTTTTTGTTTGATTATTTTCCTCTTTTCCTAGACACACTTGGCAATTTTAGCTTTCTTTGAAAGAAAGAAGAATTTACAAAAGTTTGAAAAGACAATCGTTTGAAAGAAAGTTCCTTATTTAACATGGGGTGTTTTTGTCCAATTCGTTTCGGCTTTTTGGCAAAAACAAAACATTAGACAATAGAAATATTCATTGTTAGTTGTGAAGAAGAAGAAGTGGCTAAATTATGTTTTGACACGGCATTTTTATGAAGTGAGCATCGCTAAGTCAGTATAGAAAGCGAAATAGTTTGAGGGAATTCAATAAACTGATGTTTTAAGGTTTTTAAATACCCTAACAACTGAATATATAATATAAAAAAATTCGTAAAATCCATTCCAAAATAGTTCCTAAAATACATGAACAAATTGTTAACTTTTTATAGCATCGTTAAGCTAGTATATAAAGGAAAATAGTATGAGGGTATTGAATTAACTAATATTTTAAGACTTTTAAATATCCTAATAGCTGAAATAGCAGCTGAAAAATCCTAAATTGTATTGCAAAACAGTTCATAAAATACATATTTTGTTTTAATTTCACAGTAAGCCATTTATTGGAAGCTCATTGAAAACACACACATAAATTTGATTTAACTACCCAGTAGGAAGCCTGGGTTAAGGGTCGACATGTCACCACGAACTATTACGAATACTTTTGTCAACAATCTTTGCTTTAAAATATACAATTTATTAAAATATACCAAGTCCATTATCTTACGCTATGGAGTTGACATTTGAAATCCAGTGGATTTCGTTAATCTAAATGTACTTTTATGCATACAGCATATATTGTTCCAAATAGACTTAAAAATCTAGTTCCAATTTCACTAGTGAATTTCGATGGTCCCTTAGCAACTATTGGCATATTATTTCCAATTAGAGTTGGGTAGTACCGTAACTACCTAATTCCTCCAGCAACTCTCGAGATTTTATTTATCAACTCAAAAGATCAGAACTATGAAACCGCGTGAAATCACAAATCACAAATTAAAAGGTTCATTGAATTATATCGGTCTAGGAAGTATTTAGAAAGACATAAAAATTAAGATGGTATTGGTGTCGGAACTATTTGGAACTAGATTTACCCAACTCTAGTTCCAATTTCACTAGTGAATTTCGAAAAACACGTATATATAAAATATCTACAGGAAAATACCAAGAATTGTCCACAATCGTTCAGTAGCACTATTGTCACCAGTGCTACAGTAGTAAGTCAGTAGAGATTAACATTTCCTACGGGGTATTTATAAAACACGACACGCAAAAGTATGCTTTTATGCCTCATCATATATTGGATTCGGAAATGTTGTCGTTTGTTTGTAAACCAGCGATAGGCACCATCTATTTCTATTGCATACTTTTGGGGTGTGGGGGTGTGAGTGCATGCTTTTTCAATAAGTTGAATTGTGTGTGTGGAGAGAACCGTTTACCGAAAGCAAGTGTGCGCTCTCTTGCCTGACGCTGTTGTAAACCTCTCAAAATATAAATAAACCTTCGGTTATGGAGAATATCGAGAAATAGGCTATGCAATGGGGTTTTCCTCAACTTAAATTTTTAATACAATATATTTTAAAATAACGCTCCATATAGAAAAAGAAGCATCCATAAAGATGTAAAGTCGACAAAGGTTTAAATTTTAGTATACCTTGAGTTGGAAGGAGATACTCGATGGACAAAAATGATGGACCTGTTTCTCTATTGTAAAACAATTATTTGATTAAAGAAAAAAATGAATAAAATATGTTTCAAAAAAGAGAAGCTGGTCGTAGTTCGAAAGAATTTGTTTTCGACCCGTCTTAGAGATACAGGCTATATTATGGCATGTTTCACTAAGACGATTCGAATACAAATTCTTTCCAACTACTACCCAACATCTAATTTTTGGAAAATATTTGAATTGTTTTTATTTCCTATCAAACAAACATTTCATACAATACCAGGAGTTTGTAATGCGAACGAATTTGCTTTCGAATCGTCTTAGATAAACAAACCATTACTATTTATTCGAAGGTAAAAATGTCTAAAAGTAGACTAGTAAGTTATGTATCCGGTATCGGCATCATAGTTTTCTATTGCATACTTTAGGGGTGTCATTGTGTGAGTGCATGATTTTTCAATGGGTGGAATTATGTGAGTTGAGAGAGAAATTCTTTTTGCTTGCTCGTGGGTAAATAAAATGCCGGTACCTGCATTGAGGCAATAACATTATCATTAAATGCTGCTAAGATGATCCTAAAATTCAATTGTCCATACAAAAAATGGGATTTTAAATTAATGAACTTATCAAGGTTCAACGTCTTACTACTTTTTGCTCAAAAATCCTTCCCTTACTTCAAAAGAGCATACAATTGATAGTTACCAAAATTAATATTTTGCCACTTTTACCATTTTAATAAGTAAAGAAACATACCAAATATTCCCATTCAGCTATTAGTTTTATTCAAATTTGTATCCTGTTTTGCCATTTGTAGGGTATATTCTATTCTGAAATACATCACTTCATATTTAGAAAACATGAAAACGATTTTTTCTTTCTTTTTCAAGTGTTTTTCAGTTATGACATGAAAAAAAAACTTGCTGAATTGATCACGGAATGAGGAAATAACATTTGTGATTTTCAGATGATATGATTATTGTAGCAAATAAAAACATGTTAACGCCTAGTAACGCCCCATTGTTGGTTGGTTTTCTTATTCATTTTACTTTCCAATAACAGACACTTATGTGGTAAAAGATGGGGAGGTGAAAATGGATAATAAGTCAATTTGCAAAATTCATGCAATTCAAAGCTACAATGTGGGATTCTAAACAAACAAAATACACCTCCACATTATTTATATAACCTAGCTAGCTTTCACATATGGTGTAGTAAGCAACGAAAAAAGTTTCTGCAAAAACCGAACGCGACCTACATCAAATAACCACAATCCCCTTTTTCCTTTCATTTATTGACTTTTCGATATAATATAAAATTAGAAACAAACACAGACTTCCTTTCCTTTTTAAAAATTAGGCTATTTTTAATGGAAAAACAACCACAACACAAACCCGCAACGCCAACACCAAATGCAGACAAAAAAAAAAGCGTCGGCATTGCAAATGTTGTCAAAAGTACATCAATCACTGGCTAAAATATCTAAATGGAATTTCCGATTAAACTTAAAATTAATTATCTCTCATTTAATTAAAGTGTATTTAAGCATAAAACCTCAAAAAAAAAAAAAAAAACAACAACAACAAAATAGAATAGACGCAAACATATATACACTGCAACCAACTACCACACTCCTCACTCACTCAATCTATATGACAAGACATCGAATGTCACTAAAGCGAAACATTGGCTACACTGGTTGCAAGCAACATCCCAGCAAGAGATTAGATGGCGCGGTTTCATTTCTTGTTGGTCTTTGAAAAAGCGCGCCAAAACAAAAATAACAACTTTGTGGCTTCTTTACACCAAGGAAAAGAAGAAAAGAGGAAAGGAAACCTAAATATGTTTTACCATGTTTGGAATTTGTTGTTATGTTGTTGTCTATCCTTGAAAACTCTAAAATAAATAAACTAAAATACCATGAACCAAATAACAAAACAAAAAAGAGTTTGAAAAGTGTTGGTTTCCTGTGTTCTCTGTTCGCTCAAACAAGAAGAAAGAGAACGCTGAAGACAACTAATGACCAAGTCATAACAAAGCAGACAATAAGCAGACTTTTTAGTGATGTATGCCTCAATATCGGAGAAAGAGGAGAACAACCCTACTGGTAGCTACATACTTACATACAAATATATGTACACGTATGTATCTATTAAGTAATATTGGCCATACGTCCATATACATATTGGATGAAAGCCTGTCTATCTTTCTAGCCATCATTGGTTTTTGAAGTTCATAAAAGTTCAGAACTCAAAAACGTTTAAGCTGGGAAATTTATATATTTTAGGAAAATTTAAATTTAATATATTTTGATGAGCTTTAGTTGCGAATATTTGTTATTAAATTTTAAATTACTTGCTATTCTTAAATGTATTTATTGTAAAATGGCGATAACGTACCCATTTAAAAATTGCCCCTAAAAGTATGCATCACATTTCACTATAATAAATACATATCTCTCATTTACTCAAGTTAACTATTGAATTTTCACTTCTCAACTTAGAAAGATAAAAGTACTACACTTCAATGCATGATCAAGCATGGATTGAACATTTTTCTGTTATACGAATTTTGTCGGTAACTCGGAAAATGAGTTAGAGAATCGCACTACTGATTATCTTTGTCAAACTTCAGGTTCTCGAGTTCTCAAAATATAAACTCGAAATTTTGACACAGTATTAAGTAGAATGCAAAGAAAAGATATAAATTGTTAACTCGTTAATTAACTATAAATAAGCGGTAAAGTGTATGTATTTTTAAATGGTCATTTCATAACATAAGTGTGAATTAAAAAATATATTTTTTATAGAAGTGGATTTTTTTTTTAAATATGTTTCATAGGCCTAGATTTTCTTAAAAAATATTTTTCATAGAAATGGATATTTTAACAAATGATTTTAATCGACGTAAATTTTTAAAAAATATTTTGAACGGTATTTTTTTAAATTATTTTTCAATAACGTGGATATTTTAAAATATATTTTAAATAGATTTTTTTTTTAAATTATTTTTGATAAATGCGGATGTAAAAAAAATTTCATAAGATCTTTTAAATTATTTTTCATTAACGTGGATTTAAAAAATATTTTTCATACGATTTTTAAAATATATATTTTTATAGGATTTAAATTGAAATATTTTATTTAAATCCTATAAAAATATATATTTACATTTTTATCAAAAAATATTTTTCAGTGACGTGTATTTAAAAAAATTCAACACTTGGACTTTTTAAAAAATGCTTTTAATAGACGTGTGGATTTTTTAAGAAAATATTTTTTATAAATAAAAATAGTTTTCAATGTCCATATTTACATTCGGCAATTTTCCTTGCGGCAATTGTCAGTTTGTCGGTGAGAGAGGGTGTTGAGAGGCCAAAGGGTACCATATACCTCACCTCTCTCTCCCTCAAACTGACAATTGCCGCAAGGAAAATTGCCTAATATAAATATGGACTAAATAAAATATTTTTCATAAAAAATATTTTTCTAGACGTACAATAAAAAGCAAATTTTTCATTAAAAAAATCAAGAAATATTTTTCACAAATGTGGATTTTTTAAAAATATTTTTCATAGATGTGGAATTCTAAAAAAGCCATTATTCACAGACGTCGGTTTAAAAAAAAAATATTTTTCATAAATAAAAATTAAAAAAAAAAAATCATAAATGAGAAATTAAAAAATATATTTAAAAAAATAAAAAATCATGAAATATTTTTGATAGATGTGGATTTTTTAAAAATATTTTGCACTGGATTTTTTTTAATTATTTTTAATCAACGAGGATTTGAAAAAAGAAAAACATTTTGAATAGGGCATTTTAAATTATTAAATAAATCCGGATTAAAAAATATATATATTTTGCATAAGATTTTTTAAATTACATTTCATTACATTTCATTAAATAAAATATTTCAAAGACGTACATTTTTATTAAAAAATATTTTTCTTTGACGTGCATTTAAAAAAAAAAAATCATTTAAAAAAATTCTACACTTGGACATTTTACAAAATTCTGTAATAAGGCGTGTGGATTTTTTTTAAGAATATAAAATATTTTTCATAAAAAAATTAAATAAAAAATAAAATATTTTTTGAAAAAAAATCAAGAAACATTTTTCACAAACGTGGATTTTTTAAAAAATATTTTTTATAGACGTGGATTTCTAAAAACCCAATTTTTTATAGACGTGGATTTCTAAAAACCCAATTTTTTATAGACGTGGATTTCTAAACCCCAATTTTTTGTAGACGTGGATTTCTAAAAACCCAATTTTTCATAGACGCTATTTAAAAAAATATTTTTAATAAATAAAAATTAAGAAAAATATTTTTCACAAATGAAAAATTAAAAAAAAAATATTATATATATAAAAAATTCAAGAAATATTTTTGATAAATATGGATTTAAAAAAATATCTTATAAAAAATATATAAAAATATCGGTGCCCAATTTTCTGCATATTTTAGGGAGTTCATTGTGTGAGTGCATGTTTTTTTAATTGTGTGTGTGTTATGGGGTATCGTAAAGTATGCAATAAAAAATTATGGTGGGCATCCCTGTATTGGAGAATTAATTGTGTAAGTGCATGGTTTCTCAATGGGTTGAATTGCTTGCTCGCGAGTAAAGGAAATATTGATATCTACTTTATTCAATAACACGCAAAAGGTTTTTCTCTCTCCACCCACAATTCAACTCATGGAAAACCAAGAACTCTCCCAATAATATCTCCCTAAAGTATGCAAATTAAAATATCTATTCCCGTTTTGAATCCTTCCAAATGATTCAATTCAATTAGATTTATTCAATTCCAATAAATAATTTTCATTATGCAGGCGAAGAAGAAAATAATTGATTGCTTTATTGATGTAAATTCATCTTGCGAACACCGAATACCACAACTAAACATTGTCTACCGTATTGTCATTGTCAGCTGTTTACGTAGTATGCAATTTAACAAAAAATACTACAAATAAATAAATGTTTTTATAACGAAAAATCATTAATAACAATCGTTAGCTGAGGTATGAGAATTTAAACACGATTTCAATATATAGATAGCTAGAGACACATTGTATTTTATATACAATATAATCTTATATTTGTGGTAAGTAAATATATTTATGTATATTGTTGTCAGTTTATAACTCTTTTTTCTATAGTTTGTTTTTTTTTTCTACTTCACTGAGTGTTAAGTGTAGTTTGTGTCTATAGATTGGATTTTACTGCTAGCTGAATGGTTGGTTAGCTGACAGAGTCTGTTTGTCGTCGTCTGTCTGTCCACGCGTGTCTGTCGTATTTTGTTGTACTCTGATACTGGGGGGTAGTGTTGTTGCTATTGTTTGACAAATGACATATACAACATATTGTGACAAGTTACTTGCGTTTCTTTTATATATAATATTTATTCGTTATTTTTTGTGCTATCATCTGTAAGCCGTCTTTATTTGCCATACAATTCACACATATTTTTGTTTGAACAAAGTTTTCAATAATGTTTTATTTAAGGGGTATCATCCTCTTCACTTAAGGTTAGCAATGAGCTAGAGAAAATGGTGTGTGAAAATCAGCTGATCGTTATTTTGTTATAATTTTTACAAATCATTCATTACTTGTCTGTTGGCTTGGTGTTTGCATTCATATTTTAAGTGTTCAAATTAATTTTATTGCACAATTTGTCAAAACTTTAATAAAACTAATTTATATCCGCACAATTTTAAATGCCAATGCAAAAAATAAACATTGTGTTGCATACGCCATGCTTTGTTTCACACACACTGTATCTTAATCTTCAAATTAAGCCCAGCTGATTCATTATTTACAACAAAAACATATCCAGATTAGGTTTTGATATTTTGCGACATTCATAAATCATTGTAATGAGCCAAAATCTCAGGTATTTATAAATGATAAGATCACATTTTGGTGGATTTGTTGTTCCCTTTAAATATTGAAACTTTGTAAAAAAAATAAATAATGAATATTGTTGATTTAAAGACTAGGAGAATTCTTTAATTTCATTTGCAAATCTAATATGTGAACCTATACCCTTTGTCCATCCATTGTTTTAGTAAACAAAATTAAATATTACTTCCTCCATAACATGGACTTTAGTGAAGATATCAAACAATTCAATTGAAATTTCATACATTTTTATAACCCTGACCTTTGCTAACTTAGTTTGACTTTAGATACAAAAACTTTAAAAGTTTTGAAAATCTTTTTTATAATATTATGCATATTTCCACAATAAGTTTTTGTTATTGTGTTTCTTTTTTTTTCAATACTTTTCTTGGATATGCACATGTCAATCTTGTACTTCTGCTGCCTGCTATTCCGGCCAGATTCATTCGCCCAGATTGTCCACAAGGTGTATGCTAATATTGTGTCAATCACTGTGTCTTGAGGCTTTCGTCTTTCTTCGTCTGTGAGTCTGGCTACAGATGTCAATATTGAGATCTGCATGTCAAACTGAAGCGCACAGTCCAGCAGACACTTTTTGCATATGCAAGTGGGTGATGTGGGATATTTTAGGTTAGGTTTGTTTGTACAAGTTGTAGGTTTTATTTGTTTGTTGTTTTATTTATTTGGTGTTGTCATGTGCAGTTGAGCGTGTGTGTTTTAATGTTTGTTTATTATTGTTGTAGTTGTCATTTTATTCTCCCAAAGTATGTAAAATATAAATACTTTACATATTTCAAGACAAAAAAGAGTTGAGATTTATTTTGAAGTTGGTGGAAAATTTGAATTTCATGAGTGGGGAAGTCTCAGATAAGGGGTACGAGTGGCACATCTTAGAGTAATATATAGCAATTCTTCAACTGGATATACATGTTACAACTGCATTGTATTATTTTGCCCGATATATCAAATAAAAAGAGCCAAATTATAGAGCAAATTCCTTAGTTCTGTGACTAAGAACCTGCAAAGTTTCACTGCCGAAACTATACACAGAAAACTTTAGCAAGTTTCATGAGCTAGTTTTATGACAATATGTTCAAAATCTTAAAATAATTATTTAACTAATTTGATTATTTCAATAACCTTGAAGAAATTTCCACACTTGTTCTAAATTTCGAAAGACATGGTTTCATACCATTCCGGATAGTGTTGTGTTGTTCAACAGAATGATTCACTAAAGAGAGCGGCGGACCAAGTTAATTCAAAGTAAAATATTTCATGTATCTGTACAAAGTATTAAAACTTAATATTTTTATCTAAACTGCAAAAGAAATGGTTTCGTACAATTCCGTCTAGTATTGTGTAGTTCAATTAAATTATTCACTAAAGTGCAGCCGCTCACTTTCAGGAAATTCGAAGTAAAAAATAGTTTAATAATTTTAAAGAAATGTCCACATTTTTTCTAGACTTCAAAAGAAATGCTCTCGTAAATTTCGGAATAGTGTTGTGTAGTTCAGTTGAATGATTCACGTAAAAGAGCGACTGATCTAGGTAAGTTAAAAAAAATATTTCATGTATCTGTACAAAGAGTTAAATTGAATATCTTAATTATTTTGAAGAAATATCCATTTTTTCTAAACTGCAAAAAATACTAACGACCTTTCCGACTAGTGTTATGTAGTTCAATTGAATGATTCACTAAAAAGAACCACTGAACTATGTACGTTAAAGTACAACTTTTTTAAGAACTTTAAAGAACTATTCGCCCTTTTATACTGCAAAAGAAATGCTTTCGTACCTTTCCGACTAGTCTTGGGTAGTTCACAAACGAGCCTGTTAAATAAGATGATTCACTGAAAAGAGAGACTGAACTAGGTAAGCCAAAATAGTCCTTTTTAGACCAGAAAAAAGCGCTCGAACGAATTTTCTCCGATTAACGTCAAATTATGAACTAAACTGTGTTAGCTTTTGCCGCCAGATTTTCAAACCCAGAACCTCCTTGTCACACTTTTCCAAAATAAGCCGCAATCATTACTTCAAATTGCAATTGATGCTGCTATTCATTTTTTTCGCCATGTGTTCAGGTTCTTTCTATGGCATATATCTAATTTACGTGCCTAAGATGAGCCTTGTCTGCCTGCTATGATTTGCATTAAAAGACTATTTTCGTTTTTTTTTAATCTTTTTCAAAAGTGTTTCTTTCAATATTTACCTAGCATTCATTCATTCATATAGAGTAGTAGCATTATAAACAACAACTAGCAAGTTGTAACATACTGATCGAAGCAAGTTTTTTTTTCTTGCTTTAGTGTCACTTTATAAATTCTCAGATCTTTGGGTTTTACATTTTGTTTTGCATGACTGGGATGCTTGGTAATGCTACTGATGATGATGATATCTTGTAGAAATAGAAATGGACTTGAGAAGAAGATCTGTGTAATGTTTTGCATACCCATGACATCACATGGCATCGCATCATCATCATCAGTATGCAGGAAAGTACATGCAAACATTCAAACACAAAAGTTGAGTACTCAATGTCGAATGCAAGAGGAAGGAAGAAAAAGAAAACAAACATATAAACAAAACAACTAAAAAGAGTGGAATCCGGAAAGAAGCTATAGATGGATGGATGCTATAGAAAAACACAACAATTGAAACTGATATGTTAATCTGATGTCAAAGTTTTCATTTCGATTTCAGCACATCAAGAATATGCAAGACATTCAGATCACAACAATGACAATACTGGTATTCACAACAATGCATTAAATAATATTTTCGTTTTGTTTTTTGCCATGTTTTGAAACTTGTGATCTTTCAATCATCATAATATGAATATGTGAGAATGTGAATTTTAGGGTCACATCCCGCAATTTGCTATTAAATATCTCTGAAAGTGGCCATTGACACCAACATAACTTTTGAATGGGGAATCGGGGGCAGGGGGACCTATAACAAAGTGGCTAGCCACGCATTTTCAATACGTTTTATTTTTGTTTTGGTTGATCATCTCTTTAGCTGTTATGGATGGACAGACGAAACTGAATGAATGATGTGTTGAGTCAGGTGGCCGTTATTGTGTGACATAGACAAAAATTTACGAAATTTTGAGTGACAATTTGAATCTTTTTTTTGTTGTTTTTGATATTTGTAATATTGCCAGCCGCCACCCAACAATACATCTTTTGCGAAAGAGATAAATACATAGCTGTTTGCTTTGTTGAACAGATCAATTTTGAAATGTTAAATAAATGTTGCGTGAGAAAACAAAACATTAGCACATAGAAATTGGAATTGTGTTTTTGGAGCATTTCTCAAAATATCGAATAAGGGCAAGAGGAACTTTGTTCATTGATCGAACAAAGTTCCTCGGCATTTTGAAACTTTTTGAAAACTGCAAACAAGTTCAATTGAATGATTCACTAAAGAGAGCATATGTACTAGAAGGTGAAAATATTTTAATAATTTTTAAAGAAATTTCCACACATTTCTAAACTGCAAAAGAAATTCTTTCGTACCTTTCCGACAAGTGGTGTGTAGTTCACAAAAGAACCAGTTCATTTGAATGATTCACCAAAAGGACCTACTTAACTTAGTAAGTCAAAGCAATTCTTTTTAGTTCAGAAAAAAAGACAAAGCAAATATGAACAAACACATAACTTTTGAATGATTCACCAAAAGGACCTACTTAACTTAGTAAGTCAAAGCAATTCTTTTTAGTTCAGAAAAAAAGACAAAGCAAATATGAACAAACACCTTCAAATTGTGAATTTGGTGCAGAATGAAGTGTTTTAGGGCATTTCTCAAAATGGCGCATAAATGAAGGCATTCGAAACAATAATCGGCATTTCCACACTTTTTTCAAACTGCAAAAGCAATGTTGTCGTACCTTTCCGACTAGTGTCGTGTGCAAACAAACTAGTTCCATTGAATGATTCACTAAAAGGAGCTTTTAAACTAGATAAATGAAGAACTTCGTTCGATCAATGATCGCCGAAGCCGACTTGTATATCTCCAGTAAATCGATTCTTGAGATGATAAGCGAGTGAAATACCAAGGCGAAATATCCCCAGAGGGACTAGGGAACTTCTCCCATACACCCGTTACATATTGGCTTTGTGATCTTCTTTTGATCGCCGAGTCCGAACGCCGTGTCTAATGACACCGCCAGAGAAGTTGTAAATATTTCAAATACTCAGGAAATGTCGCCTACATTACGCTGAGTATTTTTTCACCACAGCTGTGATATTGTCTTACCTAGAAATCGAACCCTGGTCAGGAGGGCGTACTTACTATTGTATCACGGTGGAGGTATACAGGTAGAAACACAATGAAATACGCCGCTTTTTCACGCTCAATTTCATGTAAAAGATTAAAGGCCAAGTACTACATAATTCAAATGAATTAAGTAGCATTTGAATTAGGTAGTACTTGGTCTTTAATCTTTTACAAGAAACTTAGCGTGAAAAAAGAGCCGTAATTCATTGTGTTTCTACCTTACGTCCACCCCAAGCGCCATACTGTTTACTTTTTTCGTGGAGGAAAACTTTGTCCCCAGGATTCGATATGGGATTTGTAGATAATATAGGTTCAATGACGTTTCTCTGCCATAAACGGCCGGCTTTCTTGCATAAGTAATTTCTGGTAAAAGGCTAAAAGGCAAAGTGCAACCTAGTTCAAATTGCTCGGGCGTTCTTTATTCTTTTACCGTTTTAAGCAAGGATGCCATTCTGATTATTAGAGTTGTGGAGTTCCGACTGAACGACTAGTTCCAAGGAACTATTCTGGATAAGGAACTATTGGAACTATATCCAGCTCTTGCGTTCATATATAGTTTATATGGTTCCTTTAGTTCATATAGTTGAACTGTTTTGGAACTATTCGGGACTCTGGATGTATATTAAGGAACTAGTTACTTTTGGAGAAGGAACTAGAAAGATTGAATCGCTCGGGAACTAGATTGCTGAACTCTATTGTTTATGTACCGAGGCCTTAAGGCATGCTTAGGTAATGCTGAGGAAATAGGAAGTCCGAAAACATTCCAGTGTTCTATTGTAGAAGATGAACAATTATTTGAGCGGTAAATTGCACCATTATATCCATGTGCTGTCGCCAAAACATCTGGAGGTCTTGGTGGCTTATACAAATCTTTAATGGTTCCGATGTCTGAATTGAGGTTATGGAAAGAATCTTTCCCCTTATAATGTGTGAAGTTCAAAATTCTTTTTAAAATAAATTTGAAAAAACTACTTCCAATTTAAGTTCCAGTTGACCAAGTCGGCATCTTTTATTCTATAACAGAATATCCCAGCACATTGTGGCCACATTTCTTCCCTCTTACCAACCAAGCAACCTACGACAACAAAAAAAAAACTGACAACCAGTCTCTTACACTTGGTGATTATTCAGACACAGCTTGAATTAAAGATTTATACACTTTAGAATAATTCATGCATACCTTCTTCTCCGTACGTACACACACAAAAATCATACAAAATTGCCATAGCTTGGATGATGTATCATATGGTTGTGTTGATTTATTAATGGCTTTGGATAATCTAAACTAAATATGTACGAGTACATCGTGGATGTGATACCTTGAGGTTGGAAGGTAATAAATGAATGAATGGACAGCAGCATTTAGGACGAATCATGAAATCAATGGAACATTTAATAATAATCAAAATGCTATTGCTATGAGTGTGTGTAGTATTATGAAAGATATTCCTTCCAAAAAATATAAACATTTAAAACAATTAAAAATATTTTGGAAGTTTAATACACGGGTGTTGCATGTACTTATGTGTGTTTAATGTTATTAATGTTTCAAACTTAACGCCAATGGAGGGAGGAAGTGATAACAATCTAGCCTCCCTTTTGCCAAAGGCATAACCGAGAAGAAGATTTTCAACGCCATCTCCCCCATACTCCTATCTTTCAGTTATAAAATACCTCCTCTCTCCTTCACACAAAATTACATTTTGTTTATATGTTGTTTGTATTATGTTCATTCAGCATGTTGTTTATGTATGACTGATGATCTGTAAGGTGAATATTGACAGATCTAATGATCTTGACTCGCTGCTTAACAATGCGATTATAAAGAGTTTATTGAACGTTTTTATGGACAATTTGTCGCGTGGATAAATATCTTAAATGTAAACGAACACACTCACACAAAATGATTTATGACTTTGAAAAGAATTTCGAGCGTGAAATATGGAAGTATGTAGTTTCAAGATGTGTGAAATTGAATTGTTGAATGGTGACATTTGTGTGAAACAACCATTGAGCCAAGGAAAAAAGGAAGTAAGAAACAGGCAATGAAACAGGGAAAAAACTAATTTTTGGTAAGAGAGAGAGAGAGAGAGAGAGAGAGAGAGAGAGAGAGGAAATCCTTTAAAATAAAATACTTTGTAGATTAGGATGGCTTTTCATTTATTTACCAAAAGTTTTATGTGTGTTATTGCATTTCATCAATGGTGTTATGGAAGATTCCACTCAACAATTGATTTCTTTATAAAATCAGAAATTTTATCCCACAAAACTTCAAAAAAGTTTAAATGTTTCCCATCTCCATTTCGTTTGCCAGTGTAATATTTTATGTGTTCATTGTTTTTCGGCTATCTTACCACAAAAACAAACACGACAAAAGCATTAGACAAAAGTGTCAGTCAGGTTATCAAATACTATTGAAAAAGTAATATTTCTTCTTCGTGGCTATTCACGAAAAAAAAAAACAAAAAATCCAAAAAACAAAAAGTACGTATCTCAATGATAGCAACAAAGCAACAATATTTGAAAAGCCCAGCCAGACACAAGACTGAGAGAGAAGTGTATGTCACGTCTTGGAGGCAAGTGAATATGTCATATTGATGTTTGTTTGGCGTTTGAATGGCCAGAAAGTTCAGAGACGTTTTTTTTTCTTATTTTAAATTTTCTTTGGGTAAACTAAATATATTGACCTTGGAATTTATTTTGGAGGAGAGGTAGAGAGGATATAGAAATGGAAATAAATAATCAATGGATGGTGATTAGAGTTGTGTTATTCTGAATGAACTAGTTCAAAGGAGCGATTCCTTAAAAGGAAGGGAAGGAAACACATACAGCTGATTGGTTTGTGTCGTTCATTTAGATTGCCTAGTTCTCTTAGCTACTCTCTTTCACATAGTTCTTATTGTTTATTAGGTTGAATATAGTTCCTTCGTACCAGTGAAATGTAATATTGTACGAAAATGGCCCAATGAACGACCTGGTTCCTTTTAGTTACATACAAATTATCCTTAAATTTATTTTATACAACTTGTGGAAAGAGAAGATTATGAGAGGAAAATAAATAATTAATGACTGGTATTTAGAGCAGTGTCGTCCATGAAGCAACTAGTTCAAAGAAACGATTGCGCAAAATGAACGAACTGAACCATATCCAGATCTTTTTCTCTTAGCTCCTCTTGGTTGGTCTGCTTGTTTATTAGGTTGAATAAATATAGTTCCTTTAGGTCAGTGAAATGTAATAATGAACGAAAATGAATTGACAACGAAGGCAAAGAAGGATCTAGTTCCTTTTGGTAAACGGAATGAAAAAGATCGATCCACTCATTGAACAAAATTGTCCAACACTAATGTTGTTCTACCTTAGGAGTTTTACAAAACGTATTCTATATTTTCTTTCATACAATTTGTGGGCAGACAATCTTTGAGCCAGTGATGGTTTTTCTCCTATAAAATTGCGAGGTCGAGATAACTAGAAAGTCGGCAAAGCCAGTCTTAGAGTTGGCCACGCATGGAGCAATGCGCATTTGCAGGCAAAGAGGGCGTGTTTACTTTTGTACCACGGTTGAGGTATAACTCCAACTTTATCCTCAGGATTCAATATAGGATTAGTAGCTGTAGACCTTCAATGACGCTTCTCAAATGTACAGGCCTCGGTAAATAAGAGGCTGGCCTTTTTCTTATGTCAAAGGGCAACCTAGTTCAAATTTGGCTCATCCGTTCCTTATTTATTTACCAGAAAGCAAGGGCTATGCTGCTTATGTACCGATCGATCTTTCTAGTCCCTTTTCCCAAAAGGAACTAGTTTCTTAATATAGTTCCGAGACTGATACACATAGTTCAGTAAACCCTTTTGTTTCGTCGTTCTTATAGTACGTTTATATATAAGCGGATTTAACAAACCCACTGGGTTTCAAATGTCAATTCCTTTACGTATACGTCAAGTAAATCCTAATCAAGAAGGTTAACCCTGCAAAAGGCTATAATATAAACATGGGCTTATAGTTTTTATAGTTTGTTGGATGAATAGATATAAATAAATTTACATAAAAATGAAAAAATTACATATGATTTACGTATATTTATCAATGTGGCAGCATCCGAACAATGAACAAAATGAACTAGGCAGATGGACGTGAGTGTGGAATTGAAGGAAGGGGACAAACTATACGAATTAAAGGAACTATATGCATGACAAGAGCTGTTTCTTTGCCCGGAATAGTTCCTGGAACTAGTTCGATCTAAACATATGTATATGCGAATTATTGAGAAAAAACCCACTAAAGATGTTTGTATGTGGTTCAACTTTCTTTTTATGGCCTGTATCACTAAGACGTTTCCAATTTAAATTCGTTCGGACTGCTACCAAACTTCTGTTTTTTGATTTTTTTCATTTTTGTTTTGAATCAAACAATAAATTCCAGCTCCAGAGTTTTGTAGTACTTCAAAAGAATTTGTATTCTAAGAGCCTAAAAGAGGCCCACCATTACTTTAAAAAATATTAACGAAAAAAAGGATTAGGAACAAATGCATTAAAGACGTTTTCAGTGAAATGATTCTGTATAAAGAGCATAGGAACTAGTTCAGTCAGTCATTTTCTTTAGTTAAGGCGTTAGGAGTCAGTTGGCATTTCTTAAGTTTAACATCTGTTCCAGAATCTGCTACTTCAAATATTACCCATTACCTCAGAAATGCTCATCGTTTGAACGAAATGAACAACCTGATTCATATGAAAGACTAAATTAGAATCTCTCTATAAATAAACTAAAATACGCAATGCCTGAAAAATGTATTAAAATGGGAAATAAGGATATAAAGACCTATAGTTGAACTTTTTGCTGGGGATGAACAATACCTACGTTATAAATAAAATTGGTTATATTTTTGTAATACAATATTTTCAAATAGATTCCATATAGAAATATATTTTGATATAATTCTACAACTGAAAGGAAATTCCCAAATTTTGTAAAAAGAACAAAACTCCAAATTGCAATGAAAAACAAACAAATTTTCCATTTGATACAAGAAAAAGAAAACATTCTTAATTTCTTTCGGAAAAAATCTATTAATCTTTTCTGAATTCCTTTTTCTTCTTCTTGAAATGGTACGTGTACGCGTAAATTCAAAACCAACAAACATAATAATAACAACAAAAACCAATACCACTTTAGTGGAAATAAAAAAAAACTGAGTTCCACTGAATGATAAATGATCCATAGATGTTGCCTTGTGATGCGTTTCTTCATTCATACAAACAGGCAGCCCGCCAGCGAACGGCCAAGCAAATAGTCGTCAGGCCGACATTCACTCAGTCGTCATTCATTCTCATGCAGAACAAGCTCAGCGGTTTCGTTTACAATCTTTTAGATATAAAAAAAGGGATTTAAAAGTGGGGGCTGGAGTAGCCAAATTCGTACTGTGATGGCATTTGTTGCAGCACTACTGTTTTATTTTCCTAAGACATTGTATGATGGTATTCTTGAGTGTGTTGTAAAAGATGTGTCACATGATATTTTAACGTACAGGTCCATATGACACATAAAGAATGCAGTTTCCATGCGACAAATGATTCTAGGTTCAATGTCGTATTTGTTTCTTCCTCTTCTTCTTTAGATAAGAACTAACGAAAATTGAGGATTATAAATGACCACTAAAAACATGAGGAAGTAAAATAGTTGGTCAAATGTTTGGATCAGTATCTTCTTTTTATATGTCCCCAGAGATATTTAACAGGTGGTTTGGTATTGCTTGGGCGATTGTGTGTGAGTTTTCTTAATGATTTTTGTCTAATGTTATGACATTGCTTTGAAACTAGAATCCATTAAAATCTTATTAACAGACAATCAAGTGATGTGTATGTCCGTCCGTCAGTCTGTGTGACATCAACACAAGTAAATAACAATAAAATAAAGTTACAAATAAATATGTTTAACATTGGTATTTAAGTTGTTGCTGTGTTTTTTCTGTTACATTCGTCCTCTAACACTTTGAACTGTCATTTGTGAGAAAATCTCATTTATCACTTTCAGTTGTGAATATTGGTTGTTTATTTGTATTGTTGTTTCCTGTCAGGTCTTAGCCAAGTGTTGAAAAATAAATACTTCCGAAGGAGTGACAACTATTGAAAGACTTAATAGAATAACACTCACATAGAGCCTGAAGTTTCTTTCCTCCCCCACTTTATAACATTTTCAGCTTGCTAACCAAAAACATGGGTTCGCATACGCATAAGGAAAGCTGCTTTTCTAGGAAAACATGTTGTTTTTTCCAAATGCTTGATGTAGGTTTGCCTTGGAAGCTGGAAACATGTAAATATGGGTGGCAGTAAGAAGTTTAACCCTCTAAGGGACCAAGGACAATTTTGATGTTCTATAATTTGTAGCACAAAATCGTAGTAAAATCTAAGGAAAAATAAATATTGCAAAATAAAACAAATTGTCATTGTCATGATCTAAATATAAGGACTGTAACTAGTTCAAGCGCTCTTAACAGAGAATAGTTTAAATGAAGTGGGTCGTTCAACTAAAGTGGAGCTTTTTGACAAATTTATTTGTTGACCAATGTTGATATTATTCTAGATGTTTTAATTGGGCTTTTTGGTCAGGTTGATTGAATGATAATACACGAATTTATTTCATGTTTTGCTCGACGTTTCGTTTGTGTGTTTCCAAAATTTTCAAGAACTTCTTCTATTCAATTCCGGTAACAGATGAGAATTTTTAATTAGATTTATGTATGTTTTGTGAGATATTTTACTTAGATTTAACTTACTTTAAATGTATTGCATTAATAAGCAAATAATAAAAATTACAAATTGCTGTTAAACTTAAGCTAAATCACAGAACCGTTTCCAAAAATCGCAATAGAACACTGGAGTTAAGTATTATCTTTGTTTTCTTTTCTATAAATTGATCTGACACTCCTCCGTTGTATTCGTAGGCCTTCTAATGTAAATATTTCATTCTCATTTTTCATGAAATTATTTCATTGAAATCACTCTAGTGTGGACCGGCACTAAACATAAAGAAAACAAATGTTTTGTTTTTTGTGCAAAGCTGTTGTTTACATTTTTAGGTTATGTCAGATGTAAAATCACAATTTTACCATACATAAAGAATTACACATGAATAGCAAAAGCTACAGAACAAACGAAAAGAAAAACATATGGTCTAATAGCTTCTTAACTAATAGTACGTTTATATATAACCGGATTTTACAAACCCACTGGGTTTGAAATGTCAACTCCTTTGCCTATACGTCAGATAAATCCTCATTAAGAAGGTTAACCCTGCAAAAGGCTATAATATAAACATGGCCTAATATTTTGACATTCAACAGATCAGCTGTGTGACCACTCTCCGTTATGTGTTGTAACAAGAGGTCTGTACGGTAACTTTTAAAAAAGCTGTTCGACAACAAACTTGTTCAGTAAAAGAGAAATGAGAAGTACTTGCAAGTAGTTGCTAGAACTTGCAAATACTGTTTACTTGCGAAGTTATCGAACAGGCCTAATGCTATTTATGCTGCTCCTTTATTTATGTCACTTTGGTGTTCTCCTGTTCTCAGTAGAGCTAATAGTACGGTTAGAGTTTTTTGCCGGGTTAACCCGGCTATGCGCTATGGAATTGACATTTGAAATCCAAACCCACTGGGTTAATCCGGTTAAGTGTAACCGGGGTATAAGCCTGAGCCATGTGAATACGCTCAAACAAATAAAATAAAAACTGAAGTACATAATTCAACAGAAGTAATGCTAAACCTGAGTGCTGCTTAACACCTGAACTGAATAAACAATTTAGATAGTTCATTTGAAAGTCGGAAATAAAATGTTCTCCCTACGAGATGAACTAAAATAAAAATCTATTAAATCGGGAAATGAGGATCATTTTTGGCAAATTTACCGAAAAGTGACTCCAAATAAAGACCTACAGTCGAACTTATCTATAACGTACCGTTTGCTTGAAATATTTTTTGTAATCTTAATTTTATAAAACCTCTCAGTTTATCTAACATCCCTAAAAGGGTTAATTGCTATGTTTTGCTTGATAGCCCAGCAGCTAGGCCTACAAACAATTACAACCCAATATTGTTTTGAAATGAAATTTGCATTCTTTTACAATTTGGTGGGCATTGTGTGTGAAAATGTATTTGATGAAAAATGGAAATTATGTCAGTAAAACCAACAACAACAATAAAACTGACTGAATGTTGACGACGAGTTGCTCGCTCTAGAAAATTGATTAAAACGCTTTAAAGCATTTTTCAATTTATATACGGTATCGGTGTCGACATGTCAACTTGAACCACAACAACAACAACAAATGAAACGAAGCATCCAAAAAGGAAAAAAACCTAAAGCGAAATTATTCCCCAAGAAGCCACTCACTGAATGGCTGTGTGGTGTAGGAACAAAAAAATTTTGGGAGTGTAAATATATTTTGCACTTTGTTTTAAATAAGTGGGGGAGCAGGAGGGGGTTTGTGGGTATGTTATGATGCTTTAGAACGTATGGACGCTATTGCAGTCAAGTGAAATGACATCATGTGTTTGAAATTGTTTAATGAAATGATTGTTTCCTAAATGCAAACAACAGCTGATGTTGTTTGTGTGAACTTTTTTTGGGCATTTTGGGATTTTTCAGCGGTCTATGGATGTTTGTTGCCGTTCGTGTGTTGCCTGGTGTCAGAATATTTTTATAAATTGTATAATTTTTATAAACATTTTTACTAAGCTAGGGAAAGTATCTGACTAATGTTTTTAAATGAAATTTCTATGGATTTTGACATATGTACATATAAACAACATGACATTCTTCCTTAAGTCATTTCTGGTAAAAGGCAAAGGCCAACCTAGTTTTAATTAGGGTCAGCCGTTCTTTATTACTCGGCGTACTTTTCCTTCATCTACTGTTACACTATCACTATCTACGGCATTCTTGATTAAGTCGTTTCTGGTAAAAACAATCATCTTCAAAGGGCAATTTAGTTTGAATTTGACACTAAAATTCAATTCAAAATCCTTCTATATATGGTGGTTGTCTTAACATTTAGACCCTCTTTAAGAATTTTAACATTTTAAATTGTATATTCTATGTGGTCAGCTGCAATTTTTATGTGCCTCTTAAATTAACTTCCTTAAAGCACTTTTGAATAATAATAACCACAAAAAATCAACTTTATTCTTGTGGCGTCTTCTCCAGACGTTGACACCAAAAAGCCGAATCAATGGAGTCACTGTAACCGGACAGCATCAGCATTTGATCATAATTAATGGGAAATCAATGAAATGCATTCAAAGGCAGGCAATAATAAAAAGGAGGAAGATGCAATAACACAGCAAAAAAAAAACAAGAAGGAGAAAAGAATCGTGTTTGCAATGATTGATGACATTTTGATGTAGCAGCCGCCTGAGTAGGCTATATTGACAATGACTTAACCCAAACTACGATCAACGAACAATTTTTGCCTGGGCACTGGCACGTCCCATTAACTGTAAATTTCTTTTTGTAGACCTTTAATTTCAGATAAAATTTTTTCTTCCTCATACAATAAGAACAACAAAACTTGGTCTCAATAAAGATTACATGTTTGGTAAGTTTTTTTTTTAAGTTTTATACCCTTATATTGGAATTCTGGGAAAGTTTCTTGGCAAAAAAGAAAAATTGTGTTTTTTTTTCTTCTTCTAAGAAAGCAATAAGATTTTAATACACTTTGGGTCTATATGAAGTTTTGATTTCCCAACAAAACCGGTTACTTTAAAAAAATATAATTAAAATTAAACTGAATTGTTCAAAAGTCAACATAACATAAGCAACAATACCACTACCCACAGGATCAAGACCTGACCAGACAAACGGCCATGGATGGCTACTATTTAAAATTTGCACTTCATTTTTATGCGATTTTTATCGCAATTGTTTTCGAAACAGGTTGTTGGTTGCTTGGCCCAAAGATGTGTGGTTTGCTTTAATTTGGCCCGTATCTGGAAATGTTATTCATTGAACAATGAATGGCTGCGGCCCATAACTATGTAAACATGACCATCAACAGCAGCACCTCAGTCTTACATACATATGTTTTCCATATATACTTTTATAGGCATTTTAGATGCAATAAAAAGTAAATGCTTACATATATCAGGCTCCCTGACCAGAAGCCCCATAATTAAGTAAGGTGGTCATTTAACAGAATTCCCGTACAAAACACAAAAACAAGAGCATAATAAAATGCGGAACACCTTCATGTCTTCTTCTTCGTCATCTTCTTTGGCGTCGTCCTCATCATCACTGAAGATCTTTGTGGTATGTTTTCGTTTTTGAAGTCAAGAAATTCCAGACATTATGTTGGTTTGTCTATTTTCTCTTTGCATTTTATTTCTGTAAGAGTACACGTACATTTGGAAACCCTGACAACACATTCATCCTTTTGAAGTTTCAAGTTGTTGCTGTCGGTGTTACCTTGGCTCTTCTCTTTTTTTTCGCTTGGCATTTTGACGTGTACTTTTAATCACAGATAAACGATATTTTCTCTGGTGAAAAAAAATACATTTAAGCGAATTTACACTGGCATTAAAAACAATGTAAAGAGATTAGTTTTATTGGCAGAAAAAAAGCTCTACAAGTGCGTGACTAACTTGAAATGTGACTGACTGTAAATAGAAGTCAATCAGATAGAGAAACATATTTTTATTCTCATGAAATATTAAAATGGCGAGATTAATTGTTATACTGGAAAGAATTTTGTTTTTCTATATTGAATGAATTTTATATTTCCAAAACATATTCAGTGTAGTAGGTAAGTAGGAGAAATCTTCAACCCGTTTTATTAGTGTCTCCATAATTTACAGTAATTTACTACAATTTATTAGAGTGCAAAATTTTGCAGCCAGAATGAAATTGGCAGAAGTTTAAAATATGTCCAATTCAAACTACAATCGTAATATAAATGCTTTAACAACATTTTCGTACTGTTATTCCTGTTTCATTTTTATAAGTATCTCCATAATTTATAGTTATTCACTACGGTTCGATTAACTGCTAAATTTACCCCAGGAATTGAAATGGACGAACCATGGTATAAGAAATAAGGTAAATCAAGTTCGAAATTTATAAACCCTGATTTTATAATGATAATTTATATGATAATACTTTTTTGGACATTGTAGCTTCGTTGCAGTACTTTTTTAATGGTAAAATGTTCAAAAGAGAAAACTGTCAAAAATTAGTTCAACGCACACATTTTTCCAAAATGTACGGGAACGGAAAAATGGCAGAAACGTCAAAAAATCTGGAACAAATGTCAAAGTCGGCGTGTCAGCGAATCGGAAGCCGGCAAACATGTTGCACATTTTTGCTCGCTCAAATTTGTCGTGTAAAAAGTTTCTAAAGAGAAAGCTATTCAGCGCCATTTTTGTTCAAAGAGAAGTGAACATTTTGCAACTTGTTTGATGTACGGAAACGCATTTCGGGGAAAATGTTCAAAATGTGTAAAAACTTTTTAGTTCTGGAACGAAGCTTATATGAAAAACGCCAAAAATTAATGAGGTGTCAATAGGGATAGGTAAGTCGACTTTCGGTTAATCGATTAATCGACTTTTTGCAGTCAAAAATCTAAAAATCGTAGTCGACTTTTGTCTGGAGGGAAAATCGCATAATCGATTATCTTGTGATCGATTTTCGAGTTTGCCATAGATTGTGGACTTGGCGGTTTTACAGTTTCAAAAGAAAACTCGAAAATCGACGAATAGTCGATTATAATCGACTTTCTGCGGTTATGAAAAAGTCGAAACTCGAGTTTTAAGACAACTAAAATAATCGCAAGACCGAAAAATGGCATTTTTAAATTTAAACCAAAATCGAAAAATCGATTATCGCTTTTATTACCTATCCCTAGGCGTCAATGTTTCTCCTCATAATCGAGTTGTGTATATGACTGAATACAAATGTTGTAAACACGATTTTAAAAATCATTGAATTTGATTATTTTCAAAATTGTTTGGCATTTTATTCACACATTACAAATACAAACTCAGATTATTGTGTAAATTGTTTTAAAGTTTTAGGAACACTACATGAAAAAATTGTAGTTGACAGGTTGCTTTAACAGACCTTTCTTAATCTACCAAAAACCAGAAGATCAAGATCAATTCTAATATAAACGCTTCAACAACATTTTCATATTGTTATTCCTATTTCATATACAAATATACTGAAGAGTCATAACCTATTTCTATTTAGTGCCGGCAAGGAAAATACCTAAAACCTTCCCGTAAAACCTTTCTTAACAGAGCAAGTCAAATTTCTATTTGAATTTCAGAAACATTTCTTTTGGAAAATATTCTATATTTCAGCAAAATTTTGAAGTTTTTCCTTGCTTTGTTTTATCTGAGTCATTTATTTCACTTTTGCCACTGTTCATTTAAAACCTTAACACAGCAGGCGAACAGGGGAATCTCTCATTAAATATTAAAAGCTCATTAATTACTTAGATAATTCATTTGTTAACTTTTCAACACAACCACCAATTTTAATAAGAACAAAGTCGAAATTACAAAGGAAACACAAACATTGTTGGCAAAACACGTTTTAGCCAAAATGTTGTGTTGTGTAGGGCCAATGACACTTTGTGCAGGCATATTCATTCAAAATACATTTTAGGAGTATACTCAAATTTGTTATTTACTGATTATCACAAATAACGAACGAAGAGAGATGTGCAGAGGTGTAACCATACTTTAAAAAGGGGTTGGTAGTTTGTAATGATGTTTGTTTTTTTCTAAAGTGTCAAAAAGTTTCCTGCAAACATTTATTGCCCTTAGGTTTTTGGGGTTGTAATGTATTTTCACCAAGGACATTCGAAAGTTTTTCAATAACGGGGTGGAATATTTTCAACAATCAAATCGTACAACAAGTCAAATCCCAAAAGTATCATTAGCGGTAGTAACAAATTTTAAGATTTATTTGAAAAAGATTATACAGGTTGAGAGAGGATTAGCACTGTTGCTGTTAATTGTTAAAAGAAATAGTTAATTGACTTTTAATGGAATCATAAAAAATGTTAGAGATGGGGGAAGAAAATATTATGGACCGGATTTTGTTAGGTTTTCTAATAGAATCTACGAGAACTGGTTGTGCTTTTGAAATTTGGGAGGGAAATGTAGTTTTACATTTTACAAAAAATTATAAGGTGTTATGTTTTGCTGAAGTTTGTGATCGAAAGCTGTTTTATTATTACAAGCATAATATTAATAGTTTCTATGTAAACATTTTTGTACGGTTTTTCCTGTTTCATTTCATCGGATTTTGCTAGCTCCTCTAATAAAAGCTACATTGAGTACTAGTGCTTTTCAAATTTGTTGACAAAAATGTGGTTTAAAGTTTTATAAAATTTTATAAGGTGTGATATTCTGCTAAAGTTTGCGGTCGAAAACGGCTTTAATTACTACAAGCTTAATATGAATAGTTTGTATATAAACATTTTCATACTGTTATTACTGTTTCATTTCAAGTTTCAAATAAGTGTACATCTACTTATTTCTAAACAAACGAATAATGAATTAATTACATAATCTTTAATATGCAAATTATACACTACAATATAATAATCATTGACTACTGTATTTAAATTAATAAAATTTGATATCTAAAAATAGTTTGCTATGGCATGGCCTTAAACATGTTGTTTCAAGTAAGCTACCCTCTATAAAAAGATATGTATGTATGTTAAAATGGTTGTTTAAACTGGGCTTGTTTTGAATTCAATATGTTTTTCCCCTTTTGTTAGTTGGAGGCAAATCACATTTTAAGATGGTTGTTATGTTCTCATAAGACTGCCGGTGCTGCTGCCAATGATGACGATCATCATCACAATAATGATGATGGAGATGAGTATGATGACGACGTTGATGTTTTGATTGCCTGTTAAAGATAAATTAGTTTAACACAGACTGAATTCTTCTTCGTCTCAAAAGCGAACATAGAGTCCCCGTAAGCGGGAGCAACAACTCAAATACACAATCAAGTGTTGTTTGTCGTTGCCTGCATTGTTGTTGTTGTTCTTGTTTTTTGTTAATTTAAAGAAGTCTACAAAAAAACCTTAAAACATATTCAATATGGCGGTTAACATGTCAAAAATTAAATACACCAACAACACAAACAACAACAGACACACTGAATAATTTTGTATCGACTTTTGGTCGAGAGAGACTCTGTATGGAAAACCAGTTTTGTATAGAACTCGATTCGGTTTTCTGAATGGTGGGGATTTTTTTCTTCCTATTTCCAGAGATATTGGGCACAAAAGTACCACAAAGTTAAAAAAGACGAGTCTTTTAATTTTATTTTTTTCATGTTAACTAAGACGAGGTTGGAGCCCTTGGCTTTGCTTTTTGGTCACAAGGCAGATCACAGCTAAGGTTTATCCCCCACACTTGCGGGTATGTTGAAGTGTGTTGTCATATGAGCTGACTTTGCACCAAGTGTTTTCATTTTCCATTTTAAGGCAAAAGCTCGAGACCATTTTGCTTGGAAAAGAGAAAAAAAAACGAGTAACATATCAACCGCGCATCCGCCCGCCTTTTTAATGAAGCGCAAAGTGAAACGAAATCATTTAAAAATATATAAAAGTTTAAGCCATTGTTCATGGTGTTCATCATCGGTGATAATGTGAAGGAATTATAAACGGATAATGCAGCCAGTCAAATGCATGTTGAGACGAGGTGCAGGCCAGTCAGTAAGGGGAATATTTGAAATGTTGTTTGGCAAGGCTTTAAAGTATATATGCAATATGTAAAGTATTGTGCTAAATTTAGTTTAGCCTTAATTGGAAAATAAGAGCTATGAAAAGTTAGAAGACACAACTAACAAGTGAGCAATTCCCAAAACCTGTTTCTACTATTAAAAAATTCTGATTAGGAAAATTTTTATATTTTCTTCCTTCTCAATAATTAAAAAAAAAAAACCTAAAATGGAAACTTTTAGCCACCACGTAACATCGAAACGCAGTACCTAGTTTCCTATTTCATTCAAACCTAAAACAGAATTTGTTGATAATTTATAATAAAGTAAGAATATTGAAAGTAATACGTTACGATTTTACGATGGTGACTAGTGCGTATCCTAGTAACATAATTCGTTACAAAACTTACGTCTATCTGGAAATTTAGAAAAAGAAATTTTGATTTATTTTCGAATTTTGGGTTTGAAAAACAAAAAAGGTTATAAATGAAAAGATATATTTAATGTAGCTTAAGCGACCCATACACTATCAAATTGGCTTGTCCAGCCTATGAACTCTTTCTGTACGTGAGTGTTTGATAAGTGTGTAGCAAAGCATTCAATCTGCAACTGAAATCTTCAAATTTTCATCTAAAAATTAATGAACTTAAATTTTTTTCTTTTTATTTCTTTTTTGTTCAAAAAATTTTTTTTGATAATTTTGAAAATAAACCTTATTAATCGGATCGACTGGGTTTCATTTTGAGAATCAAAACTATTTTGATTTTCCTCAAACCATTAAATTCACACACACATTCTCATATTTTGAAAAAATAACACATACCACTACGAATATTGACATCAAAATTTGATAGTGTATGGAGTTATTTAGGTCACAAACTAGTTCAATTGTCGATATAGTTCGTTATATTTGACTGAACTAGTTCAGCCTGTCGTCCAAGCTAAAGTTGAAGTATTCAAAGAATGAATCAATATATATTAAAACAAATATAATTCCAAACAAAATATTGTCTCCTATGTCTGTATCTTAATCACATAAAAAACAAGATTAGTTTAAAAATTGTTGTTCACATTTTTGTGAAAAGCCCACTGTTGCTGGCTATTTCTGTGCGCTTTTATTTTTGTTTTCATATATATTTTTCATCTTCAAGTCTATATTATTTATTTATCATCTTATGCCGGCGGGAGTGTGCAAACAAATTGCAATTGTTGGTTGTCATTGTGTGAAACCTCTGAAGTAATTTGCTGTAAGTGAGAAAAGGAGAGCTACATAAAAATATTTTTGTTATGGTTTCTTTTAGGTTGTGCTTTAACAATAGCTTCAAATATTCCTTTGGGTAATGTTTTTTTTTGTGATTGTCCATTCTTAGACAACTGTGTTTAGATGGTGAGTTTGTTTTTGAATTCGTTTGATTACGAATATTATGCATCTAGGAAAGCAAATATTTGAAAGTAATAACAGAGGATGTGAAATTTAAACCGCAAGCTAAGGAAAATATAGGTATCATGGAAGAAATTGAGAAATGATATACATATGTATCTTGGAAGAAACCTAAAGGGAAACAAAGAAAATGTGCATCAAATTTATGCAAACAAATGAAATGAATTGTATTGTAAAATACCGCTTTAGATAGCATGGACAATTCAAAGCTTGACAGAAGAAGAATTGAAACCCGAAAACATTGAATCAAACCAAATTTACTTGAATTCTAATTCTTTCACCTTGTTTTTCCTGTTTCATTTGTTTTACACATGCTTAAGCTCTCTGAAGATACTTATGTAAAATATTTTCAAATGTTATCCTGTTCCATTTCTATTAGGTCTCTAAGGAAATTGTTTGATTAGAATTTTATTAAACTTTAGATTATATAGAACAAGTAGTTAAGGTTTTATTGCATCCAATTATCTTATTGTAACAACCTGTTCTTCTCTAAATTTCAATTGTTTATATAACAAGTTTTCGTTTTTCAATGCGGAAGAACTCTTTCCAAAATTTTATCACATAGTGTCGATTGATATAAAAACTATTGTATCTACTACTACAATGTATCAATATGTAAATAATAATAAATGATTGATGTTTGATGAAGTAAATACTAAACAATATTTGGAACACGAATTCATTATAAATATGTTTACATTATGTAATAGGGTGAATTTAATGAGAATAAAGTTTGGCAGAGCTATTTGGATCTCAATAGAATATATACATACACAATATTTTTATATATGATTAATAGCAGCAGGTAAAGTATCAATGGTATATCTATTTTCTCTATTAATAAGTAATTAAATATGGCCACGACCTATTTATTTGCTTGCTTAAAACGCGACAGATTGTTTTCAGATATCGCCTATAAATATGCTAAAAAATACGACATTTTAAAAACCATGGTGTTTAACTTCAAATGTAGATGGCGTAACACTACTGAGTAGTATTTTAGGATCTTTTTGCAATATTCCTATTCTGGATTATTACCCAATTTCATTTTAGATATTTTTAAATGCCGGAAAATTTATATCCATTAATTAAAAAATAAAGAATAATTAATTTGTTTCTGATGAACTACCACCCTAATATTATTGTCGACAAAGTTAATAAAAGCTTATAAAGCCTACGATTTGTCTAGATAAAAACAACAACAAAATGTTCTTTATATTGCAACAAAAATTCGATAAATATCGGAGTAGCAGCGATCACATTCACACAATACAAACAATGGCGCCACTTGTGTGACTGATGATGAGTGAACGATGAATGATACGATTGTGCGATGCATCATCAACGGGCATCAGAGATAAACTCAAACAGAAACCAAAAACTGTAACACAATTGAAAGCAGAGCATATAAAAAGCTATTCCATGCTTGATGATTGAATGATGGCATGGCGTTGAGATTCATGCATGCCGGCAATATGCAAACGCTGGCATTGTTGCAGTGCGTGCTAAGAACAAAAAAATGTGTAAAGGAGGAATTTTCGTCGTTGAGATGATGCATTTCTATGTTTATTTAATGTTTAATTAAAAACACACAAAAACAAAATGCTTATCACAAAGAATGACATTCAAAAATTAAAGAAAAAGAGATTTATTGAAAGGTCAATGGATAATAAAAATTTTAATTTTTATACATAGCCACGTTGTAGTTACAATTATCAATTTTACTAGTTTTTTCTTTTCTAAATTAAGTTTTAAATTGCCAAGCAACAAAAAAATACCTGTTGAGTGCCTTAACAACAAAACATGCTGTGCGTAAATAATCCCACAGACACACGGCATATTGTAGGAAACTTTAACAGAACACGCTTTTTTCCTTTTGCCTTACAATTGATATCCCCTTTGATTATGAAGTGTAGTTGGGCAAAAAATAATAATAAACGAAGAAATATTGCTTTTTTATACTCTCTTTGGTGGTGTAAAGTAATTGCAATTTTCCTATACATAGTAGTATTCCGGGGGAAATGAAAAAGTAACAACCATAAATTGAACTTCTCGCTGGTAACGAACTATCAAATATTAGCTATGCTAAGCTATAAATTTATCTAAATGTCAGGCTAACCACTGCTTAGGAATTTATCAAAGTTAAGCTTAAAAATGTGGTAGTAGTAGTTTATTTAGCAATGCAATTGGGAGAATACCTGTAGCAAATCTAGTATTTGTTTTTTTTTCTTCGACTTCTTCAATTTATCTCAAATGAGTTTGAGATACCAAATGACTGATACGCACGAGGAGCATATTAATCACGTTTAAGTATTTAGCAAAAAAGAAAGAAAAAAATTAAAGAATGCAACGGATTTATTCGGAAGAGGCTGCTATTGGGGAAATTTCAAAAGATGATTGAATTTAAGTTTTAAATACACATTAAGCAGAACAAAGCAAGATATGACACAAAAATCCTAAATAAATAAAATTCTTTTAAACCAATTAACTAAGTATCAAAAATTTTCAAACATTTCCTGTTTCAAACATTTTCCTGTTTCATCTAAACCGAATAAAAATGACCGCCACTAAATGTCAAATATTTTCGTACTGTTTTTCCTGTTTCATTTTGTTTTGTAAGAAGCTTGACAATTATTAAATGTTTAATAAGCAGAGCATTACCAGAAAAAATTTGCTGTCTAAAACAACAACTGGACCCGCCTTACATATATGGTTTTCGATTTTTAATTAATTCCAGTTTCAAAGATTCTACGTAAGACTCATTACATATGGTTGTAGAAATCCACAGATGGATTCCGAATAATATCGCTCTACCAACGAAAAATCCTTTAGAAAAAAAAACAAAACCCATATCATACCCAAGTTCTCAATACCTAGAGAGTACGTGAATCGCTTATACATATGTCTGACTCTTTTTGTGAAACAATTAACAAAATTGAATTCACTTCAATAGAAGGAATCACTTTGCGTGATTACAATTATTTCACCTTTGAACCAATTCAAATTTAACTTCCTTTTGCAACGGCGGACGTATGGCGGCAAGAGAAACGTTAGTTGGATTTTAATAATTCCATACCACATATTAGGTGAAGTGATATATTTCGTAGTCATTTTCAATTTTTGCTTAGTTATTAGTTTAGGACTTTTGTGCGTATTGTGGGAATGTTCGAACCAAACAACAGTTCATTGCTATGTGCGTAGTGCCAGTGAAAACGTGATACGTTTTTTATTGAGTGCTAAGCACTATTGAAATTAACACCTTTTCTTGGACTGCTTCAAAATGGTCGTAATATACATGCGAACGAATTCCTGACCCACGTAGCTATGGCGGATGCTAAGGGAATTGTGGTTAAATTAAAAAGATTAAATACAGTTTATTGCCTATTTTCTCTAACGGCATTACGAACCCTGTAATTTGTAAAAGGATAAGCAAAGTGGAATTTGTCTGGTCACTTATCACTGTATAAAAGTGAATTATGTTTTCTTTATGCGGTATTGTGGGAAATAAGGAAATCTATATTTTAGTGAAGTTTCCGACGCCGTCATGTGTATATCCCATGTAAGTGTCTTTAATTTAATTTTGTTTTTTTTTTTTTGTTTCTCTTTGCTTTCTTTTCTAGATATTTTATGAAATATATGACACAATTCCCTGCATTCTCAGATGCATAGTACATGGGTTTTGTGTAGATTATCGCTTATGCATGAAATGTGAAATTGAAAATGTTAGCAGCAGACACGACAAATGTTTCTATGTTGTGTTGATATTTACAAGGCGTTTGCCAATGGCAAATTGTTTTATTTTTTGTTGTCAACAATGCAAATAAAAAATGTCTGCGTGCTTTATTAAGCACAATTCATCTTTAACTAATAGAATCTATAGACCATTCATTCCAAATAAACAATAAAATTTAGCACGAATTATTGTTTAAAAAATATTACTGGGAATAGGGGAGAAATTATTAAAATTTAATTATAAAAGAGAACAGTAGAAATCCTCACCGGCCTTCCTAACTGCCTTTGATTTATTTGAAAATTGCTAAAATAACACTTTTCGCTTAACACTCAACGCTGTGGCTCATTATTTTCAGTTCAACCATAACTATAAGGTAATCATGACCCTTGACATTGAATTTTGTTGGTGGTTATTATGGCGTGTTATGTGTTTAACTTGGCCATTGAGAAGCTTGAATTGAAGTTACCTCAGACTAAACGAAAAATCTATCATTATTCCTTGGTCAAATTTCCCTAGCCAACAAGGAGAATGTTTAAGAAATTCCTTAAGCCAACCAGCCGGCCAACTAACCGGCAATTGCTTTAGAAACAAAAAAGAACGGACCACAAAAAATGATTTGCGCTCCACTATAACACAACAACGCCATTTAAGCCAAACTTCCATCGATATAAACTTGCCCACAACAACAACACAAATAGAAGCTGGAGGAGTAAATTTGTGGTTGTGGCCCACAACAGCAAAAAAGAGAATGTTGTTTACCATTTGAGTAAGAAGTCTTAGCCACCATGACTGCTAGCTGGCTGACCGAAGAGAAACAAAAAACCTAATCATAATCATTATGATTAAATGCAAGTTGTACGAAAAATCGTGTACCAAGTTAATGAAAATGTAATTGAGTAACGAATGCTTACCATACCTTGGTCGGACAGCTATGCTTTGCAAGAAAATGAAAAAAAAAATCCAAAGGCAAGTGGTGGACACCGTTTGTGGAGAGATGCAAAAAAAATGTTAGAGCCAAGGATGTCTGCCTACTTGCTGGTAGTATTTACTTGTTCGTTCATTTATTTATGTTGCCATTGCTGTTGTAAAGGAGCAAACGCGTGTCGTAAATGGGAAATGGGAGTCACACAAAAATAAAAAGAACAGGCAAACGGGTGAAAAGTAATCAAAAATATATATAATATTGGCTATAGTTTGAAATGGGAGAGACAACATGGGAATAAACAGTGGAATGGATTGGGTTCAGAGCGTCACAATTTCGTCAAGACTAGGCTAATACAAAATAAATAAAATTAATTTAAAGCCCAGTCAACTACTTATGCATTCTAGTAATTGACTAAATGTTAACATTTTCGTACTGTTTTTCCTGTTTCATGTGTATGCCTTTATATTAGACTCTCTATAAAGCTTGACATTTATGAAAATATTTAATTAGAATCTTTACAAACTCTTTACAAATTTGAATTCGAATGGATGAATTTTCAGAATTTCATAAAAAATCAATAATCAATACTGTTTGTATTAAATTCTAACACAGTACGATGAAGTAAATTTGCAACAAAATGTATCTCAATTAAATATCCACAATAATTTAATTTTACCTATGAGGTTATAACAGTTTGAATTAAATATGTATTTAATAATTTTCAATAACAAGTCTAAGCTGCAACTATAATTCAAAGAAAGAATCCGTTTATCCCCATTGCTTCCGCATCTAAAGTCCATAAAATATTCTGTCAATTTATACAAAAATTCAAAATTAATTACTTACATTAATTTTATAGTCATATAAAAAAATTATTATTATTAAAATTTTAATAAATAACAACATTGTTGAGTACTTTGTTGAGTACAAAAAAATTCTATTTCTGTTGCACATTAATTTTTTGAAACCCCCGCAAAATTAAGAAGGTATGCATGTTATTTTGTTTTAAAACTTTTGTTGTTGGTGGTGGTCTTTTAAAATGTTATATTTGAGTGAGTGAGTCTTTGTTTCTTTTTGTAGCTATAGATTAGAGTGTTTCTTTATTTGATTTGGTTTAAACTTAACAAAAAAGGAAAAAAAGAATTGCGAATTGTACATTAATCAACATCACAATTTGACGTAAAGGTGGTAGGTAGAGTTGGCTGGTGGATTCGTTGGTGTTTCTTTGTGTTGTTGGATTTGACTTGAAGATACTACTATGCATATTACCGGATTGACTTGATGATGAATAATTTTAGGGTGTTTCTTGTTTTATTTTTTTTTTCAGAAATGAAATGTGACTTTTTGTGATATTGGTGAAAAATAGGATTTGTGTTGTTTTTTATATACTACATTTGTTTTTATTTTTGTTAATTCAGGTAAAAAATGTGTATTCATTTAAAATAAAGCTTTTAAAACTTGTTATTTTTGTTATCTCACTAAAAACAGCAGAAATAGGTGTCAATGGATAGAGTTATACCTAAAAATTTTAAATTGACATTTTAAAGGTTAACCCCCCCCCCCCCACAATTTTCAGGATATATTTTCTAAATACATTTCGAAAGATCGGACTCCAATAATTCTCTTCATATGAAATCATACAGAAGAAAAATAATAATTCTACAATTTATGCAGCCATTTCTCAAAGAGAATCATTCTTGAAGTGTATACAACTTGCATAATAAAAATAAAAGAACAAATAAATTCTAAAGCATACCATAAGGCGGAATATTTCAATAACCATTAGCAGACAACAATTCACTCCTCGAAAAAGGCAGGACATACATACTTTTAATAATTAATTTCAAAGAAAATTTTTAGTTTATATTTAAATATGAACCCAATCTTTTTGGATAATAATTTTAACTTTGTTTTATATTTATTTTTTCCAACTTGCTTTAAATTTTTGCTCTTCACTGTAAATATCTATCAAAACATGCGAGTAATCGTATACCAATTAATTGGTTATGCCTTTCAGCTATCGTATCACAAAAAATGTTTTGCTACATATCATTTCTGAATGAATAGCTATGTATGTACAATCTACATACATGGAAGAAACTGGTTCTTAATTAAAACATACAGATATATTCATATGTGTGTACGCTCAGCTATGTGTGAAATTAATTTTTTGGTATACACCTTGTGTATGAAAAATATTAACTCATTCATAGAATCAATTACAAAAGGTATGTTGCGTTAATTTCTTGGCATCAATGGTTTTTCTTGTGAATTTGGAAAAAAGTGAAAATGTCTCTCTGTCTTCATCGGATAAAATATGTCACAAAGAAAGCAGGGGGTAAATGTGAAGAGAAAGTGTAAAAGTTGTCAGACGAAATGAATTTAGTTGAAGGGAGCATATTTTCCGGGGGAATTAAGGAAGTGTACGAATCTTCCAAAAAGAACCTTAAACGAATTTTACACTTACAATTAAAACAAGTGTTTTGGGAGTTTACGTAATTTATTTGACAGATATTGTATGGAATTGAAAACTTAAATGATGCATATTTTATAAAACATGTTCAATATAAAATGCGTTTAAGTGTTCTACTACATATTTCTTAAAATGCCATCTATACCTCAACGTTTAGTTTACTGTTGATTAGCATATTTTTAGGTAAGTTAACTACATAGTATTTTTAAAAATTGACTAAAAGTATAACATTTTCGTACTGTTTTTCCTGTTTCATTCGTATGCCTTGACATTGGGCTCTCTGTAAAGCTTTACATTATATCATTTAATTAGAATCTTTAAAAATTAATGTTACTTTTACGGCCGGCTTCTCTAAGACGACTCGAAATCAATTTTTTTTTCTATTTGCTACCAAACCCCTGTTATTGTAGAATTTTTTGTTTGAAAACAAAAATGAATACAGCATTTACAATAAACAGAAGTTTGGTAATAGTTTGATTGAATTCGAATGGTTTAATTTTCAGTTTTGATTTTCATAAAAAATAAATAATCATATTGTTTTTATTAATTTCTAACATTGTAAGATCAAGCAAATATATAACACAGTGTGTCTTAATTAAATGTCTACAATAATTTCATTTGACCTATGAGGTCATAACTGTTTGAATTAAGTATGTATTTAATAATATTCAATAACAAGTCTAAACTGCAACTATGACTTAAAGAAAAAATTAGTTTAACCACAAAGAACATTCTAATTGCTTTAATATATATTTTTTTAAATGCCATCTATACTTAAACTTTTAGTTTACTGTTGGTCGGGATAATTAAGGAGGAATATTTCAACTACGGGTTTTTTAGCAAATTTGCTGCGATTGAATTCGAAACAAGATTGGGTTTTCGATATTCAGTGGTAATTATTTATGACCTCCTATCAATGGTCGCAAAGATCAAACTAAAGTAGACAGAACGTCCAATTTGTTGGTTTAGTTTTCTGAGCGTCACCTACAGTAAGGAGACCCGAAAATTTTCGGTTTTTTTGCTTTAGACTATCTACAAATAAAATATTTTCGTTAAGTACGTAACAGGCAAAATATATACAAAAGGGTCTTAAACACACATATGACCTTTATTATGGTTTCTATATCTCTTTCTTCTGTTTTCAAAGGACTTCCATGGAAAGGTTATCTTTACTGAACCTTTTTAGAACTATAATAAGTACGTAAACTTGTTCAATAATACCAACTATTCATTGCAAAGAGCTATGAACTAGATTAGTCGATATACGACCTTTTTTGGAAAAAATAATCTTTATTTCACATCACTTCTTACAATTCTCAAGTGCACAGTTGATAGAAAATTGAAAACTGCCATAGCCGCACGTTGGGCGCCATCAAAATATTGAAAATCTCTGAAGGTTTGACGCCTTTTTATTGAAAATGTAACAATAGGTAGTGGAAAATTAAAAAAATTAACGCCATGGTTTAATCGTATCGAAAAGTAAATATCTATGGGGGTGTGATCTGATCTAGCCCAATGTTGGGCGCCATTATTTTGATGTCACCCTTTGAACTATCCCATAAGACAATTATCATTAATAAGGGATATTCAAAAGTAAATTCGGAGTTGAGGTTTTTCGTTTCTGTCAGATTTCCGTTTCGAACATATCGATTGGTTGTTTGTTAGTTTGATTAGGACTATTTGAAGGTTTTTTAAACATATATATTTTGAATTGTGTTTGAGTTTGAAAGTTCTATCCCCTATTACAAAATGTATATATATAATTCATTTTCTTATTTTTTTCACAACAAAAGAACCCTTTCACAACAAAAGAACCCTTCAGAGAACAAAACTTATATTAACATAAGACCAAAGAAGAATTTGAAGTATAGAATATTTGTACAAATTTAAAAATTTTGCCCCCAAGTATGATGAGATGAAAATGATTTCGTAAACTTGACGTGATTATTGGTCATAAAGCGAATTGTGGTTAGTTTGAACTGGTTTCATTGTCCATTGGCTAAAGACTGTTGTCTGGTGGCAATCTAAACGTTTACACAAGAGCGAGAGACAGGAAAAATTGCTACCAAATTGCAATTTGCATAATTGTTAACATGATGTTGATGTCTTGTCCTAACATCCTTTCTTTTTCCACGTTTACCTTACTTTACTTTTTTTTGGTTTCGAATGCAATTTATGCATCTTTTTTCTTCTAGACGGTAGGTATTTTATGGACAAGTGTTGTAAATAAATGATCAAGGTGGTAAATGCTTAAGCATGAAGAAGTTATGTACCGGCCGGCCATCATGCATTTAACCCTTTAGAGATAAATTTGTGTATGTGGTGGTAAAAAAAAACATAATTGGTAGTAGCATGTATGGCTATAGAGTACTTGAATGCTAATTATAAGTGGTGTTGCAATTGATAAAAGGAAAGAAGAGTAAAAACGATGAACCATTTTTTCGTTCGTTATCTTGGCTTTTTTGGCCCTGCCATTTTACAGATCACCATAATTGGTTGAATCAACAAGCTCATGTTGTTTTATTCCATATTTCATTCCGTTCCGTTCATGTGGTGCCAAAGTTGTTGAGTTTGCTTGTGTTCTCGTTAAATTAAACACATTAGACGTGACCATAATGTGGTAGTTGAGACCCTTTTTCTCTCGAAGAACATGGGAGAAAAAAAAACAAAACAGGATTCATGTTCATCAAAGCACAAGGTGTTTTTGTAAATTAAAATGATTATTGAAACAATTACTTGATGATGTTTAAAGTGAAAAATGAATGAAATATTAATAATGTTCCAAACGTGTTTGCAATTGAGGCATTAAGAGAGTCCAGCATTCAAATTTACAATTTTTTGAAATACTAAACGATTTATAAAGGACTTTTTTTGACTAATTTAAAAATTTGCACCTTTCTTTATGCATAATTTTTTAATTTAAATATTTATTAATGTTTCTTGCCACCTTCTCATGCCTTCAATGGCCTTTGACTCTTATGTTTATGCGTATCAGCAAAACCCTGTACCGGATATGGAACAATTTGAATACTACAACGGATATAAGCCAATCTCAACTACTTTATTATGTTGTACAACTCTTTTTTATCGACAATAATGTAAAATATAATCATGGGTTGTTGGGTAAGCTAAGATTGCATGTTTTAATAAAATTAAGTTATTAATGCTGTTGTAAAAGAAGAAGGTATATATGAACGTATATGCATCAACCTAACACCCTAAGATTTATCTCAAAGAGGAAACGAAAAATCGCCTGAAGAAATGTGTAAAATGAAGCATAAAAGTTTAATAAAATTTAAGAAGAATTTTATGACAACATTTAAAGAAATATTTTATTAGAAGAAAAAATATTTAAGATGGTAGATTTTGAATTTCTCCCTGTTAAAAAAAAAATAATTAAGATCAGTACCAGTAAACTTGGAAAGCTCGTGCGGTAGGTGTCGAACACCACATATTTAAATTTTATGAAACTGTTATACAACTGTTTTGACATGAAGTTATTAATGCTGTTGCAAAAAAAGAAGGCACAATAAACGCATATGTATGTATCAACCTAACACCCAAAAATTTTTCTTAGTAAGTAAGTAAGTTAGTTAGTAAGTAAGTAAGTTATGAAACTGTTATACAACTGTTCTGACATTAAGTAATTAATGCTGTTGCAAAAAAGAGGCATACAATCGCATACGCATCAACCTAACACCCAAAGATTTGTTTCAAAAACGAAACCGCCCTATGCAATGGGTAAATGAAGCATAGAATTTAAATAAAACTCAAGTAGAATTTTATAACAATATTTAACAAAGTATATTATTTGTTATGTCTAAAAATGTCTAAGATGGGAGACTTTGAAATTCACCTGGTAAAATAAAATAATTAAGATCAATATCTGTATCGGTAAATTTCGGAAAAATCGTACATTAGGTGTCAAACACCAAATATTTAAATTTTATCACAGTTATGAAACTGTTATACAACTGTTCTGACATAGCATACATATCAGCATTTAAACAAAAAATTATGAATTGATAGTAGCCTAAATGAATATTTACATGGAGTATAGCAGTTTAAAAACTGTAAAAAGTTTGTGACAGAACTAAAGAATTTCTATTCAGCCGTAAATAGAAAAAATACATATTAACAACACATTTTTCTAGGATATTATAGTGTTATCTTTTCTTTCATTAAATTTGTAAAGCGAACAATTTTTATTTGTTGTTGTTTTATTATTTAAATGCCCTGTAAAATTTTCATATTTTTTTATTTTTGTATTTATTCATGTTCAGATGTTCTTCGCACTTTAGCAGCTGTTGATAGAACTTTGAATATAACGACGTAGACATGCAACAGCAGTGTAGCAGCAATAACAACTGAAAAAAAACAATCAACAGCATTTAATGAAAAATTTGTACCGAAGTTCTTTCATTTAAGATGTTGCTTATAATCGGAAAACTCATTCAAATACCAAATATTTAAATATTATAACAGTAGTGGAACTGTTATACAACCGTTCTGACAAAGCAAATCTGCACTTAAACTAAAAACTGATATGGGTATTTACATGAAGTATAACAGTTCACAAACTGTTATACACAAAGGTTTCGTGTAAAAGGTTAGTAAAAATTTATCCGTAAATTTAAAAAAATAAGCAATTAAAAAATATCTAGGCATTTTACTTTCTAGTATTATGGTGTTGTTGCCTTCGTATAATATTTTTTTAATTTTAAATTTTTTAAAAAATTTTGTATTTATTTTATTTAAATGCCCTGTAAAAATTTCATAATTTTTTATTTCTGTATTTATTCTTGTATTTTTTCATGTTCAGATGTTCTTCGCACTTTAGCAGCTGTTGATAGAACTTTGGTTATAACGACGTCGACATGCGACAGCAGTGTAGCAGCAATAACAGAAAAAACTAAAAAAACAATCAACAGCATTTAATGAAAAATTTGTACCGATGTTCTTTCATTTAAAATGTTGCTTTGCCACTGCTGTTGCTGTATGTTATTCTACATGTGACTACAACGACATATTGCAATAAACGACAACGTCATTATCAACAGCATCCACGTCATCATCATCACCGCCAATGATCGCCATGCTCCGACATCATCACTTCATCTTCCATTTTTTAACACAAACGCACAAAAAAACATAAAGAAAGAGCATCACAAAAACAAAAAATATGGCAAAATTTCTTATGATTTTACAAGAAAAAAAATGAATTTGAAAGGGGGAAGGGTACCTTAGATACAAAAGTAAAAAAATCTTGGATATTGAACAATTTTTAAAAGGAATTGGACATATAAAAAAGGTTTATTACAAATCTGGGGCTCAATTCTGTTTATATGAAAATGTGAAATGAAAACTTTTATAAATGAGAAAACTGTCAAATGAAAAAAATTATAAAGGAAATATTTTTCATTTCAAATTTGCATAGAACAAGAATCCAGCCCCAGCTCAAATAAATTTTTGACCTATTAAAAACAAAGAATTTTTTTTCCAAAATCTACACGAATATTTTATTATTGCCTGTTTTACAACTTGTTGTCATTTCGTTCTCAACATAAACTACTAGCGTGTGTAGTTTATAACAACTGAAAAAATTATAATTACTCCATGATTACAATTGATATGAATCTAACGATAATTTTGATTCGTTTCAAAATGAATATGTTTTACAAACTACTTATGAGGGAATTTTCTACTGTGCAGTTCATTCAGAATCATATTTTTTGACTGTTACAATGTTGATCAGCTGTCCGCCTGACTGAAAGATATAAACGAACTCGCATGTTGCATACTTTTAGGTGGCCAAAAGTCTATGCTTCATGATGAATACAGTAAGGGCATATAAGGCACTGACTGTAAGTTTATTGTAAATGCAAAATTGGGATCCACAAGTTCCATAAACGATGGAGTAGACAAAAGTGAGGCAATATTTTTACAATCTATAAGCCATACTTCCATATTCCAAAACGTACTTCTCTCCCACCCAGGCCAAATAAAAAGTCAATAGTTTTTAATCTTCACTCCCCAAACATGTTATACAGTACACAACACTTGATTTTCTTTCGTTTACACTCCCCACGTCATTGTATTGTAAGTCTAGTGCACCACAACAGACATGTTGAAAATTCTTTTTAGTCTACGCTAAACGCGGCCTTGTTCTTTTTCCTCTTCCTCTGTATGTATGTATGTATGTATGTCTGCATTTTCTTTGATTGCTTGATATCAAGTGGAAAATGAAATAATAATAATGTGTTTAATAATTGCAAAATAACTAAGAGGAGATATAAACCCTCAATTGAAATTGCTTTGATCCCCATAAAACCAGCAATAAAGGGAAAATTTCAAAACATAACAACACTCCCCATCCTCTTCAGCAGCCGCCAATGCATACATAGAATAATTTCTTTTGCTTATATTTTCGTCTTCCTCTTTATCATGTAACAACTACTCGAAGACAAGACTTGATTTTACATTATTCTTCAATATTATGTTTTTCTTTTTTCAAAAATGTTGTTGGAAATTATAAAACATGCAGATGTGTAGATGTTTTCTTTCAAATAGGTTGTTAGTGTTGTTGTTGGAAACATGGTTTTGTCTTTATGCAGTGTATCTTTTTCATGTTACGAATTATCTTGTAATTATGGTAAACTAATTTTAATTTGAAATTATAATTAGTAATGATTCCAAAGAAATGTTCATAGGAAATTATTAATGAGTTATTTTATTTTTTATTTGAAAAAAATTAAATAAAATATTATTTTATAGTAAAGAATTTTTAAAATATTATCTTAACAAGTCTCGTTATTTTCAAAAATCCTTGACAAAAAGTCTATAAACTAATAATTAAAAATTCTATAGCAAAAATTTAGTACTGTATAACAGTTTTATAATTGTTACACATCTTATTAATCTGTTATACTACAATTAAATTGCTTAAATAGTATGTTTGTCTCGATTTTCAACATAAATAAATGTTGCATAACAGTTAAGAAATTGTTATAATTATTTTGAAACAGTTTTATAACTTTTATACTTTTTTCAAAACTGTTATACATCAACGAAATCGTTTTTTGAAAGGGCTACTAATGTCAATTAGTTTTTTTACAAAAGTAACAAAGTGTTATAATAATTTTGAAACTGTTATACTGATATGAAAAACTCCTTAAATGAATTTATTTGGCTGATTCGATTTCCATCAAATTCCCATTTGTCTTTGTTTCCCAAAAGAAATTTATTGCGGTTGGAAATATTTTTAAGAAAGCAAAAAAAAAAAACTAAATTTTTTGTTAATTAATTAATGAGTAATTTTATTTTTTATAAAACGAAATAATGAATAAAAAATATGATAATTTGATTAAAACATTAAATTTTAAAAATAAAAAATACATTTTTATAATAAAAATTTATTACTGTATAACAGCTTTATTACTGTTATGATGATCTAAAATTTTGTTGCTAAGTAATGTTATTCATTGTTTACGGAATAATGGATAAAAAATATGAAAAATATTAACATATAATAAAAAAAATTTGCTACTGTATTACAGTTTTATAATTGTTATACTTATTTCAAAACGAACGAAATTGATATTTTTGCAACTGCTGCCAATACAGTAGAATCGCGATAATTCGTACCTCGATAATATGAATAAATCCTTAAATGAATTTACCTTGTGTTTCTAAAGTTTATTTAATTAAATTCCTATTTTTTATTTGTATTTATTTTCATGAAGGAATGTTTGAAAATGGTTATTAGAAACTCAAAAAAATTAAATTTTTTATAAATCATTTTAATTACCAACAAACTTCCTCAATCCTTCCTTAAAGACCTGTTTTCTTGTTCAAAATGTTCTTATATCCGTAATATTAAAATTACCAGCCAATAGCTTACAATTATTTACCCATATTTTTTCAAATTAATTTGACTACTTGTTTTCATTGTTGAAAATTACAGGTAATTAATTATTTCTTATGACTAGAGTTAAAACAATTTCCTGCTATGCAGATCAACAAGCTAACCTCTCATTGGAAATTAAAGAAATTCTAATTCCACATTATTTATGCAACATTGTATTGGAAAAACATTTTTTGATTCGCCTGCTTGTATCAAACAATTTCTAAATCTTCTGCTACTACATACATACATACGTCGGTATACCATACCCAAATCATAGCAAATTACTACCAGCCTCTATAACATGGTTTAATTTTGCTGTCACATTCCATCACTTTTTGCTTCAAATAGCACCTGGTTGGCTGACAGACAAGCTTTTATGGCTTTTCAGCAGCAGCAACAACAATGAATAAGCAAACTTCCATGCAACTGCTTTGGGCTGTATTTTCATTACATAGTTGTTTTTATTGTTGCTGCTGCTATAAAAATGCAACAAAATGTTCATAAATTCTTTCAAATGGGGAGGTTTTTTTTGATGAATATGTAACGTTTTGCACGTAAATTTGCAGTTAATTTTTGTGTGTGCATGTTTGTGTGGGGGGGGGGGGGGGTTTGTTGTTGCTCGCTAATGTCTAGCTAGTTTCTCTAATAATTATTTTCCCATTAGCCAGAGTTGTTGGATCTACACTTCAGGTGTTGTTTTTTTTTCGTTTTTATTCGAATGCATACTATCTCCTTCGTGCGTTTGTTTGCCTGCAAGTTTAGAGTGAAGGCATTCCCATTGTGAATGTGATTTTTATTGGATTTATAAATAAATATACAATTGTTAATTACACAAATAATTACTAAACAAAATTGTTTACATGTGGACATTGGAAGTCATTATAAAGAAAAAAAAAACTTGTAACCTTTTAACATGCTTTTCCATGATTTATGGCAATTGCATCGAATTTTATATGGACTTTGTCAATTAAATGTTAGAGCATTCAATTTTTCTTATTTTTTTTAATGATATTACCCATTTTTGATATATGTATGTATAAAAAACATAAATCCTGTGATTGTCTGTCAATAGGTCATGTCTTCTCACCTTTTGTCAGTTGCTTGCTTGTATTTTTTATTTTTTTGTTTAGCTTCATAACCTACGTCTTCTGTTCTTTTGGTCATGGGTCTGAGGGCAAACAATTGGTGGTATGATTTCCTTGTCATATTTCCATGAAAACAACCAAAAAAGAAAAAAATCTATGACACCCAAGAAAAATTGTTAGTCATTATTTATAAGAGTTGTGCGTTCAAATTCATGCAGGTTTCCCCCAAAAGTTTTTTGTTGTTGTTGTTCTACAATTGCTTGTGGTTGCCTTCATTATTTATATTAAATCAAAATGAAAAAATTGACTATATTTTTGGAATCTCTACAGTGTTTTTTTTGGGAAGTTGACTTAAGAAAAGGGCGCAAGAGGTGTTAGTGAAAGTGTGTTTGGAATACGTTTATGGTCGTAGAAGCGAATGTGTGTTTGTGTTGTCGTCATTGCCAGACTTTTTGGTGGGAGTTGAAATAGTTTAGTTTTTCTTGGGTTTTTTTTTTTTTGGTTTGTTGTGGGGGTTTTTCGCGCAGTATTCATTTTCTCGCAGCACGCGGTCTCATTTAAGGAAACAAGAAAACTCAATGAACAACAATACATTTGGAAATCTTTTGTATTGTTTTTGTTGATTTTTTTCTGGTTATGTGCTTGCTTGCTGCTAGCATGGATGGATTATGTTTATTTGTTTTGACAAGTTGAAGCGTTGAAATAAGCAGTCATTTAAATCATAAGTTTCTGCTTAAATGTGAATAAATTGGATTTATTTACGATGTAGAGATTGCCTATGATAGATGAAATGATAAATTGTTTGAAAAAATCAAATTAATTTCAAATCAGCAGGGAAAACATTTTCCATGATTTGGAGAGCAAATGAATGATAGGTACTATTGCAAATAAATTTACCAGTTGTTCCTTACACTTAAAATTACATTTTTGATTTTATTTGAAAAAAAAAAAACTGTTATACAACTGTTGTTGGCGTAATAAAATATTAAAGGATAATAACTCTCGTCAAAAGGAAGGTATGCTTTAAAATTGAAATATTCATTTCCGCATGTAGTGAATATACTTTGGAAAACTTTGTAAACTGTTATACAGCTGGTTTAGAGAGCAAATAAATGATAGGTACTATTGCAAATAAATTTAACAATTGTTCATTACACTTTAAATTACATTTTTGATTTTATTTGAAAAAATTAAAACTGTTATATAACTGTAATAAAATATTAATGGATAATAACTCTAACTGTTATACAACTGTAATAAAATATTAATGGATAATAACTCTCGTCCAAAGGAAGGTATGCTTTAAAATTTAAATATTCATTTCCGCATGTAGTGAATATACTTTGGAACACGTTGTAAACTGTTATACAGCTGTACTGCATAATATAATGTACTAAATAAAATATAGAAAATTTTTCTAAACTGTTATACAGCTGTATTTAAGAATTTTTAATTTTTATTGGATCGTAAGCTATTGCCAAAAGTAGAAAAACCTAAAAATTATCAAATTAATTTTCACATTTACTGAATATAATTTAGAACATTTTCTAAACTGTTATACAGCTGTCAAAATATATTTTAAGAATTTGAATCTGCTTCCTAATGAATTTAAAAGTAGATAATTAAGTAAATTGAATCAAAAATCAAATATTGAAAATGTTTTACGTGGGAAAAATATAAATTAATCGGCATTTCTAACCAATACTTTGTTAAAGTTCAACTTTACATGTATTGAAAAAATGTTTCTCAACTGTTTCTAACAGCTGTACAGTGGCGTTCCCAGACTAAAAATGGGATAAATGCTAAATCTACATGAATTGAAAACTTTTTTTTGGAATTTTAGTCTGTTGCCTAAAGGAATAAACTAAATAACAAACTCATTTATAACTGTTATACATCTATTAGTAGCATTTTCAATATTTTGAATGCAATGAAATATGTATTATTCAAATAACAATATTGTATAACAATTTTACTGTTACAGTTTTAAGATATTGAAATGCTGCAAATCATGAATTTTGAATACTTCAATATGTCCAGATTTACTTTAGGCAATTATCCTTGTGACAGTTGCCAGTTTATCGGTAAGAGAGGGTGGTATGCCTCACCCCTCTTTCGAACAAATAGACAAGTGCTGCCAGGAAAATTGTCTTAAGTGAATCTAAACTAAGTGGCTAAATGTCCAAACTTCGAGAACCATAAATTAGAAGACAATATCCATGGAACAAAAATATATTTAAGTTCTATTGCACAACAAAGAAAATGTTGGAAACTGTTATACAATTGTTTTGAAATGATTTTAAAATTAAAATTAAAGGAAAAATCTTTATAAAATTTAAAAATTAGAATCTTATACCCATCGTAAAAAATTTGCAAAGATATTTAACATAATTTCGTGGATTTAATCTCCCGAGTAACGTTTTTCCTAAAGTTTTTACTTTAGGCAATTTTCCTTGTGGCAGTTGTCAGTTTATCGGTGAGAGAGGGTGGTATGCCTCACCCCTCTTTCGAACAAATATACAATTGCTGCCAGGAAAACTGTCTAAAGTAAATCTAAACTAAGTGGCTAAATGTCGGAACTTCGAGAACCATACATTAAAAGACAATTTCCATGGAACAAGAATATATTTAAGTTTATTGCACAACAAAGGAAAGGTTGGAAACTGTTATACAACGGTTCTGAAATGATTTTAAGATTAAAATTAAAGGAAAAATCTTTATAAAATTTAAAAATTAGAATCTTATACACATGGTAAAAAATTTGCAAAGATATTTAACAAAATTTCATGGATTTAATCTTCCGAGGAGAGTAGATACAATTTGTGTTGGGTGCATTCCACCTAACCAGATTAAGGTAGCTGTTAATCGACAAAAGGAGCAATCAGCTAAATGAGCTAATAAGGTTAAAATTGTCAACTAACTGAATGTAGGAACATTTCCATTAGATAAGCTATTAGGCGTTGAGATTTTGAAATATCAACATGAACTAGCTAAACAATATGAAGTAGAACTCTTGAGAATAAAATGAAAATTTGAGTTCAAAACGTTTATTTATTGATCAGTTTCCCTAAGACGATTCGAAACCAAGCTCCTGTTATTGTGATGAATTGTAATTTGATAGAAAACAAAGTTGAATCAAATATTTTTGAAAAAAAAACTAAAGTTTGTTAGTAATTCGAACGAATTTGGTTCCGAATTGTATTAGGGAAACCGGCCCCTTTGAATTATGATATTCTTTTGGAAATTATTGTTTTATAACTTAAAAACTTGTTTGAAAATTGTTAAACAATTCTAAAATTGTTTTATTTTTCTTAATATAAAAAAAAAATAATAATTTCTGTTTTGGTACTTACTTTGACCCAGATGTACTCTCTTCATCCAGGGATATATTTGTGGAGGATTTTTCTTATTGCCACTATTTTGACTACTGCCCGCTTCGTTGCCGCTATCACTTTCCGAGTCGGATTCTCCCTCACCGGGACTGTGCATGGGTACGTTGACATTATTGCTATGATTATTATTTAAATTAACTCCCAATACGCCCTTATTCAGAGATCTGGCAACACTTTCCACAACCGATGACGGTGAAAGTTTGGGTGATATATCTCGTGTCGACAAATCCTGGGGACTGGCCAATGATTGTTGATTATTATTTGTATTACTGGAACTATTGTTATTGCCGGTGGGTGTTTGAGGATCATTGGCATATTTACAATTAATATTGCCGGGTTGTTGTTGTTGCGGGTGTTGTTGTCCTAATTGTTGCTGCTGCTGTTGTTGTTGTTGCTGCTGCTGATTAACAGCTGACGCATGGGCATTGTGTTGTTGTTGCTGTTGGTGTTGCATTAGCAAACGTTGAGGTTGTAATTGTGTATAATCAACCATTTCGGGAGGTGTGGCCTGAGAACCAGCTCCACCACCACCGCCGCCCGCACCTAAACTATATGCTGCCTGATTGGCATAGTGAGCCTGAGGTGTGTTGGGATATAAATTTGGTGCATATGCAGCAGCGGCAGGGAAATAATCATTACCCGGCGTGGCAGCACCAGAATTGCCGCTACCCGCACTACCGGCACCAGGACCGCCATTACTGTTGGGTGTATTTGCACTGCCGCTAGGATTGCCAGGATGACCCTGTTGTGAGTTCATTTGTTGGGGATAACATGAGGCCAGTGAGTTGACGAACTGATATGAAGACATGGCAAAGCAATCAGGATCCATGATGGACGGTATTTTGTTCAGAATTTTTGGCGGCTAATAATTAGCCGTATTTAGGGTAGGAACCAAATGAACGAAGCGCAAAGGTAATGCGAAAAAAAACTGTAAAAGAAGAAAGGGAAAATAAATGAAAATTAGTAAAGGAAATATAACATTTCTGTAGCAAAATAGTCAACAAATCAAATTTGTACTATAAATATTATTTTCAAAAGAGACCAATCCCGAATGAGTATTTATGTATTTATATAAATATTTCTATACCATTTTTAGATTTGCCTTACTCTTCATAAGCTTTTCTTTCCACTGTAAGATAAAAATATTTAACATTCTTCTCAACCCAAAATCAGATACGAAAGACCAACTAAATGCCACAACATCATTTTAATATTTATATTTACACAATAATTTTCAAGATCATAAAACAAAATAAAATTCTTGATTAAATCGTTTATGTGGCACAAAAAAAAACAACGAAAAATTAGTTACCAAAAAAGAAGTATAAAATAACCCTCAAGTGTTTTATATTGAACTGATAATATATCCTGTAAATACAACATTCCCTTCGTGCATAATTTCAATAGCAATGAGGGTAAATTGCAAATTTCCTTTTGGAACAATTGGCTGGCTTGTCTTGCTGTACTGTTAAAGTGGCAACATATCCCTGCCGCTCATCACCACCACCATCACTAGTGACTGGATGGAATTGGACTGGTTGTTTGGTAGTTACGGTGTTTCTACACTACAAAAACCGGTAAAGGACATAATTATGTATGAAACGCGTACCTTCACATATAACAATGTATGGCCCAAAAATAAGTGGGTAGTGCTGAAAAGTAAAATGCTTCACGTTGATATTTAAACATATTTAGGCTTTTGAAATGGAGATAATGCTGGTTGTGGCTTTTTCAGGCCTTAAATGGTTTTCAAATAAATGGAAAACATTTGGAAGATTGTATAAAAAAGAACGTGCCTGTAAGAGCAAGTAGAGAAAGAAATACTTCATTAAATTTGTGAAACAGTTGTGAAAATTTCTAAAGAACCTAAAATGATCAGTCATTGCCTTCATAATTTTTTTAAACTACATTCTTAAATTGTTTCTTCCCAAAGGCTTTATTACATGTGTATAACAATTTCTAAAGAAACCCAAAGAAAGAATCCTAATCCCAAATGATAAGTCATTGCTTCATAATTTTTTTAAGCCGGAAACTGTTATACAAGTGGGATTCTAGTAGAAAATAACTGTTATAAGGAAAGGAAGTGTTAAAAATAAAATGAAACCAAAATAATTTTTAAGCTAATATTTCACTAAAATGTTCAATATTATAGAGAGTTATTTTATGTTATTATGAATTCATTTTATAAAACAAATTTACTTTATAAAAAAGAACATTTAAATTTACAAAATTTATTGTATTTCAAGTGTCAATTCCATTGGGGATATTTAAAATAAACTCTGTACAAAGGTCTGGGGGATTTTATAAAGTTTGTTCGATTTTCTTCGGCAAGAATTTGTTCTAAGATCGAAGAAGAACAGACAAATTTATTTTTATGATATTTCGCCTGAATATTTAAATTTGGAAAACAATTTTTATTTAATAGTGAAATATAAGAATTAAGTTTTATAAATAACATTTATTTGAATCTTTTTATTAGCCACTTTCCACCAAAGAGCTTTAAAACAAGCGTATAACAGTTTTAACAGTCTTTATTACATTTCATAATTATTTAAAACATTTTCAAGGGGCTGAGAAATCGATTTTAATTATTTTGCAACTGAGTATAACAATTTGACAAACTGTTATATTTGTATAACAATTTTTAAACACCTTAATATTAGAATTTGGAGAACAATTTTTATTTGATAGTGAAATATAAGAATTGAGTTTTATAAATAAAATTTTTTTAATCTATTTTTAAAACATGTGTATAACAGTTTTAACAGTCTCTATTACATTTTTTAACTACCTAAAATATTGCCAATAGGCTCGGAAATCGATTTTAATTATTTTGCAACTAAGTATTACAGTTTAAGAAACTGTTATACCAATATACCAGTTTAAAAAACTGTTATACTGATGTGATTTGGATAGGAAAACACTTAATGAATTTTTTCCACACCAACTTTTTTCTCTCAATACACTTCAAAGCATTTTCAAATTATTTTCCCTAAATATCCTAAATCCATAAACAAATATTTAAAAAATTTAAACATGGATTTTTATGGCCTTTTGTAGTTGAGCTCGTGCTTACAATGCTGTTAAAATGTACCATGTACATGTACAGCTTAACGTTTGTACATTCACTACAAAATCTTAAGCATACATATTTAGACGGAGAACAATATACAAAACAACAAACTTCACAAAAAGCAACATGAAAACTTATTAACTTGCTGCAACAACAATGTTACGGCCGACATTTGCAAAAACAAGGCAACAAATAAGACATGAGATTTTAAAGCAAAAAATAAACTAAAACAACAACAACTCCGGAAAATAATGTAAGAGTTCAAGTTGGCCATGCGGCGGCATACATTGCCCACAAAAACAAAAGCACGTGAAACCCATAATTTCGAACCAGTGGGCAATTTAACCCTTTAGCATAATTTTTTTTTTTTTGGTTAAATAAAGAAGAAAAACAAAGGGCTCCAACATAATACCAGTTGTTTGAAAGTCCTCTCCGTAAGGAATTTAAATATGGAAATGCTTTGTTATCTCGGTTAAAATTTTAAACAACACCATACTTATGAATTTACATACATATTACAATAATCTTTGCAAACAAAAAATTGTAATAAATTCCAGTTTTTTGGTCAATTGAGGAAATCTTTTCGATCACCACTTAAACGACAAACCGCCAGCATTGGCAAAAATCTCTTTTATTGGCCTTTGTTATGTCTGTTCTCTGGAGTTAACACTGAACTGAAGATGGCGTGGTTTTTTCCCCTCCTTACCGGCTATTTTTATTCGATATTCGAACAGAATTGCTTTTTAGCAAAGAATGAACAAAAAATCAATATAACCGCTAAAATAACATACAATAAGAACAACAATATCAACAACACAACAAACAAGCCTCCTAACTAACTTGTGGCAAGCATGAAAGAGTATGGTTTGGAAAATGGAACGTTGTTATGGCTGCTACTTTGGACGTTGTTCTTGTTCTTGGCATTTGCTGTTGCAGTTCTTGTTGTTGTTATTATTATTATTTTCGTTCTTGTTCTGTTATTGTTGCTGCTGTCTTGTATATGAGGTACAAGGTTTTTGACCTGCTAGCATTTTCAATCTACACTACAATTACGTAACCTGTATGGGTATTTTGGCAGACCCTCCTCACTGGTCGTTCAGACTAACGAAGCTTTCTTGTCGGTAATTTTTAAGGTCATAATCACAACGCAAACGCATTGCAATCTCCACTACCAGCAGAGTTTGTGCTGTTATGTAGCTAAGTCTACAATTTAAAGTTTGTTAAAATTAAATGGAATTAAGGATTTTAATTTTGTTAGTTATCCACAAAATAAGTCGATTATTATTAACCAACCACAACAACTATGCAATCACGTAGCCTTGTTCTTTTTGCTCTTCAATTTTGCGTTAGGATGTTAAATTTTGATAGGTAATCAATGTAAATACATAACATCGATGATTGAGATAATAGATTTATTTGATTAACTGAACATAAAGCAATTTTAAAAGGGGAATATATGCTTTTCATTAGCGGTATAACAGTTTTAAAACAAGGAGATGGCACTTTAATATATTAGAAACAGTTTAAATGCGATTCTAAAATGTTTCAGTGTTATTTTGAGCACAATATAATAGTTTCAAAACTGTTATACAAGTGTTATACTCATTGAAATTTTGAAAAAATATCCTCCAAAATGTGTATTTAATATTAAAAAAGTGTTTTTCATATTTTTAATATGTTCCCGTAATTATAAAATTGTTATACAATGTCATTTATGCCTTTTTCTTTGTATAACTGTTTTATGGTTACTGATATGCATTGAAAATAGTGTAAACACCTTTGGGAAATATTACATACACGTTTTGACAAAGTTTTGTAGACAATTTCGATGTGTATAACACTTGTATAACAGTATCAAAACTGTCATATTGTGCTCAAAATGGCAATATAATTATTTAGAACAGTTTGCTAACTATCGTATTGTGCTCAAAATGCACTTAAATTAGTTTTCGCTTAAAATACATTTAAACAATTTTGGAAGCTCTACATTTGTTTTGAAATATATATTTATTTTTTTATAAATCAAAAAATTTGTCAAATATTATTTTAGCCAATATTTACATCAAAGCCAAATCTTTTAAACATAAATTATAAAAATTTTAAAATACATATTTATAAATTCATTCTTATACACTTGCCAACTGCCAGCTGACATTTTGGTAAACCAACAAAAATAAAAAAAAGAATTCTTCTAGCCAAGCATATTCAAAAACAATAAATATTTTTTCGACAAGCGAAAGAAACAACAATTGACTCAGATCATAAATTATATACACGACGATTGTCTACACAGAGAAATGCAAAAAACTAAAGTCCATTGCTGGGAGAAGAGGGAACTTTTTAACAACAACATTTTTTTTAAATAAAAAACAAAACAGACTACTTCACATTCACATTGTGTGTGTTAAATATTTTTGGTTAATTTGTTGTTGTCTCCTCTAAATACCAAAATGACATGCAGTTCAATTGGTGTTAATTAAATCCATGAATATTTTAAAAAAGAACAACAACAAAAGAACCCCTTTAACTTAGAATAGCCAAAATAAACACCATAAAGACTTACATACACACATAAAAAGCTTAACAAGTTGAAATTCATTTCATTTTGGCGCTTTTCGCGTAGTACATATTCAAAAATCATTGAAGCATTTCATTAGAGAAACAAGAGCTGGCTGGCTGCTGCAGAGCAAGCAAATAAGCATCGCCGCGTCGCGTCAGACAGCAATGATCAACATTTGTTGGCTCAGTTGTGTGATCATGTGCTTAGAAAATTTGTTGCTGTCCACTGGGTGAGGAGTACTTTTTGGGATTGGGTCTGGGAGTGTTGCCGCTGTTGCTTCAATCGTTGTTGTCTCTATGTCACCAATGACGCTGACGATGATTGTCTTTTTAGGAAAGGCCATAAATTATAACAATTCTTTGTCTACTTTCAAATGTGACACATACTCGTCGTAGTAGAAGACCACAACGTGCGCGAAAGATAAAACAAAACAACAACAAAGTCGGCCAAAGGCACATAAAATGGTACAATGAAACTTTCATCTTAAAATAGGCATAAGTTATGAGAACGTTTTTGTTAGCAATTGTGAGAAATTTTGAAAAATAAAACCCGAATGTTTTTTGATTGATTCGAAAATTTTGAATAATGCCTTGGGTGGAGAGTGAGAAATGGATTCACGTGTCTTTCCAAAATCCTGGGAATATTTTAAAGGTCAGTATATAGACTGACAATTATGATAAAGCTCTACAAACAGGGATCAGACATACATACATATATAAACTTAAAAACAACAAATTGACAATATATTAACTCTTGCGAACAAACTATACAAAAAATGGCCCGAATCTCCCCATTCAAGTAGGTCAGTTGAATGTACTCAACTGATCTACATATGAAAAATACAATACATTGTCTATTCAAACCACAATCTACTTACTCCATTATAAGTTCATAATTTTCGCTTGTAGGTAATAATTGAGCCTGTCATATTTTCATTTCAAATATGACGATCATCCCTTAACCCTCTGCACAAAATATTAAGGGATGATCTTCATATTAATAATGAAATATGACAGGTACGGTGGAAGAAAAAATATGAAATCATAATGGGCACAGGGGAAGGAATAGCGGAAATTAGAAATGGTTCCTGATTTAATTTTACTTCGATAAGGAAAATAGGAAAACACTCTAGTTCACAACTAGTTCATAAAACATTTTTTTCTTTTAGTTAATTTCTTGTCGTTCCAGTAAAGATGAGTTGGTAATCTTTAAGTCAAGATCTATTTATCAGGTCACGTAAGTAGAACAACAACAACTCTATTTTGGCCGAAAATTCTTCAATATGTCAAAATGTTTGAAAACCAATCAGCTGGCCGTTTTACGCCACATTAAAATTTCATCATGTCTGTAAGTATTTCGTTGGTTCGATCGGTCTGTTATTGAACTAAGCAGCATAACATTGGCTTTCCCACTTCATTTCAGTGAATCGATAAACGAACCATTTCGTGAACCAAAAGAGGGAAAAATAGACGATATGAGAAATGTTGCTCAATTTGACTTTACTTTGACAAGGAGAGATTTTGCTTTTATAGTTCATTCTTGTGGAAGTAGTCATTTCCGACCAGAAGTTGACTTAGTGAGGAGTTTGCAAATAAAACATGTTTTCTTTTAGTTCATTTCTCCATCATTCCATTAAAGCTCATTCGATCCTCTGTCAAGATTTCGTTGGTTTCGCCAAGTTCGAACGACGTCTCGTTCATTACTCAGGAAATGTAAGCCATCATTACTCTCAGAGGATTTAACACCACCGTAAATTTTGATGTTCTGGTCAGACAGCAGCACAGAGTTGGTTCACCCACTTCATTTCAGTGAATTGTTCATTTAAACCAATTCGTGCACGACAATATGCTGCAACATTTACTCAGCAAAGGGAGAATAGCTGAGATGAAGAATGTTGCTAATTTGAATTTACTTTGCCACAGAAAACAAGGAAAAACACTCAGGCACTAAGAGCAACCGTTCTTAGGAGATTTACTACGATTCTGAACAACTATATTAAAAATCCGGCTTTTATAGTTGACTTCAGATCAGAGGAACTTGCTTTTTAATCGACAACCTTTGAATGAATTATTTAGAATTTTTGATCAATGGTTCATCGATATTATTCAGAAGTTTGCTAATAAAACATTAATTTCTTCGTCATTCCAGTAAAGTTCATAGGATCATCTGTCAGTATTTCGTTGGTTCAATGGGTCTATTAGTGAACTAAACAGCACAGCGTTGGTTCACCCACTTCATTTCGGTGAATCGTTGATTTAAACCCTCCCGTGGATGAAAATATGCTGCAAAATTTATTATGCAATTATAGAATAGCACAGATGATCAGTGTGGCTCAAGTTGACTTTATGTCGAGAAAAAAGTAACCAAAAGACTAGGTGCACTAATAGAGCCGTTGTTGGGAGTTTTATTATGATGCAAAACAACTATATTTAAAATCCGACTTTTATAGTTCATACTTTAGTTCAGATCGGAAGATCTTCCTCTGTAATCGAGCCCTTTTGAATGGGCAAGTGAACTTTCAGTTCATTGGTGCAATCGTTTAATGATTCAGTTAACCTTTCTCTCTCCCTCTCTGATAGTTTTTCTTTTAATTCATTCCTCCTTTGTTCCAATAAAGTTCAGTCGGTCATGTGTCAGTAGTTCTGTGGCCGGTTAATGAACTAAAAACTACAGTCTTGGTTGGTCCAGTTCAGTGAATCGTACAATTATACTAGTTCGTTCGTTTGTCAACTGCACTATACCTATTATTTTGTAGTTAATCGTCGGTCAGCAATTCATTCGATCAGTAATTCATTCGGTCATTAATGAACTGAAAAGAACAACTTTGGCTGATACCCAAATCGGAAATACCCTTTCCGTATTTCGCAAATGCCTGAACTGAACTAGTTAAGATTATTTTTGATTAACTAAAAACCACAGCGTTGGCTGATCAAGTTCAGTTCAGCGAATCGTTTATACTAGTTCGTTCGTGATCTACACCACAATATTTGGTGATGTTTAGCGAATTGGAACGCTTTTCGGGTAGAACATGGCTTCTTGATATTCTGTAGTTGACGCTTTTTCTATACACACTTTTTCCAAAAAATTATTTGAATATTTTAGTAGAGCAAGACTATTGAGATTATTTGGATCACTGATACAGTTAATAATATTGAGCTCAGCATAGACTAATGAAGGTATAGATGACGGAATGCTCTCACCGAGTATGTTCGAATTTAGTGTGGTAATTAAGAAACTCAATATAAAATGCCAAAAAATACAAGTTAATAAATATTTTGTTATGGCAAAATACTACATGGGCTTAGGTTTTGATGGGAACTATATTTTCAGATAAAAATATTCAAGAAAATATTGTAATTTTCCCCAAAAATCGTCTTCGACCTTTTTTCAGTTTTCAGGTTTGAGTGACTTGACAGCGGAAAAATTGAGTAATCCTTCGTCTATACCTTCATTAGTCTATGGCTCAGGTGTATGTCCCTAAAGTAGGCGAGGTTGGGATTTTCTTCCTAGATACAAAAAAGTGAACTAGTGAACTACAACAACAAGACTATTTTAATTGAAAGACCTTATAGTTGTCAACATATTTGCTTACGTTTTCATACGATTATTTCGCAACAACAATGAATTTAACTGATTGGTTTAAATCAGCTTATGTATTTTACCATGGGTCAAAGAAATATGCGCACAATTAATGTAACTTATAACTTTTTGAAGGAAAACCCCTCGAAAACATATAGAGCTTATCCGTTCGGAGTATAACAGAGTTAAGTGATAATTTTTTTAGAGTCGATAGATTCAAACATACCTTATGCACTTTTCGGATAATATACTACATAAAAGATTTCATATCCGTTGATAATTTATAATGTGTCTGCAATGTTTCCGAATAAATGGTTTTTTTTATTTATTTATAGATTTCCATTATATCCACATTTTTCTAGCTTATTTCTTTCTGTTGCAATTATTTTTCCGAACGAATATTTCCCATAATATTTATTTATTGATTTCCATTAAATATATTTTGTCGGGTTATATCCTTTTTGCAATTATTTTTTTTTTTATATTTTCATTTAAATTTTAATTGAGTTATTTTTTTCTAATTAACAACACAACACATTCGAAAACTATTATATTTTTAAATTATTTTAAACATTAACAAAGAAGCGACAACAGTAAACAAACAAAGGAGTTTTAAATATTTATATGTGTTTTCATATAATTTTGAAAACCAACAAACGTTTCTTAAGACTACTGTAAACAAACTAACTCCTTCTACTTCACTAGTATGGCTTCTAGCTCTTGTGTTTTGCTAGTCAACGTTCTAGGGGGTTTGTTTTATAATTTTAAACACATTCCCAAAACAAAATTCTGACTTATGTTTGCAGTATTCACTTCTTGATTTCCCTTAATAATTAAACCGCAAAACGAATTCCAAAAAGAAAGTCCAAGTCGATTTGATATGCTACTAAGGGTGGTGACTAAGGTCAGGTACTTGCCTACCTACTTCAATTTGAATTGTTTTTATTGTTTTGTCAATGTATGAGTTTGTGTGGCTTTGCTTGTGATATTTGATGTTTATGGGAATTTAATTGTATCGAATGATTCCTTCTTTCAACGCAGGATTTCTTTTATATTCTTAAAATCGATTGAATTGAGTGTATTCATAAATCACATAAAATCGACATTTGAAATGGGTTAGATATTAACATTTTGTGTTTCCTCTATTATAAAACTAAAATGACAATTTCATTTACTATTGTTGCATATGTATATTTGAAGTAATATGCATTTACCTTTCATTCCCACACAATGTATTGTTATTGTAAACATAATTTTTTCAGCCATATTTGTTTTATATTTTTCATTATGAATTCATATTTTTGTGTACTTGTACTTTAGGTACTCACTAGGCCTGTCATAATTTCATTTTTTTCTTGTAGACACCATGATCATTCATCCCTTACAACAACTAAGCCACACACACAAGTAATTCCTCCATAGTGAATACTCATAAATCATAATTTTTCCAATATGTTATAGCCTTGTCAACATGGGCGTTAACCATGAGCACATGATTTGTTTTTGCTTTAAAGAAAAAAGCAAAAAAAAACAAAGATAATTATGAAAAAATATGTATGGCCGTTTAGGTGTAAATGTGTTACAAAGAAATCGCAGATTCAGAGCTGCAAATGGTCATACTCATATACTCTTGTACCTTTTAAGACTCAATAAAAGACAAAGTTGTGCAAAAAATAAAATATTTTGTTTTTAAAGCAAAAAATACTATAAGATGCCGGAATTTCTGTTGAATTACATAATGAAATTATGTGAAAAATAATATTTCTTCAAATATTTTTAATTGGTTGTGCACGCCATATATCCCTACGCGGAATAAATTTCGCTTAGAGGGGCCCTCAATAGGTCCATACTCTCATATGAAGGCATTTCATCATCGGTTAAATTTTTGTTAAATTTCTACAATTAACCCTTATGGGATTATTATTTTCAAAAAGTGGACCCAAATGGTCTATTTAGCTTCACTCGCCACGTATCCCTAAGCGGCAGAAATTTCGCCTGAGAGCCTTCAGTAGGTCCACCCACATATATAAAGTCTTTTCATAACACTGTGCAACATTTTTAAGGTGATCTTGTGCAAACAATTCGAACTGAAGATTTTTTAAAGTACAGACCCAAACGACAAGAAACCCTAGTAGGGTTTTGTTGTGTCAAATCCAGCTCGTATTTTATGGCCCCATCTAAACATGGTTAAATATTGAGTTTTTAAAGAAATTCGGGGTTATATCTCTGAAACCAATGCGAATCTTCTTCTGACCTCTGAAGCAAATTTGTAGATAAAGACAAGAATAAAATATTTGGAGAAATAATGAACTCGAAAAACTGCATTTATTGCCTTAAATTTCAAAATATATGCAAAAATTCCACATTTTTTTTACATTTATCTCCAAAACCGTTAACTTTTCCAGAATATTTTCTTTTGAAAAAATATTCCCTGGAATGTAATACACAACTCTTCAGAACATGTCATTGTTGTAAAATGCCTCTATGCCGTTGTTTTCAGTACATTTTGCAACGAAATGCGAGAATAAACTGTTGGTGTGAACTGTGTTTGAAATACGTGTTGTAAAAGATATGATGCAAAGTACCGCTGAAGCAACATGAAGTAAGCATTTTAGAGTTTCAGAATGTTCTAAAGAATTTTTGAGACCTTTATTTGGAAGATTTTGGCTAAAGGTTACTTGGTTCAACTCCCAATAGTTTAGCCGATACTGACCAGAATTTTTGTCTATATTTTAAAGATTTTGATGCCGTAGATCGAGTTTTTCTTATGTGGCTTTTTCCAAAGATAAGTTCTACTAGTTTAGGGCTACAATATTGCTAACGACAGCAAGGCCAAATTCATATTCGTTTCTGAGATAAAGGCCTGATAAATACAAAAAATTGTAGATTTAGCCCGGTTTAGATGAGGCCATAAAATCCGAACTGGATCTGACAGGACAAAACCCTACTAGGGTTTTGTAGTCAAAATATGTACTTTCAAAAAATGCATACTAGAAGTTGTCTGCATTTTCAGTGTTGCATAGTGTAAACAGCTGATATCTCAAAATTTCCACAATATGAAAATCTGTACACCTTCATCTGTCCAACGCAACTTTCCGTACGCGCATAGCTTTTCTAGATCCTGAGCTATAGTCTAAAACATATATCCTTGAAAACCGTTTTTCAAAATCGTTTTTACCCTAGTACGAATCTATTATACAACTGTTATACCCCTAGTAATGTGGTTGTTGTCTCTGCTAGTTAAAATCTATTTTATCTTTACGCACATCCATTCCACAGCCGATATATCTGATGAGCATCTACCAAAGGCGAAACATGTCACATAGTGGTGGTTGGGTTGGGTTCGTATCTTCGGCTTTCATTTTCCTTGCAAAAATTATCGATCATTAAGCTCGACTCCAAATAAGATTTTTCGAAGTTATAAAGCTTTAAAATTAGATTTCTTTGTACTTTTATTGTAGTCTTGAAAATATTGAACCCAATTCAGTATACAATTTTGAATTTGTAAATTGTTTCTATCGATTTCTACATAAGAATCCGTTTTGAGCTCTAAGTATAGATTTTCATCATATTCCAAGACCCTAATACAATTTGTTTGCCCAATATTTGTTGGCAATGAACACTCATGGTCATTATTTTTAATTATAAGTAGTTTTTTGTAAAAGTTTTCCACATCTGACAAATGATTTGTGCAAATTCTTAGGGTTGTTCTATCCTGGTGAACCATTTAAACATGCCAATATATTGACATTTTTTCATAAAGCGAATAAAAAGTACCTTTATAACGCATTTGTGAAACAGGTTATGTATTGACATGGCCACAAACATATAATTTTCAATTCCTCTCGTATCGTTAGATATAACGGTATTTGTAGGCAAAATTGGTTGGTTCTATTCAGATGAACCGGAGTGTATATCAAACACATTACTTTGCTTCTAACGCTTTTCGAAACGCCAAAAGGTGGACAACACTGTTAAAATATGATTGAACGTTAATAGGTGTGAACGATAACTTTCCCACCAATAATTACTCAGTCAGTTCCAGCAACCTCTCTCAGTGAATTTTACTCTCTCAAGCAAGAAAAATTGCAGAGAGTTATCGAACAGCATTTTGCAAAAACTTGCAAGAAAGTCAGCTGTTTCCGAAAATGTATGAAATTTGTTTTTGTTTCTTTCGATATTTTAAACCAAACGGAACAAAAACATAAATTTTATAATTGCAGTTTACTTATTTAATGCTTTAATCCTATCCAGAACGCTTTAGAATCTAAAAAAATGTACAATTGTGAAATTTTCTTGGTCAAAAATTTTAACATTTCGAGTTGTTTACATTTAACAGGTGATTAAAAGTCAGCTGATCAGACTTGCAAATTTTTGCGGGACAAATTTTCCCAGCAAAAATTTGCAAGTTCTCAGTCACAAAACTCTCCAAAAATCTCTCCAAACTCGCTCTCTTTTGCTGGATAATTTTGTTATCGAACAGCATTCAGCAAAAATTTGTACGAATTTGTACAAATTATTGGGTTATCGTACACACCTAATGTTTAGTTCGTCGTTTGGTCCACTTGCGTCTCTTTCGTTCATTGCGTATGACATTTATGATTGTTGTGCATTTGCTTGCTGCTGTAACCATTAACGTTTGGCATTGTTTTACTCGTTTGTCCTTTGTCCTTTTTTGTATTGTTTGCCGTCGAACATTCACACAAAAAACACACACACTTTCAATTATAGTTATGAATGTATTGTATTTATGTTCATATTTCATGGTTGCCCCTTTTTATGGTGTTATCTAGTCGTCAGGCTTGTTGTTTTGTTCAAGTGGGCTTGTTATGTAATAATTATGAAAATGATAATTGCTAGTTATTGTTTTTTGTGTTGCGGTTTTTTTGTTCTTCTTCCTCCTCGGTAGGTATGGTGTATTATTGTGTGTCATATCTTTGGGTTGGTGTGTGAGTTTTTTTTCGTCTTGTTCGACTTCTTCTTTCGAGGTCAACTTAGAGCGCTACTCATGCTGACTGCTATGCCGTCGTGATGTTTTGGAGGAGGAGTGAGTCTTGAGGGAGAGTGAAAGAGGAAGAATATCCATACTTATATTTCATACATTTGATGATTTATGACATTTATCTCTCTTTATGGTGTTGTAGTTGTTTATTATTGTTATTGTTGGTTATGTTTGTTTATCTTATGTTTGGTATTGGGTTAGGTTATGTTATGATATTAGGTTAGTTATTGTTTCAGGAGAAAAAAAAAACGAAAAATCATTGTAAATATCAATGAATGAAAGGGAATTTGTTATTTTTTGGATTTTGGGAGTGTAAATTACAGTGTTATACCACATCTGTTGATTGCCGATGTTGCTACTGTTCAAGGACATGTGGGAGATGTGTTTATAGGTTATGTTGAATGTAATATATGTATTTCAGAACCTGCAAGAATCTACATTTTTCCTTTATCATATCGAAAAAAAAAAATAGTAAAAATTTTCTGCAATCTTAAAAAAACCTAATCAGTTTATGGTCTGTTCCAGAACCGCTAGAATCTATTAATTTTTACTATTTTTCCGATATCATAATGGAAAAATTATTATCGTTGTTAATATTTGTAGATTCTTATATGTTCTGGAACAGACATTTAAATTTGAAACCAATTACTTCAACTTTAGATTTCAATACAAGAACGGGGAAAATGTGAAAAATATAAACATTAAAAAATCTAGATTTCATTACCACAGAATTGCAGCTTTCTTCTGAAAATAAAATAATAAAAACTTTCTTCTGAAAATAAACTGAACTATCAGCGGTAGATTTTCAATTTCAAAAGGCCACCTGAAAGAGAAAGTTGAAATGAATCCTTATCTCCCTAAATCCTTTAATCAAATTAAGCAGCAAAAGTATTGAATCAAAACCTTTGCCGCAAAAAACGTTAATTTCCAAGAGTTTGTTTTCCCATGTTCGGCTGCGCATATGTAGGAATTTTGTTGCAATGAAAGTGACTTCCCATCGGTTTTATCAAGACAATTAACACCCCAGGAATTCAATTTAGAATAGCCTGACTAACTGACTTAGTTAAAACTATTGACCCTCTTTAACTTAAAGAGCGCAAACACACAAAATATGCCGCCGCTTGCCGCCTTTTGAGGTCGGCCAATTGCAACTGCTTGGTGCTGCTGCTGCTGTTTTCTCTAGTATTTGTTGTACCTACATTATGCAATAGTTTTGACAATCAGACACTATTCTACAACAACAACAAAATGAATAACTCTACAGCAAAGGGAAAACGATGTTTGTTTAACACATGTGTTGTAAGAGGATACAATTTTATAGTGAAAGTGAAACTGCATTCACTTTCCTTTTCTAAAAGACACACACAGGGACAGACATACGGCGACACAGACCCTATAGGATCGCTTGATAAAAAGAAGTCAAACCTATATCAAGTGTCTTTATATTGTTATTGGTGTTGTTGTTGTTTTAAGGCTAATCCCTTTCGTTTTGGCGAACAAAAATTCAAAACCCCTGTTGTTAGTTTTGTGAAACAACGAACAGTCTTGACGTAATATGTTGGACTAATGTTTTGGGTTTACTTATTAAGGGCTTAAAACAATAGTTTTTGTAACAAAACACATGTGTCACTAAGGCTCTAAGGTTTGCATGGTATTCAAACAAAGAGGGGAATTTAAATTTCATTCAAATTTAGTTAGAGCAACTAAAAATAATTTCCAACTGGTCATCATTAGGCTGCCTATATAAACAAACAATAATAAAATTGGCTACCAGCAGTAGAGTTAGAAAACACTTTATGCTGTTTACCATGGAGAGATTAAGGCCCTACTGCTGTTGCATTTTAAAAGGCATTAGAAAACTATTCGAAAGTTGCTATAAGAAAATTAAAAGAATACCGTTTGGGTCCCCCTTTTTTAATTGTGTTTTAATAGAAAAAATACTATTTTTCTTGTTACCATAGTCTCTACAGCAGGGGGTTTGCCTCTATACCAAAATTTATATAAAACGTCATCTTGCCAGCAGACATGGTAATGTAAGGTGTTTAACACGCCATAACGTGGTGTTCATGCAAAACAAAGCCACATTTCTTTGTTTCATTTTGGGCCATATTGTATTCAAAACCAACCAACTAACCAATTTTTATTTATAACAAGTTTCCAAAATGCTGAGTGTTGGTTACGTCCCACAGACTACAACACGTAGGTGACCATTGGAGATTTAAGTTTCATGTTTAGTTTTTAATTAGAATCAAGTTATTCTAGTTTCTATTTCTTTCCTTTATATTTTCTTTCATCCATTGCCTTTTGGTTATAATTTTTATTCTTTCTTACTAACAAACACCACCAAAAAATGGGGTGAATTTCTAAGGGTATTTATATACATTTTATTATTCTTTGTTTAGGTGGCTCTTAATTATTTCATTATTGGCCAAATGTCCACTCTATGTTAGTTTTGCTGACGTTTTGGGTTGTATTCACTTTAATGAAGTGAAAATTCTTTGACTTTTTGATAAGAGACACGCAATTTTCTGGTATGCGTATACTATTTCAAACGAAATTGTATTAGGTATGTCTGTATGTATTGTTTTTGTTGTCAAGACAAAAGGGGTGGTGCCTTGTTTAGATTTAATTTATAGGTTTTTAAATGTTTTACTTTAATTGTGAATTAGTATTAAATTTTATTAAATACATTTAGAAGAGTAAATATAAATTAATAAAGAGTAAATTTCAATTATTTAATTTCTCGAAGATCGAAGATTTTTTGCAAGTGGAAAAAGAAAGCCGAAGATTCGAACCCACACAACCACCAAATTGTGTGTCCAGTTTCGCTGTTAGTTTAGGCAGCTCATCAGACATGTCGGCTGTGGATTGGCTTCTCTGACAATGCTTCGAAACTCACGCTTATACTGAAGTTATTCTAATACTGTAACTGTAATATTGTAGTTAAGAGACTATGATTTGCAATCGAGCTTTGATTTTTCAAATGCAATGTGTTGTTTGCAGTGATGAGCTTTTTCACATTCAACCTGCATGGTTTCCACGACAAACTGTTTGTAGCGCAGCCTTGGAAAGTCATGTGTTGGGCTTTGAACGCTAAAACGTCGTGATAACATTTTTCATATGTTTTCGAGGACGTGGACTGAGACTCAAACAGATTTATTTATTTTGAATGTTTTGCCTGTTAGGGCGAAGATAATTTTTTCATATTATATAATTGTTCCACAGACATCCCATACGGGACAATGGAGACTTCTCTCATATCAATGAATGCACCCCGATTCATATTAGCTCAATGATATGGGACCTACTGCCGAGTCCGAACGGCGTGTCCTAAGACACAACTTGTAGAGAAGTTTTACATGGCTGAAATACTCGGGAAATGCCGCCGACATTACTGATGAGTATCTTGCCACCGTTGAAAATTTTGATGTTGACTGACCGGGAAATCGAACCCTCGACCTTCAGCGTGCAAGGCGGGTGTGCATAACATTGTACCATGGTGGAACCCGTTTCTTAATATAAATTTTAACTAATTTCTCGTTGGGGTCGAAGATTTTCCTGTTGTTGGATCGAAGATTTTCTTGTTGTTTTGAACCCAGAAAAACTTAATTTTTCCTTAAAAAGCGGGTCTTATCAATAATTTTTTTTTCGGAGAGAGCCAAGATAGCCATTGGTTCATGTAGTTTGTAGTTCCTATTTCATTCTCCGTAGCATACATATTAGCGACGCAAAGAGGTTCAGATTCGCATTTTACTGGTCAAAATTCTGTAAATTTTTGAACGGATTAAGATATTTTCATATATGGTAACATGGGGCGCCTTCGCCACGTTTTTGTTCAAAATGTTCTCATACCGACACCGTTAAAGTTTTTTCAAATATTATTTTTGGTACAGATATTTGCATATCTTGGCTATAAGTTTTAATATATAAATACTTATAATTTTGTTTTTAAAATATTATTTTTGAGAATTTGCAAAATGTCAAAAAAGTGGCGAAGCCTTCCCACCCATGGGGCAGCTTCGCCATCGATATTGAACATTTTCCAACGGACTCTACAACTGTAATTTACCATACTTCTTCCTTAAGTATAAACATTATACAAAAAAGTAACATGTTTTCTATTGAATAATCAAAAATTATTTTAAAATTCACAAAAAGTAACCGATTCTAGCGGTTAATTGAAGTAGGTGTCTTGAATTTAGGTACAAAAATCATAATATAACTAAAATAAGATACGTTTAGGATAATATTTGATTTTAACTTCATATTATAGTGTAGTATATCTATGGTATAAAGAATTTAAGTTAAACATGACAAATTTCTAACATTAACCCACCACGCCCCTATCATGGCGTAGGCGCCCCACCCCTTACATATTTCATAATATTAATATATTGACATTTGCAATTGCTTTTTTCATGCGAATTATTGGGATTTATATTCTTCAGTAGTTGTCTTCTAACGGTACAAAATATGTTTTTGATATCACAAAAGGTAAAGAAGATATCACAAAAAATATCTACCATAATTATTTTTCCCAATACCCTGAAAACACAAAACCGCGTTCGTCCGCTATCATACCTATGACACAACTGTCAACTTTTGGGAGATGATAGATCTTCATTAAACTCACCATTTTGCTTTAAACGGATTTTTTTCTAGCACTTGTATTTTGCGAGAAAATCGGCGCTGGCGTAGCCGCCCCAGTGGCGAAGGCGCCCCATGTTACCATATATTTTGTTCGGGATCAGTTTTCAGTTTTCCGGCTATTGTGCGATCAAATTCGGTTTAAATTTATTTATTTTTTTAATTTAAAAAATCTATTTAAGAAAGATTAAAAATTCTTTTCAAAAAAATTCAAATTTGGTTTTTAATTTTTTTAACTTAATTACAGGAAAATGAAATTTTTATTTAAAATATTTTGAAAAAAATTGAAATTTGTTTAATTTAAAAACTCTTTTAAAAATCATATTTTTAAACAATTAACTTTTTTTAAATTTAAAAATTATTTTTTCCGGCTAAACGATATAATTCGGTTTAAATTTGATATTTTTTTCAATTTTTTGTTTTGTTTAAAAACAATTAAACATTATTTTTAAAAAAATTCAAGGTTAGTTTTTAATTTTTCAACTTAATTTATAGAAAACTAAAATTGTTATTTAAAATACATATTAAAAAATTGAAATTTGTTTAAGTTAAAAATTCTTTTAAAAATCTTTTTTTGAACTTAACTTTTTTAGTTGAAAAATTCTTTAAAAAAATTAAAAAAATATTAGAAAAACCAATTTAAAAAAATTCAAATTTTTGAAGAAAGAATTTTTACTATTATTTTTTTTTTTTTTTGGTTGAAAAAAAGAATTTTTAATTAATAATAAATATTTAATAAAATTTTAATGTGTTTGGAAAAAAATTTAAAAATTTATAAAAGATTATTTTTTTAAATCTTAAAATTCTTTTTAATTAAAATTTAAACTCTTTTTAATTTATATTTAAGTTATAAATAAAAAAGATTTTAATTTAAACAAATAATTTTAATTTTTTTGTTTAAATTTTAAAATTCTTTTCAACAAATATTTAAAAATCGTTTTATTTTTTTAACCTTAATAATTATTAAAAAAATTAAGATTAAATTTAAGAATTCTGTTTTAAAAAAATGTATAAATGATGCATTAAAAAAAACATAAAAATTCTTTATTCAATAATTTTAAAAAATCAGTGTGTGATTAGTGTGGCGTAATCCCATTGTTGTTGTTTTAATATTTTTGTTGGAGAAGTTATTGAAAAATAACTTCGGCGCACAATATTTGAAACAAATAACATGAGATCCTGCGGCGAGGATCGAAACCATAGGCTTTTAGCGAACAATGTCAACATTTTATTAAAAAATTGAAAGAAAAACGATGGAATTAACCCAGACTATTTGGAAAAACAAAATTGCCAGAGCTATCCCAATAAAAACGCCACCAATGTTCTTTTTTAAAATTAAAAAAAAGTATTTAACGTACCGTCCGTACGGAGTACAAAAGTATTTATGGCCTGAAAGAGGACACTCATAGGCATATTTCAGCCAATACAAAGCAGGCGCCTTAGGGTGCGCCTAAAGTTCTTCTCCACTAAATTATAATAATAAATGGAATTTATTTGAAATTTAGCACCTGAGGAAAAATAGCTCGTTTTATACAATGGACCCAATATCTGTTATAGTTTCCGAGAAATTGCTATTTATTTTTCCAGAAATTTGCAATTGTCGTCTTCTTAGGAGCACGCCATGTTCACATCTACCAATATTTTGAATTAATTTATTGTTTTCCTCAACTACTATCGATTCCTGTACTTGATATCTTAAATGAACATTTCAGTTGAACTAGATTCTCTATTTAAATTTTGTAAATGGCAGACTATAAAATTGACAGATTTAAAAAAATACTCATTTAATTGAATTCGTTGAATTGAGTTCTAAATGAAAAGAAACCCCTTAATAAAAAAAACATTTTCCTATAAAATTTTAATAATAAATACATATAAATTTGGTGATATTTGTGTTATTTCAAAACATTTTTGGAACAATCTTAAAGCTCTGTTTCTTTAAATTTTCTTACTATTTTATTTAGTTTTATTTCCCTCCCGCCCCATTTCGTCACCTTGGTAATTACAACAATTTCCAAAATAGCTTAAATATTACCAAGTCATGTGCTGCCCCACAATTAACCCCCTGTTTTTGTAACTTATTTTTGTTCGTTCGTCTATATTCGTAATAATTTACGCATCCATAGCTCTGCCCCCAGAAGACATACACATCTAATTTTTCGTATTCCCGTTCCATATATCGTTAAGAATTCCTCATTTAAAAATCAGCGCTCTACAATTGCGCTAAAGCAAGTAAATCGGTCTACAAAATTTGACAATTCGTGTGAGAAGAATAAAATTTTTTACAAAAACTGATGGTTAATCCCAACAATGGTTTGTTTGTCGTTTTTTTCTGAACCACATATTGTTTGACTATTTAACAAGCTATATATCATGTCTTGTGTCATGGAACCTTTCAACCAAATTGTTAAATACATTTATGATTTTGGGTTTCTTTACTAACTGAAGTCCTTTTTTATGATTGGGTTGTGAATACGTTTCGAAAAAAGGCAAGAAAATAATTTATTTTATTTATTACCATGTTACATTGCAACAACACAATGGAACAGCCAAACCATTTGGCCCCCTCCACTCCCCACCCAACAGCATAATGAAAAGTAACAAATATTCTCAATACAATATTTTAAATGTTATAAATTCAACAACACAATATAGCAAGTATATTGTGTTGTCTAAAAAAGCCCAGTAGCAAATTGCAGTAACATTTAGTTGTCGGGGTTTCTTTGATTTCAATAAAGAAAGAAAGAATGAAATGAAAAAAACGACAACTAATAACACGCAAGCCTGAATAAAAATGAAAAACATTATTGAAAGACTTCGTCTACTATATGCCTCTTCATATTCTCAAGATGGCGTTTTAATATATTCATATTTTATATTTTCAAGTATGAAAACAATAATAACAAAAAAAGGAAACAACATGAAACAAAAGCCAATGGAAATGGGGAAAACGAGAAAAACTTTAGACACAAGTCAGTCAGTTTCCTTTATGGGCACAAATCTGTCAGCCTGCCAGCCAAGTTAGTCACTTTGTTGTTGTTGCTATATGTACAATAAGTGCCGGCCTACATTTATTTTAACTGTCAAATGTTTGTATACACTTTGTCTCTTTTTTGTTGGGACCTAACCAAAAAATATATGTATGTATGTATATATTGCTATAGCTAGAACAATAACAAAGCTTAAAAACACCAACTGCTGCAAATGTTAAAAAATGAACGATTTTGTGGTGTCTCTTAGACATGCCATGCCAAAATGGGGCCCTATTTTTTGTTGTTACTTACATTTGCATAGGAATGCGTGCGTGTATGGGTGTTTTTTTTTTGTTTGTTTCTAATTTTGTTAAATTGCTGTTTTGTAGCCACACTACTAGTATGCTTTGACCTTTAAATAGTATATTTAAAATATTTCGCTTTTTGGTGTAAGAAATTTAGATAAGATAGCAACTTTGTTTAAAATATGTTTTGATACGGCAACTACGAGAATGAATTCACTCCAGACTAATTGGGTAACTACTAGCTACTGACAGTTTTTGTTCAAAAATCGTCAACAAATTTTGGAAAATCGTCAAATTATTCATAAATATATTACACAGCTCAACATTTGTTCTAATAGCAAAAATTCAATACAAAATTGTAAATACGCAGAAAGGAAATAAATATTTTCATGTCCTGAGTAGTACTATTGAACTAGTTCGTTCAACTCTACCCAATCTTGAATAGTCAATTTCTTTGTAAAAAGTGAGTCCTGTTATTTCAGTCCTATTAGGTCAGAGATATTCAACTATTTTTTTTTAAAAGAAATAGACGAGTGCATAGATTTATGTTAGCGAACGAACTAGTTCAAAAGAACTACTCAGGACATGGAACTATGTCCAAACCTTGCGATAATATAGTCCCTTTCGTTCATAAAGAGGCATGTCACTGAAACGAATTCCGATCGAATGTGGAATTGATTCCGTATTTAGTTTCTTCAGAAACCGAAAAACGGATTTTTTTCGGAATGAAACCACTTTTACAAGTGGAATTGCATTTTTTGGTAAAATGTCACTTTGAAGCATGTAAAAATAATAAAAATTTTGTTTTATTAACAAAATTACATTTAATTTCATATTTTTTTTATTATTTTATTTAAAAAATTCGCAAAATTTCCATTATTTCTCAACCAACGAAACCAATTACTAACAAAGTATTGCCACATAATTTTTTCCTGAGAACATTTGTAAAAACAAAACAATCTGGCATAACGAATGATAAATTAAAGCAAAGATAAAAGAAAACAAAAAAGAAAAAACGCTAAACATGGTATTTTTCAATGTTATGTTGATTACTTTGCGCCTCGCTTACAGGAACAATAAAGAAATTGATATTTCAACAAAAATTAACTTCCTTTTCGCACAAACAAACTTTATTTAAGCAGAATATTTTCACAATTCCCACTTCTACAGTGTTCTATAATCATAAGTCTTTGTTTTGATTCCTCTAATGTTGCCATATTTATACTAAATAATACGATTTTCGAAATTCACCAAAATCGATCGAAATCTGAAGAAGCTAAAACAAAAACGATCGAAATGAAATTACGGAATTGAAACCATTCCGAGCCTGGTAGTTCCTTTTCTTCACAAAATTCCTGTCGTTCGTCTCGATGCTTCTCATCGAGTTTCCTCGGGGATTTCGACAATTTTTCAGATTCTGGCACATTGTCAAATAAAGGGGCAACATGCACATGACTTTATATTTTTCATATCCTTTATTTCATTCAACAACAACAAGATTCTTTAATGTATAAACTCCGGCGATCTGAACGACAAAAGAAAATGATTCATAATGACATTAACATGCTTCAGAAAACTCTTAAATCGATATCGGAATAAAACTGGGCCGCCATCAAAGTGACGGGATGAATCCAATGTCGATATTTAACTGATTTGAAGAAATTCATAGAACGAAAAGTCAATTTTCTTATTTAACGATAATGATCGACTATTATACAAATTATAGATTGTACAATTAAAGTTTAATCGATTTTTGTAAAGAAAAATTTTAAATTGAAATGGAATTATAAGCAAAAAATCTTTATTGGATAATGTGAATAAAAAAAGTTTTAAATTGCTTGATTTCAAATATCAAGCCAAAAATCGATAATGGTGCACAGACCTTTAAACTTGAATTGACAGTTTTAACCTTGTGAACTTTTTTCTTCAGTCATCAATCATCCACAAAACAAGTGGGCTTCAGAAATTACAATAACTACAATTCAAACTTGAAGATGTGGTCCCGCCCTAAAAGCCGACTTATCGATCGTATATATCCTACACAAAGTTTTCTCTAGCGTGAAGAAAAAAACTTCCGTCATGTCCAGAAACTGAAAATGTTTGGGGAAATGTTTGATAAAAATGTTTGTAAATATGACAATTCGTTTATCGGCAAAAAAATCAATCAACATTTAATTGAATATTGGAATAATTGGAATACTTTTAATGTTCGTCAGCCATCAGTCATCCACAAAACAATATAGTTTCAGAAATGTCAATACTCCACATTCCAAAATTGAAGATGTGGCCCTAACTAAAAAGGCTGCTATTTCGATTGAATATATTGGTATCCTGCACAAAGTTTTTTCTACCCTGAAGTTCGGTGTGCCATAAATACTCTAAAATATAGACGTCGGAATGATCTCAGTTTAGTATGTTCGGATTGAGTATCATTGTTACCAAAGGATTACACATGCAAGTAACTTGCAGACAGTTGTGTATACATATGAGGCGCTCAGTGCACACTTCGACTAACTGCACTTTTTGAAAAATTTGAGATTTTAGTGTCAAAGCCTTTGATATCGCCATATCTATTTATGATTATAATATCTTTTCTGAATAATAAGGATGAGCACCTTTAAATAACAAGTTTTTATTGACCACTGAATAATATGCAACTTTTTTCAGTGCACACTTCGATTAACTCCACATTCAAATGTAGCTCTGCTCGCAACGTGTACATTTTTACATGCAATGTCCTTTCGGCTTTTGTTGAAACCATAGATGGCCTTATTATGACGTATATAACATATATTTTTGACGTATATTACATACGTCGGAAACGTCGTAAACCTAGCCATGAAGAATGAAGAATGACGCTACCATGAATTAATTACAAATATTGTTTTATAACTGAACTGCCAACATTAATTTTTATGTAAAACCTGTAATATATGAGCAAAAAACTAAGTTTTTCGTTAATAAAAAAATTCAAGACCTAACTTTATTACTTTTTTCAGTGCACACTTCGATTAACTCCACCATTACCACAACATTACTAACGATTGTTTGTTGACTATTGTTTTTATTTTATTTTATATACCGTTAGATGAAAGCTATACCTGCTATTATGCATTCTACATTATATATTTGAATCCATATAATCAGGGGAATTTTAAAAAACAATATACATTTCATCATTGCTTTTCTCAACTTTTTGTTTTATGGAGTTAGTCGAAGTGTGCTCTGAACGCCTCATATTATAGTCGAAACTTCAATTTTTTTCGAACTGACACTTGCATGTGTAAACGTTCGGTAAAAAATTGAAGTTACTTTCAAAGCACTTACATTGATTACTGACAAGGAAATTTTGTCGGCAGTGAGGTTGTTAGTTGGTGTGGCAGTGAATATGTGTGAGTGTATTGGTATTTTTCGAACTGCCACTTGCATGTGTAAACGGGGGGTTACGTACATCTTTAAATGCAAATAACTCACTCAAAAAAACAATCGCTTTTAATGACATATCGGTTAAAGCGACCAATTCCGTGGGTCCCTCTACCGTCGTTATAAGCGTTTTCGACTGTATTTGTTTTATAAAATTAAATATATGGTGATTCTTCGGCATAATCTACATCATCAGAAAAAAATTGAAAATACAGAGTATATACACTTTCGTACGGGCAAAGTGTGCCAAGTATGTTTGGACGAAATCCGTTTCAGACAATTTGGAGTTGATTTAGCCATGTCCGTCCGTCTGTCTGGCTGGAGCGCACGATAACTCTCGAACGGATCAACCGATTTGGTCCAAAATTGGCTTTCGTCATATTTTGTCCAAACTTAGTTTAAGTTCGCAGATGGGTTATATCGGTCCATTCCTTACGGTACCTCCCCCACAAAAGTTCGTAAATATTTGGAAAATTTGTGCGCACGATAACTCTTGAAGGGAGTAACCGATTTGGTCTATTCTCTGCACATCATGAAATTTCTACCAGACTTAGATGAGGTTCCAATATGGACTCTTCAGGTACCCCCAACACAAAATTTCGGAAATGTTCAGTTTAAAACCTGCTCTCGAATCGCTTTGATTTTTGTTGTAACCTTTATTCACTGCCCTTCATACGACGGTATAAGTTTTATCCGGGGCAAGTCCACACTTCCTGAGAAAATAGCCTGAAAGGTGCAAAAAACGCAATGACACCGTGTATAGTGGTTGGATCGCAAGATAACTCTCGAACGGATATGCCGATTCGGTCCAAAATTTGGCCTTCGTAATATTTTGTCCAGAATTAGTATAACTTCGAAGATGGGCCATATCGGTTCACTCTTTCAGGTACCTCCCACACGAAAGATAAAAACTTTTCGCTAAAATTGTGCGCGCGACAACTCTCAAAGGTAGTATTTTTCACATCGTAAAGTCTCTACGGGACATAGATCAGGTTTAAATATGGACTATACAGGTTTCGGTACACGAAGAAGTACCTCCCACACAAAATTTGGGAAAAGTGCAGTTTAAGGCCTGCTCTCGAATCGTTTTGCTTCTTTTTGTAACAACTTTTATTCGCTGCCACTATTACGACAGTACACGTTTTTTTCAGAGGCAAGCCCATACTTCCTAAAAAAAAATGGTCCGGAAGCTGTAAAAATCCCTATGGCACCATTGTATCGGATCACTCTCGAACACGATCAGCCGAATCGGTCCAATCTTTGGCCTTCGAATCCCCTTGATTTTTGGTGTAATAACTTGTATTCGCTTTCCCCTTTACGACGGTACCTGTTTTTTTCGGGGCAAATCCTTAGTTCTTGAGATAATGGTCTAAAAGCTCCACAAAGCCGGTCGGCACCAATTAAACTGGGTATTACGTAAGATAACCCTCGAAGGGAAAAACCGATTTGATTCAAACGTTGTACATCGTATTATATAGACATCAGAAGTATTGTATGTTATTCTTTTCTTTAGGTCTTACGCTGAGGGTATATCTCTGTCGGCCAAGCCGACTGATACTTTTTTACTTGTTTTCTTTTAAAAGTCAATCTCTGTTCGACTAGCGTGGTACATATACATCTATACATCTCGAAATAATGACCCGAAAATTCAGGAGAGAGGGAAAGAGGAGTTTATCGGGTAGACAGTTTGACCCTTACATTCTAAATGCGTTTACAAGAGGTAATTAAAAACATATCCACATCGAAAAAAGTAAATTTTTCGATTTTAATTAAAAAAGGGCCCATTTTTGAGACAAAAACAAAAACCTATAAAATCGAGACAACTTTTGTAGGTACTGATAAGCCCACAAAAATATATGGTGATCGGTCAACTCGTTTTCAAGCTAGAGTGCCCATCGGCTTCAAAAATGCCATTTCGAGGTAAAACGTACTTTTCGATAAGTGTGGGTAACCCCATAAAATTTTTGCTTAGAACGGGATCTGGTGAAAATATTTGAGAGTCATATGTTCGTTCCTTCGAGAAAGTCTTTCTTCCACGAACACACAAAGTTTAAGTTTACATTGAATATAATGGGGTGGGATGTTGGAATGTGCTAATAAGTTTTTAATAAGCACCCGTGTTATAACTGTTTGATATGTTATGTGTAGAAGCTATATTTTATATATCCCTGATTTATTATTAAGAAATATATTTTGAACCACTTACGCAAAAATTTCCCAAATTAAATTTTTAAATTAAAATCAATTGGTCCTTATTAATTATTTTTAGTATCCATTTTTACTTATTTTTTAGTTTCCATTTTTTACTTACCAATTATTTGATGTTGTGTCTCCTGCAATATCCAAAAGTTCACTGCTTTATTGAAATTATTTTATTTTTCTTTAAAATCTTTAATACTTTTTTGAGTTTTAGGAATGACTGGTTTTTATTATTCGTTTAATAATTTATTTATTATTTTCACTAACAAACAATTTATTTTTTATTTATCAATTGCAAACATTCATTGTATTTAGTTTTCTATAAGAAAAATACAAAATCAACACTTTCAATTGCTATAATAAATTGTTAATTCCCGTTTTAAAGAAGGTCCACAACATTGTTATAACATTTCACAAATACAAAACATGTGTCCATTTCCATTGAGTTTGCAAAGGCGGCCAGGTCATAAATCAATTAATACAATGGCAATGGTGGAAAAAGAAACAATAATGAATGTTGCGACGGCAGGTTGCAGCAGCAGCAGGTTTGAAATTTTCACACAAATGTTTGTAATTTCTTTATATTAAATTTTGTTTTTATCAGAATTTTATATAAAAACCAGGGGGTTAAATAATTTTAACAAATGTCCGGAAAAACTACGAACGAAAGAAACAAATGCCGATGATCGTTGAAGATAAAATTGCCGACGTTATTTTCTTGTTTTTCGACTTGCGAGCAGCGATCGATACGCACATGAACAGATGATGTTTGGTTTTGTTGATACGTTTGGATTTTCCACAATGTTGAGGTCTGTCTCTTAAAGTCTTGAATTAACTATTGTCATCATTATGACCATGTTCATTATAGAGTTGAAAATAGGTGAAGTAAAAGAGTTTAGTTTGCCCTTTAAGGAAGGAGCAAATAAATAGTTTTGGATGTGTGTGTGCAAGAGTTAAATGTAGCATTCAATACCGGCAAAACATTTCCAGTGTATTGGTGCACTTTGAAATAAAATTGAATTTTAGAACGGAGTATTGATGTGGTAGTGGTGGTGGTGATTTTAGCCGTTTGCAATTTAGTTTGTGTTCTGGTTTTAAAGTCCACAGGAAAGTCATAAATTGTTGCCAATAATAATAGCGATGACAAGTTTTACACTTTTGCTACAATTACCACTCGTTGTTGTTGTTGGTTGCTTTATTTTGTGTTGTATTGTGTCTATGTTAGTTATTGTTATTGTTTTTGTAATTTAGATTTTAATCTCACTGTCCTTAGTTGATCTGCTGTCATAATGTCAATAGCGCGGACACACAAAGATAATGACTTTTGAAAATTTATTGCAGTTTATCCCTTTAGCAGATGAAATGGGTTTACACTTGTTTGTCACTTAATCCTTGGCATTTAAGGGGTTCAATTTTTATGTATTGGATTAACATTAACTTGGGCGATCGAACAATCTTCCGGTCCACAGCCAGAGAGTCGCAGAGTTCAGGGACACTTGACCCTTTGCTACCTGACAAGACAATTACAACAACTGTTGCTTACGAAATTTTTTGTTTTTGAAAATGCACTTGCAAATGTGTGTTGTTGTAATAAATCAAATATTTTATTAGCACTTTATTATTTGTCTTAATTTTGTTTCTGCTTTTAGCGCAAATTTTCACTTGATGCTGTTCTTTATTTCCCTGTGTGTCTATAAATCATTATCATTATCAACAGCATGCCCTCAAAGATTTCATGGTAGATTTATGATCACTCATCAGCAAGAAAATTCATTTTAATCGCCATCAATAATGAACCACTAAAACACTCTGTTAACAATCCACCGCATTAGCATGATGATTATAATGTCTAGATGCGAGCCGCAGATTACTCCCGTTGACTTTTCAAAATTTCTTCACAAAATAATTTATTACTTATTTTTTGTTGTTGTTAGATTAGATATTAATCAAAATTTGTTTATTTGAAAAACTTATTGCACTGTTTATCAGTATGAAAATAACTTTGAATATTTTTTTATTTCATAATATTTTTTCTTTACATTTGTTTATATTTTTTATGATTAATTATTGTTGTTGTTTTATTTTATTACAAATCATACGTTCGAAGAATAGCAAAGAATAAAAAACAACTAAATAATTTATTACTTTTTTTCTTGAAGTAAGGTGTTTGTTTGTTGTTGGAGGTTTTGTGCTTTGTTTTACCCGCGTGGACGTGCTCAAAGCGCCAATGTTTCACTTTGACTATTTGGTTATAATTCAAATCAAAAATATCAGAGCATCAATAATAAAAAACTACACACAACAACGTAGCGCAGCAACAAAGCCACTATCCTACTCACACATAGCGAGCAAGGTGGCGGCCCATACTCAGGGAAAGAAAACAGGAAAAAACAACAACCACGCAAACGCTCATTTTTATTGTATCTCCCTATTAAACAGACATTAAGCAAGCTTCATTCCAATTTACATTTTTTGTTGGTGGCACTGCCACACGCCGGCCGCCATGTAACAGAAAAGATAAGCAATAGTAGTCATAAAAAACACCAAGTTAAGGCAACATCCCACTTCACTTAATGGGCCAATGGCAAACAAGGAGATACATCAATCTTTCTCATTTCTTTACATTGGCACCCAAGTAAAGGGTGGCCATTTGTTTTATTCTTCTTCCGCTCTATTCGAATATGGGAGAAGAATTTCCGTTGAGAGAGCGAGCCAACACACAGCCATGTTCGAAAAAACATGTTTTATCCTAACTCTCTGCAGGAGAGTGAGCCCAACACTTAAGCATCAGAGATGAACTTCGAAATTATCTCAATGCACACATACAGTGTCTGTGTGTGCAACAACATGGACATTATTTCCATTGTTTGGTGTTGATCTTTTTACTCAATGAAATTTCGAATTAGCCGCCTGCCTGCCTAGCTCAAAAAGAAGGAAATTTACTTGTTCGGGGTCAAATCTTCGAAATTGTTTTTTTTTTCGTTTTAATAAATTTGTCATTCACATTTTCTTCATGAAATTTGAGTAAGCGGACGACAACTCTATTATGTGAATGTTGACCACATTTCATCTATTTTTAGCCCACAAAAATGTTAATGTTAAAAATGTGTTATAATTATTCAAGAGTTGTGATTCTGAAATGTCCACAAAAATTAGTTGTTACAATAAAAATATTAACTTGTTGTTGTTGTACTGACAGACATCTCAATTAAAAAATAAATCTATATATATATAAAAATGGTGTAAAAAATGTATAGTAATTCATAAAATGAGAACGGCTAGGCCGATTTCTGCAAAATTTTTTGTCAGTTATTCGTATTTTCGAGGAGAAGGTCTTTACGGAAGAAAATTTTGGAAAATCTCTCTGGAAAAGTCGGAAAATTGGAAAAATCGAAAATTGAGTTTTTGTATGAAATTTTATTCCTTAATAGCGAGACGAAGTTCGCCGGGTCCGCTAGTATTATATATTTTCAATGACATATTTTTATAATGCTATTGTTATATTTAGCTGTTTAAATTTAAAGGATGAAAGATGAGTGTTGACAAGTGGTTTGCCACACAAAAACGATTGAAATTAAGCCGCATAAATCGTGCATTATAGAAGTAAATAAGTGGATGTTTGATGATTTCGTTGTAGAAATTTTGAATTTTCAATTTAAAAATGCACCGCAAAACAAAGCTAATCTCATATTTTAGAACTCTACTATTTTCTAAGAAAATCATTAAGTGGAAAATTGAAAAATTTACAGAAAGAAAAAAATTATTGTTTACTGTATTTTGTGGTCCTGGTTTATTTAAAATAGAAATGACGAACTGGCGAAAAAATTTAATGTGCTCTTAATTTTATTAACACAACATAAAATCCAACCAATTTAGCGGATTAAAAAATCAATATTTTTGTCTGAAAATTGGTAAAATTTTTAAAATAGATCTAATAGCGTTCTTCCTGGAAGGCACGTACCGCCAACGTAAGACTAATTCGGAAGAAGATTTCTTCATCTTGCCACTGACGCCAATTATGTTAAAGTACGTGGTCAGATAACAGAGTTATACGCAAATATATCCATAGAAACCCTTTTCTAGGGCAGCTTTAGTCAGTAACTCACCATTTATAGTCTGGCACTAGATGGCAGCTGATTTTAATAATGAATAATCTTAAAACCATAACCTACTTTGGAAAATTATTCCCGAGATGGGCACTGGTGGGCATAATAACTAAAACCTTAGGTCAAATTTAAGTATATGATCGAATTGGCATTACAAAATGCACTAAGAAAATATGCAGCTAACTAGAATTCCACAACACCCTAAAACACTATTTTTTTAATGAAAATTAAGCTATTATCTCCTCCTTCAAAATCTTTTATAATATTTTGCTATGCGTATTAGTTTCGCGATATTTTGAATATATTTGCTTGCACTTAAAACATAGGTTGTACTCACAACAAAAAATATTAGTCAAATGTTCCGACTTTTGAAGCTTTTCTTAAGAAGATCGCGTTCGAATGAAATAAAAACTAATATATTTTTAAAAAGGCCCATATCATAGCTGTCAGAGTTGCCAGATGTTATACCAAAATTTTGACATTCATTTTTTTATTTTTGGCCAATGGGTGGATCCACTGTGCTATGTTAGAAATGTTGCACATAATAAAGGAATGAAAGGATGAATTATAAACAAGATACAGAACACTGTGCACAAATATATTGAAATGTCATACAAAAACATCAAAAATTAAGAAAAGCTTCAGTGGAACAGTGATGGATGTTGTTAAGTTTTGGATGATTTTATGTGATCAATATTTCGTTTGGGATCCGCAAGAACAACCTACAGAAAAAAATTCCAAAACAATCCGATAGGTGCTCTTAATCTTCACTTTATCCGAATTTTGTGTAGGTGGTAACCGAAGGAGTGGACCGATATAGTTCATATTCGAACCCGATATATATATCTGGAAGGAATAATACGTTGTGCAAAGTTTGGGCCAAATCAATTGCTTTCTTCGAGAGTTATCGTTCACACCATTTTACGGAAAAAATTGAAGTTTTGTGGGCAGGCAGTTTGAACTTAAACTAAGCTTGGACAAAATACCTATTACGATAACCAAAATTTGGTTCGAATCGGTTGATCCGTTCGAGAGTTATCGTGCGCACCAGCCAGACATATAGACGGACGGACATGGCTAAATTGACTTCAAATTATCTGAAACTAATTTCGTCCAAACATACTTGGTGTTTAAAGTTTAGTTTAGACTCTAAACCCTTATTTCGATGAGGCACATTTTTGGCCTCATATATAGCCTCTCTAGCCTAAAGGCTGAGGGTATAAAAAAACCTTTAGGTGTGAGATGTTTTGAAAGCATATTTTTTAAAAAGTTGTTACGTCGTTTTCCCAATAAATATTTCAGACAATCTTAACTTTTTTCGAAAACGAATGTGTGCTAAGAAAAGCTCAAACAAATCAAAATTGATATGGATCGACTTAAGTTTCAATTAGCTTAAGAAAACCAGAGAATTATCTTTAAGAAGTACAAAATCGTTTATTTTTTTGGAATTAGATAAAAATAAAAAGACAATTCAGTACTGTTTAAGATAAATCCAAAACTATGATTGTTCTAAACGAAACTGACAACATTTAATGAGAGCCAGGATAAAAGTCCTCAATTATCATATAACATAATTTGGCAATTTTTTTATTAAATTAATCCACACGAAGTCAACGGCAACATTTTCAGATGATTCATATTTAACCCACTTATTACCAGGGGTTGCAAGAATTTACGTAAAACTCGGCAAGCAATTTATCGAATTAGCGAAAATAGATTTTTTGTATTTTTGATTTTGGTTGAGAAACTTAAATTCAGAGATTCGTTAGGAATGTTGTAGGACTCTTTTTTCCGAGCGATTGGAAGAAATGTATACATCTATATTATCCTCCAATGTTTTCGGCTTGTTTAAAAGAGCCCCGATTCTACTAAAACTATTTGTTTTAGAGAAAAAAGTTAGTTCATAAAAAATGCTTAGAAAGTTTCAAAAATATAATTTTCATATACCAAAAAAAAAATATTGGCGCTAACTCGGCTAAAAGCCCTATAAAACTCAATTTTGCCATTCTGTTTTATTCATTTAATTCACAAGAATCAATAGAAAGATTTTCTGAGAATTCATATTTAAACAATTACGAGCTCTGCATTGTGGACATAATAATTTGCCCAGATTTGAGGGAATGAGCGATAAGTTTTAGTCAGAACAGACAGATTGGATTTCGCAAATGCTACTCCACAACAGACCGAGTACAAAGAGTCACGATACTACAGAAGCCACACTGGATCATAAGAAAGTATGCTTGCTGTGAATTTTTATGGATATTCCAATTACGTTTTGTAGCATCTTAAGGTCGTATTTACCACAGAAAATTTTTCGAGTTAAAGAAAAAGGATCATTCTCAGAATTCCCTGTAAAGTCTGTGGTTCCAAAGTGTATTTTTTACTATAGATCTACCAACTTACGACAAATGTGTCTTTGCACAATGGGCCCAATGAAAGGTTTTTGAGGCAAGAAATCACTGGAAGCTGCTGGACATTTAAAAATTTCGTCCGATGTTTGAAATGAGCATAAAAATACATCTGCAAAATTTGGAAGGAATCGGTTCAGATATAGCTTTCATATATGTATATGTTTCGACCGATTTTATATTTAAGCCGCACTAAGGTCATAATTTGCATCCGATCGCTTTAAAATTTGATATGGTAAATCCTATTCAATTATTGAGGTCTGCCATGATGTTCGAACTATAAATCCTCGGAAATGGCTGGACCGAATTTGATAAAACTTTGGCTGTAGATTCTTTAGGTCTTAGAATAGATCGTAAGGTAGTTTTTTACAGAGAAATGGAGGCGTGGGGGACCTCCCACAACGTGTTTTAGCCAAACGCGAAATCTCGGAGATTATTAGACGTATTGGTATACAATACAATAGTGACCTCCATCATTAGTTGATGATTTGGAGGAAGAATACCGCGATCGCGTCCGATTTTTGAATACTTTATAATTACAGGTTAAGATTTGTAAATTTAGTAGGTCTTTGTAGTTCCAGTTAACAAATTAGGAGATCTTGAACATAAAAGATTTCAATGCTTGGTTAAGATAACTATCGAGTTAGGCGACTTGTGTCATATTGACAGGTCCTACTCCCAGCCCAGCACTAAAAAATTTCAAAATTTTTATGTGTCACACTATCTAGTAATAGGTTTCTATAAGCTTACGCGGCCATACGTGCATAAATTTTTCTACACATGTAGTACTCACTATTACCTTCTACCACATATGTATATATGGTTTCGCGGATACGTCGCGAAACCGAGAGTTCTAATCCAAAGAAGATATGCATAAACTACAATAAAAACTACACATAAAACTCATCACATGTCTACGCCAACAATTCTTTAACGCGTCTAACATTTTTAATTCTTAATCACAATCTTACTAAGCATACCTTTCCACGTATTTTCCATTAAAAAACTTGAATTATGTTAACGGTGTTTAATTGTCGAGTGAAACAATTTTGATCTTCTTTTGATTAAATATTATTAGAGTTGGGCAATCTAGTTCCCGGAGCGGATCGATCTTTCTAGTTCCTTTTCACAAAGGGAACTAGTTCCTTAATATAGTTCTATAGTTCCAAATAGTTCCGTGACCGATATAGTTCAACGAATCTTTCTCTTTCGTTGCTCATTTCGTTCCAAATAGTTCCGAGACCGAAATGTTTGCATGGTTTGTTGGATGAATTGACATGAAAATATATAAATTGCAGCGAACAAACAGCAACGACGAAAAATCGACGAAGACGTTAAATTGAAGGAACGAGGAAAACGAAATGAACTATATGAACTAAAGGAACTATATAAACGCAAGAGCTGGATATAGTTCCAATAGTTCCTTGTCCGGAATAGTTCCTTGGAACTAATTCGTTCCGGAACTACACAACTCTAAATATTATAAAATTTTACAATGTTAGATGTAATAACTTTGACAGCCCGGTATGTGATCATGCGTTGTCAGGTTGAAATGTTATTCTTATTAAGTGGTACAAAGTGTCAAGAATCTAATCCCGTTACTACTCTTTTCAAATATATGACATGAAAAATAGACTTTTTGCCTCAGAAACTGCCATTGGGCCTATAGTGCTTTGGAACTTTTGTGGATGATATATTTATGCAATAAAATAACATCAGGAAGAAGAAAAAAATCAAAATATCGCATAATAGCCAAACATTAGGCGTCATGTACTTCATAAACAGAAACATCGTCAGCAATACGATCTATATTAACATATAGAAATGCCAATAGGAGATACTGCAAAATATTAAATGGTAGGGGCACGTTAAAATAAAGAAAAAACGAACTGAAATATGTATGTAAGTTATTCGAAACTATGTTGGCTGTTAGGAAAAAACTTCAACACACGACTCGAAAATGGAATACTTATATATAACCAGGTACTTAAACCAGTTTAAGTATATGGAATGTTTCAAAATAAAGTTCTTCGAAATGTTGTTAAAGTGCGTTGGTATATCCGAAACTGCGATCTTCAACGAGAACTAGGAATCCCATGTGTTAAAGAAGAAATTGCACGGTAATCTGAAAAGCACCAGAGAAAACGAGAAGCCCATCGACCGAATTAAATTCATCTATTCTTAATGTATATTTTCAGCACAGAATTCTAAGTAGGTTTAAACCACAGGGTCTAAACGGTCGATTTTCTAGGCAACCTTCATAAAATACCTTATGGAAAGTATGCTTAAATAAATTAAATTTAAACTGTAAGTTAATCCAGGTTACTTGTCATAGTAATTGTTAAGTATTGTAAATTGGAAATACTTAAATGGACTTTTTGGGCATAAACTTACATACAGTGACTGTCACTGAAAATTATGAAACCTGAAATAAAAAATGTAAACGTTGATAACTTAGAAACGAGTTTGTCTTTAAGATTGCATACAAAAGTATTCCATTTACAGTACCGTTATACTAAAATTTTAACGGAAAACAAAAATGGGCATTTTTAAATTGAGCATTAAAATGATGCACCACAATAATCGATAAATAATCGCAAAATTTTTCGCTTTTTATGCCATTTTAGTAATCAGAATAATATCAGAATCAGAATATCTGGTGTAAAATCGATATTTTACTTGTGGAAGAAGCCAACACATTTTAAATAAATAAACTGTCGCTATGAAAATGCTTCGTAAGAAGTATTATTGTTTGGGCTTGAATGGCAACAAAGGGTGTTGAAACTTTTGTTTTTATAAAGGCAAAAGTGGTCAAAGCATTGTTAACCATATTTCTGAAAATTATTTTCAAGGAAAACTCCAAATTTATTTTCTATACCCTGATGTTTGCCTCTACCAGGGCAACGCCGTTAAATACTAGTATAATATAGGGCAAGCCTGGCTAATACAGGACTTTCCAAATATCATTATATTCTTTGTACGACTCTGGACGAAACCCTTAATGATTTTTCATAGTTATTTTTTGCAAAATAACTTCAAAAACTAGAAATTTCTAGCCAATTTTTCTACAAAGGGACATTAACTACAATAATGTCAAAATTAGGTCAAATAATTTTTTCTATCGGAAATGGCATAAAAAGCGAAAAATTTTGAAATTAATTATTGATTATTGTGATGCATCATTTTCAATGCTCAATTTAAAAATGTCCATTTTTAGTTTTCAGTTAAAATATTAGTGTAACGGTACTGTAAACGGAGCATTTTAGTATGCCATCTTAAAGACAACTTTTCAACCTACAAAATTGTTTTTTGAATTGTTAAAAAATCTCAACTCGTTTCCAAGTTATCAACGTTTACATTTTTTATTTCAGGTTGCATCATTTTCAGTGATAGTCACTTTATATGGTCAAATAGACCTATTATAATAGAATTATGCCTGATAACAAAATTATGCCATTTGACCTTTAAATCAATTCAAAATATGTTCGGTTTATTTGTCAAATATCAGAGTTATTGGAAAGATTATGTCTTTCCCAATGACGAATGATCTCGGGTTCTACTTGATTCATTCTGTGGTAATTTTTCCACTTCTTTGAATTGAAATGTCTTGATTTTGAAAGTGTGAAGTATTAGCCAGCTTGACGACGGAAATATTTTTTATCACTGGTGATAATACGAAATCTTTAATCTGATGTTAAAATTAGCATTCTCAATTGTCCATACTACCTGAAAACCATGGTGTGAATGGAATCAAAAAGTATACTCCCACTAATTTTGAAAATGCATTTTAGATCCATGAATATCTAATGCACAAAGGTATTGGTGTAGGTTGGTTCAAATGTTTGATGACCGAATTATGTTAAGTAGAAAACCTGTGATTTGATCAATTTTGAAATTTGAATTTTATAGGTTTACTATAAATTAAACAACGTGGAAAGTATGTTATTTGCGGGGTCTAAAGGAAACTCTTTCGAGGAATAACGAATATAAGTGCATAGTCGAGAGTAAAACCATCGACTAATTACTGCGGATTCTGTTTAACTCTTTTTTACTAATATACCTACTTAGCACTTGCACTTAGCCCATAGATGATCTGCAATCAGGAGAAAAATATTTTTCTTAAAATTACAATTTGACAAAACCTAAATTGTAGGTGTTATAAATGAGCTGGACCCTAGGTCAATATTTCATAGGATATTTAAGAATGTGGCGGCTCTTAGCATAATATCACATGTTGATATTGTGCATTGAGCACATCTTATATTTCTTCCATACAGATACATAACCTTAGGCATTTACTTATAGAGAAAAGGGTCATGAATTTCCAAATTATTTTGCAGTTTTTTATTTCTTTAAAATGATGTATTATTTCTGGGGAATATTTGAAAATAATTTACACAACACTATCCTCGGTTATACTATAATTTGTAGATTTATTTATTTTTTAATTTTTGATATTAATTTTGTCACGATTTAATGATTTTTTTATATTAATTTTGTCATGTATTGGCTAAATTTATTTCCTTTTTCGTATAATCTTCAATTTTTTTTTTTTAATTTTTCTTCAAATTTTTATTTATTTTTCATAGAATTCTCGGTCAAATTTTTACCACGTTTAAACGTTTTCTTTATGAAAAAATCGCCAAATGAACACACACATTCGATTGGGGAGACCGACGATGAACATACACGCGCCGATATTATGATTGTTTGGCAGTCTTAGCTTTCGAACATTTATTCCGTATTTGGTATCCACACAAAAAAGCCGGTTTTATCTCCCTCAACGAGAAAAAGTACTTGTTTTGGCTCCAATGCTCTGGAAAATGTGTTCTCTCTGTTCTCAGAGATTTTAATTTTAATATTCGAAAACTGTAAATCATTTTGCCGGTTATCGGACGTTCATATGATGACGCAGAGTAAGTGAAAGCGGTATATTAGCCATCTCTTTCCCGTTAGCAAGAACTCCTCCTCTTTGTAAAGATTTATGATATGGGGTGTTAAAAAGTGTTTATCTCTCTTTTCATCATTCAAACTAACTTTGCTAACTGAAAAGAGCAAATGAATAGCCATGATACCGTTGCAAAAATCACTTACTTTTTTGCTGAACTTCATGTGGATGTGTACTCTGAAGGAAACCATCACAAACAGGTAGTTGTTGGTTTGTTTGTGCGTACTCTGTAGTTTTTTGTTGGTTCTTAGTTAGATGAAAATATGCAAAGTGTGTCCCTTGAAATCGATGATGTTGTTCCTTTTCGACAATGTTGTTTAAATTCTGTTTGCAGGGAAACAACGTCACATGTTCCAACTACTGTGAACGTTTTATTTGGGCACATCCGTTTCTATTCGTAATGAAACTCTAATGTCACTTCAGCAGCACATCCTGTATCGATGTAAAAGTCTGAACGAAGCCATGTGTAAGTTGGAGGTATATTGGTTTGTGCCGTGAATTCCGTTGGCGACGTGGTGATAAATTTTAACCAATATCAACTTATTCAACACTTTCCTTAAGTTACTCACTCTTATTTAGACCGGTTCTTGTCTAGTTTTCAAGCCTCACACGGAAGGCAAATGATCGCATATTTGCAGAATGTCATGGTGCCATCGAAGGCGTTGGGGAAGTCTGGGCCGAAAGTGATATTCATTCAACATCTTAGCCTAGAAGTATTCAGGTACATGAGGGGATAGATTCTTTAAAGTTATGCCAGGAACTTTAGCCTTGCCAGATCCGACAATGCCTGCAACAAAAAACACAGCAAGATCAAATTCAAACATAGATGTCTGTTTTTAAATTCCTCCTTCAACTTCGTTGAGCAGAAGGAAGTATCGACCATAGTTCGGAATATGGGCAATATACGCGGTTTTTGTCACAACAAAGAACTGTTAAAATTTTTTCATCGATTGGACTATAAATTTGGTTTGTAGAGCGATTTCGTGAAATTTCGCCTTTGCTCCATACAAATTACTATGGAAACTTCGAGCCCCCAGTGCCAGTTAACATATTCCGATTGTGGTCAAACTTTGGCAATCTTAAAATCAAACAAAACTAAACACATTAGGGGAGGTGCCGCCTAAAAAACTCGACTTCGATTTTTCCCCTTTGTGTTAAAACCACCAAGACTTCTTTCATTTCGGGACAACCCAGTGTGGGCAAATATATAAGTATGTTGTTCATCTGTTTCCCCTTTTTATACCTCTTTACAAATAAAATTTTTCTGTGCTTCAGTTTTTATGAGTGAAATCTCATAACATTGTGCCAATTTTTGTTGAATGTTTTTGTGATTTGTATTCAATAGTGACAACATTGCCTTAAATCACCATTCGTTGTTCGAAAAATCGTTCTTCCATTAGTTTAGCCAACCATGACATCGCATTATTATTTTATAAACGTATTCATTTTAATTTTTATTGGGTTTTTGTTTTTTGTTTCTTTTTGGAGTTGAATTTTTACAACGTCCACACAGTGGTATTATAATATTTTTATTTTATTAAATAGACAAAATCTTTAAATTAGTCCACAAATATATTCGATGAGAAGAATCTAACATATCCTAAAACTCAAGGGGAGTCTTCTCTCTAGCTATGAGTGCAGCCCGATTCTAAGTTCTATCGCTATGGTCACGCGACCGATCACTATTTATAACCTCAGGGACGTACGAGGTGGGAGGGCGCCCAGGGTGCCGGGCTATATAGAGGTAACAACACAAATATCGAGTTCAGTATTGTGGGAATGGAAGTGCACGAAAAATGTCTATTGGATAAAATGTATGAAGGCTCCTTCCTGGACTACATTTTGAAAGCCAATTAGATATATTTTTCACTGCTTTCGCAAAAATTTTGTTTTCCTATTTTTGACAAATTTGAACCGTATGAGAAAATAATGAAGAAACATGAGTTTTTGGGAGTCATTATATTTTATGTTTTTCATCAACAAAGTATAATTGTAGCCTCAGTCTTTAGGGTTACGAGATTATATACAGTTCGATGCGATACAAATGTGCCTCATCGAAATAATAATTTTACACTCCACATATGTATCTGTATCTCTGTCTGTCTGGCAGGTTGGAGCTCATGATAACTCTAGAAAGTATCAACCGATTTGGTCCATGTTTTGGATCTCGTAATATTTTGACCAATTAAATTTAAGCCATATGGGTATCTCGGCCATAAAAGTTCAAAATGTTTCGATAAAATGGTGCGTACGATATCTCTTGAAAGGAGTAATCGATTCGGTCTAAACATTGCTCATCGCAATATTTCTTCCAGACATGGATCGAACCTAATATGGATTATATCGTACAACTCCTTCAAATTTCTCAAAAGTACATCCAAAAGTACATCAAGTTCCAAGAGAATATGTATGAACAACATCTTCAGGTGTCTTCCTCACATAAGTTCACCATACATAACTACAGTTTGAAGACTGTTCGAGAATCCTTTGGACATTTTGTACACACAGAGAAGAGATATTGTTGGAACAATCATATTCTAAGAACAAAATAGTGTATTTTAAAAATCTGAAAATATATATTGTTGTTTCAACCATATATTTTTTATTAGGAAACATGATGACACAAAAAATATTGTTGAGAATTTTAAAATACACTATTTTGTTCTTAGAATATGATTGTTCCAACAATATTTTTTCTCTGCGTGTAGTCTTGTTTACAGCGATATCCTATTTTTCATGGACAAGTTCATGCTTCCTGACAAAGCTCTACATATTTCCAAAATGGATTGTGTAACTCCATTTCTACATGTACCGTCTCCGCTTAAGTTTCATTTCTACTCTTTAATCTGAATTAAATTTATTAGCAAAATGGTTGCATTTATTCGGAACGTCCGTAATCGTTAAGATAAATATCCCAAAAGTTTCGATATTTTTATTGGCAAGTTTGTTCGTTCGAACTCGAACTGGTCGAACTCAGAAACCAATCGGCAAACTCTTATCTAAATCCTGACAAAATGCTATAAGTCGGGAAAATTTCGTGATTGTTGTTCTGGCCGCGTTCTCTACTTATAATATAATGTTACAAAAGAAGCGTTATAATTTTTTCTCATTGTAGAAGTAAAAGTTTTTGGACTCGATGATATTAAACACTTTACTGGACTCAGTTCTTGCAACATATTGGAACTAGACTTAGTTCTTTTATAATTTTTATTGGCAAGCTTGTTCGTCCAAAATCTTAGGAAATATTTTAATTCTAGTTCCAATAAGTTGCAAGAACTGGGTCCAGTAAAGTGTTTAATATCATCGAGTCCAAAAACTTATACTTGTACAATAAGAAAAAATTATAACGCTTCTTTTGTAACATTGTATTAAAATAGAGAATACAGCCGGAACAACAATCATGAAATTTTCACGATTTATAGCATTTTAATTTAATTTATTTCACTTAAGGGTAACCGAGCCTCAAATTCAATTTATGTTACAGAAAATAGCTTAAACTAGAATACTCTAGCACCTAGATTAAAACTAATAAAATTTAATTTATACAAGGCACAGTGTCCGATTTTCCAAAAAACCTGGCCAAAAATCGAAAAAAAATATCAATTTACACTAAAAAGGGTCAGATATTGTTTATAGGATCCCAGTGCATGTTGTTATGAAAAAATATATGTATACATTTCTTGCTTAATAAGTGGGTATAAAAGCAGGTCGAAGTGACCCTATTTAGAATTTTATTTTTTTTTTAATATTTAAGTTGTTTATAAATCTATGATAATATGCCAAATAAACAACGGTTATTAAATATTTTCTTTTTCTAATTGTAATGAAAGGCATGTGAAACGTATTTAAGATGTTCAGTGTCGCCAATGAATTGTGCGTTCTTTAATAATTGATGTCCGTACTTGTTAATTTTTTTCAAGATCAATTTTCACAATAAATTATGAAAATAGTTGTGAGTAAGATCGAGTTGGGCCTTGTAATTTATCATTTCATAAAAAAGGAAGGGTTTTTTACCAATTTCCATCGAAACATCCTGCACATATTTGCACTTTTTGTTTTTATGTGATATTTTGTCTTGAAGGTATGTACAGATTTTCTTTCATTCAGAATGTCAGAATATAGTATAGGGTCACTTTCTGGCGTTTGGGTATAATTTGGAGTTTTGGTATATTCTAAGACCTATAGTAAAATTTTATGGCGAACAAATTTCTAGAATATTTTGGTCTGAACCGATCACATTTTATAGGAGATTTTAAAGATTTGTGGAAAAAGGGACCAAAAGGACCCCTTTTATGACTCACACCAGGGTTAGACTTTTTAAGAAAAATATTCCTCGCATTCTTGTCAGTATAGTTACCAAAGACATAATACACCTAAAGTGCAAGGATTCCAAGTGATCTTAACTCAAATATTTCCAAAACTGTAGAAATTGTGGAAGCTTGCACCCCTATTTTAGTTTCTTGGTTTTTTGGCAAAATTGATACCGATATTTCCTTGGTATGTAATGCAAATAGAGATTTCATTTCTTTGGTGTCTTATAGTGAAATTTAGCTGAGAACATTTTTGTCTTTGACGCCATTCTTCTAAAATGATGCTTTGTATGACAATTTTGCAAAAACTTTGATGAAATATGACATTAACCCTAAAGTGTTTTTCTAATTTGCATATTTCTGGAGTTAAGGTAAGATATAGAGTTTTGGTGCATTCTAGGACCTATAGTAAAAATTGATGGCGAAGAAATTTGTAGAATATTTTGATCCGATAAGATCACATTGTATAGGAGGATGGACCAAAAAGACCCCTTAAATGACCGCCTGAGGGTTAAATAATATCAAAAATGTAATCAGCGGCCCGAAAAACATAAGAACCAACGGTTAGGTCAAAATTCATTCATTTTTAGAGTTTTTCCAGGTTTTTCGGAAAATCGGACACTGTGCAAGGTGGCGCAAAAGTAATCCTCCTATCACAAAATGCTACAAATTTTCCGATTGGCCCCTAATGTCAGTTCTGTTTTGACATTTGTGTAGTAAACGCATGCGAAATACACGTTAATAAACAATGTTACGCTACACTGCTCCAGAACGCGGAATATTGGTGACTATTTATTTGACCAATAATCGGTCGGTTTTCATCAAAAATAACCCATGAAGAGCCATTACACCCGCTCAAAGTCACTGTATGGTGTGCTGTTTTTGCTGGACCTTTTTTCTTCGAAAACGTCGCGGGCCACACGGTTACTGTGAATGGTGAGCGCTACATATCAATGATCAACGAATTCTTTCTGTTTGCCGCAACTTGATGAATTGGTATTGGAAAACATGTGGTTCCAACAGGACGGTGTAACGGCACACACTGCACGTGCCACAACCAATATGCTGAAGGGTGCATTTACCGGGCGCCTAATCTCCCGTTTTGGCGATTTGCACTGGCCAGCAAGATCGCCGGATTTGACCGCTCCAGACTTCTTTTTGTGGAGCTTTTTGAAGTCGCGGGTTTATGTCAACAAGCCTCAGACTCTTTCAGCTCTTAAAGACAATATCCGTCAAGAATGTGAGGACCTATCGCCGGAAGTTTAGGCCAAAGTGATGGAAAATGCCATAAAAAGGGCTCAAATGACAATAAACTGTGGAGGTGGCCATTTATCTGACATCATATTCTCGACTTGATGTAAAAAAATTAAAAGACCAAATAAAAATAATCCACAAGAAGAATCAAAGTTTTTAATTTTTTTAAATTACAGCCAAAATTGGACACACTGAGTTAGAGTTTCTGAGTTCGACCATGCTTTGGCAAAGTCCAAACATGAGTTTTGTAGTCCCAAACAGTACTGCAAACAGATTCGTAGTGTCGTAGTCTGTATCGTCAGATTTTAAATTTCTGAAGTTTTTATTTGGCTTGCAAAGACTCCATCTCTTCTGATAAAGAAGTAAACTTGTAGAGTTCTTATGACATAAAAGAATATTATATTCTTAGGTTATCGGCACACTAGCTGGATATAGAAGTCCAATCTGCACTCGCGGATTCGAATTATCCGCGTTATGTTGGGGTCGAACTGTACCCTACAACACATTAAACCCCTACTCGCGAATAGTGCTATATAGGGGTTGGATTAAAACGTGAAACTAAAAGGAATCCCAATGCAGGGAATCTCAATAAATGTACTACAGCCGATATTCTAAAAATTAGGTTAAGATCTTCGAAATACTGAAAATCTTACTAAACAAACTGCTTTAGTAAAAAAGTGTTTTATAGCCGGACATTTGTCACAAAGCTATGCAAAATTTTTCAACGTAAAAATTCAGAAGGTAGCTCACGGTGTGAATTTTCAGACGAAAAAAATCTTCTAAAAGTTTGGTAGATTTTTTGTAAAAAATCATGAAAAATATTTTTTTGCTTTACGTAACACTACACAGCATTATAAATTTTCATGATTTGTGGTCAAGGTAGCATTTTACTGAGAAGAGGCTTTGCCACCGACCAAACGTTCGAAGTTCTGGTCGTGTATTAAACTACGTACCTTCTGTGGACAAGACGAGAATGTTTTTAATAAATTTTTAAATAATTTGTTCATACTTTAGCCTCCTGTGCATTAGTTGAGAGTTTTGCTGTTTAATTTTCACGTTCCTTGTACACAAAATGGCGAAAATCGAATACGTGATTTGAAATCTCAATAACTGGTTAATTAAAAAAAAAACAGTGATTAGTTCAGAGGAAAGTTTGCTTAAAAATGTTGTGCTCATCAACACGACATTTACACCGCAACAGCGTTGTTTTGGTGATATAATTTTTGACCCTAAATGTTTACCTAAATTTTCTTTTTAAAAGATGTATGCAGACAAAGGTTAGAAATGTTCTAACTGGTTCAAGTATAGCTGTTTGTTGCAGCATCAAGTAACACTATTTTTTTCCAGTTTAGCGGTATATGTTATGGCAAACCCAGTTTTCGCTTGCTTTTGAAATAATTATTTGATTTGATAGAAATATTGAAAAGTCGTGTACCAAATTTGGATTTGAAAAACTTTCATTGCTCATTCATTTTGAAATGGCCACTGAACACAATTACTATAGAAGAGATTACCCGATTGCATACCGTAATATTTTTTTTAAACTTTTTCGGATCGTTGCAAAAATTGTCCAATTTTTTTTCTGGCACAACGACCGTTTTTGAACAACTCTCACCACCTTGGTTTTTTTAGCGAGTGTCGGCAACGATTGAATTCATTAAACCGGTTTTTCTTAGTGCTATAGGATGGCCCTTTTATCGAGATATTGTCTTAAAAAAATCACTTTCCAAAAAAAGTAATTTAATTGTGAACATTTTCGTCCGATCATTTTTCACAACTTTGGACGTGGAAACTGGTTTAATGAATTTATCGTGAAAGTGGTGAGGGTAGTCCGAAAACGCCTGTTGTGCCAGAAAAAAATTAAGCTGTGCGTGAACCGATAATGAAAGATCGTCATATTATATACCGTGAGATTGAGGCATCCTTGGGCATTTCTTCCAAGGGGAGCCAAATGTAACGAATGTTATTCATAGAAGAAGCACTTCGAGATATAGCACAAATGGTCGCCTGTTTCTTCGGCAAAACTGAACATGTGCCGACAATACGGTTGGAGCAGGGTAGGACGGTTAAGTCTGAGTGGTACACTACAATTTGTTTGCCTGAAGACTCCGGAGAAATTCGAAAAACGAACATGGGAAGACGAATCATTGCATTGGTGTACATGTGCACCATGACAATGCAAGCTCAGAAAAATCGATTCAATGCAGCGCCTATTTGACCGGACGTGGAATTGATGGACGTGGAATTGATGGGTCATCCGCCGTACAGCCCTGCCTTGACAACCAGTGACTTCATTTGATTTCCGAACATCAAGAAAAAAAGACGTGGTCAACAATTTTCGTCGCCTGAAGATGCTGTTGCAGCGTTCAAAATCAAGTCACCGTAAACAACACAACACATGATCGTATGTCAAACTGTCCTGAGTACGTTTAGCCTAAGAACTGTAAAACTTTTCAGAAAATGCCAAATGGCATCTGGCAACAGTACGTGTTGTCTAGGCCGCAAACTTTTCGAGTTCTCCTCGTATGTCGAAAATTACCAAAAACCAATCCAAACCCCGAATTTGTTCGTTTTATATTTGCGTGGCATAGTTTTATAGTCCATGTAATGTTTAGGTTAAGCACTTCTCGTACCTGGGGTAGTTACCTAAAAAAATTGAATTAAAATGCTGTTCGTGCATTCCATAGGAATATACTTTCCAAGATAAGAGACACGAGAGTTAGATTTTTTCAAAAGATTTTCTTAAGTCCCGCAGAACTCTACGGATCGACATTAGCAACTAATGTGTTATTTTGTGCATATTATTCATCTTCGCACATCGTATTACCTTTTCCAACTGGGTGTGGACCAGATCATTCTCCTGATATCATTCCTTGCTTGGTTGCGACCTTTCCGGATAAGATTTTGTCCATTCATCCTCGAGTAGGCCTTAAATTGCACTTAAAACTGCTGAAGTCTGTTTTTGCTTTGGTAATGTGTATGCTGCCAAACTCGTGTGTTTCGTGTTTTTGTTGCGATTGTTACGATTTTTTCTTCCACAAGCAGTAATTTTTTTTCTGTAACTCACAATTAACCAACCTACATAGCAGGCGAAGAGGAAAAGAAAAAATTGTATGAATTGTTTTTGTTTTTTTTTCTTCAGTTTCCTAAAGACAATCGAGTAAAGACGGGTGAATAAATAAATGAAATGAATAAACCAGTGTTTTGGGGATATCATACCCTTTTATGCTAAATCTGAATTACAGTTTTCTACGTTATTTAACGTCAAAGAGGCATTCTTCCAGGTCGATTTTCGAGCATTTGTGATACATGTGGTCAACTGTGATGGAGCTATGATAATGATAATACTCAAATTTATACTCCAAGGTTAGTTAAATAAAGAAACTTAAGCCAAAATACGATATATATTCAATGACCTTTGTACTTTATCAACATTATTATTATGACTAACACTTGGTATTTGCTCTCAGATTTTAGAAGCTCAGAAAGGGTCTCACGAAATCAGAAAGTCATTTATAGCAGGGTTATGAAAACTTTTTCTTGGTTTTATATGAAAGTTCTTGGTAACTTTTCCATGTTGAGATTTGAACCCACGTACCTAATAAAGTGGGTCAAACTTTTTGTAGGATTTACCGGAATATTCCATTTTACTAAATTAAAGCAAAACACTGGAAAAAATTTGCATATTTATATGAGCGGGAGTGTAAGTCAAATTCGGAAAATTGTAATAAAAATACTCTAGGTATTTGTTTTGGTAGAGAAACCTTTAACGATACCATCCGGTTTTAAGTTATTTTGAAGGGTTCTGCTATATGTTCATACTGAATAGGGTGTTATTTTGTATTCCGGATTCCCCGCGGATTAAAAACCTCCGAGAAGAAAACGAACAATATAGGTACATGTTTTGGTATACCTTCCGATGTAGCGTATGTATCTTTTACAGTGGAATGACTATAATTTGGATTTTGTTTATCACTGGGAAGATAACAGCGAGGTAAACCTAACTGATTAGTAAACATTTAATATAGTTTGAGTGGCGGAATTTATTTTCGGAGTCGACTTCGGAGTTGGGGTTGGAGTCGTGAATAAAATTGGACTGTAGTCGGAGTCTGATCAAAAATAGCTCGACTCCGAAGCCCTGGTTGATTCTACATTTTTTCCCCTCGATAAATTTCCGATGTGTTCCGAGATATAGCTATGCAATTACCATATTATTTAAAAATAAAAATAGTTCAACTTTTAACACTAAAATAGGGTTTTCTGAGTTTTGACTTGAACTTACAAAAAATCCGCGTTCTTAAATTAATTAGTTTAAAATATCCATAGATAAGTCTACAAAATTTGAAAATTGACTAATTGATTCCGGGTGCAGAAAACGAATTGGTGGAGACGGTTTTAGTCATTCAGACGAAGCTTTCAAGAATACTTTGTATGCGATCTGTAGGAAGGAAATATTGACGAAGCCCAAATATTTAAAATCATGCTATTAAAAGGGTATGTACTAAACTGTTACGAAAGTAACTGGTGTATTTAAGTTAAGACGAATTTCTGCTAATTTAAGAATTTGAATTGTTACGTAAATTTTCATTAAGCATATAGTTTATTTAAATCAAATTTACGACAACAATTACAGTATAGAATTCTAATCACTACTTTTCTATGTTTGTTTTGTTATTGTTCTTGTTATACGCTTTCAGTTCTCCATTCTCTCTTTTGCAACAACAATTGTATTGTATGGAGTTTACTACAATTATGAATTTATCGCTTAGTATTAATTTGCACTATTTACTTAGCTATTGTTGTTGTACTCTTTCTTTTTATACCCTCCATCATAATATGGTGGGTATAATTAAATTTGTCATTCTGTTTGTAACACATCGAAATATTCATCGGAGACCCTATAAAGTATATATTCTTGATCAGGGTAAAATTCTAAGTCGATATAACCATGTCCGTCTTTCCGTCCGTCTGTCCGTCCATCTGTTGAAATCAAGATACAGCTCGCAATTTTTAAGATAGAGTTTTGTAATTTGGTATACATGTTTCTATTACTGCTAAGATGTTTGGTATTACAAATGGGCTATATCCGGTACCGTCCGATTTTTGGTATTTCGAAGGCTTTAGCCATATTACCACACCGAAATGGCTGGAATTTGGTACATAGTCTTCGTTGGATGTATAAAACTTCCCCCAGAAAATTGTCGGTGCCTCCCGATTTTCGGTATTTTGAATGTGGTGGCCACAATAATCCACCGAAATGACTGTACATTTGGTATTTAGTCTACGCTTGGGGTCTATATGAAATCTGTCGGTATAGGTCCACGCCTTTATATAGCCCTCATACACGCAGAGAAAAAATATTGTTGGAACAATCATATTCTAAGAGCAAAATAGTGTATTTTAAAATTCTTAAAATATGTATTGTTGGCGCAACAATATATTTTGTGTCATCATGTTTGCTAATAATAAATATATGGTTGAAACAACAATATATATTTTCAGATTTTTAAAATACACTATTTTGCTCTTAGAATATGATTGTTCCAACAATATCTCTTCTCTGTGTGTAGAAGGGTACCTCCCGATTTTTGGTATTTTGATGATTGTGGCCGAAATGACCGAAATTTTATGATTAGGCTTCGTTGGGGGTATAAAACTTTCCCCCAGACATTTGTCGGTACAGGTCTACGCCTTAATATAGTCCCCATATTACGGTACCTCCCGATTATCGGTATTTTGAAGGCTGTGGCGACAATAATCCATCGAAATGGCTGAAATTTGGTATTTAGTCTTCGTTTGGGATAAGAAACTTTCTATATGAAATTTGTCGGTATATGTCCACGCCTTCATATAGCCCCATTGAACTGTACCTCCCGATTTTCGGCATTTTGTAGGTTGTGGCCACAATAATCCACCGAAATGGCTGAAATTTGGTATTTAGTCTTCATTTAAGGTATAAAACTTTACATATGAAATTTATCGGTATAGGTCCACTCCTTCATATAGCCTCCATAGAACGGTACCTCCCGATTTTCGGTATTTTGAAGGTTGCGGCCGCAATAATTTCGTCTTCGTTGGGGGCATTCAACTTTCCCCTCTAAATTTGTCGGCAAAGGTACACGCCTTCATTCAGCGCCCATAGAACGGTACCTCCCGATTTCCGGTATTTTGAAGATTGTGGTTTTCATATTCCACCGAAATTACTGCAATTTGGTATTTAGTCTTCGTTGGTGATGTAAAACTTTTCTCCAGCAATTTGTCAGAACAGGACCACGCCTTCTAGTCCCCATAGAACGGTTTCTCACGATTTTCGCAATTCTGAAGGTTGCGACGTCAATATCCCACCGAAATGACTGAAATTTGTTATTTAGTCTTCCATGGGGACAGAAAATATTCCAGAAGTGAATTATCAGTATAGATGATCTACGTCTTCTCATATCCGCCATAGAAGCGTATCTCTTGATTTTCGGTATTTTAAAGGTTTTTGCCACATTATCTTACCGAATTATCGGAAATTTGGTATTTAGTCTTCTTCGAGTCTACAAACTTTCCGTCAAAAATTTGTCGGTATAGATCGACGTTTTGATATAGTCTCCCATAGAACGGTACCTCCCGAATTTCGGTATTTTGAATGTTAGCCACATTGTTTTACCGAAATTCCTGAAATTTGGTATTTAGTCTTCTTCATAAACACAAGGAAACTAATTGGTCCATTTTACTTCAAGACAACTCGTGGTGGAGGGTATAACAAGTTCGGCCCGGCCGGATTTAACGCCGTTCTTATTTGTTATTTATTCTGACCATTCGATTATGCTTCTGCATTGTTGCATTGTAACCCCTTCTCTCTCTTATTTACTAGCACAACCCCATTAGTTCTTAACAGTCACCGGTCTGTTTGTATGTATGTGCGTACATGTGTGTATTTGCCAATCGTTAGCATTTCGCCTGAACATTGAAGAACCTAGAACAGTCTATATAGCAGCGAACACATATAAATGCGGAAAGGAGCAGCTGGAAGTTAGTTGTGAATTATAACGTGATCTGAAGTCTTGTGTGAATAACAGAAGTAAAGTCAATAAAGCATTGTAGAATCGTAATCTAAAACGAACCCAAGTTTTATTTGGTACAAATCGTATCAGGGAATAAAACAACGTCTACACGGGATTAAGCCTAATCCCGTAAGAGTATATTATAATCGGCTGGTATACATACACTGGGAGCAAAGCATATTTAGCTAAATATATCGATCATATTGATTTAAATCTGTTATTTAAAGGAAGTCATATACACACAGCATTTAATCATTTATTCATATACGTATGTGTGTATGTACGTGAGTGTGTTTGGTCCGTATCAATATGTATCATAATTGTATATCTTAATGCTGTTACTATTTTAATCACAACACGCATAAGATTTAACACAGATCCATTTCAAGTCTAAAGAAAATCAATTAAACTTCCTCTTCCATCCATTATCCTTCAATGAAGCGAGGAGTAACACATCACAACTTGTGATTTTAAAGTGTTTCCATAAATGAAAGTGTCAGGAATCGATAAATCTATTTTCAGAAAATGGATTCGTGTTAAATAGATTCTTTCGACACCCTCTTATTAACGATCGACGATATTTCTAATTCATACGGATGTCTGATTACAATATTTTACAAAGTCAGAGAGAACAGCGTTGAGCATCGAAAAAGGAAATACCTCTACTTTATGCAGCATGTGACAATGTTTTTCTCTGTGGCAAACGTATGGTATGAAATATCTCAAGAGTATCAGACAGAGATGCAAGTAAAGCAAAGGCAGCGGCAGAAATAAATAAAGGACATGTACATACATACATAAATACTGGAAACGATGTAGTTATGTATGTAGATATTTTCAAGAGAAGGCGCATTTCAAGTTAAGACACACGCGAACAAACGTATTCAGATAAATGTCTATATGTACATGTAAATATATGTATTTATAGTTGTAAAATTCTGATTTAAATCTACTTTTGAAGTCGCTCCTGCTGCTCCTGATGTTTATAATCCCACTGCGGTTGGCATATATACTTGGGAGTGCATCAGAAAATTGTGCTGAACTGCTGCTGTGCCAGCCATAGGTTGCATAAGCAGCAACTTACATGCATTCATATGTACGATTATACATACATACATATGTATGTAATTTTGTTAATTTAGTTTTCTTCAGTTAAGCGTGTGTGCATAATATACTTATTTTGTACGAGTGTATGCATGTAAATATGTATGTTTATAGCGTATGGATGCATTTATGGCGCATGTTGCATGTCGGCTGATTACTACCAAAATCCAGTCAGAAAATAACAACAACAAAAAGAATAGCTGTATCCCACTATGAGCTAAGAAATCATTGCAAGATGCTCATATTGAAGAAAATAAGATGACTCTGTTGTTTATTAAGACACAGCACAGTGTTTGGGTAATTACGTCTTCCAATATGGGATGGAAGATAAGTTTGTTATTCGCTTTGTGCTACAGAAGCGTAAAATTGTAGGGTAAACTACCAGGATTTGTTAATGTCCCACATAATAGTAACTACCAATTTAAGACATCTGGAAAGTTCTTTCAGCTTACTTAGATGAATGTCTCTTTTTGAAATCGAACATACAATCCTTCTCAGCGCCTCGGTGCGTTACGCTCCGATCTGTTATGATGTTGCTGCCTACATTTGAGCTTCCCATTTATGTTTTGCAATTTCGATTTGGAATTCATATTAGAACACCTTCTGTGATATGGCGAGAGGTTTATTTTGTCTTTGACCTATTCACTGAGTCCAAAGTTGATCAGTATCATTTTTATCACCTCCACTATAAGAAGGTCTGTTTGTAACACATTGAAGTATTCGTCGGATATCCTCGATAATATATACCAGGGTGGTTTTAAAAAATCGATGTCGTATTTAGTTTTGTAGATTTTAAGACATATTCCGATTGTGCTCAAATTTTGGCAATCTTAAAATCTTAGTTAAAAACTTAATCCAACCCCGTCTACCTTTCAGTGTGGGGTGTTTTGTAAAGGGTTTCCCATCTGGCTCTATCTCTGGCCATATTTGCGTTCTCCGGATCTACGCTTCTTTTACTAAATGGAACAAATAGTGATTCCTCCCATGTCAGCCGTCTTTTGCCTCTAGGCCTCCTACCTTCGCACCTTACTTCTATCACTATTCGAGGAAGTCTGTCTGCTGGCATTCTTACGACATGACGAGACAGCGGAATCCTATGCAAATGAATATATGGTTAGGATGGTGGTAAAGAAAATCTGATTAGACAGAAACTCGTTTTATCACAAAATAAAACGAATTAGGCCCAGAAATTTTTGCATATTTTGCTATCGTGCATATTTTGACATATTTTTACATATTTGCATAAAATGAGAATATGCAAAACCATATGCAAAAATATATAGAAGGATTTGTGGTCTAAAAATCCCACCGAAATGGCTGAAATGTGGTATTAAGTCTTCGTTAGGGGTATGAAACTTGACAACTGAAATTTGTCCGCATGGGTCCATGTCTTCATATAGTCCCTATAGAACGGTACCTCCCGATTTCCGATATTTTGAAAGTTGTGGCCTTACAATCACACTTAAATGGCTCACATCTATTATATAAAACTCAAATGACGTTCGTACGTGAATCAAAAACTCGACCAATTTACAAGCGATTTGTTTCGCGTTTGTCTTAAAATGTTCGTATTTATCCAAGGAAGGATCTGACGTATTTTATTTTTGAGATATCGCCAAAAATACGCGAAAATTTGCAAAAATATATTTCGAAGAAAGATTGTCAGAGAATATTGTCTCAAAATGTTCGTATATCCAAGGAAGGATCTGATGTATTTTATTTTTGAGGTATCGCGAAAAATCCGTGAAAATTTGCAAAAATATATTTTGAAGAAAGATTGTCAGACAAAATTGTCTCAAGATGCTCTTATTTATCCAAGGAAGGATCTGACGTATATTATTTTTGAGATATCGCGAAAAATACGCGAAAATTTGCAAAAATATATTTTAAAGAAAGATTGCCAGAGAATATGGTCTCAACCTCTTCGTATTTATCCATTGAAGGATCTGGCGTATATAATTTTTCAGATATCGCGGAAATTTGCAAAAATATATTTTGAAGCAAGATTTTCTGAGTATATTGCTGTATCGCCTGAAAGTAACATTGGATATATAAATTTTTGAAATTCTACGTTGAACTGGAGATACAGCATCGGGATCGGAGGTATCTCCAAAAAATGTAAAAGTTGTATACGGATATCTATTGAACGGTAATAGATTTATTCTCCAAAAATTGGGTCTGTGGCGGAAAGTAATTTAGATATAAGTATACCAAATTATATTGAAATCGACTCGAATTTCGGTATAGCTCCCATATATATGTTTGACCGATTTTATTTATTTGATAAAACAAACACGCTATGTATGTCCAATTTCATTGAAATTTGGAATGTGGTTTAAAAATATGTATGTCAATTATATTGAAATCAGTTCATATTTGGATATAGCTGCCATATATGTGGCGCTCAGCGCCAAAACGACCTATCCGTCATGACCAAAACAATCAAGCAGGCTAAAAAGATCTAAACAGAACCTATTGAAATGTCTACTAAAAAACTCCATATTGCATTGAATAACACTAGGTTTTACTTCCTTCTAAAATAATGCAATATGGAATTTTTTAGAATGTGTTTCAAAAGGTTCCCGTTTCATCTTTATAGACAATTCAATTTTTGGGCATGTGGGTTAGACCGCACAGTGTCCCGACCGTGGCCAACAGTGGTAAAAATCAAGTACTTCGGAATACAAATTTATTGATTAGAATATAAATATCTCATTTTTAAGAAAGCGCTCTTCGATGTAGGCTGTAGTGCGAAAATGGATGAACCGATCATCATATATTTTTGTGGACTTATTAAGTACTTAACAACATTGCTTTAATACGAGAGACTTTTAAAAAATGGTGAACAGCGAAAGTCAAAATTCGATTTTTTACAAAAAAATGGACCGTTTCTTACCATTAATCGGTCAAAACATTTTTTAAAGGAAATGTCTCATATATAAAGACAAGAGTTTGATGTATTCAATATGTTTTCAAAACATATGAAGACCAAACACTAAATTTCAGTCATTTCGCGTGGATATTAAGGCCACAACATTCAAAATAACGAAAATGGTGAGGTACGGTTCTATGGGGGCTATAGGAAGACGAGGACCTATACCAACAGATTTCTGGTGGAAAGTTATAAGCCCCCAACGAAGACTTAATACAAACTTTCAGCCATTTCGGTGTGCTAATCAGGCAAAAGCGTCGAAAGTACCGAAAATCGGGAGTTACTTTCCTATGGGGGCTTTATGAAGGCGTGGACCTATGCACGATATCAATACGTGGTCCTACACCCACGATTCTCTTTTGAAATGTTTTATACCTCTGCCGAAGACTAACCACCAAATTTAAGTACTTTAGGTTGGTCATTATTCCTAAAACTTTTAAAATCCCGAAAATCGAGAGGTACGGTTCTATAGGGACTATATCAAAACGTGGACCGACCATCCCAACTTTTTATCCTGTAGATTGTAAGTAAATAATAGGTATGTGTACCAAAATTGCACCTACGATAACTCCTTCTATTTTTGACCACAGTTAATATGAACTCGCGATACAGTGGGACGTTTTCGCGCTGAGCACCTCATATATTTTAGATCCAGTTCATGTATTTGATGCACTAAAAACGTAGCGTGTTTATCCAATTTCAATGAAATTTCAAATTATATTGAAATGGGTTCAGATTTCGATTTCATATATATTTTCGGTCAATTTGATGTATTTGATGCTTCAAACACGCTATGTATGTCCAATTTCAATGAAATTCTGAATGTGTGATGGATGCACTAAACACGCTAAACATGTCCAAAAAATTTCCCAATATATATTGAAATTGAGTCAGATTTAGTTGTAGCTCCCGAACATATTTTCGGCCGATTTCATGTATTTGATCTATCAAACACGCTATGTATGTCCAATTAAGTTTGACAAATTATATTGAAATTATTGTCAAGATTTGTAAAATATGTGCAAAATTATTGTGAAATCAGTTCAGATTTCAGTTTGTTCTTTTATTAAAAAAACATCAAATATAAAATATTGAATTTCTGATTCGTTATTTAAGTAGCGATTTTGATGTCAGTAAAAGTGATCATTATAGTTCGCGTGTACTTATAGTCAGAAAGAATTTAACCAAGACCACATACCACATAAGAGCACAATTTGTAAATGTGACCTACGTAAGAGTACCTATAGTCCGAAAGGATTTAAGAGGAGCGTTACCTCCTGCACCATACAAAAATATCATGTTAAGCTCCATACATAGCACTGAACGGGTAGAAAACGTCGCCATCCTATATTTATGCATTGAAATATTTAAAAAAATGTACAATTTAAAGGGAATTTAATTATTGGCATTGCTTTATTATGTACCTTATTCGGGGTAGCGAAGCGCACCGGGTTAAGCTAGTTTTGTATAAAGTCTTCGTTGTGTGTATTAAACTTTCCACCTAAAATTTGTCAATATAGGTCCACGTCTTCATATAGCCCCCATAGAACGGTACCTCCCGATTTTCGGTATTTTGAAAGTTGTAGCCTCAATATCCCACCGAAATGACTGAAATTTGGTATTTAGTCTTCGTTGGGGATATAAAACTTTCCACCTGAAATTTCTCGGTATAGGTTCACGTTTTCATATAGCCCCCATAGAACGGTACCTCCGGATTTCTGGTATTTTTAAAGGTTGTGGCCTCAATATCCCTCCGAAATGGGTGAAATTTGGTATTAAGTCTTCCTTGGGGGTATAAAACTTTCCACCTGAAATTTGTCGGTATAGGTCCAGGCCTTCATATAGCCCCCATAGTACGGTACCTACCGATTTCCGGTATTTTGAAGGTTGTATCCTCAATATCCCTCCGAAATGGCTGAAATTGGGTATTAAGTCTTCCTTGAAGGTATACAACTTTCAACCTGAAATTTGTCGGTATAGGTACACGTTTTCATATAGCCCCCATAGAACGGTACCTCCGGATTTCTGGTATTTAGAAGGGTGTGGCCTCAATTTCCCTCCGAATTGGGTGAAATTTGGTATTAAGTCTTCCTTAGGGTTATAAAATTTACCACCTGAAATTTGCCGGTATAGGTCCACGTCTTCGTATAGCCCCATAGTACGGTACCTCCTGATTTCCGGTATTTTGAAGGTTGTGGCCTCAATAACCCGCCAAAATGGCTTAAATTTGCTATTAAGTCTTCCTTGGGGGTAAACAACTTTCCACCTAAAATTTGTCGGTTTATGTTCTGGCCTTCATATAGCCCCCATAGAACGATACCTCCCGACTTTCGACATTTCTCTATTTTATTGACTTGTCTGAAAAGAATTTTAAACAGAAAAATTTTACATACAAACATTTTTGTATCTATTATTGAAATATTTGTTGCATAAGAAAAAAATGTAAAATGTATAAATTTTGCATATGCAAAAATTTATGCATTTTGCATAATTTTGCATATGTCATATGTTTCGATTGCAATTTAATCACAAGCCAAAAATAGACCCAATCCCAAAATTTGATATGAGTCGGACCAAAAATAGGGGTTGCATAAAATTCTGCAGTCATTCAGAGGCTTGATATCCAGACTGCTTCTTATCTTAAAATCTAACAAAAGTTAATACTTTAAGTGGATGCCGGCTAAAAATATTCGACATCGATTTTTTCGCTTTTAGTTAAAACCACCTTAATATATACATTTGTATATTCTTGATCAGCAGACGGAAGCTAAGTATTCCAATTTACTGCAATACAATTTGTGGTGGAGGCTTCGGATCAGCCGATTCGGTCCAAAATTTGGCCTTTGTAATATTTTGTCCAAACATAGATCAAGTTCGTAGATGGGCAATAGTGGTTCACACCATCCGGTACCACCTCCCAAAAACTTTTCGCTAAACTGGTACGCGTAATATCTCATAAACGGAGCAATCGATTTGGCCCAAACCTTGGATCTCCTTCTCCAAATGTAGTTTAACTGCGAAAATGGTCCAGATAGGTCTTCTCCTTCAGGTATCTCCTCCACAAAAATTCAACATATTTGGTTATATACCGATCCCAAATCTGTTCGAGGATCCTTTGAAAAATTTTTAACCCGTACCTAATTCGTATGGTCATGTTAACAGCGATATTATATTGTTCGTGTTTAAGTCTATGCTCCCTGACATAATGGTCTAAAAGGTCTAAATTATACGGTGACCAAGTGGTACAATGTACGTAGGTCCATTCCTTCAGGTACCGTCTCCGTGACACTTTTGATCTTTAATCCAAATCTATCGGCAAGTTTATACGTCCAAAAAAGGCCACCAATTTCTGTAGACTTCTTACAAACATAATTTTCGGGGATAAGGAATGTTTTCTGATGGTTCCTCCTGTCCTCTTCTGAAAGGTCCGCGATTTCTTTTCAGAATCCCCAGTCTTTTCAGAAGTTTCAGTGGTCGATCTCACGTGTACGTTTCGCGGGGCAGTGGGTCTTGGCGAAGTTTACTAGGGGCATTTGTAAGTTGGAAGCTTTTATCTTCTTTCATAGTTTTGTAGTGTTTATACACTTCGCCGATTCCTATGAAGTCGGGGGAGAGTTTTTGATCTCGTTGATGATCCAGCGGTTGTTTGTTCAGTCGTGCCTTTTTGTATCCTACCACATTGTGTCTTTGTGCATTTGTACGTAACATGCAAAAGGAAACTAGAGAGACCCATAGTTTCTTCCTAGGGATATACATACATGGAATCACTTTCTGAGTCGTCCGTCCGTTCGCAACGTATTTATTGTCCGATAAGGTAAGTTTTGAGCCATATGAAGAACGCTATTGCTTTGGGTAAGACTTGGCTCAGATTTGGATCCTGAATTGTTGTCTTTAAGACGACATAGAAAAATATTCAGTTTACAGTACCGTTATCTAAATTTTTACCGGAAAAAATTCAATGCAAATGATGCACCACAATAATCGATTAATAGTTTAATTGGTTCCCTATCTTTTTTAGCTGTTCCTGACGTAATTTTGGCATGACGTAATTAGTGTCCCTTTGTAGGCAATTTGGCTAGAAATTTCTAACATTTAATGCCAAGAAAGTGCTGTATTAGCCAGTATTGTTGCATATTAGACTAGTCTTTATCATCGTTGTCCTGATATAGGAAACAATCATGCCATAGAACAAAATTGTTTGCACTTTTCTTTGAAAAATGTTTTTAGAAACATTTTTAATAATGAACATGATCAAGAATTTTTGCTGTTATAAAGACAAAAATTTCAACACCCTTTGTTGCCATTCTTGCCTAAACAATACTACTCCCTTCGGCAATTTTCATAGAATCACTCAAATTAAGGTATTGTTGTACGAATTTCTGTTAACTTAAGAATGTGAATTGTAACGCAAATTTTATTTAATTGAGAACTAACAGACCCGGGACCGCGTTGCTGACCCGTCGTATTGCGTTTTAATGACAGCTTTTTATGGACTTTATGCTTGACAATTCAAAAATAGGTATTTTATACCTCATTTATTCGGGTCCATTGTCAAACCAAGGATTTTAAATTTATCAACACATTTTGTCTGCAACATTTCTTTTCTCTTACGGACTTTGTCGGATTTTTTCGCCCATTGATGCTGTTTAGGATTTATTATCGTCCTAAAGCGATCTAATAATAAAAGTTAAAAAAATGGTTAAGTCAAATTCTCCCGCTTATTGAGACGTATATGGTTTTAGTTTTTCATGGCTGATGGTCCGTTGAACTTCACCATTTAAGGAAATTTGTAAATATGTATGTCGTTTTTCTTAATAGGGGAGATACCGTACCACCTTCGAAATTCATGGCTACATGTACCACGACACATTCCACAAAATTTCGTGAAAATCGGTTAGCTAGTTTTCGAGATATAACATACTTAAAAACTGGCAGTGGTCGGGACTTCGGTCACCAAAAAAGAACATTTGATCGGGGGCGCAACCACCGTTGTCTCGAAAATTAATATGCAAGCCGATGCATTCATAAGTTTAGCAAATATAGCGATTATAAAACAACAGGTCCCCGAAATGCATCAACAAATATATAACATTTTCTACCAAGGGTCATTCCTGAATATTTTCTGAAAATGTAATGAAATTATGTTCAATAGTTTTGAAAAAAAATGTATTGAAAAGAGTGGGCGTGGTCATCAGTTTTCGAGACATAACATATTTAAAAAAGTGAGCGTGTCCGGTATTGTGGCTCCAAATATATACTTAAGGTCGGAGACACAACCCCATTGTGTCCTAAAATTAATGCTGAAACCGACATAATCATAAGTTTGGCATATACATATAGCGTTTGTAAGAAATTTGTGGGAAGGGACCCCACCTCCTCTGAAATTCATTAATTACACATTGCCAATTTCATGGAAATCGGTTCAGTATTTTGGAGATATAACATATTTAAAATGTAGACGATACATTCGTAATTATTGAAAATATATCGTTTTTAAAAATAGGGTATAGGGGAAGTACCCCTTCTATTATCGCCGGGGGCCATCGCTATACATTCCCTAACAATTTCAGGATAATCAGTTCAGTAGTTTTTGTAGAAAAGATTAAAATTGAAAATTGAAAAAAGTGGTCGTGGTCAAATGATCCAGCCATTCTCAACTGAAGCAATGAACGATATTTGATTTTTATTTATATAGATCTAGCATTTAAAAAAAATTGGGTATAGGGGAAGTATACCGCCCCTTCTGAAATTCAACAAAATATGTAGCCTATTTTCACTGGGGCCATCGATGTACATTCCCTGACAATTTCAGTAGTTTTTGTAGAAAATATTAAAATTGAAAATTTAAAAAAGTGGATGTAAACGTGGTCGAATGCATAAAAACCATAAGTTGGGTTATGACGAATATTAAAAAAAAAGAATTATCCGAATCGGTCCAGCCATTTTCAACTGATGCCATTACCAACGAACGACATTTGATTATTCCCTACACCACTATGTGGGGAGGGTATTATAAGTTGGTTGTGTGTCCGTCTATCCATCTAAACCTTGTAATAACGCTACAGGTCACAATTTTAATCCGATTCGGCGATGGTCGGATAATATTCACGGGTCGGAATGGGTAAAAAACTTATTTCGGGAAAAAGTCAACCTTTTATTTCAAAACGAATATCTCCGCTTCTATATAGGGTATATCAAAAGCAAAACCTTCGTATCGCAATAGCCGCTAATAGAACCCAACTTTTCATTTTTGCGATTTTAATAATAATGACAAATATCACAGCTTTGGTTGGGGACCTTCCAAAAACAAAGTCTGGCTATGAAAGTAGAAAATCCAATCTTTACAATGATGTAAAGCAGGTTGGCGTAGATGGCCAAATAACGGAGATATCGCAATACATAGTCGGTAATACAACCCTTTTTTTTAATTTTTTGGTAATCACTTTTATTTTTTTGGATCGTCACGATCCAATTAGGGTCCACAGAGGAAAAAACATATTGATTTTGGTAATGGTCAGATATTATTAAGGGGTCGGAATGTGAAAAAACTCATTTGGAGAAAAGACCAACGTTTTATTTCAAAGCGAATATCTCTCTTCTGTAGGAGGTATACCGAAAGCAAAACCTGGCAAGGAAAGTAGAAAATATCACCTTTACAACGATGTGAAGTAGGTTGTCATAGGTGGTCAAACAACAGAGATGTAGCAATAGTCGGTAATGCATCCCTTTTTCCGTTTGTTGTGCAATCACTCTACAGCAGAGTCGCCCAAGAATTTCCATTAATGTTTTAGTATGTGTGTATGTATGAGTGAACAAAACAACAACCACATGCTGTTTATTGTTTGTTTTCATTCACTTACACTGTAAGTGAGAGAGAGAAGCAAATGCAAAAACAACTCAGTGGGCGCCCTCACTATACTGTCTTTGCAAAGAAGCGCGTCCTTGCTCTACAGGTCGGGATTTTGATCGGATCCTCACGAAATTTTTGGGGTTGATGGGGGTCTCACAGAGAAATAACCCTATTGATGGTTGGCGTACATCCCATTTTTCCATTTTTTATTTGAGTTGTACTGATGATGTACTTAAATGCCTTTCAACTAAATTGAACTGTATTAATGAACACATTCAGAGCAAAGGCGCTAAGCTACCCCAATTTTAATATTTTGAATTTTACCAGTCAAAAGCTTATGCACAGGGGTAGTGTTGTAGGGTATGACATAGTCGGCCCCGATCCTACTATATCCTTTGCTCACTTGTTTTTATTTAAATAGATATAGCGTTTTTAAAGAAATAGGGTATAGGGGAAGTGTCCCGCCCCTTCCAAAATTCAACAAAATTTGTAGCCTATTTTCACCGGGACCATCGCTGTACATTCCCGGACAATTTCAGGAAAATCAGTTCAGTAGTTTTTGTAGAAAATATTAAAATGGAAAAATTGAAAAAAGTGGGCGTAGTCGAATGAATGCATAAAAACCTAAGTTGGGTTATGACGAACATTTCAAAAAAAGGATTATCCAAATCGTTCCAGCCATTCTCAACTGATGCCATTAGGTCTGTACGATAACCCAAAAGTTTGTGCAAATTTGTTTTGTGGCGGACTTCTTGGCAAAAACATAAACAAAAGTTTGGCTCTTAAATTAGATACAAAAAGGGAAAAAATTATTAAATAAATTATGGAAAACGATAATGTAAGTATAATAACTTTTATTTTGTAGTTTGTGGTGACTATTTTTTTTTTATTTTAAAGGTATCAAATCCCAGCAAAAAGCGGTGCATCAATGGAGTAGGAGAAATACAATGAGGACGGCCAGGTATTCCCAACGATATCAATAAATATGTATGCCAAACATCGCACTGCGTTCCAGTATGTTTTATATTTGTGCATTAGAAAGGGAATTATTGTTGTAGCAACACTAAGGGCCTCGTCACATAAGAGGCAGAAATGATTTCTGCCAGAAGGCCATGATTCTTATGTACCGAGGCCTTAACACGATAGCCGGGTGGAACTCAGTTTCGAATCATTGGCGCAAGTCAAGTCAACGGGGTTGCCTGCATAAGTCAATCGACCACTATCAAATAAAAACGTGGAAGGAGAGCGACTATATTTGAAGGCAAAAGCTACAGCACCACAAACTTTTGTCATAATCCAATCCGCATTATCGCACACAGAACAAGATGTAGGAAAGGCCAGAGAAGGAGAGAATATTATTTTCACATCTGTTGACACAAAATCAAATAATATAGCTTTTAAGTGTGTACAAGATTTTATGGATCAAAGATGAATTTTAAATGGAAAATAAAAAAAATGGTAGACACGGTCAATTGTCAAATTTAATCTTTTCCGCCAACTTCTTCTTGTTTATCAAATCAGCTGACTTCTTGCAAGTTTTTTGAAAACTGCTGTTCGATAACAATCTGCAAATTTTTTTGCTTCGAGAGAGTAAAATTGGTGGAGAGAGGTTACTGAGAACTTGCTGAGTGCTTGCAAGTACTTTTCACTTGCGAAGTTATCGTACACACCTATTACCAACGAACGACATTTAATTTTTATTTATATAGATTTAGTTTATTTATGTCAGTTTTGCAACAACAATTACTATATCGAGTTGCCAGCAATCATGAAATTATCGCGTATTTTTAATTTACACCAGCCAAGATCACCCATATACGTTAACGTGACTGCAACAACAATATATGTTCTCTTTATTCTCAATCTTTCGTGGTTTAGCAAAGGAAAGGCTCGCTCAGAGAGACTAATGCACAAAATATTTTGCTATTGTTTTTGTTGTACTCTTACTCTCCCATTTATTTTGACTATTCAGTTATGCTTCTACATTGTGACGTCATTCATTGCAACCCCCGTCTACTCTCTCTTATTTATCACCTCTGCCCCATTTGTTGTTTACATTCATCCGCGTGATCATTGTGGAACATTCTACATGTGGGATGCTAGACCCATCTATGTATCGGCGAGCGGGTATAAATACGGGTGAGTGTAAGTAAAGAGTAAATTTATAATAAATCGTAATCTAAACGAACCCTCGTTTTATGTGGTACAAATAGTACCGGCCAATTGTTGTTGGAAGTCGTCTGTTAACACAAAAAGTCAGCAAAAGAGAGCGATTCGAGAGAGACATTTTGACAGTTCTTTTACTGAGAGTTTGCGAATTCTTGCTGGACAAATGTCTTCTAGCAAGAACAGGTAACTCCTCTTCTTCCTGAAAACAATCAATCGTCTGTTTTAATTTTTCACTGATTTTTGTTTGTGAAAATTAAAAACAATATTATTGCGGAAATAGCAAGACTAATTGTATTATTTTTTTGTAGAACAAAGTTGCAATGTGGAAAAATCCATTTTTGGGTCATTTTATTTTTTATTTTTAATAAAATACAACATTCTTGCTTCGTTTGGTTCCTTTATTGGCGGACAAATTGTTCTGTTTTGGTAAGTCAACTGATTGCTTGCTGGTTTTTGCTGGGAAGGTGTCTGTTTACTTTTTGCAATTTTCTTGCAAAAGGGAATAAAAACTCCTTACTCTCTGAGAAAGTTCTTGCTGGACAATTCTTGCTGGGAAAGTAACCAGACAGACTTATTATTAGTTAAGATGAAAATCAGTATATCTAGTGAAAAATCGATATTTTACTTGTGGAAGAAGCCAACACACACCTGCGTTTAAATAAATAAACTGTCGCTATCAAAACACTTCGTAATAAGTATTCTTGTTTGGGCTTGAATGGCAACAAAGGTTGTTGACATTTTTGTTTTTCAAGTTGATTTATATTTTTCTCAATATTCCTACTTGCATTTAGTGGATTCTAGTCACTGTGCAACCTTAGGTTTGTTTAAGTAGCAAGTGGGTTCTTAACTTTTGTTGAAATTCTCCATTCCATTATAAAATGATTCTCCACCGCTATGGCTGCTGTCAATGACGACGATGATGATGTTGACGGGGCGACTATATCGATGCCTGACTCCAGATCTTTAAAATGTTACAAAATAAAGCGAAGAGTCTAAAAATGAAATTGGTTGGATGATGTTCAGATTGCATGTTTGTTGTCGTCTGCATCTTTTGCTCCTCTCCCAATGGTCCCCAATGGAATATGGAGTGGCACTCGGCAGCATTCCCTTTTGGTTGCCGCATGTTCTTAATTTATTTGTTTAATTGAAAAAATGTATTTTTCTCCTCGTTTCGTTGTTGTTGTCGTGGTATTTTTTTCATTCAGACTTCTTTTTAAGACACAATCATGTTTGAAAAAGACTTCTTGTTTTTTTTCTTTTGATGCGGTTTTTGTTGTTGCCCGTGTTGTTACTGATGTTAGCTTTCATCTTGTTTTCAGATCTCATGTTGCGCATGCGCTACAGGCATATCTGTCCGGCTGGAGCCATACTAATGTTGGATACATGTTTGCTTATTGTTTGATGTATAGATTTGTTTGATTTTCTAATGCTGATTGTGTGTATTTTGATACAAAGTTATATCTCGACAACTTGTATAATATATAAAAAATATTGAAAAAAAGAAGAAAAACAAAACATTTATGTACCATATTTTGGCAAAAATTTAAATTTGTACCTTTTTGGCGTTAGATAAGTTGTTTCAGATTTCGAATAAACATCTCACAGAATTTTAATATGGTACTCTGTACGTTGTTTCAGAAAAATCAGAAAATCAAAAAAAAAAAAAAAAATAATAATAATGACTTATATTCAAGTATAAGTAGCATAGAATATGTTGTAAAATTTTCATGTCGATCTGAACTAATTTGAATGAGATATGAGTGTTGGAAACGACAAATTCATTGTGATTTGTAAAAGCATAGAAACATAAAACTTGTTTTTCTCGAAATGACATTTTGAAATCGGTGCCAACTTTAGCTCGAAAAGCAATAAACCGATTGTCATATAATTTTGTGGGCTTATCAAGGACATCAAAAACTAGTCCTTCATCGATCGATTTTATGTTTAAAATGTTTTTGTCTGTTTTATGACAAAAAACGTCAGTTTTTTATGTAAAAAATTTAAATTTTGAATTTTTGTGTCCACCATTTCCGTAAAATCTAATATTTTTAAAAGAAGCGATAAATGAAGGACTAGATCTTTATGTTCTTAATAAGCCTACAAAAATATATGACGACCGGTTCATTAGTTTTCAAACTAGAGTTGGTACCGTAAAACAGTTTCATAAAAACAGTGTTTCGTAGACGGCCGTTTGCCACAAAACTACGCAATAAAGATAAATTCATAGAATAGACTAAGATATGCCCTTTCAGGTGAAAAAAAAATCTACTAAAAAAGTTTCGTAGTTTTCTTGGAGAAAATCATAAAAATGCCTATTATTGGGCCTTACAAGTGGATGTCACCCCTTAAGCCACGTGTATAAACATTACCCCCACGGGAACGACTCCAACGAAAACTCTCCGATTTTTGAATTTCTGTCCAAAAGTATGTTTTATTGTGCTGATTAGGGAAATGTAACATAGTATTTTAATGGTTAGACCCGGTTCTACTGAACCGATTACTACAAAGTGGGTATCGTTTGAAAGCATATGGAACCTATCACATGGTGAAGGTATTTTTAACCGATTCTCTTCACACTTTTCTTAGGCGACTTATATCCAGGTGTGCTGTATGATTTTTCGAGCGTGATATCTCAACAATGGTGACTCCTTTTTAAAAGTCATAAAGACCATTCATGGAGACAATTGTCAAATGTACAACTTTCACCTTAGCCGTTTTAAAGAAAATTCCAAAGAACTGAATAAGACCTCCAAAAATTATCTTCGATCTTTGCACACATAGGATCGATGGGGACTTGTAGGACATTATTTCTAATGGCAAACCCTAGCTCTCCACCAAAATTCAGCTTGGTGGGAATTTTTGCTATTACCCCCTTATACCACGGTTTCGGAGTCGGAGTCGGAGTCGAGCAATTTTGCTGGAGTCGGAGTCTGAGTCGAAAAAAATAACTCGACTCCGACTCCGGGCAATTTTTTCTACAATTAGAAATATAACATTAAATTCTGGACACATTTTTTTTCAAAAATCATTATTTATTTTAAAAAGGAGCTAAAAGAAAACATTTAAGCAAACTTTATACTATACAATTTTAGAGGACGATTCACAGGATATTTATTGTCCTTTGAAATCTATTCTTTTCACCTCTATTTTGATTACAAAATGCATGTCCAGAATATTTTTTGGTCCAATTGATCCATTAATTTTTTGCAAGCAAAATTAAAGTTCTATGACAATCGAATTATAATTGGACATTTAACGTCTTTTATAAAAGCCCTACAAGTCTTCTGTCAAAAGACCTAGTGATGTTCTTACAAAAAAAAAAAACTGCTGATCTTCTTACCTTGTCTTTTGTAAGATGTCATCCTTGTCTTCTATTAAATGACCTGTTGGACTCCTATGAAGGACATTGCGTTCGCTAAGGGAAATTTTACTGATTACACTGTGACATAAAATGGATGTCAATGTCTGGAAATTTACGTTAGGAATGAAAGCCCCTATTGAATATATTAATAACTCCAAAGGACCCATAGCAGAAGTTTCTGAGTTATAACGTAATGATTTTTTATTGATCCCCAATAATGCTTGAGTAAGTAGCTTTATATCTTTGTTTGGCGATACTGATTCATCATTTTGAGATGAAATGTTTTCTGATAAATAGAATGAAGAATCCTTTTGTAGATTATTTTGTCTTCTAGCTTAGTTCCTTCCATGTCCTTTTTGTTCTTGAACTAAACAAGAAACACAAGATCAGACTTTCTACATTAAAAAATTTTACAGAAATGTTTCTCTAGTAATTTATAGATCAATTTTATTATTCAAATCTTTTTTGCCCGTTTTATGACCAAAAACGTCATATTTGTAAACCCAAAAATATGTCTTTTTCGGTCCGCAATTTCCTTAAAATCTAATATTTTGTTCAAAATTGATCCTTCATCGATCAATTTTGAACAAAATATTAGATTTTAAGGAAATTAGACTTGGATGTCCTTGATAAGCCCACAAAAATATATGATAATCGGATTATTAGTTTTTGAGCTAGAGTTGGCACCGCAAAACGCTTTAATGGAAACAGTGTAAGACGCCTTACAGTCTGTTTATGTATTTCGAAACAAAAATGTGTGCGCATGAAACACACCCAAATTTTAGTTTTCGAAATTTTATTTCCTTTGCTTTTGCTTTAAAACAAAAAACTAATTTGAAAAACACACTCAAATTTGGTAGTGTTTCTTACTCTTTCATTTACATATCCACATACATAAACAGGCCCTTAATATTTTTCAACAAAAAATTCAGAAAGCAGATTAAGTTAGTAAGTCTTTCAGATGAAGGAAAAAATCTACCAAACAATTTTTGTGGTTTTCTTCGAAAAAAAAAAATCATGAAAAAGGGTTTTTTGTTTTTTTGCTTGGTTTCACCTCTTAAGGCTCTCAAGAACTCTAACTGTTGGCTTTAAAACCTGGTCATGAATTGCTTATAATTTTTACTACGTTTAGTCCTTATGATTTGTATTGGCCCTTCATTTTCACATATTTCCTGACGGATTAAAGTTTCTTCCATAATATTCTAGTACCAAAAACGGACAAAACCGACAAATACTCGAAGAACTCTAAACTGTTGGCTTACATCCATTTTTAAACCTGGTCATGAATTTCTTATAATTTTTACTGCCCCTCCATTTTCACGTATTTTCTGACGGATAAAAGTTCCTTCCAGAATATTCCCGTGCAAAAAAGGGCAAAGCCGACAAATACTTTCTAACTTGTATTTTGTTGCTATTTTCCAATGTAAGATTCAGCAGAAACAATATAGATATGAATTTTACTTCACATTTATGTTCTGTAGTTGAGTATTATATTCGAACGGATGCCCTTTCTAAATACTATGTTAGGAAAAATCAACTGATTAGCCTATATGAGCCCAAATATACGAAAAAGTTAAAAATGTGTGCGGTATAGGAATTTACCCTCGGTGTCGACAAAAATACCTCGACTCCGAAACCCTGCCTTATACGCATGTCTTTTTGGACTGAGCTACTATGGTATAGTCTCGATTTAAGGTATTTTTAAGATCTAAAGTACTTTTAAGATATTTGCCGAATAATTCATATTTCAGCATTTGCGGATCCTGTTGGGTATTTAATGTCATTCCTGAAAAATATCAACACATTTTCAAATATCCCCCATATTCTCTTCGATTTTAGGTAATTTTAAGGCAACTCAGTTGTCTTTTATTTGTCATTTGAGCTGGGCGAAAATATTTTATAAAAAATGTTATAGAAAATGTTCTGCCCCTTTATGTGGCAATCTGTTGCATGCCTCGCAAGTATCGATCTTGTTTTAAAACTCTTGCGGGTAATACTTCATTCGGAGAAGTAACGTTGGCTGTTGTGTTAATATTTTTCAATTTGCAATGTTCACGCAGTCATTTCGAAATCTCCGTCGTTGCACTCCTCTTCCCCAGTGATGATATGCAGGGGAAAAGGCCAATATGATATTCTACTAAGTTGTCCTTCTTTCAATTGTGGTTTTGTTTTTCTTGCAAATGTTACGAAATTGAAAAATTTCTTTTAATTTAGCATAAACCATGAAAGAAACGTTTAAAAAACTTTTTATGCTTTAAATGCGATTTATTTTTTGTCTTCGAACAAAAAAATCAGTAAAAAGGCTAAAGACTAACAACAACATTTAAAGAGGCTGTGCTAAAGAAAATTAAGAACTTCCAGTATTCCCACTCACATGTGAACGTAGCGCCTAATCTGTAGCCAGTTTAATTGCATGAGGATTGGAACAGGATCATACTGGAGTTGGGCAGCGCCTGCGTTTGCTCTTAAAATAAACTTAGAAATTCAAGAATGATTTTGTTACAAAATTTTCAAAATTATACGAAAATTTGAAAATCGAAATATAAGCGCTTTTTAAAAACAGATATTTATCGTTGTGGGCGATTTTTATTATTATATTACAAAATTTAAATACATATTATATTGCATGCAAATATTTCAAAAACAATGAAATGTTAAATGGCGGATATGAAATTGTTTACTTCAGGCGTATGTATAGACGGATATCCTACCAGAGGATAAAACTACAAAACTAATTTGAAAGAAAATATCTTCACAGTAAGTTATTTAGGGCCCCTATCCGTTAACACCTGTTCAAAGCCACTTTCACCCCTGAAGGAAGTAAAATACAAAAAATCACCGCTTCATATGTAGACAGCCAATTTAAACGTGTAGCCAACTTTAAATTTAAAGCCATCCAGACATACAATTGCGGTTGTAGCACCAAACAAACATTGATGACAGCGACAGTCTGAGAGACAGAAGACAACAGCATCGGTAACAGTAACAGCAAACAATCTTAGGCCTGATGAAAAATTAATTTACATTAAAAGACAATTTAAAATAATTTACTGAAATCGAGTTGTTAGCTACTAGTATTTCATTTCTCTCTCTGTTGTTTTTAGGTTTATTTATTCCACTGTTTTTATTGCCGTTGCCATGTTTTGTGGGAATGTCTGCGCGTAAGCAAGTAGACAGGAAACAACTTTGGGTTCCCTCTCAAATTGTCGACTTTGACGATATACTAATTTATATTGAGGTGATTAAAATTGTTTAGAATATTTTCATTTAGGGTTTAAGGCTTTTGAGTCATACAATATATAAAAAATGTCAAATAATAATTATTTTCCATAGTAAATAAAGTCATTGAAGATCTGCAGAACATGTCACCGAATGTGTTGCTCTTGAAAATGTGCTTAAAACTATTTTCATCACAAAAAAATGATTCTCTGCATTAGAAAGTCCTGCAATGTGTCATGAAAAGAAATCCAATGAAAATAATGACCGATAGGGACTTTACCAATTGGGCAACAGAGAAAGTTGATCCGTACGGAACACAAACCCGAAAGTTCGATGGAACAAGAAAAAGCATTATTCTTTGCCAAATTTGAATTTATATTTGAATTTATATTTACGCTGTACCTTTCAATAAATTCGTCATATATATTTCTCCCCTGGGACTTGAAGCACTATGCAACGCAGATAATCTTTGTAAATAACAAGTAAAAAAGTATCAGTCGGCTTTGCCGACAGAGATATACCCTCAGCCTGTGCAAAAGGAAACACTTGTTTCACAAAAAAACTTATGTATTTAGGGGGTTTCAAAATTTTCAAAATCAAAAACCGACAAAAATGTTGATTAGGATTAAACTTCAAAAAATTTGCGGAAAAGGTACTTAAAGGAATGGACCTACCGAACTTTTGTGGGTTAGGTACCTGAAGGAGTGGACCGATATGGCTTATCTACGAACTTAAAGTAAGTTTGGAAACAATATTACGAAGGCAAAATTTTGGCCGGCATTTCCGTTCGATAATTATCTTGCGCTCCCACCCATAAACATGGTGTCATAGGGTTTGTTTTTCAACTTTCAGGCTATTTTTTCAGGAAGTATGGACTTGCCCCTGAGGAAACTTGTACCTTCGTATAGGGGACAGTGAATACAAGATGTTACAACAAAAACCAAGGCGATTCGAGAGTAGGTCCTAAACTGAACTTTTCCGAAATTTTGTGTGGGAGGTACTCGAAGGAGTTTACCGATTGAGTCCATATTGGAACCTCATCTAAGTCTGGTAGAAATTTCATAATGTGCAAAGTATGGACCAAATCGGTTACTCCCTTCAAGAGTTATCGTACGCACAAATTTTCCGAACATTTTCAAACTTTTGTGGGGGAGGTACCGGAAGGAGTTGACCGATATAATCCATCTTTGAACTTGAACTAAGTTTGGACAAAATATTACGAAAGCCAAATTTTGGACCGAATCGGCAGATCCGTTCGAGAGTTATCTTGCGCTCCGTCCACTACACACGGTGTCATAGGGTTTTTTGTAACTTTCAGGCTATATTCTCAGGAAGTATGGACTTGCCCCTAATGAAACTGACAGCGTCGTGTAGAGGACAGCGAATACAACTTGCGTAAACAAAAATCAAAGCGATTCGAGACCAGGTCCTAAACTGAACTTTTCCGAAATTTTGTGTGGGAGGTACCCGAAGGAGTGGACCGATTGAGTCCATATTGGAACTTCATCTAAGTTTGGTAGAAACTACACGATGTGCAAAGTATGGACCAAATCGGTTATTCCCTACAAGAGTTATCGTGCGCACAAGTTTTGCGACAATTTTTGAACATTTGTGGGGGAGGTACCTGAAGGAGTGGACCTATATGGCCCATCTTCGAACTTAAATCGAATCTGGGCAAAATATTTCGATACCCAACATTTGAACCGAATCGATTAATCCGTTCGAGAGTTATCGTGCGCACCAGCCTGCCAGACAGACAGACAGACAGACAGACAGACAGACGGACGGACATTGCTAGATCTACTCAAAATTGTCTGAAACGGATATCGTACAAACATACTTGGGGTCTAAAACCATTATTTCGATGAGGCACATTTTTGGTCGTATCAAAGTGTAAATACCCTCTTTAGCCTAAAGGCTGAGGGTATAAAAATCAAATGTCGTTCGTTCTTAATCAGTTGAGGAAGGCTGGACCGATTTGGATAATTCTTTTTGTGAAATGTTCGCCATAACCAGGGTTTCGGAGTCGAGGTATTTTTGGGTCGACTCCAACTCCGACTTCAGACCAATTTTTTTCACGACTCCGGCTCCGACTCCGATTCCGGGTCGACTCCGAGTGTAAATTCCTATACCGCTGAACATTAATAATATATGCACAAATTTTTAACTTTTTCGTATATTTTTGGGCCCATATAGGCTAATCTATTGGTTTTTCCTAACATTTTCTTTAGAAAAGACATCCGTTCGAATATAATACATAACTACAGAACATGAATATGAAGTAAAATTCATATCTATATTGTTTCTACTGAATCTTACATTGGAAAATAGCAACAAAGTACAAGCACGAGAATATTGTGGGAGGAACTTTTCTTCGTGAGAAAATAACTCTTGCGCCAGACATTGAAAATATAACATGAACATTTAACTTTTAGGAGAGAGAGAAGGTGAAGGAGATAGCTTTCTCCCTTCTTACCCATAAGCTCAAAACATTTTTATGAAAATGTTCATAGTCTGGCACAAGAATATGTGAAAATAAATGGACAATACAAATCATAAGGACTACATGCAGTAAAAATTATAAGTAATTCATGACCAGGTTTTAAAATGGATTTAATCCAACCGCAAAACCCCTTTTTCATAATTTTTTTTCCTAAAAACTACGAAATTTTTGTGATATATTTTTCCCTATATCTGAAAGAGCGTAACTTAATCTACATTCTGAAAATTTGTTGAAAATATTAAAAAGCTTTGTGCAAATGGCCGTCTACGAAACCCTGTTTTTATTAAAGCGTTTGCGGTGCCCACTGTAGCTCGAAAACTAATAAACCGATCAGCATATATTTTTATGGGATCATGAACAACTTAATAAACTTGTACATACGCGAAACGGAATTAAAAAATATCCATTTTTGAAAAAATGAACTTTCTCTTTCTAACGCTCATATCTCAGCTAATTTTTGTCCGATCGACTCGAAATTTTTACAACATTGCCTATTCTACCTGTTCTTTAAAATAAACAAATAAAAAAATTCTATTTTGTAAAATGTGTAAATGGACATAACCCCCTAAAATCGATCCATTTTGATGTCCTTACCAACATTTTCGGAGGAACATTTCTGTAGATTTTTTTCATGTAGCAAATCTGATCTTGTGTTTATTTTTCAATTCAAGAACAAAAAAGGACTTGGAAGGAACTGAGCTAAAAGAACAAAATAATCTACTAAAGGATTCTTCATTCCATTTATCTGAAAACATTTCATCTCAAAATTATGAAACAATATCGCCAAACAAAGATATAAAGCTACTTACTGACCCAGCAAAATTTGAAGGAATGGGTTCTTTGCGATGACGTGATTTCATGTCATCTTTTGCATTGGTTCAAAGGATGTCGTGAAAGATCCGATCTTTTCATTAGAATTTGAACCAATGCAAAGGAAGTCGTGAAAGATCCGATTTTTTCGTCAGCATTTGTACCCATTCCATCGATCCAATAGAGATGATGTTTGTGTTTTTATTTACACACATGTTCATTTTCATTTTGGTATGTTCCAGTACTGCAAAAATCTACTAATTTTTACTATTTTTTCCGATAACATAAAGGAAAAATTGTTATCGTAGTAAAAATTAGTAGATTCTTGCAGGTTCTGAAACAGACCAAAGTTGTTAGAACTGTCGTCGTGATGTTGTCTTACATTTCCTGCATATCAGACAACTAAAACTTCTAAACAATTAGTATTGTATGAAGCTTGAAATGTCTGCAATAAAAATGAAGTCCCAATCATCGAGCTAAAAATAGAATCGGACTGCACACATTGCTATTTTAAAAGTTCCCTTGTCTGTTCTAAATCTGACATAGAACGAAATCAATCAAATCTCGCTTAATGGAATTTGAAAAAAGTCCGAAACGAAAAGGAGCAAGAATCTGAAAATAAAGAAGAAACGACTTTTGGAAAGAAACAATTAAAAATAAATTAATTAAGCATAAATGGTATTTTCCAGAAAAAGTCTCTCCTCCCCGTTCGTTACATTTTCTTCTACATATTTTCGTCACTAAACAAAAGAGTATAAATTTCCAAAATGTTATAAAATAACAAAATTATAAAATAAAAGTAATTTACGAAATAAAAATACTTAAGGGAGTGCATTTGGAGTCCATGTCGAAATCTGAACTGGTGATGCATTGCGGCGGTGGTGATTACATTGCAATTTTGGATGTAAACTTTTTGCTGATCAATTAATTGTAGTTTTTTTTTTGAATTCGTTTGAATTAATAAAGAGTTTTGTTTGTCCATATTTCAATAGAGCATTTCCATTTTCCAAACAAGACATTAAAATGGCATGCCAAGGGGTTGGTGAAAATGACATGTCAAAGCATTGGTTAAAATTAGGGTGTCCAAAAAAACCGGTTTTTCCAAACAATACGGTTTTCGGTTAACCGAAATTTTCAGTTTTTTCAAAAACCGGTTTTCGGTTTTCAAAAATTTTCAAAACCGGTTAACCGGTTTAAACCGGTTTTGTAAAATAGGTACAAAATTGCCCATAATTTATAAATATTTGATTGAAAATGTGCGGCAAGGGGTAAATTAAGTATAACTAATTCGTTATTATATAATTATCTGATAATATCCTTGTTATTTAACATTCAACCTTAAAGTGGAGACAGCAAAGATAAGACAGAAATTGTGCTCTAAGAATAGTAAAAGCCCTTACAAATATAAGATTGTGTACCAAAGGAATTAAATTTACATTTTATTAAGTCTGGATTCTCCTTCTTGCGTTGAGAACCTAAATTATAGTGCCAGAATCAAAATGCATTTTGTTATCGTTACCCTTTACAACCTTAAATTTGACAAGTTCTAAGTTTGCTGTACTAATTCAAAAACGTATGAATAACGTCATTCAAACAACCGTGATTTATTACGTATACGCAGTTTTTTCATAGATCGTTCAATTGAACTATATTGGAGTTGTGCCATTTTACACAAAATATTTTTGAAGTTTAAAGGTATCTGACATGTATAATTTTTCCGTACCTTTTGTCAGTTAAGTTTATTTTACTTTCAAGAATACAATTGTAATGAAATTTTAAAAATATTACTACTTTTTTAAAACCGGTTAACCGACACAATTAACCGGTTTTTTCGGTTAACCGAAAATGACGTTTTTGGCGAAAACCGGTTTCGGTTTTGTAACTCAAAACCGGTTAACCGGTTAACCGGTTTCGGTTTTGGACACCCTAGTTAAAATGACATGTCAAAGAATGGGTGAAAATGACGTGTCAATGCATTGGTTAAAATGACATGCCAAAGCATTGGTAAAAATGACATGTCAATGCATTGGTTAAAATGACATGCTTAGGATCCAAAAAAGAACGTCATCTTTTGGGGGTCACGCTCATATAAAATTCACGAGTGAAAATGACAAAAAGATGACATGCCAGATCACTTGCACCCATGATTCAACTCATGATTTTTCATCGAAGATTTTACTGGGGAAGCATTATTGGGGGTCAATAAAACAATCTTTACGTCATAACTCAGAAACTTCTGCTATGGGTCCTTTGGAATTCTTAACATATTCAATAGGGGCTTTCATTCCCAACATGCATTTTCTACCCCCCAAGCATTGACTTCCATTTTATGTCACAGTGTAATCTGTAAGATTTCCCGTAGCAACCACAATGTCCTTCATAGGAGTCCAACAGGTCCTTTAATAAAAGACAAGGATGACATCTAACAAAAGCCAAGATTAGAAGATCAAGAAGATCAGTAGACTTTTGTGAGAAGACCAGTAGATCTTCTGACAGAATACTTATATAAAATACGTTAAATGTCCAATTATAATTCGATTGTGATAGAACATAAATTTAGGACCAAAAATATTCTGGACATGGAATTTGTAAATAAATACCCTGTGAATCGTTCTCTGAATTTGTATGGTATACCGTTTGCTTATATGTTTTTTTAGCTCTCCTTTAAAATAAATAATGATTTTTGACAAAAAAAATTGGTGTCCCGAATTTTATATTATATTTTTATATTGTAGTAAAAATGGCCCGGAGTCGGAGTCGAGTTATTTTTTCGACTCAGACTCCGACTCCGACTCCAGCAAAATTGGCCATAACACGTCATTTTTATGCAAAGAAAATTTACCATACCCTCTTTTGCGCCCACTTTTTCAATTTTTATCTTTTCTACAAAAACTTACTGAACCGATTTTTCTAAAATTGTAAGGGAATGTACAGGGATGGCCCCCGGTTAAAATGGGCTACAAATTTTGTTGAATTTCGGAGGCGGCGAAGTACTTCCCCTATACCCTATTTATTTAAAAATGCTATATCTATAAAAATAGAAATCAAATGTCGTTCGTTTGTAATGTCATCAGTTGAGAACGGCTAGACCGATTTCGATAATTCTTTTTTTAATGTTCGTCATAACCCAATTTAGGTTTTTATGCAAAGAAAATTTGACTACGCTCACTTTTTCGCCCACTTCTTTCAATTTTCAATTTTAATTTTTTCTACAAAAACTACTAATCTGATTTTCCTGAAATTGTCATGGAATGTACAGGTATGGCCCCGGTTAAAATAGAATATACACTATTTCTGAAAATGCCATTTTTACAATAATTTCGAATGTATCGGTTTGGAAATTAATTTAAGAAGCAATTGTGGTTGTGTCTCCGACCTTACCTACTTTTTTAAGACTCAAAGGCTTGACCACGCCCACTTTTTAAAATATGTTACATCTACAAAACTACTAACCCGATTTTCCCAAAATTTCAGGGAATGTACAGGAATGGCCCCCGGTGAAAATAGGATGTATATTTTCTTGAACTTCGTAGCGGCGGGGTACTTCCCTTTGCCATATTTAAACAAGTAAGAAAAGTCTATAGTCGGACGGAGCCGACCATGGGATACCCTATACAACTATCCCTGGACAATCGCTCTCCACGGAACTTCTTTTCAATGATTGTGAAAATGTAATTATCAAATATCAGAGATGTAATGTATAATACTTATGACCAAAACCAGAAAGTTACCTAGCATGACAAACACATTTTTGTAGCAGGAAAGGAACATTTAATTCACACAAACAAAAAGATAATAAAACCCACTTATGTAGTACTACTACTTCCGTTGTGGTTACGTTATTGAAATTTTTACCAATTTCACACAAAAGTTTCAGTCCATTTAACCCGCTAAGTATTATCTGATGTTCACGTTGGTTTGTACGCTTCTTCTTCATCATAAACTCAAACTTTGTTTAAAATTTTGCGGGTTATTACTTTGACCTACAGAGCCGCTACAAAATTGCTCAAAATTTTGTTTTTGGTCCATTGCATCCCCTGAACATTTCACGATCATCACAAAAAACTATTCATTTCTATTCTGCCCGAACCCAACCTCCTTAAAAAATTCGTTACAATCGGTCCATAATTGCGGCCTTAAGCTTGTTTACAATTTTTAATGGACGGACACACATCGCTAAATCGCTTTATCTCGTCGAGATATGAATTTTGGTATACCAAACAAGGGGTCTAGGACAAATATTTCGTGGTGTTACATAAACTTTTGGAGAGACAATATGTAGCATGCACATCAACATAATTGGCATCAACTGAAAGGTCAAGCGTTCCACTTTCAAGTATATCTCACTTGTCCGGAATGTCACTTCCAGGAATTAAGATATAAGCTGTATATTAAAAATTTTCACTATTTTCACACAAAAGTTTTGGTCAATTTAACCCTCTAAATATTATCCGATCGCCATCTCAAACTGCAAGCTTCTCCTTTGTGATATACTCTTACCTTTTTTAAAATTACGCGTTGATCGGACTATTATTGAGACCTACAGAGCCGCTAGAAAATTGGATAAATATTATTTTTTTGGTCCATATCACCCGCTAAATATTTTACGATCATCACCAATAAGAATAGGGATCTATTCTGATCTGAACCCGACCTCCATACAAAATTTCGTGACGATCGGTCCATAATTGCGGCCTGGAGAGTGTTACAATTTATAATGGACAGACGGACGGACGGACACACATCTCAAAATCGCTTTATCTCGTCGAGATATGAAGATTGGTATACCACATTGGGGGTCTCCGACGAATATTTCGCGGTGTTAGATGAATTTTTACCAAAACAAACTTATAATACCATTTTCCACATTGTGGTATAGGGTATAAAAATGCCATATCTTTATGAATAAAAATCAAATGCGGTCATAACCCAATTTAGGTATTTATGGAAAGAAAATTTTACTTTTTTCCATTTATTATACCCTACACCACTATGTGGGGAGGGTATTATAAGTTGGTTTGGCCAAAAAGTTTGTAACGCATCGAAATAATGGTCGTAGACCCATACTTATACATACCAAAATGAATGTCTCGACGAGCTGAGTCGATCTGGCTATGTATGTCCGTCTGTCCTTCTGTCCATCTAAAGTTTGTAATCACGCTACAGATCACAATTTTGATAGGATCGTTACCAAATTTTGGGGGTTGATGAGGGTCCCGGAGGGGAAGAACCCTATTGATTTTGCTCACTTTCTGCAAACACCGATTTCCATCAAATTTGCAGCAAAAGCTCAATGTTTGCCGTACTTATGTATATTTTATGAATCTCGAATATTTTATGAATTTCTTTTAAATGCTGTATGTATAAGCCAAACTTAGGATTGTGCAATAGGGTTGTGCGTACCCTTGGTACATATTTGGAGCCAAAATACCGGACCGCGCCCACATTTTTTAATATTTTTTATCTTGAAGACTGATGACCACGTTCATTCTTTTCAATATATTATTTTTCCAAAACTACTGAACTTAATTTCATTAAATTTTCATAAAATGTTCAGGAATGTCCCGTGGTCCTAAGTTAGATCTGAAAGAACAACACTTGCATCCCAATATATTGTCCACATAATGTCAAATTTATGTAATAAGTTATATAGAAATCCAATAAAGAACACACAGTCAAAATGAACCACTTTAATAATACCTCAAATTTAGTGCTATTAATAATTCGACAGGAATACTTTTGGTTGGAAAGTTTGGATATTATTCATTTTACATCGATTCCAAGAGATACATATTAGAGGCGGTTACCATACTATACATGTTACAGGTCTTTATTGAAAGGAAAATATATTATCAGCTTAATTTCTGGAATTCCAAAAAGGTGCCTGAAAACTTTACATAATATTTTAAGCACATGCCCTAGCATTGCAAACAGGTAAAGTCAACTATTTACGAAGGATTGGGTCGTAAACTTTACATAAAGTTGCAATCCATATTATGACGGCAGAAATATCTTAAAATTTCCTTTCATGTGAAAGGTTTTTTTTCTTTTAAAAATCACAATTATAATATATAGACGTTATTCCAGGATCAGAGTACAAATTTTCCGCTTAGCTTTCGACTGGATCTCTGAGTTTTTCAGTTCCCTCAAAATATAATAAAGTTTTGGTTAATATGTGTTAAATTCGCATTTTAGAAGGTTTTTGATTTTTATACCAATGACTGGATCGTTATCTACGAACCATTTGCAGCATTTCCTGCAGACAGGATATGTATATGTAACAAAATTACTATCAAATCCGTCTTACATAGTTGACTTTATCTATCAGGAATGTTCAATCATGTGGCTAAAATGTTATTTAACGTTTTCAAGCACATAACTTCAGTAAAGATCCAAGAATTAGGCCGATAGTGTTTTCTTCTTTCAATAAAAGCCTTTAACAACTATAGCCAGGACATTGGCACCCTGTCACTTCTAATATGAAACATATATCTAAGAATCAATGTCAAATGAATAATACTGAAGTTTTCTAACCAAAAGTCATCCCATGGACTTTGTTGGAATTGGTATACTAAAAGGGGGTCGAGGAGGACGATTTCGCAGTGTTACTTGGATTTTGGTCAAAATTAATTTTTAATACACTTTCTACATTATAGTGAATTTCTAAATAAGTGGGCTTTAAGCCAGTGTTTCAAAGTGTATATAAGTTTTTCCATAAATGTGGTGGTATGTTAAGAAATCTATTCAGCTTGAACCCTTACGCAAAAGGTGCAATTATAATTATATTTCCATTGAAATGAATTGTCCACCACTGTATTTGATGCACCAAACACAACATTAAACAGACATTTTGATGAAATTATGAAAATATGATGCATTTCTAGAACAAAATAAATTCGTCAAATTATAGTGAAATCGTGGTGGAGGGTATTATACAGTCGGTCCTGTCCGATTTTGATACTCTCTGGTTTTTTAATAAAAAAAAACTCTTCCATCCCTTATATGTACCAAAGCGTTGTTCCGTTATATCGATTAAGCTGTAAACATTCAAAACATACAGACACTAGACCAGCAAAATGCCGCCCTGAATTAAACAAAATTTAACAGAATGTTACTAGTTATTTCCAGGTAATATCTACATACATACGTACATATTAAAATTGTTTGTAAAACCTATAATTGTATTTAAAACGCTTAATTAGAATTATTCGTAAATCCTACGCATGTTTCTTGAAACGCTCATCAAACTTACTTACGCCCATCAGCAATGCTAGTAACGTAGTATTTAAACATCAAATGCTTCCAAACTGGCATCTTATTTATTTCTTAATCTTCATTTCGATTTGATGATGATAAACGTATGTCAGCTGTCATGCTACAAAAAATTGTTCAGTACTCATACAAAAACTTCACAAAGGAAAATATGCTGACTCACTAAGAGGACCAAGGAAGATGGCGCTAAAGGCAATGACTTGATAGCGATGGCGATGACGAGATACGAGACGAGTATTAAATTATTTTAAAGTATGTACATTAGCTCATTTGTAACACATTCTCGTGTAAAGTGAAATTTTCTTGCCTGTCTGTCTGTGAGCCAGTCAGCCTTATTTAAGGACGTTGGCTGGCAATGAATCTATTTGTTTTGTCTAAGTTTTTATAAGCGTTCCAGTTATGGTTTTGGTTGTTGTTGTCAATCAACTTACATCTGTGACAGCGTTTTTATATTCCATTTGAACAAAACCAACCTAATGACATTCAACATTTAGAACACTTGTTACCGTAAATACTGCTACGTAGTATGCAAAATGAGGACAGGAGAACGAACAGCTGGCAGGGATATAATTTGTCATAAAAATCCATGATTTAATATAGATTATAATAAAATTATAAATTGTACAGACAATTTTTTAAGTACCTTGGCTATAGGCTGAATCCACCAAGGATAGAAAAAATGGGACATAATCGAAATAAGGTGGGGAAGAGATAGTAAAATTCTCAACTCAAACAACAACTCAAAATATAAAATCACTGAAAAATATTTAAACATTTTTCATAAAATCAAAAAATTCAAATTATTTGTGGGATATGCTTACAAAATCATGGAAAAGTATTTAACAATTTAAAAATTAAAGATCTTAGAGGGACACCCACACTAGAAAGAGCTGTTTGGTCTCTAATGTAAATATCTTACATTCACGTCAGTTTTTCATATTTGTGTATATTTTATTATTTTTTCTCCATAACGGAGTAAACCGAAATCAAAATCCTGTAAAACTGTATTCGAAACTTTGTGGCACATCATCAGTCTGTTTCTTCGAAATTATTTTATTTGGTTATGGTTCGTATGGATATCTAATACATTGTTGGATGTTGTCTTGTCACAAGAGATGCGAGAGCTTTAGCTGGCAATATACAGTGTTCTCACTTTAACAAATGGACCAACAAACAAGGACAATCAAATCTAAGGGAAAACATCATCGTTTGTGATATAAAAATGATGCGCGCATGGCACACGTGTTTGGTATTTTATACGATGATTGATACACTTGAGGGTGGGTAGAATGGAGGGTTGGTGGGTGGATGTTGTACGAGGAATGATAAGACACCCCCTCAGCAGCAGACACAAACTGCCACAAGTAATGTAAGAGGACTAAAAAAATGTGTATACACAACGCACAATGATGATAATAATGGACAGACATATTATTCTCTGCAATTCTCTTGTCATTCCCTTTTGTTTTTGGTCCTAATTTTTTGTTTTTTTTTTTGCCGAGAAGTATGAGTTGATGTATCCCAAATAAATGAGTTTCGTAAGTGTAACAAAGGTATCCAACTCCACCCTGTTGGGAATTCTTTAAAAAATATCTATATGTATGTATTAGAGTTCCTTTCTTTTGGAAGTTTAAAGAATTCCATTTTGTGACAACTCTTAAATTTAGTTTCTTTTTTGTTCGAAAATTTTACATTACATTTTCGTTTTTAGTTGAACTTTTTCGTCAGTTTGATGGCATCGTCATCAATGAATATGAACTGAAGTTTCTTACTTCATTAGTTATATGACATACATTCATCAGTCTGATGTAAAATAAGAAAGTACTGATTACGAAAATGTGAATTTATTGACTTAACAGTTTGTTTAGAGTGGTGCATTATTCGATTTTTCTGTTCATTTCAAGGTCAAGTACAAAATATATGGGGAAGGATTAAACTCTTTTGTAATGAGGGGATACATGTTAGAAAACTTGTAAATTTCAAGTATTATTTTTAAGATCCAATAAATATCCTTAAATGCAATCTATGTATTTGTAAAACATTGGAAAATGTTCTTAGAATTTTTATGCCTCCCTCAATGGTAAGGAGGGTATATAAAGTTTTTTCTTTTTATTTTAAACGTATTTAAATAATCATTTGCGATCCTATAAAGTAAAATGCTTTAGTTTCATAAAACGACGCTGCCCCATTTTAGGAACAGTAGAACCTTGATAATTCGTAATTTAAGGGACCGGCAGTTTTATACGAATTATCTAGGATTTCGAATTAGCGAGTTTAAAATGCGAAGGAAATGGTTTCAAGGGACCGACAGCTTATACGAATTATCGCGGCTCTACTGTATTTTGCATTTTTAAGGTACATTTTTTATCAAACTAGTTAAGAAATTTCTCCATCAAAAATTCAGGATGTTTTGGAGTGAACCCCACATAACGGTACAGTGCGATGTCACGTATTTATAAGTTTTTGTTTTTATTTATGGGGATTACTGAGTGAAATCTGAGGTTTTTGATTTCCTTCACTTTTGGCTTTGGCGATGCTGCTCATCAGCAAAATATTTCAGTATATTTTCAGATTTTTTAAACTAATTGTTCCAGAAATATCGCGCCATTAAAAAGTTGAATTCTGTAAAACTATATACGAAAAAAAAATCTTAACTTGTTTAATATTGGTCCAATTTGAAAAAAAAAAATCATTTTTGTATGTTTGGTTGTTTTATCAGCTATTGAATAAATGCAATTTTCGTGATTTTATATTTAAAAACAATTTTTAAAAATAATTGTACTCTTCGATGTTCTTGATTTTTTTGTAATAAACTACGATCATTTACAAAAATTTTAAATCCTATTTGGTAGCGGGATTCGAACGATTGCTATTTTTTCTTTTTTTTTAAATTTGTTAACAAAATTTTTCTTATACCAGTGTGAAATATTTGTTATTTTACCAGAAAAAAAAATGACTTGCAATTATTGTACCAGCCGAACAATAAACTAACTAAATTGATTATCAAATAAATACAGCTCGTAAATTTTATGACTGGGCATCCGAGCCGAATAATATACCAAATATTAAAGTGATCTTTTTTTCAGAAGATGATTATTTAAATACGAAAGAGGATTATTTGAATTTGAAATATGCAAAAGCTAAACCTATCACGGGCACAAAAAGGAAAATAATTCAGTAATACCAGCATTAGTGTTACACTAATTGCTAAACCATTCTTAAAATAGAAAAATGAAGAAGTTTTTAAGGTGTTTATGGCAAATTCCTAAATAAATGTTAAAAAAAGTAATTTTGTATTTTTATTAAAATAACAAATCTTTCACAGTGGCATAAAAATAGTAATCATTTGTATCCCACTACCAAATAGCACTTACAATTTTTGTTATTAATAGTAGTTTAATACAAAAAATTTCATGAAAATCGAAGAGTAGAATCTTTGTTAAAAAATTATTTTAAATAGTGTTTTTCTATTTTTTAGTAAACAGCTGATAAAACAACAAAAATTAAAAAAAAAAGATTTCTTCAAATTGGACCAATATTAAAGAAGTTATGAGTATTTCCTTTTCGTAAAAAAAAAATTAAAAATATACTGACATGTTTTGCTGATGAGCAGCATCACCACAGCATAAAATAAAGGAAATCAAAGACCTCATTCTGTAAAAGTGACCGATTTCACTCAGAAATCCCCTTATATATAATTGTCCTAAATTGGACGTAATTTGGCATATACGTTTTCCAGTGGCCCACCTATAATCGCACTCTCTACCAGAGTGGTACTACGCGATCTGACAATAGATCGTAATATCGTTGACGTGATTGAGCATAGTAACCAAAAGCTCAATCAACAGGACTGCTCCAATTATATGTTGATCATGCCCATTGAGAATTCCACAAGCAGCAAATCTTGAACCACTTCATTAGGCAATGCAATTAGCCTCTGGATTTTTTCGGTCTAACCTTAATTGATGCCCAAAAACTATTAACATTTTAAGTGCAAGGAAGCAAAACAAAACACAAACAAAAAATCAAGTAAAAACCGTTGAAAGCGCTTTTGATTTTTTGTTATTTTCCTCTTTTTAAAATAGTCTGGATTATTTCTTTTAATAAAACAAGTAAGAAAAGTTTATAGTCGGACGGGGCCGACCATGGGATACCCTATACCACTATTCCTGGACAATCGCTCTCCACGGAACTTCTTTTCAATGATTGTGAAAATTTAATTATCAAATATCAGAGATGTAATGTATAATACTTATGACCAAAACCAAAAAGTTATCTAGCATGACAAAGACATTTTTGTAGCAGGAAACGAAAATTTAGTTCACACAAACTAAAATGTAATGAAACCCACTTACGTAGTACTACTACTTCCGTTGTGTAACCGCTACATTATTGAAATTTTTACCAATTTCACACAAAAATTTCAGTCCATTTAACCCGCTAAGTATTATCTGATCTTGAATCTTGGTTTCTAAGCTTCTTCTTCATCATAAACTCTTTCTTTAAAATTTTGCGGGTTATTATTTTGACCTACAGAGCCGCTACAAAATTGGTTAAAATTTTGTTTTTGGTCCATTTCGTCCCCTAAACATTTTACGATCATCACCAAAAATTAATCATTTCTATTCTGGCCGGAACCCAACCTCCTTAAAAAATTCGTTTCAATCGGTCCATAATTGCAGCCTTAAGCTTGTTTACAATTTTTATTGGACGGACACACATCGCTAAATCGCTTTATGAATTTCGGCATACCAAATAAGGGGTCTAGGACGAATATTTCGTGGTGTTACATAAACTTTTGGAGAGACAATATGTAGCATGGGATAAAAATGTGGTTCTCTACACAGAACTCATTATATATTAGGCAGTAGGCCCGTTATCTAGCAAACACTTTATTGCAATTTACATCAGAGGAAAGGTCAGTAGTTTTTTCCCATATGTAGGCTACTTTGCGAAATATATATGCCCTCAAGGAATTAAAATATCGACCAAAAATAAAATTTTTATATTTTTCATACAAAAGTAATGGTCCATTTTACATGTTAAAGAATATCAGATCATCATTCAAAACTGTAGGCAACTTTTTCAACCTATACTCTTACCCGGTGCAAAATTTCGTGACTATTGATGTATAATTGCGACTTCTAGCGAGTTTATTATGTATTACACTACAAACAAATAACGGAATATATTAGGCTGTAACTCTGTTATCTGATCATGCACACCAACATAATTGGCATCAATTGAAAGGTCAAGCGTTCCACTTTCAAGTATATCTCACTTGTCCGGAATGTAACTTCCAGGAATTAAGATATAAGCTGTATATTAAAAATTTTCACACAAAAGTTTTGGTCCATTTAACCCTCTAAATATTATCCGATCGCCATCTCTTACCTTATTTAAAATTACGCGTTGATCGGACTATTATTGAGACCTACAGAGCCGTTTTTGGTCCATTTCACCCGCTAAATATTTCACGATCATCACCAATAAGAATAGAGATCTATTCTGATCTGAACCCGACCTCCATACAAAATTTCGTGACGATCGCGATCAAAATCGCTTTATCTCGTCGAGATATGAAGATTGGTATACCACATTGGGGGTCTCCGACGAATACTTCGCGGTGTTACATGAATTTTTACCAAAACAAACTTATAATACCCTTTTCCACATTGTGGTATAGGGTATAAAAATAAAGGTTTCATTCAATATGGAAGTGGTTTCATTTAATTTGGAAAAGGTTTTATTCAATATGGGAACGGTTTCATTTAATTTGAAAAAGGTTTCATTCAATTTGGAAAAGGTTTCATTCAATTTAGAAAAGGTTTCATTTAGTTTGGAAATGCTATATATGAATATTCAAAAGATTTTCTGAAAAAGTCGCATATCTCTAAACCTGCGCGAAACTGAATCTATTTTTTGGTTTGCCCAAAGAAAAATATCCCACCTTTTAGAATATGTATGTGCGTTTCGTTATGACAGCTTAGTTTTCAAAACCTTAGAGGATTATAAAAAATATTTTAACAGACTGACGGTGTGGACTTTCGTTTTTAAAAAATAATTTTCTTCTTTCAAAATGTTTGTTACGGCGGAAAAAGAAGTCATACAACCTAGGAATTTTTTTACAAAATTATAGTTTTATATTATAGACTTTTACAAAATAGTCCAACTTTGTCTGATATTCTGCCACCAGGAATATCTCCAGCAAAGGGTTCTGAATCGACTACATAATGTACAAATTTTTTTGCATTTTTTGAGTAATATCACTTTTTTGAAGGTGCCCTCCTTGCAGAAAAAATATTTTTTTTTTTAATTTTTGTTTTTTGTGAACAACATATTAAAATCAAAAAATCATCCGATTTTAACTAAAAATACATTTTCTTTAACGAAATATTCACCAAGTGTTGTAAAAATTTACAGACGTGGCGTGGTAAACATTTTTGTTAATTTTTGATTTTTTTTTGGTTATTTAATTCGACTTTTATTTTGATTATTTTAAATGTAGTAAATAAATCGAGCTCGAGGTCTTGGATGGTTGTTGTTTTTATTTATTCATTATTTTATTCGATATTTCGTCTTTCATCAGGATAAATATTGATTAAAACTATTACAACAATAACAATAATTTCGCCAAGCACAAACGTCGACCTGTCATCTGTTTCGTTACTGTTAATTATAGTTGTAATATGTTCTAACTAGGGATCATGATTGCGCGATTTATTTGGTACTTTAAAAAAATATTTATAAAGATCTCTTCGCGAATCAATATTTTAAATATCAATGTTTACAATATGTTTTTGGTGAATCAATATTTTAGTTCATTATAACCATTTTTATACCCTCCACCATAGTATGGAGGGTATATTAAGTTTGTTTTTCCGTTTGTAACGCATTGAAATACTAATTTGCGACCCTATAAAGTATATATATTCTTGATCAGGGTAAAATTCTGAGTCGATCTGTGCACGTCCGTCCGTCCGTCTGTGGTAATCACTCTAGCATCCACAAAAATTGAGATAGGACGCTGAAATTTTGGGAAAATGCGTTTTTTGTTTGCAGGCAGGTCAAGTTCGATGATGGGCTATATCGGTCCACGTTTTGGTATAGCCCCAATATAACGGTACCCCCCGATTTACGGTATTTTGACGTTTTTAGCTACATTTTCAGACCGATTTAGCTATAATTTGACATTTAGGGTTCTTAAGTGTCAATAAACTTACATAACAAAACTTGTGGACATAGGTCCACGTTTTGGTATAGCCCCCATATAACGGTACCCCCCGATTTACGGTATTTTGACGTTTTTAGTTACATTTTCAGACCGATTTAGCTATAATTTGACATTTAGGGTTCTTAAGCGTCAATAAACTTACATAACAAAACATGTGGACATAGGTCCACGTTTTGGTATAGCCCCCATATAACGATACCCCACGATTTACGGTATTTTGAAGTTTTTAGTTATATTTTCAGACCGATTTAGCTATAATTTGACAATTAGGGTTCTTAAGTGTCAATAAACTTACATAACAAAACTTGTGGACATAGGTCCACGTTTTGGTATAGCCTCCATATAACGGTACCCCCCGATTTACGGTATTTTGACGTTTTTAGCTACAATTTCAGACCGATTTAGCTATAATTTGACATTTAGGGTTCTTAAGTGTCAATAAACTAACAAAACTTGTGGACATAGGTCCACGTTTTGGTATAGCCCCCATATAACGGTACCCCCCGATTTACGGTATTTTGAAGTTTTTAGTTACATTTTCAGACCGATTTAGCTATAATTTGACATTTAGGGTTCTTAAGTGTCAATAAGCTTACATAACGAAACTTGTGGACATAGGTCCACGTTTTGGTATAGCCCTCATATTACGGTATTTTGAAGTTTTTAGTTACATTTTCAGACCGATTTAGCTGTTATTTGACATTTAGGGTTCTTAAGTGTCAATAAACTTATATAACAAAACTTGTGGAAATAGGTCCAGGTTTTGGTATAGCCCCCATATAACGGTACCCCCGATTTACGGTATTTTGACGTTTTTAGCTACATTTTCAGACCGATTTAGCTATAATTTGACATTAGGGTTCTTAAGTGTAAATAAACTTATATAACAAAACTTGTAGACATAGGTCCACGTTTTGGTATAGGCCCCATATAACGGTACCGCCCGATTTCAGGTATTTTGACGTTTTAAGTCACATTTCTAGACCGAATTAGCTATAATTTGATATTTAGGGTTCTTAGTGACCAAAAAAACTTATATTCGAAAAAAATATGAACTTAGGTCCATGTTTTGGTATAGCCCCATATAACGGTACTTTCCGATTTTCGGTATTTTGAGAACTTTACCTACAAGTTTTTACCGAATTAGCTGTAATTTGAACATTTGACATTTGTAGTTCTTAGTGGTCACCACACCTCTCCACCAAAAATTGTCAAGAAAGGTCCATGTATGGATAAAGTCCCCATATAACAGTACTTCCCGATTTTCAGTAATTTGATGATTTTAGCTACAATATTAAACCGAACTAACTGTAATTTTACATTTGAAGGTTGTAGTGGTCACCACACATCTGCATGAACAATTTTCAACATAGCCCCAATATAACGATATCTTACGATTTTCGGTACTTTGAGGATTTTACTTAAAATGTTTAACCGAACGTAGGTCCATGTTTTGGTATAGCCCCAAAACAAACCTCCCGATTTTCCGTACCTTAGCTTTATTCTGTAATTTGAACAAAAATTGTTCATTTAAATTCATTTTTTCGTATAGCCCACATATAGGGTTACATCCGAACTAGCTGTTAATGACATTTGTAGTTCCCACGTTATGTACCGATTTTCGGCATTTTGAGGATTAGGGCTAAAATTTTTAACCAAATTAGGAGTTATTTGACATTAAAGGCTCCAATCAAAAACTGTCACCATAGGTCCATGTTTTATTATAACCCCTATATAACGGTACCTGCCAATTTCTAGCCCACCAAACATTGTCAACATACATAGGCACCATAAAAAAGGGCCTCCCGAATGAAGCTTTTTAATTATATTATCTGACATTTTAACGTACCCACTTAAAGTTGGGGACAGGAATGAAAACTAATTATTCCATTTTAGTTCAGAATATTTTATGGTGGAGGGTATGAAAAGTTCGGCCCGGCCGAACTTAACGCTTTTTTACTTGTTTTGTTTTAACCGCGTTCATTGGGTTGAAACGAATAAAATGGGTTAAATGAGAATAGGGGGTAGGAACAAGAAAATTTGTTCGTTATATCCGGCGTTCGTTATAAACGTGTTCATCTGTAAAATTATTATTAAAGTTTACTTTTAAATATCATATATTAAAATATTTGAAACAGTGCCTAAATTCGTAGCTATCTGCTTGTGTTTAAAAACAGGCTTGTAAATCCTAATAAATTGTAAAAGTTCTACTTGCGGGGTGACAATTTTTGTTCGGTATAATCGTGGTCTTTTTAAGAAGCTGAATATGTGTACAATTATTAAGAAAACTTCTTTGAGAACACAAAACTTTGTTCGTTATAAACGTAGTTTCTTATAACCGATGGCCGCTATATTCGAATTCTACTGCGTAATTCTATGTTTTAGCTTACTTTTGCATATAAAGCATTAAAAATGTATAAAAAGCCCATAAGTCCGCCGCTATTAATTTTTTCCTCAAAAACAGACGAAATTACTTATAGCACATTGGTTGAATTGAAAAAAACTTTTTGCACTAAAGAAAAATATTCTTTAAAAACCATTTACCAATAGGCGTAGGGTATTCTACAAATTTATAACTCAGTACTTTTGGAATTGTTACATTGAAGTCTCTTTTCAGACATCAAGAAGAGACCGAACAACATTTTAAAACCGACAACAAAATGGCTTCAATTCTTCCCAAAAATTGATTAATTGGCACCTTGACATTTGTTTGCTTGACTGACAGACTGTCTAACCACTGATGGTATGTGCGTACGTCTCATTTCATTCTATATACTTGTGTTGTAGTAAAAATATACATAATATTATGTATTTTTGAAATAAGGGTTTTAATGTGATGTTTTTGTAGTTGTGTTGCTCCTTTTTTGTCTTCGTTTACTTTGAAATTATTTCGATGCAAACATCTGATGTATTGTTGCTGTATGTATCTTTATGTGTTGGTGTGAGGTATGCGTTTGTCTCAGTTTCCTGGTAATTAATTAAATCATGAAATGCAGAAAACATGAGGATTTCTGTCAATGTCAGCAGCTGTTGTCAAAATCAGTCAGCTACATAGAATGTGTCTGTCCTATTCCATTATTTTTATCCGACAAATAGAGAAGACCATTTAACTCTTTTATGTTGTAGAACTACTTAAATTGGTTCTTTTTTTTGCAAAGCTTTCAAGGTTAAATTCTTTGCCAATTTCTTTCGTTCTCTTCGGATTTGCAAAAACTCTATCAGTTGATCTAATTTAATTTTCTTTCTTTCGCAAATTGAAGGACACATGCATTTATCCTTTAACGCCCTATAATTAACAATCATGTGACATTGTGTGTTAGCTGACCGGGCGGCAGGCATGCAGGTACAATGACCAGTTAGCTGAACCCTATTTGCAACACTTTGCCGTTAATTCATTGTCTACATTGGTTGCAAATTTTCCGTGTTATTTTCTGCAAAGGAAAAGGACCAAAAAACGTTTTAAAGTTGACCTCATTATTGCACTCTAATCAATTCTTCCATCCATGTCAAATCCTTTCCCAACTTTATGCGTGTAAACAATGTGGAATCCGCTCACTTGTAGTTGGTCATTGTTCTGGTCACATTTGAATACTAATGACATTAACTTGTCTCGTTCATTGTGTCTTGGTCTTTTTCTCAAAACGGTTGAGTTGACCACCCATGGCAAGTGGCCGGCCATGTTCTTTCCTACGCAGCAAATGTCTTGGGCACAATGTCACTCACATACATTATATGGTTAAATTGTATCAAATAATTAGTTCAAATCATTGTGTTTTTCTGGGGAATTTTATATGTAGTCGGTTGTATTAGGTTTTTTTTCATTTTCTTATAATCAAGGTCATTAAAACATGTGGTGAGTCGGATTTAGAAATGTGTCGCCAGAATTTGCAAATTTTTTTTTTTGTATTTTGTTGTATTAAAAATGGAGTGAAGCTGCAGTAAACTAAAAAATGGGGTATACAAGGACTAAATGCGTTTAAGATTAATCAATTGTTTAAATGGATAAAATAGTTAGTGGAATTTCCTTTGGAATCATTATGTGCTTAGATTTTAATGAAAATTGCACAATGCGAGAACTAATTATACAGGAATTGTTCACGGATGGACCGACCGACGCACAATGGTTCAGAAATCGATTTTCCTGTCCAGAAGTCAATTTTTTGTTTTGTAAACGATTTGTAATTTCTCTGTGGGATCTGAAAAATACTTAAGATATATCTGAAATATACTTATCTGCCAAAATATACTTAAGATTTATTCAAAATGTGTCCGAATTTTGCATATTTTCGAAAGGTATATACATTTTTAAAAAATATGTCTGTCTAGGAGGTCTGAAAATTTTAATTTTTAATTTGTGGTTTAGTACCTATAGAGTATCGTTTTTGCCGTTTTTTAAGAAATTTCGAAATGCATTAGAAAACCATAAAACTATATTAAATATATAAAATTTAACATTGGTGGCGTCGTTTTTTATTGGGATAGTTAATACAATTTTGTTTTTTCAAAATAGTCTGGCTTAATCCAATTGTTGTTGTTTTATTTTTTAAAACAACTAATTTATTAGTGGAAAAAAGTTTGGCATTGTTCGCCAAGGGGTAAGGCAGGGAAGACTAGTTTCGATCCACGCCACTGGATCTCATCAGTTCCCTTGTTTCCTGTTTGTGGATATTCTACACTAATAAATTATTTGTTTTAAAATAATAAAAAAACAACAAAGGGATTAAGCCAGACTATTAAAAAAAAAAAAAACAAAAAACAAAATTGTATTAGCTATCCCAATAAAAAACGACGCCACTAATGTCCGATTTGAGAAACACTGGCACCGTTTGCATGCTTGGCTTCGACAAGCTACCAACAACATTGTGTTATGTGCATCCGTCGAAATTCAACGACACTTCTCATTGAAGTTTTTTCTTTGTTTACCTTTATACTTCGAACTGACAACTACTGCATTCAATGGGTTGATGCTAGAAAAATATACAGAGCTGGTCGAGCTAAGGGTGGTTGTTTGTTTGGTTATAAAAAAGATATAAAAGAGAAATTTAATTTGAAATTTGTAAAAATTCACGAGTTTATCTTACTGTCTGCCATTTTTAATGGTAAATTGTTTTATTTTATACCAGTATACTTAAATTGTACAAGTTGGAAAAATGATGTTGAGAAGTTTGAAGCCTTTTTACAAAGTCTCAGCCCAAATAATTACTGCATTATTGGAGATTTCAACGCACGTATTGGTGAAGAGCAGATTTTAGATCAAAACATCTTACGCGATCTACCTCTTATTAAAGAACGCAGATCATCTAAAGACAAAACTATTAATGCACAAGGTAGAAAACTATTAAACATTGTGGAAGATATTGGTGGAATCATTGTTAACGGCAGAGCAATGGGAGACGAGAATGGAGATTACAGTTTCTGTGGAGTTATGGGTAGTTCAGTTATAGACTACTGTTTTTGTTCATTGAATTTTCTAAACTACATCAATAACTTCCAGATAGGTTCTGAACCTTTCTCTGACCATATGCCAATATGTCTTAATATCAAGATTCCTCTTTACATACATAATCAAAATCCCCAGAGAACTCTAGAAAGACTATATTGGAAACATAAGTACAATGACCAATACAAACAGAATCTTGAAACAATTTTTAGTGATCAACCATTTCAAAATAACGCATCTGTGGACTGTTAAACCCTGCAGTAAAAAGTTCTTTGAACCTAAACAGATCTGGTTCGACTGGAGTTGCTACCGCCTGAGAACAGATATGCGTAAAAACTTAAAATTATACAGAGAAAACCATAGCCCTACAAATAGAACAAGATATTACATTTCAAGAGCTAAATTTCAAAACATCTGTAAAAAGAAAAAGTTAGAATCATACAATAACAATCTAAAACGGTTGGATTCAGTAAGTTGTAGCAAAGATTGGTGGAATCTTTCCAATTCCTTGAAAAATCGTAATGTCATTCCTAAAAGTACACTAAATGCCAATGATTTCAAGTCTCATTTTGAAACATTGTTACTAAGCACAGATGATGCTCAAAAAATAATTTGGTGCCAACCTTACTGGATTGACCCTATTCTGGATTCCCCATTGGAAATATGGGAACTTCACACAGTTTTGAGGAATCTGAAATTGAACAAATCTCCTGGCGAAGATGGTATCCCATATGAATACTATAAATTTGCACCCACATGTTTGCGTAACTCTTTACTAACACTATTCAATAGAATATTTCTTCGCGAGGATATTCCACTATCTTTCAAGAGTTCAATACTGATACCACTATTCAAAAAAGGCGATCCGAACGTGGCCTCTAATTATAGAGGACTATCCCTCATAAATACCTTATGTAAAATCTTCTGTACCATTTTACTAAATAGAGTTTCCGAATGGGTTAACAGAAATAATGTGTTAAACGAATTCCAAGCCGGTTTTCGAAAGGGATATTCCACGGTTGACAATATATTCAATCTAACCAGTATTGTAAATCTCAACAATCTCAAAAACAATCGTACGTACGTTTTCTTTGTCGATTTCTCTTCGGCCTTTGACTTAATCCCAAGGAACAGTTTATTCTATAAGCTCTCAAGCATAGGATTATCGTCTAAAATCGTCAGAATTTTACAGTCTATATACACAAACTCACATAGCATGATATGGGATGGAAACAACTTTTCAGATGTTTTTCCTGTGGAATCTGGTGTAAGGCAAGGTTGTATTCTCAGCCCATTATTGTTTTCGTTGTTTTTAAATGATTTACCTAATATTCTTCCGCACGGTGTAAATGTGGCAAACACAAATATAAAAATTCTATTATATGCAGACGACATCGTTATATTGTCAAATACCCCTAAAGAACTTCAAGAAATGATAGATGTACTACGCAATTATTGTGAATTGTGGAGTTTAAAAGTCAACCTTTCTAAATCAAAAGTGATGATTTTCCGTAAAAGTGGAAGAATATCTAGGAGCCTTCAATGGCACTTTGGCGACGAGGAAATTGAAATAGTTAATAACTACAAATATCTTGGAGTAGATTTATCCTTTAACTTATCTTTCAACAAACACATACAAAATAAACTTTCATCTTCAAAGATAGCAATTAACGCTACATGGTCTAAGTATATTTCACATAAACAAATCTCACAAGTTAATAAGTTAAAAATATTTGATGCTTGCTCAAAGTCTATAATGTTTTATGCTGCTCAAATTTGGGGTTGCAAACGATATGATGAAGTTGAAAAGCTATTTCGTTTCTTCATCAAGAAGACTCTATTCCTCCCAGACAATACACCGAACTATGTTCTTTATATCGAAACTGGTTGGAGTACACTATTTATCTCCACATTAAAGCTTCATTTCGATTATATAAATAAAGTACTAGGGCTTAACCAGCAAAGACTTCCTCGAATTTTGGCTGAGGCAATCATAACTCAAAAAATAAGCTGGGCAAATGATTGGACTAATATCTGCTCTAATCTGAACTACTCTCCTCTTGATAGCAGTTTACCAATTTGTTTATATTCAAAAGAAATTATAGAATTACTTGTTACCAAAGAACGCCACGATTTCTTTACAAATGCATTAAACTCACAACATCATGATTTGTACCGTCTATTGAATTATAACTTGCCTCCACTACATACAACCAAACTTACAGCAAGAGCGGTCAGTTTAATAATTAAGGCAAGATGTGGATTACTTAATCTAAACGCCAGATGTTTTGGAAATTACAATAATGTAAATTGCCCCATATGCAACATGAATATTCCTGAAGACACTTTACATTTTATTGGTGTCTGTCCCATATACAGAGGTTTCAGACTCAAATATTTTGGCCAAAATATCCTCACTCTAAATGAAGTTTGTAAAATACTAAATGGCTTCAATAACGTATCTCTATATAATTATCTAGAAGATTGTATAAGATATAGATCTCTAATAATAAATGAATTTAACTCTTAAATAATGCATGAACAACATGCTTTCTTCATTGAAATATGTAATCATATAAATTTTGCAACTTATTAAACTGCAGTTATAAATAGAATTATCGTGTAATGGCTTACAGCATTATGCTAGCCTAATATAGATTATATAGATTATAGTATTAAAATATTATGTAAATATGTTAAGTGAAAATCTATTAATAAATAAATAATACTTCGAACTGACGATTGATGTTTGGGTATAAAAAGTTTCTTGTTGAAGAAGTTATTGAAAAATAACGTCGGTGGAGAATATCCACAAACTAGAAACAAGGGAACTGATGAGAACAGTGGCGTGGATCGAAACTAGTCTTCCCTGCCTTACCCCTTGGCGAATAATGCCAAACTTTTTTCCACTAATAAATTAGTTGTTTTAAAATAATAAAACAACAACAATGGGATTAAGCCAGACTATTTTGAAAAAAATATAAAATTTAATATATCAGCCATGTAAAACTTCTCTTCAAGTCGTGCCTTAGAGCACGGCGATCGGACTCAGCGATAAAAGTAGCTCCCATATTATTAAGCTAATATGGATAAGGGTGCACTCATTGATGTGAGAGAAGTCTTCTTCATCCCTTCTGGGATGTTTGTGGAACAATTATATATAAAATTCTCGTCATTGGAGTTATGGTTGTTATAATTTATATTGTATTTGTTTTAATGCCACGTACGTTGTTTGAAAAGTTAGGATACTATCTTTTTAGAAAGTAATGCCTTTTGTATAGGTAGAACCGCTAAATATTCTTTTCACACACATAGAAATATTTTTGGCTGTGTAGTTATTATAATAAAACTAGGGGACCCGGCGAACTTCGTCTCGCAGTTTGTTAGGTACAGAACTTGATGGCTTTGGTTCAAACCTATAATATTATTACTGCTATCACCTTGTTCAATGGCAAATATTTCCTTGTTTTGAACAGTTTAGGACGATCTTTGAAGCAGATGCACGTTAGAAAATTGTCAGTTTAACGAAGAGAGAAGGTACTAAGAGGCAAAGTGATCATATTTTCCTCGACTCTCTCTCCTATAAACTGAGAATAGCTAAGACTAAGATATATTTTTTAAACAAATAACACGTTTTGCGATGTAAATAAAAATATTTGGTAGCACAGTTGAAGCAAAATATTAGGTCTGTACGATAACCCAAAAATGTGTGCATATTCGTACAAATTTTTACTGAATGTTGTTCGATAACAAAATTATCCAGCAAAAGAAAGCGAGTTTGGAGAGATTTTTGGTGAGTTTTGTGACTGAGAACTTGCAAATTTTTGCTGGGAAAATTTGTCCCGCAAAAATTTGCAAGTCTGATCAGCTGGCTTTTAATCACCTGTTCAATGTAAACAACTCGAAATGTTAGCATTTTTGACAAAGAAAATTTCACCAATTGCACATTTTCATTAGATTCTTAAGCGTTCTGGATAGGATTAAAGCATTAAATAAGTAAACTGCAATTTTAAAATTTATGTTTTTGTTCCGTTTGGTTTAAAATATGAAAAGAAACAAAAACAAATTTCATACATTTTCGGAAACAGCTGACTTTCTTGTTTTTGCAAAATGTTGCTCGATAACTCTCTGCAATTTTTCTTGCTTGAGAGAGTAAAATTCACTGAGAGGGGTTGCTGGAACTGACTAAGTAATTATTGCTGGGAAAGTTATCGTACACACCTAATATCATAACGCCCCTATTCGTTTCATAATCGATGGTTTTCGGCAATTCTTGTTTTCACCACTGAACACAATATTTCACTCAAGCAATTGAATACGAAGGAAGGAATGCGATCGTAGGAATTTGAATTTAATGCTGAATATATATAGCAGAGGGATCCGATCGTTATCAGGTAACCACCTTTGTCTGCTTTTTTCTGACTTCTCTGTTTAACATGATCTCCCAAATTCTACTTGCATTGCAAGTTCGGAATTAGATGCAATTGCACGGACAAATGCGGTAATTGAATTTTGACTGAGACTGTACAATCCAGTACTTGGTACATTGATCCTTGTTAGAAGAGCTATTCCATTAGTTGCCGTTCTTTGTGTGTTTCTGATGCTTGAAGTCTTGTCACACTAACACGTGACTGTTGTCGATTACTTGGTCAACCTATATTTAATTTCAACGTAAATTTATAATATAAAAAAATAAATAATTATATCATAATAAAATGTTTAACCGCAATTTTGTCTTAATCAAAATTTTTAAAAATTGTCCCATGCCTTGTTGAGATCTTAAAAATATTTTAAATTTGCTGCTAATATATGGACGTAATTACAAAACGAGAATATGTCGCTCATTTACTCAAATAGTGGCATAACTCAAAAAAGTGGGGTTTTGGTGTTAACACTTTATATTTTTTCTATAACTTCTACTTTATCTTGTGTCAAATTTTCAAGTTGATATCCCTAAAACTCAAAGTTACAGGTTATATTCTCGGAATTTGGCGTAAATCATAAAAAAAGTTTTTCGAGTTTATGAACCACTAAAACACTTCAAATCATGCTTGATCGTGCACAGCAATGGCTAGCTCTTTACAAAAGACGGCCCAAGTAGTTATTTTAATTTTTCGTGTAATTACCTTTTAAAGTTGGGAAGTCAAATTTCAATAGGCAACTTGAAACGCGTTTTTCTCGAAACTTGATTTTTTGAGATGTGTCACTCTTTGCATAAATGAGCGATATGTGGACGATGTTTGTCAATCCAATAGGTAACTTAAAGTGGGTTTTTCTCGATTTTTTGAGATGTGTCACTCTTTGCGTGAATGAGCGAATTCTTAGGCACTAATTTCCAGAAAAATAACCTACAAAATGTGGTCAAGACCCTCAAAGTACATCAGATAGAAAATGTAGATAGAACCGAAAAAATACTTCATATTTTGATTGTACCCATTTATGAGGGCTTCGAAAAATACCTTAATATGCACCAAAACTGTCTTCCGTTATATTGATTGAGACGTGAAAATTCTACAAATATTAACATCACACTACCCAAATCCTGACCTGAATTAACCTACATCCTTGGGATGCATGCAAAATTTGCGCACACTATGGTTCACAATCGGGTTTTCTCATCAAAATTATGTAACTTTTCTGGTCAAAATTGTGTAACTTTTGAATGGATAGAGATATTTTCTAAATTTTTTTGCACGACAGCTAACACAATCAGCTTTCCGGTGAATCAGAAGCGATCGATTTTGGCCTAGTATATGCAGAGGAATTCAAGATCAAAGTTAAACTTTAAGGTTTTTTAATATTTTGCATCAAAATATGAGTTTTTTTGTGTTTTTTTACATCTCTATATATTTTAAAAATATAATATAAATTGATTATAAAATAATTAAAAAAAATTAAGAATTTTTTTTTAAACTAGAAAAATACTTCTTGTTTTTTCATATAACAACTCATATATTAAACAATTTTCAATTTTCTTTTTGTCCATCTAGGGCCTTCAATCATAAATTTGTAAACTTAACAGTAATTGTACGTACTTATTGATTAATTGAACTCAGTTTAAGAGACGTACGAAGGGATTGGAATATGGAACTCAGGATCACTGGAAAACAAGTGTTACACATTTTTTCCACAATAGAGATGACATTTCCTTTGGTGTCATTTTGTGCAAAAACATCCGTAATGACGTAATGACGCGGCCCAAAAGTTCTTAAAATTTTCGGCAGGTTTCTAGTCAAATCGGCAAAATCGCATCACGTTCCCGAATTGTAGAACATATTATTTAGCATAGACTTTCAACGGATATTCGAACGAATTACTGCAATTTGTGTTCATGGAATTATTTATTATTTAATTTTTTTCTGCAATATATCTATTCATGGATTAATAGATATAGGGCCGGCTTCGCCACCTTTTTGTTCAAAATGTTCTCATATCGACTCACAATTCTCCCTTTAACTACTTTTTTAGCACTTGTAGTTTTCAAGAAAATCGGCATTCCGCGTTTTTGTGAAATACATAGGAGTACAAACATATTGACCGAAATATGTTACTGCAAAGCTTTATCAGAAAAATGTCTTTTTTTGTGTCGAGTATACCTTTCATCCAATGTGATCATCACTCCAATATAGAAGGAGCAGAAGGTATGAATCATTTAATTGCTTACCATAACAGTTAATCTTGATCAGTACATTTGTATATACAAAATAGTTATACAAAGTTTTCCCTTCTATATTCCTTAATTTTGAATTTATTATATATCAAGGAAATTCAGATATATTATTATTTATTTATTATTTATTTATTTATATAATTTATCTTATATAAATATAAGATAAATTGGGAGAATATCATTAGCAGCTTATGCCATCAGCTAAACATATATTAGTTGCACTGTTGCCACACAAAATAGGTTTAACCCAGATAAAGCCACTGGTCGTTTATACGCCAGAAAAAATGGTTGCAAAAATTTACGTAAAACTCTAGTTTTTTCGAACATTTTTGTGGGGTTTTTTGCATTTTGTTATAGTATTGTCTGTTATCTGTCATTTCACACTTATAAAGCTTCATTTGACCTATGCATTTCCATGAAATTGGCCTAAAACCCAAGCTATTCAAAAAAATCTACTTGTTTGTAATTTTCGACTTTTAATGAAAAATTTAAATATGCGATAAAAATTTTATCATAAATGTTAGAATCATATAAAGTCAGGGATTTGTTAGGAATATAGTAAGAGTATTTTCTCAATCAAAAACCTAGGGATTGGCATGTAAGGATACACCTATATTACCCTCCAAAGTTTTTGAAACTTTTAAAAGAAGGCCCGATTGCAGGAAAACTATAAGTTTAAGTGAAAAAAGTTATTTTTTAAAAAATGCTTAAAAAATCTCAAAAATATAATTTGCATAAAAAATTTTAAGTTTTCTCGCAAAAAAAATTCTCGGCGCTAAGTGGGTTAAATTTAAAAACCTCATTCTCATAGAAAATGTCCATTTAATATTTACATTTTTATGTACATATGTATGTACTTATGTATGAGTATTGTGAATGTATCGCGCCGTGTATTTGAAACATGTAAAATTTGTACACAACATTGCCCTGCCACACTAACAACATGTTGCATAGATGTATCCTTCGCAACACAGGTAGGATAACATATCCTTTGCAACATTTAACCCAATAAAGTACTGCATTATCGACTATTGAGCGTGGGTTCGCTGTGTTGCTAGCCAGCTTCATTTAACGATGATGGATTGTGTCCGCGTTAATGACATATCCGCACAATGACATTTTCTATTTCCGCATTGGAATTGGAGAAATTTGGTAATCGCATTCCAATTGGAAAATTTGCAGAGATTTTTTTTAGATATTGTTTATTTTGCGAAAGTATGTAACAAATTTTTACTCACATACAGATGGAGTAAAAAGATTTTAATTTTCAAACCTGTCACAAAATGCTTGCAAATTGGAAGTGTGAAGTAAAGTTGACAGAACTAAGAATATTGTTCCAAATTTATTTTAAAATTCATATCAGATATTTACTTCCAAATAGCACTTTTGTTAGTTTTGTTAAAATAAAAAAATCCATGAACACACTAGAACAAGGCCGATCAGACAGTATACTAACGAAAAACATCATTTGGTTTTTGCTTTTTACTCATTTTACTCATACAATCACACATGCATTTTTTTGTTTGTATTCCTATGGTCGGCGCTGCACTAGAATGATGATATGAGATGAAGAAGACTTCTTCCATCTTCCTTCAAAGATTGGACATTTAAAAGGTTTTAGCTACATTATCCAACTGAAATAGCAGAAATTTGGCATTTAATCTTCGAATATTCCGACAGAAAATTATCGTGGCCAATATTTTTAAATGAAAATAGTGTACATATACACATTGATGAAAAGTTACAGGCTTTTTACGAAAGGTGCCAAGGAACGGTCCTAACCGGCTTTAACATGGCAAAGCCCAGGATTTATCTTGGTCCCTCTTTCATCTCAAGTGGACACTGATCTTCCCGTGTGTCACTTGGGCAACTGCTTTTAACACCCGTTAAAGCTAGAGAGCTAACATGTACCGCGGGTTCACCCATAAGAACGTTAAAAACTTGGAAAAAAGCGGCCTACTATGAAAAAAATTAAAGAAAGGAAAAACAAACCCTTCTAAAGTTGACGACCTCCGCAAAAGTTTTAAGGGCCATGATCTGCGAATCTGCACCTGGAATGTTTGCACTCTTTATAGGCAGGAAGCAAAATGAAGTCCGTAAATTCTACCAAAGAGTGAAACATCAAACTAATGGCTTTGATGCAGGCACATCCTCCTGTAGGGACCAGCAAGGTAATTTGTTAACTGATACAGATAGTGTGCTCAGGATATGGAAAGAACATTTCTCCATACTGTTGGTATCAAATAGTACTGAAGACGACGAAGATATCACAGATCCAATCCCAGAAAATGGTATTGAATGTATACCACCCAGCCACGGTTAGGTAAAGACAGCAATATACCGACTGAAGAATAATAAGGCGCAAGTAGCCGATGGCCTACCAGCCGAGCTGTTCAAAACCGGAGGCGACACGCTGATAAGGTGTATGCATCAGCTAGTTAGCACCATATGGAGGAAGAACGCGTACCCGATAATTGGAACCTGGGCATCCTGTGCTCCGCCCACAAGAAAGGAGATAAGACTGTATGCCTAACTATAGGGCCTACAAAGTAGTGTCAGGGAAATTGTGCGAACGACAAAAGCCAAGTCCACCATTGACCAGATATTTACCCTGCGGCAAATCCTAGAGAAGACACAAACGATGCAGATCGATACCTACCACCTTTTGTCGATTATAAATTGGCCTACGATCAGTAAAAAAGTAACTGATACCTTTGTGAAGATCAAAGGAGAATCTGCTAAAGCGGGTTTGGCGGTAAGACCAAGTTAAGGGTGTCGACGCGCAATGTGTCCATAGAGCTCGGACCAACTGTTGAAGGTGGCTCCTATAATTTTAACAAAGTAAAAGACTTCGTCTACCTCGGCACCGCCGTCATCACAACAAACAACATCAGTTGTGAAATAAAAAGAAGAATTATATTGGCCAACAGATGCTAATTTGGCTTAAGTAAGCAGTTTATAAACAAAGCCACATCTAGTCAAACAAAAGTAACACTTTACAAAACACTGATACTACCCATGCTGATGTATGGCTCCGAAGCATGTGTACTTGCACAAGCGGACAAATTCGTCGAAAAATCTGCGGATCAATCTGCGTTGATGGTGAATATCGATGTCGTATGAACCACGAGCTGTATCTGCTATAGAACGACATCAGTATAGATAAACGTATCGATATGCAACTACTTCGTTGGCTGGGCCATATCATAAGAATGAGCGACGATGAACCCGCTAAAAAGGCGTATCAATACGCTGTACACGCAGAACTGGCAGGCCAAGGATTCGATGGAGCAAACAAGTGGAAGAGGAGATGAAAATGCGCGGTATTCCAGAGAGCGAAGCACACTGAAAGAAAATTACGTTGTATCAATGAAATTTGGCATTGATTTTGAACCAACGAAGGACTTCATTGTATTAATGAAGAAGTTTCATAAAACGACCTTCATTATTATTTCATAGTATTTAGGTGAAAGTTTCATAGCAATAATAAAGTTGTAACTTCTACTACTTTATTGAATTAATAAAGAATTATAATTGCATAAACGAGGAATTTTCATTGGAATAATGAAGAAACTCATTATTGTTATTTACTTAAACTTTTCATTTATTCAATGAAACCCTACGTTGGTTCAAAATCAATGAAAATTTTTTCTTTCAGTGCAACAAATAGGGAGAATTGGAGATCTTTTCTTAGTTCGGCTTATGGAACAGATTTTCTGTAATGGGATGTTTTGGCGAAAAAAATCGTTGACCACGCCTTTTTTCTGGATGTGCGGGAGACAAATGTAGTCATTTGCTGCCAAGTCAGGGCTGAACGTTTCCACGTTTTATCCGGTTTGAATCGATGTGTGAGAGCACGCATTGTCATGATGCACAATGATCCTTCTGCTCTTGTTGGTTTTTCGAAATTCTCAGGAGACTTCAGGCAAACAAATTGTGCCACTGTACCACTCAGACTTAACCGTCCTATGTTGCTCAAGCCGTATAGTTGCCACATGTTCACATGTGCGACAATTTGCTTCGAAGGCATCTTCCATGAACAACTTTCGTTGGATTTGGCTACCATTCGAAGCAGCACTAGGTCGATTGCTCTATTGTTTCGCATATATCCCAGATTCGTCGTCTGTGACGATCTTATGAACGTCGTTTGAAGCACCGCAATCTTTATTTACAATTTCATTGCACCAATCCACAAGAGAATTTTTTGAGCGATTGTCAAATTGTGCTGGATCTAAGGAGAAACAAATTTTGGGGCCAGGTGTTCATGCAATATGGTGTTAGAAATGCCTCTATCTCACGCTATATAACATGACGATCTCGCATTATACTTTCATGTACGGTTTAATTTTGGACGAACCACAAAGCCTTAGTTTTTTAGCGAGTTTAATGACACTAGCTAAAAAACAAAGGCTTTGTGCGTCGTTTTTCATAGTGCTATAGGATGGTCCTTTATCGACATACAGAGATTTAATTTGATCGACGCGCTCTTGCCGTGATTATCCACGTCGAAAGTTTTGAAAACGAACGAAAATGTTCACAAGTAAATTCCATTTTTTTTGAAAAGTGTTTTGTTTTCAAGTCACTGTAAACAACTCAGCACATGGTCGTATGTTGAACTGTCGTGAGTACATTTATGCTAAAAATGTCAAACTTTCCAATGGAAATGTCAGATGGTGCCTGGCAACACGCAGTGTTGCCTATACCAAAAATTTATCCAACAGCGCTCGTATGTATGTAGTACTACCTGAACCCGGTGCGCTTCGCTACCCCGACTAAGGTAAAATATATTTTGATACATTTATTTGTAGGCCAGTTTTCGTCACACATTCCAACTTTCATTAAATTCGGGTATATATAGCGCGTTTGGTGCATCAAATACATGAAATCGGAGGAAAATATATATGGGAGCTATACCCAAATCCGAACCGATTTCAATACAATGTGGCAAATTTATTTCTAGGACCAATACCGTCACACATTCCAAATTTCATTGAAATAGGACATACATAGCGTGTTTAATGCATAAAATACATGAAATCGTCCGAAAATATACATATACGGGACCTAAATCCAAATCTGAACCGATTTCAATATAAGTTGGCAAATTTATTACTAGACCAAATTCTTTCACACCTCAAAAATTTGGAGACATTATCTGCTACCATTCTATAGATATTTGCAGAAAAAAATCTATTTTTTTTTTGGAGTTACCTTAGATTTTGATGCTATATCTCTGGTCCAACGCTGAATCTCATAAATTTTTATAGCCTATGTTACTTTCAGGCCATGTAGTGATATACTCTGAAATTTTCAGGAAGATCGGTTCCGCGGTTTTGAGTCCATAAACTTCAACAAACAAACGTACAAACATTTTTCTACTTTATATATAGATTTAAACTTGTGACAAATATTCTTACATCTAAAGTTATTGCCATTATTTCTTATTTTCAGAATATGCATTTTGGTATCATTCAGTTTTAAGAAAAAATCTGTTATTCCTATACCAAATCGCACAAATTCAGTTTACACATCAACTCGTATTGGGGGTAGTTTGTTTGCATTTCATTCATATCGTCATTGTGTGTTTCTAAATAACCCTTTTATTTGTTTAGTTCTTAAAAGAAGGAATTGATAAGTGTGAAGTGTTACATTGTGAAGGTCAACTTGAATATGATTTCACTGCTAATGATGTATGGGATTTGTTTTCTAAGTGTACTGTTAAAACGCAGGTGGTCCAATTATGCAAATCACATTAATTGATAACTGCTATGCAAGGCCACATATTATCCTTGTTAAAATATTTCCTTTTTTTTGAGAATTACAACTGGGAAGTAAGAATTGGAGTGAATAGATAGTAAGACATTTACACAACGAACAATTTATTTAAGACGAATTTAAACCCTGTAATTCCGAAGCGTAAACTCCCAGAGCAACATTTTTTAAACATAAAAAAATAAGTACTCTGTATGTACTTATCTGTGCTAGGGTATGCATTGATTAATTATTGTCAATCTCGAAATATGTTTTTTAACCAACTATTTTATTTAATTCATTAAAAAAACTGTAAAATTTACACCATCAAACACACACCATTGAAAAATCTCCCTGCTTAGTTAGCGTGAGTAAAATTATATTGAAACAATTCCAGCTTAAAAGCACTGCAGATATCACTGCACTGTGGTCTCAAATACAATTTTTCTGGCCAAAACTATTTCAACGTCCATTTTTGCATTGCAATTGATTATCTATATACTTATAAAAGAGTTCAGTAATGATGACTCACTGACTCACTGATTCACTGACTGACTGACTGATAATCAACGCCCAGACTAAACGGCTAAAGCTAGAATCTTGAAATTTTGGGTGAAGGTCACTCTTGGTCCGAAGGTGTCGGATAAGGCTGGATTTTTGCAAATTCGAACTAGAACTGTACTAAAAGTTCTAAAAGGTACTAAATATGGTACCCGTTGTATTAGGCAAACGCGTAGAGCTAGAATTCTGAAATTTGGAATGAGGTTCACTGATGGAGAGTTAGAAAGGTGTACCAAATGGTTTTTGGAAATTCGAACTATAAGTGTACGAAAAGTACTAAAAGTTACTAAATTTAGTACTATTTGGTATTACGTGAACGGATAGATCTAAAATCTTGAAATTTGGAATGAAAATCAAGGTTTAGAAGATGAGTTGATATAAGGAGGTGGTTTTGAAAATGTGTACTCATGTGTACGAATAGTACTAAATTTGGTACAATTTGAATTTGGGCGAACCGATAAAGTTGGAATTCTGAAATTTGGAATTACTATTACTGTTGGAGCGTAGGTTTGAGATATGGAGGTAGTTTTCGAAATTCGTACATATGGGTACGAAAGGTACTAAATAGTACCAAATAAGGTACAATTTGGATTTGGGGGAACGGATGGAGCTGGAATCCTGAAATGTGGAATTAGGATTACAGTCGGGGTGTAGGATAGAGGTATTTTGGAAATTCGTACTTTTGGGTACGAAAAGTACTAAATGGTACCAAATTTGGTACAATATGAATTTAAGTGATCGGATAGAGCTGGAATAGTGAAATTTGGAATTAAGATTACTATTGGAGTGTGGGATTGGGATACTTTTGGAAATTCGTACTTATGGCAACGAAAAGTCCTAAATGGTACCAAATTTGGTACAATTTGGATTTGGGTGAACGTATATAGCTGAAATTCCGAGATTTGGAATAAGGAGTACTATTGGAGTGTAGGATTGATAAAGTTTTGGAAATTTGTAGTTATGGGTAGGAAAAGTACTAAATAGTACTAAATTTGGTACAATTTGGATTTCAGTGATAGGATACATTTGGAATCGTGAAATTCGGAATTAAAATTGATATTGGAGTGTTGATAGAGGTAGGTTTAGAAAATCGTACTATGGATACGAATAGTACTAAATGGTACCAAATTTGGATTTGAGTTATCGGATGTATCTGGAATTCTGAAATTCGGAATTAAGCTTATTTTTTGAACATAGCACTGAGGTAGCTTTGAAAATTTGTACTTATGTATGTGTACGAAAAGTACTAAATGGTACCAAATCTGGTACAATTTGGATTTGGGTGAACAGATATAGCTGGAATCCCGAGATTCGGAATAAGGATTACTGTTGGTAAGTAGGATTGATGAAGTTTTTGAAATTTTTAGTTATGGGTACGATAAGTACTAAATGGTACCAAATTGTAATTTATGTGATCGGATACATTTGGAATCCTGAAATTCGGAATTACGATTACTGTTGGAGTGTTGAAAGAGGAAGGTTTGGAAATTCGTACTTTGGATACGAAAAGTACTAAATGTTATCGAATTTGGTACAATTTGGATTACGGTGATTGGATGCAGCTGTAATCCTTAATTTTGGAATTAAGATTACTGTTGGCTTGTAGGATTGAGGTAGTTCTAGAAATTCGTACTCATGGGTACGAAAGTACTAAATGGTACCAAATTTGGTACAAATTTGGAACGGATATAGCTGGAAACCCGAGATTTGGAATAAGGAGTACTGTTGGAGTGTAGGATTGATAAAGTTTTGGAAATTTGTAGTTATGGGTAGGAAAAGTACTAAATAGTACTAAATTTGGTACAATTTGGATTTGAGCGAACGGATACATTTGGAATCGTGAAATTCGGAATTAAAATTGATGTTGGAGTGTTGATAGAGGTAGTTTTAGAAATTCGTACTATGGATACGAATAGTACTAAATGGTACCAAATTTGGATTTAATTATCGGATATATCTGGAATCCTGAAATTCGGAATTAAGCTTATTGTTTGAACATAGCACTGAGGTAGTTTTGAAAATTTGTACTTATGGGTACGAAAAGTACTAAATGGTACTAAATTTGGTACAATTTGGATTTCGGTGATCTGATGTAGCTGCCATCCTCAAGTTTGGAATTAAAATACCTGTTGAATTGTAGGATTGATAAAATTTTGGAAATTTTTAGTTATGGGTAGGAAAAGTACTAAATAGTACTAAATTTGGTACAATTTGGATTTGAGCGAACGGATAGAGTTGGAATCAAGAAATTTGGAATTAAGATTACTGTTGGAGTGTAGGATTGAGATATGGAAGTAGTTTTTGAAATTCGTACTTATGAGTACGAAAAGTACTAAATTTGGTACAATTTGGATTTGAGCGAAAGGCTAGAGCTGGATTTTGAAGTTTGGAATTAAGATTACTGTTGGGGTTTAGGATTGAAGAAGTTTTGGAAATTCGTACTTATATGTACGAAAACTATTAAACGGTACTAAATTTGGTACAACTTGGATTTGAGCGAACGGGTAGAGCTAGAATCAAGAAATTTGGAATTAATATTACTGTTGGAGTGTAGGATTGAGATATGGAAGTAGTTTTGGAAATTCGTACTTATGAGTACGAAAAGTACTAAATTTGGTTCAATTTGGATTTGAGCGAACGGCTAGAGCTGGAATCTTGAAGTTTGGAATTAAGATTACTGTTGGGGTGTAGGATTGAGAAAGTTTTGGTAATTCGTACTTATATGTAGGAAAAGTACTAAACGGTACTATATTTGGTACAACTTGGATTTGAGCGAACGATTAGAGCTAGAATCTTGAATTTTGGAGTTAATATTACTGTTGGGGTTAGTTTTGGAAAGGCGTACTTAGTTTTGGAAATGCGTACTTAGTTTTGGAAATGCGTACTTATGCTTACAAAAAGTACTATATTTTGTACAATTAGGATTTGGGTGAAATTATAGCGCTCGAATCCTAATATGTGGAATTAGGTACACTTAGGGGTACGAAATGTTTCCATGTATGGTACAATTTTGTATTGGATGAACGGATAGATCTGGATTCATGAGATTTGGAATTAAGATTACTGTTACCATTTGCTTATAACGTCCGATTTAAGAAATATGTGCCATAAATATACGAAAAGTTGTAAATAAGGATTTGGTACAATTTGTTATTGTGTAAAGGGAATTTTGAAATAATAGGAGGAGGTTCGTATTTATCTATTTACATGTAAACTACTAAATAGTTCTATAATTGGTTCTGGGGGAACAGATAGTGCTGGAAATGAGGATGGCGGTTGTTGGGTTAGGCCGTATTTGCGCTGAGAACCTCAATTAAACTATTTCAAAAAATGTGGATTGCTCTTGATGTGTAGGCGTGACAAAAATCGAACAAAAGTGGTACGTATTAGTACACAAAATGTTTCCACCACTCTATATTATATTTTGTTTATTTGTTTTGTATATTTAACGCATACGAAGTAGCGGGCACTTTGCTAGTTTTTTATATTCAAATCTATTATATTTTGGCGTACATTCGACAACATTTTTAGAATGATCAAGACTTAGAGCTGGCAAACCATCGATATTCCCAACATTCGATATTTTCGATATAATGTTTTAAAATATCGATTGCTATCGATATTATCGTTAAGTTGTCAACACCATTAATTTGGAGATGAAAATGGCGGAAATGTCAATGATTTTCTTGAAATTTTGCTCAAGTAGTTCACAGAAATGTAAAGGAGAATAAACAATTGCTTTTATTTTATAAAAAATATAAAAAATACATTTTACTTTACCGATAAATGTGTACGTGTGACTACGGGCTTACTTTCACATACACACATAACCGAAAAGTAGCGAAATTTCTATTTATTTCAATGAATTTCAGGTTAGGGGTTTTTATTCCGATAATATCGATAGGTAAAACTATCTATCGATATTGAATTTTTAAATAACAATCGATATTATCGATAGTGCCATCGATTTTTTGCCAGCTCTATCAAGACTATTATTCAATATTTTCTTTGACATTTTGTTATCTATAACAACAATTACTCTGTTCCAGAACCTGCAACTATCTACTATTTTTGAATTTATTGACAAATTTTGTAAAGGCAAAAGTTTCAACATTTCAAAAATAGTAGACTGTTGCAGGTTCTGAAACAGAGTAATAGTTGCGGTCGAAATAATTGTAGTGTGATACAAAATATCGAAATGTGCAGGTAATCATTGTTTCACTGCTCAATTGCAAGTTCTTTTATTTTCACTCGAACGTATTATGCAAAATTTTGTCCAAGATCACTTTAGCTCTACATACTTCTCTGCCATTAACCATTTTTCTGGGTTATGTTTGATGCTATGCTGTTAATTTTGTTCATAGCACAGTAAAGCAATAGTTTTCGTTTTTGTATTCATGACTGCCGCTGTTAAAATGTCTGCAGTTCAGCATAGCAACAGCATGCTATGCTCTGTGCACAGCATAGACCATGTGCTATGCTGGTAAAATTTTTGGTGTTTTCAGTGCTACTAGCAATTCAAATTCTGGTTTAAATATATTTAATAATTATTTGTAAAAAATAATTTTCAATATACATAAAAACATTGATTTTACTACGCTAATTATACAAATGTCTTCGTTCTTTTTTTAAATTATTATGAAAGTACTCACCATCAGCTCCCCGATTCCTAATAACTTTTGTCTCACTTCTCTATATTTATGCAAGGACACAACACAACAAAAGGAATATATTTTACAACACAAAATCTTTTTTTATTATTTTTGAAAAGCCTTAGCCTAACAATCACTCAATCATCAAAAAGTGCCTACTTTGACACTGCACCATCCAGCGGCATATATCGGTATTAACAAAAACTATTATTATCTTCGGTTGAATTGAAGTGTGTTTTATAACACAGCACAAAAACAAAATAAAATTTTAAAATCTCCAAAATATAGTTTTGACCAAAAATTTCTTGATTGAAACCATAATGCGGTATCTAGTATTTATATTCGTAACCAAAGTGGAAAAAAAGCTATATTACCGAAAGGAGGATATTGAGAAATTAAAGTTAAGAGACGATGAGCACCCAGGTCGAAAAATGTAGCTAAAGACCTCAAAGTACCGTGATATGTTGACATATGGCTCTAATTTTTGGTAGAGGAATTGTCAGACCTCTGGAAACTTAAATGTCGAATTACTGTTTTTTTGTATGAATAATAAGCTAAAATTTTCAAAATAGCAAAAATCGTGATGTACCGTTATGTGAGGGCTACACCAACATATTGACCTACGTCAAAAATTTTTTGTGGAGTTTTCTGACCACTTAAATGTGAGATAAAAGCTAATTCAGTTGAAAATGTGGCTAAAACCTTGAAAATACCGAAAATCGTGAGGTACCGTGCTATGGGTTCTATATCAAAAGGTGGACCTGTAGGAAGACCAGTCATCAAATTTCAAGACAATACGTTGTAATAATGAGGCTCATGGTGCGCCTTAACTAACTTTAAATGAAAGGTGCTTACACCTGCGAAGTTTCTCCGGATTCTGAAACTACAATGTTCATAGATGAAAAAAATCAAAAAACAAGATAAAATCGCTGGAGGGGGGTTTTAAAAAAATCGCGGTCAAAGTTCACATTTTTATTTTTTTTAGATTTTCACGATTTTGCTTGGAAACCGCAAGCTCTATCGAAATTGGACTGAAAAACTCTAAAAATGTGAACTTTGACCGCGATTTATTTAAGAAGCGCTCCGCTGTTTCAGAATCCGCAATAATTCCGCTGGTGTAAGCGGTTCTCATTAAAATTTAGTTAAGGCGCACCGTACTTGACATTGTTTTATAAGGAGGCGATACAGTCAGTACATTGTCCCGATTTGAAATTCTATATCTCAAAAATGATAAAATCTACGAAAGTATCATAATTTTCAATCTTGTAGAGAATTTTCACTGCTACATTATTTTTTTGTGGTTTCCAACAAAAATCGTGAAAACCTATGCAAACCTCAAAAATCGCACCGTGGGCTAGAACCTTCGAAACCTCCGAAAACCAGGAGGTATATTTTTTTTATCAAAGCAAATATTGTTTGGTTTATTGAGAAAGTTTGGCCAATGGAAGAAAGTTTTGTTGCCCTAAAGAAGACATAATATAATACTAAATATCAGCTACTTCGGTGTGATAATGAGACTAAAATCTTCCAAATACCGAAAATCGGGTTATGGGGGCTATGTAAAACCTGGACCTGTACTGACAAATTTGAGCCATTTAGGTGTGAGAATGAGGCTAAAACATCCAAGTGGTCATGGTGGCTATATTAAAACGTTTACCGACGTAGCCCGTTTTCAATACCAATCATCGTAGAAATAATAGAAACTTCTATTTTCAATATTGCGAGCCGTATCTGAAGTTTAAAAGACGGACAGACGGATATGGTTGTATCAGCATAGAATTATATGCTGACCAAGTATATATATTTGAATGTGTTACTAACAGAGTGACAAAGTCAAGTATACCCTTCATAGGGTATAATTATATTCACCTCAAGTGTCTGGTAAAAAAACATTTTTAGGGTATTTGAAAAAGAAAATACTTTTTTGGCGTAATCAGTAATTGGCCCTAGGCTCCAGTCCTTCACAGTATATACCAGCAATAAGGAGCTGACTTATGACCCTATAATTTGAGCACAAAGTGCGATATCTTTTCTTGTGGGTGGGACATAGGATACTCGCGCTCCAATCATCGGATACGAGTTCATCTTGCCAGATAGTGATAACTAGCTGATGTACACTCCTTATCAGCCTTTCGTCTTCAGTCTTGGATAACTCGGCTGTAAAGCCATCGGCTCCTTCGGCCTTATTATTCTTCAGCCGGTTTATTGATGTCTTCTTAATGTTGGCTGGGCGGTATACACTCAATATCATCTTCGGGAATTGGACTGTGGTGTCTTCATCGCCTTCGTTACTGGCTACCAAAAGTTTGAAAAAAAATATCTTCCCATAACCAAGGCACAAGGATGTGCTTACACAAAATGCATCAGTTTTAGGTTTCACTCTTTGGTCGAATTTTCGGACTTCATTCTGGCTGATGCACAGTGGATCCACCCCAAGCCTATTTTTGCATCATAAGATAATCGGGAACTTTGTTCATGACATTTTGTATTAACAGCATAAAACAATTCTGACCGTATACCCCCTCCAGAGGGGAATGGGGAGAGAATGTTACGCTAGTTGTTTTTTAAACACTCTTCGCAGCAGCAAAAAGCTGTATCAGGCGCATTGGCTTGTTTTTTACACTCTAAATATTTTTGGCCACTTTCTCCATACATGTGGGTCCACTGTGTGATGTATGATATCGATTTTTTCACACTCTCATTTCCCATTTCTCTCTTTTTCCTGCGGGAAAGACGTTTTTCCTCTCTGGATTTTTCCCGATGCCTCTCTCGAGCGCTACGCGTTGCTACTGATTGTAGTGTAGGCCTATATTCTGCATTCTTCTCTTTGGTAACAGCACTACACTCCTGGTCATACCATGGTTTCTTTGGTGAAGGTCTTTAGTATTCAAGTATCGATTTTGTGGCTGTTTGAATGGAGGATGCAATACTTTGCCACTGTGTTGATATGTTATCGGAACCAAGAGTGTTGCTTTTAGTTGAGTGGAATATACTGGGCTATCTGCTGTGATTGCAACTTACCGATGTTCAAATAGACCAATAAATAGACCAATTCTCCTGAAGAAGTCACTGTAAATTCAATTAAAATAATTTATTTGCAAAAATACCAAAAGTCAGTATGGTGAACAACATCAAATAATACACACCGATTTTTTAGTGAATTCTGAATAGTGTTTTATAATACCCAAAAATTTCAACTTTTCATTTGATTGCATTTACTACTACTGTTCTTAATCTTGTTAACTGTTCGAAAAAAGAAGTTAACTGAAATAAATAAACCCACCTTATTTATTATCATAGAATACCAATAAATAAAACACACATACGATGATGAAGTGTTTTTTATTATTTTTCAACCAAACAACATTTGGTGACTGACCGACCATTCATTCGGCTATTTAAATTCCATCATTTCGTTTATAAATCGAATTCCCATATATTAAATCGGGAGTATTTCCATGGACATAAACATGCATACCAACATACATAAATTAGTCAAAGGGACACATCATAAAGCATTTCGTGATATCATAAATCTTAAGCGGTGGTGGTTTGGCATGCGCATTACCATATTAATGTGTCTCCGGTCGATGATTAGCGGTAAGAGAGCGGCGCAGTGTGAGCATTTGGGTACCAACACCGTCGAATCATATGGGGCAGTAGTAGAAACACTACCATCAGCATCGGCAGCAAAAGCAGCAGCTCCAGTTAAACATTAACAGCAACAGCGGCAACAACATTCACCATAAATTTCACGGATGGCTGTTTGTTTGCTTGTTTAGAAATGGGTAACATTGTCAAGATTTCTTAGTTGGCTTCTTGAGAGGTGGATTTCCCTCATAACGTTGTTGTTTTTTTTCGGTTTCGGTGTTTTTGTTTTGGCGGCACTGATATCACATCGTAATCGAATTTCCAGTGAAACGATGAAACCTAAACGAGGAGCGCAACAACTTGTAACCTGAAAATTTATGCGCAAAAGTAGCATTTGTAGCAATATTTAAGTTAGCCATCCCATAACTCATTCCTCATGAGGGCTTTAGCGGTTTATTTGTTTTGAAATAATTATCGTCTTTAAAGTGGTTAAAACCAGGGCTTCGGAGTCGGAGTCTGAGTCGGAGTCTGGAGTCGGAGTCTAGCAAATTTTGCTGGAGTCGGAGTCGGAGTCTGGAGTCGTGAAAAAAAGCTCGACTCCGACTCCGGGCAAAATGTTTTTTTCAGCATTTATCAAAAGAGTTTTTATTTTTTTATGATAGAGAGATTAACTTTATTAAAATTTTGATAAATCGTTTATTCATTTTATAGGAAATCTATGAGTAAACTTGTAAGCAAAGGATTTATTATATTTAGTAATGTTCCATGACAATAGAATTCTAATTGCATCTTTCAATATGAATCGATTTCTTAATATACCATCACATTTATGACAAAACGTGTATACACTCTGGAATACTAGTTTTAGATCTCACATATTTATACTTCACAATATAATGTGGAAAAAGTATTACAGTCGACTCCGCTTTACTGAAACGGATAAAAATCAGCATATTTGTTTCAGTTATCCCAACTTCTTATAAGCGAAAATGTTTTCAGTTATCCGAACTTTGAATAAAAGTAAAAAAATCGGAAATCATACAATCATATACAGCTATTAACAGTTAAAAAATAAAAAATACATTTGACACGTACATCACCATAATTTACATATATATAGAAACTGGAAATCCCTATATTTTAACTGCTATATTTTGTATCGAATAAGTTGACCATATGTAGTATATAAGTACGGTAATCAGAACATTACCCTTCAAGAAAAAAATTAAATTAAATTTAACTACTTTATGATGAATAGGTACTTCAACAGTTTCTTCTGGAAGCCGCCCACTGTGAGTTATGACAGATACAATATGTTCTTCATCTTTTGACAATACCCGATTTGCATCTATATCACCGAATTTATTGTACATAAAGATATGCAGTTTTTACAAATAGACTTCAACAAGTGGCTGCATTTTACAAATAGACTACATCCATGCTGCACCTTGTAAAAATCATGGCTTCTTTAACGTAAAATAAGTGGTCATGAATCACATGCAGTCATAATGCAAGTATTTTTGGCCACAAATAGTTTTCTGCGATTTTACTTCTCCGTAACATCACTCATGTACTTCATTTCTAAAGTTCAAATAACGTCGCCACTGAACTATAATTGTTACCTCTAGAGTCGTTATTTTAATACAATTCAAATAATGCAAAAATCTAAATCACTGACTTCCTTGTTGCCTGTTTAGGTTGCATTTCTGAACAAATTAGTAAAGCATTTGCAGTGTTTTTAGGTGAAACTGATCTATGTCCTTCCATCATTTATTTTTGGATCCACTTCAATTGTGATCGTTTCTTTATTATACCCTCCATTCGTCGGAGACCTTATAAAGTATATATATTATTGATCAGCATAAAATTCTATGTCGATTTGAAGTCCGTCTGTCTGTTGAAATCAAGATACAGCTCGCATTTTTAAAGATAGAAAGTCCAAATTTGGTACAGAAGTTTTTATTACTTGCAGGATGGTTGGTATTGAAAATGGGATATATCGGTCCACGTTTTGATATAGCCCCCATAGAACGGTACCTCCCGATTTTCGGTATTTTTAAGGTTTTAGCTTCATTATCCCACCAAAATGGCTGAAATTTGGTACGTAGTCTTCTTTAGGGGTATAAAACTTTCCCCCAGAATTTTGTCGGTATCGGTCCACACCTTCATATAGCCCCCATAGAACGGTACCTCCCGATTTTCGGTATTTTTAAGGTTTTAGCTTCATTATCCTACCAAAATGGCTGAAATTTGGTACGTAGTCTTCTTTGGGGGTATAAAACTTTCCCCCAGAATTTTGTACGTATCGGTCCACACCTTCATATAGCCCCCATAGAACGGTACCTCCCGATTTTCGGTATTTTGAAGGTTTTAGCTTCATTATCACACCGAAATGGCTGAAATTTGGTACTTAGTCAACGTTGGTGGTATAAAACTTTCTCCCAGAACTTTGTCGGTATCGGTCCATGCCTTCATATAGCCCCCATAGAACGGTACCTCCCGATTTTCGGTATTTTGAACGTTGTGGCCTCAATATTCCACCGAAATGGCTGAAATTTGGTATTTAGACTTCGTTGGGGGTGCTCAAGCTTCCCCTTTAAATTTGTCGGTATAGGTCCACGCCTTCATATAGCCCCCATGGAAAGGTACCTCCCAATTTTTCGTATTTTGAAGGTTGTGTCTTCAATATTCCACCAAAATGGCTGAAATTTGGTATTTAGTCTTCAATGTGATATAAAACTGTTCGCCAGAAATATGTCTGTACAGGTCCACGCTTTCATATTGCCCCATTTCTGACTAAAATTCGTCGGTATAGGTCCACGTTTCGATATAGCCCCCATAGAACGGTACCTCCCGATTTTCGTAATACTGAAGATTGTGACGTCAATATCCAACCGAAATGGCTGAAATTCGTTATTTCGTCTTCCAAGAGTTATAAAATATTCCAGAAGAGTATTATCAGTATAGGTCCACGTCTTCCTATATCCGCATAGAAGCTAACTTCTTGATTTTCGGTATTTTTTAAGTTTTAGCCACATTCTCTTACCGTAATATAGGAAATTTGGTACTTAGTCTTCTTTGAGCCTAAAAACTTTCCGTCAGAAATTTGTCGGTATTGATCGACGTTTTGAAATAGCCCCCATAGAATGGTGCCTCACATTGTTTTACCGAAATTGCTGACATTTAGTATTAAGTCTTCTTCATACACGAAAAAACTAATTATTCCATTTTATTTCAATACAACTTGTGGTGGAGGGTATAACAAGTTCGGCCCCGCCGAACTTAACGCCGTTCTTACTTGTTTTTAAAGTTCGAGTTATTGTCGTCGTACTTCATTTCTAAAGTTCATAAGTTTCTTTTCCTGATTTGATTTCACATTTACTTTATTCTTTAAACTTTTTTGTCCCACATATATAACTAAAAAGAAATTAGAAGAAGCAAGTTATAGAAATGTTTAAATTATGTTAATAATCTATATCAATACTAAACGTTACGTCATTCTCCTGTCTTCTAATGAGTTTATTTAGTTCAAGATCTATTTACCAGATCATGTAAGTAGCACAACAACAACTGTATTTTGACCAAAAATTCTTCAAGACGTCAAAATATTTGTTTACGTTTTCATACAATTTATTCACAACAACAACAAAAATGACAGATTGAAACCAAGACGCTGGAGTTTTACGAAACCTTATAATTTCATCATGATCTAGTTATTGACAAAAATATGGCGACAATTTTTTTTTTCAGTAAAGCGGAGTGATTTCAATGGAAAGTCCAAAATTTTGCCAAAACTAAATTGCAGTTATCCGATATTTTCAGTTATGCGGAGTAAATAGTGAGAAATTTACCTAAAAATGTAATGGTGCAGGAACTCGATTTCAGTTGTCCGATATTTTTCAGTAAACCGACTTACAGTAAAGTGGAGTCGACTGTATAAGTTTATTTTGTCCACAATTAAGGGGTTATTACGAAAAATGAAATTTTTCATGAATTTTTAAAAGTAATCTACCAATTTTTTCCAAAAGACATTGTTTTCATCTGATTTATAATACCTTGAGATACTTTCAGATTTTTTTTTTGTTGAAAAATATTGCACAGTTTTCTGACAAATGGCCACCTACGAAACACTGTTTTTACTAAAGCAGTTTGCGGTGACCACTGTAGCTCGAAAACGAATAAACCGATCAGCATATGTTTTTTTGGGATCATTAAGAACATAATAATCGTGTACTTAAGCGAAACGAATTAAAAAATATGCATTTAAATAAATGTGAACTGTAGAAGTCAAATTTTACCTAAAAAAGTTGAGAGTTTTTTCGCCATAAATCCGTCAAAATTTTTTTAAAAAGACAATCTTTTTATACGTATAATAATCCCAAAATGCTATTTTGAGAAAACCGTGTTTCAAACTTCGATGTTACATACAAATCACAATGAATTTTCTCTTTCTAACGCTTATATCTCAGCTAATTTTTATCCGTTCGACATATTCTATTCTACATGTACTTTAAAATGAGTCAGCAAAAAATTATTGCTTTCGTAAAATCTGTAAGTAACAAATTACTGTTGGCATAACCATCTTCATATTTCGACAAAATAAAACGAAAATGATATGTGACCCGTCCGTACAAAAAAAATTTAATCAAACTCGTCAGTTCTACTTGTTTTTGTTTTAAATTGATAATCTACTGAAACTTTCTAAATTCTTTCTGTTGTTTTTGTTCTTTTTGATATAAGATACAGCAGATTCAATACGGAACATCAATTTTACATCGCATTGCATTACAAATTGTCTTAGAGAAAAGAACAGATAAGCATATAGGGTCCTAGTATAGGAAAAGTTGAAAAATTTAGCAAATTTTATTAATTTTTAGTGGTATAGGAAATTTCCCTCGGAGTCGACTCCGGAGTCGGAGTCGTGAAAAAAAACTGGCCTGGAGTCGGAGTCGGAGTCGAAGGAAAAATGGCTCGACTCCGAAACCCTGGTTAAAACTATTCTGTCTGAGTTGGATGAAAGATGTATAGGTTGGTTGTTGGTGGAGGGTTTTAGTTCGGAACATTAACCGGCCCATTACATTCAATGTGCGCAATCGGGTAAGTTGACGTTTAGGCGAAGCAGTTTATTTTATATTTGTGTAAAGGGAAATGCGTTTATTCCTACATGGAAATACGTTTATACCTTATTTTTGACCTTTTTTATAAATCGCAAATAAACTCTTCATAATTTAACGGAATACTGTTTTGGGGGAAAACAACAAGAGATTTGCATAAAAACCGTATAGAGTTTTTACATAATTTGCTGCCATAAACGAACAATTAATATGAAATTTTTTACAATGTTGGCCTTTACAATACATTTGTTATCTAACTGTATTTTTCAACAACCATTTAATAAATATGTCAATAATGTGGTGAAATCCGAAATGCGAGAATAAACTGTTGTTGTGAACTGTATTTGAAATACGTGTTGTAAAAGATATGATGCAAAATACCGCTGAAACAACACGAAGTTAGCATTTTAGGTTTCAGAATGTTCTGAGATCTTTATTTGGAATATTTTTGCAAAGGTTACTTGGTTCAACTCCCAATACCAGAATTTCAGCAATTACATAAAATTTTCTATATTTTACCGATTTTGATGCCCTAGATGGAGTTTTTCTTATGTGGTCTGTTCAAAAGATAAGTTTTGCTAGTTTAGGGCTACAATATTGCAAAAGATAGCAAGGCCGAATTTCTTATCGCTTGTGAGATACAGGTCTTTTTTGGTATAACGCCTTAGTATTACGTGTGAACGACTAAATGTACTAAATAAATTAAACACTCTCTCTACGTCGGTGAAGGGTATTTTTCAGGGTTTAAGCCACATTTTCCTACCGAATTTGGTGTAGATTGGCAGGGTAGTAAATTGGTACAGCTCCCATATAACGGTGCCGACCGATTTAAGATTTTGGAAGGCTTTGGACATATTTTGCACGCAATCAAGGTTTTAAATTGATTTATTGTTTTACAAGGTGAACAATTAATCCCTGCAGAAAAATGTCAATATAAGTGCACCCCTTTTTATACATTTTGAAAGTTTGAGCCACATTTTCCAACCGAATTGTTTGTAAATTGACAATTTGTATTCCCAGGGCATAGAAAACATCCTTATAAAGACAGGCAATTTGTCGAACTTTTAGTATAGCCACCACGTTTACGTGTTAGTATAGCCCTACTATGTTGCTGCATGCTGTGAGAACACAGCCCTCAGTAAGATATCAGACCCTCAACAACAACCACACTTAACACCAGTCGCTATTTTGGCAATCGTTGGAAATGCATAATTTTTGGAATTTAATTGCAATGGACTCCGAGGCAAGATCGAGGAAAGACTGAACTTTATGAGTCGGAAGAACATCATGGTTGCGGAGGTGCAGAAGCCAAGCTTAGCAACAACTGCAGTTTACAGCGTACTGAGAAATGATCGCACTAGAAGTGGAGGTTGACGGCTTTGTAATACAATACCGACCTATCTCGCTTGACCCTGGGTATAACGACCCGTACATGGAATGTATGGAGGTAGCAGCCTGGTGTGGAACTGCCGACGAAGATTTGCTTAAAAAATACATCCCGCTGATTAATAGCTGTACACATGGTTATATCACCAACATTAGCTTGCAATTAACCTGTTTCCGCGCGAGGAATATGCAAATAGCCGCCACTAAGTCTGCGGGCTCATTGTTCACCACATGGACTGCCGAGATGATCACAGAGTTGGATGTCCTGGTAGACGGTAATATTCGACAGAATATCTACGTCTCCCGCGCATGCCACAGCTGTCTGCGACAAGCTGTAGGAAAAAGGTGATCAAGTCCCTAACTGGCAGTACTTCGGGTGCAGACAAATAAACATTGATGTGACAGGTCGGTCTATGGTAAGCTATGTGACACCAGTGTTGTCCGTGAATATATGTGCAACGCGATGAACAATATTCCAACCTGTCAGAGCGCCGCCCTAAGAACTCCAACAGTGTACCTCCTCATGTCATCAGTAGACAATGTGCTTGGGAAGACGAAGATTTTGATAACATTTACACAGATACAGTCCCTGATGCCTTAAATAACTATCGTGTGAATGCGGCCCTATGAGTACATCCCCCATTGCAGCTGGGGAACGTCAGCTGCCACGACAAACGAGAGTAGTTTTGACTCAACTAGTTCAGGACCCCACAGTCGTCTAAAATCAAGGACTGATGACACTGACAAAACTACATATATCATACAGCTCTTGAACTAAAGTTTTAGTTAGTAGTCTTTGTGGCCTTTGTTGCAACGCTAATAAAGGTACCGCCTAATTTAGGCATTTGAGGTATGCGTGGTCGAAAAACTTCTTCACCCAAAATTGTGGAAAGGAAATTTGTTACTCTATTTTATTTTAAAATATTTTATAGTGGAAGTTATAAAAAACCGGTCATTCCACTTTACGATTTGAATTAATATTCTGTTGAGTTGACCTGTTACGACCTATTGACAAATTAGGAGTCTGCCGTAGTTTTACACATACAGCCATTATGCTACGTTTCTCGGGTGGTTAAATCCCATCATCAGGCATATTAAAAAGTTATTTTAGAGGGTAGACGAAGTCTTAGCCTGGTAACTACCATTTATATGTTAATCATTCGATTAATGTCAGTTATTTAATCCAAACATTTCCTATAGTCCGACTTGGCTGCTAACCCCATTTTTCAATGTTATATAACAAATACTACTATGGTAGCTTATTTCCATCTTTATTTGTATTTGTCCTTCTGTATCAGAAGGTTTGATCATCAATATTTGTCATCAGAAGTTTGTGGCCCGGGACTTAGGTCATAACAGCCCAACTCGAAAAAGAATGAATTCAAATATCACTATAATATAACCTTCGCCTTAATAAGGCAAAAATAAAATAATGGAATTCGATCCTGTGTCTCCAACAACCAAGTTACACGCTGAAACGTCGGAAACCGTGTAACTTGGTTGTTGGAGACCCAGGTTCGAATTCCATTATTTTCTTTTTGCCTTATTATACGTTTTGGAACCAGTACAAGGAACTAGGAACTAGATTACCCAACTCTACAAGAATCTACTATTTTTTCGATAACATAAAGAACAAGTAAGAAAACATTAAGTTCGGCCGAACCGAACTTTTTATACCCTCCACCAAAATTTAATTGAAAGAGAATGGAATAATTAGTTTTCTTTCATCTACGAAAGTACTTAGCTCCGCCTAATTACCAAATTTCAACCATTTGGTGGGATAATGAAGCTAATATCTTCAAAATACCGAATATCGGGAGGTACCGTTCTATGGGGGCTATATGAATGCGTGGACTTATACCAACAAATTTCAGGTGGAAAGTTTTATACACCCAACTATAACTAAATACCAAATTTCAGCCATTTTGGTAGGATAATGAGGCTAAAACCTTAAAAATACCGAAAATCGGGAGGTACCGTTCTATGGGGGCTATATCAAAACGTGGACCGATATATCCCATTTTCAATACCAACCATCCTGCAAGTAATACAAACTTCTGTACCAAATATTGACTCTCTATCTTTAAAATTGCGAGCTGTATCTTGATTTCAACAATCGACATAGAATTTTATACTGATCAATAATAATGTATATTTCGATGTGTTACAAACGGAATGACAAATTTAAAATTTGTTATCGTAGTAAAAATTTGTAGATTCTTGCAGTTTCTTGAACTGACATATTATTAAAAGTGTTGTAGATGGTCTTCAAATATGTGATTAGCCTCTTCTAAAACAAGTATAAAGACAATGATCGCCCAAGATTCAATATGTAAGAACCAATATTCGTCATAAAATCAGCTTATAAGTTATCTCCCACCTCCGTTGTATCAGTTGCCAGTTTCTGGAGGATCATTCAATCATTCAACTTCTTTGATTTGGTAGATTTTTTTAAACATCCACCAGCCTAAAAATATTTTAAAATTCATTAAGCTAACACCTTTGAAAATACTTGCATGTCATAATCTAGACAATCTCAGTTTTTTTGTTTTTAATATTTACTTTAGCCGCAGTGTTTTTCTTCTGCTTTTAATTTCGTCAATATTTATGACGGCAGGCCACGAAAACAATATGACAAAGAATTCATTAAAAGTATGAAAAAAGTAATTAAAACTTGAATAATGAATTCAATTCAATTTGTTCTTTGCATTCTGAGCGACATGGAACTTTTTGCTTCCTAACTCTTCCAATCTGGCGCCCTGTTTTTGATTTAATTGCCATTTTTTCCATGCTGCCTGCCACTGGCATTGGCGTTTTGTAAGCGGGTCTTGTTTTTTGTAATCTCGTGGTTAAAATCTGCCACTGATTGTTGTTTTTTTCACTGGAGTTGGCGTTTAAATGCAAAAGCAACAAAAACACAAATTTTAACATTCCAATTTGGGTTTCGTGGGCTTTAGTTTCAGTATATATGTACATATGTATGAATATTACAAGCGTTGCAACAATGGGGAGATATCTACAGCAGATAAGTGTAAATAAGAAAAATTCCTTAATTATGACAACATTCGTTGGTAATCAGAAATTTTTGTTCTTTTCAGTGTGTTTTTTAATAGCCAACCATTTGTATTTAATGAACTTTCTTCTTCTTTGTTTGTTGTGCTTTCGCAAATTCGCTGATGAATGTTTGTCAGCAGAAGCTATGCTAGAAACATAAACGCAAACGCCCGAAATTTTAATATTTCATCTTGATTACGAAGTGAGAAAATAAGGCGGGAGAAATTTGAAAGTTTTTTAACGAACATATCGCGCATCGGTTACAGTCATTGCCGAAGCGGAATAGCGAGGATTAAACGTGTTTGCTATTCTATTATTTTAAACAGAGAGCAATGTTATTGGTGGTGCCGAATCTGTTTTTCTCTTCTGTAACTAGTCGGTTGCAAATGTAAACAAAATTTTGAAAAAAAAGTAAGAACGGCGTTAAGTTCGGCTGGGCCGAACTTGTTATACCCTCCACCACGAGTTGTATTGAAATAAAAAGAAACGATTAGTTTCCTTTCGTTTATGAAGAAGACAAATACCAATATTTCTGTAAAATAATGTGGCTAAAACCTAAAAAATACCAAAAATGAAGATGTATGCTTCCATGGGGAATAAAGGAAGACCTGGACCTATACTAATAATTTTTCTGGAATATTTTACAACCCCATAGAAGACTAAATAACAAATTTCAGTTATTTCGGTGGGATATTGACGTCACAACCTTCAGAATTACGAAAATCGGGAGGTACCGTTCTATAGGTCTATATGAAGGGGTGGACCTATACCGAAAAAATTAGAAGGGAAAGTCAAATACCCCCAACGAAGAGTAAATACCAAATTTCAGCCAATTCAATGGATTATTGTGTCCATAACCTTCAAAATACGGAAAATCGGGAGGTGCCGTTCTATATGAAGGTGTGGACCTATACCGACAAATTTCATATGGACAGTTTTATACCCCAAACGAAGACCAAATACCAAATTTCAGCAATTTCGGAGGAATATTGAGGCCACAACCTTCAAAATACCGAAAATCCGGAGGTACCGTTCTATGGGGCTATATGAAAGCGTGGGCCTATACCGACAAAATTCTGGAGGACAGTTTTATACCACCAACGAAGCTTAAGTACTAAATTTCAGTCAATTCGGTGTGATAATGAAGCTAAGACCTTCAAAATACCGAAAATCGGGTGGTACCGTTCTATGGGGGCTATATCAACACATGGACCAGCCCATTTGCAATACCAAACATACTAGGAGTAATAGAAACTTCTATAACAAATTACTAAGCTCTATCTTCAAAATTGCGAGTTGTATCTTGATTTCAACAGACGGACACGGTATACACGATATAGAATTTTACCCCGAGCAAGAATATATATACTTTATATGGTCCCCGATAAATATTTCGATGTGTTACAAACGGAATGACAAATTTAATTATACTCTCCATATTATGGTGGAGGGTATAATAATAAAATTATCTTACATAGGTGGTCAGATACAGATATGCCGTGTTTAACGTGGGTACCTACTTTCCGGTATAACCGATGGCGTTCAGACTACACTGAGCGGATTACGAGCGACCAACCAACAGTTTGATCCTGTTCGCTACCTTATATCGGTGCGAAGACCACCTAAAATTCCTGACTATTATGGCGCAGAGAGCAGGTTGTAATGCAACTCCATATTCAAGCCGAAGGCTCCACCCGCGATTTGGATACAACCACAACCACCACAATACTCACACAAGGGGCCGACACCAAATAGACCCAAGGGCAACCGCTACCCGTGATCCCAGAAATAAGTCTCTATTACTACCTCATCCCCAAAGGGAACCGGGACTGGTGGCCCACATGGTCTGATACAGAACACTTGTCTAATAAGCCGAACATAGTATAGGTTCCGACTACCTCTGATTTCTTGCTTTTTCTTTCCAACTTTTGATATCATTGATCGCTTGTACATACTCTCGATATATTGGCCTTCCGCATTTTATCTTTTTCCTTTTTATGACATGACCTAGCCAGCCAATCGTATAGGCTGTACGGCTCTTGGTTATTCACGTAAGTGTGGTAGGGCAGTTAAGATGGTTGTATCGCATATATTGCCCCATAGGTCTTTAGACGGATACACAATCCCGAAATTTCTTCCCATTCTGCTTTGATTTTTCAGCTGCAATAGATGAGGGATTTTCTCCGCACGATAGTTTTTATGGCGTTTGACACTGCACCTGCGTAAATACAATGCAAGCCTGCTTGATAGGCTTGTTGATATAGTGCTGCTCTCTTATTTCGTAAGACTCCTCTCTCTACATCATAAATATCCTTAATGACATGGCTGACTGGGGGAGATTGACATACATTGAATGCATGGGCCAGATTTGTGGCACCATAAGGTCCATTGTGCTTCGTCATTTTTGTTTCCAGACCATCCGGACCAATTGCTGTGGAGCTCTTGGCGGCTTTGATGCTTTTCAGCACATTTTCCATTGTGATGGTGGCTGTGTCCCTGTCCGACCTTAGGTCGGGCAAAGCTATTTTTTCTCGCGATCTGGTATTTGTGAGTGCTCTACAAATTGTCTGCAGAAGGCCGTTGCAGTACGGGAAGGTGTTTTTGTGTTCGACCCCAAACACCTTCCCGTACTGCCCCGGACCCACGATCAACTTGCCCAAGGACTGCAACATGCTACCAACACAGGACCAAAAAAGCAACTGATGCTGCACCTCCGCAACCACGTTTTGTTCTTCCGACTCATATAGTTCAGTATTCCCTCGATCTTACTTCGGAGTCCATTACAATTAAAATGCAAAAATGATTTATTGGATTCATGATTGGATCCGCAACGACCGGTGCTAATGTGCGGCTGCTGTTAGGTGAATAGTGGGGGTGTCTCGAATTCTGATGACGACGATGACTAACCGATGTTGTATTCTCTAGTCCCTGTCGTAGTCCATCAGATGAACGAATCCAGAACACGATCTGAGATGCACACATTCCCGACATTTAATACTCATTAAAATTGGTCCTGGGGTTTTCTCCGTCCCAGCACGGGCCAGAAGAATTTGGATTAGGCATTCCGGATACGCTGCTCCAAATACAGAACAATTAAACAAATACAAACTTGTGTACTCTAAGGTGGAATCCGCTGGCCGGAACGCTGATATAGTGAGGTTCCGGGTCGAAGAACCTGCCACCGTGGGACTATTCCTTCCATTATCTTCACTGATTTGTCCTGTCTTCGTAGTTTTATATATTCACATTGTTGCACATTGTTATCACATAATTCTTTGATCTACCTGACACCATTCTAACAAACATTCCTAAACATTACTGAATACAGATCAGAAGTACGTTTTCAAAACTCCAAATAATTGTTTGTTTGAACTAATTTAAATTTACTAAGATACACCCCTTTTATAAATTAACTAAACAAAGTTCTGCTTAATTTACAAAGTCACTTTTAATCCAAAACAATCGCCCGTAAAGTGTTTACCGTTCATATAAGGCTTATATCAAATAATCCTTTCTGCTTAAAAGGATTACAAGCAATGACCGGAAAATGAAAAGTGAATCTTTTCCCTCCGACTTACTTCCACCCCTTTTCCACGGTATGGCACACACATTGAAAGCGAAGAAGCGAAACGATGCATCGATGTTGTTGTCAATAATTTGCGAAAGGCGTTCAGTTTTAGTAAACATAGCCCGGATTACAAGAACAAATCCGGCTTATATCCTTTAGGCAAGGATATTTGCAAGAATATTTAGTATTTGCAAAAATCTCTTAAGAAATTTCGTACACAAAGAGGTGTTTTATTGTTATGGCTTGTAACTCCTTCACTAAATGGGCGGACGGACGGACAGGCGGACGAACGGATATGAGACGAAATTCTAATCTGTTAATCCTTCTTCATGTCTTTATTGCTTGTGCGTGGATGTGTTTTTGCAATTCCGCTCAGATTTGTGCCAGACATTTAGTTGATCTAGACTGGCTTATCCTTTGCCAAATCCTTTGGGCAGGTAATCGGTTGTGTGCAGAATCCTTTGCTAGTGTCTTCGAAACAAAACGAAGGAGTTGTAGTCCTTTCACAATTGTGTTGACAAAGGCGTGTTTCATTTTGGGTATTTAAAAGGATTACGGTAAAGGATTGACTTTGTGTCCTTGACTCAGTGCAAATTTTCGCTAAAGATCCGCGAATATCGTCGCTTCGATTGCTTGTGTGCATGCGTGTGTGTCTATGCAACAACGCTAATGCTGCTTTGAATTTTCCGCGAAACAGCATAATGAGCTAAGGTCTAGATGACCAAGTATGTCGTGTCACACAAAAAGGTTATGAGAAAAGGATAGTTCAACTCAACCCTTAGGCCGGCTTACTTACTAAAGGGTAAGATTTGTAGTAAAGGGATAACTTTGGAAGTTGGTGTTTAGTATTCGGAAGAGTTTATGATGGTGTGTTGTGCTTGTGTGTATAAGTGTGTGTGAGTGGGTATGAGTCTTATGTTAGCAAGAAAAATTACCGTTTATTGCAAAAGAGTTAGCGACATTTTATGGCTATGCGTTTTTTAACTTCGCCAGAAGCAATTGCAGTTTATTGCAAAAGAGTTACATGAGTTTTTATGAGCAGTTTAGGTTTTTTAGTTAAGCGAGAAATGTTTTTTCGTAGAATTCTCCTTGTAACCTAACGTAACTCTTTCGTCATTTGTGCATAAAGGTTTTAGTTGACAGAAGTTGTTGCTTTTTTGCCTTATGGAAATTACTTGGGAAATGTTATGTATTAGGAAGCAAACAATTAGTTTGTTAGTTTACCTTGAAGGGTTATTTAATATTGAATTATGCTGTTTTTTTGGGAACTTTTTTAGAAGTAATCAAAATTCGCAGAAATATGAAAAAAGATGTGTAGTTTTTTATGCTGAAAAATGAATTACGCTGAAAACTGTTATTTTGAAATACATTTTGCATGTTAGAAGGAAAACATTCTAAATAAATCATATTTTTTTTTGCAATAATATGAAAAAATGACTTTTTTAGTTTGTACGTTTTTTGTAATATTAAATTTTTATTTCGAATTATATGTTTTTTTCTATAAAATACACATGGTTGGAGTACTAGTCTAGTTGTTATGGATATAAAAGTAATAATTCCGATAATGAACCGATGTAGTCCATCTTTCAACATTGCCTCTGGAAAATAGCTAATTGGTTAGTCTCTTCCAAAAGGTGTACACTGCAGGATTTTGAGACAATAAAACATTTCTAACGACTAGACTCACCAAAACTCATGCGCTTAGTTCAACACAACTAAAAACATTTTATGGCCTCGCTTAAAGTAAAATTGGAATCTGGCGGTACCGTCATCTAATGACTATATCATCTGTCTACATTTTAAGGTGGACAAGTTTTTTAACCACTTTGCAACGACCGGCCAAAAATACTTCCTATGCAGATATCAATACGAAAATTGCAGTAAAGGTTAGTGAACCAACGAAAATAATTACATTTAGGTAAAGGTCCCATAGAATGGTACCCCTCGATTGCTAATATTCAATGTAAATTGCTAAAATTTAGCAAGTAAACCTTCTTAAAAAAATTTCCAAATCGGTTCAACTTGTTGATAGGGTCGTCATATAACGGTCTCGCCCGGTTTTCGGAATTTTTAAGATTGTCTTTCCACATAGAATGGTACCGCTGAAGGTTTTAGCCATAATAAAAATGGCTGAATTTTCGAAATTACACATAGAGGACCACGTTCAGACATAGTCTCCATATAACTGTACCCCAGTTACTATATACATGGAAACCTGAAATTTTTCTCCTGCACATTCGAACAATGACAAAAGCACCTTGGATACCTTCTTTAGTATTTATGGAAGGTATCTTAAGTATTTAATAGGCAAAAACCTGCAGGGAATATATATTGAAACTTGTGATTTTATGACTACAACTGATATAAACCAGTAAGGAAAGAATCAAAGTCGAGCGGGCCGACTATATGATACCCTACACCACCACAATTTCAATATAATTTGGCGAAATTGTTTCTAGAATAAATTTTTTAAAAATTGGGCAGAATTTGAGTGTGTTTTTCAACAAACACCTTAAGTCGGGCGAAAATATATATGGGAGCTATATCTAAATCTGAACTTATTTTCACAAAAAAAATCATGTAAAAAATTATCAGTCGGTTCTTCCGACGGACATATACCCTTAGCCTATGCGAATTGAAACTTTCATCTACGGACAGATCGAATGTATTTAGAGTCTTTTCAGAATTTTATGGCTCCTTTTGAACATTTGAACTTGCCGACAAAAATGTGGATTAGGATTAAAGTTCAAAAGTGTTGCGGAGGTGGTACTTGAAGGAATGAACCAAGTGGATCTTATTTTGGGAGCCATATCTTTTTGCCTAAGGAGAGGACCGATATGGGCCACTTTAGAAGTTGAACTAAATTTGGATAAACTATTGGGAGATCCAAAGTTTTTACCAAATTGGTTGCCGCGTTCTAGAGATATCGTGCATACTATTTTAGTCACAATTTTTAAATATTGGGGAGAAGCACAGAAAGTTGTTGGGCGGTGTTGCCCATCTTCGAACTGAAACTAATTTTGGAAAAAATATGGCGAAGACCAAATTTTGGACCAAATCGGTTGATCAGTTCGAGAGTTATCGTGCTCTCTAGCCACTGCATACATATGGTGCCATTATGCTACGATCGTTTGGCTAGTGGTTTAGTTCAGCTCATCAGGCACAACATCTAAATATGCCTGATGAGCTGAACTAAACGACCAGCGAAACGATCGTAGCGTAATGGTTGGATGGGTGTGGACTTGGCTAGATAACACTTTTTCAGTACAAAACTCCTTAGGTCATGATAACTCAATTAATTCAATTAAATAAACATTGACATTTTAATTTTAATGGGGAAATGACATTACAAATGACCTTCAGAAAACACTTGTTTTGAATAATGAGTCAAAAACTTAAAAAACACATCACTGTATAAAAATTAAGATACATATTATTTTAATTGTTAATATTCCACTTTGACCTTTAGCAGTAAATATGAACATATAGGGCCTGTTTATGTATGTCGATAAGAAAATGAATGCGTAAGAAAAACTACCAAATTTGAGTGTGTTTTTCAAATTTGTCTCTTTTTTTTTGTTTTGAAGCAAAAGCAAGGCAATTAATATTTCCAAAACTAAAGTTTGGGTGTGTTTCATGCGCACACATTTTCGTTTTGAAATACATAAACAGGGGGATAATGTACCAATAACACTGGCTCAAAACCCTAAAACAGATTTGGGTTCTCAGGACAACATTTTTAAGAGACCCTTATATACAATGGGTCCCCAATATTTAGCGCTATACTTAACAAGATTAAAGATAAAGATAGACCCCAAGTATGTTTGGACGAAATGTGTTTCAGACAATTTGGAGTCGATTTAGCAATGTCCGTCCGTCCGTCTGTCTGGCTGGTGCGCGAACGGATGAACCGATTTGGTCCAAAACTTGGCTTTCTCAATATTTTGTCCAAACTTAGTTTATGTCCGAAGATGGTTATGGTTATATCGGTCCACTCCTTCCGGTACCTCCCCCACAAAAGTTCGAAAATTTTCGGAAAATTTGTGCGCACGATAACTCTTGAAGGGAGTAACCGATTTGGTCCATACTTTGCACATCGTGACATTTCTGCCAAACTTAGATGAGGATCTTATATGGACTCAATCGGTCCATGCCATCGGGTACCTCCCACACAAAATTTCGGAAAAGTTCAGTTTAGGACCAGCTCTCGAATCGTTTTGATTTTTGTTGTAGTTGCTTGTATTCACGGCCCCCCATACGGCGGTACAAGTTTTACTAGGGGCAAATCCATACTTGCTGAGAAAATAGCCTGAAAGGTTCAAAAACCCCTATGACACCGTGTGTAGTGGTTGGAGCGCAAGATAACTCTCGAACGGATCTGTCGGTTCGATTCGAAATGTGACTTTCATAATATATTGTCCAAACTTAGTTTAAGTTCGAAGATAAGCCATATCGGTTCACTTCTTGAGGTACCTCCCCCACAAAAGTTCAAAAATGTTCGGAAAAATTGTGCGCACGATAACTCTTGAAGGGAAGGACCGATTTGGCCTATACTTTACACCAGGGACGTAGCCAGGATTTCATTTCGGGGGGGCCACCTGACCAAATTTTTTAAAAGTTCATGTTAGCGAAAATTTCTTATTTAGCAATGTTGTAAACCTTATTTTATACTTATATTACTGATGAAATAATTTTCATTACTATTTTTTATTTAATTAAAATTTCAATTTTAAAATTTCTTCTTGTTTTCAGAACTTTTTTGACAATATAGCAGAGTTAATATATGTTCAAAACAATGGATATATTAATAATCACATATACTTTTGGGTGTATTATTTATCAAATAACTCACAACTACAGTGAATGTTATGTAATTCAGTGATATCACTCCGGTAAGACCAAAAGAAAGAGTATACAATCGGAAAACCTTAAAAATATCTTAACATTTAATTTTGTTGTTTACATGGTATGTTGAGGACCATTCCTTTGTTTCCTACTTTACAAAAGTTCAAAATCACGGCTTCAATTTTCCACTCCAATTTTATTTAGAAATTTATGGAAGGAAATTGGAATTAGTAGAGAATTAATTTATGCAGAGGAAACGTTCCACTAGTATTTTTTATATTTACAGGTAGATTTAGGAGTTATATAAATAAAGGAAAAAACGCCGAGACACGTGTCTTCTTTTTTCGTATTTTATCACGCTGCGGTGTCAGAATATGGTCAGTTTTTTCAATTTCTGAAAGTCAGGTGTCCAATCGTTGTTACTGTTATTGTAGTTATTCCCTAAAGATATTTTGGTGTCCAATCGTAATCACAAAGAATTTCTGAAGGCCAATAGTGGGTTTCTTGATAGAGAACTAATACTGAGCAATAGTGAGTCTATCCATGATGAAATTCTAGCACCCAATAGCGGGTATGTAATGACAAATTCTGTCGCCCAATCGTGCATCTGTCAATAGACTATTTTGGCGTCCAATCGTCGGACTTCTCTTATAGAAATTCTAGTTTCCTATCGTGGATTTTCTCATAAATTGATCAGAATCTAGGAATTTTAGCAAAACTCCATAAACACAATTTTTCCCAATCTACATTTTTTATACTCTCAGCCTTTAGTCAAAATGTGCCTCATCGAAATAATGGTTTTAGTGCCAAAGTGTGTTTGGAAGAAATCTATTTCAGACAATTTTTAGTCGACTTAGCTATGTTTTTCCGTCTGGGTGGCTGCCTGGAGAACACGATAATTCTCGAACAGATCAACCGATTCGGTCCAACATTTGGACTTCGTCATATTTTGTCCAAATATCGATCCACTCTTTCGATAAACTTCCACAGAGAATTTCAAACCTTTTTAAGAGAAGTGCAGTTTAAGACCTCTCTGGATAATTAGTAAACATACCTGTGTAAGCTTAAGACCTCAGTAATCATGGCTTCACTTCCTTTATGCTAATAATTCAGTTATAAGTAAAAATATGAAATAAATAAATTAATAAATAAAAAGACCTCTCAGGAAATGCTTGGTTTTTTTTACAATAATTGTTCTCGGGGCCCCTATTACTACAATACAGGTTTCTTTTTTCAGGGACAAGTCCATACTTCCAGAGAAAATGGCCCGAAAGCTGTAAGGAACACCTAGGGCCATCATGTATAGTGGCCGGTGCACACGACCAGTTTCGAACCGGATACTGCTTTGGTCCAAACATTGTTTATAGCAATATTTCTGCGATCCTTATAGTTCGTAGATGGTGATTTTCGGTCTACTCCTTCCGGTATTTCCCCCCAAAGTTCAATAATTTTAGCTACAGTGGTATGTGTGATTTTTCTTGAACGGAGCAACAGATTTGTTCCAAACTTTGGTTTTAGTAATATTTTGTCCAAACTTAGTTTAGTTGGAAAATGGGTACATCCCAAAAAACCTTCAAAATATTGTTTAATGCAGTTTAAGATCGGTATTCCTTTTGTATAGAGCGGTATTATGTTTTTGGTGGCAAGTCCATATTTCCTAAAAAAAAACTGAAACTTATACTGGGACGCACCGAAATAACTGGTGGGCGCAATATCTTTTAAAAGGAATGACCCCCAAAATAAGATCTACTTCCAAAATGAACTATGTCGGTCCGGTCCATTTCTTCAGGTACCTCCTCCGTAAAATTTGTGATCAATGATAAAATCCATATTTTGTTGGTGAGTTCATACGTCCGAAAATGGCTACACAATTCTGAAAATCTCGTATTACATAGCTTTGGGTTAAAGGATTTTGGTGGTGTAGCCGATATTCGATCTGTCCATATATTAAAGTTTCAGTTCACACAGGCTCAGGGCATATTCCTGTCCGCAAAGCGGACTGATACTTGTTGAGATTTTGACGAAGTTTTTTTTTTTTTTTTTTTTTTGATTTCGTTTGTCGTCACAAAGTCCTTTGCCGAAGAAGGAAAAGCAACATTTCTAGAAAGGTGCAACCATTTAAAGTACTTCCCAAAGTACAACGCAATCAGTAATGGACAGAAAAATGCCTGAAGATGGAATTCAATGTAATTTCGAAATATTGGAAATAATATGCAAGAAATAAAATATAAAGATTGACCTCAATCTCACCCTCTGGCTACGTCGGTGCTTTACACATCCTAATATATCTACCAGATATAGATCAGGTTTAAATATGGACTATATTTGTCCATTCCTTCGGGTACCTCCCTCACAAAATTTCGGATAAGTTCACTTTAAGGCCTGCCCTTGACTAACTTTAATTTCTGTTTAAGCAACTTTCAATCGCTGTCTCAATTACGATGGTAAAAGTTTTTTGAGAAAACCGCCCGAAAGTTGTAAAAACCCCTATGGCACCATATGTAGTGGCTGGAGAGCTCGAACCGAATACTGCGTTCGTCCACACTTTGGATATCGTAATATTTCTTGAATATTAGATGAAATTCGAATGTGGTGCTTAAAGGTCCACTCCTTCTGTTACCTCCCCCAGCGACCGATTTGGTCCAAACTTTCGATCTCTAAATATTGTCGAAACTTTGTTTATGTTCAAATTTGGGCGCTATCTATTCAATTCTTGGAGTACCACCATGTTCAACATTTTTGTGTGGTTCTGTTTGAGGATCCTTTGGACATTTTTACATAAGTTTTTTTTTTGTGGAAAAAAGTATTTCTATCCACACAGGCTGAGGGTACATCTCTGTCGGCAAAGCCGACTGACACTTTTTTACTTGTTTTCATATACATGCATATTATGCTTGTTGTGTGTTCGATTGAAGCAGTTTTTATACCCTACACCACTATGTGGAGAGGGTATTATAAGTTGGTTTTGCCCAAAAAGTTTGTAACGCATCGAAATAATGGTCGGAGACACATACATATATATAACAAAATGAATGTCTCGACGAGTTGAGTCTATCTGGCTATGTTTGTCCGTCCATTCATCCGTCCGTCTGTCCATCTATACCTTGTAATCACGCTACAAGTCGCAATTTTGATCGGATCGTCACAAAATTTCGGAGGGGACCCCCGAGGTCGCATAATATTTAGGGATAGGAATGGACAAAAAACATATTTGGAGAAAAAGTTAACGTTTTTTCCCAAAGCGAATGTATCAGCTTCTATAAGGGGTATACCAAAGTAGAAAATAGAAAATATCAACTTTCTAACGACGTAAAGTAGGTTGTCGTAGGCGGTCAAACAACGAAGATTTATTATTTATTATAATGACGAATATCACAGCTTTGGTTGGAGAGTTTGAAAGTAGAAAATCCCATCTTTACAATGGTGAAAAGTATGTTGTCGTAGGGGGCCAAATAACGGAGATAGGATCGTTACGAACTTTTGGTGGTTAATGGGGGCCCCGGAGGGAAAGAAGACTATTGATTTTGGTGATGGCCGGATAATACTCAGGGGTCGTAATGTGCAAAAAACTTATGTGGAGAAAAAGTCAACGTTTCATACCAAAGCAAATATCTCAGCATCTATAAGGGGTATACAAATAGCAAAAACTAAAAATTAAAGTAGAAAATATCACATTTTTAACTATTTAAAGTAGGTTGTCGAACATCGAAGATATCTCAATAGTCGCAAATAAAACCCAACTTTTCATTTTTGCTATTTTAATTATAATGACAAATATCACAGCTTTGTTTGGGGACCTTACAAAAGCAAAGCCTTGCTATGAAATTGGAAAATCCCATCTTTACAATGCACACTGGTCCCAACCTGCGACAAAAATCGAAAAATCGATTTAAGCAAATCTCTGCGACGACAATTCAGCAAATTTTCTCTAAACATATTATATTTTAATATTCCAGCACAGTTTTTGTAATTTATAACGGTATTTAACAAATCAAAACAGAAGAATTTTACATTTACGTATGATCTCTTAAAAACTTTTATAACATCAGTAAGGTTGTGACTTCTTAAAAGGCAAGTAACTCAAAATTGAAAGGATAAAATTATTTTTTTTTTCGAAATGGAAGTTTTAGTACAAGGGATTCTAATTACTTTTACATAAAAATGTGTACACATTATTTCCATAAAATGGGCTGGAAATCACATTTTTTATAATACTTTTTTTGTGGATTTTTTTCCCAAGTCCTAAAAATTGAAGTAGAGTTTTAATAACTTCGCCATCCTTCGCCACTCTCCAATTTTTTTGAGGAATGTTCGAAATAGTGCCAAGTTTACAAAAAAATTAGTTCCAGCTGCATATATTTGTATTTCCGTGTGTGAATTGGGAATTCTGAATGAAATTTAACACTTTAGAAAAAATAGTTTTTGATTTCCTTAATTTTTTGTTGTGTTGATGATGCACCTCAGCAAACCATTTCAGTACATTTTCAGATTTGTTTGGCAAACGGTTGCGGAGATATCGCGCTCTGAAAAAGTCGTATTCTATAAAAACATAATTCCTTTTGATTTAATATAATGATCTAAATACACTCCACGTCAGTAGAATAGAACACCTAAATTTCTGTTAATGTTAGCTTATTTATCCCGAAGCGAATGAATCTACGTTTTTAATCTTGTAGGGATTTAAAGCCAATGATGTTCCGTATCAAACACAGAAAAAATTATGTTTCTAGCTTTTCGCGAAATGATTTTCTGATCATTTTTCCGATAGTACTATGAAAAATAGGCATTTATTTTCGGTCATCAGGATAGAACAGTCATTTTATTTTCGCGAATTGTGGAGATATTAACGCCGAATTTTCTTTCAGTCGATAAAGCGGGGCTTTCTTATCATTTTTCACCAATAAAACCATATAAATAATTCCGCAAACGCCGAAATAACAGCGTAAACGGGTTTAAATTTACAGATAATTGAAACATCTCGGAATATCAATAAGAGTCGCGCAGTGTATGTCATATTTCTTCACAATAAGATAAAATATGACACAGACGGATACATTCGAGTGCTGCGGATGCTGATAACATGGAACATTTTCAAAATAAATATGAAAAACGTCAAAATTTCTTATAAAAACCTTGATGTGTTGTCCAGTAAAATGATTTTTCCGCGAACAAGTCTGCCGTTTAAAGCTTCGGAAATATGCTGCACATTTAGAGGAAGATAATCTGATATGGAAACAACCGCTATTTTAATACACTGAGCGAAATTGTAGTACTTTTTAAAAGCAACTTACGCAACCTTAAACCTCAATTTCCATGACTGTGATTTTCCGCGAAAACGGGGCTTTTACATATGCGAGTTCAGTTAGAAAAACGACTTATTCGTAAAATCCGGTATGGAGAGCATAACCTGGTCCATTATTATTGGAACTTAACACTATTGAGAACAGTCGCGGACGCCGAAATAAGAACACATATAAAATGCAAAGTCCAAAGGGTGTGTTCAATTTGAAAAATGTGCTAAAATTTCCCTCAGTGTATTGAAATAGCGGATGTTTTCATATCAGATTATCTTCCTCTAAATGTGGAGCATATGCCCAAACCTTTAAACGGCAGACTTGTTAGCGGAAAATCACTTTATTGAAGAAAAAATCAAGGTTTTTATAAGAAATTTTGACGTTTTTCATACTTATTTTGAAAATGTTCCATCTTTTCAGCATCCGAAGCACTCGATTTTATCCGTCGAGGTTGTTTGCGTCATATTCTATCTTATTGTGATGAAATATGACATAGCTGCGCGACTCTTATTGATATTCCGAGATGTTTCTATTATCTGTAAATTTAAACCCGTTTACGCTGTTATTTCGGTGTCCCCGGAATTATTTATATGGTTTTATTGGTGAAAAATGATTAGAAAGCCCCGCTTTATCGACTGAAAGAAAATTCGGCGTAAATATTTTCACAATCCACGAAAATGAAATGACTGTTCTATCCTGATGACCGAAAATAAATGCCTATTTTTCATAGTGCTATCGGAAAAATTATCAGAAAATCATTTCGCGAAAAGTTAGAAACATAATTCTTTCTGTGATTGAATCTGAACATAATAGGCTTTAAATCCCCACAAGATTAAAATAGTAGATTCTTTCGTTTTGGGATAAATACGCTAACAATAACAAAAATTTAGGTGTTCTATTCTACTGACGTGGAGTGTATGTTCGCCAATAGGAAAACTATAAGGTAACAAGTTAAAAAGTTTAGTTCGGCCGAGCCGAACAATTTTTGACAATTGACAATTTTTGGCCAAATGTCAAACGACAGGTAGTTCAGTCAAAAAATGTGGATAGAATCAAAACACCTAATATCAGGAGGTACCTTTATATGTAGGCTTATACCAAAGACATAGACCTCATAGAACCTCAAATGGCAAATTACCGCTGGTTGGGTTAAAATTGAAACATAAATCGCCAATTGCAAAACAGAAATTATATGATTTTTAAGCAAAAGTTTGGTGCATTGGCTCAGCTAACTATGATCTGATTAGCATCTAAAGGTGCATGCTGCTTCGTCACAATGTACCCTAACCATGGATGACGTTTTCCTTAATATCTGAACTACATTAGCCATAATATTTTTTTAAAATATAAATTTTCCTGTAGAGTTACGATCTTTTCGTACTAAAAATTCCTTATTTTCTGGACTTACCACCTTCCACAATTTTTGAATATGTTATTATTTTTTTCTTTTAATTAATGTTGTGTACAAAAACACATTATTTGCTGTTTGCAACGTTTTATGAAAACTTCTAAAAAATTATTGCTTAAAAATATCTTTTGGTGGGAGTCAAAAACAACACGTTATATTCGTGTTAAGTTCCTTCATAAATTGGCCCTTAATTGTTTTGCGTTTTCGAGACACCCGTTGTTACTTGGAAAAACATATGGTGGTTGTAGTTCCATAAATGGCGCATATTTATTCTTGAACTATTACGAAACTACTACAGTATTTCCCGGATGTAAGCACTGCCAATAATGCAAGCAAAACAGTGCATAAAAGCGGGAAATTCTTATATCGAAATCCCGCTTATGAGCACAATGAGTGCATATATACAAATCCCGCTTATAATAACAATTGGGTGCACATATAAAATTCCCCGTTTATAAGCAGGCAATAAGCAATTTATTTATTTTTGTAGTACATAACATAGTTTTTATTCAAGAAAAAAGAAAAACTAATTTAAAAACATTACACTGAAATCAATGATAGTTACATATATTTTTATACATAGTACAAGGTGGCGCAGAAGTAATCCTCCTATCAGAAAATGCTAAAAAATTTGCGATTGGTCCCTATTGTCAGTTCTGTTTTGATATTTGTGTAGTAAACACATGCGAAATACACGTTAATAAACAATGTTACGCTACACTGCTCCAGAACGCGGAATATGATTTTTCATCATGATGATTCATTATTTCATTATGATGATTTTTCATCAGACTTCTTTTTGTGGGGCTTTTTTAAGTCGCGGGTTTATGTCAACAAGCCTCAGATTCTTTCAGCTCTTAAAGACAATATCCGTCAAGAATGTGAGGAAGTTTTGGCCAAAGTGATGAAAAATGCCATAAAAAGGGCTCAAATGACAATAAACTGTGGCGGCGGCCATTTATCTGACATCATATTCTCGACTTGATGTAAAAAAATAAAAGAATAAAAGAAATAAAAATAATCCACAAAAGAATCAAAGTTTTTCATTTTTTTTAATTACAGCCAAAAAACATCGGAAGTTTACTTTTGCACCACCTTGTACATATCACTCATTCTCTCAAAGAGTGTCACATCTCCAATAAATTTGAATTCCAATCTTAAAAAAAATTGTTACGCAAAAAATAATTACATAGACTATGAGATAGTCTACGTAAAGAGCTAGTCAGATATCAGTGCAAAATTTTTGTGCAAGATCATAAATTGAAAAAAAAATTGTTGTTGATTTATGCCAAACTCCTAGTAAATGAGCCCTAAAGGCCTGGGTTACATTGCTTGCTTCTGATAAAAGAATAAAAAAGAAAAGGGAAACCCAGTCCGAAATTTGCTCGGCCTTCTTTATTCTTTTATTTTCATTATGTCAGAAATGAAGCAGGAAAGCAAGGCACACGGTGCTCTTGAAACAATTTTAAATGGAAGGTGCTTACACCTCGGAAGTTTTTGCGGATTCTGAAACTACAATGTTTATAGATGAGAACAATCAAAAAACAAAAAAAAATCGCCGGAGCGCTTTTTAAATAAATCGCGATTTAAGTTGACATTTTTAGGAGTTGTTTAGGTTTTCGCGATTTTGCTTAGAAACCACATTTCCTATCAAAATGGGACTAAAACAAATGTTGTAGATATGAAAATTCTCTACAAGATTAACCTTTATGATATTCTCGTCGGTTTTACCGTTTTTGATATATAGTGGGTAACCAGTCGAGGCAGCTTATGTACCCAGGCCTTTACTCTTATAGTTTTAGAGATTTCAACATGAAAATTTGACACAAGATAAAGTAGAAGTCGTAAAAAATAAAAATTGCTAACTCATAAAATTAATTTTTTTATTTATGCCACCCTTTGTGTAAATATATCGCTCATTTACTCAAAGAGTGACACATTTCAAAAAATCAAGTTTCGAGAAAAACGCGTTTTAAGTTGACGATTGAAATTTGACTTCCCGACTTAAAAGGACTAGTACACAAAAAATAAAATAGCTACTTGGACCATCTTTTGTGAAGAGGTAGCCAGATATAAGTGCTAAATTTCTGGCAAGATCAAGCATGATTTGAAGTGTTTTAGTGCTTCATAAACTCCGAAAACTTTTTTGTTGATTTATGCCAAACTCCTAGTAAATAAGATATAACTCGTTGAGTTTTAGAGATATCGACATGAAAATTTGACACAAGATAAAGTAGAAGTCGTAGAAAAAACAGAAATTGCTAACTCAAAGAACCCATTATTTGAGTTATGTCACTCTTTGAGTAAATGAGCGATATGTATTCATTCATTCCTTTTATCCTTAAAAATCGTTATATTTGACTGAGCGTTCATTTTACAGAGCCTGTGGTAAATAAAGCCTATGGAGTCCTAGGATTTATAAAAAGGTAGGCCAAAGAGTTTTCTGATCCATATATAACAAAGCAATTATTCACTTCCCTTGTATTGATATTAATGCGATGTACTATAATGTGGACTTTTGCACGAGTTTTCATGCTGTTCGGTTTCTTCATATTCGTTTTCAGAGGATTAATCTTGTTTGCACGAAATTTTCAAATTTTTCATCGAACGTAATATCTGTTGTCATTACAGGGTTCCATTCAATATTCTCTTTAGTTGTTATTTCACAAATTTTGTACAGCAAGTCAAACATTTATATAAACAAAAACTTGACAATAAGCAATAAAGTCAGTTTTTACCATTCAACCAAGCACGATTAATTAAATAAAGAACTACCAGAAGACTTATCGATTTTCTAAATTCGTCAATAGTTGTTTGTCACCGCCATAGCTTGGCTTGCTTATTTTTTTTGCAATTTGTTCTGCTTTCTCTAAAAGCCTTTTGCCTGAAATAACAGCTCCAGATGAACATATTTGATTCTTCCTAATTATTTTGAGGCGGTGCATATAAACGAATTTCTTTAAGCCAAAATGAAAGAGTTATGACCAAATTTGATGTGCTTATAAGCGGGGAATTCATATAAGCGGGGTGCATATATCGAAATAATGTCAATGTATTTTGTACCAAAAATAACATTCGCACATGTTTCAGTGCTATTAAGCGGGGAATGCTTATAACCGGGGTGCATATATGCGAGAAATACTGTATATGTTAAAAAACGTCCGTAAATGAAAATCCATGAGAATTTTTTTTTTTACAAAATAATGTTTTGACTTCCTTTACAGTCCTTGAAAATGGAAACTAAAATAGTAAAATTAATATAATATTTTTCCAAAGTTCGATACAAAGGGAATTTTTCCCGAGTCCGCTTCACCTAAGCACCTAAACAATGATGTTGCTCTAAAATGGATATAATTTGGTCAATCATAATAAGAAACAATTTCGTATGAAAATGTTCAGACCTACCATGTGACCATGTGTGTTTATCGGCCACTTAGCATTACATTGGAATTACAACCAACGATGGTGAACTATCACTGGACATTTTCTAAACAGTGGATGACAGTGAACGATGTTGTATTGGCAAAGAGGGGAGGTAGAACTAAATTTAAAACATCTGTTACAAATTTTAACAGGAAAATAAATAAATAAAAAGATACAAGAAATTTGTTTTAAAATTGTAAGATTTTATTAGACATAAGTTAAAATTCGTATTTTTAAATTTAAATAATTAAATAAAACTTATAAACTAAATACAAATTTAATAAAAGAATGCAAAAAATTAATAGGAATATTGATAATATTGATTTTTGATTACAAGTTTCAAATGATTTGTACTGAACATTGGTGGCATTGTTTGTTTTTCTTCCGCAAAAAAAGATTAACTAAACGTTTCACTCGCTTAATAGACAAACACTCTAGGGTTGGTTGGAGTAATGATGCTGTTAGGGTGATTATTATCAACCCCAGGCTGGTTACCCAGGTCCGGCCGTGGGTATGTCACATTTGATTTGGCCTTTTGTTTTCAATTCAGCTAACTTTTGCTACTCCCCGTGAACAATGCTGGCAAAACTCATAATTTATTGGTTTTCGTTGACATCTAAACACGACACAGGGGTTGGTGTGATTGTGTGTCCCTCATTGTTGTTGCTGTGCATTGTTGCATTCTAAGGGAGAGTGTGTACTTCCTTCCTGAATGTGTGCCAATGCTGCTGCTGGTTGTTCATTTGATTGCCTGCTGGGTTGCTTTGGTTGGCACACATCCACCCTTGTGGCCTGTTTTAGTAAATATTGCACTGCTTGGCATTTGCGCCTGCGCTCTGTTCTTCTCTGCTGCTTACACCCAGCTCGCTGTGGCTATGGGTGTCGTCATTTCGGTTCGGTCGTATCCCAACCGAAGACACCGTTGGATAGCCACAATACTGCTGAGCATACTGTGGAGTTGGAACCTCGAAAGTTATCGAAGACTTTGTTGTCCATTTGTTTTGGCTGGCTGGCATTCAAATGGCAAAAAATCTGGCTTTCGTGGTTGTTCATGGCTGATCAACGCAACGATGTGCGGCTGTTGCAGTCTATTTAGGCCATCTGATACATTGGGTTGGGTCCTGCTGGCATAACAGGCATTTGTTGTTGGTGCTGGTGTTGTGGATAGCCAGTTTGGGCGAAGTGAGCAGCAGTGCTGTATTGCTGGGCATCGGCTAGATAATGAGCATGTTGGTGCTGATGATGTGGGTGGTGGTGTGGGTAGGCATGTTGAGCTGAGGTTTCATATTGTTGGCCATAGTGTTCGGGAGAGTGATGTTGATGGTAGGCGGCGGGGAATGCTTGTGGACCAGTTGACAAATAAGCGGGATATGAAGCTGCGGTGGCGGCAGCGTTGGGTGCCATTGCTTGGTGAGCGGCAGCCACAAATGGAACTTGGCCGCTGACATTGGCATCCAAAGGCATGGCGCCATAGTTAAGTCCATGTTCCATGGGCCCTTCGAGAGTGCGATCTTTCTTGGACTTCATGCGACGGTTTTGGAACCAGATCTTAATTTGACGTTCAGTCAAACCCAAGGCATTGGCAATGTCAATGCGACGACGACGAGTAATGTAACGGTTGAAGTGGAATTCCTTCTCCAATTCCAAAGTTTGGTAGCGGGTGTAGGTTTGGCGGGTGCGTTTCGAGTCTTTGCAATCTATAAAGAAATAGAAGAACAAGATTTTATTAGTATATGGAGTTCCAAGAAATTATAAAAATTTTCAGACATTTTTATGAAATGATTTCGTTCTCTTTGCCTTCCCAAAAAACGCCCAAATGCTAGCAGGTAGCAAAAGGACCTTTTTGGATGGCAAAAACTGTCAATCATAAAATCATAAAAAAATGTAAGGGAAATTATGAGTTGTTGATGTTTCGAAACCTACCTGATGCAGGGCTGTCTTCGCAGTTCGACCAATTGTAGTCGTTTGCTGACATCATTTGATTGAATTCATGTTGTTGTTCGGCGGATTGATTGATTTGGCTGACATGTTTATCGTTGGGCGATAGGGGTGGGGTGCTGATGCCATCGACCAATGAAGCGGGTGTGGAGGGTTGGGAAACGTTCTGTTTGAAGTTGTTGCTGTTGTTGGATACTTTGAGAGATTGTGGCGAGTAGACATCCAAATAATCCACATCACTGCGGTTGGGGGACAAAATGCTGTGTTGTGTGGCTGGAGTGTGGGCGGCCAAGAAATCTTGTTCGTAGCTGGTGGGTGGTGTGGTGCTGGGCAAGGAAAGTTGTTGCTTTTCGTTGGCTACGGGAGCTGGGGCCTTCTTTACCTTTTCGAAGGTGGTGTAGTAGTAATCGGGAGAGTATTTCAATTTCTTGACTGGGTTTGTCAACAGGGCACGCAATTTGCTTGGAGGCTCTTCAACTTCTGGTTGGGGTTCTGGCTTGACTTCTTCTTCCAATTCATGGGCTTTCCTCTTCAAAGTTTCTTTGGGAGTTTCTTGAACTTGTGCAGGTTGTTGTTGGGGTTGTTGCTGTTGAGTATCCACTACGCTTTGGTAGTTGTAGTAATCATTGTAAAGAGATCCATCCAAAACTGGAGCATTGTATTGTGGAGCATAGTTGGGGTTGTAAGTGGCAGGATTCCAGGTGCTGTTGTTTTGTTGATAATATCCATTGCTATTATCATAGTATGTTGGGGCGGAGTAGTTGTACATGTTGGCGGCGGCGGTGGTGTTGTTGGAGGCGAAATCGGCATAATAGTTTGTGGCGGCCATTTTTGTGTGTGTTTTTTGTTTACTTTGAGAATTAATTGAAAAAATAACTAAATTTGTAAAATATCTTTTTAAATTGTTCCTCTACTAAATCTTTTACTGAACTACTGAGATGTGATCAGGACGAGGATGTGATTGCGAATGTGCTGCTCTCTCCGAATGCCCGGCTTAATATAGCAAAAATCTCCGAGCCTTCTGCCACACTGTGTGTACACAACACAAACACCAGGACCTTGTGGCACACGACTTTTCCACATTGGGTTTTGGCAATTGTTGTTGTACGCCCTGTTAGCTCGCAGTTTTGCTCGTTATTGTACATAAATATCTTTGGCATGACACTTTGACACATGCTGGGTGTGTGTGGCAATAACAAAGGGACTCTCATCAAATTCTAAATAGTTTTCCCTCATTCTAGCATAGAGAGCGTTGTTAGCCTGGTTCACAAGGGAGAGTAATGCTAGAAGAGAATAGTGTAGAGAGAAAATTGCACATTTGTTCTGCTTAGGATAGGTCAGTGTTTCAACCAAGAACGGGGAGGAGAAATTTTATCCGTGCATGAGAAATTTATCCGCAGCACACACTCTCCGCGTTTGCACACAAGCGAGATGTCCTCCTGAGATTACCTGCTGGGATCTTTATTACCCACATACATTTAGCATAGGCAACACATTATCATCGCGAAATATGCAACCTCGAGTTCGAGGTTATCCGTTGCCTTAGCATTTCCCCTACTCACCAAGGCAGTTTTCTTATGCTACAACACGATCATTACAATAAGTAGGAGAAAATCAATACAGAGAGGAGAGACAACAACATTTCCTTTCTACATACCTCCCACAGGCTATAATTAAGATGCTCTGATGTCCGTAAGAAGGTGGCATTGGCATTGAGCCGTGCAACAACAATTACCCAGTTCAACTAATTGCCATAATCATAAAGACATAAAGATTTGTTCAAATAGAAGAAGCTACAATAGCCTACGATCGTAAAACAAAAGCTGCCTGTCCTTTAACGAAAAGAAGGCATACCATTGTCAGTGAAAAAAGTGTAAATTCCTTCATCATAAACACATACGGCTGGCTGACTGGCTGACTGTTGTTGCATTCAGACTTCTACTTCAGTGTCCCAGAATTCCTTTTTCATAATTCCGGAAATTCGTAAGTTCATAAATGTGAAAGAAACGGGAAAAAATATAATCACATCAACTGGTTGTTCAACATAAATCGCGCAATACTCGCGCACTCCTTTTGTTGGGACAACAATGGCAGCAGCAGCGGACAGACATACTCATACATATAAAAGAGCGTGCCTCTCGTGCTATTTACATAACGTGTTCAAGGATTTCTGCCATGACATCCACACCTTTTTTCGTCGTCCTTATGTGAAATCTATCACATCAATCAAGTCATAAAAGCGAATATTGTATAACGGTAGCCTAAAACCTAGTTTATAACTAGGATTGTATTCAAAATCCTTCTTTTACTTATGAGTGGGTAAAGTGAAAGGATTAAATAAATATGGAAATGTAGAGTGGTGGAAGTGGGCTTCTTAGCTTATGTAACTTCCTTGGGTTGGTATACGGGCGTTTTTCACAGTTATTAAATATAAAAACATACATACATATGTTACATATTTACATATGAAGGTAAGTTGTGAGGCTGGTCAGTGGGCTGAAGAGAGTGTCAACTTTTTCTACATCAAATAATATTCTGTATTTTTTGAAATATTTTGGCCTATTCTGTAACTTTAAACAACTATCGATATTGTTTTAATCTATTTTAAAATAAATAATGAGTAAAGTTTTTAAAATGTTACAGAATTTCCTGCTATCAGGAGGCTACTTTTTATTCATTATTAAAATGGCAAGGGTTTCTCTATTGAAAAAATTAATTTACTATTTTTTTATTTTACTTTATTATTTTCTGCATAATTATATTATTTTGGTATAGAATTTGGCCTCATGTATCTATAGATTTCGTAGCATAATATTTAAAATATTACTATTTTAAGAGTTATTAATATGTTTGTGTATCCAATTTTTTACAGGTGCGTTCCCCATTTACACCAGATAAAGCCATATGTGTCAACAATATCCATTATATGAGCATTTGCTGAAATCGAAATCAAGAATCCGCTTAAAACTTATTTAATCAGCTTTAAAGATTTAAGCAAAACTTGAGATGGACTTCGAAGCGATCTCGATTAGAACAGGATAATATCAAGAAGTCTAAGTTTCGAAGAAAACTGAGCCTCCAAAAAATGAGCATTCATCGGCTAACTGGATCGTGAATACAGTTTCTAAGAGTTACCTCACATGCGATAAAAACTAAAGGATAGAATACAGGTACCGGAAAGTCCGACACTGGAACATCCTGTTTCTCGAATAACAGCCGAATTCTTCAACATCATTTTTGCCAACACTCTCAGAGCGATGGCAAAGGCGATCAGATTAAATGTATATTTTACGAGCGCTTTGGAAGATCAGAAGACCGCTTTAGTGATCATGACATTAAATTTATTCCGTGTAAGTTTCTTCTTCTTCTACTTTATTGCATATTCGATATTTAAATGTTGGCGACCATATCAAATCATTTAAATTGTTTATATATTACTAACAAATTAAGAAAATAATTCTCTGTTTCAACCAGGGTTTCGGAGTCGAGGTCTTTTTGGCTCGACTCAGACTCCAGACGAGTATTGCTATACCACTCCGAGAGTGAATTGCTATACCACTAAAAATTAATAAAATAGGCAAAATTTTTTAACTTTTTCCTATATTTTGGCCTATATAGGCTAATGTGTTAGTTTTTCTATTACATATTCTGGACGAAATACTTCCACGTGAGAAATTCTTTATGCTTTCCAAATATGTCAAAATGAAGGGGCAATACAAATCAAAAGGACTACATGCAATAAAAATTATTATAAAGTCATACGGGCAAAATGTGCCTCATAGAAATAATGGTTTTAGACCCCAAGTATATTTGGACGAAATTTTCGAAAAGTTCGGAAATGTGAGGAAAATTTATGCGCACTATAACTCTTGAAGGGGGTAACCGACTGTGTCCACACGTAGCACACCTTGAAATTTCTACCAGACTTAGATGAGGTTCTAGTGTGGACTCAATCGGTCCACTCCTTCTGGTACCTCCCACACAAAATTTTGGAAAGTTCAGTTTAGGACCTGTTCTCGAATGTCTTTGATTTTTGTTGAAGCAACTTGCATTCGCTGCCTCAATTACGCCAATAAAATTTATTTCAAGGGCAAGTCCATACTTCTTAAGAAAACAGCCCGAAAGTTGTAAAAACCCCTATGACACCGTATGTAGTGGCTGGAGAGCTCGAACCGAATATTGCGTTCGTCCCCACTTTGGGTATCGTAATATTTCTTCGAATATTAGATGATTATTTGAAGGTGGTGCTCATAGGTCCACTCCTTTCGGTACCTCCCCCAGAAAAGTTCGAAAATATTCGCTACAATGGTACGCGCGATATCTCATAAACGTAGGAACCGATTTGATCCAAACTTTTGATCTCTAAATATTTTGTTTATGTTCAAATGTGGCCCCTATCGGTGCAATCCTTTGTACCAATGTTCAACATTTTTGTGTGGTTAATTGTCTTTTCGAGGATCCTTTGGAAATTTTTGCAGAAGGTTTTTCTAGTGGCCCTGTTTTTCTTAGGCAAGTATGGTACAAAAGTCCTATCTATAGATATCCTCCGCAAACTTGTGAGCTTTAATCCAATCCATATTTTTGTCGGTTAATACGCCAAATTTTGAAAGTTTTTTTTGAAAAAAAAACTGTTTTAATCTACACATGCTGAGCGTATATCTCTGTCGGCAAAGCCGACTAATACCTTTTTGCTTGTTATTATAGCATTTTTCGGTGCCAACTCTAGCTCGAAAACTAATAAACCAATTCGACGCCTCCAAACAATAGTATGCTAAGTCGACTTAGCATTTTTTCAAGTTCTTTACATTTTTATATTTAACATCCTTTAACTTAAATTCTGTCAAATTTTTGGTAATGATCGGACAATCCGAACAGAAGTTATAAACAAATATTTACTTAGCATAGTACTGAAGGTCGAAGAAATTTCCAAACTTTAAGAGCTTGTCCTGCAAAACTCGCTTTTCAGAATTTGCAAACTATTATTTGGAGCTGTCGTACGTCCTTTAACTTAAATTCTGTCTAATTTTGGTAATGATCGGTCAATCCGAACAGAAGTTATAAACAAATAGTACTGAAGTTCAAAAAATTTCCAAACTTTAAGAGCTTCTCCTGCCAAACTCACTTTTTAGACTTAGCATACTATTATTTGGAGGTGTCGAATTGTCATATATTTTTGTGGCCGATTTCGAGAAAAACACAGTTAATATGCTGCATAAAAAATAAAATAAATTGTTCCCATCCAACGCTCATACTAAGGCAATATTGTTCCGATCGACTTAAAAATTTGACCACATATTCAATGATATTTAGACTTTCTATTTTTTCTGAAATTTATAGGTAGGGAACACCTCTTAAACTAATATCACCCTAAGAAGCGTAACCATCCGAATTTTTGCGAAATTTACCGAAATACATAAATATACGGTTTTTTTGAGAAAGTTACGAGTAAAACTCATAAAGGACAATGAAAACTTGATAATATCGATTTCTTGGATATGGGAAACCTGCATATAATTTTCGGTGGAACATTTTTGTAGAAAATTTCATTTTGTTTTACTTTTTGAGTTCAAGAACAAATAGGACATGTAAGGAACTGAGCTAGAAGGACAGCATATTCGACAGAAAGGTTCGTCATTCTATTTAACTGAAAACATGTCATCTAAAAATGATGAAACAATATCTCCAAACAGAGATATAAAGCTATTTTCTCAATGATTGAAGGGAGTTAATCAAAAAATTCATTATGTCATAGCTCAGAAATTTCAGCTATGGAATCCTTTGGGGTTCTCAATTGGGGCTTTCATTCCGAAAAGGAATTTTTTTCTCCCCCAGATAAGATTTCCCATAGAGACCACAATGTCTTTAATAGACGACAAGGATGACTTCTCATAAAAAAACAAGATAAGAATACCAATAGACATTTGTGAGAAGACCAGTAAGACTTCTGACGAAAGCGGTTAAAGGTCCAATCTTACTTTACTTTTGTTTGCAAAAATGTAAAGAATCAATTGGATCAACAAAATAAGGATGAATAGACTACACTTCAGAGGATAGTAAATATCCTGTGAATTGTCCTTTAACTTAACCGTTTGCATATATGTTGTCTTATACCTTTCTTTTAAAATAAATAATAATTTAAAAAAACAAAGTTTTTGTTCCAACTGTTTCTTTTTGTATTTCTATAACGTGGAAAAAAATTTCGCCCGGAGTCGGAGTCGAGTTATTTTTTTCGACTCGGACTCCGACTACGACTCCAACAAAATTGCTCGACTCCGACACCCTGGTTTCTAGCAAAACTATTCAATCTTTGAAAAAAACTTCGCCATTTCGCAGGCGAATTTTAAGAATTCATCGATATATCCACATTTCGAATGCTTTTATATGCTTATCATCGACTGCTTTTAGAGTCCATACTTCCACTGAGTATAACAATACTGGTCATATGAAGGCTTTTATGTGCCGGCTATTAAACTTACCCGGTACCTAAAAGCCTACATATTAGAAGCGACAATATTTTTTCCCAAATGTCGGAAAATCTTTACTTCTCATTGGCATCAGTGGTCGACAGACTAAGTCACAAGAAACCAAATTGACTATGTTATGGTATATAGAAGGCACTTATTTAGTATGTTGGAGGCACAATCAATCGGAGAAATAACTATCGACTCAAATTATTACCTTCCAGCTTATAAATTTGTACTCGAGATGACGTACCAAATAAAGTACAGTGTCAGCATATTACATCCAATTACGCTTCTTGAAAGCACTACACTTCGCGCTAACATATCAACACAATGACAAAATATTTTCCATCCGAGGAGCCAATAGTCTACAGTTATGTGATGTAACGATGATGAAGACGCTGCAGAACCATGTTAGAAATATGTTTGGATCCAAACAAATATTTTTTTGTGACTTATTGCAAACAAATATATGTTTGGATCTAAAACATAATTTGTTTGTGTCCAAACAAATATGTATATGTTTGCAACATTTTGTAACATATCTCAATTTTAAATGTTTGGGTACCAATATATTTTTTATGTTCGAACAAATTTTTTATGCGTGGAGAGGATTTTTGTCAAAGAGAGTAACAACAGGGCTCTCGCAGCTGCGGAATGCTGGTTTATAATAAAGAGCTGTGTGCATGGTGTAATGCGTAAAACACGTGTGTTTCGTTCTTTGTAGTTGTTAACCAACGTAGCAAGCGAGGAGGAAATGAAAAAAACGGTATTAATTATGTTGGTCTTTTTTCTTCAGTGTTCTAGAGACAATCGTTGAGTAAAGACGGTAAAGTGAGTGAATAAATCAATGTTTTGTCTTTTCTTAAAGAAATTGTGCCTTTTAGTAAATTGAATGTCCAATACATTTTATAATTGAATCAAAAAGGTGAATAGATATATTTTATTGGACAAGGAAAAATCACATTTAATATTGGTAATTACATCAATACATTTTTCATACACATACATACATACATAGGTATATTTGAAATATGGATGTACCTATTTATTACATTATATAATCATTTGATTCCAGATGCCGATTTTTCGCTGATGATTGGTACTTTGAAGAAGTGTTTTATTTCACAACGTTTCACAATGTTTCTATATAATTTTTTTCTTTTTAAAAGTGCGACTTTTTATAAATTATTTCATTCAGTTTTTTTGTTTTCTTAAAGTCTGTTTTGTCTTTCCTTGGAATTTTTTGTGTACCTATGTGTCTGTTGTGCTTTTGATTTTATTCTATGCCTTTCAATAAAACACCACCATTTATAAATGTGTGTATATGTTAGAGATAGACATTAAGCGCTTACTGAGAGCAAGTGAGCATACATTTCAATGTGTTTCACATTGACATTTACGCTCCCTTGCTCTCTGAAAGCTCCCACTGGTGTATGTGTTTGTTTTTATGTGGCTTTTGGGTTTGTATTTGCACCCAAACATATAATTTGTTTTCATCGAAACATATAATTTGTTTGCACCCAAACATATAGTTTGTTTACACCCAAACATATAATTTGTTTGCACCCAAACATATATTTGTTTGCAGGACCCAAACATATGTTATGTTTGGGACTGCTTGCAAACAAATATATGTTTGCTGCAAACTATGTTTGGGACATATGTAAGAGAGGCATTTTTTCTGTGTGTGATATTGGAATTGAATATATACCGCTATCTAGCAGGATATCAAGGTGAGAAAGCCGACTGAAGAATAATATGGGAGCCGGTCGGATAATATTTAAGGGTCGGAATGAGCAAAAAACTTATTTGTAGCTTCTATAAGGGCAAAACCTGTCAATGAAAGTAGAAAATAACAACGAATATATCGCAATTGTAGCTAATAAAACTAAACTATTCATTTTTGCGATTTTAATTATAATGACGAATATCACAGCGTTGCTTTGGGACCCCGCAAAAGCCCGTACTATGAAAGTAGAAAATCCCATCTCCACAATGATGCAATGTAGGTTGGCATAGGTGGCCAAATAACGGAGAGATCGCAATAGTCGGTAATGCAACCCATTTTTCCATTTTTTTGAAATCAGGCTCCAGATCGCAATTTTGATCGGTTCGTCACGAAAATTTGAGGGTTAATGGGGATGTCATAGAGGAAGAAGCCTATATTGGTGATGTTCGGATAATATTCATGGGTTGTAACGGGCAAAAAAATTATGTAGAGAACATTCAACGTTTTATTCATATGCGATTTTCTCCGCTTCTAGTAGGCGTATTCCAAAAGCCCGTCAATGAAAGAAGACAGGCTATCAACCAAAGCTGTGAAAATCGTCACTACAATTTAAATCCCAAAAATTAAAACTTGGGATGGATCAGCTACTATTGTGATATCTTCGCTGTGATACCCACGCCAAACAACTTTGCATTGTTGTAGAGGTGAAGTTTTCCACTTTCACTATCAGGCTTTACTTTTGGAATACTCTTAATAGACTGTCATCAACGGTCCATATTTAGGTATAGTATTTATATAAAAGCCAACCCGCGAGCTTCTGTGTGCAAGCCGGACATTGTTGCATTGAGAAACCCCTCGTACATTTGATAAAACAATATCTTACATGTTTTCAGCTCCTTAGAGAAGTTTGAAGAAAATATTTTATGTTATCTGGACACAGTATATGTACATTTAAATACGCTTTACCCAATATTGTCTTTTTGGATAAAAGTGGACTTCTAGATCAAACATAAAAAAAACACTTTTTCAGCAGATGGGGCAATATGAAATTGTTTAGCTTTATTCTTTTTCCTAGCTAATCTAATGACCACTTTGCAGCTACTTTTCAGTTGGTCATTTTTACAATACTCAAAGAAAAATGGCCGGTAATTGATTGATTTAATGACATCTTTAATCCGCTAAAGTCAATCGTCTCTAGCCGTGTGGTGTTGATTTTACGGTTTTGTGTGCTAAATTCCCGGTGTATATTTGTTCAGAGGTTATTTGTGCCAAATGCCTTAATTTATCCATAACCAAGAAAACAGAGATATCTATCTCCTCAACACACATATTCCATGGCAACCACTAACGCCCACCAACCCCTAGCAATGACAAACATACGAAAACTCTTTTTGGAATCTGGCATGTGTGCATTATCCGTTTTGAATTGACATTGTCCATTTCGCATACGGTTGCCAATAAGAGAGTGGTTGAAGTCGTAGTAAGTATGTATGTAAGGGAATATCTGTTTAGTTTGAATTTAATACAAAACAACAACAACAACGATGTTTTAAACAAAGATCGAAACTGTTGCAAAATTTATGACTTTTACCGCTTTTTTTGGGTTGACAGTTTTTCTCTCTATTATACGAGTCAATTGAAAAATATCCTTTGTATGTTTTGTACCATTTTCATAGGAAAGGAGGGGGTAGATAGCACTTTTCTATGGGAGGGTAAGGACAAGATATTGTGGGCTGTGTTGTAGTTGCCGAGTATTGCGATTTCAGTACCAGAAACTTGTTTTACTGCAATTATTTTCGTTTTTGGGAAGTGGATAAGGGATTTACAGATTATAGAATTGTTAAGAACTCAAAGATCATGTTAAATACTACGCATATATGAACGACTTCATGTTGAAATCGAATTAGAAACGTAGTTTGTGTTGTAGTTGAGGAAAATGATGAAAAAAGAAGTGATAAAATATTCAAATTTAGATATTTGCGGTGTGACCTTATTGAGGTTAGAGGCTAATCTTGGTGTTTAACTCTCGAACAAAATATGTAATAAAGACGGCCAAACACATATGTCTAGCCAAATCGAGAAAGTATATTTTTAAATATAAACGTATATAATGTAAAAATATTAAACGAGATTTTCGCCAAGAAATTACATCCATTTTAATAGAATAAAAATATAGAATTCGAGGTTAGGATGACAAGGATGAGTATTAAAGCATATTACTGGGAACGAACAGCTGCGCTTTGTGTCGTATTAAAGCGCTTTTGAAAGGTAATACCGTCTGCTAGTAGGAGATTTCATTGTCTTTCAAGGTAATGATAATGCTGGCCTACACTTTTATAGGATCCAAGGTGAACGATGACTCTCCTCTAAATAACGAAAAAGTATTTTAGTTTTCAAGACCATAATTGGTCGATCCGTTCGCTTCCTGTGATTTGTTCTCTTCGGCGACTCGTTCGCTTCAAACTTAATACCACCGCTTCTTCTCATTCCAGGTGGAATTAATGAAAGGACCCGAGTCGCTTCAACCCAGAGTTCGAAAATAAACAGTACACTAACATAGTGTACCGCTCCGAGAACAGTATCACTAAAATATTTTTAGCGTTAGTGTTCCGGAACACAAACACTAAAAAATATTTTAGTGATACTGATCCGGAGCACAACGATAAACGTAGTGTTCCACATTTTGGTACACTAAAAACGTTGGGTACCGCAGTCGGAACACTAAAAATCGTAGTGCTCCGCAGTCGGAACACTAAAAATCGTAGTGTTCCGCAGTCGGAGCACTAAAAAATCGTTGTGTACCACATGTCGGAACACTAAAAAATAATGTAATGATAATGTACCACACACGAGTTTATTATGATTTGCGAGGAAAATTAAATATTTATAATTTTTGAGATAAGTACAAAGTAAGACATAAAAACTCAGATACACCTCTTAAATCCATGTATGTATACATATTAATTAATAACGTTGGGAACTTAAGTAGAAAATATGAAAAACATTGATTCGGTTGTTGTACAATGGCGCACTACAAATTGTATTGTTCTGACTGTGGATACATGAGTTTAATATGATTTGTGAGGAAAATTAAATATTTTATAATTTTTTTTAATAAATACAAATTAAAAAATAGAATTTAATAGAACACGTGAAAAACTCCTGATTTGATTTTTGGACAATGGATCAATAAAAATCGTAGTGTTCGGTTGCGGAGCACTAAAAATCGTAATGTTCAGACTGCTGGATCACTAAAAATAGTAGTGTTCCGACTGCCAGATCACTAAAAATTTTAGGGTTCCGACTGCCGGATCTCTAAAAATCGACTGCCGGATCACTAAAAAAGTGTTCGGCTGCGGAGTTCTAAAAATCGTAGTGTTCCGACTGCCGGATCACTAAAAATCAAAACAATGGAACAATAAAAGTCGTATTGTTCGGGTGCGGAGCACTAAAAATCGTAGTGTTCCGACTGCCGGATCACTAAAAATCGTAGTGTTCCTACTGCCGGATCTCTAAAAATCGAAACAATGGAACAAAAAAAATCGTAGTGTTCGGCTGAGGAGCACTAAAAATCGTAGGGTTCCGACTGCCGGATCACTAAAAATTTTAGTGTTCCGACTGCCGGATCTCTAAAAATCGAAACGCTGTTAATTATAATTTCTGAGGAAAATTAAATATTTTATGGGTTGTGGGACGAGTAAAAATTCATAAATAAAATGCACGTGTTTTAAATTAGATACAAACGTTGAGAGCTTTAGTAGAAAATTAGAAAAAAAATCATCATCATTAATTGATGAATATTGTTTCTTGTACAAATGGCAACAGGTACAATTTCCCAAAAAAAAATAAGTGTCTTCAAACGTACAAGTCTACTTGGGAAAATCCACATACTTTCTTCAACTGAATTCACTGAGGAATTTTGTTTTTGATACAAAAAGTTACAGGTACAATTTCCGCAAACATTGTGTTGTTATCAATATTTTCCGTTCCTTATTTCTTTTGTTCACATTAAAAAATTAAGTAATTCATGAAGATCAAGAAGGCAATTTTTATACGAATATGTACATCTTTATGAAACTAAGTATTGTTATTCTGATACGTATATACTGAGCGTCTAAATGTGCAACCACAGTAACGTGTAATATTTTAGATTATATGTAACAAAAAATGTGTTTTATAAAAATTTGTACCGCATACATCTTGTCACATTTTCTACTAACGTTCTCAAATTTTGTAACTAATTTTAAGTACATGGATATAACATGCTCATCTTAACTTGTATTTATTATTAATTTTTACTTGTCCCAAAAGCCATCAAATATTTAATTTTCCTCATAAATCATAATAAAAAGATGATTACCGAAACGTCGAACCAAACCAGTCAGATGTTTTTCACATTTCCTACTAATTTTTATTTCATTATTTTTGTATTTATTAAAAAAAAATAAAATATTAAATTTTCCTCACGAATCATAATAAACTCATGTGTGGTACATTACCTTATTGTACGAGTATTGCACGTGGTACACTACGATTTTTAGTTATCCGGCAGTCGGCACACTACGATTTTTAGTGATCCGGCAGTAGGAACACTACGATTTTTAGTGCTCCACAACCAAACACCACGATTTTTATTGTTCCATTGTTTCGATTTTTAGATAGCCGGCAGTCGGAACACTACAATTTTTAGTGATCCAGCAGTCGGAACACTAAGATTTTTAGTGCTCCACAGTCGAATACTACGATTTAGTGCTCCATTGTCCAAAAATCAAATCAGATATTTTACACATTTACTTCTAATTTGTATTTATTAATATGTATTTATTTATCCTAAAAACATAAAATATTTAATTTCCCTCATAAATCATAATAAATAGACGATTGCCTTAACGTTACTTTTTAGCGTTTCGGCTCGTGGTACGCTACGATTTTTAGTGTTCCGACAGTCGGAACACTACGATGTTTAATGTTCTGCAGTCGAACACTAAGATTTTTAGTGCTCCATTGTTCAAAAATCAAATCAGATGTTTTACACATTTTCTTCTAATTTTTATTTATTAAATAATAATTTAATAAATAATTTATTAAATAATAAATAAATGCATATTTATTTATTCTAAAAACATAAAATATTTAATAAACACATAATAAACAGACGATTATCTTAACATTATTATTAGCGTTTCGGCTCGTGATACGCTATGATTTTTAGTGTTCCGACTGTCGGCATGTGTTTAACTAATTTAAACATACATGGATGAAACAGTATATCTTAATTTTTATTTGATCAAATTTAACCAAATATTTAATTTTCCTAAGAAAACATAATACCTTTGTTATTTTTTAGTGTTCCAACATGTGGTGCACTATGATTTTTAGTGATCCGGCAGTCGGAACACTAAAATTTTTAGTCCTCCGCAGTCGGAACACTAAAATTTTTAGTGCTCCGCAGTCGGAACACTACGATTTTTAGTGCTCCGGCATGCGGTACACTACGATTATCGTTGGTACAATATCACTAAAATATTTTTTAGTGTTTGTGTTCCGGAGCGGTACACTATCGTAGTGTACCTATCCACCTTGGTACGGTACAGAACGGTACGGTACGATACCATAGTGTTTATTTTCGAACACTGCTTCAACCTGACTATACAAAGACGGGTATGATTATCCCAACAAAACCAAGCCGAGCTTCATCAACCCTACTAACCCAAGAATCATCAATCCGACTACACCCATCCCAGTATCATCAACCCGAGTACAACAAACCGAATATCATCAAACCGACCATACGAAGCTGAGTATCATCAGCCCGACTACAGCAAGCCGAGTACTATCTACACAACTTCACCAAGCTCAGTATCATCGACTCGACGACATCAACCCGAGTACTATCTACCCGAATTCATCAAGTAGAGTAAAATAAAGCCGACTAAACCAAGCCGAGTACAATCGACCCGACTACACCAATGCGGGCCCAATATGAATTGAACCGATTGCTTCATCCGGATCTTAACTGGGCTAAAAATACTCGTGTTTGCCTTGAATGGGAGATGGCCCCCGAGTTCGGCATTCACCCTGTGCCTTGGTATTGCCTACGCAACTGCATCAGTGTGAATGCTATTGAAGCATGCTTTCGCTTATACCTTTGGACCTTTCTTTCAGGAGATCTCTCCTCACGTGCCTGGGTGTGGAAGCCTGTCCACTATATCGTAACAGATCATGGCGGCAACAGCCAATCTGGCACCGCATCGACATCTTGTTGTGTTGATGTACATGTAAAATCTTCGTCTTTTCAGGAAGATGGTATCTTCAACCCGACTACACCAAGCCGAGTATTATCTAACCGACTATACGAGTATCATCAACCACCATGCCCTGTACAATCGACCCGATTTACCAGACCCAGTTCCATCAACCCGACTACACAATCCGAATATCACCTACACGACTTCACCAAGCCGATTACCATCAACCCGACTACACCAAGTAGAGTCTCATCAACCCTAGTACACCATGCCGACTGCACTCATAAACCTGACTACAACAAACCAAGTATAATCAGCACCACTACACCAAGCCGACTATCATCAACCCGATTATGTCAAGCAGAGTGCGATCACGCCTTCACAAAGCCGAGTATCATCAACTCGACAGCACCAAGTCGAAAATCGTCAACCCGACTGAACCGAGTCGAGTATCATAAACCCGATTACACCAATTCGAATATTATCAACCCGACATCACTAGGCCAAGCCTAATAAACACAACTACACCAATCCGAGTATCATCAAACCGATTACACCAAAACGAGTATCATCAACCCGACTTCACTAAGCCGAGTATCATAAACCCTCAAGCCGAGTATATTCAATCAGAATACACCAAGACGACTATCATCAATCTGATTACATCAAGCCAATTATCATCAAACCGAGTATCATAGACCCGACAACACCAAGCTGAGTATACTCAACCCGAGTACACAAAGTCGTGTATCATCTACCCGATTTCACCAAGCCGAATAACACCAACCCGACAACACCAATCAGAGTATCATCAACCCGACTACACCAAGCCAATTATTATCAAGCCGAGTATCATCGATCCGACTACACGAAGCTTAGTATCACTATTCTGACTACAGCAAGCCGAGTATCATCTAACCGACTACACCAAGCCGGGTATCGTCAACCCAACCGCACCATACTAAATGTCATCAGCCCGACTACACCAAGCCTATTATCATCATCCCGACTTCACCAAGTCGAGTACCATCGATTCGACTTTGGCTCTGAGAGTCATCAGCATGCCTGACATAGTCGAATCAGTTCAACCCTACTAGGTACTACTGCGTATCGCATATTAATGAGCCGACTCCAACTGCACACATTCTATTGTCCTCGCCAAGCCTACATCTCTCCCTTAAGACCTTTGTCTTCGAGGCCCACAGTTGAGATGAATAACCAACCTTTACAAGAATAACGCCATATCGCAAAAAAATCAGCATTGTAATCATAATTTAATCTCCAAGGGGTGATAATAAAGAACTGAATTTTTACCACTCTTGTTTTAACTTAACCGACCCTGGATACAATCGTTATAAGCTCTAAGATATCTATACAGGCCAGAAGATTAGAAAAAGTATGATCGTAGTCCTCTAGTCTCCGACCGGTAATGCTTGAGTTAGAGACAAATAAACCTTTAGGACTTCTTACAAAGCAATTGATTGGTCACTCGTAAACTATTGGCCGCCAGTTTAGTTTACCTATTACTTTAATGTAATTAATTGAGCTCAGCTAAGATCAGCGACATCAATTAGTTTTGGGTTCGTATTGATAATATATATATAGTATACTTACTCCCATTCGTACATGATTGATAATATCACAAGACACTGATGAAGGACATTGACCGTACGATTGTCCGGAGGGACAAACGAGGAATCGCTTTCAACAATTTAACTAGGAACACAATGTATACATAGCATATATATTTCAAAAATTGAAAAAGAAAAACCAAAATAAGTTGTTATTATTAAGATCCGATGAAGAGATTATCACACGTTTTCCCATAAACAATTCACACGTGAATTTGTGATTTCAACTGCAGAAATAGAAAAGAAAAAAAAAAACAGGCGTACCGGTGTAAAACATTCGCCCACATATGACGCGTGCCCAAACATACATACACTCGCATTCGCTCTCACATACATTAACGTCTGACCAATGTCCGGTGCAGAGAAAAGTAAAGATGTTCCAAATCAACTGATAATCCCTTATGTAACAGATCACAAACAATACCACTGGCAAAACTGTAGACAAATGTTCAGAGCACGGTGCATTTTACAAAAACTGTCGGACAAATGTTTGAATGGAATGTCTCCCCCCTTCAGGATCATCCTTTGTTCAATGTCAAGGTAATTTATTGATGCCGCAATAAAAACGATGCACATTTCTGATATACTCTCATGTGCAAAAGGAACAACAAATGATGATGGTGGTGGTTGGGCTGAAGAGGCTGATGATGTGGCGGCTGCCGCCTGTTCTGGTGAAAACGAATGGTGGAGGGCCACTATTGCCATACGAGAGAGAGCATACTTTCTATGTGGGTATCATAACAACTTAATTATCTTCATCTTCACCGGGAAAACGTGCTCGGTATTCTGCAACTTTTTTTCGCAGGCATTTGAAAATGTGTGAATCGTTTTGGTATCTGTTTTATGTTATGTTTTGGTTAATTAAAATATGATTGAGTCATAATTTTATGATTAATTATTATTTTTATATAATAGTTTTGACTTTAAATGTAACTTGATACGTGGGTTTTTAGTGGTTGGAAGTAGATTTGAAAAAAAAAATATTGCAACAATTTATAATAAAGTATAATTATATGTATATTACACTACTATTTGTGAGTTGTATTTAAAACCAGTTATTGGGGCCAAAGAGCAAAAAATCTCTAAATTATGGAGTTATAACCGCTCTTTAATTTACGAATTAAGAGAAGCAAGAACGTCCCAATTTTTATTTGATATGAGCACATTGATCGAAACATTTTTCTTTCAAACATACCAAGTACTTCCTCAAATTGAACCAAATTTAATTAAAATTGATTTGGATATGGTTACCATATACATATAATCCATATATAGTTACCATGTATAGTCTATGGTAAATACCGTATTAACGTATCGTCTCCAGACTTAAACGACTCGATTGGCAAACCATGCGGTCTTATTAGTCTTCACCTTATTGTTGTCCTCATCCCATTTTGGCTGTTCGGTATGAATGTAATACCATCTTCGTCCATCTGGTTCTGTGGCGTCGTAGTCATGGATATCAACAGCTTGGAAAAATCTTCTTTCCAAAGAAGCACGCTTTTTGTACCTATTAAAAACTTTTCTTCGAATTTCTTTCAGACTTCAGTACATATCGATTTTTTCACAATTCAGGTTGTTATTGCCCTCTTTTTCCTATGGAAAATAAGTTTTCCTCTTCTCTTTTCACTAGATACCTCCTTCGTGTGCTAATGGTTGCTTCTTATTGCAAAGTAGTCCTATCCTTCTCTTCGGTAGCAGCACGATACTTCTGGAAACACAAATATTTTCGTTCGTATATTTCTGGTTCCTCTGTATCCAGATTCTAAAAGGATGCAACCTGGACTGCCTTCGTCCGGTGAGTGGGGTTAGCTGGGCAGCTAAACAAATACAACGAGTCGTGTTCTCCTAAACCACATACAGGGCATGTGTTGGGTATCGTGTCATCAATTCGGTCCCAATATGAATTGAAGCGACTGCTTCGTCCGGATCTTAACTAAAATACTCGTGTTTGCCTTGAATGGGGGATGGCCCCCCGAGTTCGACATTCACCCTGTGCCTTGGTACTGCCTACGCAACTACATCAATGTGAATGCTATTGAAGCATGCTTTCGCTTATACCTTTGGACCTTTCTTTCATGGAGATCTCTCCTCACCTGCCTGGGTGGGGAAGCCTGTCCACTATATCGTGACAGATCATGGCGGCAACAGCCAATCTGGTACCGCATCGACATCTTGTTGTGTTGATGTACAGGTAAAATCTTCGTCTTCTCAGGAAGATGGCCCATTGGTGTAATAAGGTTTGCATATTCTTCCACTGCGTAGCGCTAACATTCGCATACCACACTGACGCCGCATAGCTTACCACAGACCGGCTTATTGGTTGATAAAAGGCTGTGACTTGGGCGGACGAATTAGACATGCTATCGAACCCAATATCTTGGGGTAGTTAGTAGTCGGAATTAGGGCATTATCGACAAATATGTTCATAGGGAGACTCATTTCAGCCGTCCAGGTGAATTGCGCGGACGACTTCAACATACTGTCGAACGTTACTCCAAATATCATAGGGTAGCTCGAGGTCAGAATCAGGGCACCATCGACCAATATGTTCAGAGGGAGACTCATTTCAGCCGTCCAGGTGGTGAATGGTGTGGCAGTGGGTTTGGCGGCGGATATTTTCATATTCCTCAGATGTCATAACTGCACTAAATCAGCTACGTATATCACATCATGTTACCAGGCCTGCTCTGGTTCAGTCCTCAGCTGATATAAAGGGTGTTTTTTTAAGCCCGATAGAACTTGAAATTGTAAAAAAAACACAAAAAATTAAATTGTAATCAAAATTTTTTTTATTCGAAAGATCATTACGTGACATTAACACTTGAAAATGATTTCGGGCATATGGGCACCGCTGCTGTTCTTGACGAAGTGCATTCTGGACGTCCAATTTTTGGCCACTTTTTCGGGCACTGCTGGCCGTATGTCACGAATAACACGAACAATGCTGGCCTCCAAGGCATCAATTGTTGCTGGTTTATCAGCATAAACCAGTGACTTCACGTAGCCCCACAGGAAATAATCGAGAGGTGTCAAATCGCACGACCTTGGAGGCCAATTGACAGGTCCACTTCTCGAAATCAACTTATCGCCAAATTTTGATTTCAATAAGTCGATGGTTGCGTTCGCCGTATGGCACGTAGCGCCATCCTGTTGAAACCACATCTCCTCCGGATCAATGTCATCCATATTTTCAAACAAAAAATCATTGATCATGGTGCGGTAACGATCTCCATTGACCGTAACGCGAGCTCCGGCCTCATTTTTGAAGAAATAAGGTCCGATGATGCCACCAGCGTGAAAACCGCACCATACGGTGCATTTTTCTGGATGTAATGGAGTCTGTAGGGTCTCTTGTGGATTGGTCTCACTCCATATGCGGCGATTTTGCTTATTAACAAACCCGTTAAGCCAAAAATGCTCCTCGATTATGTACGCCAGTCGTCTATAAGTTGCGCGAATCGACGACTGATTTTCGAAGTAAATTTGGATAATTTCGTAGCGTTGTTCAAGCGTGAGTCTATTCATGATGATTTGTCAGAGTATACTGAAACAAATAAAAAAAAGTTTCATCAAAATTTAATTTTTTGTGTTACTTTTTACAATTTAAAGTTCTATCTAGCTTAAAAAAACACCCGTTATGTGGATATGCCGTGTAATACTGTTGTGCATTTTCCATGCTGATAATGGGCAACTGGTAAACTACTTCTCATTATGGGGAGGAGTAGTGCCTCTAGAATCTTTGCTACGATCTGTAGGATTTACTATCCTTGCCTGTCTTCAGTAGCGGAACCACCCTGCCAACTTTCCAGGCTTCTGGTACAATATGGGGGGCTAACGATAGATTAAGGAGACTTGCTAAATACACGACACCAGCTTCATCCAAATACCTAACCCCAGCATTTTCCAATTGCTTAAGCATTGCCATTGAGATTCCGTGTAGGTCAAACGCTTTGGATGATTACGCGTTTAGGATGACATTTGCAACATCGCCCATCGTAAATTGTGGTGGTAACTCCCCGGCTGGAAGGGCTCTAATGCGGCGTAGTCACTCCGTTCCTTCCTATCACTCTTGGAGCGTTCTATAAACTGCCGATTAAAATAACATGCGCACTTCTTCGGATCATTTACTGTCCCGCCATTGAAAGTAACAGTTGTCCAATCATCTCTTTCCCGGATTCGAGAATGATTTCACCGTTACCCACAATTTACTTAATCCTGTACCAATGTTGCATGCTTCAGGTGGTCTAGACTTCAAGAGTAAGTTGTCTAACTGTTGGGCCTTCGGGTTTCGTACGACTCAGTTTATCACGCTCATTTGCTAGTCCCGTTGCCTCTGCTGGGAAAATTGATATGATTTCGGGTATTCAACCAACATGTATGTAGTTAGAGGCTGCAGCAATAATAAAGTTCGGGAAATTCTCTCAGCTACACGAGCATCTGAGGAAATCAACTCTGAATTCTTGCCAATCAGATATTTCATGATTTAGAAGGGTACGGCGGTCAGAGGTTATGAAGTGGTCTGTTTACGGAGACGATGATCGGAAGGTGAGATGTGGCAATCTCTTCTTATTCTCGTAAGAGCGTCTTCATTCTCTGTGCAAAATGTGGAATTACCAATTTGATCGGCCAGAGCTGTACCCCTCTGATAATTGCTTCAGACGCAACGCACAGCTATTCATTGACACTATGAAAACATTCAGGTACTCTACCTCGGTAGTCACACACTTTACCCCATATAATTCACGTGTGCGTCACTAGGTCTGTACTGGACAGACTGGTGTACAAAGAAGGCAAGTCCTCCTGCGCTTCTTTTAATTTTCTTCCGCAAAAAGTTGGACCCATTGCAACGCTGACGGTGAGCTTTGTTTCCGGGATCGCGGCGACCACGATCCGACTCATAAGTCTACTATTTCGTTGACTGTGTTGCGAGATTGTTGCTATTGAATTGCAGGAATGATGCATTTCCGGGCGCTGAACAACAACTTGGGGTGGTAGATGCTGCGTTTGCTGATGTTGGGGAGACTGCGGGGGTGTCTCGTATTCCGTCGAAGTTGGAAGCTGGGAGATGCTCTGGCGCAGTAAGTAGCAACATAACTCATATCGCAGTAATCCTGGAGGCGACTATGATCTGAGCCGCCCCCGAAGTGCATCCATTACACCTGACCGAAGTTGACGGCAAGGACAAAAATATCTCGAAGCAGGCATTCCGGGATATATTGCCGCTCCCATGGTAAAAAACACAAACACATAATTGTTGAGGTGACGGCCCCTGATCAAAGATTCCTCCGAGTCAATCCGGTGCATAGTAGGTGGGTAGGTTCCTTGGTTGAGACCTTTCTGGGTCTCTTTCACCTGTGTGGACCTCACTTTGGGAAGGCAGTATACACTCCGTATTACCGCCTGAAATTGGTTTGGGAATATCATTGACTGGCGAGATTTTATAGATGGAACCCAAAGTACAGCTCCTGCTCTAGTCCTGCTATAATTATCGGCTTTGAATTTTTCAAACATATTTCCCATTATTATAGTGGTTTGAATGAACCACCTAGAGTATATTTTGACAGTAATGTATTATTGGTCGAAGTTCTGACTTTTCCAAAACCTATCGGATTGTTCCAGATATCTTTTGGTTAACTACGATATAAGTCTCATATATTTGTCCTCTTGTCTTCCCTTATGACGTCTTCAACATGCTGCTCCTTCCTTTGACATAAATCGTTCTGTTTGACAGCTGAAGAACATTGATGCAAAATGGTGTATATGTCCTTCTCGATTTGGTTTATTGGGTGTTGGAAACGTATGCCAATATATAACATATTTCCAATTCATATTCCACTATACTCTGTATATCAATTCTTTAGTCTTTACTTACTTTTCAAATCTTCTACACGGTGCTCTTGAAACAATTTTAAATGGAAGGTGCTTACACCTCGGAAGTTTTTCCGGATTCTGAAACTACAATGTTTATAGATGAGAACAATCAAAAAACAAAAAAAATCGCCGGAGCGCTTTTTAAATAAATCGCGATTTAAGTTGACATTTTTTGGGGTTGTTTAGGTTTTCGAGATTTTTCTTAGAAACCGCATTTCCTATCAAAATGGGACTAAAACAAATGTTGTAGCTATGAAAATTCTCTACAAGATTGACCTTTACGATATTCTCGTCGGTTTTACCGTTTTTGAGATATAGAAGTTAAAATTGGGACAATTCAAATTCAATTCAATTCTGTATCGCCCCCTTATAAAACAATGTCATGACTGCAAATTCCCAACTTAAACTTATATATCTAAAAAAATGTTACAACTTAGGATAAGTTACTTAAGCCAGTTTTGTAGAGAATTTTCACAGCTTTAAGATTTTCTCAGGTCACATGTCGATAAGACTTACCGTATTCGTGCAAAATCGCGAAACCCTAACAAAAAAACCTAAAAATGTAAACTGAGATTCTTTATCTCAAAAATGGTACATTTTGAGAACAAATGATAAACGCCAATCCTCTAGAAAATTTTTACAGCTACAACATTTTCTTTAGCTCCATTTCGATTGGACTTGCGGTTTCCAAGCAAAATCGTGAAAACCTAAAAAACACCTAAAAATGTGAATTTTGACCGCGATTTATTAAAAAATCCCTACAGCGATTTTTTCTTGTTTTTGGATTTTTCTCATCTATGAACGCTGCTGATTCAGAATTCACAAAAACTTCCCCTGTGTAAGCGGTTTTCATCAAAAGTTAGTTAAGGCGCACCCTACATGACATTATTTTATAAGGGGGCGATACAGAATTGAATTGAATTTGAATTGTCCCAATTTGAACATCTATATCTCAAAAACGGTAAAACCGACGAGAATATCGTAAAGGTCAATCTTGTAGAGAATTTTCATAGCTACAACATTTGTTTTATTCCCATTTTGATAGAAAATGCGGTTTCTAAGAAAAATCGCGAAAACCTAAACAACCCCTAAAAATGTCAACTTAAATCGCGATTTATTTAAAAAGCGCTCCGGCGATTTTTTTGTTTTTTGATTGTTCTCATCTATAAACATTGTAGTTTCAGAATCCGCAAAAACTTCCGAGGTGTAAGCACCCTTCATTTAAAATTGTTTCAAGAGCACCGTGTCTACTCACCTCAACGTTTTCAAACTTGAAGGAAATCACATAAAATTATAATGTTGTTTTCAAAGTATACACTAATTGTATTTGAAAAATAAATAATTAATGAAAACATAATTTCATCGGATGCATGCTGTGTCTGTGTATACCCGAATGCCATGGCATTAGCATTCATTGCCCACTTCTCGTACACAACTTTTGTGGCTGATATCTTCTTGAAATGAAGGCAACAAAGTAAGTCAACAAATGAGCGTTTGTTTATCTAACAATTAAACAATCGCAACGAAGAAATAAACAAATGTTAGCATTTCTCTAACAATAAGCGTTCACAGTTGCGCGGCTATTGTTGATGCTAGACATTTAGTCTATGAAGCCAACTGGTGAAATAGACTCTGTGGAGATTCGTGGTTGCCTTCTTTTCTGTCCAATAATCACAAAAATATTGTGAATATACTTTGTGGTACCAGGCGAAAATAGAAGCCCCATGTCAGCGTGATATTAACGAGAATAGATTTTTTTACAATCAACTCAAACTCAATGTGATTTCCTCAATCATCAGCTAATTAAAGGCAATATGAAAAAATATATATTTTTAAATAAAATTAATTTTACCGTTCGACTTGAAATTTATCATATTGAGAAATCCGTCTTCATGGTAAGGAGAATGGGTGAAATCGACCTCAGCGAGAGAGGCGAAATTTTGAGTTAGTTATAATAGACGGTGATGTTGCCGATTTTGATGTTTGATACGTACCGTATGCATTTGGGCTTGCCTTTGAATGTCACTAACATACATTTTGAGCATGGACGATAATATAAGGAGTTCCTTTTTATACCCTCCGCCATAATATAGAGGGTATAACTAAATTTGTCATTCCGTTTGTAACACATCGAAATATTAATCGGAAACCCAATATATATTCTTGATCAGGGTAAGATTCTAAATCGATATAAACATGTCAGTCTGTCCGTCCGTCTGTTGAAATCAAGATACAGCTCGTAATTTTTAAGATAGAGCTTTGTAATTTGGTATCGAAGTTTCTATTACTTCTAGGATGTTTGGTATTGGGCTGTATCGGTCCACATTTTGATAGAACGGTACCACCCGATTTTCGGTATTTTGAAGGTTTTAGCTTCATTAACACAAGGAAATGGCTGAAATTTGGTACTTCGTAGGGGTATAAAACTTTTCCCCAGAATTTTATCGGTATAGACCCATAGAATGGTAGCCCTCATAGAATGCGGTATTTTAAAGGTTGTGGCCTTAATATTCCTCACAAATGGCTGAAATTTATTATTAAGTCTTCCTTTGGGGTATGAAACATTCCATATGAAATTTGTCGGTATAGCACCACGCCTTCATATAGCCCCCATAGAGCGGTACCTCCCTATTTTTGCTATTTGAAGGTTTTGCCCTCAATATTTCACCGAAATGGCTGAAATTTGGTATCATGTCTTCATTTGGGATACAAAACATTCCATATGAAATTTGTCGGTATAGCTCCACCTTACCCATAGAACGGTTCCATCTCAATTTTTCGGTATTTTGAAGATTGTGGCCTCAATATTACTCCGAAATTGCTGAAATTTATTATTCAGTCTTCGTTGGTGGTACACAACTTTTCCTGAGAAATGTGTCGGTACAGGTCCACGCCTTAATATAGCCCCCATAGAACGGTACCTCAAGATATTCGGCATTTTCAAGGTTATGGCCACAATAATCCATCGAAATGGCTGAAATTTGGTATTTAGTCTTTGTTGGAGGTATTCAATTTTCTCCTCTAAATATGTCGGTATAGGTCCACGCCTGCACATAGCTCCCTTAGAACGGCACATCCCAGTTTTTGGTGTTTTTGAAGTTGGTGGCCTCGATATTCCACCGAAATAGCTGAAATTTGATATTTAGTCTTCGTTGGGGGTGCAAAACTTTCCACCTGAAATTTGTGGGTATAGGTTTACGCTTTAAAGCTTGTGGCTTCAATATTCCATCGAAATGGCTGGTATTTGGAATTTAGTCTCCGTTGGTAGTATAAAACAATCCCTCCGAAGTTTGCCCGTGCAGGTCCACGCCTTCATATAGCGTCTATAGAACTTTTGAGGGTCGCTGGTGGCAGAAATGGTATTGGAAATATCTACTATAAGGCAACAAAAAGCGCAAAATCGTACCAAAATTTTTCTTGGGTTTATTTTTTTACAAGGATGTTTTACCTATTATTGGGTGTTGATGGGGGTCTCGGAAGGAAAGAAGCCTATTGATTTTGGTGATGGTCGGATGATATTTAGGGATAGGAATGGGCAAAAAAACTTATTTAGAGAAAAAGTCATCGCTTTTTTTCTCAGCTACTAGAAGGATTATACAAAAAGCAAAACCTGACAATGAAAGTAGAAAATATAACCTTTCTAACGATGTAAAGAAGGTTCTCGTTTGTGGCCAAACAACGAAGATAATCTCAATAGTCGCAAATAAAACCCAACTTTTCATTTTTGCGATTTTAATTATAATGACAAATATCACAGCTTCGGTTGGGGACCTTCCAAAAGCAAAGCCTGATTATGAAAGTAGAAAATCCCATCTTTACAATGATGCAAACTAGGTTGGCGTAGGTGGCCATATAACGGAGATATCGCAATAGTCGTTAATACATCCCATTTTTCCATTTTTTTTTTTTTTGAAATTGCACTACAGGTCGCAATTTTGATCGGTCGGCACGAGGGCCCCGGAGGGGTAGAAGACTACTGATTTTGGTGATGGCCGCATAATAATCAAGGGTCGGAATGGCCAAAAAAACTTATTTGGAGAAAAATTCAACGTTTTATTCTATAGCAAATATATCAGCGCCTATAAAGGGTATACCAAAAGCAAAACCTGACAATGAAAGTAAAAAATAAAACCTTTCTAACGATGCACATTGGTCGCAAATGTTAATTCTTTGGCCAAAAGTAAATTTTTTGACATTCTTCTTTTGAGTTTTTTCTTCGCAATATGAAAGTAAACACTCCAAAACAACAAAAACAGATTGTTTATCCCAAATTTGTATTTACAGTTAGACGAGAAGGAGTCAAAATAGAGATTCGTTTACTGTGTTATTAATCGAGTTGAGTGCGCAGTATTTGGTGATAATTTGGGGGTTATAACATCGCAATAAGTAAAAATGTAAAGGTAAAACTCAAATATGTGGAAGAAAGACGAATGCAAATAGTACGAAGTGCAATATTACCGAATATGTGACTATTTTTAGATTATAAAATATAAGAAATTTCAGGCATAAAACAACAGCTCACAATTAGGTTTCTTAAAGCCATCTAGAGTTATATTAACTACATTTTCTTTTTTAACCCTAACATGGTATCGAATATATTCACCAACAAAATTTTTTCCCATACATGACAGATTTCAGGTGGTCCAATGATGCTATCTTAGTTTTCCCCATATTCGTTCAGATATAAAAACAATTTTTAACGGCTCATTTTGACAAACTCTTTACATTAATTTCAGTTTTCACTAACCTTGTACGGACCTCCAAGTAGTAAAAAGACAACTGTCATGTCGTACTTACTTGCAGAAGCAATCGGTTCCATACGAACTGAACTTAACAAATGACCTTCACAGTTCATCAATGATCAAAGTCTGGCTTCATTTCTAAATGAATTGTATCCGTCACGAGCAAGTCTTTACAAGGTTCTTATTTCCCCTCCTTAGAGTCGTCAACAAGGTTGTCATCTTAGATGTCCTTGCATTAATGACCTTGTGCTTAGTGTCCTTGTACAAGTAGTTTGTCTACTTAGACAGTGCTGGTGTTGTTGTTGTTCTTTGATGTCCTTCCGCTTGATGCTTGTGTGTGCAAATATTTTCATTGCCACTCAGTTATTTTCTATTCTTAAGTTGGAACTGTTGTCGCTCCTTGTCTTTTTGATGTGCTACTTCGTCAGGGATCCTAACTTCTTGTTTCATGTTCACATGGCTGTGAGTGTCCGTCGGTGCAGCATTAATGTGAAATAGTGTCCTTGCAATTATTTGATCATTTTTGTCACACTTCTTGTCCTTTGTTTTCAAAATATTGTCTTTATTTGAGCAAATTATATCCATGATGACCTCGTAAGTGCTGCAAGTAGCACAATGTCGGAATTCTCATATCAATTTTCATTATGAATTTTTGTATTGTTTTTTAATGTAGGCTGACTGAGAATGAAGAAAAAATATACACACTGTGTGTGTGTCTGGCTGGTGATTTGAACATACATACATACAATCGTGATGTGAATAAGTCGTGTGTCAGTCAGTAAGACATTTAATAATCAGGGCAATATTAACACCTTTTTAAATTAGACTCTTCTATTTTTTAGCACATTATATTTAATCTTTCTTCACATTGTCCCTTGTGAAATATGGAATGATCGTGTAATGAAATAATCTATCCAAGCAACTCAAGAAGTTTTCTAAATCTGCAAGGGGTAATTCATTATTACTCAATTTGGTAACTATGACAAATAAATAAAGGAAATTTAATGTTGATGTATTGAAATATACATATATGGGAAATGTTGCCAATTATTTCATATTCCATTTCCAAAAAATTGATTTTTTTCTTTTCACGCTACATTAACGATTTTTGGTACATAGGTTAAGAAAAAAATTCCCCAGTACAAATCCGCTCGCGAGCAAATTCTTGGTTGTTGCGGACAAATGTTATCGCGGTTTTACTTCTGCTTTTAAGAAAAAATTATTATAAAAACGCTAATTATTTTATTGAGCACAATTATCACTAAAAAGTTATCACGAAGTGACGTCATTAAGTAGATTGCATAATATTTGTAAAATGTTACTCAGCATTCGCGGAATTTACAAAAAATTGACAAAATCTTAAATGTAATCCGAATTTTTTGAAAATATAGGTCCATTTACCCGTCAAAATTACAAAAAATAACAGCTTTAAATAAAGACTCGACGGCGAATCAAATGAGACAAAACCTGTAGTCATCGGGATAGTAGTTAGGATATTATAGCCAAAATAAGCACATATTTGTGTTACAAAAAACAAATTTTGGTTTGGAATAATAGTTTTCACATGCATTCTAGAGTTGAAAATATTGGAAAAATTCTATAGGAGTACTTCTTTTACTTTTCTTGAAACCCCCAAGAAAATGGGCGGATTTTGCTTTATCTACATTCACATAGAAGGTTTCCCATTGAGTTATCGGGTTGATGAAATAAATCATAAGACTTCTTAAACGGAAATAGAGTTCAAATAAACCGCTTTAATTTATATGCATTATTAAAATATGTGTAAATCGCGTAATTATCAAAATCGTTTTGTCCGCATGTGATTTTCATGTACAGCAAGACCATATCTTTTAATTTGTATATATTTTTCGAAATATAACTTGGACGCTTAGATGTAGCATCGGCTGCATCTAAGCATTAAAAAACCTATAAAACATCTCTAATTTGCGCAAGGTACAATAAATTTTGTTCCGCATCACGTTTCAGTGTCACCACGAAAGTCTACATCGATATATATCTATTTCAAGGCGATCAATCAGGAACCGTGGATGTAGCATCACACACTATTGTTTGGGATAAAATTAATGTAGCTCCCTTATCAGTGAAGTTTTTAAATCTCTGTTTCCACAAAAACGAAGATGCTGGAAGTTTACGAGTAGATGGAATTTTACGAGTTTTTTCATTGCAGTGGAAACGGTCCCCAGAATATGCGATAAAATGCGCGATATTTTCGAAAACAATTTTAGGTGATTTTCCTACCTTGGAATTTCTCGTATCTCGCGTTTTAGTAGATGGAATTTTACGAGTAAAGATTTATTAGATCCGCAACGTAAAAATCTAAAATTTGCAATCGAGTACGAGTAAATCAAATGACAATTGTAAAAATTAGACCCGAAAAATATGATTTTTAGAAAAATGTTCGCACAAAATTTTCGTATTTGGATGCAGATTTCTGTGAAGCAGTGTAGGCTACATTCACAACACATATATCAAATAACTCAGAATCGCGAGTTCTACAATCCTATATACGATTTTTTGAAAAACCTGTTTGCCGAACGAAATTAGAAGAAAATTTCAAAAAACACTTAAAATCTGGCTTCAAAATGTCAGCATCATTTAATGGTAGACGCAGATCAAATTTTGAGAAGTTATACATTAGTGAGATGATCCTTATTTAGTTGCCTTCTACTTTTACTTTGACGGGAAAATCGTGAAAAGTGTGGTTTCATCACATATCGAGAGAAAACAAAGAAATACACGTTTGCTTCAACCCATTTTTACCCATTATTTAACATAAATGTAGGCACAGCTTCCACGCAAATTAACTTTTAAGGCCAATATTTTTTGCCAAGTCTAAAAACATTTCATTTTATCCGAAAGCATTTAATTTGTATAATATTCAACCACATTTCGAGAGTTATTAAATGCTAAACCTTGGCTTCAACTATGTTAAATTTTCAAAAATATTGCCCATATATTTTTATAATTTGATTTTTTTAAACATCTTTCAAAAATATTGCATGTCTTCAATCGAATTTAATGGGGATTCTTTTTCTACATGATTTCGTCTTTGTAACTCCATTCCTTCCATGTCTTTTCGTCCTTTTTTATTGAACCGAACAAAAGTACCAAAAGATGAAATTGTTTAACATCCAAATATTCTACAAAAATGTTCATCAGAAGACGTTAGGTATACCAAATAGCACCGATATATAACACATCCCATTAATTTTGCTGGGTACACATTTGTAGTATTGCATAGACTCGTGCCAAGTGAAAGGCTATGATAATATATAAACCGTTCTCACATGACAAAATGCATCTTTTTTAAATCATTTATCTCAAACTTTCATCAAGCGTTGAACTCACATGCTCTGTTTACATACGAATATCGTGCGAGAACGACCGAGTATAGACAGCTGTGTATACTTATGGTAGTCCGAAATGATGGACCAACCGAACGGATGATCATTAATAATCCACACGTTCCACTAAACACAAATTCCTAATGATAAAAGTGACACATTTCTTTCCTTCTTATCACAAATGAAGGCTGGACAAATGCAATTCGGGTAGAAATTACACCAAAATTGAATTAATTTTGATTTTTATTTGTACTTGGTGGTGGAAAAATTTAATAGACCAGTGCGAATTTTGATTAATTGTATCCCAAAAAAAATATTGTACATTTTATAAACAAAACAAAAATGGATTGCAGTGTGATTTAGAATTGTATCCAAATGCTTCTTTAAATGTAAGGGAAAATGTTCTTCATAGCTTTTCGGTTGGAATATTTTTTATAACCTACACCACTATGTTGGTTTGGCCAAAAAGTTTGTCGAAATAATGGTCGTAGACTCATACTTAGTCTCCCTTCCGTCAGTCTATCCGTCTGTCCATCTAAACCTTATAATCAAGCTACAGGTCGCAATTTTGATAGGATCCTCACCAAATTTTGGGTATTGATGGGGGTCCCGGGAGCGTTACCGACAGTTTTTGGTCGGAAATCGTAAAAAAAATCGTAAAATCGCCAACAAAATGCGTGTTGTAAATGTTCGGCCGCTCGGTATTCGTACGGTTGCTCGGGCCCTCGGCTATCGTGTTGTAGGAGTTCGGCCACTCGGTTATTCAGCACTCGCCTCTGTTGTTCGGGTCGTCGTTCGTTAGTGTTAGTTCTATGTTAACCTCTACAGTATACTACGAGTACTGACTGACAACACCCGAAGGTGGGGTGAATGTATTAGCCACCGCGCAAAAGGGGTAGCTCTCAAAAGTACTTCCCAACCTCTCTACATTCCCGTGTGGGTTGGCGGACTGCGAACACACAACTGTACTCAAACCCGTATGGCTGGCTCCCTGCAGTAGCAAGCCTACCAATCCCACCACAAACTGACATATTTAGGTAAATAGTCGCCTAAGGTGATTGAGAATTATTCTATAGTCACATTTATAGAGGTTGGTAAAAATCGCATCATAGCGCAGTGTCCCCGCAGTAATGCATGTGCAAAGAGGCAGTTAAATCATATGTACATTATGCATTTTCACTCATTCTTTTACAAGAGCGTGACCCCGGAAAGAGGCACTCCATTGCACTGCATTTTAACTGACCCTTTGGCACTGCATTTTAACTGACCCTCTCGCACTGCATTTTAACTAACCCATTGGCATTGCATATTAACTAACCGTTTGGGGTAGAATAGGATGCAGTCCAAAGCACGTGTTTTGATACAGGCATTCTGCGGAATGTGTGCAAGCCATTACAAAATATCCCAGAACAAATAAATGCATTTATTATTTGTGTAAAACAAAAATATTAAGAACTTTATTACATTAACACAAATTATGAAAATTCTCCATTGAATTCAATCGCAACCATGCGCGTTTCCTCCGCTCTCCATTTAATCCAAGCTGAACGGTTCTTGCTTCATCTGCTAAATGGATTTGATATTGCCTTCCCATCACCAGTTAAGATTTCGACATATACTGCAACATCACTCCATTGGGAAATTTTCGTCTCGTGAGTTACCGAAAAAATTTTCGCAAATTAAATATTTTTTATTTTATATTAAAAAATTTTTGGAAATGTTAACACGCTTATCTCTTTTTGGAAAATGTATGCTGCTGACTCTAGAGATGTACAAACTGATTTATGTACCTTTAGGGATCTCTAACAACTACTTATAAAATGTAGCGAACGGAGTGCCTTTTTCACGACTCCGTTTGAACTGCATCAAAACATGCCGTTTCAGAACTAGTCCACATTGCTCTACTTCCAATTTATTTTGCTGGGTTATAATACCCTCCCACATAGTGGTGTAGGGTATAAAAAGCACTAAAGGTAAATTCAAGTACATACATCCTAACATTATTTACCCCAATTTGATTTTCTTAATACGCTATAGAAAAGTAGTTACAAAAAGGCGGTAGTAGGCCCCAATAGCTTTGTCGTAGGCCCCAATAGCTTTGTCTTTGCGGCCTATTTTCATTTTCATTTTGGGGTCCTTTCTACTCGCCATATGTCCCCATTGCGACACCAGGTCTGATAAATGACGTATCCTGGCAACCCGTAATTTCCCTTGGCTCAGACAACCTTTCTATCATCGTCTTCGCAGAAAGACCATAACATCTGAACGGCGTACTTTTCTAAATCATGGGAAAGTTGATTGGCGGGGGTTCAGAGAATCTACCAATCACTGCTTCAGAGAGCTGTTCATTCTCTCGGATCCACAGTAGCTGAGAGAACTTTCCGGGACATCATCGCAGCAGTGATGCCGCTCGTTACATACCTGGTGATCGTATACCCGAAATCTGACCAATTTTCCCATAAATTCCCCATTCGTCGTACAAAGCCAACAGTTAAACTACATACTCTTGATTTTATCAGGATATTGGCGAACATAAGCGGAAAAGGTTCTAGTGGTGAACCAATACAACAATGGTACTGGATTAAGTAAATGGTGGGCAACGGATGATAGAACGGCTGTTACTTTCATTGGCGTGACAGTAACTGATCCGAAAAGGTGTTATTTTAACCGGCAGTTTATATAACACTCCGAGAGTGATAGGGCTAAGAGGAGTGTGCTCTGCCGTATATGAAGAGTCCTCCCAACCGAGGAGGTACCACCACAATTTACGATGGACGATATTTTAGACTTCATCCGAAACGCAAAATCATCTAAAGCGTTTAGCCCACACGCAATATCGATAGTAATACTTAAGCAGCCAGAGTTAAGTATTCAACAAGTGTCCTCAATCTACAGTTAGCCACCCACATTGTAGCAGAAGCCTGGAAAGTTGGCCAGGCAAAGATACCAGTAGAGGTGAATCGTTCAGGCCGATTTCCCTCCTCTCGCTTGTAGCAAAGATTCTAGAGGCATAACTCCTTTCCGCGCTGAGAAGCTGTTTTTCAGTTGCCCACCATCAACACGGATTACGCAATATACATACATAGTTCTACAACAGCATTGCATGTCATATTGACACATATCAGTAGAGGACTGAATCAGAACAGGGTCCTAATTACGGCGTTCGATTCGATCGAGTATTTGCTCGTGAATGAGAAAAACCTATGTGTTCTTCAAAGAACATTAAGAAGGTATATAGTAAAAAATATGTTTATTTTAAAGCGAACACTAAAAAACAAAATTATCAATAAAATTGAAAATTATAAATATTTGTTGAATTCGGAATGAAGTTGTGCCAGAAAAATATACGAAATGATTTATTTTTGTAAAATATCTACCTTGGAAAATGTACGGTTGCTGGCGCGAATAGGTTTTCATAGTTCGATTATTTCATTCACGAGCAAATACACGATCGAATCGAATCCCGTAATTAGGCCCCAGGCCGTGCGACCGAGCAGTCAAGGTGGCTCTTGACCTAGCGAAAGCCTTCGATACCGTCAAACATGTCAAGATGTAGCCGTGCTTGAATTGTTTGATAACACTGTGCAACACTGAAAGTGCAAACAACTTCTAGTATGCATTTTTCGAAAGTACATATTAAGACAACAAAAACCCTAGTAGGGTTTTGTCCTGTCAGATCCAGTTCGGATTTTATGGCCTCATCTTAACCGGGCTAAAACTACAGTTTTTTTGCATTTTCGAGCCTTTATCTCGGAAACGATTAGGTATTTGGCCTTGCTGTCTTTGGCAATATTGTAGCTCTAAACGAATAGAGCTTATATTTTGAGCAGAACACATAAGAAAAACTCCATCTAGGGCATCAAAATCGATAACATATAGAACATTTTAAAAGTTCTCAGCAATTCTTCAGAACATTCTGAAACTCGAAAATGCTTACTTCATGTTGATTCAGCGGTATTTTGCATCATATCTTTTACAACACGTATTTCAAACACTGTTCACACCAACAGTTTATTCTCGCATTTTGGATTTCACCACATTATGGACATATTGATTAAATCGTTGTTGAAAAATATACCGAAAACAACGCAAACAGGCATTTTCCAACAATGACATGTTCTGAAGAGTTGTGTATTACATACCAGCGAATATTTTTCCAAAACAAATCATTAGGAAACAATTAACGGTTTTGGAGATATTGTTGCGAAATGTACACAAATTATGGATATTTTGATATTTTATAAAATTTGAGGCAATAAATGTAGTTTTTCGAGTTCATTATTTCTCCCTATATTTTATTCTGGGGCTTATCTACAAATTTGCTTCAGAGGTCAGATGAAAATTCACATAGGTTTCAAAGATATAGCAAAGAATTGCTTTAAAAAGTCAATATTTAACCATGTTTATATGGGGCCATAAAATCCAAGCTGGATCTGACACAACAAAACCTAACTAGGGTTTTTTCGTTTGAGTCTGTACTTTCAAACTGTATGTACTTTATAACGAGGCAAAAAGATAGAAAACAAATTTTAGTAAGTGTAGGTCCAAATTTATGTATAGCCCCCATATAAAGGTATCGCCCGATTTTTGGTATTTTGACAATTTTAGACATATTTTCTAACCGATATGGTTGAAATTTTGCGTTTTGAGTTCTGCGTGAACAAAATATATCATCGCAAAAAATTTTCAATACAGATCCACGTTTAGATATAGCCCCCATATAAACGTACCTCCCGACTTTCGCAATTTTGAACTATTTTTGCCAAATTTTCCAACGGATTTGGCTGAAAATTTTGAGTTTCGGGTTCTCAATACCTCAAATACCTTCTTGCAAAAAATGTTGAAAATATTTCCACGTTTAGGTGTAGCTGTCATAAAACGTACTTCCCAATTTTCGGATTTTTGACTATTTTACAGGAGTGGTATAAGGGGAATAACTTATCGGGGGGCAGCTAGATTTTCTTTTATAGTGAACTAGAGACATTCCACTGCATTTCTAAAAAATACGGAGTCTCCCAAATACTCCCAACATTAGTAAAACTCAACATAAATTTATAGTACTGATTTTAAAAATACCAGAAAAAGTCATTTACAAAGAATTTATTTTTAAGGAAGTTACAAAACTATTTATGAATATGTACAATTTCCAGAATTAAACTTATAGGTGATGACATTGACAATTTTACGTTTTTAAGGCACCACATACAAATTTCAACCTTTTCGACTTAATCTGACATTTTACCGCTGTAAATTGGTAAAAATTATACTGGATATTAACAATATGATGTGTTTAGAGAATATATATTTCAATTGCAATCAAATTTGTGGCCATAAATTTTTCGATTTTTGTCTACGGGCTGAACCACAGTGCATAGCTAACTTTGTGCAGTTCTTCCATCTGAGGAATATGAAAATATCCGTCGCTAAATCCACTGCCACACTGTCCACCACCTGGCGGCTGAAATGAGGCTCCTCCTGAACATTATGGTCGATGGTGTACTGATTCCGACCTCTAACTACCCCCACGGAAATACAGTGTGAATGTCATCCATCGCAGCAGAAGAACGCCAGCTGTCAAGGCAAACACGAGTGGCTTTAGCTCAGTTAAGATCCGGAAGATGCAGTCGCCTCAATTCATATTGGTCCCGAATTGATGACACTATACCCAACACATGCCCTGTATGTGGATAGCGACCACACTGAATATGTTTAGCTGCCAATCCAGGTTGCGAAATTGTTGAGTCTGGAAGCAGAGGAACCATGGCCAGATAACTGAAATAAAATACGAACGAACATGTTTGCCTTGCTGCAACAACATGTGAACGCGACTACCTATAGGGGCGTACAGTGATAAGGCCCCATGAAAATACATCCCAAACAAATATGAAAATGGACCCCAATTTTTGTGGTATTTTCTCAATTTTAAAAATAGGCCCAATACAAAAACGCCCAAACAAACATTGGATTCACGCCCCCAAATTTTATTGGGGCAAAATGCATGTTTGAATTTGGGGTGCATTTCAAAATGCAATATCACCGCAAACACCACACCAAAATATGCATTTATGTCGCCAAATATTTATTCAATAAAATTTGGGGTGTAGAAAAGGTATTTCTTTTTTTAAAGATATTGGTTATAGAGTTTTTTATGGTGCCAGGACCTAACTCCCAATATGATTTTGGGATTTATGTCCGTCAATAAATTCAGACATTACTCCCAAAAATTATTGGGATTTCGCTGACATAATTACCAAACAAAAAGTTCGTTGACATAAACACCCAAAACATTTCGAAGAAAATGTTGCACACTAGGGTTATGACTTTTTGACATTTTTCCTCAAAAATGATTTCCTGTAGCAGGGATGAATGAACTTTTGCCTATTAATCACTATGCTATCGTTTATCCCATTGAAATATAAAAAAAGTTCACGCACAAATCGATTTTAAAAAAATAATTTTTTAAAAAAATATATGAAATGAAAAAAAAAAATTTTTTCACGAATGAATAAATATAAGCCTACTAATAACTATAATAACGTTTATTTCATTCAAATATTAAAAAAGTCGCGAAAAAGTCACTTTTAAAAAATTTTAAATTTTTTGTTTTTTGTTAAAAATTTATATTTTTGAATAAAAGCGTTTACGACATTTTCACGATTCTCAGAATTGAAAAAAAATAGTGAGAAATAAATTTGTTGTCATTTTAATTATCTCATGTAGCTCTAAAGTTTATTTTCAATTATATATCTGTTTTCAGTGACTTCAAAAAATTGTCCATAATTTTGATAAATTCAAATTTTAAGGTCATTTTGTGCGTGAGGTTTTTTCACCGAATCACCTTGTAATTAAGATTTTATGTAATCTTATGGCAAAACTCATCACGCTATGATACAGGGATATGAGGTTGTAAAAAAGTCATAACCCTATTGCACACGTTGGCATCTGTCCAAGGGTTGATGTCTCAAATCCCTGCCAGAGGCCGGCTGCAAAGATGTCAATATTATAAGATAGGAAAAGTCAATTGTGAAAAATTAACTGTAGAGGGAGTTAACCTCTGTTGCTACGATGTCATAGCAACATTCTGTTAAATGAAAACTGTTACTCATTGGAATATTGACAAGAAAAACATTAAAACTCAAGTTTGACGGCATTCGCTTTTGATTTTTTTATTGAATGAACAATAAAAAAAGAAAAAAAATAACAAAACACGACGTTAATGTTTTCTGCTGCGAGAAATGGAAATCAAAAACGATTGACATTGCTGTTATCAATTCCAGTGAGTTGTGTAGCCATCTGTAACCAAAATGTGGAACTATTAGCATATGTTTTTGGAAAATGCATTTGTTCGAGTCTTTATTGCTATACGTCTTTGGCCGGCTGTCTTCGTCAACTTTATATTTGAAAACAAAATTGAAAATAATGATATTTGTGCAACAAAATGTTTTGGAGTAATTTCCGACATCAAATAGATTTGTAAACATTTTTGGGAGTAATTTCCGACATCCAATGCGGGCATAACTCCTAAAATATATTTTGAGTTATGCCAAGGCACTGGTCAAGTTTTTCAAAAAATTTTCTTTTTATTAAAAAAAGAAAAATAAGTAAAAGAGGGCTATAGTCGGCCCCGTGACCATGTGATACTCTACACCACTTTCCCTGGGCACTAGTTTTGCGGCTGAACCAACTTTAAATGGAAGTTACTTACTTTTTGCGGATTCTGAAACTACAATGTTCATAAATGAGAAAAATCAAAAAAATAAAAAAAAATCACATTTATAGGGGTTTTTAGGGTTTCACGATTTTGCTTGGAAACCGCAAGTCGTATTGAAATGGGATTGAAGCAATTGAAATAGGATTGTTGTAGCAGTGAAATTTTTCTACAAGATTGACTTTCATGACTCTTTCCTAGGTTTTACCATTTTTTAGCTATAGAAGTTGACATTGGGACAGCGAACTGACTGTATCGCATTCTTACAAAACAATGTCATAGCCTTAACATATTTTAAATAGAAGGTTCTTACACCAAGGAAGTTTTTTTCAGATTCTGAATCTACAACGTTCATATATGAGAAAAAAATCGACGAAGGGGTTTTTAAATAAATCGCGTCAATGGTCACATTTTTAGGGTATTTTAAGTTCCAGGATTTAAAAAAAAACCCTTAAAAATGTGTATTTTGACCTCTATTTATTTAAAAATCCTCTCATCTATGAACATTGTAATTTCAGAATCCGCAAATCTTCACAGGTGCAAGGTAAGGTATGGTGATGTTAGACAGTAGTTCCTTTATCTAATTGCTACATTGATATAATTTGCATCAAGTTTGGTTTTCGCATATTGTCCGAACTTGCCCCCAGAATCTAAATTACTGATTAAACTTTAAATTTGGATTTTCCCACAAAAGTTATGGTCAATTTTACACGCTAAATACTATCCGATCATTATCAACAATTATTGGCACTATTCTTGACCAAAACTATTACCTCGTGCAAACATTTGTCAGTATTGAACTATAACTGCGACCTGATTAAAGCTACACTACCCACAATTAAAACTGAGGTATCCCTGTATATACTAGGCTGTAAGTCTGTTATCTGAACTCGTACACCAACATAATTAACATCAGTGGAAAGGTCAAGCGTTCCTCTTCTAAATATAACTTACATGGGTTTAACATTGTTTCCAGAAAAAAAGATATATTAATTTCACTAAAAACTTTACAAATTTTCACACAAATGTTCTGGTCCATTTAACCCGCTAAATATTATCTGATCATCACGTTAAATTGCAAGCTACTTCTCTGTCGTAAACCCAAACTTTACATACAATTTCGCTCCGATCAGACTACCATTGCGACCTACAGAGCCGCTACAAAATTGGATAAACATTTTGTTTTTGATCCATTTCACCCCCTAAATATTTCACGATCATCGCCAAAAACTATAGGGGTCTATTCTGGTCTGAACCCGACCTCGATACAAAATTTTATAAAGACTGGTCCATAATCGCGTGCAATTTTTAATGGACGGACAGACGGACGAAAACACATCTCAAAATCGCTTTATCTCGTCGAGATATGAGTTTTGGTATACTACACGGGGGTCTACGACGAATATTTCGCGGTGTTACATGCATTTTTCGAAAAAAAAAACTTATAATACCCTTTCCACATTGTGGTGTAGGGTATAATTACGAACCTGCATCCCTAATTGTTGTTTTTGGTAAAGACTGAATTGCATTTGGGCCTCAAACAGGTGCAAAACGGCCCCATTTTTTTCTTGTTTCGATTTCCTTGTTGTGAAGACAAATTGGCCCCAACCGCTAACTAAACAAGATCCCAAAAAGACGATATTAGACGATATTATACCTGTTTGAGGCATATTTTCATATTCGGTTTGGGATGTTATTTTGTGCGGAGTTAACAAGAGTTAAACATTTTTGCTTACATGCAATTTAACGGCTGTTAAGGGATGGTTTACAGCGATGTAATGTCTTTCGTAGGCAATTCCATGCTTCCAGACATAGGTTTCGTCGAAGGTATTCCATTTAGTTTTGATTACAATGATATAATTATTTCGTGGGCAAGTCCATGCTTCCTGCCGTAATAACTCAAAAACCCAAAAAATCTTGTGGTGATAAATTTAAATAGCTGTTTGGCTCGATAACATTCGAAAGGAATGTCTCCTAGGATTAGATCCAGTTCCAAAATGGACTATGGTGTGTGGTCCGAAGTATCTAGCTCCGAGTTATATACAGTCTGTCGCAAAAGTTAGTATGTAACATTGAAATCAAAATGTATTAGGTATAAAAACAACAAACGATTAGTTTTAATTAATAGTCTTCTGCATTTATTAGAAAATCTACGGTTCGAATTCCAAAAAGCCCAATATTTATATCGTAAATGTTAGTATGCACCGCAGAACCCATGTGGAACTAGGTAAAATATTCTTGATTTTTTTGAACAAAATATTACTGAATCTGTATTTAAGATACTCAAGAGGATATTAATCAGTTTTAATGGCAGTTATAGTACTTATAGTGACAAATCCAACGTACACTGGTTCGTAAAACCCAAAATAATTGGCCATCTATAAACTACTGTAGCGACAAAATTCCGGGTATAATGTTCTGTTTATGAATTCTAAAGCAATGAAATGCTCAGAAAAGTTCTAAAGTTTCAATATGCGGTGGGTGGGTTTTTTCTTCAAAAAATTCCCGTTTGTTTAAACAGGACAAGTTGAAACTCGATGAAGTTCAACCCCATATTGAAACTTTAGAGCTTTTCTGAGCATTTCATGGTGCTAGAATTCATAAACAGGACACAACACCCGGAATTTTGTCGCTACAGTAGTTGTATTTATAGATGACCAATTTTTCTGTGTTTTACGATCCAGTGTGCCATGGATTTCCCACTATAAGTACTATAACTGCCACCTAAACTAAGGATCTTAAAAACAGATTTAGTTTTATTATGTTCAAAAATATCAAGAATTTTTTAAACAGTTCCACATGGGTTCTGTGGTGCATACTAACTTTGGCGATATAAATTTTTGTGCTTTTTGGGATTCGAACGGTACATTTTCTAACGAATGCAAATATTGCGCACTTTTCATTGTTTTCACCGAAGGCTACCTTCGTGTCTATCAAATATAACTGATTGTTTGTTGTTTTCAATAAGTTATAGAGCTTTTTATACCTAATAGCCCATTTAGATATGACTTCATTAGCCGGATTTAGCACATTATCAGGTTTTATTTGCTAAATCCAGCAAAAATCTACCAGATTTCCCATACAAAAAAAGTCACTATATGACATAAATCCTCGTATACAACTCTGTTTTTTGGAACATGTTGCTAGAAAATACAAAAAGTTGCAAGCTGGCACAAGAAACAAGGTAGATGCATCGGTGAATTGCTACACTAAAAATAATTTAAAATGTAAAAATTTGTTAACAGGCGGAAAAATTAAATTTGTTTCGAAGTACAAAGTTGATTTTAATCAACCAATACTAATATTAACGATGTCTAAACGATAAAACAATTCGTTTATTTATTTTAGATGGGCAAACTGCGATAAAATACAGTAGAAATCGCTTATAACGTCGTCGTTTATAACGTCATACCGCTTATAACGACGAAATCCAAGAGTCCCGAATTTCTGCCCTTTATATTCCACACAAATAAATATCGGTTATAACGTCGTCGCTTATAACGTCATATCGGTTGTAACGTCGTTTTTTTGTGAAATATTTGAATTTTGCTATCGGTTATAACGTCCCATACGAAGAGGAACAATTTCTCTCAATATTTTGTTGTATGTATATTTTTTCAAGCTCAGAGAATAAGAAAATACCAAACAAATGCGCAACATGTTCGAAGATGCAATTTGACAACTGAATTACGACTCAAATGGAGGCGCTCTCAAGTCAAAATTAAATGTGTTGGATGGATGTCGTGTTATTGTTAAATGAAGCGTGGAAAATGTAACGTCTTCTGCCATTGCCAATTGTTTTCATCATGCGAAATTGTCAATATTCCTTTAAACTATTCTTAAACATTTATCTTCATTATCATTTCTCTTGCCATCGATGACAATGTTTTAACATCTGCCACGAAGAAATTGAGGATAGAACCAGAATTTTAAGTACCGTCAGTGTTAAAGGCGTGTCTAGCTGTAGAAACCCTTTAAAAATTTATTTATTCAGAAGATGTTACAAACTCAGGTCTGCGTTAAATTTAAAGCTTATGTTGGAATTCAAATTGTAGTTATACCCAAAAGTCACTATACATAATATATGGCCTGTTCCCGTACTTTATAAAGTGATAAAAGTCATAAAAGTTGTAAAAGTCGTAAACGATTTTCATATAAATTTTGTGTACGGGAACGCAAAATGTGTAGAAGTGGTAAAAATTTTAAAAACTTTATAGTTCTGGAACAGAGCTATAATTTCACCTCTTTTTATAAGTATCGTTTATAACGACTATCGCTGATAGCGTCCGATTTTGGTCGGTCCCTTGTCCGATGTTATAAGCGATTTCGACTGTAATTTTTCATTTGCTCTTTAGTTAGCATTAGTCCCGGTTCACACTAGCGTGAATTTGATTAAAAAATTTCATGAAATTATGCGTCTCTAGATCGACTTCCATAGTGGAGTAAAATCATAAACTACTGCTGCAAGTTTAGGAATTCGATTTAAGAACGCCTAATTTCATGAAATTTTTTAATGAAATTCACGCTAGTGTGGACCGGGACTAAGTAGCATAATGTGTTAACATTTTCAGTATTAAACAATAAATTTGTAATTTGACGTGTGTTTTTGAAACGGATTCAATTTACAAAAAATTCTTTTGACGTTTCAAATTCGATCAGATGGGCTGATGCATCTACCTTGGTAATTGTGCCATGAACAAAAATCAGCTGACTGCCATTTAAATCCTCCAAAATGTATATCTAAATGCAATTAGATTTGTACTGGATTTGTTAAATCCAGTCGAGGATTTATGGCTAGTCTAAATGAGCTATAATACATTTTGATTTCAATGCTGCATACTAATTTTTGCGACAGACTGTATATTAAATGCCCTAGCTTTAATTGAGGATATGTACACTACGTTTTAGACGTATGTATTATACGTCGGAAAAGTATGTCATATAAGTCACATTTACTGACAGACCATCTCTGGGTCCACCTCACCGCTCTTTGTACAATCACAAGCTGTCGGCAAGTATGTCTGATACTTCCCTGTAGGAAGCATGGGTTCATATGACGACATGTCACCACTTTGTCTACTATAATGGTGACAAAGTCAACACTTTGTCAATAATTGATACTTTTGCCTTAACAAGAAGAAGCATTGTTTATATTGACAGCTGTTAGCCCAACGAAGCATCTTTTAGCTTTTTCCATTTTCTTAATTGTTTGGTGTAAAATAATTTTTGCGGTTCGTGAAAAAAGTGTTTTTGTGAAAAATCAATTAAATATTGTTAATTTAACGAGTGATAAAACTTATAGTATATAATTTTAGTAACAAGTATGAGCAAAAGAAATACGAATTCAGCCCCCTATTCAGTAACTTTTTAACAACTTTATTTGTTTTACAACAATTTCATTTGTTTGTTTTGTAGTTGTTACAAAAACAAAAGAAACTTTAACAACTTTTCAATCGATAAAATTTACAGAATAGGCCTACAGAGGCGGCTGGCAACATTTGTGGTGAAACTTTGACAATTAGACATTTTGTGGAACCTTAAGAGAAGATTGTGGAGCCTGACGAATATATTGTCCCGTCTAGCTGGAAATGCTGAACGCAACTTATATCTGATATTTGGACAGGACATAATAATGAGTTACAATGCACAATGGTCCCAAATCCAAATTTTCTGGCCAAAACTATTTCAACGTCCGTTTTGTATTGAAATTAATTATTATTTTTAATAAATGTGTACAAACAGCAATTCTTACGTTTTATCGACCAAAATGACCAAAAACTGCCAAAATTTGTTGAACAGGGTGGTTCCGTTGTGTGGGTCTAAACCAAAACATTGACCTATGTTAACAATTTTTGGTACGAAGGATTCATATCTTCCAATCGAAATACCAAATTTCAGCCGAATCGGTCATAAAGTGTCGCTAAAATGCACAAAATGACTATGACAAACAATTGACCTATTTTCAAAAAACTTACACTTACTTGTTTTCTACACTCTGAAACCCTTAAATATGAATTTTAAGAAACATCGACTGATAGATGTAGGTATTACCGTTCTATTTCAATTGGATACTACGTACAGTCACAACAGGTATTTACAAAAAATTCTCCCATCTTAAAATAGAAAAATCCACTTTATTTTAACTGTGGCAAATTTGAGCAAGAATTTATTTCTCAATTTATTAGTTCAGACCCCCAGCTATCTTCCAAAATCAATTTGGAGGTGGACAAACTTGGACATTTTTTTAAAAGTTTAAATATATTTTAAAAATATTTGTAAAAAATAATTTTTAATATATATATAAAAATTGATTTTATTACGCTAATTTTACAAATTTCATCGCCCTTTTTGTAAATATTATGAAAGTACTCATTAACAGCTTCCCGATTCATAATAACTTTGGTCTCACTTCTGTATATTTATGTAGCGACGCAATACAACAAAAATTGTATATTTTACAGCACAAAGTCCGTTTTATTTTTACATAAAAAAGTGTCAACTTTGGTACTGCGCCAATCAACGAATGCTAACGTTATTTACAAAAACTAATTATTTTCAGATGACTTGAGGTGTTTTTTATTATTCTGTGCAAAAAAAAGTTAAAATTGCGAAACTTCAAAAATAGGGTTTTGGCCAAAAATTTCCTGATTGAAACCTATGTGCAATGTTGAAGGATTATTTGGCAAAAATCAATTTTGTGCTTGTGTTGAATCTTTGGCTTACCCATTTGTAAAGATAAAAAGACTGTAATACGCATTTTTTACTTTTTGAGCATTTTCAATAATATATGTTTTTTCTTTAATAAAATATACTATTTAAACACAAGTGTAAGTTCATTGCCTTATTAAATGTACTATATAATTTTCAAACTATGAAAAGTTGCAAATAAACCAAAAAAGTTAGTAGTGAAAATCTGGAACTATTGGCTCACTACCTCCAGTGCACAGTGGTAGCACTTACATGGGAAGGTGTGACAAAAATACTTCTAAATAATATGTCGAACTGAAATTGTTATCAATGGGTCATTGTGGCTTACAAACACTCTAAGTAAAATATTGGGGTCCTAGGTCCAAAATTTCGCGTGGTTCCCACGTAACGAATCACTCTGAATTAAAGTATTTTACTGTTAACAACACATTTTTCAACCGAATTTGCTGTAATCCGGTACCAAGAGTATTTAATGCGTAGTAAACCTCCCCGCGAAAAATTTTCAGTATTGGTCCATTATTTGGTATACTGCCTATATGATTTTTATATCGATTTATTTAGACAGATGTCAACAAAATATTCTAATGGAATATGTTTTTATAATGAACTCAGACTTCAGAACACCATCTTATAAAGAAATGTCATATCAGTCCACTTTTGACCACAGCCTTCATATAGGGTTACCATCCTTTTCTTGCTACTTTTTAAGATTTAACCACATTTCTCTGCACAATTACTTACTTGTAATAATGTATTTTGGGTTCTCAGTGCGGGGAAAATATCCTATTTTTAGCGTGGTCCAACATTAGGGTGTCCCAAAAAAAATTATTTGTTAAAGTGAAGACCCCCAAAACCTTTTTTCTTTCGCGAGTTTTCATTCAGCTCTAAGTTACCATGACAATAGAAATCGCTAATAGCACAAAAAACATTATATTGAAACTAAATGTAAGAAATGATAATAAAATTACTTAAAAATATTCCAAAAATATAAATTCAGCAACTAAAAAGGGGACTTAAACTTTTGATCATAACTGCCAAAACCGCAAAATTCCGCAAAAAGTCTATGCAGTTTTGAAATCTACAGGAGCTAGGCTTCAATTTGGTACTAGTGGCCATTTGTGCGAATTTGTGGAAAATGACTAAAAGTTTAAGGAAAACCATACATCTATATTAAATAATTTCTTTTTTACCAATATTATAACCAAAATATTTGGCAACCCTTACAATTTAGAGGAATTTTCATAACTAAAAAAATGAAGCTTAGGCAATTTACTAAATGACTGAACTTAAGTTAAGGCGTTAATAATGGTCCTTTACTTCATAAAATCGCTTAGAGTATAACCATTTTTTCTCATTTTTTAATATAATTTTTTCTTCAAAATTAGTCATATTTGTAAGGCTTTTTCTCTTTAAGAACCGCAAAGTATGGAAAAAATAACTTGAGGTTCGAAATATTTGGAATGTTTTGAAGCGATTTGCATTTTTAAATTTTTTAAAAGATGTCATGATTTTTTTGATTTTTGTCGTTGGGCGCATCCACTGTGCAGTGTCTCTATAGACTCACTACTTCCAATGTCTCTACTGACTCACTACATCCAACGTCTCTACTGACTTACTGTCACCAACTACTGACTTACTACTGACATACTAGTTCCAATATAACTACTGACTTTCGAATGGCACGTTCATACAAAATGTCTATAGGAAATTACATGAGTTGTCTACAGTTTGTCAGTAGTATTGTTGACAATGTCAGTAGTAAGTCAGTATAGATTCACTATTGACATTTGTTGTTTACTCGTCACGCTCAGATATGTGGCACATTGATAATTTGAAATCAATCTAGCCACATCCCGTCCATCAGACTTGGCCATTAAGTGCTGTTTGAATACTGTTCGAGAATTTTTTTTGGCCAAATGTAATTTTATAGTGCTAATTACAACGACATAGTTTTTTTAGAGCAAGTCCATGCTTCTTAACGTGAACAACTAAAATGGCTGTTAGTCACGATTACTTCTTAAATGGTGTTGAAATATTAATAACGGATAATGCCTGTGATCGTGACTACAATAGTGAATTTTTCTAGTGGGATCCAATACTTCCCGACATAGGAGCTTCAAAATGCCCAAAAGTGCAGGTAGTCCAGGTTTTTACTACAGGTAGCCATTTTACAACGTCGTAATTTTTCTCTTCGCAATTCCTTCCATAATGGTCCAAATGTTCCAAAAGTAAACCCAAGTGGTGTTTTTGTAATATATTTAGGCTATAAATTTTATTCAAGTAGACTAAGTTGATTAGATCTGTCAGTGGTAAAATAACGTCCACTGATGTAGGCAATGCTGATCGATTTTCTACCTGTTGTACCCTTCAACATTATATGGAGGGTATAATAAGTTTGTCTAATATTTGAGGTCTAATTCCGCAAGTTTCATTTATGTTTATTTATAGTGTTATTAATTAGGTATATATAAAAGCTTCTTTTTTATACCCTCCACAATAGTATGGAGGGTATATTAAGTTTGTCATTCCGTTTGTAACACATCGAACTAATCATTTGCGACCCTATAAAGTATATATATTCTTGATCAGGATAAAATTCTAAGACGATCTAGCCATGTCCGTCTGTCCGTCTGTTGTAATCACTCTAGTGTCCGCAATAAATGAGATAGAGTGCTGAAATTTTGCACCCGAGGGTCTTTTTTCCATAGGCAGGTCAAGTTCGAAGATGGGCTATATCGGTCCACTCTTTGGTATAGCCCCCATATAACGGTACCTCCGGATTTGAGGTATTTTGACGTTCTTCGCCACATTTGCAGACCGAATTAGCTATAATTTGGCACTTAGGGTTCCTAGTGATCAACAAACTTATATCCAAAAGGATATGGGCATAGGTCCATGTTTTGGTATAGTCCCCATATAACGGTACCTCCCGATTTTCGGTATTTTGAGAATTTTAGCCACAATTTTTAACCGAACTATCTGCAATTTGACATTTGAGGTTCTCAGTGGTCATGAAACATCTCCACGAAACATCGTCAACATAGGTCCATGTTTTGGTATAGCCCCCATATATCGGTACCTCCCGATTTTCGGTATTTTGAGAATTTTAGCCACAATTTGTAACCGAACTATCTGCAATTTGACATTTGAGGTTCTCAGTGGTCATGAAACATCTCCACCAAACATCGTCAACATAGGTCCATGTTTTGGTATAGCCCCATATAACGGTACCTCCCGATTTTCGGTATTTTGAGCATTTTAGTTACAATTTTTAACCGAACTAGCTGTAATTTGCCATTTGAGGTTCTCAGTGGTCATAAAACATCCCCACCAAACATCGTAAACATAGGTCCATGTTTTGGTATAGCCCCCATATAACGGTACCTCCCAATTTTCGGTATTTTGAGAATTTTAGCTACAGTTTTTAACCGAAATAACTGTAATTTGACATTTGAAGTTCTCAGTGGTCATAAAACATCTCCAACGAAACATCGTCAACATAGGTCCATGTTTTGGTATAGCCCCCATATAACGGTATCTCCCGATTTTCGGTATTTTGAGAACTTTAGCTGCAATTTTTAACCAACTAGCTGTAATCATCGGTGTTTTGAGAATTTTAGCTACAATTTTGTCTATTCAAAAATAATCATCAATATAGGTCCATGTTTTGGTATATCCCCCCATATAACTGTACCTCCCGATTTTTGGGAATTTTCAGTGGTCACGAAATTTCTTCACTAAAATTCGTCAACATGGGTCCATTTTTGAGGGTATACATTGCTTTGATGAAACTACCCTCAATTTGGCTCTTGAAGTTCCCTACAGCTATAAAACTTTTTTCGCCAAAAAATTTAAAGATAGGTTGACTCTTTGATATAGCCTCGTATGTGGTACCTTTCACCTCGCTGAACACATTTTTTTAGATTAGATTAGATAACACTGTGCAACAAAATGGAGGTGAAAGTCTGGGGCACTGAAAATTCCTCTTGGGGAAGAAAGGCCTTGGTGAGTATTCGTATATTATGAACCCCGAAGGACAGACCCGCCGTGAGCCGAACTTCCGCGTTATGGCGTGATGAAATTTTTGTTAGAGACCCTGTGGGCCATCAGGAATTAGCGTTATATCTTTGTACACTGTTGCTTAAGTGCTCTACAAAAACAAGAAACAAAGATATAATGCTAATTCATGATGGCTTACAGGGTCTCTTGCAAAAATTTCATCACACCATAACGCTGAAGTTGGACTCACGGCGCATCTGTCCTTCGGGTTTTAATATACACACACCAAGGGCTTTCATCTGCAAAAGGAATTATCTCTTCCCCAACAATTGTGTTCACAGTGTAATTTAAGCAATAGTGGGAGGCAGTAGGATTCTATCCATTGTCGAAAAGTTGTTCCACCTAAAATTGTAAAAGGACCCTAATTATTCCATTCCGGCCGAACTTAACGACTTTTTACTTGTTTTAGATTAGATTAGATAACACTGTGCAACAAAATGGAGGTGAAAGTCTGGGGCACGGAAAATTCCTCTTGGGGAAGAAAGGCCTTGGTGAGTATATTATGAACCCCGAAGAATAGATCCGCCGTGAAGTCTACAATAATTTGTTTATTCAATTAATACATAAATATTATTGATCTTGTACCCACATACAAGCTAACTAATGCTTCGTGGGACTTAGTAAATAATGAAATGTAAAATTGTTTTTTACTTTTGAAAAAATAAATAAATAATAAAAAACATAAAACATAAAAAAAAAACAAAAAAAAAGTCGAACTTCCGCGTATTGGCGTGATGAAATTTTTGTAAGAGACCCTGTGGGCCATCAGGAATTAGCGTTACATCTTTGTGCACTGTTGCTTAAGTGCTCTACAAAAACCACAAACAAAGATAAATGCTAATTCATGATGGCTTACAGGGTCTCTTGCAAAAATTCCATCACGCCATAACGCGGAACTTCGACTCACGGCGCATCTGTCCTTCGGCGTTTTTAATATACACACACCAAGGGCTTTCATCTCCAAAAGGAATTATCTCTGCCCCAACATTTGTGTTCACAGTGTAATTTAAGAAATAGTGGGAGGCAGTAGGATTCTATCCATTGTCGAAAAGTTGTTCCACCTAAAATTGTGAATGGACCCTAATTATTCCATTGTAGTTAAGACTATTTTATGGTGGAGGGTATTAAAAGTTCGGCCCGGCCGAACTTAACTACTTTTTACTTGTTATATTGTTAATTTGTATACCTTACAACACAAAAGGGTATTATAATTTATTCCGAATTCATGAATATACGCGGTATTCATATACATACTAAAATTCATATATCGACGAGCGATTTTGACATGTGTGTCCGCCCGTCCTTTCCTCAATTAAAAATCCAAGCCGCAATTATGGACCAATCGTCACAAATTTTTGTATGAAGGTCGGGTTCCCAACAGAGTAGAAACGGTTTAGGGGGTGAAATGGACTAAAAGCAAAAATTTTATCCGATTTTGTAGGTCGCACTGGTGGTCCGATGGACGCGAAATTTTAAATAAGGTTAGGGTTCACGACAAAGAAGAAGCCTGCAATTTAACATGATGATCCAATAATATTTATCGGGTGAAATGGACAAAAAGTTTTGTGTGCAAATTGGTGAAATGACTATATCTTTATTCCTGGAAGATGTGTTCCACCCCCGTCTATTTTATTATATTATATATATTATATATTAATAATTATATCAATAACATAACGTGTTGCAATCATATTAAATTAATTCCGTGGAGAACAGTGCCAAGCGCATGTGGTGTAGGGTATCAAAAGGTCGGCTACGTCCGACTATAGCCCTCTCTTATTTGTTTTTATCTTCTGTATGCGGAAAAAATAAAATATTTTCGAATTGTATTGCTTGGGATATTCGATAGAGTTTACGAGAACCTTTGTTTTTCTAAATCGTAACCAATCTTAATCAGTTTATGTTACATACATACATTTTTTCTGTTACGTAACAAGACCTTTAACACGTTTTTTGTTTTCTGCCGAGGATTCCACTGAATTGTCCAAACATGAAAAAAGTAACTATAATCGTTTTAAATATACGCTATTCATTGTTTGTATAGAAAATAATCTTAGCTACTAATATTGACAATTTTCATTGACAATGCATTGAACGACATGATGTCCGTTTTTCACGAAAAACACAAAAACAACAACGCACACCTTCAATTTCCCTATCCTTAATTGCATTTTATTCATCTAGTCGCACGACAACGAAATGAAGACGTGCGCGAAAATTTCCACGAATTATCAACGAGTATTTGTTTGTCTTTCCAAAGTTAGAGTCGTGTCGGAGGAGAGATGTTTTCAAAACATTCTGCGATTTGTTGAATGTCGAACGTTAGCCTCCTGTAGTCAGTTTTATATTTTTATAACCTGACAATAATTTTCCTTGCAGGACTCTTTCGCTTAATACTATCCTTAATACCTTCGCCTACCACCTTCGCCTATGCCCTTTGCTTTGAAGAAGAAGAGGGTGAGCGCTATTAGTAGAGAACATCATAAGAATCTATGACACGGTTCATTTACAATTTCTATACTCACGCGCGAATCATTAGAAATCCTTGAAGACGAAGAAAAGGCCAACTAAATGTTTAATAATGTGCACACGCGCACACGATTTCAATTCACTACCTATGTGTCGAGTAGGGGAAATGTGCAAATCTCATATTGTGGCGGGGTACTGGAGAGAGTTCATGAAATTTCTCTCCTCTTTAGGTTCTCACCACTTCCTCCCCTGCAACTGAGAGCGGGAGAGAACTTATGAGGTCCTGGCGGCTCAGTGAATTTGGGAAAATTATTTGTCTGTCCATCGCGAATACCTTGAAATCTATAAAGACCTTTCGCCGTTTTGCTGTGCGAAGAGTCATTAAACTAATAAACTAATAAAATTCGTCGTGAAATACGTCGCATTTGTCGTTGTAACGTCCTTTACGACCTTTGACGATGCTACTTTGATTTTTTACAAGGACATACTCGCCCAAAAGATATCTTTAATGTCTTTATGGCCGTTTCGCGATTTTTGCCTCTAGCGTTTTTTCAGCTCCTAGCCCTCTAATGACGAGCATCGATGTGTGTGCATGTCTGTCCGTACATTTTCGTATATTTTTTCGCTTCAGTTTTTAATGCGCTACAGTGAGTCGTCCAATTTTTTTAGGATCATAAAACATTCGACCCAATTTTTTAAGTTTTCTAGAAGACATTGCCATTGTTCGACTGAGCGCTAAATGCTCGCGTTTTTGTTCACGTTCGTAGAACTGTGAAATGAGAGTAGGTAAAACAATGTTTGTGAACTACATTTTTTACGACGGTGCTCTTTTTGGGCACCGAATTCCTGGGAAACCTAGTTTTTTGTTATAGTTTCGCTAGTTTCGGAGCACACATTAAGGCGAATCGCCAGCAAAAAATATGAAATTATGTTTTAGGGAAATGGTTTTCCTCGAAGTATGCGATGGCAAACAATGAGATCATAAAAATAGGAAGTCTTTAGGCGATACAGTTTTTTTTAAATGAGGACACTTTTTTGGAATTTTAAATTTTGTGCGTATGGAAATGTAGAACAATTAGTTTTATGAGATATGCATTTTGTTTGTCTCGCTTTGCTTTGTTTTTTTGTAGGTTGTTTTGAAGTTTTAGGAATTTTAAGTGAATTGTGTGTTGATGGAAAAAACTATAGGGATTTTTTTGTGTCGATAGACAGACCATGACTTTGTAACTTAAAAATATGCCATTTGCCACTGTTCCGAGATTAGTGATAAAATAATTTTTATGTTCTAGAAAAAAAATAAGTTCATTTGAATTTTATTTGACCTTGCTTTTTAAATATCTTTTAACTACCGTGCAATGGTAAGGACACATTTTCAGGAATGACATACTATAAAACCCTTTAAGGATACATTTAGTAAAAAACGTGTAACCCTATAACACTTCATAAACTTAGTAAATTTTTAAAAATCTGTCGAGGAATAGTTGTTTTCCGCGCCATTAGTTCGGATTATATTGTTACTTTAACTGAATTGGGAAGCAAAATCGAATTATTTAAAAAGAAGTAAGAAAGGGCTATAGTTAGACGGGGCCCACCATGTGATACCCTTTCTCACGATTGTGATATTTGTTAACCGTTCTGTCACGGAGTACATCAACGTAATTTTCCTTGATGTAAAAACCGGAAATGCTTTATCATGATACACCGGAATTACAATGTACTTTTTTACACACCATCCAACAAAAAAAGCTAGCCCCCATTCTAAATACTGCCAGAAATTCTGTACACTTTACCTTTAGATGATGTTCCACTCCACCTTTGAGCGTTGTTGCACTGCACCTTCGGGCGTTGTTGCACTCCATCTTCGAGTGCTGTTCCACTCCACCTTCCAGTATTGATCCACACCAATTTCGGGTTTTGTTCCACTCCAGCTTTGGGTGCTGTTCCACTAGTCAATACTACAACACTGAGCTTCCGATCATCTTGAAATCGTCAACTATCGACAACGAGCATCTAGGCATCCGACAACAAATCATCGGTTTCGTCATCTTCAAATCGTCTACTACCGAACACCAAATTACCAAGTTCGCCATAATCTTCAAATCATCGACTACCTACAACGAATCATCGAGATCGCGACCATCTTGCATTTCGTAATATTTCTCTCAAAATTAATAAGTTCGAAGATGAGCTATATCGGACAACTCCTTCCTGTACCTCCCTCAGTAAAGTTCTAGATTGTTGCAAATTTTCATTGAAGATAGTCCTAGAGATTTTCAATGAGGGATTTTCAATGCATGTTTTCGTGGGTAAAATCTAAAAAGTCCTATGGTGTGCTATATTTGACAACTCCATACGGTACCTCCCTCACAAAACTCGAAGTTTTCACTAAAGTCAAGTCAAAGGGCTTTTCAAAGATAGTTTTGAAGTTTTCAGTGAAGGTAGTGCTTGTGATTCTGAATAATGATATACATAATTTGGTAGTGGGCAAGTAAATCCGTGCTCACTTACTAACATAATCACAAACAAGTAAAAAAGCTTTATGTTCGGCCAGGTCGAACCTCTTATACCCCCCACCATCAACTAAAATAGAATAATTATTTTCTTTCCTGTCCGCAATTTTAGGCGGAGATATTTTATGACCACTAATACCTAAATAAGGTAAAAAAGGCAAAAAACGTATTCAATCGGTCGGGAACCTTATATGGGGCTATATCAAAGTGTGGACCTATGCTTTTGATGGAGACGTTTTGTGACCACTGGGAGGCACCGTTATATGGGGGCTATACCAAAACATGGACCTATGCCGACAGTTTTTAGTGGAGATGTTTTGCGATTACTAGGAACCTCAACAGTCAAATTACAGGTAGTTCGGTCAAAAATTTCAGCTAAAATCCTCAAAATACCAAAAATCGGGATGTACCGTTATATGGGGGCTATACCAAAACATGGACCTATGTTGACGGTTTTTGGTGAAAATGTTTTGTGACCACTGGGAACCTCAAATGTTCAATTGCATGGACCTATACTGACAGTTTTTAGTGGATATGTTTTGCGATTACTAGGAACCTCAACAGTCAAATTACAGGTAGTTTGGTCAACAAATGTAGTTAAAATCCACAAAATACCGAAAATTGGGAGGTACCGTTATATGGGGGCTATACCGAAACATGGACCTATGTTGACAGTTTTTAGTGGAGATGGTTTGTGATTACTAGAAGCCTCAACTGTGTGAAATTACAGGTAGTTCGGGCAAAAAATGTAGCTAAAATCCCTTAAATACCGAAAATCGGGAGGTACCGTTATATGGGGCTATGCCTAAAAGTGGTCCGTTATAACCCATCTTCGAACTTTACCTGCCTATGGAAAAAATACATCCGCGTACAAAAATATAGCGCTCTAGCTCAATTAATGCGAACGCTAGAGTGATTACAACAGACGGACATGGATTGATTGTCTTAAAATGTTATCCTGATCAAGAATATATGTACGTTATATGGTCGCAAATGATTAGTTCGATGTTCTAGAAACAGAAAAACAAACTTGATATACCCTCCATACTATGGTGGAGGGTATACAAAATCTGAAAACCAATTAAAATGACTGGTTGGGACGGTAACTATCGAAAGGAATGACTTCCAAACTTAAATCAAATTCCAAGATTAATCCAGTTTAAGGGCACTTCTCGGATCATGTAGAATTTTTATTTTTTTTTGCTCTCGGGAAGCAATACTTCCCGAAATATGGGCCTTGAAATGTAATTATTCCTCGAAATAATAATTTTAGATTCCACAAAGTATTCTTGATCAGCGTGGAATTCTACATCGATATGTCTGTCCGTAGGTGGATAGAATTTTTGTCAAATTTGTTGTATGTCCGTAAAACTTTTGATTTGGAAAATGGGCTATATAGTTTTACGTTTTGGTACGTCGCCTTAAGAAATTTTGAAGGTATTAGTCTCATTTACCCTCCGAATTGGTTGTTTTTTGTGGGGTTTTTGTTTTTTCCAGAGGATTTAAAGCATTTCTGCCTAAAATTGTTAATATAGGCCCACGTTATGGTACAGCCCCATACAGGGCAAAGCGCCGATTTAAGCTATTTTGAGGGTTTTGGCCACATTTAATTTGAAATTTTGTGTCTTTAGATGTTAGAAAATATTAATACCAAAAATTATATATGTCTACGTTACGCCGATTTAAGTTATTTTGAATGTCTTGCTCACAGTAGCCCATCAAGTTGGTTATATCTTGGGATTTTGGGTTTTCAGATGTTAGAAAACATTTTTATTGAAAACTCTCTATATATAGGTTCAAGTTAAAGTTAAGCTTTAACTTGAACAAATCTGAACCGATTTCAATATTATTTGGCTAGCTTTTATCTAGACTTAATTCAGTGGGATGTTTCAAATTTCATTAAAATTCTACATACATTGCGAGGTTAATGAACCAAATACCTAAAATCGGGCGAAAATATATATGAGAGCTATATCCAAATCTGAACCGATTTCTAAATAATTGGGCAAATTTATTTTTAGACCATATTCCGACACATTTTCCACATTTTATTGACATTGGACATAAATAGCGTATTTTGTTGCACCAAATACCTCAAATCGGGCGAAGACATATACATATGTGAGCCTCAGTGATGCAGTGGTAAGCATCACCATTTCGGCAGTGGCAAATCTCCTCAGTGTAACGAAGACGATTTTTCCTTAGTATTCCGGCCATGAAAAATTTCTCTATAAATGGTGTCGTAAAAACCCGTTGTGACTCTGCGGTAAAAAGGAGTGAGAGAAGTCGCCCTTGTCCCTTCGGACATGTTTTGGGAACGTATGTATGTATATACATACATATGTACATAGGTCTTATGACTTCTCGACACTTTTTCTCAAAAATGATTTCCTTTAGTTTTTGTTGTTTTTTCGACCTTTTTGATTTTAATAAAACAGTTGTATATTTCGTTGAGCTTTAGGCCATATTGTGTTTTATTTATTTTCCAATATTTCGCTATTGATTAAATTGCATCCTCAGGGGATCTACAAAACATACTTAATATTAATATCACAGCTTTTTTATATCTATATATCTCTATATCTATATATATCTATATATAAAAAAGCTGTGATATTAATATTAAGTATGTTTTGTAGATCCCGTGAAGATGCAATTTAATCAATTGCGAAATATTGGAAAATAAATAAAACACAATATGGCCTAAAGCTCAACGAAATATACAACTGTTTTATTAAAAATGATTTCCTTTAGCGCGGAAAAATCGATTTAAAAAATATTTTTTTTAAATAAATGTATAAAATAAAAACAAAAAATTCTCTGAAATTATTTCCTTTGTCAAAATTTTGATTTTTATTAAAAAATTATATCTTTAAAAAAGCATTTACGACATTTATTATCTGCTCACAGTGACTTCAAAAAATTTCCCATAATTCTGATAAATTCAAATTTTAAAATTATTTTGTGCGTGAGGTTTTTTTCACTGAATCACGCTTTGATACAGGGATATGAGGTTGTAAAAACGTCATAACCCTAATGTACATATATCCAAATCTGAACTGATTTCAAAATAATTTAGCATATTTATCTCAAATCAGGCGAAAACAAATATGGGAGCTATATCCAAATCTGAACCGATTTTCACCAAAAACAATGGCGTTCTTCCTATGGCTAAATATGATATTCCCCAATCTTCAGCTTAATCGAACAATAAATTCGGCCTGTACGTAGCGAACGGACGGACGGAAATGCATAAATCGACTCAAAAATTCATTCTATGTTATGTACATCCTTAAAAGGAACTATAGGTCGATCTCGATTCCTTTTACGTGTTACAAACTAATGTACGAAGGCTAATACCCCTTACCACAATGTGGTGTAGGGTAAAAAAAGACACACTATCCAGTTATGGGTACTATGACACTCTCTCCCATGCTTACATTCCGCGCTCTGACTGACCCAAAGTTACATTCGTTATTTGAATGCCTTTAAAAAAACAAAGTTGTATGATTTTATGACATATTCGCAATAAAAAACGGTCACTGCACACAAAAGACTTTATGACCTCTTTAGGTCATATTTTGATGTATATACGCTATTTAATTGTAAGCATTTTTTAAAATCACGATGAAAGTGCCTTAAATATTTCCTAAGAAAACTAGTAGATCCCTTTACAGACATACCTTTGTTTTACAATTTAACGATTTTCTGATGTTATGTGCCAGGTAATATATTTTATTGGTAATATTAATTACTTAAAGGATTAAATTTATACCTGTCGTATGTGTCAAAGGTATAGAACACCGAACAATTTCAAATTGTTGTATAACAATGATTTACTGAATGATGATATGATATTTTCCAAATTAATGTAATCTATTGATGGATGGTACGACAAAATAAAAAACAAAACTTTTTTACCAGATTATTATGTTTTATCGACTTCCAATGAAGCAAAATAATCGTGATTTTTTTAAATAAAAGTAACCTAACTCATCAAGCTTGAATCCTCTCCCTTTCAACGAGCAGTTCTCACATTGTTATCGACAAATTTTTGCATAATGCCTAAATATACCTAGTTTCCAACTAAGGTCAAATTCCTAAAACTCTTAAAAAAGGTTTAAAATTCTTAAAACAAAATTAGAGCAAAAAGAAACCTTTTCGCACACTTATTTCAACTTTCTGCAATATACTTTCCTACTCTTCCTAGTTTGCAAGGCAAATTAACCAACCCAACCAGCTAAACGGCAAGGTCAGACATCTAAGTATGTTCGCTCGCTTGTGCAGTCTTACATCATAAATAATATAAATGAAAATATGCAAATTTTTATTGCACTGGACGGATTAAGCCTTAATCTGGTGCTCTACTTTCCATTGTTGATGCAATACATAATTGTCAATCGCGTACGACTTGTACCTAAGTGCGCATGCCCATCGGCGTTACATATTGTTACACAACACTGCACAATGTTATGGCATAACCTCGTTCCGAATGTGCTCTCATTTAATCCCCTCAGATTAGCCCTTAACCAAAACTGGGTCAAATTGCACTAAGTTGCACTAATTTAAATAGGATTTGTTTTGTTTGTGCGGATGTGTTCTTGAAAACTGCTCTAATCAATCCGTCAACCATTGTAAGATTCCGATTCCGGTATAAGTTTTTGGGAAATATTTTATGACTTTCATATTTTATGTTTTCGGTGAATTCTGCGAACGCAATGTTGTAATCCTTGCGACAATTTACGCTGAATTTGTCTTACATCACTATTGTGTAATATTGGCGTAACTAGCCAGCAGCGGAGAGACATTACGATTATGCAAAATTACATAAAGGCTATACAGAGTGTTACAGTTTTGCAAAAACTAGAGCAGTTTTGCGGAAATATTCCTAAACGGATTAAGCTGATCTATGAATATGAATTATGGGTTTCCGTGATTTCGTTGTTAGTGCGATTAACAGACCAATATTTTAATCTATTAGGTTCCGCTGAAAATGCACTTAACTTCTTCTTTACCTGGAGTTACATATAGTTTTCATGAAATGAACATAACATATTGTAGCATCTTAACGGAGCATTTTGCTTACTTACTTTACATTAACCGATTAAAGATTAATAAAAGATAAACCAGGCTACTAATTAAGGTAATCTAATAACCAACATAACCTTAAGAAATATTAAAACAAGTAAGAAAAGTCTATAATCGGACGGAGCCGACCATGGGATACCCTATACCACTATCTCTGGACAATCGCTCTCCACGGAACTTTTTTTCAATGATTGTGAAAATTTAATTATCAAATATCAGATATGTACTCGTAATGTATAATACTTATGACTAAAACCAAAAAGTTATCTATCATGACAAAGACATTTTTGTAGCAGGAAAGGAAAATTTAGTTCACACAAACTAAAATGTAATGAAATCCACTTATGTAGTACTACTACTTCCGTTTTTAACCGCTACGTTATTGAAATTTTTACCAATTTCACAGAAAAGTTTCAGTCCATTTAACCCGCTAAGTATTATCTGATCTTCACGTTGGTTTGTACGCTTCTTCGTCATCAAAAACTCAAATTTTGTTTAGAATTTTGCGGGTTATTATATTGTAGGCATCTTTTTCGACCTATACTCTTACCCGGTGCAAAATTTCGTGACTATTGATGTATAATTGCGACTTCTAGCGAGTTTATTATTACACTACAAACAAATAACGGAATATATTAGGCTTTAACTCTGTTATCTGATCATGTACACCAACATAATTGGCATCAATTGAAAGGTCAAGCGTTCCACTTTCAAGTATATCTCACTTGTCCGGAATGTCACTTCCAGGAATTAAGATATAAGCTGTATATTAAAAATTTTCACAATTTTCACACAAAAGTTTTTCACAAAACGTTGGGCAGTTGGCCCGCTATCTAGCAAACACTTTATTGCAATTTACATCAGAGGAAAGGTCAATAGTTTTTTCCATATGTAGGCTACTTTGCGAAATATATATGTCCTCAAGGAATTAAAATATCGACCAAAAATAACATTTTTATATTTTTCATACAAAAGTAATGGTCCATTTCACCCGCTAAAGAATATCAGATCATCATTCAAAATTGTAGGCATCTTTTTCGACCTATACTCTTACCCGGTGCAAAATTTCGTGACTATTCATGTATAATTGCGACTTCTAGCGAGTTTATTATTACACTACAAACAAATAACGGAATATATTAGGCTTTAACTCTGTTATCTGATCATGCACACCAACATAATTGGCATCAATTGAAAGGTCAAGCGTTCCACTTTCAAGTATATCTCACTTGTCCGGAATGTCACTTCCAGGAATTAAGATATAAGCTGTATATTAAAAATTTTCACAATTTTCACACAAAAGTTTTGGTCCATTTAACCCTCTAAATATTATCCGATCGTTATCTCAAATTGCAAGCTTCTCCTTTGTGATATACTCTTACCTTATTTAAAATTACGCGTTGATCGGACTATTATTGAGACCTACAGAGCCGCTAGAAAATTGGATAAATATTATGTTTTTGGTCCATTTCACCCGCTAAATATTTCACGATCATCACCAATAAGAATAGGGATCTATTCTGATCTGAACCCGACCTCCATACAAAATTTCGTGACGATCGGTCCATAATTGCGGCCTGGAGCGTGTTTACAATTTATAATGGACAGACGGACGGACGGACGGACGGAGGGACGGACGGACACACATCTCAAAATCGTTTTATCTCGTCGAGATATGAAGATTGGTATACCACATTGGGGGTCTCCGACGAATATTTCGCGGTGTTACATGAATTTTTACCAAAACAAACTTATAATACCCTTTTCCACATTGTGGTATAGGGTATAAAAAGCAATATTAAAATAAAATCAATTAAATAGAATGACAAATTATAGTACACATTATATTTCAGATGATTTTCTCTTGTTTAAAACCAAAGTCTTCGAGTATGTTTTCCCTTCAGGTAATATATGCAATAACTATCTCCCAAATAGAGCCGGCTATGAACATTTTCAATAATAGAAAGTGTAAAATATAGACCACCATCTCGGAATGAACATAACATTAAGTCGGAGAATGTGGTATCAGCGACAACACGCTTCTAGCTGCAGACAAAATCAGTTATTCATGCATCCGGTATGTTCCAAATTCGGGATTCCTATCCCAAAAGCAAAGGTTTACTACATGAAGTCAATTAAAGTACAATGTTCGAGTTTTTCTTCTCGTGATTTTTTTAAAGCTTCCAATTTCAATTGCCAATGTATAGTAGGATGTCTGTTCCAGAACCTGCAAGAATCTACAAGTTCTTACTACGATAACAATTTTTCCTTTATGATATCGAAAAAATAGTAAAAACAAATAAAAAAGTATCAGTCAGAGATATAGCCTCAGCCTGTGTAAATTGAAAAACTTTTTCCCAAAAAACTTATATATTTAGGGGGTTTAAAAAATTTGGGCGTACGAACAGACAAAAATGTTGATTAGGATTAAAGTTCATAAGTTTTGCGGAGGAGGTACTTAAAGGAATGGACCGACATAAACCAAGGGGGTGCCATAGGGGGTTTTTAAACCCTTCGGGCTGTTTCTCAAGAATTATGGACTTGCCCCTGAAAAAACTTTTACCATCGTAATTGAGGCAGCAATGAATGCAAGTTGCTTCAACAAAAATCAAAGTGATTCGATAGCAGGTCTTAGAGAGAACTTATCCGAAATTTTGTGTGGGAGGTACCCAAAGGAATGGACAAATATAGTCCATATTCAAACCTGATCTATATCTGGTAGATATATTAGGATGCGTAAAGTATGGACCAAATCGGCCCTTCACTTCAAGAGTTATCGTGCGCACAATTTTTCCGAACATTTTTGAGCTTTTGTGGGGGAGGTACCTGAAGGAGTGAACAGATATGGCTTATCTTCGAACTTAAACTAAGTTTGGACAAAATATTATGAACGCCAAATTTTGGATCTAATCGGCAGATCCGTTCGAGAGTTATCTTCCGCTCCAACCACTACACACGGTGTCATAGAGTTTTTGAAACTTTTAGGCTATTTCCTCGGGAATTATGATTTTGCCCCTGATGAAACTTGTATCACTGTATGGGGGGTCATGGATACAAGTTGTTACAACAAAAATCAAAACGATTCGGGAGCAGGTCCTAAACTGAACTTTTCCGAAATTTTCTGTGGGAGGTACCCGAAGGCATGGACCGATTGAATCCATATTGGAACCTCATCTAAGTTTGGTAGAAATTTCACGATGTGCAAAGTATGGACCAAATCGATTACTCCCTTCAAGAGCTCTCGGGCGCACAAATTTTCGGTTCATCCGTTCGAGTGTTATCGTGCGCACCAGCCAGACAGACAGACGGACGGACATTGCTAAATCGACTCCAAATTGTCTGAAACACATTTCGTCCAAACATACTTCGGGTCTAAAACCATTATTTCGATGAGGCACATTTTGCCCGTATGAAAGTGTATATGAAGAAAAGACAAAATTTTTTAGTTTTCCATAAAAAAGAAATTAAAATTTTTTTTTAAGCTACATGAATGATTTTTGGTACATAGATTGGGGAAAAAATCCCATTCTTAAATCTGTTCGAGATACTAATTTTGGTTGTTGCGCGCAAAAGTTATGGCGGTTTCAATTCTGATAAAAAGAAAAAATCTTTAAAAAACTCTAATCATTATATTGAGAAACTCTCTTAATTAGGGGCTCCCTACATACTATATGGTTACTGAGGTCCCATAACTTTAGTGAAAAAGTTGTAAATTTTCGCGGAAATTAGGAAAGCATTCAAAACAATTGGTAGTTTACAACTTGTTCTAATAAAATTCAAGCTGTTTATGCATCTGAAAAATATATAAAAAATATGTACGTAATCTAAACATCGCGAAGATTCAAATGAAACCAAAACTATACAAATCCGTTTAGCGGTTTGCATATTATAGCAAAAAACAAAAAATATATTGAGGAAATTTATAAAATTTTTGTAAGAGAAAATATTTATTAAAATTTATTTTGTGAGTTAGTTGAACAAAATGTAAGAAAAATAGGTCGGAGTTTTTCTTTTATTTTAGTTAAATTCCACGCAATAAATCACATTTTTTATTCTAATCACTTCTCGAAAACACACTAACATCTAGCAGAAGATATGGATATCTTTCAAATAAATGTTGGGTTCCTTTAAATGGGGTATAACCTTGAAATAAAATTGTATCGGGTAATGTTCATTTTGAAATGCGTGTAAATCGCGAAATCCTCAAAACACTTGATGCGCATGCGGTTTACCAATACAGCGAATTCTCTTTTAATTTGTACACATTTGCCAGGATTTACTTTGGCCGCTAAGATGTAGCATCGTCTGCAGTTTAGTGTGCAACAAACTGTATTACGCTTATATTTTGCACAAAGTGCATACACTTTTTATACGCATCCGATTTCACTATCAACCGTGAAAAAATACATCGATCTAAACATATTTCAATAAAATCCATCAAGAACCGTGGATGTAGCATCACACAGTATTTTTTGGATAAATCGGATACAGCTCCCATGCCACTAAATTTTTCAAACCGCTGTTTTCGCACAAACGCGAGTGATGATTCACTTTCTTCATTGAAATGGAAACGATCCACATAAAACGCGAATTAGTCAGCGATATTTTGAAAAACATTTTTTGCAAATTTTTCAATTTTTGTAGTAGCCATTTCCGCCGTTCTAGTAGATGGATTTTTACGATCTGTGATTCATATGATCCGGATCGTCGAAAAACTAAAATATCGCGGGGTACCAGCACACTCGAAACGATATTGTAAATACTGTACCCAAAAAATAGGTTTTTTTAGAAAAAATATCGCACTAAATTTTGGCCTTTGGCAGTAGATTACTCTGCTGCTGTGTGGGCTACATACTTAATATACATATCAGATTATGCGAAATTCTTTAGTCCTATAATTGGTTTTTCGAAATATCCGAATGCGCGTCCCAGTTACATAAAAAATACAAAAAACACCTGAAATCCGGCTTCAAAATGTCAGCATCCATAAAAAGTGGATGCAGTGGAAATTTTGGAAAGTGATACATTAGAAGTGTAATCTTCATTTTGTATTCTCCAACTTTTACTTTGGACAGATGTCCGTCATTTGAATGGTTTAATCAGAAATCGAATAGCAATGTAAAAAACCTGTTTAGATTCAACGTGTTTTTACCTATGGTTTTTGTTTACGCGGTCGTAACTACCACGTAAATTAAATTTGTTTGCTAAATTTTTGAGCTTTGTACAAAAACATCTAAATTAATCCAGCAATAGTCATAGTTACTGCAAACTACAATAGTTCGCGTATTATAATAGTGCAAACCTTGGCTTCATGGAAACTAAAAAATTTTGACTTTTCCTCATATACCCTCGTTAGCATAAATGTGTTTCAGACAATTTGGAGTTGATTGAGAAGTGTCCGTCAGTCTGACTGTCTGGCTGGAGCGCACGATAACTCTCAAACGGATCAACCAATTCGGTCCAAAATTTGGCTTTCGTAATATTTTGTCTAAACTTAGTTTAAGTTCGAAGATGGGTTATATCAGTCCACTGCTTCCGTACCTCCCTCACAAAAGTTCGATATTGTTCGGAAAATTTGTGCTCACGATAACTCTCTAAGGAAGTAACCGATTTCTTCCATATTTTGCACATCGTGAAACTTCTACCAGACTTAAATGAGGTTCCAATATGCACTCAATCGGGCCAATCCTTCGGTACACTTCCTCCCACACAAAATTTCGGAAAAGTTCAGTTTAGGGCCTACTCTCGAATCGCTTTGAGTTTTTTTGTAACAACTTGTATTCACTGTCCCCTATACGACGGTACATGTTCCTGAAAAAATCGGTCCACTCCTTCTGGTACCTCCCTCACAAAAGATCCAAGCTTTTCGATAAAATGGTGTGCACGGTAACTCTCGAAGGTAGTAACCGAGTAGGTCCATACTATGCACATCGTTATATTTTACGAGACATAGATTAGGTTCGAATATGGACTATATAAGTCAACTCCTTCGGGTACCTCCCACACAAAATTTCCGAAAAGTGCAGTTTAAGAGCTGCTCTCGAATTCCTTTGATTTCTGTTGTAGCAATTTGTATTCGTTGTCCCCATTACGACGGAACAAGTTTTTTCAGGGGCAAGTCTATAGTACCTGAGAAAATGATCCGAAAGCTGTAAAACCCCTACGACATCAGTAGCTGGAGCGGACGGTAAGTTTCGAACGGATCAGCCGATTCGGTCCAAGGTTTGGCCTTCGTAATATTTTGTACAAACTTGGTGTAAGTTCGAAGGTGAGCCATATCGGTCCACTACTTCGGGTATCTCCCCCACAAAAGTTTAAAAAATGTCACTAAAATGGTACGAACTATATCTCTAAAACGGGCATGCCGATTTGGTCCAAGGGGATCCAAAGATCTCCTAATATTTTATCCAAATGTAGTTTAACTTCCAAAATGGTCCATATCGATCTTCTCTTTAGGGTACGTTCACACAGGCTGAGGGTATATCTCTGTCGGCAAAGCCGACTGATACTTTTTTACTTGTTCACAACGAATTTCTATACATTGCTTTTTCTTTTAAAGACACGAGTAATATCTTTCGAACAACCTATTTAGTTTTGAAATTGGTTAACAAATACCTAAGTTATAGTGGTTGAAGTTCGAAAAAACGCATCGAAAATCGGGAAAAGAACGAAATTAAGATAGCTTTCGAAAACGGGAAATACTAATAAAATCGGATGAAAATTTATAATTTATGCAATTTTTTGAGATTTTTATTTTTATCTCAATTTTTGTGGATGCTAGTGTGATTACCACAGACGAACGGACAAAATCGTAAAAACACAAAAAATCGTTTCCCGATTTTTCATGCGTTTTTTCGCACTTCAACCACTATAACTTAGCCACTTGTTAACCGATTACAAAACTATGGATTGTTCGAAAGATATTACTCGCCCCTTTAAAAGAAAAAAACTACTAAAGAATTCCGTTGTTAAAAATTGAAGTTACGCCCGTTTTAAATTGAAAATCTTAGAAACCCCGTTTTTCCAACATTTACCGTTATAAAACAAAAAAAAAAACGAAGTGACCCAAAGGAACCAACGGTACAATTTTTGCATCAAAACGCTTGAATATTTTTGTAGTCAACTTTTGTAGCACAGTGTAATTTTTAATTTGCACTTTCGCTATCTCTGGATACAAAGAATATTTAATTGTCGTTTTTCAACATTAGTTCGTAAGGAAGATGTTCAGTGCTCGGTCGAAACAGTTGTTGCTATTCCTGTGGCGAATAATAATAATAATATAATAATTGTTCCACAAACATCCCAGATGGGACAAGGGAGACTTCTCTCTCCTGTGGCGAATATATTTTTGAAAAATATTGAAACCCAATTTCTGACTTTGTTAAATTGTGTACAGTATAGTCTCGATAATCCATCCCGACAACGCGCTAATCCAGAATGTTTTACATTGTAGACTCTGTAATCCGGACATCACATATTTTTCTTACCTCGATAATCCGGTCATCAATATTTTTTCCTATCTTGAGCATTCTATTCTTATTTATTTCATAGACGTGTTCATTCCTAACAATAGCAATTGGTGTATAAATAAGAAAAAATAAGTTTTTAGGCCTAAATATCGACTTTCTGGCTAGCCACTGTTGAATCAGTTATAAAGTCAATATGGAATTAACTATCTGAATCTTTTGAATGATTTTTCTACTGTTCACCCATTGATGCCTGACTATGATAAGCAACAGTATTTAAAACATAGTGTCGGGTAGCTTAGTTCCCTGCAAACCGGTGTTGCATGTTCCTTTTCTTTAAGGGAATTAGTAAATTAGCCATCCGGTTAGTAAAAAGTCTTTTGGCAGCATTTAATGTATTTCTGGGATGTTTTACCTAGAAATGTCCATTTAAAGCATTGTGATTAATAGCATAATAGATTTAAATTAATTTTTTTGCTTATTCATAGGATATAACAATTATATAAAATAATATCTTTTTTCGCTTTGACGACGAGATGATGTCATTTGCTGATGTTCATAGAAATGTCTAAAATATATTCACCACAATGAATTCTGAAGTTCTTTCGCGAGTCGTAAGAAGCTTAAATCAATATATGTATGAAATTTATATCCTTAAAAAAATATGAATAAATATACACCAACTGTAGATAAAGGTAAGGTCACATTAGGCAAATATTTGCTCCAGTGACAGGCAGCCTCGTCCTAAACAGACAATAACAAATATAAATAAATAAAGTTGACATATAAATGGGAATAGTATCCTAAACGACCATAAAAAAATCCAAACACTATATTTTAGAGAAAAAATGAAATGATTGCTTAAGTAAATTAACAATTATTTTTTACGCGTTTTTTAGCGAATTTATGATCACATCGTGAAGAAACAATTCAAGAAATTGCTAAAAATTGATAATAAATAAATAAATAAATAAAATATTTCTAAAATTGACCTCGATTGACTAAACATTTCCATAACAACAAAAAGGTCGAAAATATCAAATACTTTAAACGAGAAAAAATATACACATTTTGATATTTGTCGACATTTAAAATTTTTCGACAGCATTGCGATATTGATATTGTTATATTTAACTTGGCATATAAATGAGAATAAAGTTAAAATTAATTTGAATAAATTCGTTTAGTGCATTTTAAGCCCGTTGACAGCCATGGTTATTACCTCTAAGCCGCTAAATGCCCTATAAAATTTGCGTATAGCTGATCAACCTTTCATAGTAATCCAACATCTGGGTAAATGATTGCTTGCGAGAGATTACCGACACAGAACCATCCTCATGACAAATTTCAGTATAATCCATTCATAAATGTGGTTAAAATCTTCAAAATATTTTAAATTGGGGCTTGTTTATTTTTGGGTCCATTCCCAATGTGTTTTAGGTATGAAATAAAAAACGGTCCTAAAAACCTCAAATTATAAGAGGACAATGACAAAAATAGGCATACGTTATTCATTTTACCACATAATTTTTAACTACCTATGATGTTCTACTGTTGAAACCACATCGATCGGCTGCATTGGCATTTATGTTGTTACACCTTCCAACACAAGGACGAAACCCCTTTAGACAAATTTAAGTCGATTTAGCCCTTCCTTCCTGTCTCTCTGACTGGATTGAGCGCACAATAACTCTTGAATAGATTAACCGATCGTGTCAAAATTTGGTTTTCGTAATATTTTGTTAGAAGGTTGGCCTCGGCCCACTCGTTGGCTACCTCCCCCACAAATGTTCAAAATGTTCCCCTAAAATGGTGCGCACGATAACTCTCGAAGGGAGTAAGTGATTTGGTCCATACCTTATATTTTTCATAATATTTCTCCCAGACATTTTTCAGTCTCGAATATGGACTATAACGGTCTACTCCTTCGAGTACCTCCCACACAAAATTTAAAACCTTTTCGGAAAAGTGTAGCTTTGCACAAGTGCAGTTTAAAACCAGCTCTCGAGTAGTTTTTTAGAACAGCTATTCCACGCAGCCCCTCTTCATACTTTCTGAGAAAATGACCTGAAAGCTGTAAAAAAACCCCTACGGCCACCAGGTGTAGTGGCTGATGAGCACGACAACTTACGAAACTAATATTTCGTTGGTCTAAACTTTGGATATCGTGATACTGCGAATTTTACATGAAATTCGAAAGAAAACATCGATCCATACCTACGGGTACAGCTTGATAACTCTCTAAGGGATTAACCGACCTAGATCAGGTTTGAATATTGATTATATATGTAGGTTTACTCCTCCCACATAACATTTAACAATTTTTGGACAAGTGCAGTTTAAGACCAGCTATCGAATAGTTTTTTACAAAATGAAAATGACCCGAAAGCTGTAAAAATCCCTACGGCCACCATGTGTAGTGGCTGAAGTGCACGATAATTTTCAAAATGAATACTGCGTTTATCCAAACTTTGCATATCATAATATTTCTGCAAATCTTACATAAAATTCGTAAGTGGACATAGGTCCACCCCCACGGGTACGCTCGATAACTCCGAAGGTAGTAACCTACCTAGATCGTGTTCAAATATGGACTATATCAATCTACTCCATCGGGTACCTTCCACAAAAATTTTAAAAATGTTCGGACAAGTGAAATTTAAGACCAATAGGTAACCCTCGCGGCCGCTGGTACAATTGTACAAGTTTTTCAGGGTCAAGTCCAAACTTCCTGAGAAAATGACCCAAAAGCTGTAAAAAACCGTACGACCACCACTTGTAGTGGCTGATGTGCACGATTACTTTGGAAACGGATACTGCGTCGGTTCAAACTTTGGACATCGTAATATTTCTGTGAATCTTACATAAAATTCGATAACTCTCAACCCTATTGGGTCCACACTTTACACATCGTAATATTTCTAACAGGCCTAGATCAGGTGTGAATATGGACTATTTCGGTCCACTCCATTGAGCACCTGCCCCTCAAATGTTTCAAAATTTGACGATAACTCGAAGGAAGCAACCGATTTGGTCCATACTTAAAACATCGTAAAATGTCTACTAGGCATTGATCGAGTAAGAACATGGGTCACATCGGTCCACTCCTTCCGGTACCTCCCCCGCAAAAGTTCAAATTGTTCGCTAAATACAAAATACAAAATCTCAAACATATGCGAACAAATACAATTTAACGACATGCCTCGGGTGGCTTTGAAGTTTTTGGAGCCGGTGGTGCCTGTTGCAATGGCACACATTTATCAGCCCTAAATACACTAGCTGCACCAAATAACATTACTGATGATTTGAAAGCGGAATCCTATGCAAATGCGTGTATGGTTAGGGTGGTCGTAGAGAAAATCTGATTAGACAGAAGATCGTTTTGTATATAAAACGAATTAGACCCAGAAATTTTTGCATATCGTGCATATTGTGATATATTTTTACATATTTGCATAAAATGAGCATATGCAAAACCATATGCAAAAATATATAAAAGGATATGTGGTCTAAATATCCCACAGAAATGGCTGAAATTTGGTATTAAGAATTCGTTAGGAGTGTGAAACTTTACACCTGAAATTTGTCCGCATAGGTCCCCGTCTTCATATAGCCCCTATAGAACGGTACCTCCCGATTTCCGATATTTTGAAGGTTGTGGCCTCAACATCACACTGAAATGCTTGACATTTTGTATAAAGCCTTCGTTGGGAGCATAAAACTTTCCATCTGAAATTTGCCACTATAGGTCCACGTCTTCACAAAGCCCCCAAAGAACGGTACCTCCCGATTGTCGGTATTTTGAAAGTTGTAGCCTCAATATCCCACCGAAATTACTGAAATTTGGCATTTAGTCTTCGTTAGGGGTATAAAATTTTACACCTGAAATTTTTCAGTATATGTCTACGCGTTCATATAGCCCCTATAGAACGGTACCTGTGGATTTCTGGTATTTTGAAGTTTGTGGCCTCAAAATCCCTCCGAAATGGCAGAAATTTGGTATTAATTCTGCCTTGGGAGTATACAACTTTCCACGTGAAATTTCTCAGTATACTTCTACGTCTTCATAAAGTCCCATAGAACGGTACCACCGGATTTCTGGTATTTTGATGGTTGTGGCCTCAATATTCCACCGAAATGGCTGGTATTAAGTCTTCCTTGGAAGTATAAATCTTTTCACCTGAAATTTGTCGGTATAGGTCCGCGTCTTCATATAGCCCCATAGAACGGTACCTCCCGATTTTCGGTATTCTGAAAGTTGTAGCCTCTATATCCCACCAAAATTACTGACATTTGGCATTTAGTCTTCTTTGAAAGTATAAAACTTTCCACATGAAATTTCTCGGTATAGGTCCACGTCTTCATAAAGCCCCCATAGAACGTTACCTCCGGATTTCTGGTATTTTGAAGGTTGTTGCCTCAATATCCCTCCGAAGTGGCTGAAATTTGGTATTAAGTCTTCCTTAGGGGTATAAATTTTTCCACCTGAAATTTGTACATAGTCTACCTTGGGTGTAAAAAACTTTCCACCCAAAATTTGGCGGTTTATGTTTAGGCCTTCATATAAAACGATACCTCACGATTTTCGGTATTTTGAAGGTTGTGGCTGAGGTTATACATTGCTCTTTTTTTGACTTGTCTGAAGAGAATTTTAAATAGAAAAATTTCGAGAGCAGACCTTAAACTTAACTTTTCCGAAATTTTGTGTGGGAGGTACCCGAACGAGTGGACCGATTGAGTCTATATTGGAACGTCATCTAAGTCTGGTAGAAATTTCACGATATGAAAAGTATGGACCAAATCGGTTACTCCCTTCAAGAGTTATCGTGCGCACAAAATTTTCGAACTTTTGTGGGGGACCGGAACGAGAGGACCGATATAACCCATCTTTGAACTTAAACTAAGTTTGGACAAAATATTACGAAAGCCAAATTTCGACTGAATTGTTTGTTCCGTTCGAGAGTTATCGTGCGCTCCAGCCAGACAGACGGACGGACATGGCTAAATCAACTCCAAATTGTCTGAAACGGATTTCGTCCAAAAATACTTGGGGTCAAAAACCATTATTTCGTTGAGGCACATTTTGCCCGTATGAAACTGTAAATACCAGAAATATTAACATTAAACATCTCAATTCATGATGTGTTGTTATGTGATGGTTAACAAAACGTGCGAATATAATTTAAGTACACAAATACAAATATTAAAAAATACAAAATTTATTATTATCAAGAAGTATGTGAAATTCTTATGAACTTCTCTCTTGCATAATTATGATATGAATTATCCGTTTTTTTACTTTTCCTAAGTTTTTTTTCACGAATTTATTAAGTTTTTATTATTTACTGACAAAATTCCTCTTTCTTTCTCTTGCCTAACAAAATAAGTAGAATTCAAAAGATAATATCTTCATTACTGTATTATAAACTAACTACACAAATGTTGCTTCTCTTCTATCTCTTGCTCACCTCGACGACTAGTTTAAAAGATTGTCAGTCGTCGCTTCAGTCACAAATAACTAACTGAAAGCAAATAATTTCGTTGTTTGTAAACATCTCGACAAGATCACACGTATCCCTGTGAACACGCGTGCCCTTGACCAAAACAAAACGACAGAACGATGTACATAATCATCGCTAGAACACCCACCGTTTTCCGAAATTTACCTCATTATTTTATAAATGTTCGCAAGTTATCTGCGCTGCTTGACATTTCTTTGGTTGTTCTACGGAATGTAGGAAAAATACAAGGTTTTTCTTTTATTTTCGCTTGCAGATCAGTAATTTTTCTAATTTATAAATAATGCGACATGACGTGTAAATTGTCTGGGAGTATTTATTCAACCTTGATGAGTTTCAGCTTGTGAAAATCTAGAACAATTTTATTTCAATCAAATAGCAAATGGAGAATGAAATTGTGTAAGTTGTTGGATTTATTAAGAGTTCCCTTTGAGGATGCTTTAAATAAAACAAAAAACAAAGTGTGCTTTTAATAAATCTTTCAGAACTGGTGAATGAGAAATGTGATTTAAACTTCAATTTTTTATATAATTAATTAGCGACTATATTATGCTTAAATTATTCAATCTACCTACCTTTTGTTTATCCATACGAAACTGCATACAATTTATCTGTTAGCTGTCATATTTTGTTAGACATTGTTCATTCAAACGTATAATTGGTATTATTAATAATATTTCTATAATAAAACAAGAACAAATGCTGTCTATGTTGCCACTTTGTATGTTTTATTTACAAACTCGTGTCTAGGTTAATAAGCGCAATCATCTGGCAATTTGTTTGTATTTTTAAAACACCCAATAGTGGAATAACAAAAATGTGGAGAAACATAAGGGACACACGAAGAGAAATAAACTTAAAGAATTTTATTAAGAAAAGGCAAATTAGTATTAAATGTGGTGACTTTCAAGGACCGTTAAAATTAAATGGGCCGTAAGAGATTATTTTAATTTGCAAACGCAACCACATGTAAAATGCTGGCAAAAGATACCACAAATGAGAAAAGATACTCACAGCAAAAAGCATCCGAAAATCTTCAGTGAATGTATTGTAACAGCGATATGAAATCAAAGAAGCCGAGAACAGGAACATGTGTCAACGGATAAGATTTATGAAAAAAGAGAAACTCTTTGTAGTGGAAATATAGAAACAGTGGATAAAAATGAAAAACAATGATGGATTTACTTTGTTAGGAACTTTCGCCGACATTTAAAGATTTTTAGCAACATCAACTTTATATGCGTATTAGGGTTATAACCTTTTTAGCAAATGTGATGAAAAATATGAAATTAAGATATTAATATCGTGTCAATGTTTTATTTAGTTTTTATGCCCTCCACCATAGTATGGAGGGTATATTAAATTTGTTTTTCCGTTTGTAACCCTAGAAAGTATATATATTCAGGGTAAAATCCTGTGTTGTCTATAGATATCCGTCCCTTTGTGGTAATCACATTCACAAAAATGGAGATACGACACTGAAATTTCGGTCAGACAGACAGATCAAGTTCGATGATTGGCTATATTTTGCCATGTTTTCTTATAGCCCCATATGGTACCGTCCGATTTCAGGCAATTTGACGTTTTTAGTCACAATTTCAAACCGAATAAGCTATAATTTGACATTTTGGGTTCTTATCATGTTTTGGTATAGCCCCTATATAACGGTACCTTGCGATTTTCGGTATTTTGAAAATTTAAGCTACAATTTTTAACCGAACTGGCTGTAATTTGACATTTGAGGCTGTAATTTGACATTTTTAACTCGAAACATTTCAATCGTAACTCAATAGCTCCATTGGAATTTCCTTTTTTCCTTTTGTTAAAAATTTAAAAAAAAAAATTAATTACAAATGTTTTAATTCAAAATCCATTTGTAATTTAAAATTTTCACTTCTAAAATCCAATTATTGCATATGCAATTCGGAATATTTTATTCGTATTTCGAAGAACCAAATTTAAAGGGTATGAACTTAAAGATGTTTGGATCGGTGTACCCCTTCGTCAATTTCAGTTCTAAATACACCTCTGTTTCTTTCCGGGTGTCGAGTTAGTATTCCATTCCTATACATGAAAAAGAACAAGACCGACTAAAAAAGCGTTATGTTTGGCCGAGACGATAACAAAACGACAACTTTTGGTAGAAATATTTTTTAACATTTGCAAAACACTAAGTTCCAAATTACAAGCAGCTCGGAGAGTAATTATGGCCAAGACCTTCAAAATACTTCAAATAGGCGCATTGCACTATATGGGGCTATACCATAACGTAGACATATATAAACAATTTTTCGTAGAAATGTGTTTAAACAAAAAAAAAAAAAAAGAAACAAAAACAATCAAATAAAAAATATCAAATTACCTAATTAACATCTTAAAAATTGCTTAAAGCGTGGCGTTTTATGGGCCTACACCAAAACTTGGACCTATATAGCCCATTTTCAATACCAAAAGATCTACGTAACTACAATACATTTCACTTAAATTTAATCAACCTACTTCAACCCGTTTGGACCCAACAGAGTTTTCCTATGGTTATACCGATGTAGAATTTCACGCTGATCAAAAATATATGTATGTATATACTTTGTGAGATCTAAAATGATTATTTCGAAGAGTTACAAACGGAATGAGAAACTTGATATAGCATTCGTTATATTGTGAAATAAATGCTAAATACTTCAACATCACTTTCATTTACGCCCAAGTCTTCAACCAATTATCTTGCGAGCACAACCTCCCGACCCTTTTATGATGGTACGATTTTTGGGAGCAAGTCTATACTTCCTGAGCATTCCGGAACTCAAATGATTGATAAGCACTATAACTGACAAATTCTTCTTAGACTACTTCCGCACAAAATTTAAACATTTTTCCTGTCCTTTTTACAGCGAGAAAACATAGACTTGCCCACGAAAAACATGATTCGTGGGCAAGTTTATGTTTTCTGACATAATGGTCCAAAAGCTCTAAAAATCCTCGGTAAACCCAATGGACACGATAAAAAAGGAATGACTGTTATTGGTTCAACCTGTGTGCATCGTAATATTTCTTTCACACTAAAGTCATGTTCAAAAATTTACTATATCGGTCCACTCACCACAGACAATTTCAAAATTTATCGCAAATGAGCAGTTTTTACAGCAGGTAGTCCCCGCGGCTCATATTACGATACTAAGCCTAGTGTATCCCTTAGGCTAATGGTATATCTCGGTCGGCAAAGCCCACTGATACTTTTTTTACTTGTATTGGGGTTTTTGGACTGTGTTCAACTGGGAATAAACCTTTAAGTAAGTTGCTAATATCAACTAATATTTTTGTCGTTTCTTAATAAAAATAAAAGTTTTCAGAACAATATAGAAAAGCCATAAGTTATACTTAAAACTTATGTTCCAAATATCACATAACTCTCACCTGATCAAATCACAAGAAACAATTTTTCACGCTGCAGGTAATCCTAGTATTCTTCTACCAATTGCTCATTGGTAGTTTTAGGCTGATATGTAGGTAACCAATGTTTTTATCATACACCAAGACCTCGCTCTGCGTCGTTTCACTTTGCGTTGTTTTCGAAGTTGCGTCATTGCTTAGTTCATACCTATTTTCACTATGCGTCGTTCGATTTTCGATGTTGCGTTGTTTTAAGTTTGAGTGTCTAATTTTTTTTATACACTCCACCATAGTATGAGGGGTGTATTAAGCTTGTTTGTCCGTTTGAAAAGCATTTGCGACCCTATAAGCTGATTTAGCCATGTCCGTCTTTCCGCCCGTCCCTTTGTTGTAATCATGCTATCTTCCGAATGATTTGAGATATAGGGCTGACATTTTGTAACATGTGTATTTGGTCTGTGCTTAGATCAAGTTCGAAGATGGGCTGCATCGGTACACGTTTCAGTACAGTGGTCATGTAACGGTACCGGTATTTTGACCTTTTTTACTACATTTTCAGACCGAATTGGTATTTAGTGTTCCCAGCGGTATGGAAACTTCTCCACCATAAATTAAGAACATAGGTAAACCTTTTGTTATAGATCTCATATAACGGTACCGCCAGATTTCACCTACATTTTCTGGCCGAATTAGACCAAAAAAGCTGTAATTTAGAGTCTCTATATGTTCAAATATTTATCCACCTAAAATTGTGTGCATACGAAAACATTTTGTTTTTTTTTTACTCTGGAACCTATCTCTGAACTTTACATGGCTTTAAATATAAAATCTTAATTCGCTTTGCGTCGTTTCACTTTGAGTCGTGTTTTTTTGGAACGTATCTACGATGCAAAGCGAGGTCTTAGTGTATTTTAATTCAACATAATAAGTACGTTTTTATATATACTATTTAGCTCTGTCTCTTATTCACATGGAATTAGATAATTACAGCTATATATTAGATATTTCTAAATTATACATAGTACATACTTACAGTAGTGTGATGTTGTTATGCCATATCGATAAAATTCTACTCAAAAATTGCTACAAGAATGTATGTCCTTTCGAATCATTTCACACCATTTGTGTATGTTATGACAATAAACATTATAACTTCTGCACTATAGGTAATTTCTCATAAAACCAATAAAGAAATCGGCACGAAGTTGTAGGAAGTGGTTGACATAATTTCGGAACGAAATTTCGATGCGGAATCGGATCGATTTCGGTCCGAAATATGAAGAAAATCCTTGGGAAATTTGAAGTGAAATTTTTTCTTCAGAATCTTCGTACAGATTCCTGAATAATTTCCAATTTGTCCTTGTTATCGACCAATTTTTCCTTATGTTATGTTTTATTGGAAGATTGTAATTTCAAACGTTTCTTTTTTTTGTGGTTATAGTAGAACAATGCTAACTTTGTATACGAATATGTTGGGTGTATCAGCACTAGCTTGAATTATTATATGTTGCATTTATATTTGAAATATTTAAAACTTGTATATGCGAATATTATAACCAACCTCTTTGTTTTTCGACAACAAACTAAAATGAAACCAACCCCTTGTTGTTAGATACATACACAATGTGACGGTATACCGGCAGTGATCGTACCGAAATCGGAAGAAAGAATCGGAATTGGCATATTCGAAGGGAAATTTACTTCCGACATTCGCTTCGAATTCAGAACGATTTACGAAAAATCGTATAGTAATCGGAACGACATCTTAAATATTTTGCATCCGAAACTGTTCAGATGTGTCGGAAAATTAATAGTTGTGAAATTATGGACTTTTTTTAAAAAGCAATTAACTTTATAGTGGAATCCGGTTATAGTGAATATCGGTTATAAGAAACTACGTTTATAACGAACAAAGTTTTTGTTCCCATTGAATTTTTCTTACTACAGCCCTAGAAATTATTATATGGTACAGAGTATTTTTTTAAGTTTTTCAACATACGCCATGCGTCCAGGCCAATATAAATTTTTATATTTATACCTTATAGTAAGAAATAAAAAAGAGTATACATAATTTATATATTCATTTATTTATATTACATTTTTATACAAAAAGAAACAAATGCATTCGAAATATTTTTGGTAAGTAAATATATACATATTTATTTGTATTAGTAAAAAATATGGCCCACGATTGTTCCACACTTTTTGGACCCGTACCGACAATGAATTTAGTAAGCTTTGGATTACATTTTTGTCAATTTTGGCTCATTCCACAGTGGATCCACTAGTATGAAGAAAGTGGCCAAAAATATTTAGAGTGTAAAAATCAAGTCAATGCGCCGGTTACAGCTTTGTGCTGCTGCGAAGAGTGTTTTAAGAAACCACGAGCGCAACGTTCTCCACCCCCCCCCCCCCTTTCCCCTCTGGAGGGGGTATACGGTAAAAATTGTTTTATGCTGTTAATACAAAATTACATGAACAACGGTCTAACTCGAGACCAACTACCGTTAACGTCCTTACAGACAGTAAAATGGCAATCAATGCAATAACATCCAAGACAGTAAAATCGAAAACTGTACTGGACTGCATAAATACGATAAACAATTATTCCCAGCAAGGAACAGTGCGCATTATATGGGTACCAGGCCATGCCGGGATTAAAGGTAATGAAAGACCAAATTCTCTGGCAAAATGGCAGGGGATTAGCAACAATAAACTTAGACAGTGCAAAGCCTCTAAATGCGTCACGTCTAGAGTTAACAAATTGGGCAAAACAGGCCCATACATCCCTATGGAATAGAGAGGAGATAGGGAAAACCACTAAGATTCTCTGGGGGGACCCAAACGAGGATAAAACTAAAAACTTACTATTATTAGGTAAGGCAGACATTAGCAGGCCAACAGGTATCCTTACGGGTCACTTGGGCCTACAAGCACATCTGCATAAAATTAAATGCGCATATAACGGCTTATGCAGGGCATGCGGAGAGGACGACGAAACGTTGGAACACTTTCTTTGCCAATGCCCAGTTTTCGCAAATATCAGGTCCCAGTCTTTAGGGACCGACGCCATACCGGGACTTAATCAGATAACGGTAAAATAAGTTAAACAGTTAAGGGATTTTGTTAAGGGCACAGAATTCCTAAAATAATAAAGAGACCAAATACGACCCTTTCTTCAATTAGTCTAGAGCGCACAACAGGCCTATTCTGGCTTAAGTGTATGTCCATTGGACATGTGGCGACTTGCGCCCCTCTTTTCAGCCTAACCTAACATAGATTGTTTTTAATTGCTATGTGTTTAATCGACCTTTTTCGCGTTCGGATACCTTATAGTGTGCTTGATTTTTAATAAATTTTTTAATTGTTGTTTTTGATCTTTTGAGTTTTAGCGCAATATATCATATAGAACGGCCACATTCCCTATATGTGCATATTTGCAAGCGTTCTTTTTCGGATAATTCTATTGCACGAGGCATATTACATTTCGCAAACCTATTTACAACAACAAAAATATTATTTTACGTGTTAAATGAATTATTTTATTATTTTACTTACCACAGAGTGTTTAGTGAAAAATATTAAGTGTTTATATATTTTTAATTATAATATTATTAGATTTTAAATATTTTCTTTACAATGTAACGAACAAAAAATTTCACTCCCCGAGTAGAGTTTCTTAAAATTTGTTAGGACGACGAATTTAATCACTGTTTATTTTAATATATAATATTTAAAACGATCCCTAGTTAGAGCGTATTATGGCTATATTTAACAAAAAATGGCCCAAATTGTTGTTGTGTTTCTTATATATATGTAAAAGCATGGTGCTGAACACAAACAAATATTGTAAATTTTGATCATACATTACAATCTTAAGTACCTCTAGATATTACAAAAACTCTGTACAATTTTATATCGATTATTTAAAAGGCTCAATAAATTTAATCTTAATCTTAATCTTAACAAAAAATGTTGACCACGACATGTTGTCCATTTAGCGGATGCTTTTTTTGCATTTAATGTTATTACTAAACTCTTTCAAATTGCGTTTAAATTATTCAATGAGTTTTCATTTTTTTGTAATATTTTTAATTTTGCCTTCAAAATTTTGATTTGAATATTTTTGAAAACAAATTGCATATACATAATTTGGCGTGTACAAATCAAATTAGGAAACTCGTGTTATACTACGTTTACATTTACGAAATCCACTCGATTTCAACTGTCAATTCCTTTGCGCATACGTCAAACGAAAACTCATCTGAAATCCATTGGATTTCATTTGACGTTTAACCAATGGAATTGACAGTTGAAATCGAGTGGATTTCGTAAATGTAAACCTAGCATTATTAATAGTACAGCAATTAAACCTGTCCCAATTACTTCGTAGGAATGAAATTCATACATTTTTTGATGAAATTAAAGGTATCACATAATAAATTTCACACATTAAAAGCTAATTTTGTAAAGAAATCTTGCCTTTCCATTAATTTTTAACGATTTTAGTAAAATGGTTTAAAATTTCCAAATTTTTGTAGTTTTAACGGTACAAGATATACACCCAAGCCCAATTTGTTTTAATTTTTTCGAACCTATCCTACCTATCTAACAAGAAAACTAGGTATTTTGGAAGAATCGAGACATCATTTTTCTAAACGGCTTTTAATCAATATTGAAATTTTATAGCCTGCAACCAACAAGCATTTTTATTTCTGCAAGGTGGAAGTGATTCCAATGAGATGTTAAAGCATCACAATATTTGTCACAGAAATTGATTTTCTTTTTGTGTTAATTAATCAATGACATCTATTAGTCACATTAACAATAAATATTGCAAAAATTTGTCACCAAAATAGTTTCTCTATTTTTCCAATTGGAAAATTTTCTCGGTAGAGAAAAATCACAATTTTCCTATTTGCAAACTGATGCTGTACATGCTGTTCAGCAAAACAACTTCCTTCCTCATTTTCAACTTAACGAAATGACTTGCAAAATTTAGTTTTGACACAAACCTCTTAAAGTAGCTACATTCGTTTGGCTGTCGATAATGCAGTGCGAAAGAAACTTATACATGTTGAGAGTGCCTTTGGGTGCATGTATTTATGTATGTATAATGTGGGCAACAATGTTGCTCTTTATGGTTGTGTTGAGTTGCTTATGTTGACATGAAATACAACATATGCATTTATGTTGAAACATGTTTATTATGTGCATGTTACGCTACATACATACATATTTAAACGTTCGGGTATTTTTATTATATATGTACACAGTATTTACATTAATACATATATTAAATCTATTTATATTATAGATTACGATTACGTTCACACAAAGGTGATTCATTGTATTGGAGTAAAAATGATTGTATATCTCAAGGTCTATTCTTCCAATATCAATAAAAATTAGAAAATGTTCAATCCTAAGTCCCGGTCCACACTAGCGTGAATTTCATTTAAAAATTTCATGAAATTAGGCGTTCTTAAATCGAATTCCCCACTACAACAATTTTATGATTTTACTCTACTATGGAAGTCGATCTAGAGACGCATAATTTCATGCAATTTTTTCAATGAAATCACTCTAGTGTGGACCGGGACTAATGTAAAATTTTAGATCGAAGGATAGGAAGGAAAATATTTTTATAGTTATAAATTTAAAAGTTATTAATATTTGCTGGTTTATCACAATTCCACTAATAAGAGTAATATCCCTGAAATTTTGACATGAAAATAAAAGAAAATGTAAAATAAAAAAATAAATAAAACGGTCTGATTGTTTTATACGAATATTGCAAGCAAAATTGCAGAAATTTCTTGAAACTAATCTGTGGGCCGGGACTAATTGATTTTTATAATGATATCAAATAATATCCAGTGTATCCCATATTCGTAGCCAGTTTATATTTATATATAGATCTGAGACGCTAGAATAATATTTCCGCTGACGAATAACACTGTGTACAGTAATTTGGGGCAGAGACTATTCCTTCTGGAGATGAAAGTCGTTGGTGAGTATATTAAGAATCCCAAAGGACAGATCCGCCGTGAGTCGAACTTCCGAGTTATGGCGTAATGAATTTTCAGCTGAAGACTATGTAAAGGATCTGAAACTATCGTTATATCTTTGTTAACTGTTGTTTTAGCTTATTTATGAGATGAAATGTCTTCAGTCAAATCGAATGAGGATTATTTTCGTAGAGCATTTCGACCTTCTAACTCGCTTCCTTCAATGTCCGCTTCGTCCCTTATTTTAATAACTGCTATAAAAGAAATTTTAGGTACGACTCTCATTGACAACTAATCGATTTTGTCTCGTTTTCATAGTTTTTCTTTTTTGACATTTACCCTGTTTTGGCTCAGAAAAAACTACATATGTATGTTTTGTGTTTTTGTATATTCTTTATATTCGAACAACCAATAAATAACGAATATACAAAAAACAAAATATTGTCTTTTTTTGAACAAAAGCCGAGTAAATGCACAAAGGACTATGAAAACGCGAAAATATCGATAAGTTGTCAATGAGAACCATACCTAAAATGTTCTGAGCGACATTTTTGCAGAACGTTTCGAAGCTGAAAAACGTCATCTTGTGGTACTTTTATAGCGGTTCTTAAACTAAAGGACGAAAAGGACATTGAAGGAAGCGGGTTAGAAGGTCAAAATGCTAAACGAAAATAATCCTCATTCGATTTGACTGAAGACATACCATCTCATAAATAAGCTAAAACAGAGATATAACGCTAATTTCAGATGCTTTACAGGGTCTTCAGCAGAAACTTCAGCACGCCATAACTCGGAAGTTCGACTCACGGCGGATCTGTCCTTCGGAATTCTTAATATACTCATCCCCAAGAGGAATTATCTCTGCCCCAGATTTTCACCTCCATTTTGTGTCACAGTGTAATTTATTGAAAATGGTAGGCCTAAATTGTTGGCATCAAATAAATACAATTATGAAGATTACAATACATGAAGATTACGGTTTAGAGTATAACCGCCCACTAAAATTAGGCTACTATACACTTTTTGAAAATTTCGTTTTCAACAAGTCATATTTGGTCTAGCGTGATTTAATAGTGTGTTTTGTTTTCTCGGTATACGAAAATCTTCCTTGCAGATTTTTTGTAGATCCTTATATACATGCGATTATAAATGGTTTTTGAAAATTATAATAATTGAAAATCGGAATTGAAAAAAAAACGCGGAAAAAACATTGAGTTTGACCGGGCCGAACCGCCCACCATAAAATATTCTGAAATAAAGAAAAATTTGTTTTTTTCTGTTACGTAAGTGCCAATGTCCAAAAACCTAATTTTAACTAATTTGGTCAGGTAAAAACTTGAAAATACATGCAATCGGGCTGTATCGCTTTATAGGGACGTGGACCACAAATTTAAATGGAGAAATTTGGGAACGCTAAATGCCAAATTTAGGCTGAAAATTTAGGTAATAACTTCCATATATCTGAAATCGGGCGTTACTGCTGTTTGGTTTTAGTCCGAAATTGTTAAAGCGGATGATTTCTGACTATTAACCTAAACTCACATGACATATTACAGATAATTCGGTGTAAAAATGTAGCTAAAAGTTCAAAATGTTTGAAATCGGGTGGTACTCTTATATGGGGGCTATTCCAAAACGTAGACCAATGAGGAAGTTTCTTGATCAGTGTTCAGAAAATGTAGATCGTCCAAATACCAGAAATCGGGTGGTGCCGTTGTATGGGGGGGGGGGGGGGGGTCTACTCAAAACGAGAACCTGTGCCCAATTTTTTTGTGAAAAAGTTTCTTGATTACTGGGGAACATAAATGCCAAATTACCTATTCGGCCGGAAAATGTAGCAAAAACGTCAAAGTAAATGAAAGCGTGCGGTACCATTAAGTGGGGGGCTATACCAAAACTCATCTTTCAGCGTCCTATTTCAATCTTTGTGGATCTTAGAGTGATTATCACTGACGGACGGTCCTACGGACATGCATAGGTCGGCTCAGAATTTTACCCTGGCCAAGTATATACAAGTATGAGTGAAAGTCAAACAAATTTAGTTTCTTTGAAGCCAAGGTTTGCATTTTTATAATACGCGAACTACTGTAGTTTACCAGTAACTAGGACTATTGCTACATCAAATTAAGTGTTTTTAACAAAGTTCAAAAATTTGGCTAAAAAGTTAACTTGGGTGACAGTTATGACCACGTAAATGAATAAAAATATGTAAAAACACGTTGAAGCTAACGAGGTTTTCTACGTTGTTATTCGATTGCCGGTTAAACCATTCAAATGACGGATATCTGCCCAAAGTAAAAGTAGAAGAATAGAAAATGAAGATTACACTTCTAATGCATCACTTTTCAAAATATCCACTGCATCAACCCTTTATGGATGCTGACATTTTGAAGACGGATTTTAGGTGTATTTTGTATTTTTGATCTGGCTGCGACGCGAATTAGAATTAAAGTAGTCGCGACTACGGATAATTTGATATGTATAATGACTATGTAGCCTATACAACAACATTACTGTAATCCACTGCCAAAATTTAGTGAGATATTTTTCCAAAAAAAAAAACAACTATTTTTTGGGTACAGTATTTACAATATCCTCTTGATTGTGCTGGGATCCTGAGATATTTAAGTTTTTTTGACGGTTCGAATCATACAAATCATAGATCGTGAAAATCCATCGCTAAAACGGCGGAAACGGCTATGGCAAAAATTTAAAAATTTGCGAAAAATGTTTTTGAAAATATCGCGGATTTATTCGCGTTTTCTTTTAGTTAAGAAACCGACACATCACTCGCGTTTTTGCTGTATGAAAGCTCTATCCGATTTATCACAAAAATTGATTGTGAATGTACATTCACGGTTCTTGATGGAATTTAATGAAATACGTTTAGATCGATGTATTTTTCACGGTTAATGTTGAAATCGGATGCACATAAAAAGTGTATGGACTTTGTGCAAATTATGAGCGTTATACAGTTTCTGGCACACTAAACTGTATACGATGCTCCATCCCAGCGTCCAAAGTAAATGTTGGTAAATGTATACAAATGAAAAAAACACTTCGTTGTATCGAGAAACCGCATATGCATCATGTGATTTTGAGGATTTCGCGATTTATACACATTTTAAAATGTATATAACCCGATACCGTTTTACTGCAAAATTACTCCCCATTTAAAAGAACCCAAAATTTATTTGAACATCCTATATATCTTCCGCATGATGTTAGCATGTATTCGAGAATTGATTACAATTACCAAAATTTCCAAAATTAGTATCTCGGACAGACTTGAGAATGGGAATTTTTTTCAATCCATGTACGAAAAATCGTTCAGGCAGCTTCAAAAAAATTTTGAGATTTTTTTGATGGAAAACTAAAAAAAATTTACTTTTCCTCATATGTTTCCGCAAATGATTATTTCAATGCATAAAAAACTGAAAAACAAACATAAGGGGTTATGGTCATTTACAAATTTTACAAAATTGGAAATTTTTTTACTGGTTCATTTCAAAATACGGGTAGAACATATTGCAAACAATTTCGAGTCGATCGGACAAACATTTTTGAACGCTGTTTTCTCAAAATGGCATTTTTGAAAGCTGTGCCCACTGTAACTCGAAACCGGATGATGTAATTTCCATACGTTTTTGCTGGATTATTGTCCTGAAGCGAAAGACTTTTTGCATTTTTTGACGGATTTATGACGAAAATTGTCTCCATTTTTTATTTAAAATCGAAATTATTACTTTGACAGTTCACCATTTTTTAATTGATATTTTTAATTCCGTTTCGCTTAAGGACAAGATTATTAGATTCTTAATGATCCCACAAGAAATATGTTGATCGGTTTATTCGTTTTCGAGCCACAGTGGGCACCGCAAACAGCTTTAGTAAAAACAGTGTTTCGTAAGAACACTGTGTAATATTTTTCATTAAAAAAACCAAAAGTAGCTCAATGTGTGACCTTTTAGATGAAAACAAAATATTCTAAAAAAGTTCGGTAGATTTCTTGTAAAAAATTCTTGAAAAATTGCTTTTTTCGTGCTCAATAAGTGGCCATAACCCCCGGTTAACCGAAAACTATTTTGTTCAGAAATTCCGTTTTGGAAACACTAGTTATGTAGGACCGTTTTCGTAGTTACTGCTAGATAACAACAACTCAAAGTCATCAGACGTCAAAGCGTTTCTTTACTGTTCTTCCCCCAGCTTTCGGGTTGGGTCATTTCATACTTTATTCTCTATGTTCAATTATGTGTGAACCTTTGTTGCAACAAGGTAATCATTAGGGTCATGACTTTTTTGAAATCTCGTATCCCTGTATGATATTTTGATGAGTTTTTGCCTAAGATAACATACAATTTTAATTATAAAGTGATTTGATGAAAAAGGCTTCCGGACAAAAAGCTTTTAAAGTTTTTATTTTTCAGAAATTTTGACAATTTTTTAAGTCACTGTAAGCTGATATTCACCTGCAAACAAGGTATAGGGGCACAAAATATAACCAAAATGTAATTATCGTTTGTTTCTCACTAATTAAAAAAAAATTAAAAGAGTTTGCGCGGGACTTTTTTTAAAATTAAAATTGAAAAATGTTATTTTAGTCTTTTATAGGCAAAAGGTCATTCATTCGTGGAACAGGAAATAATTTTTTGACAATTTTTCTTGTGGAAGCTTTTTTATAATGAAATGGAATAAATATTATTTCTGGCAATAATAGGCAAAAGTTCATTCATTCGCACTACAGGAAATCATTTTTGATAAAAAAAGTCAAAAAGTCATAACCCTAGTAATCATCCGATTCAGTATTTGCTTCTCAAACCGCTCGTACCGAAACTCAATTGGAACATGCTTGTTTATTATTTTAATACCTAAACCCATGATGAACTGCTGAACTTGTATTGTATGCTTTAGACCCACTCCATAGATCTTGTGATCATAGAAATTCGGGCATTTACTCGGAGACTCTCCTTACAGACCCGCTGAATTGTTCACCACTGTTTATTTGATTTGCATGCATCCAATATATCCGCAGGGCATTCCACTATCTCCAACCTGCAGCCGGTTCAATTGCACTCAGTATTTGCTTCACCGAAGGGCAGTTTGTCAAGAGAATGAAATGCGCACTGTGGTCCCATTTCTATTTTTTCTGGTCAAAACTATTTTATCGTACATTTCGTTTTGAAAAAGATTATACTCTAATAATTATTATAATCTAATAATAATTATTCTTTATCTTTATATTAAAATATTTTTGGCCACAGAACTTTTATTTGGAAGCCCCATATTGTTTTAAATAGCAGTAGGTTAGTTTCGCTTATAGGACAACTGTACTATTGGAAACTACTTATGTAAATAAAAGTGATGGCTATAAATGGAATTATTACAGAACTCTTTACCCGCAGCTTCATTCTGAGACAACTATAAGAATATCTTATAATTTCAGTTATTTAACTTCTTGTTATGTTTAATGTCTTCATAATAATTTGATCAAATATATTGTGAAAGTATACGTATGTACATGCGTAAATAATTACAAGTACATGCGAGGCAGGCTTTTATGACAAAAAACAATATGGCGTAAGCGACTACATGCACTCAGCCACTTACACACGAACTATCATATAGAGTCATTAAACATATCATTCTTCAATTATACGCACGCAATTCGTCAATCAAAGCACATTTTTTTTCATCCTATAAAATATTTACCTTTTACTTCTCTGTAATGTGAACAAAATGGTGAATGGTGGATGTTATAATATTACACGTACTGCTGATTTGAAAGTATGTAATAATTTTCTTTTACTTTTATTCATTATGGCTGTGTGTACAAACAAAACAATAATGAAATGCCGACAAAGACAAGCTTATGGTGAAGGCCATATAATATTTTCCATTAGCTTTTCTTAAAAAACCGTTGCAGATGTTAGACAAAAGTTATTATATTATGCCGTTTTTATAGATTTATAGTCAAAGTTACCGTAATGATTACTGTGAATTGTAATGTGACACAGAGAGTGTCATGGAATTAAATATAACACCGTATAATAAGTTTACCCTACCCCGATTAGTATATGGAAAAGAACAAAATAATTTTGACATTTTGTAGTGATCGATTTCGCCTTGGCCCATATACAAAGGTCATCCAGGAGGCGAATTACGTTTGTTTTTACACAATTTTGTTGACGCAGCTAATAACATATTTTCGTCTCGTTTAGGGTTTATAGGCATTTTCTGACCTTCAGAATCTTGATTTTAACCTCCAGAATACATAACAGCTACTTTTTGGTTGGAATAAAAAGTATGACATTAATGCTGACTGTCATATATCCGATACTCAGAAAAGATGCATATTTATTTGTACATTAACTTTTAGAAATTACCTTCATCATGTTCCATCGGAGCACTAGCATGTAAGCAGGCAAATAAATCATCGAGTTACCGAATGGTTCATATCAAGCCGCGTGGAAGACGACCTCGATAAGACCATCCCTAAAGAATAAGATGGCTTTCGTTAGGGTCGAAGTTGCCCTAAATATATGACCCAGGTGTGGAATCAACACCTCCAGTGCGTTTTGTAGCATTGCAGGGAAGATACCATCTGGACCAGGTGATTTAAAAGGCTTAAAAGTGTTTATCGCCCAAGCTATCTTTGTGTGACTTATATTCTCCTCGATGACACTCACTTCCTCTGTGGCTTGGTTGCACATAGGTGGATCGGCTGAGCGATCTGGTGCATCCATGCAGTTGGGGAAGTGGGTTTTGGCTAGGAGATCCAGAGTTTCTAGACCGGAGTTAGTCCATGTGCCATCATCCCGTTTGATACTGCCGATGGATTTGGGGTCCTTCGATAGTACTCTACGGATCCTGGCTACGTCCTTTACTCCCTCTATAGACTCGCTAAGCAGACCAATGATCTGCATTTAGCCTTCTTTATTTCGCTGTTGTACTTATTGAAAGATACTTTGTAGTTCTCCCAATCTGTGGACAACTTCGTTTTGTTGGCTTTTTTATAGAGCCTTCTGCTAGTCTTCCTGAGATAAGCCAGATCTTTCGACCATCAGACCGGTTGACATCTTCTGCCTGGGCAAGTGAGTGTCCACAAAAACTCTGTCACGTACTTTACTGCACTATTAACCTCTGTGGCTGTTTGGGGGTAGCGTGATACCCCCTGTTTGGAGCTTACTAGTTCATTGAATTTGTTCCAGTCGGTTTTCCGAGGATTTCTAAATGGTGGCTGTCAAATACCATTAACAGAGACTTGGAAAAATATCTTCCGATGATCCGAAAAGGAGCATTCTTCCGGTACCCTCCAGTCACTGATAAGGGATTCGTCTTCATTAATGAGGGTTATGTCTATAACCTCCCCCTGATTCTATTTTGAAAAGTGTATTCGTTGCCCCTGTTGCATAAACTAAGATTATGTTTTAAGATAAACTCGAATACGGGCTCACCTCTGGCATTTGTGTCGCTGCTGCCCCAGTGGAAATGGTGAGCATTGGCATCACATCCTAGGATGATGAGGCACGAGCTTCTCCACGTCCTTGCTCCTTGCTATCGCTTAATCCAGCAACCTTATTAGACCCTCCACCATATGGAGGGTATAATTAAATTTGTCATTCCGTTTGTAACACATCGAAATATTCGTCGGAGACCCTATAAAGTATATATATTATTGATCAGCATAAAATTCTATGTCGATTTGACCATGTCCGTCTGTCCGTCCGTCCGTCCGTCCGTCAGTCCGTCCGTCTGTCTGTCTGTTGAAATCAAGATACAGCTCGCAATTTTAAAGATAGAGAGTCAAAAGTTGGTAAAGAAGTTTTTATTACTTGCAGGATGGTTGGTATTGAAAATGGGATATATCGGTCCACGTTTTGATATAGCCCCCATAGAACGGTACCTCCCGATTTTCGGTATTTTTAGGGTTTTAGCTTCATTATCCTACCAAAATGGCTGAAATTTGGTACGTAGTCTTCTTTAGGGGTATAAAACTTTCCCCCAGGATTTTGTCGGTATCGGTTCACACCTTCATATAGCCCCCATAGAACGGTACCTCCCGATTTTCGGTATTTTTAAGGTTTTAGCTTAATTATCCTACCAAAATGGCTGAAATTTGGTACGTAGTCTTCTTTAGGGGTATAAAACTTTCCCCCAGAATTTTGTCGGTATCGGTCCTCACCTTCTTATAGCCCCCATAGAACGGTACCTCCCGATTTTCACTATTTTTAAGGTTTTAGCTTCATTATCCTACCAAAATTGGCTGAAATTTGGTACGTAGTCTTCATTAGGGGTATAAAACTTTCCCCTAGAATTTTGTCGGTATCGGTCCACACATTCATATAGCCCCCATAGAACGGTACCTCCCGATATTCGGTATTTTTAAGGTTTTAGCTTCATTATCCTACCAAAATGGCTGAAATTTGGTACGTAGTCTCCTTTAGGGGTATAAAACTTTCCCCCAGAATTTTGTCGGTATCGGTCCACACCTTCATATAGCCCCCATAGAACGGTACCTCCCGATTTCCGGTATTTTGAAGGTTTAAGATTCATTATCACACCGAAATGGCTGAAATTTGGTACTTAGTCTACGTTTGTGGTATAAACATTTCCCCCAGAACTTTGTCGGTATCGGTCCATGCCTTCATATAGCCCCCATAGAACGGTACCTCCCGATTTTCGGTATTTTGAACGTTGTGGCCTCAATATTCCACCGAAATGGCTGAAATTTGGTATTTAGACTTCGTTGGAGGTACTCACACTTCCTCTTTAAATTTGTCGGTATAGGTCCACGCCGTCGTATAGCCTCCATGGAATGGTACCTCCCGATTTTTCGTATTTTGAAGGTTGTGTCTTCAGTATTCCATCAAAATGGCTGAAATTTGGTATTTAGTCTTCAATGTGATATAAAACTGTTCGCCAGAAATATGTCTGTACAGGTCCACGCTTTCATATTGCCCCATTTCTGACTAAAATTCGTTGGTATAGGTCCACGTTTCGATATAGCCCCCATAGAACGGTACCTCCCGATTTTCGTAATACTGAAGATTGTGACGTCAATATCCAACCGAAATGGCTGACATTTGTTATTTCGTCTTCCAAGAATTATAAAATATTCCAGAAGAGTATTATCAGTATAGGTCCACGTCTTCCTATATCCCCATAGAAGCGTACTTCCTGATTTTCAGTATTTTTTAAGTTTTAGCCACATTCTCTTACCGAAATATAGGAAACTTGGTATTTAGTCTTCTTTGAGCCTAAAAACTTTCCGTCAGAAATTTTTCGGTATAGATCGACGTTTTGAAATAGTCCCCATAGAATGGTGCCTCACATTGTTTCACCGAAATTGCTGAAATTTAGTATTAAGTCTTCTTCATACACGAAAGAAACTAATTATTCGATTTTACTTCAACACAACTTGTGGTGGAGGGTATAACAAGTTCGGCCGGGCCGAACTTAACGCCGTTCTTACTTGTTTTTGTATAAATAGGGCTCCTGGATTAAGACGATGTCAACTTCGGATTTCTTGAGGGCGGGAAGAAGTTCAGCAGCAGCCGCTTTGCAGTGATGCAGATTAATCTGTATTATGCGAAGCGGCTGCTGCTTCCGTTCCTTCACTACTTTCGTCCTAGGCGGAATCTGATCCATCCTTGACCAAAATGTTTGCCCTCACGAGTCCTTAGGTAATCTTGTCCCTGAGTGTCTATTGACACCATGATGGCAACACCTCCATTTTCCGGATTGTGGCTGAGCAGAGTGCAGGTGCCGGTCCGAAGATTGCGATTTTGTCTGCTGAGTATAGAAGTATGCGTGCGGGATCCACAGGTGACGGTGGCACCCATGCTGACAACACTCTTCTGAAAGGGACCTCTTTGACACCAACGACTGCCAGTTGACACCCCTCCCAGGGTTCGCCAAGACCCTCTATCGTGGAAGTGAGGAAATCCAGCGATTCCCTATTTTCACAACAGATGACCCTAACGCCTCTGTATGGAGCGGCACTGCCAAATTGGGTGTGCTTTGGAGGTTCCCCGTCGCCAGAGAACACGATGTCACGCAGACGAGTTTCGATAAGTAGCCATCGATTCTCTCTGATTACCCAATCAGGGTCAGATCTATCGATGACCGCTGCTCGAATCTCGTCCGTTCTTTTTCCCCTGCTGTTGCTGTTGAGAACCGGAAGATTCCTTGTGGCCCAAGTTAGCTTGTGAGGCTGAACTGGCTGCGGCATCTTTCCTGTTCTCAGTCTTAGGGCAACCGCCTGAGGAGGTATGGATTTTGCGTTGTTGACCTGGAGTGTGTCTCTTAGCACTGGGGAGTGGCTCCTCCATTGGTGGAGATGAATTGAGTTTGGCGGGTGCCCCCCTCTTATGATTCGTCCCCTTCGACTTGACTGCCTTTTCCTTTGAGGTTTGTCCTGTCTGAGTGGCGGGACATCCCTTTGAAGAAAGTTTTGAGGTCGAAGGAGGCGAATCATTTAATGGTTTTCGGATCATGTCAGCATCGCTTTTACCTCATTATAGGTCCCCGCCTTCATATAGCCCCAAAGAACGGTACTAGGGTGTCCAGAAATCCGGGTTTTCCAAACACAACGGTTTTCGATTAACCTAAATTTTCAACTTTTTTCAAAAGCCGGTTTTTGGGTTTCAACATTTTTAAAACCAGTTTAAACCTGTTTTGTTGGACAAATACAAAATTGCTCATAATTGATAAATATTTGATTAAAACTGTGTGGCAAGGGGTAATAAGTATAACGACTTCGTTATTATACAATTATCCTATAATATCCTTTTTATATGGCATTCAATCTCTAAGTGGGAACAGCAAAATTAAGGCAAAAATTGTGCTCTAAAAAGGCTTTACAAATATAAAATTGTGTACCAAAAGAATTATGTTAACATTTTATTAAGTCCGGCTTCTTTTTCTTCTTCTTTGTGTTTTTCCAACCTGAAATTATCGTGAAATGTCTGAATCAAACATATATTTTGTTGTCCTTACCCTTTATAACCTGACTAAAGATCTTGGTAATTATGCACAGACTTCGCCTAATAAAACTGATCATAGTGAATATTAGACAACATCGGAAACTTCGGCGGTCTGTTAAATACCGTTTAAAATTGTAGCTACTTTGGCTCTAGTTCAGCGTCGCCCAATAGAATTCCATCAATCTAAAGCAAGTGTTTATGTATAGATGAAAAAACAACAACCAAATGATGTTTATCATTCGTTTTTGCTCACGTACACTGTGAATAAGAGAGAATAGCAAATGCAAACAACTTTGTGGGGGCCCGCAGTATACAGATGGGCGACACTGCCCAAGGTCCTAACCTCATTATCCCACCGAAATTGCTGAAATTTGGTATTTAGCCTTCGTTAGGGGTATAAAACTTTCCACCTGAAATTTGTCAGTATAGGTCCAAGTCTTCATATAGCCCCCATAGAATGGTACTTCCCGATTTTTGGTATTTTGAAGGTTGTGTCATCAGTATCCCACCAAAATGGCTGAAATTTAGTATTCACCCCCGATTTTCGGTATGTTGAAAATTTTAGCCACATTATTCAACCGGAATAACTTGAATTTGGTATTTAGTATTCGCTTAAGGTACAAAATATTACTACAGGTTCAAAGCATCCCTACCAAAAAATTGATACAACCCCTATATAAAGGTAACATCCTATTTAATATATATTTTTAAGATTTTAGTCACATTTGCCTTCCGAATTGGTTATTAATTGGCATTTTGTGTCCCAAATGATAAAAAACATACTCGCAAAAAAAAACATCCATATACTCGTATATGCGGTATTGCCCAATTTTATGAATTTGCTAGGGGTTTTTTTTTCAAATTTTCGAACCGAGTTTGATGTAATTTAATTTGTGTGTGGCCAGAGGATACAAAAGCTTAATTCCGAAAATTATAAATTGCGGTCCATGTTTTGCAAGGAACAACTTATATGAGCTCTTTTAAAGGGAGTATTATCAATTAAGACTGTATGATTTGAAATATGATGGTCGGATTCAGCCTGCACGGATTACTGGTGCCTTTGTTTGAGGCAGTTAGATGGAATTGCTAGCTAGTAAAATACCTTGATGCGCTACTAGTATGGATAAGAATACTGCTGGATTAAACACAATAAGGCAAGCCCCAACGTCCCACTCATAAAAAATTATCCACGAACTACAGACATGGGCGTAGCCAACTATGGGCAGGCGCTACTTAGAAGATACCAAACAGTCTAAATTATTTCTTATTTTATAATATGTAATTTATTATTTGAAGTAAGCTTTCAAAAATTGGAAAAACCAATGAATTCGGTTGAAAAATAGATGAGATATGTAATTGTTATACCCACCACCATAGTATGGAGGGTATATAAAAATTGGGTTTTCCGTTTGTGACGCATTGAAATACTTATTTGCAACCCTATAAAGTATACATATTTTTGATCAGAATAAAATTATGAGTCGATCTAGTCGTGTCAGTCAGTCTGTCGAAATTAAAATCGGACCAAAATTAGTTTAACTTCGAAGAGGGCCATATCGGTCCACCTTTTAATTATTTGTGATGTAAAAATGTGTTTAATAGATATTTTTGTTTAATCATTGAAAACGGGTTTATTTAAGAAAGCATAGATGAAATTCTTTAAAGTATGTTTGGATAATCTATGTCTCGTAGAAATATTATGATGTGCAAGGTATGGACCAGATTTGCCGTGCGAGCCATTTTAGCGAAAAGTTTGGAATGTTTATGGGGGAGGAACCTGGAGAAGTGGACCGATATGGCTCATATTCGAACTTATACTAAGTTTGGATAAAATATTACGAAGGCCAAATTTTTGAGCGAATCGGTTGATCCGTTCGAGAGTTATTGTGCGTCCAGTCAGCCAGACGGAAGGAGATAGCTAAAACGACTCCAAATTGTCTGAAACAGATTTCGTCCAAACATATTGAGATGCTCAGCGCCAAAACGGCCTAACCCACATGTCCACAAAAATCAAACAGACTATCTTCTAAAATAATACAATATGGAATTTTTTTTAATTTGTTTCAAAAGGTTTCGGTTAAATCTTTACAGTCTGTTTGATTTTTTGGGCCGTTTTGGCACTGAGTGCCTCAATTGGGGTCTTAAATAATTATGACGATAAGACACATTTTGATCGTATGAAAGTGTATATAGTAACATGGGGCGCCTTCGCCACGTTTTTGTTCAAAGTGCTCTCATACCGACCTCATTAAATTTTTTCAAATATTATTTTTGGTACAAATATTAGCATATCTTGACTAAAAGTTTTGATATATAAATGGTTATAGTCTTGTTTTTTAAATATTATTTTTGAGAATTTACAAAATGTATAAAAAGTGCCGACGACATTGACATCATGGGTCGATCGGTAAAGGAAGTAACTGACACCTTTGCAAAAGTCGAAAGAGAATCTGCTAAAGTTGGTCTGGCAGTAAACGGCGTAAAAACCAAGTTGATGGTATCGACGCGTAATATGTCCATAAACACCGCACCATCTGTGAATGTTGGTACCTATAATTTTGAGGTAGTAAAGGACTTCGTCTACCTCGGCACCGCCATAAACACAACAAATAACATCAGTTGTGAAATACGAAGAAGAATAGTGTTGGCTAACAGATGCTACTTTGGGCTGAGTAAGCAGTTTAGGAATAAAGCCACCTCTCGTCAAACAAAAATAACACTGTACAAAACACTGATACTACCCGTGCTAATGTATGGTTCCGAAGCATGGGTACTTGCTCAAGCAGATAAGGCAGTGCTTTGTGTGTTTGAGAGAAAAATTCTTCGAAAGATCTACGGGCCAATCTGTGTTGACGGCGAATATCGGCGTCGTATGAACAACGAGCTGTATCAACTATACAATGACATCAATATAGTTGAACGAATCGAGATACAACGATTGCGATGGCTAGGCCATGTTATAAGAATGAGTGATGATGAACCCGCTAAAAAGGCGTATAAATACGGGCCGCATGGAGGTTCTCGCAGATCTGGAAGGCCAAAGCTTCGTTGGAGCGAACAAGTGAAACGAGATATCACAAAGCTACATATCCCAGATTGGGAAAATACAGCAGCAAACAGAGAGGATTGGAGATTTTTTCTTAGTTCGGCTTATGGAACAAATGTTCTGTAAAAGGCCAGCTAAGTAAGTAAGTAAGCATAAAAAGTGGCGAAGCCTCCCCACCCATGGGGCAGCTTCGCCATCGATATTGAACATTCTTCAAGAGACTCTAAAACTGTGATTTACCATACTTCTTCCTTAAATATCAACTTTATGCAAAAAAAGGAACATGTTTTTTATTGAACAATCAAAAATGATTTTGAAATTCACAAAAAGTAACCGATTATAGCGCTTAATTGAAGTAGGTACAAAAATCATAATATAACTAAAACAAGATACGTTTAGGATAATATTTAATTTTAACTTCATATTATAGTGTGGTATATAAAGAATAAAGTATAAAGAATTTAAGTTCAACACGATATATTTCGAACATTAACCCACCACGCCCCTATCATGGCGTAGGCGCCCCACCCCTTATGTATTTCATAATATAAATATATTGAAATTTGCAATTGCTTTGTTCATGCGAATTATTGGGATTTATATTCTTCAGTAGTTGTCTTCTAACGGTATAAAATGTGTTTTTGATATCACAAAACGTAAAGAAGATATCGCAAAAAATACGTACCATAATTATTTTTCCCAATACCCTAAAAACACAAAACCGCGTGCGTCCGCTATCATACCTATGACACAATTGTCAACTTTTGGGAGATGATAGATCTTCATTAAGCTCACAATTTTGGTTTTAACGGATTTTTTCTAGCACTTATATTTTGCGAGAAAATCGGCGCTGGCGTAGCCGCCCCAGTGGCGAAGGCGCCCCATGTTACCATATAACCTCGTTAGCCTAAAGGCTGAGGGCATAAAAATGCCATACCAAAACGTGGACCTATGTTCGCAATTTTGAGGGGTATATTGACTTTTCGCTGGATAAATTTTTGACCACCTTGAACTTAGAAAGGCAAATTTCAGCAATTTAATAACTTCCAAATACCTTAACCCTAAATTCAAAATTAAAGCAAATATATTTATAGATATAATCTTAAAAATAACTGAAATCGGGCGGTATTGTTATATGGGGGGCTACACCTATGTCCACAATTTTTGGTGCAGATTTTATCACCCTAATTGCCAAATAATAGCTAATTCCGTCTTTCCACAACTTCAGTGTCCTATCTCAATTTTTGTGGATTATCAATTTTATCGTAGTAAAATGGAAATTGGTGTTCGAAATTGGCGCGAACCCTAAATGTGTAGAAGTAAAAAAATGATTTATATGCTGATTTATTGATATATTTTATCATTTTTGAACGAAAATGGTTAAAGAGTGGTATTGAGTCTTCTTTGGGCCTACAAAACTTTTCCCCGGAAATGTGTCAGCACTGGTCCACTTTTTTATTACCCACAATAGAAGGGTGCCGCCCGATTTTCGGGGGATTTCAGGGATTAAGCTGCATTATCCTGTAGAAATGGTTGTAATTTAATACATATTTAGTCTTCTTTGGGGCTACTAAACTTTCCTTCAGAAATTTGTCAGCACTGGTCCATGTTTTATATAACCTATAGCGATTTTAGGAGTTTTCAGGATTTTAGCCGTACTCTCCTACAGAAATGGCTGAAATTTAGTATTTAGTCTTCTATGGGGCTATAAAAACTTTTCGCCCTAATTTGTCAGTACATTTCCACGTTGTGATATAGCCACATGGTAAGCACCAGTGTTCGAAATTTCGATCAGTCAACTTTTCACATATGTAAAGTCGTGCTTGAGCATCTAAATCATCTTCTTTATATTTTGTGAAACGGTTCCATATATTGGCAATAATTCACCATGATTACTTTTTAAATTTCAATTTTTTTAATTTCACAGTCAGAAATCGGAAACTTTTACAAGGCGGGGTCTTTCTGACGATGTTAGCAGCATATGTGTTGCCTATATAACAAATTATTGACAACTGTCCTACCCCAGCAAAAATTCGGATCCGTTATTCATTACGTAACCCATTACAAAGTAATGAAAACAAGCTTCTTTTCGCATTACAAGTAATCTGACAAGTATTGGGTTACTTCTTAAAAAATTTATAAGGCAAACCTAGTTTACTCCTACTAAGTAATGAGGACGGTGGTACAGTGTGTGTGTCCGACTACAAATCCTTGGGTTGTGTGTTCAACAGTTCGTGGTGCACATGTGCACTGCACATTTAAGTTCTTAAGCAATCCTTAATATTCGTGTGCGTGGCACAGTGTGTAGTGTCTTTGGCTAGAAATCAGAGGGTTGGTGGGTTCAATTCGGGCAGACAGCGAAATAAAACAAAGTAAAATAAAAGTAATACGCGTGATGAAATTAAAAACAAATTCTCTACATCAACTGTTCTAAAAATAGAATTTTTTTCACCTTACTTTTCAACTTCTAGTGGCCACAGAATAACTAGTTATTCTAGTGGTCATAAAATAACTAGAAACTGAGTTCGACATGCCCTTGTAAAAATAATGGGGAAGAAAGGGGGTTTGTGAGAAGTTACGGCTGCCAAAAATCCCTTACCAAACCCATGATTTTGGGAGGACTTTTTTGCTGGGACACTATCATTTCTAGACATTAATGAGCAGTTGCTATCTATAACACCCTAAAATATACTGGGATAACTTTTAAAACAACCAGTAGTAGAAAAAAACCTATTATATATTAAATATATAAACTGTGTACCTTTCTATATAATCCATACAGTACGAGTAAATAAATTTATACATAGTCATATTAGAGCGGCCCAAAAAACGACACAACATTTTTTTGAAAGGCCTACTTCCTAACTTTCTGATCCAAACACCTTATATATGAAATTTTATGCTGATCGGTTAACCCGTGTTACCTTAGCGATTCTTTGTTTACATAGTAATTTGTATGGGGCCAACGGTGCATTGTCACGAAAATTCTCTAAAGGCCGCAATTATGGTCCAATCGATGAAAAAACTTTACTAGTTTTTTTAAGGCCGCCCTAATGCTCATATATGTTTATTTTTCACATTTTTTGGGAAGATTTGCTACTTTTAACAGATAATTTGGTGAGACGTCAACACTTATCAGCTATAAAAATCTTCATAATATTTATCACAATGACAGTGCGCTTGTTTCGAATGATTCCAATTAAAAATCATATTTTATGAATATAAATTACTATTTAAACGGAATTTGTGTATTATACAAATACACGGTACATACATATTTCATTAATATAGAGTGGTATATAACAACACACATACATATTTAGACAACAACAAACATTGATATGTTAATTAAGTTATTATTAATTGGATTGTCGCTTAAATTTTTAACTTTCATTTCTTTTCAGTATCTTAAAATTAAACAGCTCAATTAATTTTCACAGGTTACAACTTATTCGAGAAAATATTCGTATGTAGCGCTGTTGTTGTCCCCTTCATAATCAACCAAAATAATATTAAAAAAAAAAAAATAAAACAACAACAGGGCATTTGGTATACCACCATTCCTCGGATAGTATTTTCAAGCATCACAGCAAATAGTGGAACAAGAGTGGGAAGGAAATCTTTTGTCGGTTATTTTTGGACATGGACCGTCGGCCGTTTGAAGGTAGTTGTGAACGTTTATTAATACACAATTCCATAAGTATTGTCTCCACCGCCATATCCAAATGATACAATCACAGATTTTGCTGTTTTCTTTTATTTGTTTGTTTGTTTTTTTTTTTCTTTTGTATTTTTACTGATAACGATCTTCAGAAAAGGATCTTGTTGAGTGTTTTTATTTAGTATTTTCATTGTAGTGGGTTATTGGAGTATTAAAGGGTTATTTAGTAAGTTTACAATGAAGTAGCGTATTTGGTATTGAAGATGCTCGAATGGTGATCAACAAAAGTGTGGGACTGTCATTTGATCCAAAGGCCTTATATATGAAATTTTATGGCGGTAACCTTAACACATTCCACCTGAGCGATCTTTGCTTCCATAGTAATTTGTATGGGACCAAAGGTGAATTTTCACGAAAATGTTCTAAAGGCCACATATGTGACCCAATGGATGAAAAAAACTACCAATTCATTGTTGTGGCTAAAAATCGAATCCTATAACAATTTATAGCGGAGCTTTGGTACTTGGCAAATGATAGCTCCACGGTGAACGAAGACGTGTATAAGAGGAGATTGCCAACGTTCGCCAAACATCACATTTGTCACATTTCGTTTGTCTAAGACAGAATCATGGAAACGCTGACTGGCAAGGTTATATGGTATATACCAATCACCTCTTCAATACACCAATCACCTCTGCTAAATCCCTTAGATCCTTGGGAAGGTGATAGAATTTTCCGGGATATCATCACAACTGTACGATGGTAGAATACTCGAAACAAGACCAAATTTCTCAACAGGGACTAGCAAATGAGCTTCTTCTTACGAAGACCCAAGTTTAAGAGAACTTACTCTTAAAGTCCAAAGGCTAGTATGAGAGCAGAAGCGGAAAATGTAGTTTCTCTTGAAGCAATCAAAATGTGTACAGTATTGAGAAAATTGTTGCCAACGGGAAAGAAAGATGATAGATAATCTGTCACTTTCAACGGAGTGACAATGGTAGATCCGTAAATGTGCACGTATTATTTTACTAACAGTTTACAGAGCACCCCGGCAGTTATGTTGGGAAAAGGAGTGTACAACGCCTTAAAAGGGTCTTCTCAGCGGAGGAGGTACCTCCTTAATTTACGATGGGCGGTGTTGAAAATGTCGTCCAAAACGTGATATCATACAACCTGTTGGGCCCACACGGAATCTCAATAGTAATTCTTAAACAGGAGTTCAGTACTTGACAACGAAGTTTCTAGAGACACTGCATGATGAGAAGATGTTTCCCACTTCCATAACATCAGCATAAATTCCGGAGAATGCACAGCATTACACATCATTAGCACACATATTAATCAAAGATTGAACCAGAACAGGCCATGCAACCGAACAGTCATTGTGGCTCTCGACCTATCGAAGGCCTTTGATGCCGTCAACCATGCCAAACTGTTCGAAGACATGGAAAGGACCTCCTTCTAGCAGAACTGTTTAAGCTCTACATTTCTGAAATTTCACACACTCCAGACTAGATAGAAATCGTAATGTATACAGATGCTTGTAAGATCTTGGCGTTGGGTCCTATCGTGGATGACATATCTAAATAGCGGACTTAGTACCGTTCTTCCACCTGAGGAATATGGAAATATCTGTCGCTAAATCCACTATCAAACTGTTCGCCACCTGTACGGCTAAAATGAGGTTTATAGTTGGCAGTGGAAGATTATTCAAGTTTGCCAGAACGCCTCCTTGAGGTCTGCAACATCCTCATGATACCAGTGGACCATCTTATTGAGGAGGCGAATATTCTACCGGTGCATTAGCACAAAAAGATGTTGTCGATGTAGTACCTGTTTGGGTGTTACACCGTGAGTATTGTTACCACAGCCTTGTTACTGGCATCCCCCACCATGGGACTTCAGGAGGGATCTTCATGATCTAGGAACAGAGAGTTCAAATGTAAAAACCTCTAGTTCAACCCAGGCTTAAATAGCGTTCACACGCAGTGCGAATACCGTAGTTGGGACCTTGCTAACAACAATAACAAAGAAAAATAATTGCACCATTTAGACCTTGCGCATACAAGTCATAGACACCGGTATACGTACTTAGACAAATTTTGGAAAATCATGGCCAGTAGTGGAATTTTCTAACTAATTTTTCGCGTTACCGCAAAAAATGGGTAAAATAAAATTGCTTATAATTTCGGTAATTAACGAAATTATTCGGTAAGTTAGCGACCAATAAAAAAGTCGTAAAGGTCTGCCGATAGCAACGGTGTTGTTTTACGTTTTAATGTTACCGATTTTTTTCGGTCACTCAAAAATGGGGTAGAGAGTCACACACAGGAAAAGTGAAATTGTGTGTCGACTATTTACAATCGCGAATGCTCTTTTCGATAAATGTATTTTAAAAATTAAATTAAAATTCTAATAAATAATTCGGTTAACATACTAATTCCAAACGGCAGACTTATCTTGGTCTGCAGTGCGATTCTCTAAACTTATTTTGGATAGTTGTGCAATGTATTTAATAAATAAACCGAACAACTACGAAGATACGAGTACAAGAACTACCGGCACAGATATCATTCCGGTATTTTTTTCACTGTTGCGGCATTTTTTTTCACAGCTTGCAGATTGAGCAAAAATGTTTTACTAATGCTATAACCCTTTTTTCTGCACACCTCTGTGTTGCCAATGCACATGTGCGAATGTGTTTTGTCGCTGTTTCGGTTTCATTAAATAAATGGGCTTCATTATAATGTGACAACTTAAAGTTCTGGTGAAAATTGTTTGCAGTCACTTTTAAATTGAAAATATTTGTATAAATTTACATGATAAAACGATTGATTGCCGGTATTTATCATTTAATTAGTTTATTTCTTTTGTTTTTTTTTCGCATGGCCATTGTTTACTTTGCTGTATCTCCTGGTGTTTCAGTTGGTCATGCAGATGAATCGACAATACCAATCTTTTTGGTTTGTAAATTTTGATACGATATTTTGTGTAACAAGTAAAAACGGATTTAAATTCGGTAGGATCTTACGTTACTGCACAGTACAATATAGCATTTTTTTCTAAATACCTATGGACTCTTTTTCAACATTTATTCAAAACGAAGCTAACTATGTTGGTATTTTAATTTTCATGGTCTTACAAAATTTGTTCCATATACATATGTTTTTAATTTGTTTAATTATTTTATCATAGAAATAAAAAAGAAAATTCTAGTATAATAAAATACAAATAAAAAATAACAATAAACTTTTTTTATAAGAAAATGACTCCAAAGGAAGGTGTGTGCGAAAGCATTAATCAAACTATTAAAACGCCATTAACTGTATGCGCCAACCTGGCTTATGGGGAAAACAACAATAACGACAACATCACAATTTAAAGAACAAAGCCAAAGCCCTGGCACAGGAACAGGTAAGGGGGAAGCTTTAAGACCAACAGCAAAGCAGAGAATGAATTGCAAATTTATCATCGTACACGTCATCGTTGATGTCGTTGTGGCCCGTTTCAGGGTAACAGTGTTTTTATACCCTACTCCACTATGTGGGGAGGGTATTATAAGTTGGTTTTGGCCAACAAGTTTGTAGCGCAATGAAATAATGGTCGTAGACCCATACTTATATATACCAAAATGAATGTTTCGACGAGCTGAGTCGATCTGGCTATGTGTGTCCGTCCGTTCGTCCACGCTACAGGTCGCAATTTTGATCGGATCGTCACGAAATTTTTGCATGTTAAAGGGGGTTCCCGGGGGGAAGAAGCCTATTGATTTTGGTGATGGTCGGATAATATTTAGGGGTCGGAAACGGCAAAAAACTTAGGTGGATAAAAAGACAACGTTTTTTTTCCAAAGCGAATGTCTGAGCTTCTATATGGGGTATACCAAAAGCAAAACCTGAAAATTAAAGTAGAAAATATCTAATGATGTAAAGTAGGTGCTCGTAGGTGATCAAACAACGAACATATCACAATAGTAGCAAATAAAACCCCAATTTTCATTTTTGCGATTTTAATTATATTGACGAATATCACAGCTTTAGTTGTAAACTTTCCATAATATTCAGGGGTCGGAATAGGCAAAAAATTTATTTAGAAAAAAGTCAACGTTTTATTTCAAAGCGAATATCTCCGCTTCTATATGGGGTATATCAAAACCTGCTAATGAAAGTAGAAAATATAACCTTTGCAACGATGTAACGTAGGTTGCCGTAGGTGATCAAACAACGAAAATATCGCAATGGCCGCTAATAGAACACAACTTTTTTTAATAATAATGACGAATATCACAGCTTTATTTGGGGACCTTCCAAATGCAAAGCCTGCCTATGAAAGTAGAAAATCACACCTTTACAACGATGCAAAGTATGTTGGCGTAGGTTACCAACTAACGGAGATATCGCAATAGTCGGTAATACGTCCCATTTTTCCATTCTTTTTTTTTGTAATCACGCTACAGGTCGCAATTTTGATCGGATCGTCACGAAATTTTGAGATAACATGTGAAATATCAAAATAGTATCTAATTTTTCCATTTCTTGTAATCTGTATCGTGATTAGAAAAAATGAAAAAAATGGTCGCAATTTTGATCGGTGCTAATGGGGCTATCAGAGAGGAATGAACATATTGAGTTTGGTGTCAGGAAATATTCCCTAAAAGAAATATTTACCAGTAAAAATCTTATTCACATGGGTAGTGGTGTAGGGTATCACATAGTCGGCCCTGTCCCGACTTTAGCCTTTGCTCACTTGTTTTTATTTAATCTGAAATTTTAAGTTTATTAGAAATTAGGAATAATTGTTTTCTCTTTTGGAATGGTTTAAAAACTGTATTGTTATATTTATTTATTTAATTGGAGTGAGTGGGGTTAGCTGGGCATCTAAACAAATGCAGTGTGTCGTGCGGTCTCACACACGCGGTACCAATGACAGCTTTGAATGTTCTACCACTGGGTAGCGCTTGTATACCGCGCTAACGCCGCACTATGGTGCCTCAGTGGACAAAAATCGAAAAATGTGTTTTCGATTTTTTATAATTTTATGGTTTTATTTTATTGAGAACACTTTAAATAGGACAATCGTGCAAGAATTTTGTGGATATATGGTGTTACTATAAACTTATAGCTCCCCAAACATAGAAAATTGCTCGCAGGTAGCTTATACTCGTATTGAAATTTATATAAAAAAGGACCACATGTTCAAGGTACTATATTTAAACAAGTTATTAGAAATATTAAAACTTTTCAATTGGGAATGAAAGAGTGGCCAATATACGTCCTTCTTGTGAACAAAAAAGTTTACATAAACTATTTATACATAAAGTACCGTTATGTTGATTGAAGCAATTGCATGTTATACGGAACTCATGAATTTCGCTTCTTTCATGGAGTGTATCTAAAAATTGCAGCAAATTGCATCCGACATACCTTTCGAATAAAATTATGCAAAAATTACATCCGACAAAATCCGTTTCTTTGAGACACAACTAAATTATCATAAACAGTTTGCACGAAAAATTCAAGTTTCGATTTTGGCTCAGTTTACCAATTCACTTCACTTTACTGCCTCGTCTTATCTTTGTTAATACGTTTTCGAAAACACTTAAAAAGCTCGAATATGAAATAATTTTGCCGATAGTTAATGCCACTATTTTGATAGGAGTGGGATATTGTTGTTATATGTATGATAAATTCAACCTACAACTTTTGAATTGGGAATTAAAGAGTGTCCATTGGCCTTAAAAAAGTTTACATTGTCATGATAATTCGGATATTTCACGTCAAATAAATCGAGATAGAACCCCGTTAGTAAAAACATGACTATGGTTTAAATTAAATTTATTTCAAATGCAAACAAATTATGTTGCAACTCCAGGCAGGTTATTAATATTCCTTAAAACAAAGACCACAGCTAAATCTCAACAAATTTTTAAATCGGTAAGATTAAACTGGAAAATATCGCATAGTAAATTTGAAGGCTATTAATTAATATTGACTGAGTTATAGCAAAATCGGAGACTGATATATAGGGACTTTATCAAAATATGAACCTATTTCTGTCAAAATCAACGACGCACAGTGGTAGATTTGAAATATTTAGGCGACCAAAAATATTTTTGGACGTTATTGGCTTCGAAAGACAGTATTTTAAAAGATATGTATTTATTTAACAAAATAAATAAGAAAAACATATATTTTATAATAAAAACACGTTTTATTTTCATAAATCATAAATAAATAAAAATTATAAATAAATTAAATTGTCTTATTAAATGATGTTTCTATCTCGACTTCTTCGTGCTCAATACATGATTGTGTGTGGAGTTCGGCAGGTTCTAATAGTTCTATAACTTCACTGGAAAACATCTTGTGTGAAGTTTTCTTTAACGATCTTTCACCACTTATGAGTGCGGTTGCGTTCTTCCCTTGAAAATTTTCTTGAAAAATTCCGTCTGTGTGACCGAAAATGTTTATTTCGAGCTTCTGCAGCTTCCTCCGACAATTGACCGATTGGCAGCAGTGCATTATCTATGATGGTCGCCCCATGTAATAGTAATTTATGCATTGTTGGAGTCATGGGATGTCAGTCGTATAATTCCACATACATTTGCGCGGTGTTGACGGCATATTCTTCGATTTTTGTTCTATTTATTTTGTGTCCACTTGAAATCGCCTCTAATAAGATTTTAAATCTATGTATTAATTCGTGGTTAATGCCTGTTATGTCCGCCGCTAATTCTGTGTTTTCAAAAAATCTCCTACTCGTATTGCCATCATTGGTATTACCAAAATTGGCTTTAGGCATGTCCACCAACAGCCCAGTTTCTAAGCGGAATCTTTCTTGGATTTCTTTTTTCTTTTCTTCTTCTAAAGCTTTCTCTTCCTGGGTCCTTTTCTTTCCATATTTCTTCACGGGCAATTTATATGCCAAATGCAGAATGCTTTCAAAAATACGTATTTTTGCGTGCAATACCGAAATTCCAAACTCAAGAACATCGGGACTTATCTCATTCTTTTTGCTTAAATTATTGAAATCTTTGGAAGTGGCGCCAGATATATAGCATCGGCTAGTTGAGGTCGTGTTGGTTACAGCATTGCAAAATTTGCCATCAACCATGGTCATTTTTAAAATGTGATTATAAGCAAATTCTTTTCCATCTATATTTACTTTTGTAGGAATGAGGTCCTTAATTTCATTTTGCACATAACTTATTTCCTCTTTTGTTACATCTGTAGTTTCTTTCACATACCGAAATTTGATGGGGCGGCAAAATCGTGGTGATGATGGTGTTGGGTTTTGCCACAACACTTTATTGTTTTCTTTACCACAAATAATTTGAAGTGGGACAAAAGAACTCAAAAATATACTAGCATCGGATTCAGCGTCTTCCGAGAATTTTTGTTTGTACCGTGCTTGTTGTGACCCGTGTTTTTCATAAAAACTTCTTCAAATTTATGAGCTTTTAGCCATCTCCGTTTAAATTCGTGTTTGATGTAGGAAAATTTATGCTTAAGGTTCTTTTTTCTTTCCACAGTATCTCCGCAAGACAATAGCAAGTGGTTTTCTAAAAACTCCAATTTCTCATCCAAACTTGGTAAATTTTGTAGTTGCATTTGCTCAAACAGACATTTACGGGTCACTAGTTTCACCCCTGAAGAACCAGGTATCTCCATAGTTAAAAAAAAACATAAAATAAAAAAATGGTTTTTTTAAATTTTTTAACTAACTTTGAACTGCCGTATTTAAGGAATAGGCGGGATTCTATGGCTATTGTTTTTTTTTTTACAGAAAAGCTGAATGTCTAACGTATTTAATAAACAAAAAATATGACCCGGACGAATCCTGATCCATAACAAAATTGCTTTTGAAATTAAAAAAATTAAATTTTTTTCTGTGAAAAAGAGGATATGTTCAACTACCGAAAAATATAACGAAAGTTAAAAATAAAAGATAAAACTATTATTTATTTAATAGAAGCTTACTTGAGCTATAGGAATCACTATCACTTTCACTTCACTACACAACTTAAAATAAAAATATATGCGTATTGCGAAATTTGACATAATTTGGGCGCCCAAACAGAAATTCGTATCAAGTCAACGATCAAATTGCGTCTAACTGAACGGAAGCGGTGACGTATGGTTTAGAAAAAAAAGGTGGGGTGTAATTCGCGGAAGTGTTTACTATACCTAGAATTCAATATTTTGCGCCTAGCTAGTATTTAGAATTTTGGACTTTTGGCCGCCTAATTACTCAATATCTACCTATGTGCGACGTAAGAAATTATCGCATATTAAATTTGAGCGATATTCAATTAAAATTGACCGATTTATTGCAAAATTCGTTCAAGATAATTTTAACCGATTTTTATCAAAATCGGTAAAACGGATTTGGGGTCTAAGATAATATCAGATATTTAATTTGAAGGCTATTTTTTTAAAATTGACCGAGTAATAGCAATATCGGGGAAAGATATATATGGAGGCTATATCCAAATCTGAACCGATATGGACCAAAGTTGCTATTTTTTCATTCCTATGCCTTCATAAGTACTTGTACAAAATCCATCATCCTAAGTCAACTCCTTCTATTTTTGCCCACGTTTACAAGGAAGCGCCTACGTTGCTCCTACTTCGGATCTTATCGCAAATAACTATGGCTTGCTCGGACGACTTAAACATGCCATCGAACATTGCTCTCTCTTATTATGTGTTTGGGTTTTTACCCTATTTCGAACATTTTGGATCCCACTCTTATTTTTCAACAAGGTTCGCTCGCGAGCTCTTCTTGTAAAACTCGGACTTTTCGAGTAATCCCACTCGCAAGCATTTTTCACACGCGAGTAAAATCGAGCAAATTGCAGCTCTGCTCGTACTTTTGTAGTACTCCCACTCGTAAAATCGGAGCTCTGAAAATACTAAACATTATAGCGTAAAATTCTTTAACTTTTCCGTAGGAGTTAGCTGAAGGAATGAACCGACGAAGTGGATCTAATTTCGGGAGTCATTCCTTTGGATAGTTATCGTGCTAACAATTTATTTTAGTTGGTGATAGTAGGATGTTGTATTTTGGGTCATTAGGTCAGGAATCGTGGACCTGCAGACATACCGAAAACTTAAACGTTCCTCAAACAGCCCTTAAAATTCACTTAAGCGAACATTTTGAGAAGTACCGGAAAGAGTTATCCGATATAGTTAATCATTGAACTTGGTTAAAGTTTGAGAGAAATATCACGATGTCAAAGGATTGACCAATGCCAGTCGCTTTTTCCGATAGTTATAGTCTAACATGCTAACACATATCGTCAGTGTCATACTTAAGTGTTCCATACGCTAATTGCCTGTTTTGAGATAACCGCATTTTAATGTTTTGCCTCACAACTGCGTGGATCTGACTAAAGAAAATATTTATATTTTTTAATTTTTTAATCGAGCTTTATGATCTATAATGCAAGTGAAAAAGGAAAGCTGACGATTCGAACCCACACACCCACCACTATGTGACTTGCATGTTTCGCCTTCGGTAAAGGCTCTTCAAACATATCGGATGTGGAGCGGTATCGCTGTCCTCGAACTTTTCTTCTTTCAAAGGCATTTGTGTTTCTGTTTTTTACAACAACAATGAGGATTTTTCCATTTAGTTGCGCTTTCATGACAAACGCTTAGCGCTGCCTTTGAAAGTTATGAGTTTGGCTCTGAACGCTAACACACCGTGACAACACTTTTTCCCTGTGTTTTTCATATTAATACTAAAAATGATTTTCGCCTAAAAAAGGCAAAATTTTCAAATAAAGAAAATATTTATATTTTTGACTTGAATTATTAACAGTAGTATATAGAACATATTTGCAAAAATAAAGATGGATATGTATTGGAATAAAAAAGTTATAGAGAATTTTTTAAAAATAGATTTTTTGTCGATTTGTTCAATATCCACAAATCGTACACGATATGGAACAAAGTATCAAAAGAAATTTTCCCCATTGCCTCAATAAATTAAAAACTTCTAAATCGAAAATTAAAGTTCTGATTGAAAAGTGTTTTTAAACTTGTAAGTTTTTAAAATATTTATTTCAGAACTGAAGAAAGTTTAAAATTTTGCGTAGAAGCGTGGATATCTCGGAAACTAGAGCAGATAGGAGAAAGACGACCACAACTTCAGAAAGAGCATACCGGAAAACCCTAAAGAGCGCCTGTATCTCAAAAAGTCAATCGTGGTGTATGGATCACTTAAGCATGACACCGACGATATGTACATACATATGTATAAATATGTACACATAAAATGCTTAGCAGAACATTCTACGAATTTTAAAGTTTAAATTTCAAAACGCATCGTTTTTGTTCTTATTTTTTGGGGAATCATAAACAAAAATTGATACCAAATGCTGCTAGAGTGTTCAACATGGATTTCATATGAGAACAACTGGAGCAACAAATACAACAACAGTGGGTAGTCGGACAACGAAACGACAACAAATGTTCGAATCCTCATACATTGTACATTTGCGAGTAGTATGTCAAAGAAAAATGAGCATTTTACTGATGGCTGACGGAATGCTGCCTGCAGGATGTCAAGCTAGTTTCGGGGTAGGAGTGTCCTTTTTTCTGTTGTTTTGTCTTTCCTCGGCTGTTTGTGAGTATTTTTGGTTATTTCGTTTCAATGCTTCCTTTCACATGCTATTGTTGGGTATAACGACGACAACGAGCTGGATCAGCAGCTCTTTATGCCTTTGCATTTGTTTGTGTGCCTGCCATTCGCTCAGATATTCCTTTCTCTTCTGGGTTATGGGCACGAATGACAAATGGCGACGAATTCGTCAATGTCAAAATCAGACTGTTACAAAACAGCTTAGCTTGAATGCGAGGAGTACAGCAGAGTGTGTAACATTGGTATGTATTGGCTACTGCTACTTTTGTCCCTGTCATTGTTTTGTTTTTGTTGTTGCTGCTGTTTTTAAAAGCATGTTGCGTAGCATGACGACACGATGTTACGCGACTCTTGATCAGATGAATATGTTTTCATGTGAACGAACGCCTGGGATGCGTTACAGGAGCATTGGGAAAGTCGTGGCAACAACAATTTAACTGAACCGAATTAAACTGAATGAAAAGATAAGTAATTTTAATTTTGTAATTTAATTTCTTCTACCAACCACTTCTTTGGTTCGCCCTGGTGCGTAAAGATATATGCATGTAATACTTAGAAGCTCTTGTTACATGTATGGAAACTCATACAAAGTTTCAACAACAAGTTAGTAATTTTTAAATTACACCTGCTTATTGAAAGTGTTTGAATGTGTCATCTCATTTCATACCACCTAAAAGCAAAAACCATACCCACACATTTTCGATAATATTTAAGCCCGAAGAATATTCAAGACCTCTAATTGAGAGCATTATCGTACTGAAAATTCCACGCCAAACATCCAAAAAATTTCTCCATTCTTCTTTTTAGATTTCCTTTGTAAGTTTCCGTACTCATATTCCCCGCCAGGAGTAACAATCTTGACGCGATGTGAGGCAAATGATCACATTTTTCTTTATTTAAAACAAAGCATTGTTTTGATTTAAAAAGGGTGCCAACTGTATTTGAACTGAGCCTGGTTGGTATATATTCGCCTCAAAATCTAATTGACTTAGTTGTCTTTGGCGTAGTAAGGACTGTCGACCACAGTCCATTCGTAAAAGAATATAAGAACTTTTACAAAAAAACCCAAATAACCCGAAAATAAATTTTCGATTGATGTAGGTGTTATTCATTGCACCAACGTCACTGCCCCTGACTATCACAAATATCGACATTGAGAGCGAGTCCCTCGCTACTGTCGAAAACAGATTAAGTTCTTGTGTGACAAAGAAAAAGACTGTGGTTAAGGGCTGGGACGATATCCCGAATCTGAACGAAACAATTTACAGTCTAAACAGGGATAAATTATCATTGACAGAGGAGGATGGAGCTTTGGACAGACCTGTTCCATTGCACTGGACTTTTTAGGCAGGAAGCATTGGAGAAGGAAATTGGTAAAAGAATATCATCCATCAATAAGACGGACGATTAACAGATATCTCTGACCTACAATAATTCTCAAACTAACGAAGCAATGGACAAGAAAGCGTATCGAAGGGTAGTCACATATTGCAGGATACGAAAGCATTCGGTAAAATGGAATTTCAGCTAATAAAATCGAAACTCAAGTTTATGAGGAAGTTCGAAAGGAACTATCAATCAGTGAAATTCAAAAATTTCAAAAAAACAGGAAGAACCCCTTTACCGAGGCCTCTATCTACACAGTGGAAAAAAGGCCTCTCTAACATATGTCCCAAACATATTTTGCAGCAAACATATATTTGTTTGCAATCAGTCGCAAACATAACATATCTTTAGGTCTTGCAAACAAATAAATGTTTGGGTGCAAACAAATTATATGTTTGGGTGCAAGCAAATACAAACACAAAAGCCACAAAAAACAAACACATGCACCAGTGAGCGCTTACTTAGAGCAAGGGAGCGTAAATTTCAATGTACAACACATTAAAATGTATGCTCAGATACTCTCAGTAAGCGCTCACTGGCTATCTCTAACATATTGAACGGCATAGAAATACAAAACAAAAGCAATAACAGGCACATAGGTACATAAAAAGTTACAAATCTGGAATCAAATGATTGTATAATGTAATAAATAGGTACATCCATATTTCAAATATACATATGTATGTATATGAAAAATGTATTGATGTAATTACCAATATTAAATGCGAATTCTTCCTTGTCCAATAAAATATTGTCATTCACCTTTTTGATTAACTTATAAAATTTCCAATTATAAACTGTATTGGGCATTTAATTAACTACAAAGCGCCACTTCTTTAAGAAAACTCAAAACAGTGATTTAATCACTCACTTTACCGTCTGTACTCAACGATTGTATTTAGAAAACTGAAGAAAAAAGAACAACATGCCATTTTTTCCTCTTTGGTCGCTACGTTGGTTAACAACAACAAAGCACGAAACACACCACCAAAGCTTCTGCGTGTCCTATTACACCATACACACAGCTCTTTATTATAAAACAGCATTCCACAGCCGCTAGAGCCCTGTTGTTACTCTTTTTGACAAAAATCCTTTCTCTACCCATAAAAAATATGTTCTAACATAAAAAATATGTTGGTACCCAAACAAATAAAATTGAGATATGTTGCAAACATATATTTGTTTGGACACAAACAAATTATGTTTGTATACAAACATATATTTGTTTGCAACCAGTCCCAAACAAATATTTGTTTGGATCCAAACATATTTCTAACATATATTTTTCTGCGTGTAGGTGACTACCGAGGGAACATCTTGTTCAGGTAAAGGTCGAGAACGAAGGCAAGGTTGCTAAGTCACAGTGTTCGAAAAACACTAAAAAGTCAAAAAGCGAATACGGCACCCAAACTCTTCGAGACTGCTTCGCTGGGCAGAGGGAAATTGTTTCAGGCGGAGATACTTGCTTGTAACATACTTTTACAGCTTACAAATCAAACTAAAGGAGAATTGTTGTAAACAGTTAAGAGGCGCTCCTAACAATAAAAACTGTCACATTATAGCTAGTGAAGAAAAACTTGCTAAATTAGGGCGTCTGACTAGAATAGTTCTTGTTTTGATCCCAGGTCACAATAGGAACAGTTAATGGAGATATCTTAAAATCTATATATATAAAAGAGCAGTGAGGTGAGGTATTCACTGACTGACTGACTGACTGATTCATCACCGCCCAGACGAAACCGCTGAAGCTAGAAAGTTGAAATTTTGGGTGTAGGTTGCTGTTGGTGTGTAGGGGTGAGATAAGGCTGGGTTTTTGGAAATTCGACCCAGAAGTGTACTAAATATAGTACCCTTTGTGTTAGGGAAACGGTAAGAGCTAGAAGTCTGAAATTTGGAATGATGGTAACTGATGGAGATCTAGAAAGATGTACCAAAGGGTTTTTGGAAAATCGACCTCTAAGTGTACGAAAAGTACTAAAATTTACAAAATTTAGTACCAATTGTATATTTGGAACGGATATAGCTAGAATCATGGAATTTGGTATGGAAATCAAGGTTGGTATTTGCGTGAACAGATTACTGTTGGAGTGAGAATTGAGGTAGTTTTGGAAATTCATACTTATGGAAAAGTGCTAAATGGAACTACATTGGCTATAAATTGGGGTTAGGTGAACGGATAGAGCTGAGATATGAAAGTACATTTTGGAAAATCGTGTACGAAAAGTGCTAAATGGTACACAATTTGGTACCTTTTGGTATTTGCTATATGGTAGAGAATTTTGTACAATTTGTGACTTTGTAAAGGGTAGAACTGGAATTTTGAAATTCGGTACTAGATTAGCAATTGGTGTTTAGAGTGGAGGTAAATAGGAGGTTTTGAAAATTCGTACTTATTTATACAAAAAGTACTAAATAGTACTATAATGGGTTTCAGGAGAACAGATAAAGCTGAAAAGTGAATTGGGGTTAGGATATATGTTGAATATAAGGAAGTAATCTTTTAAAATACACTAAGTCGAGAGGTAGCGTAATATGGGGATATACGAAAACGTGGATTTTTATGGTCATTTTGGATTTTTATGGCCATTTTGAATGCCGAAAATTTAACGGACCTATTCGTGTTCTGGGCGAAACCACTAAAGCTAGAACCTTGCATTGTAAATGTGCGTGATTGTTGTTGTGAAGGCGTGAGATAAAGTTTAGTGTTTGGAAATTCGTACTGAAAGGGAATGCTGTGTTAGTGAAGGTTAACACCAGGAGTCAAATCTGAAATTTGCATTTTTTACAATCGAAAAATATATTGTTAATAAAAATAGGTCTTAGTACAACAGAATCTCCAGTATTCACCATTCCCGTATTAAATATTGTTTATATATATTTTGTTCCCTTTCCGCATACGAAGTAGCGGGCATTAGCTAGTACTATGTATGATAAGCAGATTCCAGATGAGATAAGACTGAAACATGTAAAATATTAAAACATTAGAGGAACCTTGCAATGTTAACCACTCATTAGGCTATATTCCACACTACGACTGCTGCCTCAGCTACACGCAGAGAAAAAAATATGATTGATCCAACAATATTCGAAGAGCAAAATATGCATTGTAAAGGTATTGTTAGAATGCGGAATCTAACAGAATTTTGTGTCCAACAATCGTTTTGTCAATTACAACAATTGTTGTTGTCATATCCAACAATAGTTTTTGTCAAATGGACAATATGTAAAATACAAACATACAACCTCAAGTTGGGGTGCAGATAAAGAAACCTTGTTGACCAAATATAACGCGATAGGTCGGTCTGTGGTAAGCTATGCGGCACCAGTCTGGTCCCCGAGATTATGTGATACGAATTGGAAAAAGATTCAAAGTTGCCAGAATGCCGCCCTGAGAACAGCAACAGAGTGCCTCCTCAAATCTTCAGTGGACCATCTACATGGGAGGCAAAGATTCTTCCAGTAAAGCAACACAATGAGATGTTTTCGCTGCAGTGCCTGCTTGGATGTTACCGTGTGAGCCATCCCAATCACCATCTTGTGGGTAGGCCCGGCACATACAAGCAGATCAGGAAGGATATCCATGCTCTAGAGGGAGAGGTCCAACGATACAGGCGAGAACCCCTAGATCAACAAGTGTATCGAGCAGGTTTGAATAGTATTCACACGTATGCAGTTGCCAAGGCCTTAAGCAATTATAGTGTGAATAAAGTCCTCGATACACATCCCCCATCTATTGCAGCTGAGGAGCGTCAGCTGCCACGACAAACTAGATTAGTTTTGGCTCAACTACGCTCGGGATATTGCAGTCGCCTAAATTCTTATTGGGCGGAAATCGACCGCGCCGTGCAAGACATCTGCCCAGTATGTGGCATGGGCCCGCACGACGCAAAACACCTTTTCAACTGCCCAGCCAAACCTACTCATCTAACTCCAGTGGATCTGTGGTTACATCCCATCCAAGCAGCCACTTTCCTGGAACTGGAGATAGACCCAGAGCCAGATTGAACAGAAGAACGAACATACAAACATAATAACAAACACTGTTACAACAACAACTGGACAATATTAGCTGTGTCTGGTTACCCTAAAATTTGTAACAATTTGTACCAATTGTTGCTGGAAGTCGTCTGTTAACACAAAAAACCAGCAAAAGAGAGCGATTCGAGAGAGACATTTTGACAGTTCTTTCACTGAGAGCTTGCAAATTCTTGCTGGACAAATTTCTTCTAGCAAGCACTTGCAAGCTCTTCTTCTTCCTGAAAACAATCAATCAGCTGTTTTTAGTTTTTTGTTGATTTATGTTTGTGAACATTAAAAACAATTTTATTGTGGAAATAACATAGTCTAAGGGCCATTATTATATGTGTTCTTTTACTATCTGATGGATTTGAAAACGCAAAATAAACCAATTTGGAGGCATTAAAAATATAATTTTTACATTGAAAGTTAATGCCAAGAAGCTCCTCCTTGAAATTCAATCATCACTTTTCACTTTAAGTTAAGCGGAACGCTCTAAATCTGTTTGGTAAATCCAAACTATAACAAAAGAAGACTTGTAATAATGGGGGTAATTGTATTGTTTTATGGAGAACAAAGTGGAAAAATACTTTTTTGTTCCATTTTCTTTTTTATTTTTAATAAAATACAACGTTTGTTGGCGGACAAATTGTTCTGTTTTGGCAAGTCAGCTGATTGCTTGCTGGTTTTTGCTGGGAAGGTGTCTGTTTACTTTTTAAAATTTTCTAGCAAAAGAGAATAAAAACCCCTTACTCTCTGAGAAAGTTCTTGCTGGACAATTCTTGCTGGGAAAGTAACCAGACAGACTTATTATTCTCTTTTCTTCGACAATTTTATTTTCTTCCCTTGGTATTTGATGCCGTGGTGAAAAAACAATTTTGGTGAGTTTTATTTGTATGACAGAATGATTTTATCTTTGTTATACCCGACACCACACTGTGGTAGAGGTGGGCGCGTGTCGTGCCGTGAGTAGTGCGTGTTCGTGCCTTCTCGAAAAACGCCGTGTTTGTGCGTGTCGTGCCGGAATGCATTTTTGGCCGTGCGTGATCGTGTTTTTTTGTTCGACACGGTTTTGCACGACACGACTAAACACGATCTGCACTATGTGACACGATCGTGCTAAATTTTTGGTCTCCCTTTAGAAGTCGTGCAAGATTCCTTACTAAACACGAACATCGAACAAGAAACCGACCAAAATATTCCTAAAATTATTTGCTTGGTTTTTGCAGTCTGGTACTTAATGCCGTTTTGTTATGGAGAGGCCAGAGTATGAGTGAAAAAAGATGATGTTTGTTTGCCATTTGTTTTGTTCATGAGAGAAGCAAATACAAAAACTACTATGAGGGTTAAAGCAATATACTCTCTTTGCAAATCAGATGTTTATCTGACTTTATTATTTGTTATGGATGATGTTATTGAAAAACATCCTCTTCCCGAATTGAGAAAACTGATTGACTGCCCAAAAAACGTTGTGAAATATTTTAAACACTCGGAGCTGAACAACAAATTGTCGAAAATGTTAAAACACAATATAAGAACATGTTCGAATTCAACATATATTATGCTTGAGAGCATACATCAAGCCCAGAATGAGATTAAGAGTACTTTTCTAGCATTTGCTAGAATTAGTTGGATCGTATATCTGACTTAAAGTTTTCATTGCTAGAACTTCTATTGGGTTTTCATAAAATATTCTCGGAAAAGTACCCTACTATGCACATTTTTGCCCTTTGGTCTAAAAAACTTTTGAAAGTCTGCTCAATTGAAAGATTTGAAAGCTAAAACTAAACAATCATTGCTTAAACGCTTTGTACCAACAATGACACATCTTATAGGGGCGTTTTTATTTCCGCCGTTTAACAGCTCATTTAGACTAGACATAAATCCTCATCTGGATTTAATAAATCCAGTAAAAAACTCATTGCATTTAGATATACCTTTTAGAGGATTTAAATTTCAATCAGCTGATTTTTGTTCATAGCACAATTACCAAGGTAGATGCATCAGCCCATCCGATCGAATTTGAAACGTCAGAAGAAGTTGTTGTAAATTGAACTCGTCTGAGAAAAACTAAGGGCAAATTATAAATTGATTGTTTAATATTGAAAATGTTAGCTTGCTATGATACTAATGCTAACTAATGAGCAAATAAAGAATTATTTTATCGTTTAAACATTGCAAATATTTGTCTTGGTATCAATTCAAATTTGTATATCAAATCAAATTTATTTTTTCGTATCGTTTACAAATTTTGACATTTTAAATTATTTTTGTAATGGCAATTCACCGATGAATCTACCTTGTTTCTTGTCCCAGCTTGCAACTTTTTGTATTTTCTACCAACATGTTGCAAAAAACAGAGTTGTATACGAGGATTTATGCCGGATTTAAAATAAATCCACCCAATACAAGGATTTATTTTTGTGTGGGAAATCTGGTAGATTTTGACCGGAATTAGCAAATGAAACCTGATAATGCACTAAATCCGGCTAATGAAGTCATATCTAAATGACCTATAAGAAGATGATGTTTTATTAGCTAATGTAAAAGCAATGTAACTTGATATACAAAGTGAGAACATATGATGAGCAGGAAATTACAATGCCACATTTACACTAATTATCAGAGTTTTTGGATCAAAATGGCAAAAATACGAAAAATGAAAAAGATGATACAGAAATTGATACATACAGGAAATTTTTGGCTATACCCGTCAGCTCAGCAACGAGCGAGAGATTTTTTCGACATCTGGAAATATTCTCAACGAGAGGCGTACTAGACTTTTGAGTTCTAACTTGGACAAAATAATGGTTTTTAAATAAGAATAGAAAAATTAGAAGTACATATGGATATTTTTTAAAAACAAATGTACACCTATATCGATTTCTCCTTTTTATACCCTACACCACCTTGTGGTAAGGGGTATTATGTCTTTGTGCATTAGTTTGTAACATGCATAAGGAAACGAAAAAGACCCATAGTTCCTTTTAGGGATATACATAGAATCACTTTCTGAGTCGATTTACGCATGTCCGTCTGTCCATGTATTTTTGTAAACAAAGTACAGGTCGCATTTTTTGTCCGATTCGCATGAAAATTGGGGAAGATAGTTTTTTGGCTAAAGGACGAACGCTATTTATTTTGGTAATAATCGGTTCAGATTTGGATATAGCCCCCATATATATCTTCGCCCGATTTAAGGCATTTGGTGCAAGAAAAACCCTATATATGTCCGATTTCAATGAAATTTGGAATGTGCGACGGAATTTAGTCTAGAAATAAGTGTGCCAAATTAAGTCATTTGAAGCCGATTTAAGTCATTTGATGCACGAAACGCGCTGTATATGTACGATTTCAATAACATTTGGAATGTTTACCGGGATTTGGCCTAGAAATAAGTGTGCTAAATTATATAGATATCGGTTCAGATTTGGAAATATATTCTCGTCCGATTTTAGGTATTTGATGTACCAAACGCGCTATATATGTCCGATTTCAATAAAATTTGGAATGTTTGCCGGGATTTGGCCTAGTGTGTCAAGTGTGCCAAATTATATCGAAATCGGTTCAGATTTGAATATAGCTCTCATATATTATTTAGGCAGATTTGAGGCATTTGATGCACGAAACACGCTATATTTGTCCGATTTTGATGAAATTTGGACTATGTGACGGAATTTGGTCTACAAATAAATGTGAAAAATTATATCGAAATCTGTTCTGATTTCGATTTAGCTCCCATACATATTTTACATATTCACAGTGGTGTAGGGTATTATATAGTCGGCCCCGCCCGACTTTGATCCTTTCCTTACTGGTTTTGCAATATCGTGCGTGAGTGTGCGTGTTCGTGCCTTCTCGAAAAACGCCGTGTTTGTGCGTGAATGTGCATAAAAATTTTGGTCCGTGTTCGTGCATGTTCGTGCCTAATTTTTTAGGCACGCGCCCATCTCTACACTGTGGTTAGGGGTATTATGTCTTTGTGTAGTTGTATGTAACATACAAAAGGAAACGAGATAGACCCAAAGTTCCTTCTAGGCATATACATAAAACCACTTTCTGATTCTGAAATTTATGCATGTCCGTTCGTCCGTCCGTTCGCATCGTACAGGTCGCATTTATTGTCCGATTCAGCTGAAAATTGGGGAATATCATTTTTTAGCCATACGAAGAACGCTATTACTTTTGGTGAAAATCGGTTTACATATATATTTTCGGACGATTTCACGTATTTGCTGCACCAACGACGAAATTTGGAATGTGTGACTGAATTCGGTCTAGAAATAAATGTGACAAATTTTTTCAAAATCGGTTCAGATTTGGATAAGGCTCCCTTATATATTTTCCCCGATAAAGAAATATAGGCATGTTAATCATAGTTAAAGCATTACTAGTGTTTTAAATTAAAGTTTGTGGGTCCTTGAGCTGACCCTGATTGCGACTTTGTTAACATCAGTATTAGAGAAAAAGGATCACTAGCAATTGTTGACAGAGATACAATCTCGAGCGGTGTAAATTGTGACTTTCATTTTGGAAATGAATTTGCAGACAAAACATCAAAACTTTTGGGATATTTATCTTAACAATTGCGTAAAAATTCAAACGATTTGAGACAAGACCTTAAACTGAACATGCAACAAATTTTCAATTTTGTAAGGGACGTACCCGGAGGAGTAGAGCGATAAAACCCATATTCGGACCTGATCTATGTCCGCTAGATATATGTATAAAGATATGCAAAATATGAACCTAATCGTGTTCATCGTTGGAGAGTTATCGTGCGTACCAATTTGGCTGAATTTTTTAAACTTTTGTGGGGGAGGTACCGGAAGAGTCGACCGATAAAGTCAAAATGTCTCAAACGAATTTCGCTCAAATCATTGTTTTGATTTTTTCAATAACTACAAGAACAAACTAATCATCAGATATTACTAATAATTACAAAAATCATATCTTTGCTGTCTTAAAAAATGTACAATTCAACGTATGGTGTTTTCGGTGAAAAATCAAATTTCAAATTATACAATAATGTGTCTGCATGATCCTCAATATGAATGTGAGCTGCTAATTACTCTACGCTCATTTGTTGTACACAAATGAAGAAAACGTAATTTGGTAGCCCACAAAAATAATTGTTTGACAAGTGGAGAACATCCAACCTACAGGCTATTAACTGATTGGTCATCTACAAGAAAGTATGTCAATCAAAAAAGAGATAGTAGACAGCACAAAACAACACGACAACAAACAAACAACAATAAAAGATACCAATGAAGACAACAGACATTCAAGAGACATGTCAAAACCAAATTACCGCGCATTCGGTCATTATCACAATGCCATAAATTGCTGAAATTAATCTAATGTTGGACTCGTTTCTGTTGTTGTTATTTTTTGTTCGCTTTTTAGTCTGTTTTTTGATTAGTTTTGTTTTTGAATTCGGGTGTTGTGAATAGACAACATACAAATTTGAAGCCTTCAGCAAGATGACATATTTCGGCTTTTTGTGGCAATGATTTTTATCAGTGAAATTATTTTTCCGTTTTGTTGTTATTCTTGGTGGAATGTTATGCTAAATTACACAAAAAGAAAACGGGAAAGGAAATAATTAGAATCATGATAAAAAAAACTGTTATTAAACGCCATTTTTGTCTACTTGTCCACGATATTAGTTTTTGGAATACATATGTATTTGTATTTGTGGGAATAATGTTGCTCCAATAAAACTTTCATTGTTTCATTTATTTTAACAATAAAACGGATGAATTTGAATGATGTGTTTTATTTGCTGTAAATATTTGTAGTTGTATTTATTTTAACCCAAAATTATGTTGTATTTTGGATTAACAGTGGGAGGAAACTGAACAGTTGGAAGGATACTTCAAAAATAAAATAAGTATTGAATAATAGCACTGTAGTATAAATATACATATGTGCTTCGTTTATACATATGTACTAAAGCTAGGGTTGTTGGAGTGTTCTATTAAAAAAAGAATAAGAATATTTTTAATAGAACACTCCAACAACATCCACCCATTGTACACAACTTTAATGTGGAAATTTCACTTTTGACAAATTACCTGATTGGACATTGAAACATTTTATCTGCCCATGCGTTTCCATGGGGATTTCAAGTGTTATTTTGGTCATTTATCTGGACACTTACAAATCAGCCCTCTATGCCTACATGCTGGGGATTTTTATCAAAGTTTGGATTACTTCGTTCAGTTTTGTGCAAAAGTGTGTGTGTAAAAGCATGTAGGCAAACATACTTGCATACACGTATTTACATAGTTACATACATACAATATATTGGTGATGATGAAGAGTTGACCATAAAAATGCTTTGAGCCATTTTGTTGAATACCTATCGAACGCATTCCGTTTTTCACAAAAAAGGGGAGAACAATTGTGTTACATGACAAATGATGTATTACTAAATTCTCTACGGATATTTATAATCAAAAAATACTAGATTTGAAATATGTATTTGCCTCTATGTCCAAATAATAGTTATTTAAACTAAAATACATGGTAGGTTTTTTTAATAAACAAAATATTTGAAACATATTTATATATTTGGATACCGTAGTCCACCATCTCTTGATAAAATACCTCACTAAAAACTAGAAGCAAGTAAAAAAGTATTTTCCGACATAAATATACCCTCAGTCTATTGACAATATCGAATCGAATACTGAGCTACGCAACCAAAACCTTCTTCCCCAATAATTTTATATTAGCCTGTTTTCAGATTTTGTGGCCCTTTTTGGACTTTGAACTTGCCGACAGAAATATACTTGTTTTAAAGCTCGAAAGTGTTGCATGGGGGAATGCATCCGCATAGTAATTTTAGAAGTGGATCTTATTTTGGGAGTCATTTATTTTTCATATCAGTTCGTCGCCGTATAACTTAAGAAGTTTTGGACCGTCGCTGTAAACAGAACCACAAGCAAAAATTTCCAAAGGATCCTCGAAAAGACCTTAAAATGGTGGATGATATGGTCAATTTTCGAACTTAAACAAAGTTTGGACAACATATTACGAAATAAATAGTTTGGACCAATTCGGTAGCTCCGAATATTTTTGAACTTTAGTGGGGAAGTACCGAAAAGAGTGGACCGATTACACTGTGACATAAAATGGAGTTGAAAATCTGAGCAGAGATAACTTCTTATGAGTACATTAAGAATACCAAAGGACAGATCGGCCGTCAGTCGAACTTCCGAGCCATGGCGTGATGAAGTTTCTTCTGAAGACCCTGTAAGGCATCTAAAATTATCGTTAAATCTTTGTTAACTGTTGTTTTAGCTTATTTATGAGTAGACAGCGGAATTTTATGCAACACCTATTTTTGGTCCGATTCGTGTCAAATTTTGGGACTGGGAATATTTTTGGCTTCTGATTACATTGCAATCATATGCAAAATTTATGCATTTTACATATTTTCTTATGCAACAAATATTTCAATAATTGGTACAAAAATGTTTTTGTGTGTACAATTTTTCTGTTTAAAATTCTCTTCAGACAAGTCAATAAAATAGACAAATTTATAACCACAGCCACAACCTTAAAAATACCGAAAATCGGGAGGTATCGTTCTATGGGGGCTATATGAAGGCCTGAACCTAAACCGACAAATTTTAGGTGGAAAGTTTTTTACCCCCAAGGAAGACTTAATACCTAATTTCAGACATTTCGGAGGGATATTGAGGGCACAACCTTCAAAATACCAGAAATCCGGAGGTACCGTTCTATGGGGGCCATATGAAGACGTGGACATATACCGAAAAATTTCAGGTGGAAAGTTTTATACCCACAACGAAGACAAAATGCCAAATTTTAGTAATTTCGGTGGGATATTGAGACCACAACCTTCAAAATACCGAAAATCGGGAGGTACCATTCTATGGGGGCTATATGAAGACGGAGACCTATACCGACAAATTTCAGGTGGAAAGTTTTATACCCCCAATGAAGACTTAATACCAAATTTTAGCCATTTCGGAGGGATATTGAGGGTACAACCTTCAAAATACTAGAAATCCGAAGGTACCGTTCTATGGGGGCTATATGAAGACGTGGACCTATACCGACAAATTTCAGGTGGAAAGTTTTTATAATTTCGGTGGGATATTGAGGCTACAACTTTCAAAATACCGAATATCGGTAGGTACCGTTCTATGGGGGCTATATGAAGACGTGGACCTATGCGGACAGATTTCAGTTGTAAAGTTGCATACCCCTAACGAAGAATTAATACCAAATTTCAGCCATTTCGGTGGGATATTTAGACCACAAATCCTTGAATATATTTTTGCATATGCTAATTTTATGAAGATATGTAAAAATATGTCAAAATATGCACGATATGCAAAATATGCAGAATATGCAAATATTTCTGGGCCTAATTCGTTTTATTTTGTAATAAAACGAGTTTCTGTCTAATCAGATTTTCTCTACGACCATCCTAACCATATATGCATTTGCATAGGATTCCGCAGTCTATTTATGAGATGACATGTCTCCAGTCAAATCAAATTTCGACCTTCTACCATGCTTCCTTCAATGTCCTTCTCATCCCTTATTTTAAGAACCGCTATAAAAGTACCACAATATGACGTTTTTCAGCTTCGGTATATTCAGCAAAAATGTCGCTCAGAAAATTCTAGGTACGACTCTCATTGACAACTAATCGATTTTGTCGCGTTTTCATGGTCATTTTTGAAAATTACTCTGTTTGGGCTCAGAAAAAACTAGATCTTAATAAAAGGTCGACGAGTTGTGTACCACTGTAGATGAAGAGAGACGATCCAATATCTTTCCATCCAGCATTTAAAAACAAAGAAAGGAATAGGGCCAAAAATGGGGAAGAGGATCGGAGAGATTCAAGTATCACAATAAAATTCGAAGTGGAGATCACAAATGTATTTTTGATAAGTTAAAAATACTAGGAAAGAAGTGGCGTCCTTTAGTTTCTGAAATGGTAGTAAATTCATCATTCCAGCTACATTTAATGCGATCTTCAATTATAGACAACCCTTCTTTGGGTGTGAGACTGGCATCAACTGGGGCCCCAACCTCAGCTGCCTGTTTTGTCAGCCATTCAACTTCCTCATTGATTTTAATGCTTTTGTTGCCCGGGATCCATTCCACATAACACATTTTAAATTTCGAGTTTTCTATAATCCTGTGGCATTTAGCCACAACATAGTTTTCGGAATTCACAGCGCCCAAAGCCTTACAGGCCGCAAGGCTGTCTGTGAACACGACACATTTATAGTAGCCCTCCTCCGTCGCAATTTCTAGCGCCTTTCGAATTGCGAAAAGCTCACCGAACATAGACGAGGATTTTAAGGTTAGCTGAAAGAGGAAACGATGGCCTTTTGAAACGTTGTACATGTCGCACCCTGAAGTAGAGACATTTACCGACGAATCCGTCGCAAAAATACCAAAACTATTATGATTGTAATAATTGACTTCATAGTTGTATATGGTTGAGATTATTTCAGGGGGGATGTTCTGTTTCGTCGATGGCAATAGGTTGACTCTACAGACAAATACAGCACTATAGCTCGACTTTAATATGTCGGTTGTCCGAAATTATATCAAAAAGATAGTCATTGTTGAGTTTGATTTTTATAATTTCTTTCGCTGTAAGGAGCTTCGCTCTATATTTGGGGGAAAGTTCACCAGCAAGCTCATGATTGGGAGACGATCTGGGAACTCCCAGGGAAGATCTCAGCATTTTATTCTACAGACGCTCAATCGATGTTGGTATACTCGGGTGAGTTCGCCGTGGTGGTTCCCCCATAGTCCACCTTGGACCTTACAATACACATTCAGCGATACTCTCGGATGAAGGCCACCTTTTATAGCCGTCAAACATTTAAGAAGATTGGTCCTATTTTTACAGTCTCGTTTCTATGGGAATATTGATCCCTCACAGTAAAGGAATTGGACACAATCCTGCCCAAGAACTTCATTTTCTTGACTTGTTTATCTCCTTGCCACAATTTGCTTAATGCGGTTTTTGGCGAAATAAATAGTGTTGGATTTTCCAGGATTGAAAGACAGATTCAATGTACCCAATTTTCTTTGAAAAGCTATCGCTTTCCTTTGTAGGTTGTCCAATGTCACATCAACATCTCTATCAAACGTCATAATCAAAAGTCATCAGCATATTGAAAAACTCATGTTCTGCTATCCTCCAACCCATGTAGTTTGGCAGCATAAATGTTGAAGAGGATAGGCGACAAACAACTACCCTTAGGGATGCCATTTGTCACCAATATCTCACTATCTCCAATTTTCAAAACCCGTTTTGAAAGAGTTCCAACAATTAGCCATCTGTACATTGACGCCATATTCGTGAAGCAATTTCGCCAGTATATCAATCTTTACACAGTTATACGCGTTATTGATGTCGAGAGATAGAACGGTAGTTAACTTGCGCTCCAGCGAGACAGACAGACGAACGGCTAAAGCGACTCCAAATAATCTGAAACTAATTTGCCCAAACATGCTTGGGATCTAAAACCATTATTTCGATGAGGTACATTTTTTCCGTAGGAAAGTGTATATACCCACATTAGCCTAAAGGTGGATATAAAATATTCTAGATAAGAATTATCAGTATAGGTCTACATTTTCATATAGCTCGCATAGAAGGGTACATCCGGTATTTTGAAGGTGTTGGCTTCAATATCCAACTGAAATGGGGGGCTTCCAAAGTTTTCCCAAAAATTTGTCAGTATAGGTCCACGTTTTGATATAGCCCCCATAGAACGGTACCTTCCGATTTAGGTTTTAGCTACATCATTTTACAGGAGTGACTGAAATTTATCAGTTATATTTGTCAATATAGTTCCTCGTTTAGATATAGCCCCCATAGAAGGGCACATCCCGATTTTCGGTATTTTGAAGGTGTTGGCCTCAATATCCAAGTATTCATTGGGGGCTTCCAAATGTTTCCCAAAAATTTATCAGTATACATAAGATATAGCCCCCATAGAACGGTACCTCCCGATTTTCGGTATTATGAGGGTCTAAGCCTCATTATCTTACAGAAGTGACTGAATTCATTGGTGTCAGTATAGGTCCACGTTTAGATGTAGCCGCCACAGAAGGGTACATACTAGGGTGGGGCGATTTGTGTGGAAGCAAAAAAACCTTAATGAGTCCTTCGCGTTTCTGATTCCTGGGATTGAACTGAGCAAAAAAGTCCACTGGACCATATATCTACCGTGAAAATCGAGCCTCCCGATTTTGACTTTAAGTTTTTTATTGACGTTTTTTGGATATTTTGGCATATAACAGCCAAACCATTGGGATTTTCGATCCAACACAAAGACAAACATTGTAGCCAAGACAGTAATTGAAAACTCTCTAATACATCGCAAAAGCATTGGAACGCTCCTTCAGGCATATTGGCCTTAAGAATGTGCAAACTTTTCGGAAAATGTCGATAAATGACATTGTGCTACAAAATTTGACCCGAAAAATATTCAAGTGTTCTGATGCAAAATTATATCGTGTTGGGATCCATGGACAACGACAATGCCTTTATTTCGTTTGGGTCACTTCGTTTTATTTTTTTAAAACGGTAAAAGTAGTGAAAATCTGGGTTTCTTACATTTTCAAATTTAAACGGGCATATCTTATTTTTTCCACAACTGATTTCTTTTGATCCTTCTTCCTTTTAAAGGGGTGAATAATGTCTTTTGAAAAAGCTATTATTGTTTTAAATCGGTTAACAAATGGCTAAGTTATAGTGGTTTATGTCTGAAAAACCCCACAAAAAACCTATAAAGGAATTTGTCATAATTTTCAAAATAAATATTGAACAAAACAAAAAAACATTATAGTTTTGAAAATTATAAGAAATTCCTTTATAGGTTTTTTGTGGGGTTTTTCAGACATAAACCACTATAACTTAGCCATTTGTTAACCGATTTAAAACAATAATAGCTTATTCAAAAGACATTATTCACCCCTTTAAAACGAAGAAGGATCAAAAGAAATCCGTTGTGGAAAAAATAAGATATGCCCGTTTAAATTTGAAAATGTAAGAAAACCAGATTTTCACTACTTTTACCGTTTAAAAAAAATAAAACGAAGTGACCCAAACGAAATGAAGGCATTGTTGTTGTCCATGGATTCCAACACGATATAATTTTCCATCAGAACACTTGAATATTTTTCGGGTCAAATTTTGTAGCACAATGTCATTTATCGACATTTTCGGAAAAGTTTGCACATTCTTAAGGCCAGAACTGCCTGAAGGAGCGTTCCAATGCCTTTGCGATGTATTATAGAGTTTTCAATTACTGTCTTGGCTACAATGTTTGTCTTTGTGTTGGATCGAAAATCTCAATGGTTTGGCTGTTATAAGCCGAAATATCCAAAAAACGTCAATAAAAAATTTAAAGTCAATATCGGGAGGCTCGATTTTCATCTTAGACATATGGTCCAGTAGACTTTTTTGCTCAGTTCAACCCCAGGAATCAGAAACGCGAAGGGCCCATTAAGGTTTTCAAATCGCCCCGGCCTAGTACATACCGATATTCGGTATTTTCAAGGTTTTAGCCGCATTATCTTACCGAAATGGCTGAAATATGTCAGCCCCAAAAATATAGGAATAGGTCCACGTTTTGATACTGCCCCCATAAAACGATTTTCGGTTTGTGGGGGCAACAAAACTTTCCCCAAAAAATTTTCAATATATGTCCACGTTTTTATATTGCACCCACAGAACGGTACCTCCCGAGGAATAGTATATAGTCTTCGCTGGGGATATATAGCATTCCTGCGGAGAATTGCCGGTATAGGTCTACGTTTTGATATAGCCCCCATAGAACGGTATTTCCCGATTTTTCTGTATTTTGAAGGTTTTAAGCTGAAAACACATACGACGTTTGGGTAAAGTTTTGTGTCGGTTTGGATCGGTCGGAATTGTCGGTATTGATATAGCCCCCGTAGAACGGTTTTTCCCATTATATAATTAAAAAGGCTGAAAGAAGGTTTTAAGTCTTTGTTGGGGTTACAAAACGTTCCTGCTTAGAATGATCGATACATATCCACGTTTTGATATAGCCCCCATGGAAGAGGTATTGTGGGTTCTAAGATTGGAAGGTACAACGATATCGCTCGATGTCATTGTAGCGATTGTTACTTGGTATTTCGGATTATCAATGCACAGAAAACCTCCATGCAGAAAATGATCAATATTGGTTCATCTTTTGGTATATTACCAATATGAAGGTACCTCCAGATTTAAGTAGTTTGAAGGTTGTATAAGCAGCGTCCAAATGGAATGACTGTTACATGGTATTTCCGATTCTGAATGGGTAGAAAACATGTATTGGTTTTAGACCTTGTTAGAAAGAAAATGATATTCTTCAGTTTTTATATTCCACTTCTCCTATGAATGCGCTTAGACTTGGCGCAAGTGCTTTGTACTTCAATGCAACTCATGGTGGAGGGTATAAGAAGTTCGGCCAGACCGAAATTAACGCCCTTATTACTTATTTTTCATATCAGTTGTGCCCCAAACTTAATTATAATGTGTATTTTCTAATCGGTAAAACGAATCTGAAAGTAGAAGTTTTTAAATTTGGGAGGATTGGCGTTTTTTTGTTTGGAATGACGACTTCTATTTTGTTTTTCAAAATAGTCAGGCGTAATCCCATAGTCGTTGTTGTTGAAAAGTGATAGACGTGTTTACGTACGGCTCCCATGTTTATCAATCTGCTTTGAATTCTGGTGCGTAATATCTCGGGAAGACAACCAAAACAAGTTCTGGTAACATCGCTGCTGACGCCTAGTTGTTGATATTTTGGAAAACACGGTGAATATATGCAAATTCATTAGAATTAAATTAAAAATTTCGCGATTTACACTGGAAAGTCGGCCACTCAAATTCGCACTCATTGCTTTGTTTACAACCAAATCAGCTGACCGCTGACAAACACTGTCTGGTTGGATAGCTACAGCATTGCCACATCAAAATAAACAGCATCAGCTGTATGTACTAAATTAACAGCGTTACCAACCGATCATTGCCATACGAAATAAAACACACAGTAGGTGTGTTCCAGTACATTATTAGAGCAAGTATTACCAAATTTTAACTTGTTTAAAAAATGTCTCAAACGCCCGTTAATACGGAAGCAGATAATGTTTCCAAATCAGCGAAAAGAATGCTAATGGATACATCCCCCGAAGACATTATTGCAAACCAATCACAAAAATTAGCAGGAAACGTTGAGTTATCCGAGCTAATGAAGATGATGCAATTGTCTATGGAAGCTGTTATGGAGGACAAGCTGAAAAACGTATCGACAAAGTCTGATATTGAGGAAATTAAGAATCACATATCCGATATTGACGACAAATTTCAAAAATTAAAGGAAGAAAATGAGGCCATGAGAGTCGAAATCACAGAATTGAGAGCTGAAAGGTTGAAAGATCGTAATCAACTTAACAGATTGATTGAGCAAAGTAAGCGGAAAAATGTTTTTGTCAAAGGTATCAAGAACAAAGGGTCACCCAAGAGATCAGTGGAAAACATGTTTGAAAACATACTAAAACTTAGTGATGTTAAAATTGTATCGGTCCGGGTGATATTCTCGTCAAATGACAAATTAAACGCAATTGTTGAAATGCAAGACGAAGACATGGCCAGAAAAGTACTTCGAAATACTAGTAAGTTGTCTGGAACTAATATTGTAATCGAAAAGGATTTAACTGAAAGAAAGCAACAAGATAAGAAAGTATTGTTCCAATTGAAAAAAGAATTACTTGCCATTGACAAATCTCATAAAATATTTATAAGGAACGACTCAATGAAGGTTGGCTCAAAGTGGATGACATGGTCAATGAAGGAAGAACTGATGTGTGGAAAAGTCAGAGCAGATAAGGAACTGAAAGATTTATATGGAGAGAAAATAAATACCCTAGATTTTAGATATAGTTCGCTATTAAGTAAAATTAATGAAAAAAACTAGATGCCAGCAATATAAGTAAAATCAATACTGATGATTATTTGTTAAATGTTTTGTCATATAATGTGCACGGCCTAGAAAACAAAATTCTTTATGCTGATTTCTTTAAATTCGTTAATAGTTTTGATATATTCTTTCTTTTGGAAACGCATGTCTGTTCGCAAAAAACAGATCAATTCAATAAATATTTCGGGGGCTTTGAATTATTTTGGAATTATGCTGTTAGAAACAATAGATTTGGAAGAGGAATCGGTGGATGTCTAATAGGCATCAAAAGAAATTTACGGAAAACGGGAGTTATATATAATCATACAAAGAATGGAGAAATAATGATAATAAATATGGTCATAAATGGTTTGAAATTGAACATAATCTCCAATGTATATGAGAGTTCCGACGTGGAAGGAAGATTTTATGAAACTTGATTCGCTCCTAAGAGAAGAAGAAATCGAAAACCCAATTATAATTGGAGACTTAAATGTTCGAATCGGATCTATGCAAAGGGACATTGATGATATTTTTAAAGAAACATTTTCTGCCGGTCTTGAAGAAAGGAAATCAAAGGATGTTGAAATAAATGGAAGAGGTAGAGAGCTATTAAACTTTTGCTACGACCATGGATTGGTGATTACAAACGGGATGACAAGAGGTGATGAAATGGGAGAGTTCACATTTGTTAGCGCTGCTGGGACTTCTGTCAATGACATTTGCATGATCTCACAGGAACTGTTATCACAAATAGATACGTTTAATGTTGTTAATAAAATCTGGTCAGACCATATGCCGATTGTGTTGACCATGAGGTTCAAAATTAACTATACCCCAAGTAATGAAATCATCCTACTACCAAAACTGAAATGGGATAACCGCAACTGTGCTGAATATCAAAATAAAATCAGCGAAATCATCACAAATCGAAGACATCAATCCCCATATACTTTCACCGAAATCGCCAATATGATAAAAGAGGCACATCATGATATACCTATCAGAATAATCCCGTTTACAAGAACAGAAAAGTGGTTTAATCTGACTTGTTTTAATGCAAGAAAAAAATCGTTTGATTATTTAAATAAATTCAGGAAGCATGCAACAGTAGAAAATAGAGACAAATATTTACAGTCAAACAAGCGGTATAAAGAGATATGTCAAAACGCCAGAGCGCAGTATAATAGTGAGCTGGAAAACAAGATAGACGGTGTAAAAAACAGTAGAGATTGGTGGAAATTAGTGAGAGAGCTAAGACACGAAGAAAGCAATACTGGTAAACAAGTGCAGGCAGATGACTTAAAGATGTATTTCCAACTGCTCCTAAATCAAAACCAAATATCAGCAGATATACAATACGCTCACATGTACTGGAGAGATGATGATTTGGACAAGGAAATAAGTATAACGGAGGTTCAAAATATGTTAAGTAAGGCCAAGTTAAATAAAGCACCCGGAGAAGATCGTATACCGTACGAATTTTACAAATATGCCTCAACTGATTTGCTTCTGGAGATAACGAAAACCTGCAATGTACTTTTTGAAAAAGCGGAAGTAGACGAATCGTTTGTCAAAAGTATTATCTACCCAATTTTCAAGAAAGGAGATAGGACACAGGCCCAGAACTATCGTGGAATCTCATTTATGAACTGTTTACCAAAGATAATGATGGGTATAATAACAGATCGTCTGTCAACTTGGTCGGAAAAATATGGGAAAATAAATGAATATCAAGCTGGATTCCGAAAAAATTACTCTACTGCGGATAATATATTTAACTTGTCATCCATTATACATTTAAATTGGCATCAAAACAAGAAAACGTATGCTTTCTTCGTAGATTTTAGAGCTGCGTTTGACCGAGTAGCAAGAAAGGCGTTGATTTATAAGCTTCACACTGTAGGCGTCTCAACAAAAACTGTGAAATTTATTGAACAAATTTATGAGAAAACTAATTTCAGTGTGTGGACTGGGAAAGAACTATCTGAGGACTTTGATACAGGCTCTGGTGTAAAACAGGGCTGTTTGTTATCACCGCTTCTATTTGCTTTGTATCTAAACGATCTTCACGAATTTATCGGTGGTGGCACAACTATCGACGAACAGAATATACGGCTACTAATGTATGCCGATGATATAGTTATTTTGGCTGATGAAATAAACGTGTTGCAGAACATGATACAAAGGCTGGAGATATATTGCAAAACATGGAATATGGAAGTTAACATGCAAAAATCGAAAATTATGATATTTCGCAAAGGAGGAAGATTATCTAGAAATGAAAAATGGTACTATTGTGGAAATGAACTTGCAGTAACCTCCAAGTATACCTACCTAGGATTGACTTTCACGCCGAAGCTCTCAATGAAAAAGCAAATACAAGAAAGAAACCAATTGGCAAAAAATAGCATTAATACAACGTGGAAATGCTTCCTTTCTAAACCAAACGTATCCATAACAACAAAATGGAAGATCTTTTTAGCTATTTGCAGATCAATACAATCATACGGATCACAAATTTGGGGGTTTTCACACTTTGATGATGTTGACCAATTAGCAATATATTTTATAAAAAGGATTTTAAAAATGCCAAGTTTTACGCCGACATATATATTGATGTTGGAAACTGGAATTGAAAACGGCCATATCTATGCTTTAAAAAACCACATAAACTACGTAACAAGAATTTTGTATGATTATCCTGAAGCCAGGTTGCCCAATATCCTAGCTAAAAAAATTATGAGACATGAAATATTTTGGAAATCAAACATGAATGCCTTGGCTATGCAAAATGATTTACCACCCTTCACAACTAATCAAACAAAACAATGCTGGATACTGAACACACGTCGTCTCTTGGAAAATATATGCACCAGACAAAGAAATCATGCACTATCAAAGGCGAATGATACACACCGAATCTACAACAAGCTACAACCTAGTCTTGGTGCATCATATCTTGTTGAGCCATTAAAGCAGGAAGAAATGACATATATACTCAAAGCAAGAAGTGATATGCTAGTATTAAATGCAAATAGATTCCAAGTAAATTCAAACCCAAGATGTTCACTGTGTAATATAGGAGAAATAGAAAACATACAACATTTTCTAGGTCGATGCCCTGCACTTAAAGAATTTCGCATAACTTTCTTCCATAAACATGTATTAAATGAATGTGAATTAATAGATATTCTTAATGGAAATGTTATTCCATGGAAAGATTTAGCAAACTTTTTAAAGAATTGTATACGATATAGAAATCAATTGATATCAGAATTCAATGTATAATTTATAAAAAAAAAAAAAAAAAAAAATTGTCTAGAATTTTCATATCAAAATGGACAGACGGTCTTTGACCAATGTCATAACTATTTAACAATAATTTATTCTTTTTGTTATTTATATTGCTGTAAATTTTATATCTATATATATAAAAGAGCTTAGTGAGTGAGTGAGTGACTGAGTTACTGAGTGACTGAGTGACTGACATATCATCGCCCAGACGAAACCGCTGAAGCTAGAAAGCTGAAATTTTGACTGTGGGTTGCTGTCGGTGTGTAGGGGTGAGATAAGGCTGGGTTTTTGGAAATTCGACCTAGAAGGGTACGAAAAGTACTAAAATGTACTAAATATGGTTCCCTTTGTATTAGGCAAACGGGAAGAGCTAGAATTCTGAAATTTGGAATGAGAGTAACTGATGGCGAGTTAGAAAGAAGTACCAAAGGGTTTTTGGAAATTCGACCTATAAGTGTACGAAAAGTTACTAAATTTGGTACCAATTGTATATTTTGAGCGGATATAGCTACAATCTTCATATTTGGTATGGGAATCAAGGTTGGGAAGTGGTGTTGATATAAGGAAATGATTTTGGAAGTTCGTACTTATGTGTACGAGTAGTACTAAATGGTACTAAATTTGGTACAATTAGGATTTGGGCGAACGTATAGAGCTGAAAACCTGAAATTTGGAATTAAGATTACCATTGAAGTGTACGATTGAGATATGGGGGTAGTTTTGGAAATTCGTACCTATGTGTACGTAAAGTACTAAATGGTACCAAATTTGGTACAATTTGGATTTAGATAGACATGGAAACCTGAAATTTGGAATTAAGATTACTGACGGAGGGAAGGATTGAGGTAGCTTTGAAAATTCTTACTTATGGGTACGAAAAGTAGTAAACGGTACTTAATTTGGTACAAATTGGATTTGGGTGAACGGATAGAGCTGGAATCCTGAAATTTGGAATTTAATTAAATTTGGAGTGTAGGATTGACTTAGTCTTGGAAATTCGTACTTATGGGTACGGAAAGTACTAAATGGTACTAAATTTGGTACAATTTGGATTTGGGTGAACGGATAGAGCTGGAATCCTGAAATTTGGAATTTAATTACTTTTGGAGTGTAGGATTGAGGTAGGTTCGGAAATTCGTTCTTATGGGTACGGAAAGTACCAAATGGTACTAAGTTTGGTACATTTTGGATTTGGGTGAACAGATAGAGCTGGAATCCTGAAACTTATAATTAAGATTACTTATGGAGTGTAGGATTGAGGTGGTTTTGGAAATTCGTACTTATGGGTACGGAAAGTAGTAAATGGTACTAAATTTGGTACAATTTATATTTGGGTGAACGGATACTGCTGGAATCCTGAAATTTCGAGTTAAGGTTACTGTTGGAATGTAGGATTGAGGAAGTTTTGGAAATTCGTACTTATGGGTACGATAAGTACTAAATTTGGTACAATTTGGATTTTGGGGAACGAATAGAGCTGGAATCCTGAAATTTGGAATTTAATTAAATTTGGAGTGTAGGATTGACTTAGTTTCGGAAATTCATACTTATGGGTACGGAAAGTACTAAGTTTGGTACATTTTGGATTTGGGTGAACAGATAGAGCTGAAACCTGAAATTTATAATTAAGGTTAGTTATGGAGTGTAGCATTGAGGTAGTTTTGGAAATTCGTACTTATGGGTACGGAAAGTACTAAATGGTACTAAATTTGGTACAATTTATATTTGGGTGAACGAATAGAGCTGGAATCCTGAAATTTCGAGTTAAGGTTACTGTTGGAGTGTGGGATTGAGGAAGTTTTGGAAATTCGTACTTATGGGTACGAAAAGTAATAAATGGTACTAAATCTCAATTTGGTACAATTTAGATTTGGGTGGACGGAGAGAGGTGGAATCCTGAAATTCGCAATTACTGTTGGAGATAGTTATTGAAATTCGTACTTTCTTACGAAAAGTATTAATGGTATTACTAATAGAGGTGGAATTCGGATATTTGGTATTATAGCCGCTGTTGGTGTGTAGGGTTGAGATATGGATGCGCTTGTGGATATATGTACAATAAGTGTACGAAAATTACTAAGGATAGTTTCCACTATATGTAAATGTCATTTGACATGAAATTTTCCATCAATATATGTGCAATATTGGGGATTTTCCTTACGCCATTTACTTTTTGCGTCCACGCCAGCAAAAATGTAATAAAATTACGTCTCCACATTGCCTGCGTGGGTAGATATGGAATGTTTTTATTTCGTGTCATATGTCATTGATAGATAGTGAAAACTACCTCTAAATGGCATAGAAGTTGGTCCAAATTGTTATTGTTTAAAGGGGTAGAGCTGAAATTGTGAAATTCGGTATTAGTATAGCAGTTGACGTTTAGAGTGGAGATAGAGAGGAATTTTTGGAAATACGTACTAATGTATACAAAAAATACTAAATCGCTGTTGGGATATATGTAGTTTTGGATAAAAGGAAGTAATTTTAAAATAAAATGTCTCAAAAATTAACTGTTATATAGGGTAGCATCTTCTGAGTAACGGTTTTCTACATTTTGATATCTAAAATTCCAAAATTCGGTTGGAAATGAGGATAACATTTTCAAAATACGCATACCGTTCTAATAAAACATGGACTGGAATTTAAAATGTAGGCCGCTGTTGAAGTGTACAGGTTTTTTTTTTGAAATTCGAACAAAACGTGTACGAGCAGGTATTAGTACATCAAAATTTTCAGTGTTCTCCATATTAAATATTGTTTATTTGTATATTATTCCTTTTCCGCTTACGAAGTAGCGGGCATTTTGCTAGTAAGCTTATAAATTGAATAAAGAATACTACTACTACTACTACTTGTTTTAATATTTTATTAAAACAACTTTAATTTATTAGTGGAAAAAAATTGGCGATGTTTACCAAGGGGTAAGGCATGGAATACAATAGTTTCAGATCTCGCCACAGATCTTCATCAGTTTAGGTAATGCCAAAGAAATTCTCGATCAGAGCGTTTCTTTGCGCACGTATCTATTTGAGCTAGCAATTGGCACTTGGGTATTAAAAGTTTCTTGTTGAAAAACAAGAAACAAGGGAACTGATGAAGATCTGTGGCGAGATCTGAAACTATAGTATTCCCTGCCTTACCCCTTGGTAAACATCGCCAATTTTTTCCCACTAATAAATTAAAGTTGTTTTAATAAAATATTAAAACAACGACTATGGGATTAAGCCTGACTATTTTGAAAAACAAAATAGTTTTTAAATTTGTATAAAATTCATTTATTTTATATATTTTGAATTCGTGCCTACGTACTTGTTACTCTTTCCGTTCACCCACCACCTGTTATAGATTTAAAGACACATAGGGTGATTTGTGACATGTAACCAACACCCACAATGCGGTCAAACTTGTAAACGTAACTGTTTGTAATGAGAAAGTAATTTAGGTAAATCTCCTGATAATTATGGCGCCTGGCTCGTATAATTCTCCGTGATATCTCACAAAATACAAAAAGTCAACATCATCATCCCCACTTCAAATCAATACTCACACATTGGGCATTTATTTACTCAAACCGACCTTAGTAGCTGGGTGCAGGTACAAAATCGGCTATTTCTGTAGTTGAAGTTAAAATAATTATTTTGTATTAAGTGTAATTACTTGGTTGTTGTTCATCCATATTGGACATACTTAATAACGACTGTTTGTGTATGTATGTTAGTGTAATTTATTTTTTGTACATATTTGTACCAGCATTTGTATGTATGTAAAAGAAATTCTTTGTTATTGACCGTTACGTTTAAATCAAAAAGAGAAAGTGAAAAATATATATGTGTGTATATGTGTACTTATGTACAAATAGTAAGTAGTAATAGTAGTGTAATTAGTTTAATAAGTTTCATTTGTCGGGAGTTTTGTTAATTTCCCATTTTCAAACTTCTGGTTTTGAATAATGATTACCCCACCCCAGTGTAAGGTGAATAATGTCAGGAAATTTGAAATGGTGTGTCGCTCAAACACAGAACCCTATGATACCGATCTTTGTTTTTCATGTTGGCTGAAGTACCAATCAAATAGCGGCCGACTAGATCAATCACCGGACAATACTAAACGACTAACATGATAGAACAACCACTATTGTAACTATATATTTATTCCTGTAGTTCGAATGTGAAACAGAGGGCCGTTCTGTTGTAACTATAATTGCGGGTAATTATCGTCTTACGTACATAAATATATATAGCACATATACTCAAATGGAGTATCTAATGTCTTCGATTGGGGTATGGACGCAGATAAGGCTAATATAGACCACTTTAGTTTTTATCTAAACTTTCGCTAGTCTTCAACCACTCTTGGTAGCACCCTTGGCATCATACTTTTCTGTAAAGAATTCAGACTTCCCAGGTGCAAATTCACCAGTATTGATCCTTAAAACTTTCGTGGAGGTCGTCAACTTCATAGGGTGCATTCCCGTTCACATTTTTAAGAGTTCATTCTTATGGGTGAAACCTTTGCGCGACACATGATAATGAACGGAATTGATTCTGGCTTTAGCCATGTTAAAGCCCATCTGGACCACACTGTCAACGGTTTGAAGCTGGTGCTCCCAGACTAAATGTTTGTCTATGAGATTTGTTTCGCTGTCGTATACATATGTACTTCACTGTGGAGGAATTCCGACAGTTGCATATTTTGCATATCGTGCATATTTTGACATATTTGCATAAAATAATCATATGCAAAACCATATGCAAGGATTTGTGGCCTGAATATCCTACCGAAATGGCTGAAATTTGGTATTAAGTCTTTATTGGGAATATGAAACTTTACAACTGAATTTTGCCCGCATAGGTCTACGTCTTTATATATTTCCCATAGAACAGTACCTCCCCATTTCCGATATTTTGATGGTTGTGGCCTCAATATCACACTGAAATGGCTGAAATTTTGTATTATGTATTCATTGGGGGTATAAAACTTTCCACCAGAAATTTGTGGGTATAGGTTCACGTCTTCATATAGCCCCCCCATAGAACGGTACCTTCCGACTTTCAATATTTTGAAGGTTGTGGCCTGAAATTTGGTATTAAAACTTTTTTGGGGGTATAAAATCTTCTACCTTAAATTTGTCGGTATAGGTCCACGTCTTCATATAGCCCCCATAGAACGGCACCACCCGATTTTCAATATTTTGAAGGTTGTGGCTTCAATATCCCACCGAAATAACTAAAATTTGGTATTTAGCATTCGCCGGGGGTATAAAACTCTCGACCTGAAATTTGTCGGTATATGTGCACGTCTTCATATAGCCCCCATAGAAAGGTACCTCCCGATTTCCGGTATTTTAAGGTTATGGGTTCAATATCCCTCTGAAATGGCTGAAATTTGGTATTAAGTCCTCCTTGGGGGTATAAAAGTTTCCATCTGATATTTGTCCGTGTTCGTTCAGGCCATGGCGGAATAACAAGGTGTTACATCGATAACAATAATCGGGCCATTTACCACACCAAAATTATTGTTATCGATGTAACACCTTCTTATTCCACCATGGTTCAGGCCTTCATATAGCCCCCATAGAACGATATATTCCGATTTTCCATATTTTGAAGGTTGTGTCTGAAGAGAATTTTAAACAGAAAAATTTTACACACAAACATTTTGGTGTCTATTATTGAAAAATTTGTTCCATAAGAAAATTTATGCATTTTGCATAATTTTGCAATTTAATCAGAAGCCCAGTCCCAAAATTTGACATGAATTGGACCAAAAATAGGGGTTGCATAAAATTCCGCTGTATAATAATATTGTATTTATACTGTGCTGTAGCAGCGGTTGTTCGTCTGGTGTGAACCTGGATATGCCATGTTCTAGTCTCGAACTTCCCCTGCCAGGTGTACCAAACCTGACGCGATTCGTGCGTATAAAACTCCTCCAGTTAATACCCTGGAAATGTTCAGCGGGTGGAATTGTTACCAACAAAGGTTATCCTCGTAGTGATCTCCCACGAATCAGAGACCGCAAGGAGAATGCTTACCCATCGATGTTTTAAGTTAACAATTATCGTACCAACAGTATTTAACAAAGCGATCGAAGCGATCGATTCTTGAAAATTATTAAAAACAAAAATGCCACACGGTGCTCTTGAAACAATTTTAAATGGAAGGTGCTTACACCTCGGAAGTTTTTGCGGATTCTGAAACTACAATGTTCATAGATGGGAACAATCAAAAAACAAAAAAAATCGCCGGAGCGCTTTTTAAATAAATCGCGATTTAAGTTGACATTTTTAGGGGTTGTTTAGGTTTTCGCGATTTTGCTTAGAAACCGCATTTCCTATCAAAATGGGACTAAAACAAATATTGTAGCTATGAAAATTTTCTACAAGATCGACATTTATGGTATTTTCGTAGTTTTTACCATTTTTGAGATATAGAAGTTCAACTTGGGACAATGCACTGACTATATCGCCCCCTTATAAAACAATGTCATGTAGGGTGCGCCTTAACTAACCTTTGATGAAAACCGCTTACACAGGGAAAGTTTTTGTGAATTCTGAATCAGCAGTGTTCATTAGGGTTATGACTTTTTTACAACGTCATATCCCTGTATCATAGCGTGATGAGTTTTGCCATAAGATTACATAAAATCTTAATTATAAGGTGATTCGGTGAAAAAACCTCACGCACAAAATGACCTTAAAATTTGAATTTATCAAAATTATGGACAATTTTTTGAAGTCACTGAAAACAGATATGTAATTGAAAATAAACTTTAGAGCTACATGAGATAATTAAAATGACAACAAATTTATTTCTCACTATTTTTTTTCAATTCTGAGAATCGTGAAAATGTCGTAAACGCTTTTATTCAAAAATATAAATTTTTAACAAAAAACAAAAAATTTAAAATTTTTTAAAAGTGACTTTTTCGCGACTTTTTTAATATTTGAATGAAATAAACGTTATTATAGTTATTAGTAGGCTTATATTTATTCATTCGTGCAACAAAAAATAATTTTTTGAAAAAAAATTTTTTTTTCATTTCATATATTTTTTTAAAAAATTATTTTTTTAAAATCGATTTGTGCGTGAACTTTTTTTATATTTCAATGGGATAAACGATAGCATAGTGATTAATAGGCAAAAGTTCATTCATCCCTGCTACAGGAAATCATTTTTGAGGAAAAATGTCAAAAAGTCATAACCCTAGTGTTCATAGATGAGAAAAATCCAAAAACAAGAAAAAATCGCTGTAGGGATTTTTAAATAAATCGCGGTCAAAATTCACATTTTTAGGTGTTTTTTAGGTTTTTACGATTTTGCTTGAAAACCGCAAGTCCAATCGAAATGGAGCTAAAAAAATGTTGTAGCTGTCAAAATTCTCTAGAAGATTGACTTTATCATTTGTTCCCAGCTTGTACCATTTTTGAGATAAGGAAGCTCAGTTTACATTTTTAGTTTTTTTTGTCAGGGTTTCTCGAATTTGCTTGAATACGGTAAGTCGTATCGACGTGTGACCTGAGAAAATCTTAAAGCTGTGAAAATTCTCTACAAGACTGGCTTAAGTAACTTATCCTTAGTTGTAACATTTTTTTAGATATATAAGTTTAAGTTGGGAATTTGCAGTCATGACATTGTTTTATAAGGGGGCGATACAGAATTTAATTGAATTTGAATTGTCCCAATTTGAACTTCTATATCTCAAAAACTGTAAAACCGACGAGAATATCATAAAGGTCAATCTTGTAGAGAATTTCCATATCTACAACATTTGTTTCAGTCCCATTTTGATAGGAAATGTGGTTTGTAAGCAAAATCGCGAAAACCTAAACAACCCCTAAAAATGTCAACTTAAATCGCGATTTATTTAAAAAGCGCTCCGGCGATTTTTTTTGTTTTTTGATTGTCCTCATCTATAAACATTGTAGTTTCAAAATCCGCAAAAATTTTCGAGGTGTAAGCACCTTCCATTTAAAATTGTTTCAAGAGCACCGTGGCCAATGACCACATGGATGACAACACTCTAGCTTTGCCTGTGGAAAATGAGGAAGCGAGGACCAGAGAGTTCTAGTCTATGGTTGAGGAAGCAGTAGATCCTAGGTTTGGTGAAGGATAGTCTGGTGGAACAAAGCAGACAATTGCTAGGCCTGCAGGAACAAACAGTTGCCCTGAGTCTCAACTAGTCCATTGGAGGACGAACTTTATATAACAGATGTCCCAGCGATTTTGGTAGTCTATTAACAGGTCTCGGCCCCGGTTAATTATTTTAGAAATTAGAATTGGACTTCGGAGACAGGATGCATGACACGGGAATTAAGATATACCAAGAACGCAGAGGGCTGCTAAGGCTAATCAGCAGTGGCCTCGACACTTGGGCGTGTGTATTCAACCAAAACTAAACCTTAAATGTAAGAACCGCACCAGAAGGTCAACCGCACCAGAAGGTCAACCCTTCTACCTTTTCTGCTTCATTTTACACGACTGAGAGCCGGAAATATTTTACTGTCAGGGAGACCGTTGAAATTTATCATTTAAGGAAATTTTGTAAATATGTCGTTTTTCGTAATAGGGGAGATACCGTGCCACCTTCGAAATTCATGCCTCTATGTACTACGGCACATTCCACAAAATTTCGTGAAAATCGGTTCGCTAGTTTTCTAGATATAACGTACTTAAAAACTGGCGGTGGTGGGACTTCGGGCACCAAGAAAGAACATTTGATCGGGGGCGCAACCACCATTGTCTCGAAAATAAATTTGCAAGCCGATGCATTCAGATGTTTAGCAAACATAGCTATTATAAAACAACAGGCCCCCGAAATTCATGAACAAATATATAGCATTTTGTTCCAAGGGCCATTCCTGAACATTTTCTGAAAATTTCATGAAATTATGTTAGACATAACATATTTAAAAATGTGAGCGTGTTCCGGTATTTTAGCTCCAAATATGTACCTAAGGTCGGAGACACAACCCCATTGTCTCCCAAAATTAATGCTGAAACTGATATAATCATAAGTTTGGCATATACATACATACATATAGCGTTTGAAAGAAAAGCGTGTGAAATTCATAAAGTACACATTGTCACGGCAGACCTTGAGCATTTGCTGCAAATTTCATGGAAATCAGTTCAGTATTTTGAAGATATTTAAAAAAGTAGACGTGGTCGAGTCTTTACGCCCAAAAGAAATACCTAGATTCTAGATTAATGCGAAAATTTTCAAACCGATACAGTCGTTATTATTGCAAATGTACAATTTTTTTTAAATATCAAACAAAATATTCAGACTATTTTCACCGGGAGCCATCCCTGTACGTCCCTGAAAATTTCAGAAAATTGGTTCCGTAGTTTTGTAGATACAACATATTTTAAAAAGTGGGCGTTGTCAAGCCTTTGGGTCCCAAAGAAGTATGTATGGTTGGAGACACAATCATACTTGTCTCGCAAATTAATTTCCAACCCGATACATACGTAATTATTGTAAATATAGCATTTTTTAAAAATAGGATATAGGGAAAGTACGCAGCCCCTTCCGAAATTTTCAACAATTCAACAAAATATGTAGCCTATTTCCACCGGGGGCCATCGCTGTACATGCCCTGACAATTTCAGGAAAATCATTTCAGTAGTTTTTGTAGAAAAGATTAAAATTAAAAATTTAAAAAAGTGTGTGTGGTCAAATTTTCTTCGCATAAGTTGGGTTATGACGAACATTTCAAAAAAGAATTATCCAAATCGGTCCATCCGTTCTCAACTGATGCCATTACCAACGAACGACATTTGATTTTTATTCATATAGATTTGCGTTTGTTGAATGGAGTGCAACTTGAAAAGTCGGATGAGTTTAGGACCATCGGCCATCTTTCTGATAAGTTCATTTTTTAAACAAGGGTTTATGCTTGCAATTAGTACAAATTTAGGTATCCATTTGTATGGGAGCTATATCAAAATATGGACCGATCTTGACAATTTTTTGCAAGAAGGATTTCTACCCTCGGATATACTGTAATACCAAATTATAACAAAATGGGTAATAAAAATGGAATAACAAATGAAACAATCAACTAATCGGTGGAACCATAATGTAGGGCTATATAAAAACATTGATCCATATTGAAAAAAAAAAACATTAAAAAGATTTTCTTTACAGTGAAAACAGGGCGAAAGGTTTTTCTATTCTTTGAGAAGTCGAAATGCGGGATTACAACCAATTTGGATGAACAACGTAGACAAGGCCAAAAAATAAAAAAAATCTGTACTACCGTTATATGGGCGTTATAACAAAACTCCAGTCCAATATAAACTACAGGTACACATTGCTTATTTTTAAAAGCAATTTATATCCATTAGATTCGAAGTTATTAATTATTCGCCGCTGGATTAGCGATTTAGACCACTGAAGAAGTTATCAACATAACCCTTATCAATAAGGATGAGTCCCTCACAATCCCAATTCCGACCGCCTAAAGATACTTCTCCAAGTCTCTACTGACGGCATTCATCAACCACCACATAGATATACACAGACTCCAAGCTAAGGTTAACGAACTGCCTGCCTAACAATATCCACGGAAGTTGACAACGCAGCGAATGATGTGATAAAAGTTTTTGTGGATGGCTATGAGGCGTCCTACCCACTAACACGTCTTGGTAGTAGATGCCAACCTGTTTGGTGGACAAAGGATCTAGTTAATCTTAGAAAGATCAGTCCAAAAATTGGATTGCCGAAAAACACCTTCAAACCCTAAAAATCAACTATCATAGCACCCGATTTACCTCCAAACCATAGATTCAAAAAATTTATGTTAAGTTTCATGGCATCTAAGAAAGAGGACGAAATGTTTAGGGGTTGTTAACTCCGAACATTCAAGTTTCTTCGCTTTTTATAGTAATGTTTTTTTATGATTAATTGGTTACTACCGCGGCCTATGTCATGGGTGGTAGTCTTATATAATTGGATTGATGGACTTCATAGAAATATTTTTAAGCGAACAAAACGCTATTTTACTATCCACATTTCTTACTACCTTTCTATTTCAATATTACTATTCCTTTCAATATGAATAACAATGTCATTTCAAAAAATAACCATATTTGTGCACGTTAGGGTTATGGCTTTTTGAAATTTTTTCCAAAAACGATTTCTTGTAATGAGAATGAATGAACTTTGTCCTATTAATGCTTGAAATGACATTCATTCCATTTTATTATAAAACACGTCAGCCAAGGCTATAGTCGGGTCGGGGCCGACTATGTGATACCCTACACCACTACCCCTGTTCATAAGCTTTTGACTAATAAAATTCAAAATATTAAAATTGGGATAGCTTAGCGCCTTTGTTCTGAATGTCTTCATTAACTCAGGTCAATTTTTTGAAACGCATTTAAGTGCATCGACAGTACTACCCAAATAAAAAATGGAAAAGTGGGATGTATGCCAACCATCAATAGGCTTCTTTCTGTGTTAGACCCCCATCAACCCCCAAAATTTCGTGAGGATCCGATCAAAATTTCGTAGTGTGATTGCACAAAAATGGAAAAAGAGATGCATTTCCGACTATTGCGATATCTCTGTTGTTTGAGCACCTGTGACAACCTACTTCACATCGTTGTAAATGTGATATTTTCTACTTTCCTTGCCAAGTTTTGCTTTCGATATACCTCCTACAGAAAGGAGATATTAACTTTGAAATAAAACGTTGGCCTTTTTTCCAAATATTTTTTTTTGTCACATTCCGACCCCTGAATAATATCCGACCATTATCAAAAATCAAAAGGTTTTTTCCTCTGTGGGACCCCCAATAACACCGAAAATTTCGTGACGATCCAATTAAAATTGCGACCTGTAGCGTGATTTCCAAAAAAGTGGAAAAATGGGATGTATTACCGACTATTGCGATATCTCCGTTATTTGGATACCTACGCCAACCTACGCTTTACATCATTGTAATGATGGGATTTTTTACTTTCATTGTCAGACTTTGCTTTTGGAAGGTCCGGAACCAAAGCTGTGATATTCGTCATTATTATTAAAATCGCAAAAATGAAAAGTTGTGTTCTAATAGCGGCTTTTGCGATATCTTCGTTGTTTGACCACCTACGACAACCTACGTAACATCGTTGCACAGGTGATATTTTCTACTTTCATCAGCTTTTGATATACCCCTTTTAGAAGCAGAGATATTCGCTTTGAAATAAAACGTTGACTTTTTCTCCAAATAAGTTTTTTGCCCATTCCGACCTCTGAATATTATCCGACCATCACCAAAATCAATAGGCTTCTTCATCTGTGTGACCCCCATTAACCCTCAAAATTTCGTGACGATCCGATCAAAATTTAGACCTGTAGCGTGATTTCCAAAAAAGTGGAAAAATGGGATGTATTACCTACTATTGCGATATCTCCGTTATTTGGTCACCTACGCCAACCTAGTTTACATCATTGTAAAGATGGGATCTTCTACTTTCACAGCCAGGCTTTGCTTTTCCAAAGTCCCTAACCAAAGCTGTGATATTCGTCATTATAATTAAAATTGCAAAAATTAAAATTTGGGTTTTATTTGCGACTATTGTGATATCTTCGTTGTTTGATCACCTACGAGAACCTACTTTACATCACTAGAAAGGCGATATTTTCTACTTTTATTGTCAGGTTTTGCTTTTGGTATACCCCGTATAGAAGCTGAGATATTCGCTTTGGAAAAAAACGTTGTCTTTTTAGCCACATAAGTTTTTTGCCCATTCCGCCCCTAAATATTATCCGACCATCACCAAAATCAATAGGCTTCTTCCCCTCCGGAACCCCCATCAATATCCAAAATTTCGTGACGATCCGATCAAAATTGCGACCTGTAGCGTGATTACAAGGTTTAGATGGACAGACGGACGGACGGACGGACGGACGGACTGACGGACTGACACACATAGCCAACTCAGCTCGTCGAGACATTCATTTTGGTATATATAAGTATGGGTCTACGACCATTATTTCGATGCGTTACAAACTTTTTGGCCAAAACCAACTTATAATACCCTCCCCACATAGTGGTGTAGGGTATAAAAACAATTTGAAAAAAATTGAAAAAATTCTATGAAATGAAAAAAAAATTCTCAAAAAATTATTTCCTGTTGCACGAATGAATGAATTTTGCCTATTAATGACTAAAGTAACTTTTATTCCATTTAAATTTTAAAAAAGGTCCCGCACAAAACGCTTTTAATTTTTATGATATATGAAATAATGTTATATGTAACATAAAATTATATATAACATATAATTTTGGTTATGTCGTGTGCCCCCATATATTGTTTTTAGTGAAATATCTGCTTATAGTGACTTCAAAATATTGTCAAAAGTTCTGAAAAATAAAAACTTTAAAAGCTTTTTGTGCGGAAGCTTTTTTATCGAATCACTTTATAAATAAGATTTTATGCAATCTTAGGTAAAAACTCATCAAAATACCATACAGGGATACGAGGTTGTAAAAAAGTCATAACCCTAGTGCACATCACTTCGCCGCCTTTGGAAATGAAAACTGAACGTTAAATAATCTCTTGTTCTCTTATTTCGTTGGCATGTAAAACAAACCCGAAAACATAAAAACCACGACATTATTAAAGAAAACAACATAAAATAAAGAACTGAACTCCGAAAATTATTATTAATGACATTGTCTAGAAAATTTTGTGTTAAAGTAACGAGGGACAACGAAGTTTTGATTTCAATCCCCAAAATAAGGCACGCAGTCGGATATAAAAATTACAGGGTAAAATGCGTCTGTCAATGATGCATTCCCTAGAAATTTAAAACTTTTGTCGGCGTTCTCAAGGCGAGCAGAATGGAAAAGAAGTTCTAAAAAGTTACAAACACTTGGTATTTTATTGAAATACAGCCAACAACAATATTGTGAACAACGACTGCATTACATACACACTGTTCTTACTTTCGATTACTTTATGTTTTATTTTTGTACATCCACATAAAATCATTTAAAGATGTTTCCTTAAGACAGCGGTGTGACAATAGTTATTAATCAGTTTTCAATTGTAGAACTAAGTGAGACAAGATATTTTTGAATAAAATTGTACAACGAAGGAAATGGAAAGTGTGTATGAGAGTGTGCTACAACTGATAGTATATCGAAATTCGATTTTTTTTCGGTTTGATTAAAATTGTATTGAATAAAACGACTTAAATAATAATAAATGTATTTAAAATTTTTTATACAAACTAAATATAATTTTCACGTTAAGAATTGTATGTATGTATATAACTGTAATATATATTTCTTTGTACCTACAGTGACACAGAAAAGTATACATACACCCTACAAAAATGCAGTTTTGGCTAATTCGTTGAGTTTTTTGCAGCAACAACTGCACTGTATGGCTCCTTGGTGACAAAATAACCATAATTACACAAATTTATTTTAATCTAATACGTATATTTAATACAATTAAAGAAATTCAATTTTCACAACACAGAAAAGTATACATACACCCCAAGGAAATACGAGTATTATCGTAAAATTTATGGAATTAGTAGCAAAATGTATACATTTTTTAGTTTTGGCGAATGTCTCTGGGGGTCTGAGATATATTTTAGAGAAAAGAAAATAATTTTTGGGGGTCAAATGTCGTTATTTAGGGTCAAATTCCTTATATACCTCGTTAAAGCTGACCCTTGCTTAATTTTTTGCGTTTTTAGGTATTGTACTTTATAAAAAGCACAATATTAGTTTCAGATTGCAAATCTAGAGACCCAAGAAAGCTTTGGAGTTGTTATTGAGCAAAATATTCCTTCCTGGACGTCGATTAATGTACGTTTTTCTTCAAATTCCTCAGGAAGTTTATATATTCCGCGGAATTCCTGGCGCAAATTACATACAAAATGCATTGAATTGCTTTGTAATATGGTCTGATACAATCCTTGGGCATTAATTGATTCAGAAATGTGACATATTTTGTTACAAACCTGTTCCCAAAGCTTCTAAAGCAACAAAATATAAGCACTACCAAAAAAGCATGATATTTGTACTGTGAACAACGTCGTTTTCGTATTATGATCATTACCGTTACTATAGGCGCGAAACGTTTCGTATAATTGTACATTTCTGAGTCAATTGATGCCCAAGGATTGTATCCGACAATATTACAAGGCAATTCAAGGCCATCTATATGTAATTTGCACCAAGAATTCCGCGGAATCTATTCACTTCCTGAGAAATCTGAGGGAAAACGTGCATTTATCGATGTTCAGGAAGGTATATTATGCACAAACGCAACTTCAAAGCTTTCTAGGGTCTTAAGTTTTGCCATCTGATACGAATTTTGTGCTTTTTATAAAGTACAATACTTAAAAACTCAAAAAAAAAATAAGCAAGGATCTGCTTTAACGAGGTATATAAGAAATTTAACACTAAATAAAGGCACCCCCAAAAATTATTTTCTTTTCTCTAAAATATATCTCAGAAACCCAGAGACATTCGCCAAAACTAAAAAATGTATAAATTTTTCTACTAATTCCATAAATTTTATGATAATACTCGTATTTCCTCGGGGTGTATGTATACTTTTCTGTGTTGTGAAAATTGAATTTCGTTAATTGTATTAAATATACGTATTAGATTAAAATAAATTTGTGTAATTAGGGTTATTTTGTCACCAAGGAGCCACACAGTGCAGTTGTTGCTGTAAAAAACCCAACGATTTAGCCAAAACTGCATTTTTGTAGGGTGTATGTATACTTTTCTGTGTCACTGTATATGTATATTTAATTTCTAAGTAGTTTCCATGAGGAGTATTGTTTTGCTGCCTATATGTGCGTGTGTGTCTGTCTCCTCATGTTTTCCAATTTGTTAAACATACGACATGTGACAAGAATCCATGGTTCATTGCATTTAGAAAATTCCGTCATGTTTTAAATTTCAATATAACATGAATATGACGCACATGACAACATATGGTGTCATATCATCTTCCGCCTTCTATCAATTGATTGATTACCATACACGGAGAGTTATAAGAGTTCATATGTAACAACTGGAAGTAGATTAGAGAAAAAATGGCTTAAGTTGAATCATGTTTCAAAAGTAAAGGAAAATAAAGTTTAATAATAAGTAGACATCGGATTTTGCATATTTGCATATTTTTTAATATTAAAGATACGAAGATTCTGATTGGGCCAAAATTCGTTTCAAAGAAATCTAAACTCAATGGCAGGGTCATATTTCGTATTTATTTTGCATATTTGCATATTTTGCATATGCACAAAATATGCAAAAAATATGCAAAATATGCAAAAAATATGCAAAATATGCAAAAAATATGCAAAATATGCAAAAAATATGCAGAATATGCAAAAAATATGCAAAATATGCAGACAGTTTTTGGCCGAAAATCGCCATAAAAGTCGTAAAATTGTCATTTAAAGTTGGAAAAGCCGTCAAAAAATACATAACTGTGTTCTAAACTAAGACTGTTGACCGCATAACATCGTTCTTTTCAGCAGATTATTATGTTATTGAGACCATTTACGACAGTGTGGTGTAGGGTATAAAAATATGGTATCGTAACACCATTTTTTTATTATTAAACTATGTAAAAATATAAAATTTGATAAAATATCAAACGTGTTATGTAAAATTCAATATTTTCTTTTTTGTAGCATCATAATTTAATTTTTAGCATTGGGCTGGTTTTAACTCAAAGGACCAACTCGATCTCGGATTTTTTAGCCGGGGAGCCGACTAAACCTTTTAGTATTATTAGATTTTAAGATTGCCAAAGTTTGAGCACAATTCGAATATGTTAACACGTGGTACTGGGGCCTTCGACGGCCTATATATGTGGAACGGTTAAAGCCACTTGCCCGTATTACGCATTTAGTTAAAAGATATTCTGTTCTTAACATTTCTTGCTGAACAACAATGTACGTAAGTGTTACTGAATTCGAATTAATAAACCCAATGTCCCGAAAAAGGCTTTAGGGCAAAATGGAGTCTATTTAAAAAAAAAACAACTTTTTTCTTCCTATATTATCAAATTTTAGCGAATGAAAACGAATATATTTTACTTTATTTGAAAATGTTGCCTATTAGGGCGAAGATCTATTTTAATATTAATTTTAATTCATTTCTCGTTGGAGTCGAACTTACTGACCGATGATGTTTGCAAGTGAAAAAGGAAAACCGAAGATTCGAACCCTCACAACATGTGACATGGTTCGCCTTTTGTAGAGACTCATCAGACATATCGGCCGTGGAGTGGCATCGCTATCCATCAAACATTTCCTTTTTCCAATGCAATTTTGTTTTTACAAAGATGGACATTTGTACATTCATTGTATGGCTTCAATGACAAACGCTTACATTTTGTTCATACATATTTTAACTTACTTATGCCCGTAATTTCAACGTCTGGGTATACGGGTACGCAGCTACCTATTTGTTATCTTTGCCTACGCGTTTGAATTAAATTTTGAAATGATGTGGTAATATTGGGGATTTTTATTCATGATTTCGCAAAATCATTGCCACATAGAAGTGTTTTACAACTTTTAACACATTTGCAACGATTAACCAGGTAAAATCTTTGGTGTAAGTAACACGGCCGTTTTTGACTCAGTAATGTTACCTATGCGTTGAAATTATAAAATGTTGCTTACACGGGATATATCTGTGAACCCATAGATAACTACGCGTTGAAATTACGGGCATGAAGGGACTGACATAATGTGGTTTTGGAGCCATCTGGGTACAGCTGACTACTTGAAGAACGCTCTCCTATGTAGTTCGCAACTTTCAAGTTGTTTACCATACTTTGCGCCTCCCTGAAATTCGGAGTTAAAGTTCAATCTCTTGAACAACAATTAAGTCTCACTTGTAATTATGCCTGGTAAACCTTTTTATAGGAATTTCGGCAGTTGATCTTTGTAAGTTTGGATCGATTATTTCTGGAGAAATTTCTATCTTTGCTTTGTTAAGATTTTTGTCGTCTTTTGGATATTTACGGTGTTTTGCACTATCAGTTCAAACAATGCCAGACCAATAAGTTCAGGACTAAGGTACCACATATGATTTATCATTTTGCTATTTCCTTTATCTGATATTTGTTTGTGAATGCCTTTCGTATTAAGTAAATCTTCAATGCGGGTTAGGTCTTGTTTTGGACCTAAAAATATTTGTGAATATCCTTTTCGCTATTTTTTGTATTAAACTCAATCTATTGTCTCTATTTCTATTTAACCCTTTAATAATGTTTACCCAATATATCCTATATTATATCTATATAAACATTATCTTGTTCATTATACGTTTTGTAAAATCAATAACCCCCAGTTATAACACTCAGTTGTTGTCGTGTGGGATACCAAATAAATAAATAAAATAGAAAAAATCATTCTGGGGGCGTCCAGTCTCGAACGATTTAAACGCAATGTGCTTCCACGGCCTCTTGTTCTTGAGAAGTGGGCTGGGCAGTAGTTTTAACACTCTCGACTACTTCGAACTTGGATTTGTCAATCGCAGACTATTCTTATAGAAATCGCTTGAATATGTTTGGTTGATGTCCGGATGTGCTTCCAAACTTGCAGTCAAAAATCCCTCTCAAAAATTTTCTAACAAGTTTGTACGGTGGTACAGAAGCTCTCTAATATCTGCTCGAGCTCGTGGACCCCATTTTTCTAGGCATTTGTACACTGCTAGTTCTTGTTTCTCCCATGAGCTACTGTCAGTTTCATAGGAGTTGTTCTTTACCAGAACAGCAACCCGTTTTTTCTTCTCTGTTTTGAGAATATCTGGTAATTGTTTTCAATGCCAGTGCACACAAATAGCCTCGTTCCTTGAAGCTGTTGCGTTTATTTTTCACGGTTTATTCTCCGCTGTTCACGGATAAAGCTTCTAGAGATCTTATATTTGTAGAGATCCTCTCCGATAGCTTCTACTGTAGCCATAATGATACTAGTAACGTTCCTATACACCTTGCAGGGGTCCAGCACCAATGACAATTGCATAGTTACGATTTTCTTGAAGCCACGCTTGATTGTTTTCGGACATGTGGTTCTTCAAATTCTACGATACGTTTAGCATAAAAACAAGAGCTAGACCTCATTGAAAATCTATTGAAATACGAAAACATAGACAAACAAGTATCAGAAAAAGGAAATAACAAAATAATAAATCACCTGTGGATCTTAGTCCTGAACTTGTTGGCTTGGCATTTTTTGATCCAACGGTGCAAATCGCCTTAAAGAGCCAAAAGGCAACAAAAATCTTAACAAAGCAAAGATTCAAATTTCTTCAGAAATATTCGATCCAAACTTCCAAAAGAGCAATTGCCGAAAATCCTAGAAAAAGATCTGGCATAATTCTTGTTGTTCAAGAGATTAAACATTAACTCCGAATTTCCAGGAGGCGCAAAGTATGGTAAACAACTTGAAAGTTGCGAACTACATAGGAGAGCGTTCTTCAAGTAGATAGCTCCAAAACCACATGATGTCTGACTCTCGAATAAATTTAATTTAGAACAAAATGTCAAAGACATTTGTTTTCATTCCAAAAATTGATAAAAATTAAGAAAATGTTTTTTTAATAGTCTCCATTTTCGCACAAAGGCGTACCTAGTCACGTTTTTCGGGACATTGGCTTTATTATCTCGAATTCTGTAATACTTACGTAGTTTGTTGTTCAGCAAGAAATGTTAAGAACAGAATGGCCTTTAATTATGCTTAATATGGACAAAAAGCTTTAACCATTCCAGAGAAATGGGTCGCCGAAATCGCTAAATAGCCAAAAAAAAATCGAGATTTTCATAACGTGGCACATGTTAACATATTCCAATTGTGCTCAAACTTTGACAGTCTTAAAATCTGACCCAACTAAAAACTTTATGCGGTTGCCGCCTTAAAAAATCCGACATCGATTTGTTCCCTTTGAACAATAACCAGCCCAACGCTACAAATTATTACAAAGAAAGTATTGAATTTTACATAGAGCGTTTGATATTCTATCAAATTTTATATTTTTGCATAGTTTAATAATAAAAAATTGTATTACAATACCATACTTTACACCACTTACTTTACCCTACACCACACTGTCGTAAATGGTCTCAATAACATAATAATCTGCTGAAAAAAACGATGTTATACGGTCAACAGTCTTAGTTTAGAACACAGTTATGTATTTTTTGATGGTTTTTCCAACTTTAATTGACAATTTTACGACTTTTATGACGATTTTCGGCCAAAAACTGTCTGCATATTTTGCATATTCTGCATATTTTTTGCATATTTTGCATATTTTTTGCATATTTTGCATATTTTTTTTTTGCATATTTTGCATATTTTTTTCATATTTTGCATATTTTTTGCATATTTTTTGCATATTTTTTGCATGTTTTTGATATGACCCCAAATATCGAAAAATTGACCCTTGAAACGCCTAGATCCAAAATGTGAGTCCAATCGGATGAGAAATAAAAAACATGCAAAAATCCGATGTCTAATAATAAGTATCGTACGTACGTGTGTATCTACATATATCTGAACCGAAACTAAACTAAATTGAACATATGTAGATAGTTCTAGAGAATTCGGACTGTTCACTGAAAACAAAATATGGAGCTAAACAATTAGGTATACAAGTAAGAACATACCATAGTCTGAAGGGGCAAGCATGTAATATTCTACTTTTGGGCATTCATTTTTGGCGGATAAAAGCTAGTTTTGTAAAAACGGTAAATTCTTCGAAAGACGTAGAAGTGATTTGGAAATATTCTTATATATACATACAGGTTAACACATATAGTAAATAGTTCGAAGGTGTGTGTACTAGGGTTTTTTCCCAAAAATGATTTCCTGTAGTGTGAATGAATGAACTTTTGCCTATTAATGTCAAAAATAACATTCATTCCATTTTATTATAAAAAAAGTTCCGCACAAGCCACTTTGAAAAAATTTTTTTTGAAAAAATTCTATGATATGAAAAATTTTTTTTCTCAAAAAATTGTTTCCTGTTGCACGAATGAATGCCCTTTTGCCTATTAACAACTAAAACAACATTTATTCAATTTAAATATTAAAAAAGGTACCGCACAAACTACTTTTAATTTTTATGATATATGACACAACATTATATGTAATATAAAATTATATATAATATATAATACGATGATAAAATTAGTGAGAAACGGTTATGTCATTATGGTTATGTCGTGTGCCCCTATGCCTTGTTTTCAGTTAAATATCTGCTTACAGTGACTTCCAAAAATTGTCAAAAGTTCTGAAAAATAAAAACTTTAAAAGTTTTTTGTGCGGATGCTTTTTTACAGAATCACTTTATCAGGCATGTCACAAAAACCAATTCCGATCGAAAGTGGAATTGATTCCGTTTTAGCTTCTTCAGAAACCGAAAAACGAATTTTTTTCGGAATGAACCCACTATTGGTTTCTCAAGTGGAATTGTATTTTTTTGGAAACATTTCACTTTAAAACACTCCAAAAACACTTACAAATAATAAAAATATTGTTTTATTAACATTATCACATCTAATTTCATATTTTTTTTTTATCATTTTATTTAAAAAATTCGCATATTTCCATTATTTCTCAATCAACGAAATAATTGTTAACGAAGTATTGCCACATATTTTTTTCGTTATAAATTTGTAAAAACTTGACAATCTGGCATTACGAATAATAATTAAAATAATGTTAAAAGAAAACAAAACAAGAAAGAACTCAAGCAACGTATTTTTCAATGTTAAGTTGATTTTTTGCGCCTCAATTACAGAAACAATAGAAAAATTGAAAATTCTATAAATTAACTTTTCTTTCGCGCAAAAAGGCTTTCTTTAAACACAATACACAATTCCCGCTTCTACAGTGCTTTCTTATTATATGTTTTTGTTTCGTTTCATTTTTTTCGGAATTCACCAAATCCATCGAAATCTGAAGAAGCTAAAACAAAAACGATCGAAATGAAATTACGGAATTGAAACCATTCCGATCGGAATCTGTGACATGCCTGTATAATTAAGATTTTATGTAATCTTACGTTCCGTCCATGCCGCAAAAATGTCATCCCCATAAGAAATTATTTCCCTCCGTTTGTTGCTCTACTTTTCCAATTTAAAATGTGCTTTTCGATCTCTATGTATACTATATTGTACTATAGCCGATACGATACGACGTCGATATTCACCGTCAACTCATATTGGGCAGCAAATATTTTGAATTTTTTTTCAAACTGCTTGTTCATTGAGGGTATGAGCTATCAAATATGAGCTATCAAATGCTACTTTATAATCCAGGATTTGCAGCAGGGTAAATATCTGGTCAATAGTTATTATTTCGTTGACCATAGGCTTTAGTCGTTAGCTCACCTGCATGAAATCTACTACTTTTGAATTTGATGTCAAATTTGTAAAGAAAAAAATATAAAAAATTTAAAAATTGTGGACTCTGGCACTTCTGGAACAGTGCAATTATCTTATAAGCAACATGGAACAAGCTTATGCTCCTATAGTTAGATCACACACACGGTGCTCTTGAACCAACTTTAAATGAAAGATCAAAGTTCCTATTTTTAGGGTTTTTTAGGTTTTCACGATTTTGCTTGGAAACCGCAAGTCCTATCGAAATGGAACTAAAGAAAGTGTTGTAACAGTGAATATTCTGTACAATATTGTTCTTTGTGGTATTTTCGTAGGTTTTACCATTTTTGAGATATAGAAGTTCAAATTTTGACAATGCACTGCCTGTATCGCATTCTTATAAAACAATGTCATGTACGGTGCGCTTTAACTAACTTTAAATAAAAACCGCTTATACCTGGCAAGTTTTTGCGGATTCTGAAACAGCAATGTTCATATATGTGAAAAATCTAAAAAAACAAAAAAAAAATCTCTAAAGGGATTTTTAAATAAATCGCGGTCAAAGTTTCCATTTTTAGGTTTTTTTACATTGATTGCTGAAGTCTGGAGTATTCCCCCATTGGCTTAACTTCATCATTACTTTCTTTACAGAGAGTAATGTTTACAAAACGCGCTGACAGCTTGCAAAATTTACTGATCGCTACCAATATCATGATTTCATCCCGGCGCACATTGGGGAAAATTCCAAAAAAACGGAGATTAATTCAGGGAAGCATTTGGGTGATCTAATGTTAATATTTTTCGAATCTTTACACCTCAATCAATATAACGGAACACAGTTTTGGTGAAAATTAAGGGATTGGAGAGGTATATTCGAAGCGCTCATAAATGGGTACCATAAAAACTATGAAGTGTTTTTACGGTTTTGCCTACATTTCTTATTTGATTAATCTATAATCTTCTAATATGATTAATTATTGGTTAAGCTAATATTTGGCCAAAAATTAAATTCGGTCAACATTTTAGTGTAGCTCCCATACATGGGTATCTCCCGATTTTATGTATTTCGAGGGACTTGACCACATTTTTTAGTATATTTATCTGTAAATTAGGATTTATGGTTCTGAATGCCTAAGAATTCAAGGTGCAAAAAATTGTCAATATAGGTCAATGTTTTGGTATAGCCTCCATATAAATGTACAGTGAAATTTTGGGTTTTTCGAACATTTTAGGCATATATTGCAACTAAACTGTCTCAAATAGTAAATTGTGCATTTGAAGGGATTGAACATATTTTTATCAGACATCATCTCCATCCATATATTCTCGTTTTGGAATAACCTCCATATAAAATATTCCGCTACTTTTTTAACTCTAAATACTTTTCAAAAATAGGGAAAACATTGATACATTTTAAATTAATTTTTAATATGTTTCGAAACTGTCATAAATATTTTTTTCTAAGTTTCTGATATCTACCTGAAGTTGACGATTCCATTCTAAAATGGCCACTTTTGATGCGTAAAAAAATATTACACTTTATACACCAAAAAAAAATAAATTTTTTATGGTGCTCTTCAAATTATTAAAATTTGTTTAGCTTTAACACAGTGTAACTGTAGAAGTAAACAATGCATGATCTTGACGTTTTGGTTAGACTTAGAATTTTGTACCACATTACCATGTAACGACAGTTATACCAAAAACGAATTTAATTTTTTTAAATCCATTTTTGCGATTTCAGCCCTTGTGCATCGCCATCATTTCATATAAATCATTATATACAGTGTTGGTCACAGAATTAGCACACCCCTTTGGTGCAAAATGATTTCAGTCAGCTAAGAGTTTTGATAAGACAAATTTAAATATTTTCGTAAACAAAATCCTTTTCTATTATGTATTTAACAGATTTAATGATATAAGTGAATAGCATTATCAGTGGTTTTTTGAAAATAAAAGTTTTGTGAAGACGCCCAAATTATCAAGGGGACATTTAATTAGCACACCATAAGATTTTTTAATTTAATTCAGTTAATATACACAAATTAATTTATATTGATGTTAATTCATATTCAAAACGTATTGCACAAATCATTTTTTGAAAGAAAAAATAATTTATCACCCCGGAATCTCAAAATATATCCCAATAACGGACCATTTTTTGTAATGTACACTTAAACGTCAGAAAGTCGCCAAAACTTTAAAAACAAATGTACAATTGGATCAGAAATTATTGGAATTGTTAACCCATTACCGAAATTTACATAAAAAGTGCAAAAACTTTTCAAAAAGTGTTTAAAAAAAATTTTTGGTTTGGAAGGGGTTTATAGAAAGAAGATCAATAAAATGCACCCTTATGTGAAGAAAAATCAACTTATAACACCATTTGTAATTCAAAATTACACGTCTGAATAACACCAAGGACCTATCATTACAAAACTGTCAATTAAGCACTAGATGAACACGTGGCACGTGGGTATGTTTAAAAGTATAACCCCTTTCTGACCATAAGGGATTTTGAGGTTTTGTGAAATTGGTTAAAATCCATGAAAGTAGGCATATACTATTGAAGATAAATGTTTTCTGGATTATTGATTTCAAATTTAATCGTTTTAAGCTCCGGGAAACATATTACCTTGCGTTCTCACTAGACTATTTCCCATTTGCCTTATGTTTAGAAAATTATTGAAATTTGTGTAGGTCCCATAGAGATGAACATAGGTTTATCGTGACATACATCACGACATATCGGTAAAATTCAGTCCAGATGGATAAGTATTTATAAAATCAATAGCTCAACGCATCATATTACAGTTTTTTAATGAAAATGTTTTCGTCAAACGGACTTTACAGATGAACACTGCTGGTGGGTACATCTCAAATTTACAAAGATGAACATGAATAAAAAAACAAACAAACATTGTTCCACAACATCCCATACGGGACAAGGGAGACTTCTCTCATATCAATAAGTGCACCCCGATTCATATTAGCTCAATGATATGGGACCTACTGTTTATCGCCGAGTCCGAACGGCGTGTCTTAAGACACCACTTGTGGAGAAGTTTTTCAAGGCTGAAATACTCAGGAAATGTCGCCAACATTACTGAGGGGTATGAATATGATGTTTTATTTGATGTTTCTATGAACTACTTGCCTCAATGAGTTTGTTACATGTGAAAAAATCGATAAAAAACACTAAAAAACTGACATTTCCATCAGTCCTTGGGACCCAAGGTGTACCCCATATAATTCCCTTCTGGCACTAACATTTCGGAGACTACAGCAGAGTATAACTAGCAGACTGGAACTTATTCCCAAACGAAAAAAAAAAAAACTGAATATGGACGAAAATATTGAAACTATTCACAATATTAGTGATTCTTTTAAGGTGTGCTAATTACGTGTCCAGTAAATTTAGAATATTTTTTAAATTTTTGGAGGTTATTCAAATTGACAATTATGTTTCAGTTTCTGTATTGCGTTGTATTCTTTAAGCATACTACTGAGAATATATTAGTACAAATACTTTATTAAATACAACTACTTTTGAAGGTCTTTTTAGGCAAAATAAATGTTGGTAGTGGGGTGTGCTAATTGTGTGACCAACACTGTATAGTACCTATCACATAATGGTGGCCGTGCACACATTGTCTTATGTAGGGTGAACACAGACATTAAGCCAAAACACGACATACTGTACAACAGCACTAGAGAAAATTAAGACAAAAACCCCAATATGCAAAAATTTGACCCACGGCTATTTCCACCATTTTTGGCATAACTCAAAATGCGCAAGCAAGACGCAAGGTTTGTTTGCGCAATATCAAAGACAACAATCAAGAGAAAAATACAAAAAAATTTCTCACGACCTTCTCGACACTCTTTTTTTTATACTCCAATACATTTCAAAATTATGTAAAATCTGGACACATTTTGACGAATTTTTTAACACTTATTTCTACAAGACTTTTTCCGAACAATTTTTTCCTTAAATATTAAGAATTAACTCTGTTTGAAATTTCCATTTTGAAAATGCCAAGTTTATGTAGCAAAAACTACGTTATAGCGATTTAAAAGCAACAAAATTTAATAAGTTTCACCTGTTTCTTAAATTTTAAAAATATGTTTAACTTTAACACTGCCCTACACGAAAAGTAAACAACATACGACTTTGCTATTTTGGCTAGTGAGGTAGAATTTTGTACTCGTTAACCCTGTCAAGACAGATTATCAAATTTTTGTGTTTCAATTTTTCAATTAAGACCCGTTTTTTTCAATCTTGCCCCAACGTGCGGCGAACGGAATTATCAATTGGCTTTTCAGTTTTTGAAATGATGATTTTTCTAGTGAAAACTTGAACTCTTTAAGCAACGAGTATTCTCATGTGGGGGATTGCTAGATCCTCTATCGGGACCCTCCCATTGGCGAATTGGGGAAGCTCAACTTGTCTTTATGACAAGTGGGGTACCGAGGAAATAAAATACTCGGGGGTGACCAAAAACTAGCCTAAGGGGCGGAAGCTGGTCCCTTAGTACCTTTGGTGGGCGGAAGCTGAACCAGCTAGAATGGCCACCACTGGAAATCGGTAGGCGTAACCAAAGTTTGAAACGGCTTCCGAACAGCGAATGAATACTATCACAGCGTCTGTTCCCATATTGGGCGGCTGTGAACAGCGTCTGAACTCCCGTGGGGCGGCTGCAATCATAGATGGAAAACTACAAACCCTTCAGAAGGGAACGGGAAACCACTGAAGTACAATCCCTTGCAAATCATATAATAATTAATATGGAAACAACAGAAGAAACACGGCCCTCAGTCTCCGGCAATAAGAGGGTGCTAAGAATCCCCGGAGGTAAAACAAAAAAGGTATTTAAAATAGGAACGTGGAATGTTAGAAGCTTATACGAAGCTGGAAAGCTCAATAACACTATAAGCGAAATTAACAGACTAAATATAGACATTCTCGGAATAAGTGAAACATGGTGGACGGAAAGCGGAGATTTTAGATCGGAAAATACTCGAGTATTTCACTCAGGAAATCAAGAAGGAAAGCACAGAAAGGGTGTGGCAATAATAGTGAGGAGTTATATTGCAGAATATGTAACAGGATTCATCACACATTCAGACAGAACAATGATGATAAAATTTAATACAAAACCTATTAATATGAACATTATCCAAGTTTACGCTCCCACATCTGACTCAAGTAAGGACGAAGTCGAGGAATTCTATGCAGAAATCGAAGAGTTACTCAAAAACACCAAATCTCATGAAATTACTATTATACAAGGAGATTTTAACGCAAAGGTGGGAGGAGATGAAGTAAATGGAGTCACTGGAAATTATAGACTAGGACAACGCAATGATAGAGGGGATAGATTGGTACAATTCTGCCAAGAACATAAAATGAAAGTTACAAATACAATGTTTCAATTACATCCCAGAAGACTTTATACGTGGAGATCTCCTCATGATAACCCAGCAAACATCATAAGAAATCAAGTTGATTACATAATTATCAACAAACGATACTCTTCATGTGTGATGAAGAGCTCAACTTGCCCCGGTGCGGACGTCCTATCTGACCATAACCTGCTACTTTCTAAAATCAGGATCAAATTAGCAATTACCCGAAAAAAGAAGAGGACACCCAGACTAAATCTGCACATGATGAAAGATCCAACTATTAAATGTGAAATTAAAACAGAGATTAACTCCAAACTTGAAGGAGTAAACAAGGAGGATGTGGAAAATATATGGCATAATCTCAAAACAAATATAAACTCCACCACGAATATGTGCTTACAAAACTCTCCTGCATCGAGAGATGATGAATGGGTCACTGAGGAAATAAAACAATTACGAATCCTAAGAAGCCAACAGAAAAATAGAAATTTCGAAAGATACTGGGAGATAAATAAAGAAATCAGAGCCTTGACAAGAGCAGCAAAAAATAATGTACTTAATAAAAAATGTCAAGAAATTGAAACTCTACAGAACCTACACGATGACTTCAACCTTTATAAGAAGTTAAAGGAAGCAGCAGGAGTATATAAAAAGACAGCGCCAGCCACTCTGTTAGATGAAAATAACAAAGCTATATTTGAATTAGCGGAGAAAAAACGAATATGGAAAGAATATGTAGCAAAATTACTCACTGATGCCGAAAGAACCCCTTACGAAGAAACAGAAGACAATCTGACTGAAAACCCAATAACAAAGTGCGAAGTAGAGCAGGCAATAAAAACACTCAAAGATATGAAAGCAACAGGACCTGACGATATTCCAGCTGAAGTATTAAAACTTATAGATGATGAAAATGTGGAACTACTCGTAATACTCTTTAACCACGTATATGACACGGGGAAATATCCACCAGACTGGCTCATTTCAAAATTCATACCGATACCAAAGAAGAACAACGCAAAAAAATGTGAAGAATATAGACTGATTAGTATCATGAGTCATGCATTAAAACTTTTTCTAAGAGTAATCCATAGCCGAATATATCCCCAATGTGAAAAGTATATGGGCACATCACAGTTCGGATTTAAACAAGGAATGGGGACTCGAGAAGCACTGCTTATCTTACAGGTACTAGTTCAGAAATGCCGAGAAGTACAAAAGGATATATTTATATATTTCGTTGACTACGAAAAAGCTTTCGACACAGTTCGTCATGATAAGCTAATAGAAATTTTGAAAACGATTAACATAAGCGACAAGGAAATACGATGTATATAAACGGAGAAATGACGGAAGAAGTAACGATTTCAAAGGGGGTACGACAAGGATGTATCCTTTCGCCGTTGTTATTTAATATATACTCCCAACGAATATTTATGGAGGCTATAAACACTAAAGAATAGGAGTACAAATACATGGGATGATTATCAACAATATCAGATACGCGGACGATACAACAATATTCGCTAGCACCATATCCGGTCTACAAAAACTTATTGACACACTCACAGATGTAAGTGAATCGTATGGATTGAAAATCAACAAAAAGAAAACAAAATACATGACCGTCAGCCGAAAAAATACGTATAACAACAGTACGTTGAAAATACAAAACACCGTAATAGACAAAGTAAAAAACTATAAATATTTAGGAGTTACCATAAATGAACAATGGGATGTTTCGAAAGAAATAACTTGTCGTATAGAAATGGCAAGGGATGCATTTTACAGATACAACAAGATACTGACAAGTCATGACATCGGTATACAAAGTAAAACCAGATTCATCAAATGCTACATCTGGTCTGTTTTATTATATGCATCAGAAACATGGACGATAAAGGCGATAGATGAAAGAAAACTGGAATCATTTGAAATTTGGATATACCGAAAAATACACGCAGAGAAAAAAATATGTTTGATCCAACAATATTCCAAGAGCAAAATATGTATTGTTAACATATTGTTGGATTCCTCATGTAGTATTGTAAATCCAAAAATAGTTTGTGTCAACTGAACAATATTTCTCTCTTTTCTTCGAAAATTTGTTTCTCTTCTCTCGCTATTCGATGCCGTGTTGAAAAAACAATTTTGGTGAGTTGTGGTGTGTTTGTATGACATGCTGCCTTTACCTTTGTTTTTGTGTGTATGTACTTGTGAGACTCTTGTTTTTATTTGTTTCTGTTTTGTTTCATTCTTCTTTCCTTTTCATGTTTGTTATGGTGTTTAATTATTCCTTATGTTGTGGTGGGTTCTTGTGGCTTTTTGTTTGTCTTTGTTGTTAGCCAATGCAGCAAACCATGTATTGTGTTCATCAATGATTGCAATATTATACGCGACATTTATGTCCAAGTTATGCGAAAAGTGTATATGAGAAGTATATGCACTCAAATCAAAAATTTCTGGGCTGGTTTTCTGTATTGACAATACTTTTTGTAAACAAAATTAGATTATGATAGTTCCTACAATCGGTATTGTTAACGATTTTAACAATATTGCGGAAATTCGAAAGTTGTTTTTGTTTTCTATGTTTGGAACAAAAGATGGTATTTTTGGATTTGGATTACAATGTTTGAACAAAACAAATACATTTTTGGAACCAAAACATATATTTTTGTTCCAACAAAAGCGAAAAATATTTTTTCTCTGCGTGTACTTAAAATACCGTGGACAGATCGCATAAGAAATGACGAGGTACTAAGAAGAATGAATCAAGATCGCCAACTCCTAAAAACAGATAAAACCAGAAAAGTGTCATACCTGGGACATATCATGAGAAATGATAAATATATTCTTCTGCAAAAAATTATCAAAGGATCAGTTGATGGAAAACCATGCAGAGGAAGAAAAGAAGTTTCTTGGCTGAAAAATATTCTGACATGGACCGGACATCAAAATGAAAGAAGTTTATTGAATGCCGCCAAAAACAGATATCTATATTTATAAAAATCCATTTTTGTTAAACATAAGAAAAATTGTAAATCAACAAATAATCTGTAATTTTTATATGATCGTATATATCCCAAACACGGATGCGCAAATAAAGAAGATTCTCATGTTAATGCGATTTTTTTTAGATTTTTACCCAGCAAAAAAAGTCCTCCCATAATCATGGGTTTTGTAAGGGATTTTTGGCAGCCGTAACTACTCGCAAACCCCCTTTCTTCCCCATTATTTTTACAATAGCATGTCACACTCAGTTTGTAGTTATTTTATGACCACTAGAGTAACTAGTTATTCTGTGGCCACTAGAAGTTGAAAAGTAAATTGAAAAAATTCTATTTTTAGAACAGTTGATGTAGAGATTTTTTTTTTAATTTCATCACACTTCTTACTTTTATCTTACTTTATTTTTTTTTCGCTCGCTGTGCGAGTTGAACACACGAACCCTCTGATTTCTAGCCAAAGACACTACATACTATGCCATGCACACGAACATTAAGGGTTGTTTAAGAACTTAAATGTGCAGTGCACATGTGCACCACGAACTGTTATTTTTTAATTAAGTGAGCGTTGAACACACAACCCTAGGATTTATAGTCGGACACACACTCACTGTGCCACCGCCCTCATTACTTAGTGAGGAGCAAAGTAAGTAGGTTTGCCTTGTAATTTTTTTAAGAAGTATCCCATTACTTTTCAGTTTACTTGTAATGGGAAAAGAAGCTTGTTTACATTACTTTGTAATGGGTTACGTAATGACTAATGGATCCGAATTTTTGCTGGGTTAGGATTTGTTTTGGAAACGGCAAGTCTAACTAAATGGAACTAAAGAAAGTTGTGTAGCTGTAGCTACAACATTTTCTTTAGTCCCATTTCGATAGGACTTGCCTAAAAACCTAAAAATGTAAACTTTGACCGCGATTTATTTAACAGTTTCTCCAGATGTTATTTTTGCATTTTTTGATCTATGAACATTGTAGTTGCCAAATCCGCAAAAACTTCCCAGTTGTAAGCACCCTTCATTTAAAGTTAGTTCAGGCTCGCCGAGTTTCACAGTGGTTCCAAATCGGAGAATCAAAATGATCACATTAGATCCCAGCAAAAAGTTTGCCTCCAAAGAGGCAGTTAAATCATATGTACAAGTGATCTGGAAGTGCATCAAATTATGCATTTTCACTGATGATTTTAACAAGAGCGTGACTACTGAAATATGCACTCCATTGCACTGCATTTTAACTGACCCTCTGGCACTGCATTTTAACTGACCCTTTGGCATTGCATTTTAACTAATCTTTTGGGGATTGTGTGCAAGCTATTACAAAATATCCCAGAACAAATAAAATGCATTTATTATTTATGTATGTAAAACAAAAATATTAAAAACTTTATTACATTAACACAAATTATGAAAATTCTCCATTGAATTCAATCGCAACCATGCGTGTTTCCTCCGCTCTCCATTTAATCCAAGCTGACCTGTTCTTGTTTCGTCTGCTAAATGGGTTTGATATTGTCTTCCCATCACCAGCTAAGATTTCGACATGTACTCCAACAGCACTCCATTGGCAAATTTTTTACCGAAAAATTTTTCGCAAATTTAATATTTTTTATTACAAAATTTTTGGAAATGTTAACACGCTTATCTCTTTTTGGAAAATGTATGCCGCTCCTGTAGAGATGTACAATCTGATTAATGTACTTGTAGGGATCTCTAACAACTGCTAATAAAATGTAGGGAACGGAGTGACTTTTTCACGACTCCGTTTGGACTGCATCCGGATGCTGTTAATTTGTGAGGAATTGGAGTGACTTTTTCATGACTCCGTTGAACTGCATCCGGATGTTGTTAAAATGTGACAAGTGGATGTGATTATTTGGATTGCATCCAAATGCAGTTAAAATGTGAGGAATGGAGTGCCTTTTTCACGACTCCGTTTGAACTGCATCTAAACATGCCGTGAAAGAACTAGTCCACATTGCACTACTTCCAATTTATTTTGCTGGGATATGGTAGTTGCAGAGCAATCAAGGTTAAACTTTTCATTTTTTTAAATATCTTGCCTCAAAATATGAGTGTTTTTGGATTTTTTTATCTTCCTATATATTAGAAAAAGACAAACCACAATAAATAACCTATAACAAAATAAAAAAAATTTTATATTTTATACCCTCAACCTTTAGGCTAACGAGGATATATTCACTTTCATACGACCAAAATATGCCTCAGCGAAATAATGGCTTTAGACCCCAAGTATGTTTGGAAGAAATCCGTTTCAGGCAATTTGGAGTCGTTTTAGCAATGTCCGTCCGTCTGTCTGGCTGAAGCGCATGATAACCCTCTAACGGATCAACCCATTCCGTCCAAAATTGGGTTTTCGTAATATTTTGCCCAAGCTTAATTTAAGTTCAAAAAATGACCATATCGGACCACTTTTTCGGGTACATTCCCCACAAAAGTTCTAAACTATTCGCTAAAATGGTGAACCGATTTGGTCCATACTTTTCTTACCAGATATAAATCAGGTTCGAATATGGACTATATCGGTTCATTACTTCGGGTACTCCTAAACAACATTTCGGAAAAGTGCAGATTAAGATCTCGTTTAGAATCGCATTATTTTTTATTGCGACAACTTGAATTCGTTCCTCCCATTACGATGGTACAAGTATTTAAAGGGATCTGAAAATATAGTCCGAAAAGTTTTAGTAGCTGGTGCTTGTGACAACTTCCGAACTGGATACTGGGTTGTTGCAAACTTTGCATATCGTAATAACAACATACAATACATCTTAAAAAAAAGTTTGAAGATGGTACTTCCGGTACCTCCACAACTATAGTTCAACTATAATCGCTAACATAGTACTAACGATAACTCAAAAACGGAGCAACCGATTTGGTCCAAACTTTGATCTCGTAATATTTTCCCCAAACTTAATTTAAGTTCGAAAAGGGCCATATCGGTCCACTCCTTAGGGAACCTCCCTCAAAAAGAGGAAACTCTCAGGCATCTTTTTGCATATAAGAAATTTTGTTGCATATTCTTCATTAAAAATTCTAGTCCACTAATTTAAAATTTCACTAAAATTTAGTATCTGAGGAAAAATAAAATAACTAGCTTTGTGTAAACGCTACTATAAATTACGTATTTTCCAAAATGAGATGAATAGTCGTCTTTAAGGATACACCAAGCCCACACCTTTAAATATTTGACCTAATTGTTTGGTTTCTTAGTTTCAGTATGATTACTATCGAATCCCAAATAGAAATTAACAATCGGTGACGACATAAAGTTGGGGGGTTTGATAATGAAAAACAATTTGCGAACCACTGTGCGGCGTTAAATTAAATTCGTTCTATGGAGGGTTATATAAAAACGTGGACTTTTACCGAAAATTCTCTGCCGGAATTTTGTATACCTCCAAAGAAGACTAAATAAACAATTTCATCTATTTCTCTATATATGTATATTATACTAAAATTTTCAAAATTCCCGAAATCGGGAGGTACTGTTCTGCGTAGTCTTATATCTACAGTTCACTGTAGGCATGTTTTATGCTCTCCAAACGAAGACTAAATACTCGTACCACCTCTTTGTCATTTCGGTTGAATAATATGGGAAAACCTACAAAATACGACTGTTCAGCCATTTCGATGATAACAAGGCTTAAACCTTCAAAATGCCACTAACGAAGACTATATACCAAATGTAAGCCATTTCAGTAGGATATGCAGCTGTAAACTTGAAAGTACCGAATAACGGGCGCTGTTGTTTTATGAGGCCTATATCAAAACGTGGACCGATATGACCCATTTCAAATACCAACCATTCTAGGAGTAGTACAAACTTCTGTACCAAATTATAAAGCTCTATCATAAATATTGCGAGCTGTATCTTGATTTCAGCAGATGGACGGACATCGTTCTATCGACTTAGAATTTTATGCTGATCACACAAATATGTATACATATATACATACATATTATGGGGCCTACGACGAATATCTCGATATGTTACAAACGGAATGACAAAGTTAATTATACCCACCGTCTAATTGTGGAAGGTATAGTGAGGGTCGCCACAAAGTTAAAACATTTGAGGGACAATTTTAGATAACACCTACAGTTTTCCATATATATGAATGCATGTATTTATTAGCCACAAAAACAAACAATATTAAATAGATACGCTATAACTATACATATAGAAACAATCTACAAAAATTCAAACTTTTTTTGGTCAAACACAAAACTCCATCTACTTGTGTTTCCTTCGAATTTTATTCATTCCTGTGTCCTTTCCACATGTTTTTTCTCTTCTTTTTGTGTGCACACTTTGTTCTCGTCATGTCCATCGAGTGATTTTGATGAATAGCTGCCATTAATCTATGACGTACACAGCTCAAATGGTACGAGTGTACAAACCCAAAAAAAGGATACCTACCTACTTTTACTACCATCAGCATCGTCGTCGTCATCATCCTAGCAATCATCTCCAGGGTATCATCGCAACCACCATTACAACTGAAGGCTATGTCTGTCTCTGAATGTTTCAAAGTATTCCCGTAATCTCACAGATGAAACTCTTATTATGGCCAAAGTTAAGCTACGCAACTAAACTCTGCCAGCATGGCCAGTACGGATCATGTTATGAATGCGAATATTCTGCTACTGTTGTTGTTATTGTTGCTGTTCACTTAGAAATTCAAAAGGAATATTCGTAACAATCATATCAAGGGATTACACAATGGAATAACCAAAAAAAGGACCTCAGGGTGGTTTCGATTAGGCATTAAAACTGATGCTTTTGCCATTGTTGCTACGGTCCATGTTTGTGTGTCACAAGCAAAAGGAAATATGGGATGGGATAGCTTTTTGGTATGATAGCAATTTTTATTTTCAAAAGAAATATTCTTCTGCTCTTTGCATTGTTTCGAATTTCGTAACCTTAGAAAATTCATGATGATTGTGTGTAATTAAAATTACAATGTGTGAAAAGGAATCAAATTGAAACAAGTTTTCTGGTTTGAATTAAAACATTAAAACATCTGTAATAAATTTATTTGTTCACATTGCAGGTTTTCAATTTCGGGGATACTTTTGTAATAATCGTAAATAAGAAATAAATCTAAATTAATGGATTCGTAGAAGGTGAATATTTAATTTTCCTCTAAAAATTATATCCTTATAATGTGCTTCGCAATGCAAAGATATAGCAGTCTAAGAATTCTGAAAAGAACCATAAAGAAGAGTAAAATTCCTGAGGAGACTGAAAAATAACCGCCATTTTCAAAATAGATCAAAAATATATCGGAATGGTCTCTGATAAACAGTGATCGCATAAGTGATCATCACCAATTAAGTTAGGCATTGAAATGTCAAGTGGAAATGCTCCAACTTCACTTTGTTTTTAAAAATTGGAGAAATCGTGGAAATTGTCCCCATAGTTATACCGGCGAATTAAAAACTCGTCTAATTAAATAAATGGTGCGCTTCATGTGGCGAGGGAGCTAGGTTAAGATGAAAGGTATGATCAATAGCTTCAAAACAAGACTTTGGAAGTGAAGATATGGAAAGTCTTACACAAAGAGGCGCAAAAGGGTAGCCTCCGTATGTCAAACTACTTTGGTGGATACATTTGAAAGCGGAGATCTTAATCTACTTCCTTTTTTTGTAGAAAAATATTATTAAAAATATTTTGTGGCTAATGTCCGTCTACGAAAAATCTCCAAACGGTTCAATATATAAGGACATTGGCATTGACATATTTTGTCTCATAAAAGGTCAACAAGGTCAAATTCTGAAAAAGACTTAAGCAGAAGCAGATCGATACTTACCATATATTTCCTACCCGTTCAAATGTATTCGGAACCAAGGCTTTGTATAGTAGGAAAGAAAATCTCCAAACGGTTCAAGTTCGTCCAAAACGACTTAACCCACATGCCCAAAAAATCAAACAGTCTAGACTGTAGACTAGTCTATAAAGAATTGAAATAAATTCTAAAAAATCATATTGCATTATTTTAGAAGGTAGTATTACCTAGTGTTATTCAATGCAATATGGAATTTTTTTAGTAGTTATGTCAAAAGGTTCCGGTTAGATCTTTAAAGTCTGTTTAATTTTTTTGAGCATGTGGGTTAGGCCATTTTGTCGCTGAGCGTCTCATATAACGACATTGGTGTCGGAAGTTACGGTTGAACATATTTTGCTACTTCAAAAGTCGACAAGCTTTTGATGAGAACAAGTTCTGTCCACTGAAAACTTTAAATGCCAAATTACACTGATTTCGTAATATCAGGGTATGAAATCGAGGGCATAACACCCAAAAAATTTTCGAAGATTTTTTACAAATGTTTTCATAATCGTTGAAAGGTTTATTAACACTATGCGACACTAAAACTATTAACCATATTCTGACACCGCAGCGTGATAAAAGACCTGTCCCGGCACTTTCCCCATCACTTCTACTTTCCCCCTAAAGACCTGAGTCTTTGATGTCAAAAGGGATGATTTTGTCAGTCTTATATCTTCTAAACCGCTAAGAATTGGATTCACTCGTGGTATCAAAGTTGTAGCTCTCGTCTTAAAGAACAATAATTGTCAACACACAAAATCCATATAACCTCATCTTCAAGGTCAAAAAATGTCAAGATCAAATTTCAGTTATAATTTTTTATCGAATTTTGTTCTACAGATTTCAAACCAATCAAAATTTAAGCTATTTGCTATTTTGGCCATTAAGAACCGTTTCTACAGAGTTCGTATGTTCTAAAAAGTTGTTTATTAAGACTTAAGGTACATATTTGTAGTTGGCTGTTCGCTACAATTTTCATCGGTTTGATATCTGTAGACCAAAATTCGAGAAAAAATTATATTGGATTGGACGATTTTGTCCTTGAATAAGAGGTTGAATGGATTTTATGTGTTCGCGATTATTATTCGTTAGGACAACAACTACAACTTTGCTTCTATGAGTAAACACAAATTATTAGCGGTTTAGAAGATATGTGCTTGACAAAATGATTCCTTTTGAGTAGATTTAACAATGTCCGTCAACAATGTCTCTAAAACGGATTAACCGATTAGGTCCACACCTGTAATATTATGTCCAAACTTAGATTATGTTTGAAGATGGACCACATCGGCTCACTCCTTCTGGTACCTCTTCCACAAAAGTTTAAAATGTTTCACTTTTACTTCGAAATGAAGAGGTTCAAATATGGACTATCGTTCCACTCCTTTGCAAAAGTGCCGTTTATATGGTACAATATGGTACAATTTTTTAGGAGATATGTCGAGATAATGAGATAATGTCCCCAAAAGCTCTAAGAAGCGCTGTCAATCCCACGGCAGCGGGCTCTTTGCACCGGATTGACCCGAAATCATAAGCGTTTCGTCCAGGACACGATGGAGAAAAATACCGATCGAGCGTGCAGAAAATCAAAAAAATTGACTTAAAAGAAACTATTAAACGTTAGTGCAGTATTAAACTAGAGGGTTGACTGTACTTAACGACATACATAATGATTAGAATTAATTAGTCGGAACGGAATAACGGTACATTTTATATAATAATCTTTTGCAGTGTTCACGTTGATGTTTTATAAACACAATGTGGAGAGGGTATTATACGGTGATAGTCGTAGACCCATACATGTGTATACCAAAATGAATGTCTCGCCGAGCTGAGTCGATCTGGCTATGTATGTCCGTCTGTCCATCTAAAACTTTTAACCACGCTACAGGTCGCAAATGTTATCGGATCATCATGCAATTTTGGTGATTGATGGGGGTCATGGAGGGGTTCAAACGGCAAAAAACGTATGTGGCGAAAAAGACAAGGTTTTATTCTAATGCGAATATCTCCGCTCCCATTATGATTATTTTAAGAGCAAAGCCCGATAATGAAAGTGAAAAACTTCACCTTCACAACAATATAAAGAATGTTGGCGTAGGTGGACAAACAACGGAGATATCGCAATAGTCGCTAATCCAACCCAAGTTTTCATTTCTGGAATTTCAATTGTAATGTCGATTATCACAGCTCTGACTGGTGGTCTTACAAAGCAAAGCACGCCTATGAAAGTAGAAAATCTCACCTTAACAATGATGCATGGCGTAGGTGGTCAAACGATGGAGATATCGCAATAATCGGTAATACATCGTTTTATACTTATAGCAATATCTTCGCTTCTAGTAGGGGTTTTAAAAAAAAAAGCCCGTCAATTTAATTTACGAAGAAAAGATAGTCGGTAATGCATCCCATTTTCCATTTTTCTATTTCAATTGTAATGCCGAATATCCCAGCTTTGCCCCTAAGAAGCCAGTGGGCGGCCTTATATTTATTTTTTTTTTAATTTGGTTTAGTTAGCCTTATGTCATTTGGTATAAAAGTCGGATATGCTGATAACTTTAGTATCGCCCTAAATGTTTACCAGTGAAAAGCTTATGCACAGGGTAGTGGTGTAGGGTAGTACATAGTCAGTCGGCCCCGTGCCTTTGCTCACTTGTTTAGTTGAAAAAATGATAGACGTGTGCAGTCTGTGAACATATTATTTATTATTTAATTAAATTATGCAGTTTTACAGGCCATTAGTTATGTTAATTTGCATATTACGGGCTAATTATATATAACGTCCATTTTATTCCATTTCTGTAAGTAAAATAGGTATAAAGCATAAAATCGGAATATCTTCTCAAATTATTTTGATTTGGAGGAAGATAATCTGATACGAAAACAACAGTTATTTTAATACACTGAGGGAAATTTTAGTACTTTGTAAAACAACATACGAAACCTAAAACCTCAATTTCCATGACTGTGTTTTCCCGCGAAAACGGGGCTTTTACATTTGCGATTTCAGTTAAAAAAACTACTAATTCGTAAAATCCGGTATGGAGAGCATAACCTGGTCCATTTACATTGGGGCATAACACTGTTGAGAACAGTCGCGGATACCGAAATAAGAACACATTAAAATTCAAAATGCAAAGGGTGTGTTCAATTTGAAAAATGTGCTAAAATTTCCCTCAGTGTATTAAAATAGCGGTTATTTTCATATCAGATTATTTTCCTCTAAATCTGGAGCATATTTCCAAACCATTAAATGACAGACATGTTCGCGGAAAAACCATTTTATTGAACAAATCATCATGGTTTTTTGAGAAGTTTTGACCTTTTTCATAAATATTTTGAAAATATTCCATCTTATCAGCATCCGAAGCACTCGATTGTATCCGTCGAGGTTGTCTGTGTCATATTCTATCTTATTGTGAAGAAATATGACATAATTGCGCGACTCCTATTGATATTCCGAGGTGTTTCCAATATCTGTAAATTTAAACACTTTAACGCTGTTATTTCGGTGTCCGCGAAATAATTTATAGGTTTTCTCTGGTACAAAGTGATTAGAAAGCTTTGCTTTATTGACTGAAAGAAAATTCGGCGTTAATATCTAAAAAAATCGCGAAAATAAAGTGACTGTTCTATCCTGATGACCAAAAATAAATGCCGATTTTTCATAGTACTATCGGAAAATAGATCAGAAAATCATTTCCCGAAGAGCTAAAAACATAATTGTTTATGTGGTTGAAACGGAACATCATAGACTTTACATCCCCACAAGATTGAAAACGCAGATTCATTCGTTTTGGGATAAATAAGCTAACATTAACAAAAATGAAGGTGTTCTATTCTACTAACGTAGAGTGTATGTACAGACTTAGGTACAATTTTTTTTTTGTAAAGGACTAGCAGGAATTTCGATATATTGAGAGGACGTTTCGGAAATTCGTACTTATGTATTTATATGTAAAGTACTATAATTGGTTTTGGGGGAACTGATAGAGTTGGAATGAGAATCGTGGTTGGTCTATTGGATTGATATGAGAAGGTAATTTTTATTTAATTTATTACATAAACGAATGAATTCTGGTATTTGGCATGAAAGTAGCTTAAATCGTATTGGAAATACCTACTATAAAGCTACTAAATGGTAATAAAATTGGCCTTGGGTGTGTTTTCTAGAAGAATGTTTTAACTTTTGAAGACAGAAATCCCTTAATTTAAATACCTCAGAAAATTGGCTCGCGGTTGATGTGTAGGGGTGAGATGCGGCTGATTTTTTAGAAAATCGAACTAAAGTGGTACGAACAGTACTTAAATTAAAAAAACAAGTAAAAAAGTATCAGTCGGCTTTGCCGACAGAGATATACCCTCAGCCTGTGAGGATTGAAATACATTTTTCCCAAAAAATTTATATTTTTAGGGGGTTTTTAAAATTTTGGGCGTATGAACCGACAAAAGTATGGATAGGATTAAAGCTCAACAATTTGCGGGGATAACGATAGATAGAGCTTTTTCATCATACTAGCCCACGAAAAACATAATATCGCTGTAAACAGGGCCACTAAGAAACCCTTCGAAGGATCCTCGAATAGACCTTTAACCACACAAAAATGTTGAATATTTGTATGGATGGTACCACAAGGATTGGACAGATAGGGCCCAAATTTGAACATAAACTAAGTTTCGACAATATTTAGAGATCCAAAGTTTGGACCAAATCGGTTGCTACGTCTATGAGAAATCGTGCGTACCCTTTTAGCGAATATTTTCGAACTATTGTGAGGGAGGTACCGGAAGGAGTGGACTTATTAGTACCACCTGGAAGGTGGACGAACGCAGTATTCGGTTCGGGCACTCCAGCCCTACATATCGTGCCATAGAGGTTTTTTCAACTTTCGGGCTGTTTTCTCAAGAAGTATGGACTTGCCCCTGAAAAAGCTTTTACTGTCGTAATTGAGGCAGAAAATGCAAGTTGCTTCAACAAAAATCAAAATGATTCGAGAGCAGGTCTTAAAGTGAATTTATCCAAAATTTTGTATGGGAGGTACCCGAATTAGTGGGCAAATATAGTCCATATTCGAACCTGATCAATATCTGGTAGATATATTAGGATGTGTGAAGTATGGACCAAATCAGTCACTCCCATCAAAAGTTATCGTGCGCACAATTTTTCCGAACATTTTTGAACTTTTGTGGGGGAGGTACCTGAAGGAGTGGACCGATATGGCTTATCTTCGAATTTAAACTATGTTTGGACAAAATATTACGAAGGCCAAATTTTGGACCGAATCGGTTGATCCGTTCGAGAGTTATCGTGCGCACCAGCCAGCCAGACAGACAGACGGACATTGCATAATCGACTCCAAATTATCTGAAACACATTTCGTCCAAACATACTTGGGGTCTAAAACCATTATTTCGATGAGGCACATTTTGCCCGTATGAAAGTGTATATACCCTCGTTAGCATAAATGCTGAGGGTATAAACATTAATTAAAATTGGTATTAATACAACGACATTTTCAGTATTCACCATGTCCATATTAAATATATTTTTTTTTATATCCTTTCCGCATACGAAGTAGTGAGAACTTTGCTAGTAACACAGAAAAAAAATTGTAGCCATTTGATAAAGAAATTCAAAGATTCAACCAAAAATTTATCGATTTTCCGGCAATAAAAAAAAATTGTCATATAGACAAAATTCGATAAAATTTTGTGACCACAAAGTAAAAATACATGTTGATAAAATAAAATTGTAATATTGATTAAAATATTTATCGATTTTTTTATTTTGAACTGATAAAACATTACACATATTGACAAAAATATTTATCAAAATATTCCACGTTTTGCTTGATAAAAACAAAATATTTTCTTGATTAAAAAAATTGTTGAATGCATTTTTTCCAATCAATAAAAACATATTCATATTTACAATTATTTTGTTGTTTTTTTGTTAAATACAAACCCAAACGCCAAAAAAAAAGATACATACACACATTTATAAATGGTGGTGGTTATTTATTTATTATTTGAAATGCCAAGAACAAAAGCAACACCAGACGCATAGGTACATAAAAAATAACAGATGAAAGAAAGAAAAACGGAATGGAATAATTTATAACAGAAGTACATAATTATTAAGTGCCACACATTAATTTTAATATAAGAAAACAAATAAATCACTTTTAAATATAAAATACAGGGAATATCACATTGAAAATCATCAGCGGAAAATGGGTATCTGTAATGTGAGAAATAGTACATCCTTATATATTTCAAATGTATAAAATGTTTTGATGTTATTACCAGTATCACATGCGGTTGCTTCTTTGTCCAATAAAATATTCTTATTATCCTTTTTCATATTCGTGAATTCAATTATAAAATGTATTGGCCATTTATTTTACTTGAAAATCACCTTTACTTTAAGAAAACACACAAACACAGATTTATGCACTACCGATCCACATACAACGACTGCTTTAAAGGAACTGCCAAAATAAACCAAATTGATGGTTAAAAAATGTTATCTGCCTTCCTTAACCACCAAGCAGAAAAAACATGAGAACTCGTACCGTTTTTTTCTTTCCCTCTTCGTTTGTTAGGTTCATAAAAATCAGCAACAAAAAACAGTAACAAACTTACATACAAGCCTTCACCCGAGCACAAATAAATAAACAAGCCAAATGCCACACCAACGCTCCATCCCTTCATGCCACAAAAATTCCATGACCATGCTTTGAAATATACATAGCAACGACACTCACATCTCAAGAAAAAAAACAACACATTGTTGTAGCGCTCTCTTTATGCCCTAAAAATGTTGTTTCTCTCGCTCTTGAGAGCGAGAACATGCGACAAACGTTGAAAACCATTTTAACTACAGAAATTTATTAATAACCATAAACAAATTTCAATAAATTTTTTGTTTGAAATCGTTTATCGATCGCTTTTTAGTAACATTTTCATGTTTGATAAACATTTTCCCTATATATTCGTAATATTTTATCGCCATTCGACAAAAATATGGTGATAAAGCTTTTAATCAAAATTTTCTGAGTGGCTTTTTTTTCTGTGAAGGAAATAAAAATTGAAATCGTCCGTTCTACGGTTGCTAGGAAATCGGGGAAAGTTCGAAAATGAAAGTAGTAAAGTATCTCTAAGCAAACTGCTAAATACAAGTTTTTATTATTTTGAACTCTTATTATACTTTAACTATATCATAAATTAGGTACCGATAATTTTCTGCCGGAATATTTTATACCCCCAACGAACACTAAATACAAAATTTTAGCCTTTTCGGTTGGGTAATATAACAGAAATCTTCAAAATACCGAACATTGGAAGATACTGTCCTATCGGAGCTATGCCAAAAATAAAAATTGACCCTATATATTAATAAATGAAGTAAAATTGTCAACCTAAAGCTATTCTTATCCACCTATGCTGCTACAACAACAACTGATGAACACTAAAACTTCAGCCTTGAGAATAAATTATACACTCGGCTTTTAGGCTAAAGAGGGTATATACACTTTAATACTACCAAAATGTGCCTCATGGAATTAATGGTCTTATATCCCAAATATGTTTGGACGAAATCCGTTTGCAGGTTGTGCTAGTCGACTCTATTACGGAGGTGAAATTGTTTTCATTTGCAAGGCTATACTTCCTGATAAATTGGGCTGAAAGCTGTAAAAAAACCCTTACGGCAACCATGTGTAGTTGTTGGAACGCAGGGCTACATTCTAAACGTTCGTCCAAAATTCGGCCGTGGTAATATTTTGTCCAAATTTAGATAAAGTTCGAAGATGGTGTTTATGGGTCCACTCCTTCCTGTGCCTAACCCTCAAAAGTTCACAAACATTCGGTAAAATGGTACGCGCGATATCTCTTGAACGGGCAGCCGATTTACCCCAGACCTTGGATCTCGTAATATTTTGTTCAAACTTACATTGAGTTCGAAAATGGGTCATATTGGTACATCCCTTAGGGCATTTCCCTCGCAAAAGTTCAATAATGTTTTCAAGTGCAGTTTATGGTCTGTTTGAAGTTCCTTCGGAAATTTTTTGTGATTCTATTTACAGCGATATTATGCACTTCGTAGTCATGAACATGCCTCCTGGAACAATGATCCAAAATCTCTAAACTGAGATCCAAGTACCTCCTCTGCAACACTTTTGAGCTTTAATTCATATACACTTTTTCATCCAACAAATTAAACAACTGTGTTTCCATAACCTTACTGCGCTATCTGCTACCAGATTTCCTCTCTAACTAGACCTAGATCTATAACAACAGTTTGATGTATCACACCTTGAACTTCCTTCTCCTGTACATCAACCTGTACATCATCCCATCACATTTTTGTGGTTTCCATGTCAGTTGAAATCACAATCAAACACATATGCTAACAACGGCCCCATAAGTCCTATAGCATACTTCAATCGAATGGAGTCTTAGATTACGGTTGTGTCCGGCTATATTGCAATAGTACATAATATTAAAATCTGTATTGATGGCACACAAAGCAACGATGATCAGCTGATATGAGTACTAGACTATCGATTATATGAAAGGAACGTGAAAAACATAAACATAAGCGCCTCTGCAAAATACCTACCTTTGATCCTTTCCTTACAGGTATAATATCATTTCAGACCGATTTCATCCGCAATTTCAGAGAAATGATCTTCCTTTATGGGAAATAGACAAATGTTAATAACTAAAACAACAAGCTCAGCCTTTTATAATTATTAAAACAATTTCATATTATTTGTTCCTGTATTAGCCAATTGGGATGACACACACTACTGACTTCCGGATTTGCTCTACCTAAGCTATTGCATTCCTTTTTTCCATACGCCTTCGAATCTCAGAAAATAACAACAGTTGTTCGATACAAATTGACAGCAGGCATTTATCAATTCAACAGTAGTAAATGATATGTGAAGGCACTCTACATTGCAGAATATTTACGCTTCAATAACTAAAATTTTCTCATCAAATGAAATTTCCTTTCAAGAAAAGCCAACAAAAGTGGCTGCAATTCACAGCAACATCAGTAGCCACAAACTATAACCCCTAAGAACGAGTTTCAGGGGGGGATAAGTAAACAAGCAATCAATGAGTGTGCCCATCAGTAGCTACCATCTTGGAATTACAAAATATGCACTCAATACGAATTGAAAAATGACTAATGCCTCACACATGCCACAACGTGTCCCCTAATGTCAATACCCACCTTAAAGAGAGGGTGGTGGTGGTGGTAGTGTTGGTGATGGTGAAGTGCTGATGTCTACCAAAAGAATGCAAATATTTGAAATGAAAAACACAACGGAACCCAAATGCGGCTTAAGCAAACACATACACCGATTTTGTGTACTACTATTCCCCCCCAAGAGAATTCCAAATGGTGACACTCCCACCCACATCTGACAATGAGAAGAAAAAAGTTCAACAAAAAGAGCACGAAGCCAATTTTGGAAAATAATTTTAATAAAAAAACAAGCACAACAAAAATAAATATTTGACAAGGAATCCGTCAAATTCATGAAGTGTAGAAAAAAGGACAACAAAAGAAGGGTGTTGGTGATTTTAGATGACACAGTGGTTAGGTAGGATATTGCAAAGTAAATTCTAATGTTGTTGGGTGTTACTATGGTGTACAAAGTCGTAGGTACGAATTTTTGCTCGACCGTCTCTGCCATCCCATCTTAAAGATAAAGCCCATCTACAGCAACACGCAATGAGCCCCAATGATCTTCACTCTAAATTATAGAGTGTGAGAGGGGAAATAATTAGGTATACGCTGGAAGATCGCAGGCCATATTAGTTTGTACATCCTACATCCCGGTCATCGGCGGTGCACCATATCAAGGTAGATTTCAAGAAGTTTGCCGATGCAGTAGCGCATCGCACTAGAAGTGGAGGTGGGGGATTAGCTTTGCTATTGCACCAGTCTGTCCAATACAGACCTATCTCGCTTGAGCCTGTCTCTAATGACCCGTACATGGAGTGGATGTGGGTAGCAGTCAGGTGTGGAACTGCCGAGATAGAGATGCTGAACGTATACATCCCGCCGAGAAATAGCTGTATCTCAGATTATAGGCCTGACATTAGCCCGCTCTTGGAAGGTCATTATCGTCTGGTCCTGGGGGACTTTAATGCGCATCATGAGATGTGGCATTCGGCCCTCGGAAACGACCACAGAGGTACAGCGCTGGCTGAGCAGATTGATAGCTCTACGTTTTGCACGGTCAATGAGGACGCCCCTAACAGAATTAGAGGAGAGTGTCACAGTTCGCCAGACATAACCATCGTGTCGCCTGGTCTGACAAATGACGTTACCTGGCAACCCGTTATTTCCCTTGGATCAGACCATCTCCCCATTAGCAGACCATCCGACTTCATCACCTCTGAACGCCGCACATTCGTCAATCATAAGAAAGCTGATTGGCCGAGTTTCAGAGAGTTCACCAATCACCGCTTCAGAGAATTGCCCAATCCTTCTGATGTTCGGTTAGCGGAAAGGACGTTCCGAGACATCATCACTGCTGGTCGAATACCCGAAGTAAGACCAACAGATTTATCAATCGATCGACTTAGAGCCACCACGAGGTCATCTGGTAATTCCTCCTTAGGAACATTGTTTTGTGCTCCATTCCGCCAAAAATATTTCTTACGAAAAACTACCAATACCACTGTGCTTTTGAAAAACATTTTTGATGAATTTTGAAATATTGACTAACAAAAATTGTCCTCGCAGTTATGCACGACACTTTAATATCACTTCAATAGCGACAACAACAAAAACAATATCTAACTTGGCAAGGACAGTGGAACGAGCAACCCCCAATGAAACTTTCCACGTTTTTTTTTTTGTTTTTGTCGTCAAAGCTGTACTGCGTTTTTGTTACACTCCTGCCATTAGAAATTCACTGAAAAAGAAAAAAAAAACAAAAATGTCTGACATTGACAAATGCCATCCGTCATTGCGAACATAAGATTGATATAGATTGGAATGTGACATACATACACACAAAGAAACAGACATCTATCCATCCAGTCATCTATTTAGACACCATAGGAATAAGTAAAGCAACCACCGCACTACCACCATTGTTTTCACAGGCAACACCACCACCACCCAATCTCATCCTTGTAGTTGTGATCATCATGCCCATAATCATTGGGAGTCATTCTACTGGCGTTTGTTCTTGCCTTTAATCTGTGTATTTCGAACAATGGAGTATAACAATGAATACAAAATACGCATAATGGTGCGTAGTGCGTAGCGTACACACTTAAATAAAGAAAACACACACATACACCCGAATGTTGACAAGCGACGACGTCTGTCCATCACATCAGTCACCCTTGTCGTGACCATTTTCCCTTAGTGTTGGTTTTTTGTATTATTCTTTTCTAACGTCTCACGTTCCGTCATATGGTTGAGAATATACAAAAAGCAGGAGCAGTGAATATTTCAAGGAAATCCTGAATAAACAATAGAAAGAAGATTATGTTCTTCTTGGCCCCAGATATGTTGTCAATGAATCTATGATAAAATTATGTAGATTTTCATGCATTCTCTACATTTTCCACCACAGATTTTTGCCCAATTGTCATAGAACATATATGTAAATATTGTGGCCAATATACACATGTTTGTATATTGGATGTCATATTTCCTTCATTGTAGCCACCGTATTGCTACTGGATGGAAGAGGGGCTATTTACATAAGTGGCTATACGAGTTCTTCTTCAAGTCCAACTTAGTATTTACTTCCGGACACTACAGCCTTTTGGATTATTCTAGGTGACACCATGTGTTGAGGTGGCTAAAGGCATGACCTTCCCATTCTGTGTATTCCATCAGCGGGTTCGTTGAAAACGCATTTTTAGCTAGAACATCATTTGTATTGCTTTCAGTTTTAAACTCAAGCTATACATCGTTGACCCAGATTGGCCCATCTAAAGTAATGCCTTCGTCCGATCATCTTTAAAAACTTTAGACGTGGAAAATCACGGCAAGAGTGCATCCATCAAATTAAATCTTTGATTCAAACGATGCTTATAAGATCGTCACAAACGACGAATCTTAGATCTATGCGTATGAGTCCGAAAGAAAACAGCAATCGACCGTGTGGGTCATCGAAGGCGAGCCAAATCCAACGAAAGTTGTTCATGGAAGAAGCACTTCGAAGCAAATTGTCGCCCATTTCTTCGACAAAACTGACCATGTGGCTACTGTACGATCAACGTAGGACGGTTAATTCTGAGTGGTACACTACAGTTTGTTTGCCTGAAGTCTCCTAAGAAATTCGAAAAATGAAAAAGAGAGCAGACGAATCATCGATTCAAATCAGCGCCTTTTTGAACGGATAAATTGATGGGTCATCCGCCGTACAGCCCTGAATTAGTAGCCAATGACTTCATTTGATTTTCGCACATCAAGAAAAAAAGGCGTGCTCAACGGTTTGCGTCGCCAGAAGATGGTGTTGAAGCGTTCAATCGGACTGGAAAAAGTGCTTCAGCAATTGGTTTGAGCGCATGAAAAAGTGTATAAACCATGCTGGAGACTAAAGAAAACAATAAAACTTTTTTTGGATGGTAAATGTTAGCGTTTTATTGTTAGGCCAGAAAGTTAGCGAGCAACCCTCATAGCTTATCTAACCTCTGTCTCATTTCCCTGTTACGCACGATAACTCCCGAGCGGACCCCTTGACCGCCTTTAACATACCAAGGTCCAAGGATTATCTTTGTAAGGACGAAAAACTTGGGTTGGGCATGGGATTAGTAGCCCACGTCTCCAAAAAAGCATCCTATTAAAAGAAAACAAAGAAAAAGACGCTGCATTGATGTTGACGATCACCCCCAATGGTTTAAGGGCCATGTCCTGCGAATCTGCACTTGGAATAAATGGACTCTTTGGAGAGTAGGTGCAGATTGCGCACTGGTGTATGTATTTAGAAAGTACAAAGCTGATATTTTCGCCTTGGATTTCTGGTAAATCAGAGGTTTATTACCACAATTTGTATAAATGCAAAGTTCTCTAACATCAGTTTCATCATCGCCCATGCCCCGACCGGAGAAAAAGATTAACAGACAGATATTATGAAGCAGCAAAAACATGGTTCTAATACCTGGACATGCACCAGGTCATGTGTATGTCCCCAGATCGATAAAGTTGTTATAGATGAAATACATTCTTCCAGTGTGTTAGATGTCGGACCTATTTGAAGAGTGAACATTGATTCGGACCATTTTCTTGTAGCAGCCAAGGTATGCACTCATCTTAATGTTAAGGCGAAAGTACGATCTAACACAGGACAGAAGCTAGATGTCGAGAAGCTGCAAACTCAACAGATTGCACACTCCTATTCCTACTTAGTCACATGCTGGATGACGGCAATCCTTGTCCCGATAATGTGGAAGAGTAAGTAAGGAAAGGATCAAAATCGTCAATAGAATTAATCGACATTTTTTCGAGACCCAACTATTTTGCAGATTTTATGAAAATGTGTGTTTAATATATATATATATATGGGAGCTGTATCCAAATCTGAAGCGAATACAATATAATTCGGCAAACTTTTTTCAAGACCAAATTCCGTCACACATTTCAAATTTCATCAAAATAAGACATACATACCGAGGTTGGTGCAACAAATACCTTAAATCGGGCGAAAATATATATGTGATATATCAAAATCTGAATCGATTTCAATATGATCTGGCAAACTTATTTCTAGACAAACTGCGGTGACATTATCAAATTAAATCATGCATGTTTGGTACACTAAAATCGGGGATTTCTGAGTGAAATCCGACACTTTTCCAAGATAAGGTTTTTGATTTCCCTTATTTTTTGCTGTGGTGATGCTGCTCACCAGCAAAACATTTTAGTATATTTTCAGAATTTTTTCAACTAACGGTTCCAGAGATATCGCTCCTTGAAAAAGTAAAATTCTGTAAAAACTGTGTGCAAAAAAATACTCATAACTTCTTTAATTTTGGTCCAAATAGAGAAAATTCTTTTTTATATTTTTTATTGTTTTATCAGCTGCCTAATAAAAAAATACAGTGGGCTTGGATGCAACTTTCGCGATTTAAAATTTAAAATAAATTTTTATCAATGATTGTACTCTTCGACTTTCTTGATTTTTTTTTGTTTTAAACAACGAATAATTACTAAAATTTTAAGTCCTATTTGGTAGTGGGATTCGAATGATTACTATTTTTTCTTAATTTTTTAAAATTTGTCAATAAAATTTGTCCTTATAACAGAGTGAAACCTTTGTTATTTTATAAAAAATAAATAGTTTCATTTATAAACATTTGTTTTAATGTTTTATTTAGGAATATATCTTAAACATTTTAAAAACTTCTTAATTTTGCGATTTAAAGAATGGTTTTACAATTAGTGTAGCAGGATAAGTGCGTATTACTGATTGAAGTTTTTTTTTGTGCCCGCGATAACTTTGACCATTTAATATCTCAAATTCAAATCCTCTTTCGTATTAAAATAGTAATTTTCTGGGGAAAATATCACTTTAATATTTGTAGATTATTCGTCTCGGATGCCCATTCATATAATTCCAAAGCTGTAGTCTTTTGACCATCAATTTAGTAAATTTATTGTCCGGCTGGAGCAATAACAACCATTTTCAAATTCGAAAAAACGAGGAAGTTTTCAAGATGTTTAAGATAAATTCCCAAATAAAAGTACAGAGCTAATGTTGAAAAATTCAATTTTTTATTTTTTTGGTAAAAATAAGAAATGTTTCACATTGGTATAAAGGAAAAATTCTAAAAAATTAAGAAAAAATAGTAATCATTCGAATTAGTAATTAATCGTAGTTTAATACAAAAAAAAAATCAAGAAAATCGAAGAGTACAATCATTGATAAAAATTGATTTAAAATTTTAAATCGCAAAAATTACATCCTAGTCCACTGTGCAAACATTTTATCCATTTTTTATTAGATTGCTGATAAAACAACAAAAAATACAAAAAAGGATTTTCTTTATTTGGACCAAAATTAAAGAAGTTATGAGTATTTCTTTGTACATAGTTTCTACAGAATTTGACTTTTTCAAGGCGCGATATCTCTGGAACCGTTAGTCAAAAAAATTCTGAAAATATGCAAAAAGGTTTGGCTGATGAGCAGCATCACCACAGCAAAAAATAAAGGAAATCAAAAATCTTATCTTGAAAAAGTGTCCTATTTCACTCAGAAATTCCCATATATACATATGTGACCTATATCTAAATCTGAACCGATTCTAATCCGAGTTCCGTCACACATTTCAAATTTCATCAAAATAAGACATACATACCGAGGTTGGTGCAACAAATACCTTAAATCGGGCGAAAATATATATGTGATATATCAAAATCTGAATCGATTTCAATATGATCTGGCAAACTTATTTCTAGACAAACTGCGACATTATCAAATTAAATCATGCATGTTTGGTACACTAAAATCGGGCGTATATATGTATATGGGGATTTCTGAGTGAAATCCGACACTTTTTCAAGATGAGGTTTTTGATTTCCCTTATTTTTTGCTGTGGTGATGCTGCTCACCAGCAAAACATTTTAGTATATTTTCAGAATTTTTTTAACTAACGGTTCCAGAGATATCGCTCCTTGAAAAAGTAAGATTCTGTAAAAACGGTGTGCAAAGAAATACTCATTACTTCTTTCATTACAAATAGAGTAAATCCTTTTTTTGTATTTTTGTTGTTTTATCAGCTATCTAATAAAAAATAGAAAACAATTTTGCACAATGGGCTTGGATGCAATTTTCGCGATTTAAAATTTAAAATAAATTTTTATCAATGATTGTACTCTTCGATTTTCTTGAAATTGTTTTGTTTTAAACTACAATTAATTACTAAAATTGTAAGTCCTACTTGAATAATTACTATTTTTTTTAATTTTTTAAAATTTGTCAATACAATTTTCCTTTATAACAGAGTGAAAACTTTGTTATTTTACAAAAAAATTAATAGTTTCATTTATAAACATTTGTTTTAATGTTTTATTTAGGAATATACCTTGAACATCTTAAAAACTTCTTAATTTTGCGATTTAAAGAATGGTTTTACAATTAGTGTAGCAGGATTAGTGCGTATTACTGATTGAAGTTTTTTTGTGCCCGCGATAACTTTGACCATTTAATATCTCAAATTCAAATCCTCTTTCGTATTAAAATAGTAATTTTCTGGGGAAAATATCACTTTAATATTTGTAGATTATTCGTCTCGGATGCTCATTCATATAATTCCAAAGCTGTAGTCTTTTGACCATCAATTAAGTTAATTTATTGTCCGGCTGGAACAATAACAACCATTTTCAAATTCGAAAAAACGAGGAAGTTTTCAAGATGTTTAAGATAAATTCCCAAATAAAAGTACAGAGCTAATGTTGAAAAATTCAATTTTTTATTTTTTTGGTAAAAATAAGAAATGTTTCACATTGGTATAAAGGAAAAATTCTAAAAAATTAAGAAAAAATAGTAATCATTCGAATTAGTAATTAATCGTAGTTTAATACAAAAAAAAAAATCAAGAAAATCGAAGAGTACAATCATTGATAAAAATTGATTTAAAATTTTAAATCGCAAAAATTACATCCTAGTCCACTGTGCAATCATTTTTTCCATTTTTTATTAGATTGCTGATAAAACAACAAAAAATGCAAAAAAGGATTTTCTTTATTTGGACCAAAATTAAAGAAGTTATGAGTATTTCTTTGTACATAGTTTCTACAGAATTTGACTTTTTCAAGGCGCGATATCTCTGGAACCGTTAGTCAAAAAAATTCTGAAAATATCCAAAAAGGTTTGGCTGATGAGCAGCATCACCACAGCAAAAAAATAAAGGAAATCAAAAATCTTATCTTGAAAAAGTGTCCTATTTCACTTAGAAATTCCCATATATACATATTTGGCCTATATCTAAATCTGAACCGATTCTAATCCGAGTTCCGTCACACATTCCAAATTTCATTAAAATTCGGCATACATAACTTGATTGGTGCACCAAATACCTCAAATCCGGTGAAAATATATATCCAAATATGAACCGACTAAAGAACAATAAGCCAGCAGAGCCTGATGGACTCTCTAACTGTTCAAGACCGGTGCCGATATACTGAGAAGTAGTATGCATCAGTTGATGAGCACAAATTGGCTCGAGGTACCCAGTTTGTCTCGTGCTCAAGAGAAGAGACAGGATGGTTTGTTCCAAATACATTTGTTCCTCTACCCATCCCATATAAAGTGCTATCGAGGGTAGTGTGTGAACGGTTAAAATCTATGGTCAATAGAATTATCGAGTCATACCAATGTGGTTTTAGACCTGTAAAATCTACGACAGGCCAAATTTTCACTCTACGCAAAATCTTAGAGAAGACCAATAAAACAGATCGACACATATGTACCACCTGTTCGTCGACAATAAGACCGCCTTCGACAAATGTGTCCCAAGCCATGGCTGAGTTTATTATTCCTGCAAAATTGATGCGATTATGCATGACATGGTATAACACAAGAACAGTACGAGGGCTGAACGATAACTATCTGGCCTAACAATGAAAACGCGAATATTTACCATCAAAAACGGTTTTATTGTTTTCTTAAGTAGTCTCCAGCATGATTTATACACTTTTTAGTGCGCTCAAACCTATGGCGAAGCACTTTTTCCACTCGTATTGAGACACCCCTAAAACATGATTTTTAAACGCTTTTACAGCATCTTCAGACGATTTTCGTCGTTGACCCCGCCTATCATCAATTCCACTGTTCGTCCGGTCAAACAGGCGATGCACAGTGGTCGCTGCCATTGGCCAAAATTAAAGAAATGAAAGTCTAATTTTTGGTACCAAATGTGTTCATATCTACTCCTAACATGTTAAATTTCTCTAAAATAAATTTGTTATGGATTACTTCTTTTTGTACTCTTTGAGAATAGCAGCAAAAAAGAAAAATTTTAACAGGTTGGATTTCGAGGTGAATTTAGTGCAAAAGTTAGGTGAAAGTAAAATATTAATATCAAACTAAATGAATTCTATATTGACCAAATTTAATTCGAATATTGAAAAATAGTATTAACTTGATTTTTATTCGGTTTTGTGTTTGTTAATTTTTTGGGATTCATTATTGAATACGCTTGTTGGCTGAAGGACTTTTGTAATGTAATTTCTTCAGTATAATTATATTTCATGTAAAGTTTTAGTTTTGTTCCCCCTCTTTCCACCCAACGAAATTTTTTTTAAAGATCAGTAGTAGTCTAAAGATTCTATTTTCACACTATCAGCTGCATCTTTCTGTGACTTTGGAAATGGTACCCAATATACTAAGGGCACCTTTCAGGGTGTTTTTGTATTTTTGTGCAAGTGATACATCTCAGCTTTTTAAATATATAGAAGAGACATTGTGCGGTTTAGTTATATGAAGGATACGTCAAAATGTGGTCCTCAATGTAAAATTTGGAAAATTCAGCCATTTTTATTGATTACTACGGCTAGAACCCTAAAAATAACGAATATTTGACGGTACCGATTTATGGGGACAACATCAAAGGGGGGACCTACATTAATCGATAATTTTCTGGGGGTAACCTACCTCCAGGAAAGATTAAGTGGCATTTCGGCCATTTCGAATTAATAACTTATATAAAACCTTCAAAATTCCGAAAATCGGGCTGTAGCATTACATGGGGACCATATCAAAACGTGGACCCAATTCAAACATTCTTTACAAGAAGGTTTTCTAACACTAGGGAATACTGATAGCCAAAGTGTAGCCAATTTCATTGAAAGATGTGGTCAAGACCACCAAAATGCCAGAAATCAGGGGGTACCGTTCTATGGGGGCCATACCTAAAGTTGGACCTATGTTGAACTTTTTTTGCTTCTTTTTATTTGTGTTGCTTAACTAGCCTTTACCGAAAATTTCGTGTTGATATCTGCTCAGGAAGTATTTTTGGCCGCTCTTCCCATACAAGTTCGACCACAGTGCGATGGTTTGAATCGATGTGTGAGAGTTCGCATTGTCATGATGCAGAACGATTCGTCTTCTCTTGTTCGTTTTTCGAATTTCTCAGGAGACTTCAGCAAACAAATTGTAGTGTAACACTCAGAATTAACCTTCTACATTTCTCAAGCCAAATAGTCGCCACACGGTCAGTTTAGCCGAGGAAATATGCAACTTTCTGCTTCGAAGTGCTTCTTACATGAACAACTTTCGTTGGATTTGGCTCGTTTTCGAAGACCCAGACGGCTGATTTCTGCTTTGTTTCGAGCTCCTAAGCATAGATCCTAGATTCGTCGTCTGTAACGATCTTATAAACGTCGTTCGAAGCACCGCGATCGGTTTTATGCACAATTTCTTTGAAACAATCCGCAAGACTCTTTTTTTCAGCGATTGTCAAATTTTGCTGGATATATTAGTTGGTGGAGGAAATGCCCAAAGATGCCTCTATCTCATGGTATATAACTCGGCGATATCGCATTATCTGTTCACTCACGGCATATTTCTTGTCTGGCACAACGGTAGATTTTGAGCAAACTTGACGACCATCGTTTTTTGGCGAAAGCCGGCCACGATTGAATTCATTGAACCAGTTTTTCATAGTTCTATAGGATGGGCCTTTATCGACATACAAAGATTTAATTTGGTCGATGCATTCATGTCGTGATTATCCACGTCGAAAGTTGTGAAAAATTCATGAACGAATATGTTTACGAGTAAATTCCATTTTTTTTGCAATGTGATTTTTTCACACCACACATCACATGGTCGACAGACTGTCCTGAGTACGTCTAGGCTAAAAACTGTCAAACTTTCCAAAGCAATTTTAAAATGGCGCCTGGCAATTTGAAGGTATAAAGGAAAGAACCTCTTCCGAGCCTTTTAATATCGTGTGGACTATTTAACATCTTGCCAACTTTTACAAAATTAAAGTTTGCCAAAGCTATAATACGAAGTTTATAGTATAAACATGCAAGACGTCCAATAGAATCGGACCAACCAACATTGTAAAATGAAATGTTGAGTTTGTTAATGACTTTATTAACCTCGTTACCGTTGTAAATAAAACAAAAAACGTAAATTTTTTTAATAATATATAATAATAATAGTTCCACAAACATCCAAGAAGGGCAAGGGAGACTTCTCTCACATATAAATGAGTGCACTGCGATTCAAATTAGCTCAATGATATGTATGTGACCTGCTATTTATCGCCGAGTCCGAACGGCATGTCTTAAGACACGACTTGTAGAGAAGTTTTACATGGTTGAGCTGCTTAGGAAGTGTCGCCGACGTTACACTTAGGGGTATTTTGCCAACGTTGAAGATGGACAATATAGGTCCACTCCTTCCGATACCTCCCCGCAAAAGTTCAAAAATTTTGGCTTAAGTTCAAGTTAAGACCTGCTTGCACTAAAATTCTAAAATTCTCGCAGTTCTTACTACAACAATATAATATTTTTGTTGAGGAAGACCGTACATTTTTATTATTTCTTATACCATCAGCCTCATAGAGAGGAAACAGGGAAAACCACAAGGATCCTATGGGGAGACCCAAATGAGGAAAAAACTAAAAACCTATTATTGCTAGGGTGAGTAAACTTACAGGTGTCCTTACAGATCACCTGGGTTTACGAGCTCATCTGCACAAGATCAATTGTGCAGACAACAGCATATGCAGGGCATGCGGAGAAGATGACGAAACACTGGAGCATTTTCTCTGCCATTGTCCCGCTTTCGCAAACATCAGATCCCAGTTTTTAGGGAACGACACAATACAAGATCTTAATCGGGTATTTGTAGACGACCTGAAACAATTACGGTATTTTGTTAAGCGCTCAGACTTCCTTAAATAAAATACGGTAGAGTCCCCTTCTTCAAACAAACCTAGTCTAGAGCGCACAACAGGCCTACTTCTGGCTTAAGCGTATGTCCACCAGGGCATGTGGTGATTACTCGCCCCTCTTTTCAACGTAACTTAGCCTAATCTATACCCTCAGCCTTTATACAAGATACAACATGTGCGGATTTTGTCTTGTCTGTCTGGCTGAAACGCACTCTCTCGAACCGAATAACCTATTTTGGTCAAATTTTGTACAGGCTAATATATTTCTTTCAGACTTAGGTTACGGTCTGATATGGCCCATATCAGCTCGCATGTAGCGGTTACTTTAGATTCTAAGTATTTTTAAGAAGAATCGTGTTTGAATATTAGGTTAGGTTTGGGGATGTGTAGTCAATATATATGTATATTGACTACGCCACTCGGAGACCTTTCGGTCCATTGTGATCATCCATAAGGAAAAAAGAGGTTCGGAATTACCTGAAAAGACAAGAAAAGAGAAAAGGGAGACAAATAAAGAAAAAGTGGCGTTGTTTGGAAAGTAGTAATAAATGAAAAAAAAATTATGAATATTGGTTTTAAACTTTTACGGAAGGAAATAATGGAAAATTTAACCAAACAATGTGCTTTCCAATATCAACGTCAGTATATATCTCATTTCCCTTCTCACCGAAAATCTTCCTGGCGGTTTTGTTAATGTGTCTCTCCGAAACCAAGCACCAAATTATTTTAATCATGTAAGTCGTTAGTCATTCTATGGAAGTGTTGAAAATTCCCTAAATAATAATCAAGTGTTAATTATTTTATGGTTTTCAAAACTTGAACTTTTCACATTTACTCTATGTAAGACTATTTTCTTCTCACTTACTTCTCCATGACAATGTCTTTTACGAACACACACCGCAAATTATCATTCAAGATAACCATCGATATAACCAAAAAGCTAAAAAGAAACACACAACCATTCATTCGCACAGGAATATTGTACCATCCTGTAAGCATAGTTACATTTCCTTACTGGGATAATAATGAAACTTCCGGCATTTGAGAACATTCAAAGGACATGCACACCTAATAACTTTATCGCTTACACACTCTCTCTCACTGGTGCTGTCTGCGTTTCGTGGGTTGGTTGGTTGATTGTTTGTTTGGTTGGAGTATCATTTCTTTGTTCTTCTTATTTTTTGACTGGCAAATATTACTCCCACTTCTTCAGTGTTACGACTTTTCTCCATGTTTTGAATTCGAGGCGGTCTCCCAAAGTAGTGTTGTTCACTTTTAGTTGTAATGGCTGGTGCAAAAATAATGTGATGCCATCAGTTGACGATGGCATTCAGATTAAGCTTCTGGCAATGACTGAATGAACTCTAAGCGGTGATAAAAACATTAATCATCTGAGACAGTAAAAAATAGAAATAGCAGCAACAACAATGACGATAACTATTACTGACACTGATGTGGTTCTGAATGTTGGCATTCCAAACTTGATGTTGAAGGTGTGTTCTCCCCTGGGTTGATGAGTTGGCTGATTCGTTTCGCAGCGTATCGAACATACATCAGTCTGAGTTGTTGATAGTTTATCTGAAAATGAAAAATTAATTAAAATAACATTATAAATTGCATGTAAAAAATTAAGTTAATGTATTAAATTTGAATAAGAGTATATAAAATCAAATAATTGTACCAAAATCCGAAACTAAGATTTTCCTGATATAAAATATATTTTTATACCCTCCACCATAAAATGGAGGGCAAGGTAGATTGAACAAGTAACCTATTCGTCGAATTGCTACAACAAAAAACCTCTTGTTTGTATTTAACATTCAGTTTAAAACAATCTTCATGTTGTTGTTGTAAAAGTATTTCATATCTATCTATATCTACTTAATCTGGCTTTGGGTCCTTTTCGAGTTTTAGGATCGTGGCTGCTTCGATGGGATGTAACTACAGATCTACTGGAGTTAGTTGAGAAGTTGACAGGATAATTGAAATGGTGCAGTGCGTCGCATGCTGGGCAGATGTTTTGCACGGTTTCATCGGTGACATGAGGAGGCACCCTGTTGCAGTTCTCAAGGCTGCATTCTGTCAGGTTTGGATCATTTTAAATCGCGTTGCACTTGTATTCGCTGATCATACTGGCGCCACATAGCTTTCCACAGACCGACCTATCGCGTTATATGTGGTCAACAAGGTATTTTTATCTGCACCACAAGTGCTGCCGGCTTGTTGACCTTGTTCCTACATCTCAGCTTGTCCCAGATAGTTAAGGTATGTGCGGACGACATGAACATGCTGTCGAATGTGATCCTTAGAATGTTGGGTTAATTTGTAGTCGGAATTCTGCTAGTATCGACCATGACCCTGTACTAACCTCTGCCGTCCATGTGGTTAAAGAGTGGCTAAAAAACGAATTCTACAAAAGTTGTGAAAGTTGGATCGGATTTTGATATAGCTCCGATAGGCCGATTTTTGGTATTTTGACCATATATAACTATATCGAAATCAGAATCGATTTTCACAATTTTTCACAATTTGGGGTATGAGTTCCAATTAAAGAAAAATTGTTTATAAGGGTCGGTCTAGTGGTCATAGATTTAGTGACGTATATTTATTTGAATATTCCTTGGGTGGAAAAAGGTGGTAAGATAAGTCAAATAGGAGTTCAGACTTTCACAAAGGACATCAGGGAAGGTACCTGACACAAAAGTCATCCACATACGTTACGATCTCAATGCTGTATGGGTTAAACAGTTCCGGAGGTATCACCCCACCTTGGGGAACTCCCTGTTTCACCCTACGGGGCTTGCACTTTTTGTTTCTGAATTCCACCTATGATTTTCCAACGTTTCAAACTTGGCTAGAGGGTTGTCTGGGCGATGTCCTCAACCAGCATGGAATGCTTGACAGTATCAAAGACTTATGACAAGTCAAGAGCCACTATCACTGTTGTATAACACGGCTTACTCTAGTTGAGTCCTCAACTAATATGTGTGGAGATGGCGTGTTGCGCCGTTATTGTGCTGTGGATGGTGATGATCAGCATGCTGATGACGCTGGTGAGGACTAAAGCCTCAAGGGTCTTTGTTACGGTGATAAAACCGAAATCGGTCCGTAGCTTTGCTAGCATACTTGCCTGGCTTCAGTAGCGGGACCACTCTGTCATTTTCCAGACATAGGGAATGATGTGGTTGACTAGCGACAGGTTGCGAATTTTAGTGCGATATTCGACCGCCGGCATATCCTGCTGTTTCAGCATTACCATGGAGATTCCATCAGGGCCCAACGCTTTCGATGATTTAGTGATCCGGATGACATTCGCAACATCATCCATTGTAAATTGTGATGGTTCATCCTCGACATGAAGATATCTAATGAGACATAGACTCATGAAATCTGCTATATCCTAGTACTTACCCCGGAGTCCAATGTAATTAAATACAATTTCAGGGATTGAAACAACAACGGCTGGTGTAATGTGCTGCGTACACGCAGCTGTTGGAGGAATTGCGGGGGAGTCGTGTTCACGCAGCATGCAACAACCTAGTTCCTGTCGTAGTCCGCGGCATAGACGAGTCCAAAACAACCCCAGAGATGCACCCACTACCGGCATTTATTGCATCTCACCAAAGTTTGAGTGTGGTGCTTGCGAATGCTACAAACTAAGCACATATAAATTTGTCCTGGGCTCCGTCCTGGCACGGACCAAAAGAATCCGGAACAGGCATTCCGGGATATACTGCTCCCAACACAGAAAAACGATACAAATACAAACATGTGAACACTGAGGTGGCAGCAGCTGGTCGGAACATGGGTGTTGTGTGGTTCCAGGTCAATACGGAATCGAAGAACCGCCACCGTGGGATGGACATTTCTTGTCGCAAGCAGCTGGCGTGAATCGGCTAACTTATTCTATATGTTATCATGGAGGGTATAATTATATTTTTCATTCGAGTTGTAACTTATCGAAATATTCGTTAAGACCGTATAAAGTATAATCGGTAAAAATTCTAAGCGAAATAACGATGTGTGTCCGTCCATCTGTCTATTAAAATCAAGATGCAGCTCGTAATATTTAAGAAAGAGCTTTATAATTTGGAACAGAAGTATAGTAATAGATACTCCCAGGGTAATTGGTATTGAAAATAATGGCCCGATTTTCGGTTCTTGCCTCATTTTTCCCGAATTTACTGAAATTTAATCTTCTTTGGGGCTACAAAACAAGCGTCCATAGAACGGTTCCTCCGATTTTCGGTATTTTAAAGGTTTAGGCTCATTATCCCGCCAAAATGGCTGAAATTTGGTATTTAATCTTCGGTGGGGCCACAACACTTTCCCCCTGAAATTTGTCAATGTTGATCAACGTCTTTATATAGCTCCCTTAGAGCGGTACCTCCCGATTTTCTTTACTTTTAGGGTTCTAGACTCATTATCGCCCCGAAATGGCTGAAGTGAGGTATTTATTTTTCTTAGGGGCTACAAAACTTTCCGCTGGAAATTTGCCGGTGCAGGTCCAAACTTTGCCTCAGAAATGTGCCTGTGCAAGTTCACATCTTGATATAGCCCACATAAAACGGTACCTCAGAATCTTGTTGGGTCAACAAAGTTTTCCCCCAGAAATTTGTCGATGCAGGTCCACATCTTAATATAGCCCCCATAGAACGGTACCTATGAAACTGTATCTCTGGTTTATCCCTATTTTGAAGGTATTAGCCACATCATTCAACCGAAATGGCTAAAATTATTTACTCTTCGTTGTGGAAAAAAAAACATTTCTGCGGAGGTAGTTGTGGGAGGGTATAGGTCCAAGTTTTTGTATAGTCCCCATTGTACTTTCCTATTTTTGGCATTTTCAATGTTAAAACCACATTATTCAACAGAAATAGGTGGAATTTAGTATTAGCCGAGGAGTTTTAAAATACCCCCCGATTTACTGTATATTGAAGTTTTTAGCCAAATTATTTAACAGAAGTTAGTAAAATTTGGAATTTTGTAAACTTTAGAGCTATAGGTGTATGTATGGTAAACCACCTATAGAACGGTACTGCTCGATTTTTGATCATTTTAAAGTTTAGGCACATTATCAAAGCGAAGTAGCCGAAATCTGGTTTCAATATAATTTATGGTGAGGGTATAAAAAGTTCAGCCGTTCTGCTATTTTCACTTATTATACCCTATACCACAATGTGGAAAAGGGTATTATAAGTTTGTTTTCGTAAAAATTCATGTAACACCGCGAAATATTCGTCGGAGACCCCCAATGTGGTATACCATTCTTCATATCTCGACGAGATAAAGCGATTTTGAGATGTGTGTCCGTCCGTCCGTGTGTCCATTATAAATTGTAAACACGCTCCAGGCCGCAATTATGGACCGATCGTCACGAAATTTTGTATGGAGGTCGGGTTCAGATCAGAATAGATCCCTATTCTTATTGGTGATAATCGTGAAATATTTAGCGGGTGAAATGGACCAAAAACATAATATTTATCCAATTTTCTAGCGGCTCTGTAGGTCTCAATAATAGTCCGATCAACGCGTAGTTTTAAATAAGGTAAGAGTATATCACAAAGGAGAACCTTGCAATTTGAGATGGCGATCGGATAATATTTAGAGGGTTAAATGAACCAAAACTTTTGTGTAAAAATTGTGAAAATTTTTAATATACAGCTTATATCTTAATTCCTGGAAGTGACATTCTGGACAAGTGAGATATACTTGAAAGTGGAACGCTTGACCTTTCAATTGATGCCAATTATGTTGGTGTGCATGATCAGATAACAGAGTTACAGCCCAATATATTCCGTTATTTGTTTGTAATGTAATATTAAACTCGCTAGAAGTCGCAATTATACATCAATAGTCACGAAATTTTGCACCGGGTAAGAGTATAGGTCGAAAAAGATGCCTACAATTTTGAATGATGATCTGACATTCTTTAGCGGGTGAAATGGACCATTACTTTTGTATGAAAAATATAAAAATTTTATTTTTGGTCGATATTTTAACTCCTTGAGGACATATATATTTCGCAAAGTAGCCTACATATGGAAAAAACTACTGACCTTTCCTCTGATGTAAATTGTAATAAAGTGTTTGCTAGATATATAATGGGTTCTGTGTAGAGAACCACATTTTTATCCCATGCTACTCATTGTCTCCAAAAGTTTATGTGACACCACGAAATATTCGTCCTAGACCCCTTATTTGGTATGCCGAAATTCATATCTCGACGAGATAAAGCGATTTAGCGATGTGTGTCCGTCCATTAAAAATTGTAAACAAGCTTAAGGCCGCAATTATGGATCGATTGTAACGATTTTTTTAAGGAGGTTGGGTTCGGGCCAGAATTGAAATGATTAGTTTTTGGTGATGATCGTGAAATGTTCAGGGGATGAAATGGACCAAAAACAAAATTTTAACCAATTTTGTAGCGGCTCTGTAGGTCAAAATAATAACCCGCAAAATTTTAAACAAAGTTTGAGTTTATGATGAAGAAGAAGCGTACAAACAACGTGAAGATCAGATAATACTTAGCGGGTTAAATGGACTGAAACTTTTGTGTGAAATTGGTACAAATTTCAATAACGTAGCGGTTAAACAACGGAAGTAGTAGTACTACATAAGTGGGTTTCATTACATTTTAGTTTGTGTGAACTAAATTTTCCTTTCCTGCTACAAAAATGTCTTTGTCATGCTAGATAACTTTTTGGTTTTGGTCATAAGTATTATACATTACATCTCTGATATTTGATAATTAAATTTTCACAATCATTGAAAAGAAGTTCCGTGGAGAGCGATTGTCCAGGGATAGTGGTATAGGGTATCCCATGGTCGGCTCCGTCCGACTATAGACTTTTCTTACTTGTTTTTTTTTTTTAAGTAAACTGGTGAGATGTTCACAATATTTTGAACAATAAAATTATATAGTTACTCAAGTACATACTGAAATGAATTTCTGTGTTCACCAGAATTTCTAAAATTGAATAGAATTCCTTTTCAAATATCATTAATTTTATTTAAACCACACAAAAATCTATTATCCACAACAAAATACCCGAGTTTTAATTACATTATTAGGAATTATTTAATTTAACGCATATCAAATGATAAGCAAACAAAAATATGATCATTAATCATTCGTCCAGAGAGGTAGCACTGGACCGAAATCCAATGGCTTGGAACAAATGGTAAATAAAAGTGTTGTAAAGACAACAGGAACTGTCAAAACAATGCCACGACATCATTCAACATAAGGCGCACCAATAACGCAAAACATCATTAAAAAGGGATTCGTAACCATAACAACGAACAAACGAACACCCATGCCGCTGTTGCCATGTTTTGGCGAAACATTACAAACAAATAATCATTTGTACAAATAGGCATTCAAAGAATATTTAATAAATGAACTGAAAACATCTTTTTTGATATGTAACACGGAAAATCGGTAAGAACAGCAACACCACTATCAACTTTGGTATGAAATTCCAGCAGGTCAATAATGATGTGGTATTCAATGGTTCTGCAATGACCTATGTATATGGGTAAGCATTTCAGTACTATTAGTAAGATACTGAAATGAAGCTAATTAAGAACCCTTTTAATTTTAGGAATTCCTGTATCAATAGAACGGTTACAGGTATAGTTTCCAAATGTTGTCAAAATTTCATATTTCTAGTCAACTGTTGGATTGAGAATCTTAAAACTATGGAAGAGTCATCATCATTAGAAAAAAATGTTTAAAAAATCCACGTATATTAGAAAGATATTATTTAAAGATTCCACGTTTCCCACTAATAAATTAAAGTTGTTTTAACAAAATATTAAAACAACGACTATGGGATTGAGCCTGACTATTTTGAAAAACAAAATAGAAGTCGTCATCCCAAATAAAAACGCCAACCCTCCTAATTGTGAGACCGGGCACAGTCGAAATGTTGTCTATTGCTGTAATATGCAATACCAACAAATTAGTTATGTGTTTTTCGCTGAGAATGAACGAACGCATAGCCGTGGGAAAGATTTGGTTTTGTTTGCAAGTAAAGTTGCTCGAATTTAGGTATTGCCAAAGAAATTCTCGATCAGAGTGTTTCTTTTCACACGTATCTGTTTGAGCGGGCAATTGGCACTTGGGTATAAAAGGTTTCTTGTTGAAAACCAAGAAACAAGGGAACTGATGAAGATCTGTGGCGAGATCTGAAACTATAGTCTTCCCTGCCTTACTCCTTGGTAAACATCGCCAATTTTTTCCCAATAATAAATTAAAGTTGTTTTAATAAAATATTAAAACAATGACTATGGGATTAAGCCAGACTATTTTGAAAAACAAAATAGAAGTCGTCATCCAAAATAAAAAACGCCAACCCTCCTAAAAAATATTTAAAAAATCTCGTTTATTAGAAAAATATTATTTAAATAAAAAATAATTACAAAATAACTTACAGTGTTTTATTTATAAATGAATAATTTTATTCATAGTGAATAATTTTTCATGATGAAATCTATCAAATAAAACGCTTTCCGTTTAATATTGTCACAATTTTTGATTCAAATGCAAGCGTTTTATTAGAGAGATTCCATCATATATATAGTTTTAGTGCATTTATAAATAAAACACTTTAACTTAATTTTTTAGTTTTTTTTTTATTTTCCACTTTTTAGTAATTAAATTTGTTGACCACTGAGAACCTCATAACCAAATTAGGCCAAAAATATAGAAAATAACTTTAAAATGCCTGAAATCGGGTAATACCTTTAAATGATCACGGTTATTGGAAAAAATTCGTTAAAAATCCACGGTTATTGGCAAAAATTCTTAAAAAGTCCACGTTTATTATAAAAAATTTATTGAAAAAATTCTTTAACAAGTAAAAAAGTATCAGTCGGCTTTGCCGACAGAGATATACCCTCAGCCTGTGTATATTAAAAAAAAAATTCCCAAAATACGTTTGAACCGAAAACAATGTTGATTAGGATTAAAGATCAAAAGTTTTGAGGAGGAGATACTAAAAGGAATGGATCGACATTGACCGTTATGGAAGTGGATCTCCAGCCACAACATATGGTGCCATAGGATGTTTTTACACTCTTCAGGCTGTTTGCTCAAGAAGTATGGACTTGCCCCTAAAAAAATTTTACCATCGTAATTGAGGCAACGAATGCAAGTTGTCTCAACAAAAATCAAAGTGATTCGATATCAGGTCTTAAAGTGAACTTATCCGAAATTTTGTGTGTGTGGTACCAGATGGAGTGGACAAATATAGTCCATATTTGAACCTGATCTATATCTGGTAGATATATTAGGAAGTGTAAAGTATAGACCAATTTGGCAACTACCTTCAAGAGTTACCGTACGAACAATTTTTCCGAACATTTTTGAACTTTTGTGGGTGAGGTTCCTGAAAGAGTGGACCGATATGGCTTATCTTCAAACTTAAACTATGTTTGGACAAAATATTACTAAGGCCAAATTTTGGACCGAATCGACAGTTCCGTTCGAGAGTTATCTTGCGCTCCAACCACCTCACACGGTGTCATAGGGGTTTTTTGTTGCAACTTTCAGGCTATTCTCTCGGGAAGTATGGACTTGCCCCTGCTGAAACTTGTACCGTCGTATGGAGGGCAGTGAATACAAGTTGCTAAAACAAAAATCAAAGCGATTCGAGAGTTGGCCCTAAACTGAACTTTTCCGAAATTTTGTGTGGGAGGTGCCCGAAGGAGTGGACCGATTGAGTCCATATTGAAACCTTATCTAAGTCTGGTACACATTTCACGATGGGCAAAGTATGGACCAAATCGGTTACTCCCTTCAAAAGTTATCGTGCGCACAAATTTTCCGAACATTTTCGAACTTTTGTGGGGGAGGTACCGGAAGGAGTGGACCGATATAGCCCATCTTCGAACTTAAACTAAGTTTGGATAAAATATTACGAAAGCCAAAATTTGAACCGAATCGGTTTATCCGTTCGAGAGTTATCGTGCGCTCCAGCCAGACAGACGGACGGACATTGCTCAATCGACTCCAAATTGTCTGAAACACATTTCGTCCAAACATACTTGGGGTCTAAAACCATTATTTCGACGAGGCACATTTGACCTTCATAGCCTAAAGCTGAAAACACATACAACGTTTGAGTAAAGTTTTGTGTTGTTTTGGCCGTTTTTACACTGTTGGGCATGATGCCGAAAATTTCAAATTCATTTGAAATATATGCCGGCAAACACATCAACGCCGCACTTTGATGTCGCCGTCGCCCTGTTGTTGTTGTTTTTTGTCAAAACTTTACTGAAACGTTGTATGTGCTTTCAGCTTAAAGGATGAGGGTATAAAAATCTATGTTTATTGAAAAAATTCTTTAAATAATCCACGGTTATTGAAAAAAAATCTTTAATAAGTCCACGAATATTATAAAAAATTTATTGAAAAAAATCTTTAAAAATCCATGTTTATTGAAAAGTTCTTTAAAATCTGTGTTTATTGGAAAAAATCGTTAAAAAATCCATGTTTATTGAAAAAATCTGTAAACAATCTACGTTTATAAGAAAAAATCTTCAAGAAATCCGTGTTTATTTAAAAAAATCTCTAAATAAAAAATCGTGTCAAAAAATCCCTGTAATTTATATAAAAAAATCTTAGAAAAATGCACTTTTGTTGGGAAAAAAAAATCGTTAAAAATCCACGTTTGTTGGGAAAACCCCTTTAAAATCCACTTTTGTTGGGAAAAGTTTGTTGCAAAAATTTATTGAAAAAAATCTTTAAACAATCCACGTTTGTTGGAAAAAAATCTTTAAAAAATCCACGTTTGTTGGAAAAAAATCTTTAAAAAATCCACGTTTGTTGGAAAAAATCTTAAAAAATTCAAATTTGTTGGAAAAAATCTTTAAAAAATCCATGTTTGTTGGAAAAAATCTTTAAAAAATCCATGTTTGTTGGAAAAAATCTTTAAAAAGCCCATGCTTTTTGGAAAAAATCTTTATACAAATTCACGTTTGTTTTAAAAACTATTTTAAAAAACCACGCTTGTTCGAAAAAAAATTAAAAAAGTCCACGTTAGTTGGAAAAAATCTTTAAAAAATCCACGTTTATTATAAAAAAAATAAAAAAAAAATCCTTAAAAATCCGTGTTTATTGAAAAAAAAACTTTAATATCCATGTTTATTGAAAAAAATCTTTAAAAAATCCACGTTTATTGGAAAAAATATTTAAAGAATCCATGTTTATTGAAAAAATTCTGTAAAAAATCTACATTTATAATAAAAAATCTTATTGAAAAGTGTTTAGTGAAAAAAATCTACGTTTATGAAAAAATCGTATTAAAAAAGTCAACGTCTTTTATAAAAAACAAAATCTTAGAAAAATTCTCGTTTATTGGGAACAATCCTAAAAAAATCCAAGTTTGTTGGGAAAATCTTAGAAAAATTTTCGTTTATTGGGAAAAAACCTTTAAAAAATCGACTTTTGTTGGAAAAAATCTTTAAAAAATCCAGGATTGTTGGAAAAAAATCTTTAAAAAATCCACGTTTGTTGGAAAAATCTTTAAAAAATCCACGTTTGTTGGAAAAAATCTTTAAAAAATCCACGTTTGTAGGAAAAAATCTTTAAAAAATTCACTTTTGTTGGAAAAAATCTACGTTTGTTGGAAAAAATCTTTTAAAATTCCATGTTTGTTGGAAAAAATCTTTAAAAAATTATTTAAAAAATCCACGCTTTTTGGAAAATATCTTTAAAAGTCCACGTTTATTGGAAAAAATCGTTAAACAATCCACGTTTATTGAAAAAATCTTTAAAAGATCTACGTTTGTTGGAAAAAATCTTTAAAAAATCCATGTTTGTTGGAAAATTTTTTTTTAAAAAATCTACGCTTTTTAAAGAGATCTTTAAAAAAATCCACGTTTGTTGGAAAAAATGTTTAAAAAAGCCCACGCTTGATGGAAAAAATCTTTGAAGAATCCACGTCTGTTGAAAAAATTCTTTGGAAAATCCGCGGTTATTAGAAAAATAACTTAAAAAATCCACGTTTATTAGAGAAAATTCCTTAAAAAATCCACGACTTTTAGCAAAACAAATCATAGAGCTGATGGCCTTTGTAGCTAATGATCCTGTACTCCTTGTAATTATCCTTATATTAACTATAAGTATAATTGCGAATAAATAAATAAATAAATCTTAGAAAAATTTACTTTTATTGGGAAAAAGATATTTAAAAAATTCACGTTTATTGGAAAACAAATCTTTGGAAAATCCACGTAACATAAAACGCTGGTACGAATAAGGAGAATTATCCTCAATAGGACGTCAATGTTAGATAGTTAAATTCTGATTAGATTGCTATAATTGCCAACAGTAGGGTTCCGCAAAACAAATGTAGATTTTCCTTGTAAATCTGGAATTTTATCATTATACAAGCAACACCAACATTATACAATATCAACCGACAAGAAATTACTAAACACTTAAATACATTCTGTAGAACATCATTAATAACAAAACGCAACAAGAATTTGTGAAAAATTAATGATCTGCACTTCAAATTCAACGGCAAACTCAAGCCAAACGTTTGTATAAAAGTTGTGAAGTGCAACTTCCCACCGTATCGGAATCGAACGCAAATCTAAATAAAAGAAAACACCCAAAGAAATGATGATCTGTTTTTTTTTGCTTGCGATCCGTTACGTATCCGAATATGTTTGCCTGCCAAGAAGTCTGCCAGTAGTCAGTCCGTCATAATGGAGAGGGCAGTGAGTCAACAAGCAGATTCCCGACATATTTAAGTGCATAATGAACTGTGTGCTAACTACTTTTGCCACACCACACATCTGAACACATTACGAATTGGAATCCTTAAGAGGAAAATTAATGAACTTTTGTTGAAATATCAACGAAAACATCATTAGTGGGCCCACAATTGAAGACTATGAATTGATAAAACAAACAGAAAATGCAACAACAAACAACGCAATAAAATAAAACAAACCATAACATTAATACAACAGCACAACACGAAAATAACATCATTAACAAATTGAAAAACATTTAGTGAAATTCGGCAGTTTTCAGTGTGGACGATCCCAGCCCAAAATTGTGACGTAGTCTTCAACACTCGCCAAAAAACAGAAATTAATTGAAAACTGAATAATGGGTGGATGCTTTAGCTCGAGTCACAATGTCTACTTCAGAAAGGCATCGAAATTTAGTATTTCCCCTTTAATGCCAGACTGCTTGTTGCTGTTTTTTGTTTATTTGTTTGTGTGCTGTTATGTATAAACCGGCCACTTGTACAAATCTTTGATACAAGTGATTTCTAGTTTAGTATTTAATTAATGTACAGGCATAGTGCTAATGACGATTTCTACATATGCAAGTGTTTGACAAATTGTTTAATGGATTGATCCACTTGGAGCTTTGAAAATACAACTTTTATGCTAGAAATTTCCAGAATAAAAATACAAAAAGGCAGACTTCTAAATACATTCTTAGAATAAGAAATATTGATGGGCTCATAGAAAAATGCAATTTATGGCCCAAGGAAAATTTTATTTTGGTTCATTTTTTGGACCAATCAAAATATGTATAAACATACATACATATATGTCCATCTACATTTGATTGCCTATTCGACTGTCTGTAAATCGAAGTTTTAATCGGGCCGACCCCACATCGTATATACAAATGTACATATCCTTGATAGGGCGACGCACAGTGCGAAATATGAGCACTTTGGCGGAACTTTACGAATAACATTTAAAGTAAAGAGCGTAGATTCCTAAAATTTTGCAAAAATGTTTCTTATATTATTGGGTATTGTGGGCCACATAGGCCCGCGGTTTCCCGTAGCGTACATGTAACGGCGGCTGTCGTTTTTACGTTTTACATTTACTTTTCAATCGATTTTTCTGCAAATTGGTATATTGAGTTTTCAGCGGATAGCAAACTTATGTACAAAATATTTTCAATATAGGTTCGCGTTTTGGTATAGACCCCATTGAACGGTACCAGTCGATGGGACATATTTTAAATGTTACAGACACATTTTCCAACGTATTTGGTTGTATTTTGACATTTTATGTTCTTCGTAGATAGAAAACCTCTGTGCGAAATATTAACATCGTAGGTACGCGTTTTTGGTATAGCCCCCATATGACGGGTTCCATCATATTAGGTATTTTAAATGTTGAAGACAAAAATTGCAACAGATTTTGGTGCAAATGTAAATTTTAAGATGTTGGCGAATAAAAATCCTCCTCACATAAAAGCTGTCAACATAGGTCCACTTCTGGGTGAAGCCCCACAACCCTACACATCCATTAAGGTGTAAAATGTCAATAACTGTTTGTTTTCATTTGTACCTATAATGTTTATCGGTCTATTTAGCCGGTCTGTGCTATTTATTTTATTAATAATGTCTCTCAGATCAAGTTCAGGTTGGAACTGCATTACTATTTTTAACGTACATTGGTATTTGCACCACAGCATTAAAAAATGTTGCACTATATATAAATTACCAACATTTACAGGTCAAAACTATTAAAAATTGCGAGAGGATTCTTAATTTAACAGAAATCATCATTTGTTAATATTAGTGAGTCCATTTCTTCAAAACACAGTCAACAATGGCGTTCATCGCCGCGTTTATCTTCCACTTTCGAAAATGCAATTAAATGAAGTTTCCGAAGTCATTTTAAAAAACTTTAATTTCTCCGAAGACCGCACGTTACCGCAGCTGTTTTATGGCTTTGCGAACAGAGGAGACCCTAATCTTTCAGATCATATATATCTTAAAACGTGAATGTACGGGAATCACTTTTGAAATATCCACGGAAAATAAAAACAAGTAAAAAAGCATTAAGTTCGGCCGGGCCGAACTTTTCATACCCTCCACCATAAAATATTCATTCCTGTCCCCAACTTTAAGTGAGTACGTTAAAATGTCAGATAATGAACATAAAATGCTTCATTCAGGAGGTCCTTTTTTATGGTGCCTATATTAAACTGTTGACAATTTTTGGTGGGCTAGAAATTGGGAGGTACTGTTATATAGGGTTATAATAAAACATGGGCCTATGTTGACAGTTTTTGATGGGAGCCTTTAATGTCAAATAGCTCCTAATTCGGTTAAAAAATTTAGCTAGAATCCTCAAAATATCGAAAATCGGTACATAACGTGGGAACTTCAAATGTCATTAACAGCTAGTTCGGAGGTATCTGGGCTATACGAAAATATGAACTTAAATGAACAAATTACAGAAAGTTCGTCCAAAAAATAAAGCCAATGTACGGAAAATCGGGAGGTTTGTTTTGTGGCTATACAAAAACATGGACCTACGTTCGCTTAAAAATTTTAAGTAAAATCCTCAAAGTACCGAAAATCGGGAAGTATCGTTATATTGGGGCTATGTTGAAAATTGTTGATGCAGTGTGTGGTGACCACTTCAACCTTCAAATGTCAAATTACAGTTAGTTCTGTTAAAAATTTTAGATAAAATTGCCAAATTACTGAAAATTGGGAGGTACCGTTACATGGAAGCTATATCCGAACATGGACTTATGTTGGCAATTTTTGATGGAGAGGTGTTGTGACCACTAAGAACTTCAAATGTCAAATTACTGCTAGTTCGGTTTTATATTGTAGGTAAAATCATCAAATTACTGAAAATCGGGAGGTACCGTTATATGAGGGCTTTCTTGAAAATTTTTGGTGGAGAGGTGTGGTGACCACTAAGAATTTCAAATGTCAAATGTTCAAATTACAGATAATTCGGTTTAAACTTGTAGGTAAAATTCAAAATACCTGAAATCGGGCCGTAACGTTATATGGGGGCTATTCCAAAACATGAACCTATGTCCACTAGTTAAAAAGGTTCATTGTCATTTAAGAACCCTAAATGTCAAATTATAGCTATATCGGACTGAAAATGTAGCTAAAAACGTCAAAATACCGTAAATCGGGGGGTACCGTTATATGGGGGCTATACCAAAACGTGGACCTATGTCCACAAGTTTTGTCACATAAGTTTATTGACATTTAAGAACTTCAAATGTCAAATTATAGCTTCATCGGTCTGAAAATGTAGCTAAAAACGTCAAAATACCGTAAATCGGGGGGTACCGTTATATGGGGGCTGTACCAAAACGTGGACCTATGTCCACAGCTTTTGTTATATAAGTTTATTGATACTTAAGAACCCTAACTGTCAAATTATAGCTACATCGGTCTGAAAATGCAGCTAAAAACGTCAAAATACCGTAAATCGGGGGCTACCGTTATATGGGGGCTATACCAAAACGTTGACCTATGTCCACAAATTTTGTTATATAAGTTTACTGACACTTAAGAACCCTAAATGTCAAATTATAGCTACATCGGTCTGAAAATGTAGCTACAAACGTCAAAATACCGCAAATGGGGGGGTACCGTTATATGGGGGCTATACCAAAACGTGGACCTATGTCCACAAGTTTTGTTAAATAAGTTTAATGACACTTAAGAACTCTAAATGTCAAAATATAGCTAAGTCGGTCTGAAAATGTAGCTAAAACCGTCAAAATACCGTAAATCGGGTGGTACCGTTATATGGGGGCTATACCAAAACGTGGACCTATGTCCACAACTTCTAATATATAAGTTTACTGACACTTAATAACCCTAAATGTCAAATTATAGCTAAATCGGTCTGAAAATGCAGCTAAAAACGTCAAAATACCATAAATCGGGGGCTACCGTTATATGGGGGCTATACCAAAACGTTGACCTATGTCCACAAATTTTGTTATATAAGTTTATTGACACTTAAGAACCCTAAATGTCAAATTATAGCTAAATCGGTCTGAAAATGTAGCTACAAACGTCAAAATACCGCAAATCGGGGGTACCGTTATATGGGGGCTATACCAAAACGTGGACCTATGCCCACAAGTTTTGTTAAATAAGTTTAATTACACATAAGAACTCTAAATGTCAAAATATAGCTAAGTCGGTCTGAAAATGTAGCTAAAACCGTCAAAATACCGTAAATCGGGGGGTACCGTTATATGGGGGCTATACCAAAACGTGGACCTATGTCCACAACTTCTAATATATAAGTTTACTGACACTTAATAACCCTAAATCTCAAATTATAGCTAAATCGGTATGAAAATGTAGCTACAAACGTCAAAATACCGCAAATCGGGGGGTACCGTTATATGGGGGCTATACCAAAACGTGGACCTATGACCACAAGTTTTGTTATATATGTTTATTGACATATAAGAACCCTAAATGTCAAATTATAGCCAAATCGGTCTGAAAATGTAGCTAAAAACGTCAAAATACTGTAAATCGGGGGTACCGTTATATGGGGGCTATACCAAAACGTGGACCGATATAGCCCATCATCGAACTTGACCTGCCTGCAAACAAAAGACGCATTTTCCCAAAATTTCAGCGTCCTATCTCCATTTTTGTGGATGCTAGAGTGATTACCACAGACGGACGGACGGACGGACGGACGTGCTCAGATCGACTTAGAATTTTACCCTCATCAAGAATATATATACTTTATAGGGTCGCAAATGAGTATTTCAATGCGTTACAAACGGAAAAACAAACTTAATATACCCTCCATACTATGGTGGAGGGTATAAAAAAATAGTTTGAAAACTTCAAAAAAGCACTTCTTTTCGATTAAAACTGCACGAAAACAATAAGAGCTTTTGCATTTTTTTAAGAGTAAAATATTATAATAGTTTTGTAAAATATTAGGAAAAATAAATTATGGCATACTGGCTTACCATTTGTCCGCGCCACGCTATTTTTTTAATTAATTCAAATTATATTTTTTAGAAAAAAAAATTATGAAACAAAAGTGCAACTTTCAGTGCAATTTTAAGTCGTTTCGCGGAGTAAATCGCCAAACTGAGTATGGGTCATTTGCAGTGGTGTACTTAGCTAGCGAATTCAATTAAAATTAAATTAATTTTATGTACTTTCGAAATTCGAGATGAGAGATACCAAGGAACGGTCCTGCCCGGCAAAGCCCAGGATTTATCTTGGTCCCTCTTTCATCTGAAGTGGACACTGACCTCCCCGTGGTGTCACCTGGGGAAATGCCTTTAACACCCGTTAAAGGTAGTGAGCTAACATGTGCCGCGCGTTCACCCATAGGAACGTTAAAAACTTGGGTTTGGGCGTCGGACTAGTAACCCTCCCCTAGAAAAAAACAGCCTACTATGAAAAACGAAATAAAAGAAAAACAAACACCTCTAAAATTGACAACCCCCGCAAACGTTTAAAGGACCATGATTTGCGAATATGTACCTGGAATGTTCGCACTCTTTATAGAGAAGGTGCAGTTTACGCATTGGCAGATGTACTCAAAAAGTACAAGGCCGACATTACTGCCATACAGTAAATACGATGCATTGGGAAAAGCGTCAGAACAACACCTAAAGGTGACGCACGACACAAAGCATGAGTGTGGTTGCGGTTTTGTAGTTGGTCGGAGGTTAAAACACCTGGTCTCCAGCTTCATCCCCAGTGAATGAAAGACTTGTTACAATGCAGATAAAAGCAAAATTCTTCAACATTAGCTTTATCTGCGCTTATGCTCCAACCGAAGACAAGGACGAACAGACTAAAGATATATTCTACGAGCGCTTAGAAGAAACATATGACCCTTGTCCTGCCCATGCCCATGCCCAACAGTCGGGAAATTCAGTCTCCATAGTAAAACGTCGAACAATGGAATGAGGCTGATAGACTTCAAAGCGGCAAAAACATGGCAGTTAGCAGTACCAGATTTGATCAAATCAAATTGATCAAATTGATCACGTTGTGAAAGAAGGAAGACATTCATCGAGCGTGTTGGATGTGCTATCGCTCCGAGAAGCCAACATAGACTCGGACCTCCACCTTGTTGCAGTAAAGGTGCGGCATATAGGGCTACTCTACAATCAGCTGCAAAGCGTAGCACACGAGAGATGTATAGGGAGAAAAGCAGAGAAAAGAAACGTCTTTTCCGCTGGAAAAAAGAGAGATGGAAAAGAGGGAGTGTGATAAAATCGAGATGTACAGGAGCCAAAATGAAGTCCGAAAGTTCTACCAAAGAGTAAAACTTCAAACTGATGGCTTTGGTACAGGCACATCCTCCTGTAGAGACTAGCTAGGTAATATGGTAACTAATAGAGATAGTGTGCTCAGGATATGGGAAGAGCATTTTTCCAAACTGTTGGTGTCCAATAGTAGCTAAGACGACGAAGATACCACAGATCCAATCCCAAAAGATGGGGTAAAGTCTGCAATAAACCGGCTAAAGAATAATAAGGCAGCAGGAGCCGATGGCTTACCAGCCGAGCTGTTAAAAACCGGAGGCGACACGCTGATGAGGTGTATGCATCAGCTAGTTATCATCATTTGGCAGGAAGAACGCGTACCCGTCTATTGGAACCGGATCATCCTGTGTCCCGTCCACAAGAAGGGAGATAAGACTGTATGCTCTAACTATAGGTGCATAAGTCTTCTTCATATTGCCTACAAGATAGTGGTCAACGAAATAATTGGACCGTACCAATGCGGCTTTAGACCTGGCAAGTGCACCATCGACCAGATATTTACCCTGCGGCAAATCCTAGATATTTGTCGATTATAAAGCAGCCTTCAACAGCCCCCAACGTTCAAAGGTATTCCAAGCCATGTCTGAATTTGGTATCCCCGCAAAGCTCATACGGCTTTGTAAAATGACTTTAACTGACACTCAATCTTCAGTTAAAATAGCAAAGGACCTCTCCGAAGAGTTTTATACCAAAAGGGGTTCCAGACAAGGAGACAGCCTTTCGTGTGATCTCTTCAACATACTGCTGGAAAAGGTCATACGAAAGGCAAACATTAAAGGATATGTCACAATCTACACCAATAGCCACATGTTACTTTCTTATGCTTACGATATAGACATCATAGGACGATGAATAAAAGAAGTAACAGATACCTTTGCGAAGATCGAAGGAGAATCTGCTAAAGTGGGTCTGGCAGTAAACGGTGAGAAGACCAAGTTGATGGTGTCGATGTGCAATGCGTCCATAGAGCTTGGACGAACTGTTGAAGTTGGTTTCTATAATTTTGAGGTATTCGTCTACCTCGACACCACCGTAAACACAACAAACAACATCGGTTGTGAAATAAAAAGAAACATTATATTGGCCAACAGATGCTACTTTGGTTTAAGTAAGCAGTTTAAAAACAAAGCCACATCTTGTCAAACAAAAGTAATACTTTACAAAACACTGATACTACCCGTGCTGATGATGGTTCCGAAGCATGGGTACTTGCACAAGCGGACAAGGCAATGCTTGGTGTGTTTGAGGGAAAATTCTTCGAAAGATATATGGATCAATCTGCGTTGATGGTGAATATCGACGTAGTATGAACCACGAGCTGTATCTGCTATACTACGACATCAGTATAGATAAACACCCGCCTTGAAGGTCGTGGATTCGATTCCGCGGCCAGGCAACATCAACGGTAGCAAAATACCCCTCAGTGATGTTGGCGACATTTCCTGAGTATTTCAGCCATATAAAACTTTTCTACGAGTACAGCAGACTACCCAGACCCTATTCAGTAACTTTTTAACAACTTTACTCATTGTTTATTTTACAACAATTTAATTTGTTTGTTTTGTAGTTGTTACAAAGAAATTTTAACAACTCTTCAATCGATAACAGTGCTCCCTTAAACACCAGTCTGTCCAGTAAAGGCCTTTCTCGCTGGAGCTAGACTCCTCACATGGAATGTAGTGGGGTAGCTATAAAGTGTGGAGGTTAGGCCGGGGCGATTTTTATGAAAAGAAAAAAATTTAAAGGGCCCGTCGCGTTTCTGATTCCTGGAACTGTTCTGAGAAAAAAAAAACTCTACTAGAGCATATGTCTACGGCGAAAATCGAGACTCCCGATTTTGACTTGGAGTTTTTTATGCACGTTTTTTGGCGTTTTTTGGATATGTTGGCATATAACAGCCAAACCATTGGTTTTTTCAATGATCTAATGCAATTTTTTGCTCAATACAATCCCAGGAATCAGAAACGCAACGCGCCCTCTAAGGTTTTTTAGTCGCTAAATCCACTGAAAAGAGACTCCCCTGAACATATTGGTAGCTGCCGTTCTGATTCCGACCACTAACTACCCCAACAAATTAGTTGTAGCGTTCGATAGCAGGCTTAAATCGTTCACGCAAGACACAGTAACTTGCGACTTGATCAGAAGTAGGAACAAGTCTCTGGCTAGCAGCACATAGGTTGCTGACAAAAAACCTTGTTGACCTATTACAAAAGGACTGCCAGAATCCCGCCCTAAGGACTACGGCCAGTGTCTCCTAATGACACTTTCAACCTAGTAGAAAAGATTCCCCCAACTAGGCGCGTCAGCAGAGATCCATTCACACTGATGGAGTTACACAGGCAGTACAAAGGAACCGTGTGAATGCCTTACTCGGAGACTACCCCCATTTATCGGAGCAGAAGAATGAATGTATGCTGCCAAGGCAAAAAACACGAGTCGTATTACCCCAATTAAGATCAACCAAACCACTAAACTACATGTTTCGCACTTGGTGAGGGTGCTCATCAGGTCAGGTGGAGCAGTGGAGGGACTATCAAAAAAAAAAAACGCGGTCAAAGTTCAATTTTTTCGATTTTGCTTGAAAATCGCAAGTACTACAGAAATGGGATTAGAGCAAATGTTGTAGCAGTGAAAATTCTCTACAGGATTAACCTTTTACCATTTTTGAGATATAGAAGTTCAAATTGGGACAATGCACTGACTGTATCGTCTACTTATAAAACAATGTAATGAAGGGTGCACCTTACCCAACTTTAAATAAAAACCGCTTACACCTGGGAAGTTTTTGCGGATTCTGAAACAGCAATGTTCATAAATGAGAAAAATCCAAAAACAAGAAAAAATCGCTTAAAGGATTTTGAAATAAATCGCGGACAAAGTTCACATTTTTTAGGTTTATTTCAGGTTTTCAGGATTTTGCTTGGAAACGACAATTGCTATCGAAATAAGACTAAGGAAATGTTGTAGAGGATTTTCTCTGCTACAACATTTTCCTTAGTCCCATTTCCAAACCGAATTGCCGCTTCCAAGCAAAATCCTGAGAACCTTAAAATGTGAACTTTGCAATTTCCAAGCAAAATCGCGAAAACCTAAAAATGTGAACTATGTCCGCGATTTATTTAAAAATTTCTCCAGCGATTTTTTCTTGTTTTTTGATTTTTCTCATTTATGAACATTGTAGTTTCAAAATCGCAAGAACTTTCCAGGTGTAAGCACCTTTCATTTAAAGTTATATAAGGCGCACCGTGAACAAACATATACATACTTCTTAAAAAAACTTTTACTTATTTTACTTATTTTTTATACCCTACACCACTATGTGGGGAGGTTTTTATAAGTTGGTTTTGGCCAAAAAGTTTGTAACGCATCGAAATAATGGTCGTAGACCCATACTTATATATACCAAAATGAATGTCTCGACGAGCTGAGTCGATCTGGCTATGCGTGTCCGTCCGTCTGTCCATCTAAACCTTGTAATCAAGCTACAGGTCGCAATTTTGATCGGATCGTCACCAAATTTTGGGTGTTGATAAGGGTCCAGGGGAAGAAGCCTATTGATTTTGCTGATGGTCCGATAATATTCGGAATGAGCAAAAAACTTATTTGGAGAAAAAAAGTCAACGTTTTATTTCAAAGCAAATATCTTCGCATCTATAAGGGGTATATCGAAAGCAAAACCTGCTAATGAAAGTAAAAAAAATCACAATTAGAACGATGTATACTATGTTGTCGTAGGTGGTCAAACAACGAAGATATCGCAATAGTTGCTAATACAATGATGCAAAATAGGTTGGTTTAGGCGGCCAAATAACGGAGATATAGCAATAGTCGGTAATACATCCCATTTTTCAATTTTTTCCAAATCACGCTACATGTCGCAATTTGATCACGAAATTTTGGGGGTTAATGGGGGTCCCACAGAAGAGGAAGCCTATTGATTGTGGTGACAGTTGGATAATATTTAGGGGTGGGAATGGGGAAAAATTCATGTGGAGATAAATTCAAAGTTTAATTCTTTGTGAATATATCGGGTTCTAGTAGACGTATTCCAACGACAAGGCCTGTCAATGGAAGAAGAAAATATTACCTTTAAATTGGTCTAAAGTAGGTTGGCGAAGGTGGTCAAACAAGGGAGATACCACAATAGTCGGTAATGCATCCAATCACACACAGGTCGGTCCAATCACGCACAGGTCGGATAGTCACGAAGTTTTGGTTGCTTATGGGGGTCAACGAGAGAACTCGGATTATTTTCCCTAAAAGAAATGTTTACCAGTGAAATGTTTACCAGCTTATGCACAGGGGTAGTGGTGTAGGGTATCACATAGTCGGCCCGTTCCGACTATATAGCCTTTGCTCACTTGTTTATTATTCTAAAAAAGTAATTCCCTTTAATAAATTATTTTGATTTTAACTTGTCAATTATAAATGTACACTGTTCTAAGAAATGTGCAATGCATGAAATATTGCAAAAATAACTGCTTTAATGAACATACATACAGATTTGGCAATTTGAAACATTAGCTTGAGTGATTATACAGCTTAGGGTTATATTCAGTTAAATCTAAACATAATTAACAAAGAATATAGAATTTAATTACGTAAAATCTTATTGAGAATGTTCAGATAACTGTAGAAAGACTACCGATAAAACAACAATAAGGAATCGCTTCGTATGTTAACTCTCACAAATATAAATGATAAGCTCTCATTTACAACCATTTATGCTTTTTTTCCCTTTCAATATTTTTGATTTGATAAATGATGTGCTAAACAAATCATTCTTTTGTATCGGCAACAAAACGCAATAAAAACAAGAAGCAAACGCCAAAACCACGAAAAGAAATCATTAAAGTGAAGTGGTAAATAACAAATGACAGATCGATTGATTTGACGCTTAGCACTAAACGCCTCATGCTACCAATATAAAATATTGGGCATAGTACAACAATGTTCGATGTTATGATCATTAACATCATACCAATTTACGTGTCTTTTTTTGCTCGTAAACGAATACATACGGGGAAAAGTGCCATACAGGGTCGCAATAAGTATGAGAAATGGAAAGGTGATTTATAAAGAAGGCCTGTGGTTGTATTCTAGTATTCTACAAATCTATACAAAAAGAAACTCGGTGGTAACTACAGGGCGAAGCAGGTTAACAATATTTAAGTTAATTAAAAAAATGTTCATACTGATAGTTTCAAGATATTTGATCGATTGACTCTTAAAATAACATAACATTTAAAATAGCCTATATTTTAGACTGCAATACCTCCACTCTCATATTTGTACACACTATTTCAAGTTCTTTCCTAGTGCCCCTAAATCCGCCACTGTCCTTTATTTATCAACAAAGAACCATAACCCCACCCATTTTATCTTCGAATACAACTTACTCCACTTTTACGCTTTATACAGTCCTTCCAAATGCTGACGCTGAATGCCTTGAGCAAAACTCAGAAACTTGTGTTGCATGAAAACCTATCAATCGATCGCTATAATGCAACGCGATCACGACTCATTAATTATCCTTAAATGGTATGTGGCGGCTGTGTAGCGCATATTTGTTTGCATGCTGGCTGGCGCATTAGCCCAACTTCTTTGAAATAGTTTCGCTTGAAATGTTAAAGTTCCTTTCGCTGGTACTGTTGCTGGTGGTGGTGTTATTGCTTTGGCAGATACTTGTGGCTGCCCTCGTTAAGTGAAATGGAAGAAAAAACAAAACTCCATTTATTCTTATGTTCCATTGATGCTGGCTGGCCAAACAACAACAGGTGTGCTGTGAATGGCTCATTTTTTATATTTCTAAATATTGATTGATGTCGTGTTTTAAGTTTGTACTTTTAGAAAGGTTTATTTTTAGTGCGGACTAGGATTTCTAGCTAAATGGTTTTTGAAAAATTATCTATTTGTTCAATGAGTGCAACTGAAGCGAATACTGCATAAGTGATTTTGGGTGAATTTATAAATAGTATCGTATTTCCGGACTTTTATGAAAAACAAATATTTCAAATGAGAAAGCAATATTTTTTCGAAACAATTCATTGTTGATATCGTCCAAATTTTTTGTTTAAATTTTGGGGGAACATTTTGGGACGAAAGATCAAAATATAGTAGCAAATGCCACAAAATGAGAGTAGTTAATGTATAGATGTTTTTGGAACCGCTCATGGCGCTATGGGCTAGGATATTGTTATAAATAAATATATAAATTAAAAAAAAAAATGATTCAGAGGAGAGGACATGCAATTGTTAAAAATGTGTAGGAAGAAACTGCAAAAATAATAATTGACACCACTTCGGTGTTTCCGGAGGGGGTACCTGAAGGGATGCCCCAACATAGTCCATCTTGGAACTGAATTTAGTTTTGGGAGCTATTTTAGCTGGTCCGTGTATGATTTTTACAAGGTGGTTTTTATAGAGCTTTTGGCACATTGTCTTATGAAGTACGGACTTGCCTCCGAAAAAATTTTACCTTTGTAAATATCAACAGGTGAGCCAAGGCTATAGTCGGGTCGGGGCTCACTATGTGATACCCTACACCACCACCCCTGTGCATAAGCTTTTGGCTCGTAAAATTCAAATTATTAAAATTGGGATAGCTTAGCGCCTTTGCTCTGAATGTCTTTATTAATACAGGTAAATTTTGTTGAAACGGATTTTAGTGCATCGTCAGTACAACTCAAATAAAAAATGGAAAAATGGGATGTACGCCAACCATCAATAAGCTTCTTTCTCTGTGAGACCCCCATCAACCCCAAAATTTCGTGAGGATGCGATCAAAATTCCGACCTGTAGTGTGATTGCACAAAAGATGGAAAAAGGGATGCATTAACGAATATTGGGATATCTCTGTTGTTTGACCACCTATGACAACCTACTTCACTTCGTTGTAAAGGTGATATTTTCTACTTTCCTTGCCAGGTTTTGCTTTGATATACCTCTTACAGAAGAGAGATATTCGCTTTGAAATAAAACGTTGGCCTCTTCTCCAAATAATTTTTTTCAAATTCCGACCTCTGAATAATATTCGACCATTACCAAAATCAATAGGTTTTTTCCTCAATGGGGCCCCCATTAACAACCAATTTCGTGACGATCCAATCAAAATTGCGACGTGTAGCGTGATTACAAAAAAATTAAAAAATGGGATGTATTACCGACTATTGCGATATCTCCGTTATTTGGCCACCTACGCCAACATGGTTTACATCATTGCACTGTGGTTCCGCCCGTGGCCAATTTATAGCGGTAATATGTCAAGTTAAGTCGAAGAAGTTGAGATTTGTATGAGGTGCCTTAAAAACAAAAAATAGATTCGCAAAGCATTCGTAGCTTATGAGTAAATTCTAAAAAAATTAAGAGGTAAATGTAAAAAAAAAACATATTGAAAATTCGTTTTCTAACTTCCTCAAAAATAAATTCTTTGTAAATGACTTTTTGTGCTATTTTTAATATCATTACTATAAATTTATGTTGTGTTTTACTAATGTTGGTCCCGTTAGGGCAAGTCCATATTTTTTTTAAAATACAGGGCAAAGTCTCTATTTTACTATAAAACATCCAGCTGCCACCTTGTAAGTTATTCCGTTTATACCACGCCTGTAAAATCGACAAAATTCAGAAAATCGGGAGGTACGTTTATATGGGAGCTATACCTAAACGTCGACCTATATTGAACATAGGAAAATTTGGCTAAAATCGTCAAAATATAAAAAATCGGGCAGTACCTTTATATGGGGGCTACACCCACATGTGGACCTACATTCATTAAAATTGTTTTTCTCTCGTTATAAAACTATGTTTAAAATTTCGAGGCCGTAGCTCGATTATAACTATTTTTGGCACTCCTTTCCCTACAAGTGGGACCACTGTGCATTGTAAAGATGGGATTTTCTACTTTCATAGTCGGTTTTTGCTTTTGGAAGTTCCCCAACCAAAACTGTGATATTCGTCATTATTATTAAAATCGCAAAAATTAAAAGTTGTGTTCTATTAGCGGCTATTGCGATATCTTCGTTGTTTGACCACCTACCACAACCTACGTTACATCGTTGCAAAGGTGATATTTTCTACATAATAAAATGTTGATTTTTTCTCCAAATAAGTTTTTTGTCCATTCCGACCCCTGAATATTATCCGACCATCACTAAAATCAATAGGCTTCTTTCCCTCCGGGATCTTCTTCAACATCCAAAATTTGGTGACGATCGGACTAAAATTGCGACCTGTAGCATGATTACAAGGTTTAGATGGACATACACACATATCCAGATTGACTCAGCTCGTCGAGACATTCATTTTGGTATATATATGTATAATTTCGATGCGTTGCAAACTTTTTGGCCAAAACCAACTTATATTACCCTCCCCACATAGTGGTGTAAGGGATAAAATATAAAATATTGCGAAGACCAAATCGAGTGGTCTGATCTAGAGTAATCTTGGGCCAGACATGAGATGAGGCACATTTTAAATACTTGTCGATACAATTAAATGTTTTTGGACGTGACCTAAACTATTGGCCCTAAAAGTTAGTTTGCGTGGAAGCTGTGGCTATATTTATGTAAGAAAATGAGTAAAAATGGGTTGAAGTAAACTTGTTTTTTCATGTTTTCTCTTGATTTGGGAGTAAACCACACTTTTCACAATTTTCCTGTCAAAGTAAAAGAAGACTAAATGGGGATGATCTCACTAATGTCTAACTTTTCAAAATTTGATCTGCATATACAATTAAATAATACTCACATTTTGAAGCCAGATTTTAAGTGTTTTTTGATATTTTCTTCCAGTCGCGTTCCAAACACGTTATTTAAACAATCACTTGTAGGATTGTAGTACTCGCGATTCTGACTTTTTATACCCTACACTGTGCATTTGTATGTAACATGCATAAAGAAACGAAATAGACCCATAGTTCCTTTTGGGGATATACATATCAAGCTTTTTGTAGAAAATTAACTTATGTTGAAACTGAGGTATGGGGTATTGTAAGTCGCGATCAGTTTTACTATATCATAACTTTTGACCGCATTTCGGTAAAATAAACTGTTTTAGCCCGATTCTTCGAGGGGTTTCTTAAAATAATAATTTGAGCGGAAGCTGTGGTCGTACTAATGTAAAAAAATCGGAAAAAATCGTTGAAATAAACGAGTTTCATTATGTTATTTTCCAATTAGTGGTTTTACAACACAATGTAGAGCTTAATGCTCAAAGGAGAAGTTAAAGAGTACACTTCAGAGTTGAAGTTTCTAATGTATGATTTTTTAATATATCCACTGTATCTACCTCAAACGGATGCTGACATTTTGAAACCTGAAAAATGGGGTTTTTTGATTTTTTGCTCTAATCGGGACGCGCAGCAGGATTTCCCTAAAAGCTTATTATTTGATTGTAGTACTCCCGATTTCGCATTTTTTAATGTATAACATGAGGCTGTAGCCCTCACAGGATCACAGTAATCTGCGCCCAAACACGAAATTTTTGTGCGTAAATTTTTCTCAAAAACCTATTTTTTTGGTTTAAAATTTACAAATTTCATTCGATTGCCGTGGAAACCCGCGTAAATTTAGTTTTTTTACGTTCTGAATCTAACGAGCCACGACGCGTAAAAATCCACCCACTAGATCGGCGGATATGATACCCCTCAAATTTCGAAAATTTGCAAAAAATTATTTTGAAAATATCGCATATTAAAACGCGTTTTGGATGTGTTAGTTCTACTTAAATAAATAGATCGATACGCGTGTTTAAACTACGCGAAAACAGATATTTAAAAACTCTCGTAAATCCAGAGATATAATAGATTTTTTCTAAAAATTGAGTGCGATGCTACATCCACGGTTCTTGATGGATCACATTGAAACGGCATAGAATGATGTATTTTTTAATGGTGATTATTGAAATCGGATGCGCATAAAATGTAAATGAACTTCGCGGAAATTATAACCATTTTACTGTATTTTGCACCCTAATATGCAGCAGATGCTACATCGTGGCCGCCAAATAGAATTTGACAAACTGTACATCAAATAAAAGGGATTGATTCGCTGTGTTGTAAAATCGGATGCGCATCATGTCATTTTCATAATTGCGCGGTTTTTATGCGTCTCAAATGTGGTAATATTCAATACAACATTATTTTAACGTTATGCCACAATTGGAATTCCTTGCGATTTAATATAAGGTTCTAATAATATTATCCAATAGGAAAATTATAAGCGATAAATTTGTTTCAACGGAATATCATCATTATTGCGTGAAATTTTGACGAAAATGCCGAAGAATTAGAATAATATGATTTTAATTTTTTCGTAATATTTTCTTCGTATTTTTGCAAATAACATGAATACTATAGCTCCAACCTTCACAAATTAGGTTTCATTTTATTCCTCAAAATGTCTGGATGATGTTATAATTTTTTTATATATTTTTCGTAAGTATGAGCGCTATTGTTTCAAAAATATGTTTGTAAATACGTGAAATTATTTAACAAATTTGATTTTTCGCGAATCCATTGAGACTTTGCGATTATTTTTTTCATCATCGCAAACGTTACGAATTCAGTTAACGATAATAGGATATAACAGCTAACTATATTAAGCCGCGATTTTTTTAGAATTTTTTCTAATTATCATAATTAAAACGGTCATATCTTTTGCGCGCAACGATCAATGTTAGTAACGAAAACAGATTTGGAATGCGGATTTTTTTCTTAATCTATGTACCAAAAATCATTGATGTAGTATCAACATTTTTTTTTTGATTTTTTTGAAACGGAAAAGACAATTTTAGACATTTTTCCTGATATATATAATCACTTTCTGAGTTGATGTATGCATGTCCGTCCGTCTGTCCATGTATTTTTGTTCGCAACGTATAGGTCGCATTTATAGCCCGATTCAGCTGAAATTTAGGGAATATAATTTTGGTGAAAATTGGTTCAGATTTGGATATAACTCACATATATATTTTAGGCCGATTTCATGTATTTGCTGCACCAAACACGCTTTATATGTAAGATTTCAATGAAATTTGAAATGTGTGGCTGAATTTGTTCTAGAAATAAATGTGCCAAGCTATATCGACATCGCTTCAGATTTGGATATAGCTCCCATATATATTTTCGGCCGATTTCACGTATTTGCTACACCAAACACGCTATATGTTTGATTTCGACGAAATGTGGAAAGTGTGACTAAATTCGGCATAGAAATAAATGCACCAAATTTCATCAAAATCGGTTCAGATTTGGATATAGCTCCTACCAAACATTATATATCCGTCCAATTTTAATGGTATTTGGAATATTTGATGGAACTTGGTGCCTAAATGGGCCTAATTATATGGAAATCGGTTCAGATTTGGATATAGCCCCCGTTCTCCCAAAGCCAAATTGTAGCAAATTTGGTACCATTTAGTACACATAAGTAAGAATTTCCAAAACCTTTTCCTTATCCCAATACCGAATTTCAAAATTCCAGCTCAACCGCTTTAATACTTATCGTCTTTCAAAAACCTCCATATCTCAGCCTTACACATCCTCCATATCTAAACCCCACACACCAACAGTGACTCTAATCCCAAATTTTAGAATTCCAGCGCTGTCCATACACCGAATACCATATTTAGAAAAACTTAGTACTTTTCTTATATTTATGGTACGTATGAACATATTTTCTAAACCACCTCCATATACCAACGCTACACTCCAGCTCTGCCCCTACATCCCATAACAAAGCACGGATTTTCGAAATCTCTTTTTTATCTCCGTTCTATATACCAAACGATTCCAAAATTAGTTCTACTTAGCACTTTTCGTAAACCCTACACTTAGTTCCAGCTCTGCGTACACCCAAACACAAGTTGTACAAAATTTAGTACTTTTCGTACAAATAAGTAAGAATTTCCAAACTACCTCAATCCTATACTCCAATATTAATCGTAATTCCAACTACTAGGATTTCAGTTCTCCAAAATCCAAATTGTAACAAAGTTAGTACTATTTAGTACTTTTCGAGCACATAAGTACGAATTTCAGAACTACCTCAATCCTATACTCCAACAGTAATCATAATTTCAAATTTCAGGTTTCCAGCTCTATCCGTTCAACCAAAAGCAAGTTGTACTTAATTTAGTACCCTTCGTACACAAAAGTACGGATTTCCAAACCTATCTCAATATCTCAATCCTACACTTCAACAGTAATTTTAATTCCAAATTTCAGGTTTCCATCTCTATCCATTCTCCCAAATCTAAATTTTACCAAATTTAGTACCATTAAGTACTTTTCGTACACAATGCACAGTGTCCAATTTTACGAAAACCCTGGCCAAAACTCTAAAAATGAATGGATTTTGACCTAACCTTGAGTTCTTATATTTTTCGGGCCGCTGGCTTTATTTTTCATATTTTTTAACCCTCAGACGGTCATTAAAGGGGTCTTTTTAGTCCCTTCTCCTATAAAAATTGATCAAAATATTCTACAAATTTGTTTGCCGCCAATTTTTGTTATAGGTCTTAGCATACACCAAAACTCTATCTCTACCTAAACTCCTGAAATATGCAAAATTAAAAATACATTTTAGGGTTAAAGTCGAGTGAGTTTTGGCAAAATTGTAATACAAAACATTGTTTTAGAAAAATGGCATAAAGGACAAAAATGTTATCCGCTAAATTTCACTATAAGTCCCCAAAGAAATGAAATCTCTATTTGCATCACATACCAAGAAAAATCGGTACCAATTTTGCAAAAAAAAAAACCAAGAAACTAAAATAGGTGTGCAAGCTTCTACCATTTCTACAGATTTGAAATATTTGAGTTAAGATTACTTAGAATCCTTGCACTTTAGGTATATGGTGGTATATGGTGTCTTTGGAACTTTTCTGAAAAGAATGTGAGGAATATTTTTCATAAAAAATTAAGCCTCGTGTGAGTCATAAAAAGAGTATTTTTGGTCCCTTTTTCCACAAATCTCCTATAAAATGTGATCGTAGCAGATCAAAATATTCTAGAAATTTTTTTCGTCATAAAATTTTACTATAGGTCCTAGAATACATTAAAACTATAAATTTTACCTAAACGGCAGGAAGTCACCCTATACAATATTCTGACAGTCTGAATCAACGAAAATATATACATATCTGCAAGACAAAATATCACACAAAAACGAAAAGTGCAAATATGTGCAAGCTGTTTCGCTTTTTATAAAATGATAAGTTACACAGCTCAACTGGATCTTACTCACAACTATTTTCATCATTTATTTATCAATTATTAAAAAACGCATACTTCATGGGCGACACTAAATATCTTAATACCTTCCATTACAAAAAAAAAAAAAAAAACATTTAAAACCCATTGTTTATTTTGGATATTACCATCTTCTAATATATAAAAGACAATGTGTGTATGTCAGTATGTTTGTTTGTATGTTTGTAAGTTCCGAATAGACTCAAAAACGGCTGAATAGATTTTCTTGAAAATTTCAGATAATGTACTGGGAACACCGGTGGTGAAAATAGGTTATATATTTTTTTGAATGGTCGTTGCGGAAGTGAAATATCGCGTTCATCCCAAAATTTTCAAAAATGTATTATTTCAATTAATGAGAACTGTAGTAAGCTGTTTTTTACTGCTAAGAATAGTGACCGGTGGTCCTCCCCAAAATGTTTTTAAGAAAATCAAAAATCTTTGATATTTTTGAACGTATTGTTTACAGATTGTTTTCCCTGAATGATCGCGGTCATCACAAAGTTTTCAAAAATGTATTATTTCAATTAATATACATAATTTTAGTAAGCGTGACACAAAAATGATATAAACACTAGCTTGAACAAGTGGGAAAGCGCGGTCGTGAGCTATTTTAATATGGCTAAGTGTAGTGACCGGAGGTTCTCCTTCAATTTTTTTAAAGTCCATGATATTTTTGAACGTATTGTTTACAGATTGTTTGCAATACTACTGTAATTACCGTCTTGGCCCTGAATGGTCTTCGCGGAAGTGAAATATCGCAGTCATCACAAAATGTTCAAACATTTATTATTTCAGATAATATACATAATTTTCCGTGCCTAAAAATGCTAGAAACACTGAACACTAAACAAAAAGTGGGATAGCGCGATCAACTCCACATTTTGGAATACAGTAAAATCCCGATAACTTGATATGTCACTATCCAGAGGTTAAATCCACCAAAAATAGCGAAGGGGCGCCACCCTTGTATGGGAGCTATATCAAAACGAGGACGTATACTGAAAATTCTCTGCAAGACTGTTTACGACCCCAAAAAGTGACTATATCTCCAAACTATCGAAAATCGGGAGGTACTGTTTTATGGGAGCTATATCAAAACGTGAACCTATAACTGTTGCATACCGAGCGCAAATAAATAGGCGTGTCTTTCGGTCGATACGAATATTTATGCTCTCCTCTTTAAATTACATAAAAACCAACTTTTAGCCATTTCGGTGTGATAATGATGTTAAATCCTCAAAAATAGCGAAAATCCGCCGGTACCGTTCTATGGGAGCTATATCAAAACGTGGACCTATACTGAAAATTCTCTGCAGTAATAATTACGACCCTAACCGAGACCAACAATCCAATATATAGCAATGTTAATTGACATGCACCGATCATTATATGTGGGTCACAAAGTGCTTTAAACTGTCAATTTATGGTGAAGGGTATAATAAAAGAAATTTACCATTACATGGAATTTATGTCAAAACATTGATTTATATTATGAAGTTTCTACAGGGATGCCTAATTATGACTGTATCAATGCTGGATAGTAACTAAAGTTTACACGGAGAACCCAAACAACGGGCCAGCAACGCGGACCGGGTCAGCTAGTAGTTTTATAAATAACTTAAATATTGAGACAAAGAAAATCCAATTTTTACATAACTACACACAGTGGGAAGTGGGAAGTCGAAGGAGAATCTGCTAAGGAAGTCGAAGGAGAATCTGCTAAAGTGGGTCTGGCGGTAAACGGTGAGAAGACCAAGTTGATGGTGTCGACGCGCAATGCGTCCATTGAGCTCGGACCGACTGTGGAAGTTGGTTCCTATAATATTGAGGTAGTAAAAGACTTCGTCTACCTCGGCACCTCCGTCAACACAACAAACGACATCAGTTGTGAAATAAAAAGAAGAATTGTACTGGCCAACAGATGCTACTTTGGATTAAGTAAGCAGTTTAAAAACAAAGCCACATCTCGTCAAACAAAAATAACGCTCTACAAAACACTGATACTACCCGTGCTGATGTATGGCTCCGAAGCCTGGGTACTTGCGCAAGCAGACATGGCAGTGCTTGGTGTGTTTGAGAGAAAAATTCTTCGAAAGATCTACGGACCAATCTGCGTTGACGGTGAATATCGACGTCGCATGAACCACGAGCTGTATCTGCTATACAACGACATCAATATTGTTAAACGTATCGAGATGCAGCGATTGCGTTGGCTAGGCCATATCAAAAGAATGAGCGATGATGAACCCACTAAAAAGGCGTATGAATACATGCCACATGGCGGTGCACGCAGAATTGGCAGGCCAAGGAATAGATGGCGCAAACAAGTGGATGATGAGATGACAAGGCGCGTATTCCAGAAAGCAAAGCAACAAATAGAGAGGAATGGAGATCTCTTCTTAGTTCGGCCTATAGAACAAATGTTCTGTAATGGGCCAGCTAAGTAAGTAAGTAAGTACACACAGTGGGATCCTATAAACAATATTTGACCCTATTTAGTGTAAATTGATACAATTTCTATTTCGATGTTTGGCCAGGATTTTCGGAAAATTGGACTCTAATTTCCAAAACAATATTCACATCTCAATCTACACTTCAACAGTAATCTTAATTCCAAATTTTCCTGCTCTATTCGTTCACACAAATCCAAGTTTTACTAAATTTAGTACCATTTAGTACTTTTTGTACACGTAAGTAGGAATTTCCAAAACCATTTCCTTATATATGCACCACTTCCCAACCTTGATTCCGACACCAAATTTCAGATTCTAGCTATACCCGTTCAAAATATACCAATTTAGTGAATTTTAGTACTTTTCGTACACTTCTAGTTCTAATTTCCAAAAACCCATTAGTGCAACTTTCTAACCATCTCCATCAGTTACCCTCATTCCAAATTTAGTTCTTTCCGTTTGCAAAATACAAAGGGTATACTATTTAGCGCCTTCTAGTACCCTTTTAGTTCGAATATCCAAAAACCCGACCTTATCTCACCCCTACACACCAACAACAACCCACACTCAAAATTGCAAGTTTATAGCTGTTTCTGCTGGGCGAAGATCTATCAGTCACTCACTGATCACTATGTTATATAACTATTTATGCTGTTAACGATTTATGCATATTTTTATATATTTTTCCTTTTAATGGGGATAAAAAGCGCCATATCTTTTGGCGCAGCATCCAATTTTATTAACGCAAAGGGATGTGAAATCAGGATTATTTTCTTAGTCCATGTAACAAAAATCTCGAATATGCTATCAAAAAATGTTTTTTTTTTTAAATGAAATTGTGAGTGAAATTTTAAATATATTATATACATTTAAATCTTAAACAATCTGGCTAGTATATGCAGCACAATGACAAAAGGCTTTGGATTTTTCAACACAATTGTTGCTCATTTACTCAAAGAGGCTCACAACATAAAAAAGTATTTTTTCGAGTTAATTATTTCAGGAGATTCAATTCATATTGTGTCAAAAATTGCTGATATCTTGAAAAGTCAACGATTTACAGTTCATTTACTTGAAAGTTGGCAAAAATCAGAATCAATCAAATTAAATCTGTTTAAACTTCCGAACCAGAAAGTAAGATCAAACCAGACTTAATTATGCATAGAAATTTAGATGCAAAAATGGGGCATGCAACTATTTTATTCTTGAGCTATAACCTGTTTATGTTGGGAAGTCAAATTTCAATCCACAACTAAAAATTGTCTTCTCGTTCGATGCTTAAGCTACTTAGTTCGAAAAATAAAAATTGAAATTTAGTCATCTTATGTCATCCATATGCTTAAATATTTTACAAAAACTTACCGAAATGTGTATTTATGTTTTTTTTTTCAAAATTCCAATGCAACATGTTGGTCACTTAACTGTTGAGATTGCACTAACGTATGTTGCGAAAATGTCCTACAGTTGAACCCACAAAAACGACAGGATATCGTGTATTACATATTCTACTGTTTGTTTGACAACTGCTACCTACTTTCTGATATGCAAATGTTGTTGAAAAACAATTGCAGTCCCTATGTTGACCCATTACTCACAATGCAAGGAAGGATTGCAAAAAAGAAAGTATGCAATAAAATGTAAATTGTTCCAGTTTATATTACCGGAACAAACAAAATCAATGGAATCCGTCGGATTAACACTAATCCGAAAAAATGTTATGTCCACTGTGAGAAGACGTGACGTGACCTTTATGACGACAGCAGTAGGTTAGTCAGTCTTTGTTGACAAAATAGTAAAAGGATTTGATTTTAAAGGGATTAACTTTTACTTTTTCTTCTTCTCTGTGGCAATTCTTGACTTTGTAAACATTTGCTTAAGCATTTGTTACACAGCCACACACGCATGCATTCGCTGCTACCCGTTCATTTGGCAGGCTACCAGCTAGCTCAGAGTCAAGGACTGACAAAGGGATTAAGCGGATTTAAATGTCAATTGTAGGCGGTATGTATGTAAATCTAGTTTAACAATTGATCCTTCGATGAATGATGGACATGGAGTTGAAATGAAAAGTGACAAATATTGAGACGCTGGTGATTGACTGTGAAGGGTGTGGGAGTGTGTGAGTCGGTGAAGTAGATCTAAAACTTAAGGATGTTTGTTTAGGATTTTTATTATTGCTAAGAAACACACACTCTAGGCAAATGTGTGAAGAAGTTTGTTATATGAACACTGTGGAAAAATATTGTCTTTGGCAGACTGATGAGTGATGTGTATGGAGTTTGACGTTATCGTGTAAAATTTCAAGTTTTTCTTTAACATGATGATTATCTTCATAAAGATTTGCTTTTACAAGACACAAAAGGGATATTTTTTCTGATCACCATAGTATAAAAAGTTTTAATCACCTGAAAATTCTATATCGATGGTCGTGGTCAGTCTTTTTTTAATTCATACAAAACTGATCTACCTGCTAAAGTGGCTTTAACTGGAGCCGAGTTTGGAATAGACCTCCATTGCCTTTGTTTCCTATGCTGCTCCAACTACCACCAACAATTCAGGTGACTTAACCCGACCCCCCCCCCACCCGAGAGTACCACCCAGGTGTTGTGGGTTGAATGGCCGCCTTGTACGAAAGGAAAGGTGAGCTCGAGTCTCTTCCATAAACATTTGGTGGTAGTTCCCCTTAACTTAATATTGACTTGTATATTCTGAGAATTTTCATGTAAAGTTTTTCTGAAAGTGGCGTCATTGTTCTGACAATGTCTGCAAATTCATGATAAAAATATGTTGTCATCCACCTTAGCTGACCATCGATGTATTGGGTTTTTTTATCTGAAGATCGCCGTTCATACGACGTCGATATGAATAGTATACGCAAAGTTTTGGTCTTTTCTATTTGCTTGTCAGAATATAGTTCATTCTGCTCCCAATTCATATGGCATATGAAAAATTTTTCGCCATAGCTGTCATAGTATTTGTAATAAATTATTTAAGAGTAGTGCTGCCAGCGAACTCCCAAATTCTCAATGCATTTCATAGGTCATAACAGCTCAACTCAAAAAAGAATTACAGTCATGTATCAGGTTGGAATATGGATTATATCGGTCAACTCCTTTGGGTACAAGTAAAAAAGGAAAGGCATTGTTTCGAACCCACACTCCCACCACTATGTGACATGACATGTTTCGCCTTTGGTAAAGGTTCCTCAGACATATCGGATGTGTGATGGCTTCGCTATTATCTGACTTTTCCCCTTTCAAATGCTTGTTCAATCATTGTATGGCTTTCATGACAAACGCTTAGGGTAGTCTTTGAAAGCTATGAGTTTGGTTCTGAACACTAACACGCTGTGACAACACTTTTTTCCTTGCGTTTTTCAAGGACGTGAGTTCAAACCACAGGCTGGCTCAGCTGATTTTCTTTATTTGAAAATTTTGACTTTTTAGGCGAAGAACATTTTTAGTATTAATTTTTTAATTATTTTCTCGTTGGAATCGAGCTTATTGATCAATAATGCAAGTGAAAAAGGAAAGACGACGATTCGAACCACTATATGGCATGACATGTTGGTAACTAGCTGATTAATGAGTGCATCACCTTCGGTCTGAAACAACTCGATCGGTAAAAATTCATATTCTCTTGACTTGTTATTCTTAAGTAACCTTGTTTCTGTTTTGTTGTATACCGAAACCTCTATGATATGATTAGAGACATCTTTATCATCACTACTACCTGGATCTGTAACCAAATTCAATCGTCCGTCTTTACAATACGATGACCTTGCAGCAATTCCATCAGATTTATCTTTCGCTGTAGGTAAAATTTTCAGACTTTAAATATATACATGTTCTCACAACATTTCCGAAGGAACAAGGAAAATTGCTCTCATATCAATGATATGGGACCTACTTTTTATCACCGAATCCGAACGACGTGTCTTACGACACCACTTGTAGAGAAGCTTTTCATGCTTGAACTACTCAGAAAATGTAACCCAGCATTACACTGAGGGGATTTGACACCGCCGAAAATGTTGATGTTCTGGTCAGGGATTGAACCGAAGAACTTCTGCTTGCAATGAGGACGTGCATTTCACCACGATGGCTTTCAATATCATGCTCAAAAGACCTTTCTCCTTTTCTCTTGATGTCTCTCCCGTGTAATTCATGTTGCTGCTGAATCTCTATGCAACATTCTTCTCCATAACAGAATTGTAGTTCCATAAATTGTTGGACGAATTCCTTTATTTTATCGCGGCGAAGTGTTTCTTCAAGATGCAATTAGGATTGTTTTGTGCCGAATGCTGAAGTTTTCCGTAATGGTTGCAGCAGCCAATTACACCACTGCTCCTCGGAACGATCGTACGACAAGCGGAGAGTGTCTTCCTTCTTACTTGATCTGGTTACAAAGATGTGACCTTACGTATACAAAGATATTTGAATTTAATGCTCCCACAACTATCCCGACAAATCAGGGAGAAACATCTCCTATATCAACCGGAGTCCGTCGGAGAATGTCGAATAAATATTCAATTTGATTTACATTTTGCTGAAGAAAATTAAAACGTTTTCGGCGTTCTTGAATATACAAAAAAAAATTAGTTTTGATAATCAGTTATATTGGACTTTACGCTAGAGGAATATATTGTCTGATCAAGAATCTGCAAGAGTCTACTATTTTTGAAATTTTCAAAATTTTTTCTTTTATAGATTTGTGAAATAATTAAAAAATCGTACATTATTGCAGGTTCTGAACAGAGCAATCGTTTATAACCCCAAAAACGTATGAATATTTTGCTAAAATCACACAAAACCAATATCAATATAAACAAATTTGAAAAATCGCCAATATTTAATAATACAATTTTGTAAAATGTTCTCCTCCCAAAAGAGAAGTGAGTTTCCCAAAACAATCCATGAACTAAAATAATTTTTTAACGTATACGGGCAATCTTTCATAATTTACCTGCCTCCAAAAACACGCACACTGGTGTTTCAAGACAGACCCTTAAGCACCACCGCAATCAACAGCAGCAGCAACAACAACAACTGCAACGGTATCACTCAATGATCAGCCATTGACCTTAAAATAATCCACACAATATACCTTTTGTCTGATGATCACCTTTAACCAGTTTTCATTTTGTTTCATCATTTGTTGTTTTTGTTTTTCTCTTCCCCCTTTGAACTTGTAGCAGACATTAGATTTGAATCCAAACATTCTAATTCACGTACCTAGTATGCCACCATTATTGTTGAACTACACACCATTTAAGAAAGACAAAGGCATAAATTTTCTACCTGTCAATAGAAACCAACTACCAACAAGTTGCTTCTTTCGTTGGTTGCCGCACGGTATCACTATGGTTGCTTAGTGTAGCCTTAATTAGTTGTAGCTGGAAAGGAAGGTAAACCAAAAAATTAGATAAACCCATGATGAAACTCACACACACACGTACTCATTAAGACACCCCAAAATACATATCTACAGTCGGTTGATCAAAAACTATGTCGTTTAGTCTGCCATAACATCTTGTAATTATGCCGCGCATCTATGCCCTATACAATACACATAAACTGATGAAGAGATGAGTATTGTGCTCGATAGTGTTGGGCCGGCGGCCCCAAGAACAAAGTGAAATTCGACTAGTCAAATATTTAGACAAAATGGAGGCATTGCTATATATCATGTACCGAAGTTCTTCAATAAAATCCTTTACGGGGAAGGATAAAATGGTATGACAGGAAATTCAAATGGTATGAAGATATTGAAAATCATGACAATATGAATGGGAGTATACAACAACTTCAGTAAATGGATTTCCGATACAAAAATTAAAAACAATTTTTTAAAAATCAAATCTGATGTAACTATTGAAAATTGCCCGTAGTGGGTAAGAGAGATGGCGGTATTAATTGTATAATTATAACTGTTCCCAGAAGGGACATGAGAGACATCTCTCATATCAATGAGTGCACCCCGATTCATATAAGCTCAATAATATGGGACCTACTGTTTATCACTGAGTGCGAACTGCGTGTCTTAAGACTTGTAGGGAAGTTTTAGATGGCTGAAATACTCAGGAAATGTAGCCAACACTATTGAGGGGTATTAAGTTAATACTATTAACCCTTTCGGCCCCAACGTTGCTTATAAGCAACTTCGATTTTAACGTCGTTTTATTTAAAACTAACAGAATTTTTTCCTCAAAGAACACATTGCTTTGGCTAATTGTAGACCTAAGAATGCAAAAATTATAAAAAGTGCCAGTTGTATCCCGATCAACAGAACTACGATGCATTATTCAGTGTGAAGTCTGGAAAATCACGGCATGTCAAAAATCGATGTGTACAGTCCAAATTATATAAATCGTTTCTAAATTAAAATGTATGAGCTTTATGTTAAACTTTAGTTTTGATTCTTCAAAAGTAAGGTCAGAGGTATACTTCTATACGATTATAACATTTATATTTACATAATTGCACAAAATAATGAGCAAATAAATTTTAGATAAAATGTACTGTATCTTCCGAAATAGGTGGGGTAACGCCCTCTAATTTATGTTACGTCTTAGTTTTGACTTATACTTTATCTCTATGTTCTTAAAGTAACTACTAATGCGAGGAAAAAAGTTCGGGGCCGAAAGGGTTAACTGTAATAAACCGAAAAAGAGAAAGCATGGAATCTATAAGAACAAAGTAGAATTCGGCTACGCAAATACATGGGCAATACGAAGGGAACTAGAAAAGTTTGCGGCCTAGGCAACACGTAGGCGTCATTTGACATTTTTTTTTTGGAAAGTTTATCATACCATACCTTCCCCGTAAAGGATTTTATTGAAGAACTTCGGTACATTGACGGTTTTTAGCCGAAGCGTACAGGAGAGTTTGAAATACGACCATCTGTTGTTGTTTACAGTTGCTTAATTGAAACACCTCCAAAACATGGTTTATGAACGCTTTTACATCATCTTCCATCATTCGTCACCTGGATCCATTTTTTTCATTTCATTTTTGCCAATGGCCATATTTATTTCGTATATGTACTTACGAGCTAACAGATATGCCTTACTGTACTATTAGAGATAAATAAACACGTAGCTATTCGCCACCTACTACAGTATATTCACATATATCGCTGTGAGTTAACCACAGCAGCTATCATTAAGAGAAAAACCAAGTATATGAATCACCTGGATCCATCTTATAAACATATTTTGAAGCACCGCGATCGTAATTTTTTCGAAATTTCTTGCACCGATCAGCGAGAAAAAACCCCATTTTTGGCGCCAAGTGTACATGCAATATCAAATGTTAGTTGGTGGAATAAAAGCCCAAGGATGACTCTATCTCACGGTACATAACATGGCGATCTTACATTATCAATTCACGCACGGCTTAATTTTTTCTGGCACAACGTCCGTTTTTGTACGGCCCTCACGAACTTTGGTTTTTTGACGTGTGTCGGCCACGATTGAATTCATTAAACCAGTTTTTCATAGTGCTATAAGATCGATGCACTCTTGCCGTGATTATCCACGTCGAAAGTTGTGAAAAATTATCGGACGAAAATGTTCACAAGTAAATTCCATTTTTTTCAAAGTGATTTTTTCAAGTCACTGTAAACAACACGAAACATGGCACGGTGCTCTTGAACCAACTTTAAATTAAAGGAGCTTACACCTGGGAAGTTTTTGCGGATTCTGAAACTACAATGTTCACAGATGATAAAAATCAAAAAACCAAAAAAATCGCCGGAGAGCTTTTTAAATAAATCGCAGTCAAAATTAAAATTTTGGGTTATTTCGGTTTTCACGATTTTGCTAGGAAACCGCAAGTCCTGTCGAACTGGGATTAATGAAAATGATGTAGCAGTGAAAATTCTCTACACGACAGACCGTTAGGTATTATCGTAGGTTTTACCGGTTTTGAGATATAGAAGTTCAAATTGGGACAATGTACTGACTGTATCGCCTTCTTATAAAACAATGTCATATACGGCGCGCCTTAACTAAGTTTATATGAAAACCGCATACACCTGGGAAGTTTTTGCGGATTCTGAAACAACAATGTTCATGGATGAGAAAAATCCAAAAACAAGAAAAATTCGCTGGAGAAATGTTTAAATAAATCGCGGTCAAAGTTCACATTTTTAGAGTTTTCTTAGATTTTCACGATTTTGCTAGGAAACAGCCAGTCCTATCGAAATGGGATTAAAGAAAATGTTGTAGCTGTGAAAATTCTCTAGAGGATTGACCCTTATGATTTGTTCCTAGGTCTTACCTTTTTGAGATATAGAAGTTCAGGTCACATTTTTAGGTTGTTTGTTAGGTTTTCACAATTTTGCTTGAAAACGGTAAGTCTTATCGAAATGGGACTAGAGAAAATGTTATAGATCTGTACAAGACTGGCTTTCGTAATTTTTTATTAGGTTGTACCATTTTTGAGGTATATATGTAAGTATAATTTGGGAAATTGCAGCCATGACATTGTTTTATAAGGAGACGATACAGTCAGTGAATTGTCCCAATTTGAACTTCTATATCTCAAACATGGTAAAACCTACGAAAATATCATAATGAACAATCTTGTAGAGAATTTTCACTGCTACAACATTTTCTTTAGTTTCAATTTGAGAGGGCTTGCCGTTTCCCAGCAAAAATCGTGAAAACCTAAAAACACCTAAAATGTGGACTTTGACCGCGACTTATTAAAAAAGCGCTCCTGCGTTTTTTTTTTTTTGGTTTTTTGATTTTTCTCATCTATGAACATTGTAGTTTCAGAATCCGCAAAAACTTCCCAGGTGTAAGCTTTATTCATTTAAAGTTAGTTCAAGACCACCGTGATGGTCGTATGTCAAACTGTCCTGAGAACGCTTATGCTAAAAACTGTCAAAATTTCCAAAAAATATGTCTAATGACGCCTGGCGATACTACGTGTTGCCTAGGCCGCAAACTTTTCTAGTTCCCTCTTGTAAGGAGATTTTTGCACTTATCAGAATTCTCACATGGATTTCTTTTAAAGATTAGTGAATAACTTTCAAAAGTTAGTAACAATCTAACACCATAGACGAAGTTTTAGCGAGTATGCTTTTCTAAAAAGGTTCCGTATAACCCTGCGCAAATTGAGTTTTTTCACATGTTGAATCTAAGAAATCGCCACGCGTCTACATGCATCATCTAGATCAGCATTTATATACTAGCATACCCGGGTTGCTGGCCCGTCGATTTGTTTTTTAATGGCGACTTTTTATGCCTTTTACACTTAACAATTGAAAAATAGGTATTTTGCACCTCATTTTTTCGGGTCCATTGCCAAACCGAGCACTGAGGATTTGAAATTTATTAACAGTTTTTACCTATAATCGTTCCTTTCTCTAACGGACCTTGTCGAATTTCTTGTCGCCTAATGATTCTGTTTAGGATTTGTTTTAGTATGCTTTTAATGTTGTATTGCTGATGAGAGAGATCTACCCTTTTTTCCTACCGTTGAACCTAATCATTTTAGGCAAATTGTAAACATATCGTTTATCATACCACCTCCGAAATTGATGCCTACGTGTACGGCAGCACATTCCAGAAAATTTCATGAAAATCGTTCGTTAGTTTTCGAAATATAACATATTTAAAAAGTGGCCGTGGGCGGGATTGCGGATCCCATCTAAGAACATTTGATAAGGGACACAATCCGAGCCGTTCATACGTTTAGCAAATAGTGCTTTTATTAAACAATATGGCTCTCCGAAATTCATCAACAAATATATAGCCTATTTTAACACGGACATATCTGAAAATTGTCTAAAAATTTTATGAAATTAGATTTAGTAGTTTTAGAAGTATAATGTATAGAAAAGAGTGGATGTAGTTATCAGTTTTTAAGATATAACATATTTAAAAAGTGGGTATTTTGGATTTAATTAAGAACTTAAGGTAGGAGGTATATCGCCATTGTCTCCCAAAAACAATGCTCAACCCGATAATTCTTCCAAAAATAAATACATTTTTTCCACACATAGCGTTTAAAAATAAGACATAGATCATGATGGTCCCACTTCTAAACGTCGGAGCGATCTTATTTTGTCAACAAATGCTTTAAATAAGTAGTTTTTCCGATAACCCCCATATAGTACAGATTTCGGGTATTTTGAAGCTTTTATATCTACATGTTCGGCCTGAATTGGTTGTATTTAGCTTCTCTGTAGTCAGCAACAATAAGCACCAAAAATAGTGGACATAGGTCCATATTTTGGTATAACCCCAGTCAGGGACGTACGCCGGCCCCGGCCCCCGGATTGTTTTGGTACAATAACATTTTGTGCTTCTTAAATCGACACCTCCAATTAATAGTAGTATGCTAAGTCTAAAAAGTGAGTTTTGCAGGAGAAGCTCTCAAAGTGTGGCAATTTTTTTGAACTTCAGTACTATGCTAAGTCAATATTTGTTTATAACTTCTGTTCGGATTGTCCGATTATTACCAAAATTTGACAGAATTTAAGTTAAAGGACGTTCGACACCTCCAAATAATAGTTTGCTAATTCTGAACAGTGAGTTTTGCAAGAGAAGCTCTAAAAGTTTGGAAATTTCTTTGACCTTCAGTACTATGCTAAGTAAATATTTGTTTATAACTTCTGTTCGGATTGTCCGATTATTACCAAAATTTGACAGAATTTAAGTTAAAGGACGTTAAATATAAAAATGTAAAGAACTTGAAAACATGCTAAGTCGACTTAGCATACTATTGTTTGGAGGCGTCGAAATAAACTACACGCAGAGAAAAAATATTTTTCGCTTTTGTTGGAACAAAAATATATGTTTTGGTTCCAAAAATGTATTTGTTTTGTTCAAACATTGTAATCCAAATCCAAAAATACCATCTTTTGTTCCAAACATAGAAAACAAAAACAACTTTCGAATTTCCGCAATATTGTTAAAATCGTTAACAGTACCGATTGTAGGAACTATCATAATCTAATTTTGTTTACAAAAAGTATTGTCAATACAGAAAACCAGCCCAGAAATTTTTGATTTGAGTGCATATACTTCTCATATACACTTTTCGCATAACTTGGATATAAATGTCGCGTATAATATTGCAATCATTGATGAACACAATACATGGTTTGCTGCATTGGCTAACAACAAAGACAAACAAAAAGCCACAAGAACCCACCACAACATAAGGAATAATTAAACACCATAACAAACATGAAAAGGAAAGAAGAATGAAACAATACAGAAACAAATAAAAACAAGAGTCTCACAAGTACATACACACAAAAACAAAGGTAAAGGCAGCATGTCATACAAACACACCACAACTCACCAAAATTGTTTTTTCAACACGGCATCGAATAGCGAGAGAAGAGAAACAAATTTTCGAAGAAAAGAGAGAAATATTGTTCAGTTGACACAAACTATTTTTGGATTTACAATACTACATGAGGAATCCAACAATATGTTAACAATACATATTTTGCTCTTGGAATATTGTTGGATCAAACATATTTTTTTCTCTGCGTGTACTACCTTTTTTCTCATAAATAATTTTTGTGTTTGGAAATTTCTTACGTTTTTCTGAAGATTAAGAAATATTTAATTTTTTTTTGTTTCAATCGTTTTTTTTTTTTTTTTTTGAGAGTAGAAAAAAGTAAAATCTGAATTAGTTCATCTTGTCATGTCATTATCACATAATAGAGTACACGGAATTCCGTAATGAATATACTGCATATTCTTATGTCATATTGGAGCTATATAAAGGTCTCGAGGCTTAGATGTAGTTTACACTATCTATCAATGTCATATGACACGAAATAAAAACATTCCATATCTACCCACGGAGGCAATGTGTAGATGTATTTTTATAATATTTTGTTGGGGTGGACGCACAGAATAAATGGCGTAAGGAAAATCTCCAATATTCCACATATTAGTGAATATTTAACGATGGAAAATTTCATGTCATATGACATTTACATATAGTGTAAACTACCCCTTAACACTCATTCTGTCATCCAGTATTGTGTGAAAAGAATTGCATGAATTGAAATGTTTAGGGGACAAATTTTTAGCCTGCAAAGCGTTCCTTAACACCAAAAAATGGTAACTGGAAGCAATTTTTAAGAGAGAGAACAAAAATGGCAAAAATGCTAGAACTGATTTTTCGACATTTGTTTGACGGTTATTGGCAATGAAGAAAAAAATTAACAAAAACAAAAGCAAAAAGCGAACGCTGACAAAACAAAATTAAAAACAGTGGAATAAAAGAAGAACATTGAATTTTTTAAGTTTCTTTTAACAGCCCCCATTTTCGGCTTAAATAGGCTGTAATTTGGCATTTAGGGTTTCCAGTGGTCAGAAACTTTCCTCTTCAAAAATTTTGGACTTAGGTACGTACTACCATAATGGAAAGAAAAATAATTTTTATATTTTAATTCAGAATTTTTCATTCAGAATTCGGGGTGTATGTTATAATAAATGCAAGCCGGGTCATCTTTACATTTTTTACTTGTTAATATTCTTCTAGAACCATTGAAAACTCATGTCAAAAATGTTATTATAAGTTGGTTTTGGCACAAACGATTTTAATACATATGAATGCCTCGACGAGCTTAGGTGTTCTGGCAATGTGTGTCTGTCCATCTAAACCTTGTAATCACGCTACATGTTGCAATTTTGATCGGATCGTCACGGAAGATAGTGTCAGAGAAGACTTTTGATTTTTGTTATGGACAATAATATATATGTATTCTGAGGTCTGAATGGGCAAAACATTTTCTGGGTAAATAGTCAACGTTGTATTCTTATGCTATTAGGAATATTCCAAAAGTCTAGCAATAATCCATAAAAATTTTCCTATTTGTCGATTTTAATTATAATGACTAAAATTCCATCTTTAAAGAACAGCTTTAAATTGGTCCCAATTGTGTTAATAAAAGTGGTCACATATAAGATATATAGACAAATACGCTAAGCTATCCCAATTTCCAATTTGTGGAATTTTATTTCCAGGGTTAATATCTCTGATTCTGTTGGACGTCTTCCTAGAGAAACCCCTGATAATGAAAGTAGACCGTCATAGCTTTAAATCCGTTATGAGCAGCGACACACATTCGTACACACTTCCTATGATCATGTGCATAGGGAAGACGAACACACACACACATCGTGTGCCTTCGTTTGGCTCCCTGCAAACATTTCTCAACATTGTATATAGAAGATTGTTCGCTCAGATTAATCTTCTGTGATTCCCAACGTCGATCATTGGACAATTGTTTACAGTTTTTTCTTAGATTTTGATCGCCCTAGAGAATAACAGAATACTCTTCTGGAGGAGCAACAGATGATTGTCACTGACATTTTTGATTTGGTTGTATATAATTCTCATATACACATTCGACAGAACTTTGATATAAATGTCACGCATAATATTATGAGAATTGACAAACACAACGCATGCCCATGTTTTGCCGAGTTTAACTAGAAGACAACAAAGTGAATGTGGAAGCAGGTATAACAAACCACCCACCAACAACATAACTAATAATTAAAAATCAAAACCAGGCAGAAAACAAAACAAGAGGAGGGGGTAACTCAAAGACAACAAATGAAAAAAAAAAAAACAAAATCCAACGAATAATTCTATTCTTTTTTACTTTATATTTTAATCTTCTAAAGATATTCCAGATGATTAATCTGCGATTCTTCCTCGGGATTCGCTTTCTAGACACCGTCACTTTATGTTGGGGATTGCAGAAGATCTTTAGGTGCTCTCTTCCGCGATTGAATTGATCGTCCCCGGAAATCCCAGATTATCGTTAAGCGATTGAAAATGTAAAAAAATGCATGCTATGTCTTGGTGGTCATTAGGGTTATGACTTTTTTACAACCTCATATCCCTATATCATAGCGTAATGAGTTTCTACATAAGATTATATAAATTCTTAATTATAAGGTTATTCGATAAAAAAGCTTCCGCACAAAAAGCTTCTAAAGATTTTATTTTTCAGAAATTTTGAAAAATTTTTGAAGTCACTGTAGTCAGATATTTAACTGAAAACAAGGGGCACACGACATAAGCGAAATTACATAACCGTTTGTTTCTAACTAACTTTATCAACGTATTATAACATATATATCATTTTATATTATATAAGTTTATTTCATATATAATAAAAATTAAAAGTGGTTTGTGCGGGATCTTTTTTTAAACTTAAATGGAATAAAAGTTATTTTCGTCATTAATAGGCAAAAGGTCATTCATTCGTGCAACAGGAAATAATTTTTTGAGAATTTTTTTTTTCAATTCATAGAATTTTTCAAAAAAAAAAAAAAAAAATTCAAAGTTGTTTATGCGGAACCTTTTTTTAAAATAAAATGGAACGAATGCTATTTTTGCCATTAATAGACAAAAATTTCAAAAAGTCATAACCCTAGTAATCATATGTCAGAGTTATTTCAAAAGGCACTAAGCTATCCCAAATTTATTTATTTTTATCATTTTTAGTTTAACGACTCATAATTCTGCTTTTATTTAGTGAATTAAAAACATGAAACCTACAATTCAAGAAGATCGGCAGAGCTTTTAATCCATACCTACTATTATATAATCGCCTATTTATTTTAGCACACATGGAAACGATAGGGACTTTTAGGGCATTGATTTTAATGGCAAACAGGAACTCTCGACCAAAATTCAATCTTGTTTGAATATTTGAAAGGCAAACCGGAACTCTCGACCAAAATTCAATCTTGTTTGAATATTTGAAAGGCACCCGTTACTTCTTCTAAAGATTGATCTAGGATGTAAATATCGTGATCATAAGCAAGTAACCTTTTCCAGCTAGATACTGTCTTCTGAAAACTCGTATGGTACTGTATTCTTTGTTTTGAAAAGGAAGGCTTATTTCTTACAAAAAGTTCTGATGTAGGCAAAAGAAATAAGTTATTCTTTGCTATTTAACAATACACGTTCTTGCTTTTAATATAATTTCATGAGCCATCTGAAGGTTGTAATAATTTGTTGCATTTTAAATTTGCATCTGTTTAATCGTGTTAAGAATACATATTGTTGATATATATTATCTTTGTATGAAATACCAATTTAATGGCATCCTTTGTAATGCAACATTGTCCAATATGATAAAGCCATTAAAATAACATCACCCTTCTGATAATTCGCATGTTTACAATCGATTGAAGTGTATCGCCTTCATTCTTCATTTTGCAAAACAACGACAACACTATTATCATCTGTTTCTGATTCTGATGTAATTACGAAAAAATGTTAGCGGCCAGTCACACAGATCGCCATTGAGAGAAAGTTCATTTGACTTGCAACATTCACAAATTGTAACCTACAGATTGAAACCTAGAATACACGTCAATGTCTCAATATGAAATGTCTTTATTTTGAGCATATCCGTAGGGCCACCATTTTATATTGCACCGGAATATAGTAATTTTGTAGTGCAGAGAACTCATGTTGAATATGAATATCATTTTATACAAATTATAAAAGCCAACTTATTTTTTTATTTTTTATGTACATATAATATTTTTTCTTATTTAAACACATGTACATATATTATCGTCATGGCCATGAACGAACGACGTCAATCTAAAGCAAAGCGCAAGCAAGGTGCAACGAAACAATTTAAATATAATTACTGCCATTCTTGTTAATCATACATTTTGCACCACTTGGCCCCATGTGCATGACAAGTTTATTCGCTACGTTTTCCCTTCTGCAGAAATGTTATTATTATAGACATGGAAACATATTCATTTAGAACTCATTTAAAATAACATGATGCAATATATTTTTTTCGCATCCAACAATTTAATATGGATGCCTTAATTTAAGGGTTCTTCGGTATGGTAAAGATTTCCAATGTACAGTGGGAAATTTTGTTGGAACTTTTAAAATTGTTTTAAGTTGTGGCAAAAATGTCTTATTTTAAACATTTATTAATAAGCAATTGCTGTTGTCGAGATTATAAATTCGAAACCACCATTATAATAATTCCAATTTAGAGAGAAAAAACTTAAATCCTTTTCATTATTGAAAGTAGCTATAATGGGGAAAAATTTTAATTATTCTCTCTCTCTATTACCAGAATTATAAACTTGTATTTTGTATCGTCATAATTTGTATAGGGTGTTTTTTTAAGGCCGATAGAACATGAAATTGTAAAAAATAACACAAAAAATTAAATTGTAATCAACAATTTTTTTTATTCGAAAGATCAATACGTGACATTAACATTTGAAAATGATTTCGGGCATATGGGCACCGCGGCTGTTCTTGACGAAGTGCATTCTGGACGTCCAATTTTTGGCCACTTTTTCGAGCACTGCTGGCCGTATGTCACGAATAACACGAACAATGCTGGCCTCCAAGGCATCAATTGTTGCTGGTTTATCAGCATAAACCAGTGACTTCACGTAGCCCCACAGGAAATAACCGAGAGGTGTCAAATCACACGACCTTGGAGGCCAATTGACAGGTCTACTTCTCGATATCAACTTATCGCCAAATTTTGATTTCAATAAGTCGATGGTTGCGTTCGCGTATGGCACGTAGCGCCATCCTGTTGAAACCACATCTCCTCCGGATCAATGTCATCCATATTTTCAAACAAAAAATCATTGATCATGGTGCGGTTACGATCTCCATTGACCGTAACGCGAGCTCCGGCCTCATTTTTGAAGAAATAAGGTCCGATGATGCCACCAGCGTGAAAGCCGCACCATACGGTGCATTTTTCTGGATGTAATGGAGTCTGTAGGGTCTCTTGTGGATTGGTCTCCATATGCGGCAATTTTGCTGATTAACAAACCCGTTAAGCCAAAAATGCGCCTCATCGCTGAACACAATTTTGCGTCTATAAGTTGCGCGAATCGACGACTGATTTTCAAAGTAAATTTGGATAATTTCGTTGCGTTGTTCAAGCGTGAGTCTATTCATGATGATTTGTTAGAGTCTACTGAAACAAATAAAAAAAATTTCATCAAAATTTAATTTTTTGTGTTACTTTTTACAATTTAAAGTTCTATCTAGCTTAAAAAAACACCCTGTAAAAAAATTAGCGGTTTATTCAATTAATAAGTTGGGTTGCTTTGATAACACTGTCCGACAGCCAAAATTACACTTGAAAAATGTTGACCTTTGAAATTTGTTTGACCTCTAAAAGGTAAAAACGATGAGAAAAAGAAAAATTAAAAATACCATTATACTCCATTTTGCCTATACTTTCAAACGTATATAGTCCGGTTCAAGTGTAACAAATTTTTTTTAAAAATTGTCGGACGGTGTAATATGTCTTTACGATTACCCAAGAAATTTGTCAAATTCGTACAAATGTTTACTGAATGCTGTTCGATAACAAAATTGTTCAGTAAAAGAGATCGAATTGAGAGAGATTTTTTGATAGTTCTGTGACTGACAACTTACAAATTTTTGCTGGGAAAATTTGTCCCGTAAAAATTTGTAAGATTTTTAATCAGCTTTGCAATGTAAACTACTTAAAGCGTTTACACGTTTGACCAAGAAATTTTCACAATTTTAATTCATTTAGAATTTAGAGCATTGTACATAGGATTATAGAGTGAAATAACTAAAATGCAATTTTAAAATTAACGTTTTTGTGACATTTGTTATAAAAAAACATTTTTTTTGGGAAAGCATGGTAGAACAATATAAGGTAACAGCAATACCCTGCTGATTGGACTGGACTGTAATGTTAGCTTCAAATTCCGCGCAACATCTTATATATTTATTTATATTTTCGATGTACATCTATTAGGGATGAATATTTTTTGTGGAAAAAATATATCATTCAGAAAAAAACTATTTCTCATAAAGACTTCTTCATATCAATGACATGTAACCTCATTCAAGTGCGAAAGACGTGCCGCACACTAAAACGCCGCTTATAGAGGCGCTAAAACATTTGTTAATATGTGTGGTATTTTGTTAAACTTGAAAAAAATAAAGCCCTAATAAACATGTGCTATTTCGATTTCAACAACAAAAGGTTGAAACAGTTTCTCCTTTTTCAACAAATTTTCAGCTACTATTATGAATGAATTGTACTTTCTGCGAAAAAATATGCATTTAGTGGAATGATTTGGAAAATGTAACGACTTTCCATTCATGTCCTTTAAAATTTTTAAGCAATTGTGAAAAATATTAGATTCTTAAATTCCAATAATTTATAGCCATTTCCTTGTTTTGTTTACATATATCGGTGACACTAACGTTACGAAGTCCATATTTACATTAGGCGATTTTCCTTGGGGCAAATGTAAGTTTGTAGGTGAGAGAGGGTGTTAAGAGGCAAAGGGTTACCAAATGCCTCACCCCTCTCTCCATCAAACTGATAGTTGCCGCAATTGCTGTTCTATCATGCTGGGAAAGGTATCGTACACACCTAATATTTGTCTCAAGCTGGGTACACATTACAGCTGGCAAACTATCGATATTCACAACATTAGATATTTTTGATATTTTATTTTATATTATCGATAACTATCGATATCATCGTTAGTTTGTAATCACCATTAACTTGGAAATAAAAATGGCGAAAATGTCTATGCTTTTGCTGGCATTTTGCACAATTACTTCACAGAAATATAAAGGAGAAAACAACAATTGTTTTTATTTAATAAAAAAGTTTTTACGTGTGGCCATTGACTTATTTTCTCAATTCTACAATTTTAATAGATTTTAGGTCAGATAGACTAGATAAAGTTATGTTATCTATACTTCTCAAACTGTGCCCACTATATTCAATGTTATTCAATGTTAGATAAAATACCACTGTGAATAAAATTGCATTTTGAGATGCTCCTTTATGTGTTTTTATCCAATCTAGTATAATTTAAAAGGACAGGAGTGATTACAAATCGAATAGTAAATCTACATACACGTAATAGAATCTTAAAGTCGTTACTTTGAAGTTACAGTAACGACCTTTTCCTTTTCTATTACGTGTAGGGAATATTTTTCTCCTTTTTTTAAAGTAAAGTTTTTACTTGTATTTTGAAAAATCAATATAAATAAATTTTAAATTTTAACACTACTTAAAAGTGATTTGCACTGAATTAAAAGCTCTTAAACTTTTTAACAAATGAATAAAAACTTCAACACAATTATTTGCTATAATTTATTGAAACATTACCTACGCAACGGCCATTAATTGTGAATGCTGACTAATACATATTTATTGATAATTATTATAATTAAGGCATGTTAATTGAGCGAATTTCATGCATCGTCAACAGCTTTGCTACTGTTGTTATTGGTGGTGTTAGTTAGTAGTTGCTTATTTAAGTGGTATTGCTGTTGTTGTTGTTCATTTTCCCCTTTTGGGGGTTGTATGAACATTTTCACCGGACAATATCCAATTGACTACATGACCGCCTTCCTTCTGCTCGTTTCTCACTTCAAACCTTTCCCGGTTTATAATTATTAATTGCAATTCAACAGTCATGGGAGACCCCTTTTAAAGCGAATTTGCATATTAATGGCTTAAACGATTTACGAATCACCTGAACCGTTAATAATTTTATATGAGAAACTTTAATTACTTGTACTTTCACAAATAATTATTATGGACATCAGTTATTAAAATTGTGTATCTAATTTTAAATGAATTAAATATAAAAAAATAATACAATATATGGGAAATGTTGCCAATTCTTTCAAAATTCAAAAAAATTAAATTTTACTTCTCGCTTTACATCAACGAAACAATTCCCCAGTACGAATCCAATCGCCAGAAAATTTTTGGTTATTGCGGACAAATGATATTGTAGTTTTACTTCTGCTTTTAAGGAAAATTATAAAAACGCAAATTATTTTACAAAAAAAATTAAATAGTTATGTAATATGACTTTCTTCAAAATAAAGGTCAATTTACCAGTCAAAAATTACAAAAATATATTTTTAAATAAAAACTTCACGGGGAATCAAATAAGACCAAAATTATTATGATCGGGATAATAGTTTGGATGTTATAGCCAAAATAAGCACATATTTGGTTAACAAAAAATAAAGCTTGGTTTGAAAAAATAGTTTTCACATGCATTCTTGAAAGTATTGGAAAACATTTATTTGAGTACTTATTTCATTTTTCTTAAAACTCCCAAAAAAATTGGCTGATTTTGCTTTTGTTTTTGAACGAGAATAGTTAGTTTTTCAAAAATATTTTTATTTTTCAATATAATCTCCTGATACTTCAATACACTTAGTCCAACGCTTTTCTAGCAATTCAATCCCTTGATTAAAATAGTTTTCCTCAAAGTCTTCAAAATAGTGGTTTACAACTGTAATTGCATCTTCATTTTAGGTAAAACGCTTGTCAGCAAGGAATTTTTTTAGATTTGGGAACAAGTAAAAGTCACTGGGAGCTGAATCAGGAGAATAAGGTGGGTGGTCAAGCATTTCGTACTTTAATTCGTTGATTTTAGCCATTGTTAAAACACTCTTGTGCGCTGGTACGTTGTCTTGATGAAAAATTATTTCTTGGTGTTGTAAGCCAGGACGTTTATCTCGAATTTGTACATTTAATTGATCCAAAAGGTTGCAATAGTACTCTGAATTTATTGTTTTACCCTTTTGCAGATAGTCAATCAATAAAATACATTTGAAGTCCCAAAAAACCGTTGCCATAACCTTACCAGCCGATTGAATTGTTTTTGCCTTCTTTGGGGCACTTCCTCCAGCTTCAGTCCATTGTTTGGATTGTTCTTTTGTCTCTGGAGTATAGTGGTGGATCCATGTCTCATCAACAGTTATGAAACGACGCTTAAAATCCATTTTATTTCGCTTAAAACGATCCAAACAAGCTTGAGAAATGTTCATTCTTATGCGTTTTTGATCGACTGTTAACAAATGCGGCACCCATCTTGCAGAAAGCTTTTTCATCTGTAGTTCTTCATGCAAAATTAAATGGGCTCGATCATTTGAGATGCCCATGATATTAGCAATTTCACGCACTTTTATTCGTCGATCATTTAATACCATATCATGCACTTTGGCTACAATTTCTGTTGTTGTTGCTGTTTTTGGACGTCCACTACGTGGTTCATCTTCAATGCTTGTACGACAACGTTTAAATTCAGCAACCCAATTTTTTACTGTTGCATGAAGGAGCACTTTCACCCAACACATTCACCATATCATTATTATTTTCTTGTCCCGATAAACCTCTTTTATGTAAATATTTAATGACAGCACGCATTTCTAATTTTTCCATTGTAAAAAAATTGCGGATGCGTCTTTTGTGAACACCTGTTTCTATATGAAGGAGTTGCCAGATCGAAACAAAATTGAACATGTGTTCATAACAGAGATGGAAGTTTCCAAAACACTTAACTTTTTTCTGTTTATACCGCGCTTTTTGTGCTAGGCTAAGAAGTTTCCGAACTGCCCTCGTATACATTCACATAGAAGGTTTCCCATTGAAGAAAATAAATTATCGGGTTGTTGAGATAAATTATTAGGCTTCTTAAACGGAAATAGAGTTCAAATAATCCGTTCTAATTTATGTGCATTTTTAAAATATGTGTAACTCGCGTAGTTATCAAAATCACTTTGTCCGCATGTGGTTTTCAGTTACAGCAAATCCATACCTTCAAGTTTCTATGTATTTTTCGAAATTTTATTTGGAGGCTAAGTGACCCACAGAAAACTCGATAAAATATGCGATATTTTGAAATCAATTTTTAGGTGATTTTCCTATTTTGGAATTTCTCGTATCTCGCGTGCTTTTAGGTGGATTCTTGAGAGTAATGACTTGTTAGATCCGGAACGTAAATTTTAAAATTTGCAATCAAGTTCGAGGAAATCGAATGACAATTGGAAAATTAGGCCGAAAAATATGTTTTTTAGAAAAAGGTTCACACACAATTTTCGTATTTGGATACATATTTCTGTGAAGCTGTGTAGATTAAAAAAATTTTCAAAAAAAAAAAAATTATAAAAAATGTTAAAAAAAACTTAAAATATGACTTCAAAATGTCAGCATCATTTAATGGTAGACGCAGATCAAATTTGAAATGTAATACATTGGTGAGATGATTTTATTGTAATTAATGACAGTCTATCCTGGTGAACTAAAAAACGGATAAAACGTCTTAGTTTCCGGATATTCCCGGTTTGGGACCTATAGGACATTGTTTACATGTAATATTATCTGGTACCACTTGGTCCATATGGTAACCCTCTTAGTAGGATATTCTATACCTAATATTGTTGATACTTGTTAGTAGTTAATCCGTATTAAGAATAAAATTCATAAAACGTCATGATTGTTAAATATTTTACCGAAAACATGGGATATTTTGGAACATTAATTACATTTTGAAAACATTTCTTTGACACCTTGAATTGCATGTTAATTATTGGTCCTGGCTATTGTTGAACTACGTGGGTTAATTCATTATTTATACATTTAATCTGGTCTTAAACAAGTCGACCAACTACTTTTTGCAGGAAAATCCTACATTTTTATCACGACTATTTGTCATTTTCACTAATTAATACATAAAAAGTGTTCGTTTTCGTATTTTAAAAAAAATAATTACTTGCAAAACTGTTTGTTCTACTTTGTGAGAAAAAGTCTTTATGAAATTGAAATTTTGAATCAAACTCAAGGAATTTTAAAGCATTTCAAATATTGGGAAATTATTACAAACTAAAAATAAAACTCAGCCAAAAAGATAATAACAAAAACCTCTTAACAATTTTTGATTTCAGAATGTAGAATAAACGAGAAAGTCATTTTAGGTATTTCATATTTAACTGGGTACGAACATCTTAATTTCTAACTTTAACATTACTTCTTAGGTAGCTAAAAGGGAAGCGTGACCATTGTCTGTTTGGTATGGAAGTTTGAAATTTTAGTTCTTATTATTGTGACAAATTTACATGGTTCATTATGTAATTCATGCAAATAGCAAACACTCGCAATTAGTATTGCACAATCGGATTAAGAAGTGTGCCGATTGTCAGCAGGAGACTATGAAAAGAACAAAAGGAACAAAAACACATGGTTGAAAGGCAAAAGTGAAAGTGATGTTTGAATAGAATTGTTCAAATTAGGAGGGGAGTCCTTGTATGCATGTTGGTGTAGAAAGTGAAATTGTTTCGGTGCAACAGAAACTTATAACTTTCAACAGAACCAAATACCACTGCAATACTAATGTATGTGCATATGCATGTATTCCATGAAATGGATTTTGAAGTTGTTATGTATAAGGAAATACTATTAAGGACCTCGTCTTGACCCAAGTACCTGCATATTAAGTAGTTTATTAGGGATACATGAAAAAGGAAAATTCAATTTCATTAATAAATAGGTCAATGCGAAGATCGCAGAGGTCAATAAATTAAAGCTGAAACTTCGATTTACAAATTTCGATTATGGAATGTCGATGGCTATGAATCACCACTTGTATGGGAAGCAAGATGGAGGTAAGTCAAGTGATGAACAAAGGGAAACCATCAGACTAAGCGGCAAACGCGAGCAGACAAAACAATGGGTCTACGACAGTGTCAACTATTTAAAAGGTCGCTAGTCGTCAGTCAACCAATCCCAAATCACATTCTGTGGATGTGAAAAGGAAGATCATTAGCAAGAAAAGTTAATCGGTAGATTTACTTATTCAGATATTTAATGGCATTGAATAACTTTGGGAAGGCAGTTTTGCTGACATTCCATGTGGGATTCTAACGTGAGAATACTAAAGTTAGTTGAGATGCAGAAAGTCGATCTTCAGATGAGAAAGTGGAGGAGCAAGAGCTTAGCTTTGTACAGATAAACCAGGGATGTAAACAGTTTTTGTAAGAAATGTTTTTCAAATTTTTTGTCTGGACCTATACTCTTTTTAAGAGAAACTTCTAATGAAATCTGAATTACTTCTTCATGTCGTATCATTCCACTATTGAATACGAATTCCATAATGTATATACTCCATGTATGTTATGTCATATTCTATAGAGGTCTGGACAAAATGTATGAAGGATTTTCCATGGACAATATCGTGAAGGGCAATTATAAATTTGTCTCACTGGCTTCACCAAAATTTTGTTATTCTATTTAAGAAAATTTGTTGCCAAACAGTAGGAGAAAATAATGACGAAAAAAGAGTTTGTGTGTGTCAAAAACTGCTAAAATCTGCTATATTTAGCAAACTCACTTGAATTTTTTTTACCATCAACATTTTTAAAATAGTCGTGTTCAAACAAATTCTACCGAGGGTTTTATGGAAGTACGAACCCAAACGACAAAAACACTAGTTTTATGTTCTCATAAAAAATGGCTAATATTGAATTTTTCGAACAAATCGGGGCTATATAACGGAAACCAATTCCAATTTAGCAAATTTAGTCATCAAAATTGGTGCACCAAATACCTAAAATCTGGCGAAAATATATATGGTAGCTATATCCAAATCTGAACCGAAACTTACCGAAATAAATAGGGTTCGCCCTATGTACAACAAATAAACTCGAAAAACTGGATTAGCGCTATAAAATGTATGATAAATTTGCACTATATCTTCTAATCTTTCAAATTTGTCGTAATAATATCTTTGAAAAAATATTCGCTTGAATGTAATACACAATTCTTTAGAACATACCTTTGTTGTATATTGACTCTATTTGTATTTAGAATATTTTTAACGATTATTTAATAAAATTATCAATAATTCGCCACAAATTGCCAAAGTAAGAAAAATCTGTACGTGTCAACAGTGTTTAATAAACATGATGTAGAAAGAGTGACATAAAGTACTGCTGAAACAACATGAAAGAAGCATTTTAAATCTTCACAATGTACCAAGAAATTGTTAAGCGCACCTTTTGGAAGATTTCCTGTAAAGGTAACATAGTTCAGCTCCCAATGGAATTTCAGAAATTATGTAAAATTTCCTATATTTTATCGATTTTTTTGAATGACATATAAGTTCAGCTGCCTGAGGGCGGGCTACAATATTGTTAAAAACTGGAAAACATATAATGCGAAAAAAGGTCGGATATGAATAATCTCAAACGAAAAGTGTCTATATAATTGAACCCTCAGCCTTTAGGGTTACGAGATTATACTTTGATATAATACAAATATGCATCATGAAGATAATGACTTTAGACTTCACATATGTTTGGGCGAAATTCGTTTCACACAAGTTGGAATTACTTAGCACAATCCGTCCCTCTGTATATTTGTTTGTCTGGCAGGAAGAAGCGCATGATAACTGTCGAACGGATCAACCGATTTGATCAAAGTTTTGGATCTAGTACTCGTAATATTTTGTCCAAATTAAATTTGAGTCATATCGTCATATCATATGGCGGAGGTACGCCATAAAAGTTCAAAATTTTTGGCTAAAATGGTGTATGCTATATCTCTATCTAGAGTAATCGATTCCAAATAAACTTTGCACATAGCAATATTTCTTCACCCTTCAAATATCGTAAAATTACTTCCAAACGTACACCAAGTTCCAAGAGAATATGTATGGACAACATCTTCAGTTAATTGCCTAACAAAATTCAACATAAGTGCAGTTTAAAGACTGTTCGAAGGTCCTTTGGACATTTTTTTGTGTTAAGCTTGTAGTCTTGTTAACTACGATATCCTATTTTTCGTGGGCAAGTCCATGCTTCCTGACAAAGCTCAAAATACTACAGTGACAAACTAAAATGGCTCCATTTCCCAAATTGATTAATTTTTCAGAAATCAAAATTCAGGATTTGTTTAGTTCGTTTTCAACCGATTACATTTTATGACAAATATAAAACTCTTTTGGACACAAATGGTCAATCGACAAGGGTAGAGTGCTTCTTGATTAATTTGGTTATTATTAGCCAATATTTTCGTGGAGTTCTTTAAGGATCGATCAAAACTATGTAACATTTGAAGCAATACATTTAATTTAAGAAATATCTAAATTCTAGTTCCAATAAGTTTCAAGAACTGAGTCTGCAAAGTGTTCAATATCATCGAGTGCAAAAACTTCCACTCGTATAATTAAATACGAGTAATTAATGCTTTTTCTGTAACATTACACCGAATGTAGAGAATACAGTCAGAACATTAATCATGGCATTTTTTCGACTTAAAGTGTTTCGTTACGATTTAGCTAAGAGTTTGCCGATTGATTTGTGATATTGTATTGCGAGAAGGATTTGGAGTCTATGAGTCGTAGTCGGTATCGTCCGATTTTAAATTTCTGAAGTTTTTAATTGTCTTGAACAGACTTTATCACTTCTAGTAAAGAAGCAAATTTGGCGTTTTTATGACATAAAATAATATTTTATTCTTACGTTATCGACACTATATCTAAATATAGAACTCCAAGCTGCACTCGCGGATTCAAGTTATTCTTCCTTTTAGAAAACAAGTAAAAAAGTATCAGTCGGCTTTGCCGACAGAGATATACCCTCAGCCTGTATATATTGAAACAATTTTTTTCTCAGAAAACGTATGTATTTAGGGTTTTTTTTAAATGTTGAAAATTTGAACCGACAAAAATGTTCATTAGGATTAGAGATCAAACGTTTTTTGGAGGAGATACTAAAAGGAATGGTTCTACATTGACCATTTTGGAAGTGGATCTCCAGCCACTAAATATGGTGCCAAAAAACGTTTACCATCGTAATTCAAGCGAATGCAAGTTGCTTCACCAAAAATCAAAGTGATTCGATAGCAGGTCTTAAAATGAACTTATCCAAAATTTTGTGTGGGAGGTAACGGATGCAGTGGACAAATCTAGTCTATATTTGAACCTGATCTATAATGTAAAGAATGGACCAATTCGGCCACTCCCTTCAAGAGTATGAACAAATTTTCCGAAAATGTTTGAACTTTTGTGGGGGAGGTACCTGAAGGAGTGGACCGATATGGCTTATCTTCAAACTTAAACTATGTTTGGACAAAATATTACTAAGGCCAAATTTTGGACCGAATCGGCAGATCCGTTCTAGATTTATCTTGCGCTCCAACCACCTCACACGGTGTAATAGGGGTTTTTTGCAACTTTCAGGCTATATTTTCAGGAAGTATGGACTTGCCCCTAATGAAACTTGTACCGTCGTATGGAGGGCAGTGAATACAAGTTGCTAAAACAAAAATCAAAGCGATTCGAGAGATGACCCTAAACTGAACTTTTCCGAAATTTTGTGTGGGAGGTACCCGAAGGAGTAGGCCGATTGAGTCTATATTGAAACATTATCTAAGTCTGGTACACATTTTACGATGGGCAACGTATGGACCAAATCGGTTACTCCCTTCAAGAGTTAACGTGCGCACAAATTTTTCGAACATTTTCGAACTTTTGTGAGGGAAGTAACGGAAGGAATGGACCGATATTGCCCATCTTCGAACTTAAACTAAGTTTGGGCAAAATATTACGAATGCCAAAATTTGAACCGAATCGGTTCATCCGTTCGAATAGAGTTATATAGGGTTTGGACTAAAAGGAATCCCAAAATCTAATCTAAGATCTTAGAAATACTGAAAATCCTGGGATAAGAAAAGCAATAGCAATTCTCTGGGGTTGTAAAATTCTGGGATATATCATTACGTGGACTACATGATTAAAAACTTCGATATGGTTTATTTTCAATTCTAAATATCCGAGGACATATATTTTATACTCTGTAAAAAATTTAAATTTTATCCTAATTATTGTGAGCCCTCTCTCTACTGAATTTATATACTCTGTGTTAATATTTCATATCAAATTAATGAATCATACAAAGTAAACACGTTTAACTCAGACGACTATATGAGTTTAACAAAATACCTATCGTCTAACGGAATTGCATGGCACAGTTACGAAAACAAAAGCACTAGGCCCATTAAAGTTATGGTTAGAAATCTGCATCATAAAGTCAACGTCGAATGGATAAAAAATGATTTGACATCTCAAGGATACAATGTACTTGAAGTCATAAATAAATTGCAATTTAAAACTAAAAATCCACTGAACATGTTTATAGTGTCGTTTGCTTCATCGGACGATATATCTAAAATATTTAAAATCCGTCAAATATGTGACACATCTGTAAAAATTGAACAAATTAAACAGCAAAAAATAATACCCCAATGTAAAAATGTCAAGGTTTCGGACATACTAAAAATTATTGCAACAAACCTTCACGCTGCGTTAAATGTGCTGGAAAGCATAGTTCAGTAGAATGTAACACGGAAATAGACCATCCCAAATGTTGTAACTGTGGTAAACAACACCCCGCATCATACAGAGGATGCGAAGTTGCAAAAGAACTGCAAAAGCTGAGAGACAGAAAATTGAAATCTAAAGACTTACCAACGAAAATACACCCTAATATTAGAATGCCTACTTATGATAAAACACCTTCAATTCCTCAACGCTCTTACTCGAGTGTAGCCAAACCAGTAATACCTGAAGAATCAAATAACGTTCTGTCGCAAATACTTAGTAGACTTTCTGCACAAGAGGAGTTTTTCAAAAATATTGAACTCCGCTTAACTCATGTAGAACAAATATGGAAAAACCAATAAAAATGTCAAATTCATTAAAAATAATGCTATGGAATGGGCTAAAAAAGCACCAACGAGAACTGGAAGTTGTCTTGAACAACGAGAAAATAGATGTTTGCTTAATTTCCGAAACACATTTTACAAAACATTCATTTATAAAATTCAAAAATTATGAAACATATCATACCATACACCCAATGAACACCGCGCGAGGAGGTAGCGCTGTTATTGTCAGGAAAAGTCTAAAACACTTTGAAGAAGACAAACTTCAAACCGACGAGTTTCAAGCAACAACTATAAAATTGTATACAAATCAAGAGAGACATCAAATCAAATCCGAACAATACAAACTTCTGTTTCAAAAACATAATACAAGATCTATAATTGGAGGTGACTTTAATGCAAAGCACACTACTTGGGGATCTCGAATAACAACTACAAAAGGAAGAGAATTATTGAACGCAGCAAATAATACAAATTGCAAAATTGTCAGTTCTGGTAGCCCGACTTATTGGCCAACCGATGTAAATAAAACTCCCGATTTGATAGATTTCTTTGTTGTTAAAAAAATACTAATCTCACGGTTACACGTAGAAAGCGGATTTGATTTAAATTCAGATCATTCTCCAGTTTTCCTTACACTATTTGAAAACATCCCGCCAAAGAACCCTCCATCATTTCTAACGAATAATTTCACCGACTTGCAACAGTTTCAGTTTATCCTCTGGGATGCTGATATTCATTACGAAGAACCATCTACACCAGATGAGTTAGAACACGAAGTTGAGAAACTTACAGATATAATTCAGTTCGCAGCATGGCAGAGTACTCCCTATAGAACTATAACACCCATGGAAAATCGATATCCGGCTTATATTAGGGAAAAAAATTTACAGAAACGTAAAGTACGTAAAAAATGGCAACAAACACGCCATCCATCATATAAAACGCTTCTTAACAAACTATCTAAAGAACTGAGCACAGATATAAAACAGTTCAAAGATACTTCATTTAATTAACATATTCAAACACTTACATGTGATAAAAATACTGATTATTCCCTATGGAAGGCTACTAAAAAAATATCACGCTCTGTCATACCAAAGACTCCTTTAAGAATTGACAGCACACAATGGGCCAAAACAAACAATCAAAAGGTTAAACTATTCTCAAACCATTTGCAAAATACATTTACAGATACTTACGATGCTGAATCACAACGTATTGAACAGATAGGTGAATCTTTGGATGGAGAATTTGCACCAGTGACAATCGGCGAGGTTCTCAATGAAATAAATAAAAACATAAAGCTTAAAAAGTGTCCAGGTTTTGACCTTATAACAACGGAAATACTGAGAAAACTCACATACAATTGTCTCACAAAAATAACCCAATTATTCAATGCCTGTCTCAAATTAAAGTATGTTCCAAAACTTTGGAAAACTGCCGAAGTTCTAATGATCCTAAAACCTGGTAAACCTGCAACAGAAGTTACCTCATACAGGCCTATATCTCTGTTACCAATAATATCAAAACTACTAGAGAAAATATTTTTAAACCGATTGAAACCCATCATTACCAATAATAACCTGATTCCTAACCACCAATTCGGATTCAGAAATTCCCACTCAACCATTGATCAAGTTCATCGTATTACAAACATCATTGAACAATCCCTGGAAAATAAAAAATTTGTTCGGCTGTTTTTCTCGACATATCACAAGCCTTTGATAAGGTCTGGCACGCTGGATTAATACGAAAACTATGTTCAATTTTTGAAATCATACCTAGAAGATCGATTTTTTCGAGTTAAACTAGAAGATTCATATTCGAATTTGAAAAAAATAAACACGGGAGTACCACAAGGGAGTATCCTTGGGCCCATTCTATACCTTTTATATACTAAAGATATACCAGAGCCTCAAAATTCCATCGTTGCAACCTTCGCTGATGATACTGCGATTCTAACTGTGGCAGATTCTGAATTTGAAGCAAACAATAAATTACAGCATGGGCTTGATTGTATAAGTACATGGACAAGAGATTGGCAATTAAAATTAAACCACAACAAGTCAATACATATCAACTTCACAAACAAACACATTCAAAATATGCCTGTGTACATAGACGGACATCAAATACCTTTCTCAAATAATGCAAAATATCTAGGAATGACACTAGACGCAAAGTTGAAATGGAAGGAGCATGTAAAGAAAAAATCAGAGGAACTGAATATTAAGTGGATAAAATTAAAAAGTCTCTTGGGCAGAAAGTCTGTATTATCAACAGAAAATAAATTATTAATATATAATCAACAGTTAAAACCAATTTGGGTCTATGGAATACAACTCTGGGGATGTACCCAAAAGAATAACATCAATCATATACAAACATTCCAAAATAAAGTTCTAAGGAATATTGTCAACGCCCCCTGGTACGTAAGGAACAGCGACATACACAGAGACCTTCAGGTGAGAACAGTATCTGAAGAAATAAAGCACGTTGCAAAAAAACATGACGCCAGAATCAGGGCACTTGTGAATCCAGAAGCCGTAAACCTCAATAATCCAGAAGGTATACGTCGAAGATTGAACCGGAAAAAGCCGTATGATCTCTTAGGATCCTAATTTTGTACATATTGTTATTATTATTTAGCATATGTATATGTATACGTTAACTATGTATAATACGATAAAAATTGCTTGTTAGTCTTAATGAACTAGTTGCAGTCAAACAATAATAAATAAAAAAAAAAAAAAATATCAAATTAAATAACAAACGCTTTAAAATAGCTTTACGCAACGCTACACAACATTTTAATTTTTCATGATTTTTGGTCAAGAGGAGACTAAAATACCGAGTTAAGTCCACTACAGAAGAAAAATGCCTCAAACCAATTTAAAAGAGCTCAAATGTGGCGGCACGGTTTTTCTTTCCAACACATTGAACAATATTTTCAATTTTCCGATTTGATCTTTTGTATCCTCTGACAACACGCAATATCAAATTACAGAAATCTCGGTTCGTAAAATTGACAAAACAACCCCTCGAAATATATAAAATTCATAGGCGCATGGTTCAACCAATTGGGTAGCAAAATGCGCCCAAACTTTTCAAAAAAAGCTTAAATCTGGGGGTACACTTTTATAAGGGCTATACCAAAACGTGGACCTATATTATTTGATTTTTTGCAATGGATATTTTGTACCTTTTATAATTTGTTGTACCCCTAGCGAAGACTATATACCAAACAAAACGTGGACCTGTACCGAGAAATTTCTGGAGGAAAGTATTGTAACTCCAACGAAGACTAAATACCAAAGTTCAGACATCACGTGGTCCTACACAGACAAATTTCTGCTGGAAAGTTGTATGTATGTCCCCAAAGATGTTTTAATACCAAATTTCAGCAATTTCAGTCCGCTATTGATGCCACAACATTTAAGTTACCGAAAATCGGGGAAATGTATGAAAACGTGTATCTATACCAAAAAGTCTCTTCTGGAAGACTAAATACAATCGAATACAAATACAAATTTTCAACTATTTCGGATTTATAATGACGCTGAAACTTCCAAACTACCGAAAATTTCATTTGGAAATTAATTAACTAATTTCAGTTGGAAAGTTTTATACCCCCAACGAAGACTAAATACCAACTTTCAGCCACTTCGGTGCGATAATAAGGTCACAACTTTCAAAATACCGAAAATCGGGAGGTACCATTCTTTGGAAGACTATATAAATACGTGGACCTATACCGACAAATTTCTGGTTGAATATTCTTCACCCCCCAAGGAAACTAAAACCCATTTGGGTTGGATATTGAGGTCATAACCTTACCGTTCTATGGGGGCTACATAAAGACGTTCACCTATACCGACAAATTTCTAGACGAAATTTGTTTACTACCAAATTTCAGCCATCTCGGTGCGATAGTAAGGTAAAAACCTTAAAAATACAGAAAACCGGGAGATACCGTTTAATGGAGGGCAATTTGTGTGGAATAATGGTCTCATTATTCCCACCAAATTGCTGAAGAGTAGAATTGGCATCACAAAGGCATGGATGGAAGGAGGACCTAGCAAGCATTTGATACTATCCTGGGGAACATAGACTTAGTATTTCGTGAGTGCGACGCAAATGCTCACCACTTCCACTATAGAAGAAATGACACAAATGTCAGAGGTAAATCCATATTTAACTTTATTTTACAATATAAAATGGGTTACACTCCATGTTTTCTGAACAGAAAAAGGGGGGAAGTAATTGATATAACCCTCACCAACATGCTCGACTCAGATATACATAATTGTATTGTTTCTCGGATCAAAGGATTATACTTTTCCAAATTTTTAAACAAACAAAGTCCCCATAGAAATCGCAGAAAATCGGATTGGGGTAAATTTAGAGCCTTATTGTCTTCAAAATGGTGTTCTCACAGTAGCTTTCACACAGTTGTGGAAGTCGAGGGAGCTGTAAGTTAGCTAAGCAATACTATCCTGACTCTTTATGAGGGGAAGAAATCACCTATTTAGGGATGGAATTTCAACCGGTTTGATGGAATAAAAAGTTAGCTAATGTTTGCAAAGCAGCTAGGAGATCCTATAATAACATCAGTTCGAGGAAACTCAGTAATGATTGGGAAGCCTATAAAGTTAATTTCAATAAGTACAACAGTGGAATCAATTCAGTCAAGTCAGGTCAGTTTTACTGAATCTATAGACAGAAGTGGCCAGGTTTCGCAGAATAATATCTAAGGATACCAAATCCATAGGTAGTATTAAAATGGAGCGACGGTTGGTGTACTAACTCTGGTCTAAAGACTCAGGGATTCATTTGCCCGGTCACAATCAACCCAAACTGAAGATGGTGAGATTTACCAGTCTCTCAAGAATTCAATTGGCGATTAACAGCTTTCAGCCTAACAAAATCCCCGTGACCGGGTGACATAATACCAGCGATGCTTCAGAGGCTGAGTTCTTTAAAGCATGTCTGGGTTTCTCGCATATACCCGGCCTATGGAAAGAGGTTAAGGTAACCTACATCCCCTAAGCGGTGAAGCCGCGTGACACACTATATAAAAACTTTAGAACATTTATTCTTTCTTCCTTTCTATCAAACACGATGGAAAGTTACTGGATCTGGAAATTAGACCATAAATAGATTACAATTAGATCAGGGCAAATCAGTAGAACCAGCTTGACAGGAGATGACTGCACAGTTTGTGTAGACCATGGAAAATTCCAACTTCACCTTGGCGGTCTTTCTCCATATAGAGGATGTTTTCAATAACGATCTCGGCAGCATGGGAATCTCTTCCATCCTAGTGGAATTAGTTGATAAGATGCTGAAAAGTTGGATTATCAATTCGCGCATAGCAGAGAGGAAAAATTTTGTTAGAGGCACACAGGTTATTCTGATGATGTAGTAGTGATGATATGTAGCAAATTTTATCAACTCTGTCTGGCAGAGATTCCTGCTATCAGGGAAGCAGCAATGTGAAACGACTTGAAAGCAACCTTAAAGGACCGGTTAAGGCTTTCAAGTCATAGACCATAAACTCTCGAGCTATACATGATACGAAATGTGTGATATACGAAACGTGGTTAAACTTTGCTGAGTTCCACGTCAGAGTAATACAAATTGATGTATCTGTTCGGGCACCAATGTTCCACAACATCGCAAACTTCGTGAAGAGTCTGACTACCTGGTAGACACGAGATTGATACTTTTAACCAGACATAGATCCCATTATTCTTTCTAAAATTTCCAAACAACTATCAAGGCTTGGCCAAAACACATAACTACTCAATTTACTTCTCTCTATCCATTTTAAGCACAAACAGTGCAACAGTATTCCGAAAACTTCTTCCTATTCATGAATACAACAAGCAGTAACTATAGTTGTTACTGCAAAAGGTTGAAATTTGGTAGTTAGTCTTCGTAACGGTTAAAGAACTTTAAACCATAAATTTGTCTCCAAATAGCCACTATGAAACGGTACCTCCCGAATTTTGGTATTTTAAAGGTTGTGACCTCTATATCCAACCAAATTACTTAAGCTGCCGTTACATAACTCCCAACGGACCTAACTTCGGAAACAGTTTTGGGAGACATAACCCCCAAAACTCTTGGGATATACATAAGCTGTTTACTGATAAAGATTTCTTTTGGGGAGATACTAAAATTTTCACACACCTTGGCTTTTATACCAAATGATGAACTTTTTGGCCAAAATCACCATAATGATACAATGTACAACTATAAAATATTAAATATTTCGAAAAGAGTAATGCCGCAGACATTTATTCTTCCACTAGTTTTCAATTACATTTATTTTCATAGCAATTTGGAATTTTAAAGAGATCTGTTTTAAACATATCTCATGGAATACTGCTACGCACCAATTTCAAGCTTAAAAAATTCACACATTACAGAGTTTAAGAAAAATATAAGCGATGTTGAAAACATAAGGATAACATTACATAGAATCTACATTATGCTTTTTATAAATGACATGTCATTACGATTTTTATTACGGACATTAAAAGTATTGTGTGTTCTCCAATTTTTTTTGTCGAACCTTTTAATGTTAGAAGGAAAGAGGCAGTGGAAAAAAAGTCACAGCAGAAGCAACAACGGTAGCTGAAAATAAAATAAAAATAAACCAATTTTTCGCATTTGTATTCTTGTGTGAATGTGACTTTAGATTCTCAGACACAGTCTAATGGTGTTTCTTTTGAAATGGACTGCTGCCGTTTCTGCTCCTCCCACTCTACTCTTCACTCCAAATAAAACAAAACCGACAACATGCGTAAGTAAGGATACAAAACAGAGCAGAGAATGAGTGAATACATAGAACGACATGAAAAAAGAAACGGATATAAAAAGAGCTCTTAATCAAATGGTTGATCGATTACTTCGGAGTTAAAAGCTCACCACAAAATGAATGTTTTTCAAATGCAATCGTCTTTAAAAGCAGAAATGTGTCACAAACATTTTATAAATCACAGTGGATAGTTTTGATTGGTCAAGGTGGACGAATCACTTAGGAGCCAAATTTTAATAGAAGCACAGGGAAGTCAACTGTTCAGTTCAAATAAATTTGCAGAGGAAAGTAGGGTATTGTAACTATGATAAAAATATATTGTTGATGCTATCACATGTTTCTGTCAGATAAGGCAGAATTTTAACATATTTGCAGTACTCTATTTCACTCTCCAAATATATATGCTCTGCGTGTAAAACTTTTGAAGGAACGTAGAATGACAACTTTTTGCGAGAATGTATACTGAAGGATTACGAGGACTTAGGACTATGATCGTTACTTATGCTGACGCCGTAGTCATCCTCATAAGCGGCTAATTCGTTTCAACATGAAACGAAGCATAATGGTCGAATGTCTGGGACTTCGTTGGACTCCTAATTTCTCAATGGACCTCTAAGGTCATAACAGCTCAACTCGAAAGAAAATTAATTGAAAATAAAAGCAGTTAGTATGCGTTGCGCAGAGTGTAGGATGTTCGAGTACAAATCAGAAGTTAGTATGATCAAATCCAGCAGAGAGCGCCCTCTGGAGATCATCCAAATTGGCTAAGATCTTGATTTCAACTATGAGAGGCTGGACCCATGGAAAACCACTCCAACAAATCTTGGCCATATATACGGATGGATCCTAAAGGACACTGGGATGTAATTTGCGAAGAGGTCAATATCGTATCAGATTTTTACCGCCTTCTAAGCAGAAATGCGAGCTATTATAAAGGTCCTGGAGCTCATTCAAGTGGTTAAAAGAGGTCGGTAGTGGCTTTTGTTCACAGCCAGGCGTCACTCTTGGCACTCAAATCCAAGAGATTTGCTACGACGGCTACAGGATGAAATCACTTTCTGGTGGGTAATCGCCAACTCGCCAACATCTATAAAGATCTAACTGTTCGCGAATGGCAGAAATAACCCGGCTACAGGGTCTCGAGGCTTATCTCGCCAATTATATAGAGTAGTAGATCTTCTTCCTTACTTCTACTCAAGAAGACCGAGAGGAGAATTGTTGTAGGGGTCATTACTGGACACTGACATGTACAATCCAGAACTTGTTGGAGGGATGAAAGCAATGCTGAGTACTGCAGACTATGTAAGGATTATCTATACCCTCAGTCTTTAGACTAACGAGGGTATATGGTAATATTCAAAAAAGTTTTACAATCGTTGAAGTTGAGGTTCACCATTTAATTAGTCGCGAACTGTTAATATATTTTATAAAATATGAATATATTTATATTAATTGAAGTGTTTTAGCCACGATCTCATAATATGGACCATAACAAATAATTTTCGTGGAAGCTGCGTTGGTGGTAATATAAAAAAATGGGAAAAATGTGTTGAAGTAAACACGTTTTTTTGTGTTCTTTTTTGATTTCTGGCCAAACCACACAAAACTCAAACCTGTGCTCAAAGAGAGAACTAAAGAATACCCCTTGGGCAGCATGGTTCTAGTGTATGACTTTTCGATATATACACTGCATCCCCCTAAAATCGATGCTGACATTTTGAAGCTTTGATTTCAGTGTTTTTCGAATTTTTCTTATAATTATATGGTGCAACTGGATAATAATCGAAACTAGTGTATAGGATTGTAGAACTCGCGATTCCACGTCGTTCGATGTATCTCTCATGAGTGTGCTCCGTACAGCTTCCTAGTAATAGGAGTCCAAAGGCGAAAATTTGGTGCGTAAATTTTCTGAAAAAACCTATTTTTTGGCTTTGAAATTTACAACTGTCGTACAGGTACCCCTGAACCCCGCGTGATTTTAGTTTTTTTACGTGCCGGATCTAATAAGCCCTTCCGCGTTCGAATCCATCAACTAAAACGCCGGATATAGATACCCTGAAAGTAGGAAAATCTGCAAAAATATATTTTGACAATTCCGCGAATTGAACCGCGATTTTCTTTGATTATTTTTAAATAAATGTAATCCTTTATACGCGATTATAATATTTGCCAAAAAGGTGTGTCACAAATTACAATGATTCGGGAGTAACATCCCTATTTATCCCAAAATAGAATGCGGTGGCACATCCGCAGTTCTTGGCGAATCTGTCTAAAATAATTTATATTGACGTATTTTTAATAGGCGGCCATTGAAATCGGATGCACCTTATAATCATATGCACATCGCGTAATTTTTGCCCACTTGAAGTTTTTTTGAATAGTAAGATGCAACTGATGGCACACTTTGGCCGCTGAGTGAAACATGGGAAAATCCATGCATATTGATAGGCATGGACTCCCTGTATCCGAAAAGCACATGCACCTCAACTGATTTAAACCGATTCGCGAATTATACGGGTTTTAAATACTATGTTCTTTCTTTGATTGTAATTTCAATATTACTCTCCACTTCTTATTTCTATTGCTTATCACAGAAAGCAAATATACTTTCACGATGACTAATTACTTTTCTTGTAGAAGTTTAAGCAAAATACTTCAGGATTTGTATAGAAATTTAGCGAAATAACAGAATAACTCCCAACATTTTTTTTTTCAAATTTTTCGTATTTAACCAACAAATATATTTTTGAAATAATTTCCAACAATAAGTTTTCGTTCCTTGTTGTTGCTGTAATATGCAAGTTATAAACGCGATCTTTATGTACGTATTTTTCAATTATTTGTTTAGCGATTTTTATGGACTCTGAGTTAGAATAAATAAAATTTACTCCATGATTTGTTCAATATATTTTGATTTTCCGCGAAAATTAAAATGAATTTAGCAACTATTTTAGCATCTACGCATAGATATCAAATGCTGTTAACGATTCATATATACATGTTCTTATTACAACACAATAGGAATTTTCAAATATTTTTTCTTTATAAGAGATTAAAACCCTCCATAACTTTTGAGTGCAGCATCCAATTTTGTGAACGCGAACAGATTTGAAACCACGATTTTTTTCGTAACCCATGTGCCAAAAATGGCGGATGTGCTCGCCAAAAAAATATTTTATTGTTTTTCTATGGAATTTTAAAGGAAATTTGAAAATTACCATATACACTTTCAAACTGCCAAAATGAGCATCATAGAAATAATGGTTTTAGACCCCTAGTATGTTGGGACGAAATCCATCTCAGACAATTTGGAGTCAATTTAGGAATGTCCATCCGCTTGTCTGTTTGGTTGGAGCACACGATACTCTCGAACGCATCAAGATATTCGGTCCAAAATTTAGCTTTAGTAGTATTTACTTCAAGTACCTCCCCCACAAATGTTTAAAACTTAACTCCCGTCAAAAACTAACGTAAATGGTACGCACGATAATTCTCGAAGGCAGTAATCCGATTTGGTCCATATTTGGACATCGTAATATTTCCAGCAGACATAGATTATGTTCGAAATCTTCTACCTCCCCAATCGCTTTGGTTTTATTTACAAAAACTTGTATTCGCTGCCCCCATTGAAAAGATACAGCTTTTAAGGGGCTAGTCCATACTTGCAAAAAATGGTTCAAAAAACCTACGACACCATGTATAGTGGTTGGAGTGCACGATAAATCTGGAATGAATCAGCCGATTCGGCTTTCATAATATTTTGTCCAAACTTAGTTTAAGTTCGAAGATGGGTTATATCGGTACCTCCCCCAAAAAAGTTCGAAAATGTTCGGACAATTTCTGCCCACGATAACCTTTGAAGGAAGTTTCATCGGGAGCCACTCCCTCCGGTACTTCCCACACAAAATTTCGGAAAAGTTCAGTTTAGGACCTGCTCCCTAATCGCTTTGATTTTTGTTGTTACAAATTGTATTCACTGTCTCCTATACGATGGTACAAGTTTCATCAGGGGCAAGTACATACTTCCGGAGAAAGTGGCCTGAAATTTGCAAAAAAAAAAAAACGCCTATGACACTGTGCGTAGTGTTTGGAGCGCAAGATAACCCTCGAACGGATCTGCCGATTCGGTCCAAAATTTGACCTTCGCAACCTTTTGAACAAACCTAGTTTAATTTCGAAGATAAGCCATATCGGTCCACTCCTTCAGGTAACTCCCCCACAAAAGTTCAAAAATTTTCGGAAAAATTGTGCGCACGATAACTCTTGAAGGGAGTGGCCGATTTGGTTCATACTTTACACATCATAATATATCTACCAGATATAAATCTGATCCGAATATGGATTATATTTGCCCACTCCTTCTCATACAAAATTTCGGATAAATTCACTTTAAGACCGGCTCTCGAATAGCTTTGATTTTTACTGAAGCAACTTGTATTCGCTGCCTCAATTACGACGGTAAAATTTTTTTCAGGGGCAGGTCAATACTTCTTACATACACCGATCAATACAATACTGGTCCACAACTTCCGGTACTTCCTACCCAATATTTAAAAATATCACTAAAATGGTATGCACGATATCTCTTGAACAGGGCAACCAATTTGTTCCAAACTTTGGATCTCGTAATATTTTGTCCAAATTTAGTTTAACTTCTAAAATGGCCCATATCGGTTCTCTCATTTAGTTTCCATATATTACATATCATTTACTATAACCACATTTGAAATAAATAATTTTTGTTTTTTTTTTTAACTTGGGCTTAAAAAACAAATGTTTGATACCGTGAGGAAAACAAAATATCAAATTACAACCGTTTTAGTAGAAAATTTAGGCCAATACTTAAAAATGTCAAACATGATATAGGACTATACGAAAATCTGGACAAATATTGATAAATGTTGGCAAGAAAGTTTGATGCGGACTAGAAACTCGAAATGTCAAACGCTGCACATTCTGTTGGAAAATATGGTCAAAAACTTGAAATTATAATAAAAACTGAAGGTACAAAAATCGTGAAAATAATAAAAACTGCGAAGTACCGTTACGTCAATACCTAAAAGTGGACTAATCGTGACGATTTCTTCCAGGTTGATCCATTCCAGAGTTATCGTGCGCTCCAGTCAGCAAGACAGACGGACAGACATGGCTAAATCGTCTCCAAATTCTGTAAAACGGATTTCGTTCAAACATATGTGGGGTCTACAACCACTATGTCGACGCTAATACTTCCTGGGATAATGGCCAAAAAGCTCCAAAAAAGCCTACCGGTACCAACTAAACTGGGTAGTCCAAACGTTGTACATCGTATTATTTCTTACAGACTCGGATTATGTCCAAACATTGACTTCATCGGACAACTCTTTCGGATATTTCCCACACAAAGTTTGGAAAAAGTGAAGCTTATTTTCTTTAGGCCCGAAGCATAAAAGTGTGTATACTGGGGTTATGACTTTTTGACATTTTTTCTCAAAAATGATTTCCTGTAGTGAGAATGAATGAACTTTGTCCTATTAATGCCTAAAATAACATTCATTCCATTTTATTATAAAAAAGGTTCCGCACAAATCACTTCGATTTTTTTACAATACGATGATAAAATTAGTGAGAAACAAATTGTTATGTCAATTTGGCTATATCGTGTGCCTTGTTGTACCTTGTTTTCAGTAAATTATCTGCTTACAGTGACTTTAAAAAATAAAAACTTTAAAGCTTTTTTCGAATCACTTTATAATTAAGATTTCATGCAATCGTAGATAAAAACTCATCAAATAGCATACAGGGATACGAATTTGTAAAAAAGTCATAACCCTATAGGCTGATGGTATATTAACAATGCCTCATAATTAAAACTTCAATAAAAAATCATATATAAACATTTTTAATTTGCCTACGTTTTCACCGCAGTTTGATTATGGTATGTTAACGTTATACATATCAGGAAAAATGCCTAAAATTGTCTTTTCCATTTCAAAAAAATCAAAAAAATTTTTTGATACTACATCAATGATTTTTGGTACATAGATTAAGAAAAAAATCAGCATTCCAAATCTGTTTTCGTTACTAACTTTGATCGTTGCGCGCAAAAGATATGACTGTTTTAATTATGATAATAAGAAAAAATTCTAAAAAAATCGCGGCTTAATATAGTTAGCTGTTATATCCTATTATGGTTAACTGAATTCGTACCCGTTGCGATGATGCAAAAAATAATCGCAAAATCTCAATGGATTCGCGAAAAATCAAATTTTTAAACAATTTCACGTATTTACAAACATATTTTTGAAAAAAAGCGCTCATAGTTACGAAAAATATATAAAAAAATTATACCAGCATCCAGACATTTTGAGGAATAAAATGAAACCTAAGTTGTGAAAGTTGGAGCTATAGTATTCATATTATTTGCAAAAATACGAAGAAAATATTACGAAAAAAATAAAATCATATTATTCTAATTTTATTTTTTTATGGTTTTATAGGAAAAGTTGCAGAAAAAATGTTTGAGTTCTTCGGCATTTTCGTCAAAATTTCACGCAATAATGATGATATTCCGTTGTAACAAATTTTTCGCTTATAGTTTTCCTATTGGGTAATATTATTAGAACCTTATATTAAATCACAAGGAATTTCAATTGTGGCATAACGTTAAAATAATGTTATATTGAATATTACAACATTTGAGACGCATATAAACCGCGTAATTATGGAAATGACATGATGCGCATCCGATTTTCCAACACAGGGAATCAATCCCTTTTATTTGATGTACAGTTTGTCAAATTCTATTTGGCGGCCACGATGTAGCATCTGCTGCATTTAAGGGTGCAAAATACAGTAAAATGGTCATAATTTCCACGAAGTTCTTTTACATTTTATGCGCCTCCGATTTCAATAATCACCATTAAAAAATACATCCTTCTATACCGTTTCAATGCGATCCATCAAGAACCGTGGATGTAGCATCGCACTTAATTTTTAGAAAAAATCTATTATATCTCTGGATCAGCGATAGTTTTGAAATATCTGTTTTCGCGCAGTTTAAACACGCGTATCGATCTATTTATTTAAGTAGAACTGACACATCCAAAACGCGTTTTAATATGCGATATTTTCAAAATAATTTTTTGCAAATTTTCGAAATTTGAGGGGTATCATATCCGCCGATCTAGTGGGTGGATTTTTACGCGTCGTGGCTTGTTCGATTCAGAACGTAAAAAAACTAAATTTACGCGGGTTTCCACGGAAATCCAATGACGTTTGTAAATTTTAAACCAAAAAAATAGGTTTTTGAGAAAAATTTACGCACAAAAATTTCGTGTTTAGGCGCAGATTACTGTGATCCTGTGAGGGCTACACCCTCATGTTATACATTAAAAAATGCGAAATCGCGAGTACTACAATCCAATAATAAGCATTTAGGGAAAACCTGCTGCGCGTCCCGATTATAGCAAAAATTCAAAAAGCCACATTTTTCAGGTTTCAAAATGTCAGCATCCGTTTGAGGTAGATACAGTGTATATATTAAAAAATCATACATTAGAAACTTCAACTCTGAAGTGTGCTCTTTAACTTCTCCTTTGAGCATTAAGCTCTACATTGTGTTGTAAAACCACTAATTGGAAAATAACATAATGAAACTCGTTTATTTCAACGATTTTTTCCGATTTTTTTACATTAGTACGACCACAGCTTCCGCTCAAATTATTATTTTAAGAAACCCCTCGGTGAATCGGGCTAAAACAGTTTATTTTGCCGAAATGTGGTCAAAAGTTATGGTATAGTAAAACTGATCGCGAGTTACAATATCCCATACCAGGTTTCAACATAAGTTAATTTTCTACAAAAAGCTTGATATGTCCCTTGGAAATTAAAAAAACTTATTTTAAATATTCATGTTCGATGTGTTTCAAGAATATTTATACCCTATACCACAATGTGGAAAAGGGTATAATAAGTTTGTTTTCCCAAAAATTCATGTAACGCCGCGAAATATTCGTCGTAGACCCCTCATGTGGTATACCAAACTTCATATCTCGACGAGATAAAGCGATTTAGCGATGTGTGTCCGTCCGTCCGTCCGTCCGTCTGTCCGTCCATTAAAAATTGTAATCAAGCTAGAGGCCGCAATTATGGACCGATTGTCACGAAATTTAGTATGGAGGTCGGGTTTGGACCAGAATAGAACTGATTAGTTTTTGGCGATGATCGTGAAATGTTAAAGGGATGAAATGGACCAAAAACAAAATTTTTGCTCGATTTTGTAGCCGCTCTGTAGGTCGCAATAATAGTCCGATCGGCGCGAAATTTTAAACGTAGTTTTGGTTTGAGATGAAGAAGTAGCGTGCAAGTCAACGGTATGATCGGATAATATTTAGCGGGTTAAATTGATCAAAACTTTTGTGTGAAAATTGGTAAAATTTCTAATGCACATCTTATAACTTTATCCCAAGAAGACGCGTTTCGCCCAAATATGTTTCATATGTTATCTTAATAAAATTGATTATAACATAGTTTAATGTTACATTTTCACATGAGAACAAAATTCTTGCACTTATAGTATTGCATTAGTTACTGTTTTACATTTATTGCTTTAGAACAAATATATGTATGTAGATTATTATTTCAACATGTTATTGTTTTCTTTATTACTTAATAAATGTATACATTTAAATAAAAGTTATCATTTATCAAAAGCTAGCCCGGAAAGCTAGTGCACAGGGATAGTGGTATAGGGTATCACATGGTCGGCCCCGTCCGACTATAGTCTGTTCTTACTTGTTTTTGCCTTGACATTGTACTTTCTTACTAACGACTTCTCATTTTTTGGCGCAGACATAGTCCACAGTGCGGCGCAATAATATAACCTACATCCAAATAAAATAAATATTATGGACAAGGGCTTTATACTATATGGCCACTCTTTCCTATTACAAGGGATCGCATAAAACGGCATTACAATCTCATTGGCGGTCACACACAGACACACAAATATCTATTCTTGTATTTAGTGGTTGTATGCGTTTTTGTTCTTATTTTGATTGTATAAAGCTTTCTATCATTGTCGCTGATGTTGAATTTTTCTCAATGAGTTCTTATTCTTTACACCCATTCATTCCATTTCAAACATGGCATCATGCCTGAGATTGTGTTTTGTTGTTTTCATACCATACCAGAGATTCGATATTTGCTTTTACTCTGAAACTTTCGTCAAGGATACTATGTGTGTTTGTGTTGTGCACACAAAATGTGGAATTGCTGTTCCACCAGTGGAAATGAATGAAAGAATGAATAAAGGTATGGTTGTTTGTGCAAATGTTAGATTGTTTTGTTTCTTTACAGAATACAAAGATAAATTGGTTAATTTCCCCTCGTCATTGTTGTTCACCCATCAATCGATGCCTCAACTTGTAATGGACTGAACTTATTAATATACTCTCATTCTTCTATTCATCTCTTTGGTAGCTCCTTAACACCCATTACCAACAAAACACACCATAGTGATGCTATGTAAATGTAAAAGTGCTATGCTAGTCCTTGCCAAAGACTACAAAATTCGTTATCCTTTACAATATTAATATGGCATAAAAGCAATGTCACCGAAACAGAAGAAGAATGGCATGAAGGCAACACTTTGAAGAATTACAGTATATTTTACGAAATATTTCGAAATTCAATTTGAATTTGTTTTTTTTTTTTTCTTGGATAATATAAACATTTTAATAGAATTCAAGACATTCTAACGTAGCTTAACACTTTACCTGCTGCTCATCTTTGCATTATAAAACTTCACCTACTCATTGCCATTTCTTTTCCTTTCGCCAGGGATACATCTTTTTGTCTATTCTTCATACGCTCAGTTATTACAAACGTTTCTTCGGTAGCTTCATTCACACGCACATGCCACCATTAACCCACCACAACCCATCATTATTGTAAAAAATCTCATCTTGCAGGATCTTGGTTTAGGGTTGAGGAATTACACTCTCAACACCAAGCAAAGGAAACAACCAAGTAGAACAAAACCAACAGCAAGAAAAAACTGAAATACTGTTCCATCATTAAATTTAATATCGCTCCCATTTAATGAAATTGCTGTCGATTTGTTTCAAAAACACTCAAACCAAACCAAAAGTATGTATGTAAGTGTTGAAGCTCAAACTATTTGATACGGTTCTTGATGTTTGTTCGGTTTACTGGAATCATTGGACACATTATAATTTTATTTTATTTGTTTATATAATTGTTATTTTATTTTTTGCGTTATTAGGGTGAAGGTCATAGCGTTGTGAATGTTTAATTATATATAAATCGAATTGACTTATTATGATCTGGTGTTTATTGAAAAGCCGAAAAGTGAGTGTGATTCTCATACATATGAGAATTAGGGTTATGTCTTTTTTACAACCTCGTACCCCTGTATCATAGCGTGATGAGTTTTGCCATACGATTACATAAAATCTTAATTATAAGGTGATTCGGTGAAAAAACCTCACGCACAAAATGATTTTAAAATTTGAATTTATCAAAATTATAGACAATTTTTTGAAGTCACTGAAAACAGATATATAATTGAAAACAAACTTTAGAGCCACATGAGATAATTAAATAAAATTTATTTCTCACTATTTTTCTTCAATTCTGAGAATCGTAAAAATGTCGTAAGTAGAGGGGTAATGGGCATTCCAGACCACAAAAGCGCCTTTTTTGCCTATTCGGCCCACTGTGCAGGCTGTGTGTGTGTGTGTGAGAGAGAGAGAGTGTGTGTGTGTGTGTGTGTGTGTGTGAGAGAGAGTGTGTGTGTGTGTGTGTGAGAGAGAGAGAGTGCGTGTGTGTGTGTGTGAGAGAGAGTGTGTGTGTGTGTGAGAGAGAACAAGAGAGAGAGATCACTAGATCGAGAGAGTATTTGGAGAGATCTTAAATGTAAACATAGCATAAATATATACAAAATATTAGGGTGTCTTAAAAATATTACCTCCAAAAATATTAGGGTTGCCACATTTACCGCTTAAATTAAAAAATATTACGTTGAATCATGAAATATGGGGTCCCCAATGTGAGAGTTAGGATAAAGACCAGCCCTAAGAAGCAATTCTTACCCGAACAGACCTATTGTGCGAGAGAGTTTTATTCAAACAAATGTATGGCATTAGAGAACATATGTGAAAACTAAAATAAGAGAGAGAGAGAGAGAGAGTAAACTAATAGACGGTTATACATTTACCCATTTACATGTATGTATCTCCAGATAGTTAGGATAAAGACCAGCTAAAAGATGAAATTTTTGTCGATTTGAACCACTGTGCGAGTCAGTTGGAGTCAAACAAATGATTTAGTGGAGGATATCTAGAGAGCCACATTTAACCTGTATATGTGTGGGAGGGAGCCAGACCTTGATTTCAGGAGAGAAACACATTTAACCTGTATATGTGTGGGAGGGAGCCAGACCTTGATTTCAGGAGAGAAACACATTTATCCTGTATATGTGTGGGAGGGAGCCAGACCTTGATTTCAGGAGAGAAACACATTTAACCTGTATATGTGTGGGAGGGAGCCAGACCTTGATTTCAGGAGAGAAACACATTTATCCTGTATATGTGTGGGAGGGAGCCAGACCGAGAAGTTGAGAGAGAACCACATTTGATCGCTAATGTAAACAAAATACATTTCAATATATGTCTGTCCGTAAGCATGTCGAATCATGATCGTAATCAAAGTGGATTTTTCCGTCCGTCCGCCAGTCTCTCTGTGAGCATGTTCAATCATGTTCATAACTTAACATATGTATGCCCAATTAATTTCACAATATTGTGAAATTCATGTTTTAGCATACTACAGTTTTCGTATAAAAAGCAAATAATCTTAAATAAGATTCAATGTATACCCAATTAATTTCACAAGTTTGTGAAATTATTGATGATGGTCAGGTTCGTTCGTCTTTTGAATTTCATAATGCTATGAGTTGAGATGAATGTCAGAGTTTCTCATATTGCAACACAAACCCAAGAATAAACATTAAGTGACCATGAAATGATTCGTACAAATTCTCTCCTTTGTTATATTCCATGTTAGCGTACTGGTGATCGATACATTGACCAAAAATTTGATTTTTTGTCACCGAGCATTTAGGCAATTTGTTTACATTTAGACAAATGTAAACAAATCTGCAGTATTCAATGCTACAAGAATATTTCTTTGTTCGTAGGAATTCTTGCCCTTTGTGGGTATTACACAGCAATGCATGTGTTTATGTTGACCATCAGGTGGAGGGGGGATAGGGGGTGTGAGGTGGAGGGGTATGGTTGAGGGCGGATTTTGATTCTGGAATACAATCAATACTTTGATTCATCCAAATAATTATATATTGATGGGAATTGTTGAGAACATCATCAGTACTTAACAAGTCACGGATTATTCAACACCGCATTCCAAAATTCTAATTTCTTTTAAAAAATGGTTCCCCATATTTGTAATTATTGTGGAAATTCTTTCAATGTTAAACGCGAATTTTTTAAACACGTAAAATTGCATTGTAAAGATTGTGGACAATTGTTTGGCGATGCCAGTCAATTAAAATTTCACCAATTGTCACCACATACTAATCAACAAAAACAACAAGAACAACCAACTGTATCGCAGATGAATGCACCTAAAATAGACAAAATTAATCGGGCCGATAAGCTATGTGCAGAGTGTAACGTTACAGTGAAGAATATGATATCTCATATTCGAAGTGAGAATCATCGCAGTGTTGTTAGAAAAAATTTGGAAAAAAATATGAAAATTATAAAAAGTGCATTCAATCAGAACATTACTTGTTATGAAGTGGAAAATACTAAAGACATTATATTACCCCGTGATTTTCTAAAAGACGCAAAAGACTCAATAATAAAATGTTTAAAATTTGAGTTGATTGAAAAAAATTGTATCAAAGTCAATATGGAGCTGCAGGGACAATATGTGAAGCCCACCGCTGTAAAAGAGAATCAGTCAAAATGTACTGAGTCGATAGCAACAGAACAAGTGTTTAATCACATATCAAAGACTGTAATCCTGTCCCTAGGTGATGATCTAGATGAAATCTTTACCAACCAAGAGAATGAACTTGTCGACAAATCAGACGAGTTTCAAGAAAGAGGTTCTGGTTGGGCCTTGGAAAAACTTTTAAAAATTGACGTCAGTATTAACAAAGTCAATTTAACTCGTGGGTCACAATACATCCAAACGCCAGCATCATTGAGAACAAAAGGCGCATGCATAAACATAAAAAACAATGATGAATACTGCTTTAAGCTGTGTATGGTAGCGGCACTAAGTTTCCCGAAAAAAACACATGTCGATAGACCATCTACATATAAAGTCGATGTCAAGCAGGATGTCATCCGTCTCGATTCAGGAATAACATTAAACTTTATGGGTTTAAGTTTTCCATTGGCTCTAAAGGATGTAAAACAATTTGAAAAAGCCAACCCCGAAATCAGTGTGAATGTTTACGGATATGAGCGATATTCCATTGAAGGGCCATACTACCTTACAAAAGAGGAAAAGAGACATCATGTTAACCTGATTTTACTCAACGATGGGGATAAATTCCATTACATATGGATTAAGAACATGTCACGGTAATATATCAACATTTAATAATGCTAAATAAATTATATACTAATAATTGTGTATTTTTGGTATCTTTCAGCATGTTGAGATCTCAATTAACAGCACATCATGGACAAGTTTACATTTGCAACGGCTGCGTTCAACATTTTCATAAGGAGAAGGACCTCGATGTTCACAAAAAGCAATGTGGAGGGGTAGTTTGCAGCATGCCCAAGACAAAGAAGGACGCGATACTCAAATTTGGAAACTACAAAAAGATGCTGAGGGTGGGCATTAGTATATATGCTGATGCTGAGAGCGTATTGAAACATAAGGAGCAGGAACCCAATAACAGCGGAAAAACAGAGCAAGTAAAAGAGCACGTACCATGTGCTTTTAGTTATAATATAAAATGTAGTTTTGACTCTAGTTTAGATAAGTTCTTTACTTATACTGGCCCTGACGCGCCTAAAGTTTTCTTAGAAAATTTAATTAATGATTGCAAGTTTTATTATAATAACTATTTGTCAAAAGTTAAACCCATGATTACATTAACACCCGAAGAAGAATCACAATTTAAAACAAGTGTCAGATGCCACATATGCGATGAACCGTTAGGTGGTGATAGAGTTCGTGATCATTGCCACCTAACTGGTAAATATCGCGGGCCTGCACATAATCGTTGTAATCTGCAGTATCAAATACCTAAATTCATCCCAATTTTTTTCCATAACTTCTCATCTTATGACTGTCACCTTTTTATTAAAGAATTATCTAATTTTGGTGGAGATATAAAAGTAATTCCTCAAAATAAGGAACTTTATATATCCATGTCTTATTTCATTAATATGAAAGATGATGAGTCGAATAACACTACTAGCTCCAATAGTAGTGTTGTTGTAGGAGAAGAGGATGAAGAAGAATGGAGTGATGAGGGAGAGGATTCAGAGGAAGAAGATGTAGGGGAGGAAAGACAATGTGAAAAAGACAAGAAGAAAAAGAAGAGACAAAACAGACTTGAACTACGTTTCCTGGACAGTTTTAGATTCATGCCTACAAGTTTAGACAAATTGGCAAAGAATCTGCCTAAAGACGATTTTCATGCGGTGAAATCATATTTCCCTAATGAGGAAGATTTTACGCTCTTGACAAGGAAAGGTGTTTTTCCTTATGATTATCTTTCATCATTTGAAAAATTAAAAGATACCCAACTACCTCCCATTGAAGAATTTTACAATAAAATGACAGATTCTGAATGTTCAGTAGAGGACTACAACCATGCAAAACAAGTTTGGTCACATTTTCGTTGTCAGACTTTGCAAGATTATATGGAGTTGTACCTAAAAACAGATGTCCTCTTACTAACAGACGTCTTTGAAAATTTTCGAGATGTCTGTATGAATATTCACAAATTAGATCCTTGTCAATATTTCACATCTCCATCTCTATCTTGGGATGCAATGCTTCTCTGCACCAAGGTTGAGCTTGAGCTTTTTACAGATATAAATATGTACAATTTCTGTAAAAATGCTATTAGAGGTGGACTAACCCAGTGCTCAAATAGACATTCCGTAGCCAATAATGAAGATGTCCCCAATTATGATAAAAGCAAGCCAGAAGTAAACATATATTATTTGGACGTTAATAATTTATATGGAACAGCAATGACAAAACCTCTCCCAGAAAAAAATTTCAAGTGGGAAGAGGACATGGAAATATTTAATGATCCTAATGTGTTACAATTAATTCCAGATGATAATATAACTGGCTACATATTAGAGGTTGATCTCGATTACCCTCAGCATCTTCATGACAAACATAATGACTTACCCTTTTGTCCAGAAAACAAATGTGTTGGGGGGTCTAAAACTAAAAAGTTAATTGCGGACTTGACGGACAAAAAAATCGTACACAATTCATTATTCTGCTTTAAAACAATGTTTGCAACATGGACTGATTCTTAAGAAAGTACATAGAGTTTTGTCATTTACACAACGTGCCTGGTTAGCTCCCTATATATTAAAGAATAATATGCATCGAGAAAATGCTAAAAATGCATTTGAAAAAGATTTTTTCAAATTGCTGAATAACTCGGTATACGGTAAGACTATGGAAAATATAGACAAGAGGAAAACTGTTAAAATTGTAACAGAGTGGGAGGACAAGAATAACAAGAAGAAAAGAAATGTAGCTAGCAAGCTAATTGCTAAACCCAATTTCCATAGTCTTTCTATATTTTCTGAAAATATGGTGGCTATCCAGATGCAAAACGTAAAAGTAAAATATGATAAACCATTATATTTAGGCTTTTGCGTGCTAGAAATATCAAAGCTGTTAATGTATGCTTTCCTTTATGACTTTCTGAAAGCAAAATTTGGCGACGCCTTTATTTTAAATTATATGGACACGGACTCTTTCATCATAACATTTAAAGGACTGAATCTATATAGGGTATTGACTTTGAAAGAAATAGAGGAAAGGTTTGACACATCAGACTTCTCACCCAACAATAAGTATGGAATTCCTCTCATTAATAAAAAGAAATTGGGTATGATGAAGGATGAAAATAACGGAAAAACCATGATTGAGTTTGTAGGTCTTCGTCCTAAAGTCTATGCTATCAAAGTAGTTGATAGCGACGATGTGAAGAAATCTAAGGGTGTTAAAAAATCCGTAATAAAAAAGTATACAATAGATACATATAGAGAATGCTTATATGATAAAAAGGTTTTGTATGACACAATGTATACATTTAGGTCAAGACAGCATACTATAACCACAGACAAAATTACAAAAATATCTCTAAGCCATCAAGACGATAAAAGATTTATTCGAGAAGATGGTATAAGTACATATGCTTGGGGCCACTATAAACTAAACAATATAAATGAGGATTTAAACACGGATAATTTAGATTCACCTGTCCCAATGGACATTGATTAAAATGTAAATATATTAAATTAAGGAATAAAATAAATTAAGGAATAAAATCTAATGTATAAATATTGGTTATTAATTGCCTTACTGCTAGTATTTCAACATATTATCATTAAAATTTCAGCATTATTTTCATGTTACTTTTTAGAAATTACACATGGTATTTGTATTAATCTTTTTTAAACAATGTTTTACTAATTAACAATATATTATTAATAATACTAACTTTACACATAAAAACCATTATTTTTACTAATTATCTATGTACTATTACAAACTACATACATTTATAACGTTTTTTGAAAAAAATAAAACAATACTTTTTTATAATTGAAATTACAAAACAATGTGTTTTATTTCATTATTGAGTTTACATGATATAAAGGTAAGTATGCAAAGAACTTATACTATTTTTCGAACGATTCCAGTCAATGGAACATACTCCACCAGACGATCATGGATAATTAAGCAATATGCTGAGGTATTTTGAGGAATTGGTGTAGTGGTTTCAAATTGAATTTTCAAATCGATGGGTCCATTCTTCACAGTTTCGTTTTGATTACTGATATCAATAACAGCAATTGGGTTGTCTTTAAAACTTGCATATGTGAGAAGTGGTTGTGGTTCCCTCATATAATACGATTGTTGAAACTTGGCATACATGTCATAGAGTACTGCATAACGATTTTCTCCAAACTTTAGATTCAAATCATCATATGGATAAGTTTCAGAGTTCAAGTGAACTTTAATGTTTTGAAGTTCACAGTGTTGTAGCTTGTTGTCTCTTTCAAATATCAAAGCAACGTATCGAGGTCTTTCATGATTGGCAGACAATTTAACACTCCAGCTGTGTTGTCTTCCACCAGCAAAAGTTGGATTAAAGTAGCAATCCCAGCTGCGGAAAGCTATCGGTAAAGTTTTTCCATCCTTGATTGTTTTCAAGAAACTGATTTTTCTATAGTCTGACAAATGAATGTGTTGTACTTTCCAAACAATGTTTGTAATGGTGAGTTGAATTTCTTCGTTTTCAGTAGTTGAATAACATACATTTTTATCGTTGGCGCTTCTCAAGAGAATCAGGTCATGTTTGCTGTTGCAAATTACTTTATTAAAGTCCTCTGCAAAGCCCAGTAGACGATTCAAGGGAACACAAAAATTGAATGAGCTTGTATTAACGTCACCATCTGGATTCCATCCTGCATTACTCATAACCTTGCTTTCGGATTCACTTAGAGAAATCCAATTTTTAACTTTTGTTGTGGTACCCAGATAACGAGTACGATCAATTTCAATTCCATTTAGTTCATAGCGAATTTCATCAAACATGTAACCCACACAGTTATTCCTTAGTTTAGCATTCTGCGAAACACCCCCCTTTGAGTTTTTCAAATTTCCTTCAATGTATAGATAGCTCTCCGATGGTAGTATGTAAAGATCTTGATTTTGTATACTTATACGAATTTCATCGTTATTTTTAAATGATTGAATATATGGAACATAGCTATGGTAGTCTCTCTTCACAATATTCTCGTCAGAGAGTGGGCGCTCATTAATATCGAGTATTTCAGACATTTGGTTTGACTTTTAATTTTATAAGCTTTAAAAATTCTTTATTTTCCTTGCTGAGAGGAGGTCTTGACGGTTTGGCTCCTTGATGATGAATGTGTTTTGGTGTTTGTTTATGGGTGTATTTATTGTAAATAATCATGGCTGTCTGGGTCTTATATGAATTCGTAGCGTAATTTCTTCTCCTCTAAAGTTTATCAAGCGGCCTTCTTGATCTAATATGAGTATCTCCAGATGACTTATTTCTTTGACGTTCACCGGCAAATAAATGAGATTCATCGGTCTCTCTGCCAATTTATAGCCTGGAGGGACGTCAAGAGCGAATTCGTGCAGAATATGAGCAGGCGACCCATTCATGAATGAGCCGGTAACAATATTGCAATGTATTTGTATGGCATTGACCTTTAAAATGTTAACTGGAAGGTTTGAAATGTGCTTTTTGCCAGGTTCCAAAACTTTTCCGGTGAAACCAAAGAGTTTTGCAATGGATTTTTCTTTATCAAAGTATATGGGATCATGAGAGGATAAGATCTCTATCTGTAGCGTATTATTGTTGGCTTTAATCTCAATAGATCTGTTAATGTGGATTGCTCTATACTGTGTCTCCAAGTAGTGAGCAATGTCTTGTAGTTCATATGATCCTATGGGTATCTTTATAATTTTGTCTCCGATATGGAAGAGATTGTTATCATTGTCCACATTTGGAATGGAATTGTAGGATTGAAAATCTATTAAACAACACTCATAACTACCCTCTCCCAATTCAATAGGAGGTGAATAGTTTGAGTGTAAAATTGATGATTTACCCGTCAAAGTAAACGTTGTTGACATTGTAAGATTCTTTCTAGTAATAAGTAAAACAACAAATATACATATGTTTATATAAGGTTTTTATTTATTTTATTAAAATTATTTAAATGTGTTAAGTTTACAATACATTTGACTTATCTATCCAGGTATTATGCTTGTTTGAAAATCCCAGCCATTTAACAAAGACTTTATCACCCTTTGTTTTTAATATTTTTTCTACTAAGTATGTGTTGGGATATTTTGTGGGTAAAAGTTCTTCTTTATAGAAACATCCATGTATGGGATTTCCTTCGTAGTCTTCTAGTAAATAAGTAGCAGGGTTGGTTAATCGTATTCCTCTTATTTTGAATATTTCTGTAGTCCAATTTGGCGTATACCCCTTTTCAAATTGATGTTTATATTTGCTGATGCGAACATGATCACCAGCACGAAGATTTTGCCTCTTAAAGATTTTTATGTGGTTATACACAGTTTTTAACAACATCTGCTCATTCGATGGATTTACTTGAATAGGTGCCATTTTTATTGTTCGATGACGTGTTTTGTTGTATTGATCAACCAGGTCTCTATAAATATCAATCCATTGATAATTTCCATTGAAGCTAAACTCCTTCCACATCATGCTCTTTAAAGTTCTATTGAAGCGTTCAACAATTGAGGCTTTCAAGACACTGTATGTAGAGTAGTGGTTTATTGAATGTTTCTGCATTAATTTTTTAAATTCCTTGTTGAAAAATTCTTTTCCATCATCGGTTTGCAAATTCTTTGGAATTCTTCCATCTTTCAAAATTTTTTCAAATGCTCTATATACTTCTGTTGCTGTTTTTGTTTTAAGTGCTTCGCACCAGGCAAATTTCGAAAAGGTGTCGATAACAGTAAGCATAAATCTGTATCCCCTGTTTGTTTTGGAATAGTTGCCCATTTCAACTAAATCAGCTTGCCAAAGGTCATCGATCCCCTTTGTAATAACCCTACGTCTTTTAAAATTTCTTCGTGCTTGAGAGTGGAGTTCGTTTACCAATCCTCGCTTTTCCATTATTCAAGTTTTGGGGGATATATTAGAGCAATTGAGTTGAATGGGGGTTGAGATAAGACTTTAAAAATTTCCTTATGTGATTGTTTGAGATGGGATATTTCTTCTCTTAGTTGAGTACACTCCTGAATGATATTTTGGTTTAATACTTCTTGTATGTGCTTGATTTGTGAATGTATGTATGCTTGGTTGACCGCATCCGTTCCTTCTGTTGGGGGTGCAACGTTCCTAATTTTTTTATTTTGCACGTCAAGGTTGTTATCTTCGTCAATATTAATTCCCAGTATTCTCGAAACATTTTCTCTTACTTCTATTGAGTGGGTTTTTGGATTATAATGATGACCAAACTTGTCAACAGTCATAGGTTGTTTGTTTCCTTTAAAGTTTACTTAATAGATTATGTTGCCTTCTCGCAGTTCTTCGATAATCGAAACAATCTCATTAGTATGATTATTGTTTCCGGCTTGTTGTGATGCCATCAACAGCTTTAATCGTTCTACCAACTCGTTGGGATCGTCCCAGTATATATAGTTGGGTTTACTTGGACTTAGTGTCATTAAGCCTTTGCCACTGTGAGTATCCCCCATTAACTTTTTAATTATCCGCTTATATTTTTGTCCTTTGTTCCCCTTGATTCTACCATTAGGGTCATAGTTTATTTTAAATGCATTTGAGTCCAACAAGATTGTTTTATATATGTCGAGTTCTGTAGGATCATATTTTTTGGGGTTTTGATAAAATAAGAGTTCAAATAGTCCTGGTGTAAATGCCCAATTTTTATTTCCAATCGTAATCTTTTCATCGCTGATTTTTAGTTGTTTATCTCCAAACATCCATTCACCATTTTCATCTTTATGCGGTCCATATACTGTATCTAGTTTTTTATTTTTCTTTAAGAGTGTTAGACTAATTGGATCGTATTCATCATCCTCATTTTCTGAATAAAATGTGTCATCTTTTGAGGTGTTGTAAGTATCATGATTTTGTGAATAATCTCCTTTATCCTCTTTCCCCTCCAATATACTTGGTTCAAGCTTAATCTTCGGTTTATATTTTTTAAAGGGTGTACTCGCAACAAAAGATTCTCTAAATGAATCCATATTCTCCTTCTTGGGTGCAATCATTTTGTTTGCATTCTCAGTCGAAAGCTTTAGTAGTTTGTTTATGGGTTCTGTTAATGGTTTAAAAGTGTTTGTCAATTCAGTAGTTTTAGCATCTTCGCCCATTTTAATGCTTTGAAATTTTCTTTTCAAAACATTTTTGGACTTTACAAGTCGTTTCAACATTGCTTCCTCCATGGTTGCAGGTGTACTAATGTAAATATACTATATAACATCTTTTAAATAATATTATGGTTGAATAAATGTATGAAAGCCTTTTCGATATCTCCCAGAGTGAATTTCATCATCTTTAGAAATCGTCAGAAATCCATATTTTTCTTTCCAGCATTCATGACAAATGTCTTTGAAGATATCAAAGCTCATGTCGCACCCCACATGATCGTTGTATATGTGTCTTAAATTCAGATCGTCTTGTTTAAACATGATTATCATATTGGCATTATCACGCAACAAATGCTTTGGGATACGGGTGTATGTTTGACATAAGTAAAATGAGTCAACATTCTTATGTCGTCCCATACTAAAGTAGTTTTTAATATTGTTTTGTTTATCACACGCTACATCGTCAAAAATCATGATTGAGTTTGGTTTTATTTCATCTGGTTGTATAACATCATCATTATTGGTGAATGTAAACAACCCCATCCCTTTTACAGAGGAAATCAGTTTCTTTAGGTACTCATATGTCGGTTGATATAGCGATTTTGAATAAATGTAAACATTTTCAAATTTTAATCCATTTGGGCTTTCAATCAAACTAAGCATAACATTCGTCTTTCCACAGTTTGATGGACCCACTATTAATGCTCGTATAGTATTGGGTAACAAAGTACTATGTCGAGGGGTTTTCTTTTGTATAAAGTCCCCATTTCGTACTGTAATTTTAGCTTGTTGCTCAACTAATCTCATGTTTACAACTAATGACTAGTATAAGAACACATGACTATTTATAATATATATAATCAATTTACATATATATTTTGTTTAGCACATGTGAAAAAGTATAAAATGATTGTTTACAACGCAAATCGATTTATTAGAAAGAAAGCCGTTAAAGGAGGAGGACTTGTAAATAAGTTGATAAACTCTCTTCCAGTCGAACTTCATCTACCAGGTTATCAATTTTGTGGCCCAGGTACAAAGCTAAGAAAACGTATACAAAGAGGAGATCAAGGTGTTAATCCACTGGATGCTGCTTGTAGAAAACACGATATTGCTTATTCACAGAACAAAGATATTGAACAACTTCATATTGCTGATCGTGAACTAGCTGAACGAGCTTGGGAACGAGTAAAATCAAAGGATAGTAGCATTGGAGAAAAAATAAACGCATATCTTGTAACTAATATAATGAAGGCAAAGACAAAGCTTGGAATGGGGGTGGGTAATAAGAAACCCAAACAAATACTTGGTCAACAAATATTTAAAAATGCTATAAAGAATGCAACAGATTCCCTTAAAAGCGTTAAACCAACTGATATTAATGCTGCCATCAAAATAGCAAGGAAAGAAATACAAAAGACATTCCGAGGAAAAAAGTCAAAGGTGGTTATACCAAGAGTAATAAGGGTACCCAAAAGGGGAGGATTTCTTCCTCTCATACCTATTCTAACTGGGTTGGGAGCGTTGGGTGCATTAGCTTCGGGCAGTTCAGCGATAACCAATGCAGTTTTGAATGCTAAAAAAGCCAAAGAAGAGTTGCAAGAGCAAACCAGACACAACAAAACCATAGAAGCTATAGCTATGGGTAAAGGTCTCTATCTCAAACCATACAAAAAAGGCTATGGAATTTATGTTGATGAAAATGAAACGCCAAAAAACTAATAAAACAGCTGCCCAAAGGTCCACTTGCCGATACACATATAAATACCTTTGGAAAAAAATATATACCTCACTTTAGAGGTGTTTATATGCGAGATAAACTACCTAAAAAGCCTTATCGAATCGAATGTGGTGTCGTAAATTTGGATATTGACAGTGGGCCTGGCACACATTGGGTGGCATATTATAAGAATAATAACATCATCGACTATTACGATAGTTTTGGCAATCTTCAACCTCCAGCTGAAATTTTACGTTACTTGGGATCAGCTACAACATATAATTATAAACGAGATCAACGTTTCAATACATACAACTGTGGTCATCTTTGCTTAAAATTTTTGTTGCAAATGAGCAAGATTTTATAAATAAAATACACCAACAACAAAATTACTCACTACAGTCTAATACAACTTATCCAAGATGTCGTACCTAATCCAAAGATCGGATGTCGCATTTGCCGACTTTCAATATTGTCATGGAAATGATAAAACCATTTTCATGAAGGAGCTATCATTTATGTGTGGAACTTCTGTTATTCCGAATCATTTTTTGTTTCGACCACCTTATAGTGCAAAGGAGCTTGATGGAGAAGCACTCAGAACAATCAACTACACCAAAACTTATGTTAATGGATTAGACTGGACCGATGGAGAAATCTGCTACAATGATATCGAGGATGTTCTCTCACCATTAAACAACTATCAATACGTTTTTGTAAATGGAAAAGAGAAGAAATGCTTTTTGGAAAACTATCTTCAAACTAATATTGTTAATTTAGAAAGTAATATGAATCTTAGAACTCGTCAAGATTATTTCACCAACTGTCCAATTCATTTAGATTCTAAGTATAAATGTGCTGTTAATAATGTATTTAAGATATTTGTTTTCATTGAACAGAAATGGTATTATATTCGTGATATAATACAAGATGGATTGTAAAAACCAAAACATAAAATAAAGATTATAAATAAAACAACAAAGATTTGAGTGTTTTAATTTTTCTCAAATTTTATTCATAGAAGTGCAAGCAATGAATGTGAACAATAATACTAATATTGTTTAAAACTCTCTGGTGCCGCAAACATCATGACCAATTTCAGGGAGGATATCATCTAAAATATCTTGATTGATGGGAATATTGTTTGTATAAAGTCTTCTCATTAGCGGGCAGCTGTATGACATTCGTAAATGCTCTGCAACAGGACAGTCAGCTTCTTCCCATTGATGGATAACTAATTCACAAAAATAACATCTGGTCAAATCTCCTATACCAATATAATAAAATCCAACTGCAGCCATCGTCTTTGTATCTGGATACGGTAATGGCCAACCATTGAAGGTTTTTAAACGCTCGTCTTCCCTATTAAGCGCAGACATCTTTCTAACTAAAGTACTATTTTCATACTGAAACCTCTATCCCCCCAAATTTAAATAAGAAGCCACAGAAACTTTAAATTTTATAAAAATTCTTTATTTTTGTTTAATACGGTGGATAATAAAATGTTGGAATTTCCAATTGTTTTAACTCTAATTTATATACATCTGCTCCGATGGAATCTTTCAGGGTAGATTTTGTGATAGCATATCCTCCACCAGCTAATTGTTTCACATGTTCGTCTCCTAGTGAAAGAAATCTTGTTGGCAAGTAAAGAATAGAGTCATTTATCCTCAATACAATTCTCTCCCCATATTTTGTTTTGCTCTTGAATGCTCCGGTGATGATGTAATCCTTGTTGTCCTCCATATCCTTCAAAGGAATTATTGATTTGATGTTGAAGGAATTGAAGAAAGTAATTAAATCTCCGCTCGCCATGTCTTCACTTGTACTTTAACTTTTATACTGTGAATCTTATTTTCAAATTTTTGCTTTTTATACGAAAACTGTAGTATGCTAAAACATGAATTTCACAATATTGTCAAATTAATTGGGCATACATATGTTAAGTTATGAACATGATTGAACATGCTCACAGAGAGACTGGCGGACGGACGGAAAAATCCACTTTGATTACGATCATGATTCGACATGCTTACGGACAGACATATATTGAAATGTATTTTGTTTACATTAGCGATCAAATGTGGTTCTCTCTCAACTTCTCGGTCTGGCTCCCTCCCACACATATACAGGATAAATGTGTTTCTCTCCTGAAATCAAGGTCTGGCTCCCTCCCACACATATACAGGTTAAATGTGTTTCTCTCCTGAAATCAAGGTCTGGCTCCCTCCCACACATATACAGGATAAATGTGTTTCTCTCCTGAAATCAAGGTCTGGTTCCCTCCCACACATATACAGGTTAAATGTGGCTCTCTAGATATCCTCCACTAAATCATTTGTTTGACTCCAACTGACTCGCACAGTGTTTCAAATCGACAAAAATTTCATCTTTTAGCTGGTCTTTATCCTAACTATCTGGAGATACATACATGTAAATGGGTAAATGTATAACCGTCTATTAGTTTACTCTCTCTCTCTCTCTCTCTTATTTTAGTTTTCACATATGTTCTCCAATGCCATACATTTGTATGTAAACTCTCTCGCACAATAGGTCTGTTCGGGTAAGAAATGCTTCTTAGGGCTGGTCTTTATCCTAACTCTCACATTGGGGACCCCATATTTCATGATTCAACGTAATATTTTTTAATTTAAGCGGTAAATGTGGCAACCCTAATGTTTTTGGAGGTAATATTTTTGAGACACCCTAATATTTTGTATATATTTATGCTATGTTTACATTTAAGATCTCTCCAAATACTCTCTCGATCTAGTGATCTCTCTCTCTTGTTCTCTCTCTCACACACACACACACTCTCTCTCTCTCTCTCACACACACACACACACACACACTCTCTCTCTCTCTCTCACACACACACACACACACACACTCTCTCTCTCTCTCTCACACACACACACACACTCTCTCTCTCACACACACACACACAGCCTGCACAGTGGGCCGAATAGGCAAAAAAGGCGCTTTTGTGGTCTGGAATGCCCATTACCCCTCTACTGTCGTAAACGCTTTTATTCAAAAATATAATTTTTTAACAAAAAACAAAAAATTTAAAATTTTTTCAAATTGACTTTTTTCGCGACTTTTTTTAATATTTGAATGAAATAAACGTTATTATTGTTATTAGTAGGCTTATATTTATTCATTAGTGCAACAAAAAATAATTTTTTTTTCATTTCATATATTTTTTTCAAAAAATTATTTTTTTAAAATCGTTTTGTGCGTGAACTTTTTTTATGTTTCAATGGAATAAACGATAGCATAGTGATTAATAGGCAAAAGTTCATTCATCCCTGCTACAGGAAATCATTTTTGAGGAAAAATGTCAAAAAGTCATAACCCTAATGAGAATACTAAGTGTCTAGTTAGAAGAGTTCGGTTTTTCGCTAAAAAGGCATCATTTCAAAAACTGGGAAGCCAATTGGTAATTGCCTTCGCCGGGATGAAATCATGATATTGGTAGCGATCAGTAAAATTTTGCAACACTGTCAGTTCGTTTTGAAAAACATTACTCTCTGTAATGGAGAGTAATGCTGAAGTTTAAGCCATTGGGGGTAACACCCCAGACTTAAAAACAAAACAAACGAAAAATTTAATATCTATCGAAGCATACTACGGCAGTTTTAGTGTTGGTTAGGCAGATCATCAGGTATACTAGATGTTGTTAGCGGATAGCCGAAGAATGGTTTTGGAGAAATTCTATTTTTATCGTACCTCATATCATAAACGTTATTGTGAAATAATGTGAAAAAGCTCCAATAACCCTTATCAGCACCAATGGCCGATGTATCCGATTAAAATAGGGTATCCGATTAGGCGTAAAATTTCTTCCAAACATATATGAAGTTCCAAGAAGGTCAATATCGGATACCTTCCTCGCACAAATTCAAAATTTTCGTTCAAGGCTGGTTTGAGGATCTTTTTAAGCTTTTTACCGATGATACTCCTTTGTTGATCTGTTTACAGACACATAGTGGTTCCCACAACATTGAGTAAAATTATTAAGAGGACTGAACTCGTTGGCATATGGGAAGAAAACATGGTTTCTGAATTAATTTCATTCAAAACCTTTGTGCAAATCCTATATACCGCATATTCGTTTTAATTTATGGCTTCAAAAATAGTTGTAATATTACGTAAACAATTTTGTAGGAGGGGTCTCATAATAATGTATAAGGATAATGGATAAAGATAGCTTGAAAATAGGAAAATCTGCAAAAATATATTTTGACAAATCCGCGTACTAAACAGCTATTTTTTTGAAAAATTTTACATATATGGAATCATTTAAGCGCTATTATAATATTTGCGAAAATTCATGTCATAAATTACAAAGATACGCGAGTAATATGAATCTTTTACCAAAAATAGAATGTCAGGGTTATGCTAGGGTTATGACCTTTTGACATTTTTTTCCGAAAAATGATTTCCTGTAGTGAGAATGAATGAATTTTGTCCTAATAATGCCTAAAATAACATTCATTCCATTTTATTATAAAAAAGGTACGCACAAATCACTTTGAAAAATTTTTTTGTTGAAAAAGTTCTTATAAAACGATGACAAAATAAGTGGGAAACAAACGGTTATGTCAATTTGGTTACGTCGTGTGCCCCCATACATTGTTTTCAGTGAAATATCTGCTTACAGTGACTTCAAAAAATTGTCAAAAGTTCTGAAAAATAAAAACTTTAAAAGCTTTTTGTGCGGAAGTTTTTTTTTATCGAAGCACTTTATTTATAATTAAAATTTTATGCAATCTTACGTAAAAAACATCAAAATATCATACAGGGATGCGAGGGTGTAAAAAATCATAACCCTAGTACAAACACATCCGCGGTTCTTGAAGAATCTATTTGAAATATGTAGGTTTATATTGACGTATTTTTGATGGGTGCTACTGAAATCGGATGCGCATCAAAATCGTATGTGCATTATGCGACTTTTACCCACTTTAAGGTTTTTTGCATTGTGTGATGCAACTGGCGGCACAATTTGGCCGCTGAGTGAAACATCGAAATATATCACAGAAAGCGTGATGGTAAACCATATTTCTTGATAAAATTTTAGCAGAATACATTAATTGTTGTATGGGACATTAGCGAAATAGTTGGAGAACTCCCAAATATTTTTTTCTAATTTTTTTAATCATACAAAATATTTATATTTGGAAAATTATTCCAACAATAAGTTTTTTTCTTTTGTTGTTCCTATAATATGCAAATTATATACCCAATCTCTATACATTTGGTTACATATTTTTCTACGCATTGTCTAGATTCTGTAGATATTTTTATTTATTTTTTAAGCGAAAATAAAAATGTATTTTTATTTATTGTTATCTTATTAGGACGAAGGTAATTGTTTATGATTTTTTTTTAATTAATTCAATTAATCGAGCTAACATTACCTAAGCAGTTTCGTATATAAAGATGAATTCTAGCAAAGTCCCACATACCCAACCAATATGCTACGATCGTTTCGCTGGTGGTTTAATTCAGCTTATCAGGCATATCGGATGTAAATGGCTAGACGACAAAGGCTGAGTTTGATAACTTCTATTTGTACAAACATTATTGCAAATTTGCAGATATGAAGTATTTTTGAAGCCTTTTTTTATCAAGTCAACCTATCCAGTTTAAAATTGAATCTGCGATGGCCATTTCATCAAGGACAAAATTTAAAAATTGTCTTTATGCAAGACATTGTCACCAAATTTGTCACTCTTGCATGTGCGATTTGTGACATTCTGAACGACTATATCTTGCAATGCGTCATGCATACAGAAAAAAATTAGAGTTGGGTAATCTAGTTCCTTGTACTAGTTCCAAAACGTATGAGTAACATAATGAAATACAACGTATGACAGTAAGTATACGCAGTTTGTTCAAAGAAAAAATGTGGGCCATTGGAACTGCGAAGTGAACTAGATAGTTCCATATAGTTCCTTTGGCACAACTCTAAAAAAATAGAAGGTCAAATAGCAAGTTTTTTCGTGACTTTGAAATCAGTATAAGTTAAAGATTTGGACAAGCCAGTCACGTGTTTCAAAAATGTTATCTAAACAATTATGTAACAAAGTGTAAGGAAAAAACAATCGGCAAATTCCACTAATATTATATACAGTAATTAAAATTGTTTCTTTTTTATAAATATTTTTCCAATTTGTTCAAGGATAAGTAAAAGGAACAGAATATTTTGTTCAGTAAGTGTAACAAAAAATATACATATTAGATATATCACAGGTTCTTTAATTTTTTACAGATTTTACAATTTATTTAATGGTGAACTAAAGTCGAGGAGGAAATATTCTGCAGAAGTACAGAGTGAGAAGTGTAAGTAAATGTTATCGACAATTTCTGATCTTTTTATTTTATTTCAGGATGGAAGCCATTGAAGGACCAGGTGGCGACAAATTGAATAATGACTAAGTTCAAGACAAAGTGGTCTATATATTCACCAACGACAAGGTACAACCTTCGCTTACCTTTTTGCTCAACTTGTCGTGCACGAGTTTTGGGACATTTGTGTGAAAATGACGTCGATGAACCAAAAGGGCTGTCGTCGAGCCGTCTTCAATGGATTGGCTACAACTTTTAAGACACATTGCAGACAATTGCCATCTGGGTAGTGTCCTGTCTAGAATCATTTCTCAATACATACACATGTACAAATCGAAGGCGGTTTTCTTTCATGATTTGTTATGCCTTCCATTTCAGTAGTTTGATATGATAGATTGGCAGCGGCTTAGAACGCTAAGACCTCGACAACATTGTCAGTTTGTTGGAGAGGACCCAGGTTCAAATGTAAATGTAAAAAATATTATGAAATAAACCAAAAAAGTCTTCTCAAAAAAATTATTCCCTGTTGCACGAATGAATGACCTTTTGCCTATTATTGACTATAATAACTTTTATTCCATTTAAATATGGTCCCGCACAAACCACTTTTAATTGATATGATATCTATATATGGTCTGCTACGCACGAAAAGGTCGTAAGTCCATTTTAGAAATTTTTTAGGAGGAAAAAAACATTCTACCGCTTTCTGTATTAAAGACTTTATTATGGTGGTAAAAACAATATTTTTCGTTTATTTTTTCCGCTTCAATACTTGCAATTTGTTTGATCAAATTCCTTCGCGTTTGGGAGACAATTGGATATCTTTGGACTTACGACCTTTTCCTTGTATTGTTCTCAATTTTTGTAGGGACTTTTTCCTTCAATTTACGGATTTTTATACCCTACACCACTATGTGGGTAGGGTATTATAAGTTGGTTCTGGCCAAAAAGTTTGTAACGCATCGAAAAATGGGCGTAGACCCATACTTATATATACCAAAATGAATGTCTTGAGTCGATCTGGTAATCACGCTACAGGTCGCAATTTTGACCGGATCGTCACGAAATTTCGGATGTTGATGGGGGTCCCGGATGGGAAGAAACCTATTGATTTTGGTGATGGTCGGATAATATTTAGTGGTCGGAATGGGCAAAAAATTTATGTGGATAAAAAGACAACGTTTTCTTCCAAAGCGAATATCTCAGCTTCTGTATGGGGTATACCAAAAGTACAACCTGACAATGAAAGTAGAAAATATCACCTTTCTAATGATGTAAAATAGGTTCTCGTAGGTCATCAAACAACGAAGATATTACAATAGTCGCAAATAAAACCCAAATTTTCATTTTTGCGATTTTAATTATAATGACGAATATCACAGCTTTGGCTGGGGACTTTTTAAAAGCAAAGCCTGCCTATGAAAGTAGAAGATTCCATCTTTACAATGATGCAAACTAGGTCGGCGTAGGTGACCAAATAACGGAGATATCGCAATAATCGTTAATACATTCCATTTAACAATTTTTTGGAAATCACGCTACAGGTCGCAATTTTAATCGGATAGTCACGAAATTATGAAGGTTAATGGAGGTCTCACAGAGGAAGAAGCCTATTGATTTTGGTGATGGTCGGATAATATTTAGCGGCCGGAATGGGTAAAAAACTTATTTGGATAAAAAGACAACCTTTTTCCAAAGCGAATATCTCAGCTTCTATAAGGGGTATACCAAAAGCAAAACCTGACAATGAAAATAAAAAATATCACCTTTCCAATGATGTAAAGTAGGTTTCCGTAGGTGAACAACCAAGATATCACAATAGCCGCAAAAAAACCCCAACTTTTAATTTTTGCGATTTTAATAATAATGACGGATATCACAACTTTGGTTGGGGACCATCTAAAAGCAAAGCCTGACTGAGAAAGAAGAAAATCCCATCTTTAAAATTATGCGAAGTAGGTTGACGTAGGGAGTAAAATAATAGAGATATCGCAATAGTCGGTAATACATCCCTTTTTTCCGCTTTTTCTGCAATCACACTACAGGTCGGAATTTTGATCGGATCATCACTAAATTTTCTCACAGAGATAGAAGCATATTGATGTTGGTGATGTCGATAGTAGTCAAATATAAAATTAAAAATATTAATTATTTTGGTTCAGTTCGCCTTAAGTCATTTGGTATAAAAGCCAGATAGGTGAAAACTTTCGTATCTCCTTAAAAGAAATGTTTTCAAGTTAAAAGATAATGCACAGAGGTAGTTCTCACTTGTTTTAAATAACGATGTGGAAAAGGTATTATAAGATTTTTGCCAATATTCATGTAATATCTCGAAATATTCGTCGCAGACTTCCCTTGCCATTTTTCATATCTCGGCGAGATAAAGCGAACTAACTATGTATGGCCGTCGGTCCATTAAAAAGTGTAATAAAAACGATAGGCCTCAATTATGTACCGAACGTCATAAAATTTTGTGCGAAGGTCAAGTTCCGACCAGAAAATGTCCCATTATTATTTTGTGATGATGCACAGTGTTCGATTATCGAAAAACCTGGCCAAAAATCGAAAAAAAATTTTTATCAATTAACACTAAAAAGGGTCAGATATTGTTAATAGGATCCCAGTGCCTGTAGTTATAAAAAATATATACATTTCTTGTTTAATAAGTGGGTATAAAACCAGGTCAAAGTGACCCTACTTGGATTTTTTTTTAATATTTAAGATGTTTATAAATCTATGATAATATGCGAAATAAACAACGGTTATTAAAAATGTTCTTTTCGTAATTGTAATGAAAGGTATATGAAACGTATTTATGATGTTCAGTGTTGCCAATGAATTGTGCGTTCTTTAATAATTGAAGTCCGTACTTGTTAATTTTTTTAAGATCAATTTTCAAAGAAAATAATGAAAATAGTTATGAGTAAGATCGAGTTGGGCTGTGTAACTTATCATTTCATAAAAAGGGAAGAGTTTTTTACCAATTTCCATCGAAACATCCTGCACATTTTTGCACTTTTCGTTTTTATGTGATATTTTGTCTTTCAGTAGTGCGATTCTCTAACTCATTTTTTGAGTTACCGACAATTGTCGGTAAAATTAAAAAGCTTATAATTTCGGTAATTACCAGTGTTTTTCGGTAAGCTAGCGACGAATAAAAAGTAGTCGCAAAGTTCTACCGATATCAAGAGTGTTGTCAACTTTTATTTGAACTTTTCATTCATAATTTTGCGTTTTAATTTTACCGATTTTTGTCGGTAATTCAAAAAATTAGTTAGAGAAACGCACTACAGGTACATGAAGAAAAGACAAAATTTTTTAGTTTTCCATCGAAAAAAAATTTAAAAAATTTGTTTAAGCTACATGAAAAATTTTTGGTACGTGGATTGAGAAAACATTCCCTTTCTCAAATCTGTTCGAGATACTAATTTCGGTTATTGCGCGCAAAAGTTATGGGCACCACTGCCCATCGGTCACCTTTCCGAAGAAGCTCAGGAGTCCAGGAATAAGGATATTAAGAAATATCGGGAAAACTTTTCTCGAAAATCTTCTAGAATAAACACAATGACAGATATAATGAATTGGTTATTTGTATCCTCAGATCCTCTCATTTCAAGTCTGCGTTCAAACCCTCCAAAAAGAAACAAAAAGCTATCCTCAGCTGCTATTAAATTATTATCTACTAACGTCATTGGGAATGCTGAGGTAGTACCTGTAAACCCCAATATAGATTCTGGATCATCAGACGAGTACGAGTCTGACAGCGAATAGTATTGACTTATTGTGTGTATTTTAATAGTAAACGAAGCAATTACATATATATCATGTATGTATATAAAATGGTCCTTTTCACCCTATTTATAATCATCATATTAATTTAAACTTTTTTAAATGATCAAAAATAATATGAAAAAATATTTGAAAATTTGGTTGTAAAATTTAAAAAAATTGTTTTCTTAATTATTTAGTACCTTACAAATTTCATTTCATTGATGACTCATAATGAAATTTAGCGGGAGAAATTTTTGTCTTTGACACCATTCTGCTATACTCATGTTTTGTATGACAATTTGGCCAAAACTTTGATGAAGTAGGACATTAACCCTAAAATGTTTTTCTAATTTTCATATTTCTGGAGCAAAGTTAAGATATAGAGTTTTGGTGTATTCTAGGACCTATACTAAAAATTGATGGCGAACAAATTTGTAGAATATTTTGATCCGATAAGATCACATTTTATAGGAGGAGGGACCAAAATGACCCCTTAAATGGCCACTTGAGGGTTAAATGATATGAAAAATGAAACCAGCGAGCCGAAAAACATAAAAACCCAAGGTTTGGCCGAGATCCATCCATTTTTAGAGTTTTGGCCAGGTTTTTTCGAAAATCGAACACTGTGTGATGGTAAAATTGTAAATTGTTCAAAAACAAAATTTTTATCTTATTTTGCAGAGGCTCTGGAGGTCGCAATGATGGTTTGATCGAAATTGAAATTTTAATCAAGGTTTTGGTTTACGACAAAGAACAAGTTTGCAATAGACCGATACTTGTAAAATTGGTAAAATTTTTAGTATAATAATAGAAGAGGAACTCTTGACCTTTCCATTGATACCAAATATGTTGATATACATGGTCAGATAACAGAGCTTCCCCCAAATATATACGGGATCCACAGTTTTATGCTAATACTTGTGGAAGATGATGTTAAAAATATCCAATTAAAATTTTTGGTGGATATTTTAATTTATGCAGGGCTCTTCCACTGATCCGAAAAGTTCAGTTCAAACCATTGATCTCAATTTGGCATGTGTTTAAAACCGCACAGATCCGTCAACCTTATTTTGCAAAACACAAAGGACGTATTAAATTAATACGACAAAAAGAACAATACATTTTTTTCAAATTTTGCAATATGCGTGGTACTTGAACACCACCTTTCATAATCAGTGCGCTTATAACGCAAAATAGCAGTCAAGTATACATTTTCGTTGCAAAATAAATAATTAAATTAATAAATAGGAATTACCATATTTTTATGCAAAAGTATGGTCCTTTTGCTCCGCCAAATATCATTCGATTATCGTCCAAAGTTATAGGCTGCTTCTTTGCAATGTACGCCAACCATGGATGGCGTTTATCATTATATCTGAACTACATTAGCTGTAGTATTCATTCCAAATATAACATTTCCTGTGGACTTACAACCTTTTCGTACTTAAATTACCACATTTTGTGCACTTACGACCTTTTCCGACAGGTCCAAAACATATAGAAAAACGCGACACAATACCATTTTCTTTATATCATACGATGTGTTTTGACTTGTACTATCATTTTGTAAGAAAAACGCGATTTCCCAAAAATGCATCAGAATTGGAGGTACCTCCAAAAATTTACATTTTGTATGCAAATATCTATAGAATTGTAAAAGATAAAGTCTCCAAAATTTGTATGTGTGAATGAATATGGTCTAGAAACAAATTTTCCAAGTTATATTGATATCGGCTCAGATTTGGATATAGCTGCCATATATATTTTCGGCCGATTTCATGTATTTTATGCACCAAACACGCTATGCTATGAAATTTGAAATGTCTGAGGGAATTGGGTCTAGGAATAAATTTGCAAAATTATATTTAAATCGGTTCAGATTTGGATATAACTCCCATATATATTTTCGGCAGATTCCATGTAACACACACGCCATATATGCCCGATTTCTGAGAAATTTGGAATGTGTGATGGAAATTGGCCTACAAATAAATGCGCCAAAATATATCAAAATCGGTTCAGATTTATATATAGCTCCCATATATATTTTTGTCCGATTTCATGTATTTGATGAAAATGATGATGATAAAATTTGGAAAAAAAATTAGCCTACAAACAAATGTGTCAAACTATATTATACCTTAGTCGGGGTAGCGAAGCGCACCGGGTTCAGCTAGTATGCTATAAAATAATATATATGTAATGATACGATGATATATATATATATATATATATATATATATATAGTGAAAAACAAAGGGTTATCCCATTTCGGTTATGTCGTATGGTTCCAAAGCTTATATTTGATTATATATATGCTTATAGTGACTTCAAAATATTTCAAAAATGCTCATAGAGAAAAAATTTCAAATGGCTTTGTGCGTGAGCTTTTTTATCAAATCAACTTATAATTAATTAATCAAAATATGATACAGGGATACGAGGTTGTAAAAAGTCAAAACCCTAGTGCTTATAGTGACTTCAAAATTTTTCAAAAATGCTCATAGAGAAAAAATTTCAAATGGCTTTGTGCGTGAGCTTTTTTATCAAATCAACTTATAATTAATTAATCAAAATATGATACAGGGATACGAGGTTGTAAAAAGTCAAAACCCTAGTGAACATAGTGTAAAAGTGCAATATTGTTCTCATATCCTTACCACAATTCTGTTATTCAAACACTCATACAATGAGCTACTAATAAATACATACAGTCTTACCCATGTATTGATGTACTGTATAAACTTATCATGATGACTCTGTTGGCCATGGTAATAAAGAGAACACAAAACTAAAGTTAGTCGCTTACTTTGGTCCAGGCGTTTCATTGTGTGTACTTTTGAATGCTGGCGTAGGTGGTAATTGTAGGACAGTGTTTATTTTTGGAAGAATTTATTTTGCTATAAACCTCATGCCACTAAAAGGGCTCTCACACATATTCCGGTGTGAGTGCACATTAGCCCAAAAAGAAGAATTTTTAAATCTTAAAACTGCTAAGTGTTTCCTCATTAGATTCAATGTTGTCTCTCTTGTCGGGTTTTCTCATTGTTGATGTTCTTGTCTATTGTTATGTATGAGACAGTGCTGCAGGACATGTTACGTTTTATTTACATACATCTATGTACATATGTATATTGCGGAACAAAATGTGGGTAATGTAAGAAATTACATTGGATTACAAGTGTATGAGGAATTTTAGAAGCTGACATTGTCAACGGTTGCAATGGTCGTGTTAATGTTGAACTTAAAAATTAACCACCACTATCATTAGCACTTTAAACCACGTATTAAATTATGAGTGTCGATTTATCACTTTTTTCTTTGAGTTAAATGCTTGTCAACGATAAGTTCAGTTCTTTTGGGGGGCAAAGAAAATTTCATTTTTACTGAGGTTAAATAATATATAGAGAAATAAGAAATAATCATAGAAATAATAAAATCATAGATTAATGAAGATATAGACGACTCAACTTTTCCGCGGTCAAGTAACTAAAACCCGAAAACTCAAAAAAGTTCGAAGACGATTTGTGGGGAAATTACAAATATTTTCTTTGATATTTTTATCTGAGAATATAGTTCCCATCAAAAAACAAACCCCATGTAGTTTTTTGCCAGAACAAAATATTTATTAACTTGCAGTTTTAGGCATTTTATATTGAATTTCTTGGTCACCACACTCAGTTCGAACATACTCGGTGAGAGCATTCCGTCGTCGATACTTTGTTTTGTCTATTAGAAACATTTGTATGCTCATCAATATACTAATTAATAAAACTTCCAAGCAAAAATACTCAATCGGCCGAAGCGAAGGTCATGAGGGTCATCCGAAATGGTAAATATTCACGTTTTCATTGTTAGGCCAGAAAATGATCGTGCAAACCTCTTAGCACTATTAAAATAATATACAATATTTGAAATATTGGATCTCTACACATATTTGGCCGTAGATTGGTTCTCTGTGAGTATCAGGAAATGTAGATTATTATTCAAAATACACCATGTTCAATCGAGACGAGGATCGAACATCGGTCCATTCCCAAAATTGCGATTTAACACAGGAGGGAAGCTGGATGTCGAGAAGCTGCACACAGCAGATAGCACAAGCCTGCTCCCCTCAAATTAACCACATGCAGGAAGACGGCACTCCTTGTCCCGATAACGTGGAAGCGCGTTGACAAAGAAGAGCAATTCTCTTTAAACTGCCGCAAAATCTATACTTAGGTACCAAAAACTACCACCTAAAAATCCATGTTACGATCAGGAGTGTGGAAAGGCTACTGAAGGGAAGAACGCTGAATACAGGGCAAACCTGCAGTCAGAAGCAACACGGAGGGTTAAGGAAAAAATGTCAAGGGAAGTAGAGAGATGAAGTGAAGAGATGCAGGGAATCTAGTAACTGATACAGATAACTTACTGAGGATCTGGAAGGAGCATTTCACCAGGTTTCTGGTATCTAATATGGCGGGCAATGAAGATACCCCAGAACTAATCCCAAGCGACATCAGTGAGTGTTTACCACTTAGCCAAAGTCAGGTCAAAACAGCAATTAAACGGCTGAAGAACAACACCTTTGACCAAATGTGTTCCAAGTCATGTCTGAGTTTGGTATTCCTGCAAAATTCATTGAGCAAAAACCTATGTTATTTAACTTTTTGTCGATGAGGATTTCTCACCATAACCGAAAATACATGTTTCATGACAAAAAAAATTAGTGGACACGTCAGCATAATAATGTCTGTAAGTATATTAAAACAAGTAAGAAAGTATTAGTCAGCTGTGCTGACGGAGATATACCCTCAACCACTGAAAAAAAAAACAACAAAACCAAACCAAACACAATAACTAAGCCGTTTATAAAATATATTGATTTTGAATCATGAGTTTGCTTTAGGTACAGTAATGTGGGCATATACCAATCATTTTTAGTAACCAAACTTCTTCATAAAGGACTCGAAATATTAAATTACTATACTAAGTTTGGAAGAAATTTTTGAAAAATTTTAAAGTTATCGTGCAAAATAACCATTTTAGTATGTGTGGCAGGATTTTGGAGCTTTTGGGCCATTATCTCAGGAAGTATTGACTTACTCCTGAAAAAATTTTATCGTTGTAAATGAGGCCGCTAGAACAACCTACTGAAAAAAGAATGAAAACGATACGAGAGGAGCTCTTGAACTTTTTCCGATTTTTGTGTGGGAGGTACCCGAAGGAGTGGACCGATATAGTCCATATTCCATCCTGATACATGACTCGATGAAATAATACGATTTGCAATGTCTACACCAATCAGAAACTCCCTGAGAGAAGGGTTCAAGCTTTATTGGAGCTTTTAGGCCAATATCTCAGGAAATATGGGCTTACGCAAGAAAAAATTGTACCGTCGCACTGTGGTCCCAGCCAGCGACAAAAATACAAAAATCGATGTCTACAAATTATGATAGTAACTATTCAAATCTATCGTAGACACATCAAATTTTAGTATTCCGGCTTTCTTTTTACAACTTCTAACGATAATAGCTAAAGCAGTGCCACAGAAGTGAGCATTTCCATTTGAAGGAATTGAGATATTGAAATTTCCTTTGACGTAGTGACAAGTTGCTTGTGATATCACAAAAACGTAATGTGTAAAATTACTATAGTAAGAAATGGAAGTTAAAGTTGACAGTATTTTTATTATTTTTAATTGATAATTTCACAAAATTGTATCTTTATTTTGTAGTAAAATTGATCTCTTTTAAACAGTATTTTTGTGAGTGATTTTTGTTTAATATTGTGAAAAGAAATAGACTTTTAGTACCTTGGATCCTCGCGGATCCTCACGTTATTTTTATTTTAATGTTCGTGGAAGTGTCCAGAATAAAAAAAAATTATCTCGTCTGCCGAAAGTTGCCGAGCGGTATTCAGTTTTCATTATACTGAGTATACTCGGAGTTTTGTGAATGTTTAGTATAGGGTTTTTGGGTGTTTTCAAGCAATCGGTGTTATTGTTTTACATTTTGTTTCGATCTTATTTTCTAAAAAATGATGTTTTTAGGATTACAGTATGAATGTGTGTCTTCACATTTGTATGTTTTTGAAATATGGTGTTCAAAAAATTTTGTCAATGCCAGCATGGGACAGACGGTATTCGAAGAAATTATGGCAAACCTTCAGGAGGATGTTGCGGGATATGATTTCTCTAAGATGTCAGATCGTATACACTATCTCTGCAAAGGAATTTTTAAAAATCTGGATGCAGAACAAGAGAGCACAAAAATGTATAAACATCATGCAAATTGGCTTGCCTGCCGTAGATTTATGCTCCACACAAATAAATTAAAGAACGTTGAATGGTTAAATTGGCAAGCAGGACCACATGCGTGGTCTTGTTTACTGTTTATATATCCTGGTAATTTTTTAGTCTATCTGGGAACCCTCCTAATCGAGATATCCTGTAGCTAGTATTTATTGTAAAAAAACTCATAAAACATCTTAGTTTCCAGATATTCCTTGTTTGAGACCTATAGGACATTGTTTACATCTAATATAATCTGGTACGCCCTTGGTCCATATGTTAACCCACATAGTAAGAATATTCCGTGCCTCATTTTGTTGATACTTGTTACCAGTTAATCTTTGTCAAGAATAAAATTCATAAAATGTCATGATTTTTACAAACGTTTTTTGTAGGAAATTTAGGCCAAATACTTTAATATGCCAAATATCGGGGGTTAACATGATATATGTAGGACTATACCAAAATGTGGACATATATTGATGAATTTTGACAAGAATGTATGATACAGATTACAAACTCGAAATGTCAAATTGCAGCACAATCAGTTGGAAAATATGTCCAAAATCGTTAAATTATAAAAAAACGGGAGGTATGTCTATATGGGGGATATACCAAAACATGGACTTCTATAGACCAAAGACATACGCAAGATGTTTGATACCACCAAAGAACACAAAATGTCCAATTACAGGGAATTCACTTCGAAAATATAGCCAAAATCTTGAAATTAATAAAAGACTGAAAATACCGTTATGGGGGGTCTATACCTAGGAGTGGTCCAATACTGACGATTTTTGGGGAAAAATATCTCCTAGCCACTACGAGTTTACGGTCAAATTTTCAAATCGATATCTTGATTAGAAATATTTTTGTCGCTCTCTCCCATACAAGCTAAACCACAGTGCGTCGCACAGTGGTTCAGAATCGTTTTTTCCTGGTCAAAATTCTGTAACTTTTGAACGGATAGAGATATTTTCACAATTCTTTTTTTGTTAGACAGATAACACAATCAGCTTTCTGGTGAATTATAAGCGGTCAACCTCGGTCTGGTAGTTGCAGAGGAATTCAATGTCAAAGTTAAACTTTTGATTTTTTTTACTATTTTTCTTCAAAATATCAGTGCTTTTGTGTTTTTATATCTTCTTATATATTAAAGATGGTCAAGCGCCAATAAATAAACTAAAAAAATGCCAAAAAAATTAAAAAAATTTTTCGAAAAAAAAAATTAAAAAAATTTTTTCACAAATTTTTCACATTAAAAAATGCAAAAAAATTAAATCTTTTCAATAATTAAAATAAAATGCTCCTTGGGTGTTCATAAAACTTATATAACTCATATGAAAACTCATATACACCAAAAAATTTTAATTTGTGTAAAAAAGCTGTAATTGATATGGGAATTGGTATGGAAAAACACACATTTTTACCCATGTAATTTCAATAAATTTTAAAAAGTGTTAAACGGACGGAACGGGACGGGAACAAAAGTATATATGGGCTAAAAGAGGAGACTTTCGGGCATATTTCTGTTCCATGTTGTTCCACAAAAGTTCTAGTCCACTAAATTTGGATGTCTACAAATTATGATAGTAACTATTCAAATCTATCGTAGACACATCAAATTTTAGTATTCCGGCTTTCTTTTTACAACTTCTAACGATAATAGCTAAAGCAGTGCCACAGAAGTGAGCATTTCCATTTGAAGGAATTGAGATATTGAAATTTCCTTTGACGTAGTGACAAGTTGCTTGTGATATCACAAAAACGTAATGTGTAAAATTACTATAGTAAGAAATGGAAGTTAAAGTTGACAGTATTTTTATTATTTTTAATTGATAATTTCACAAAATTGTATCTTTATTTTGTAGTAAAATTGATCTCTTTTAAACAGTATTTTTGTGAGTGATTTTTGTTTAATATTGTGAAAAGAAATAGACTTTTAGTACCTTGGATCCTCGCGGATCCTCACGTTATTTTTATTTTAATGTTCGTGGAAGTGTCCAGAATAAAAAAAAATTATCTCGTCTGCCGAAAGTTGCCGAGCGGTATTCAGTTTTCATTATACTGAGTATACTCGGAGTTTTGTGAATGTTTAGTATAGGGTTTTTGGGTGTTTTCAAGCAATCGGTGTTATTGTTTTACATTTTGTTTCGATCTTATTTTCTAAAAAATGATGTTTTTAGGATTACAGTATGAATGTGTGTCTTCACATTTGTATGTTTTTGAAATATGGTGTTCAAAAAATTTTGTCAATGCCAGCATGGGACAGACGGTATTCGAAGAAATTATGGCAAACCTTCAGGAGGATGTTGCGGGATATGATTTCTCTAAGATGTCAGATCGTATACACTATCTCTGCAAAGGAATTTTTAAAAATCTGGATGCAGAACAAGAGAGCACAAAAATGTATAAACATCATGCAAATTGGCTTGCCTGCCGTAGATTTATGCTCCACACAAATAAATTAAAGAACGTTGAATGGTTAAATTGGCAAGCAGGACCACATGCGTGGTCTTGTTTACTGTTTATATATCCTGGTAATTTTTTAGTCTATCTGGGAACCCTCCTAATCGAGATATCCTGTAGCTAGTATTTATTGTAAAAAAACTCATAAAACATCTTAGTTTCCAGATATTCCTTGTTTGAGACCTATAGGACATTGTTTACATCTAATATAATCTGGTACGCCCTTGGTCCATATGTTAACCCACATAGTAAGAATATTCCGTGCCTCATTTTGTTGATACTTGTTACCAGTTAATCTTTGTCAAGAATAAAATTCATAAAATGTCATGATTTTTACAAACGTTTTTTGTAGGAAATTTAGGCCAAATACTTTAATATGCCAAATATCGGGGGTTAACATGATATATGTAGGACTATACCAAAATGTGGACATATATTGATGAATTTTGACAAGAATGTATGATACAGATTACAAACTCGAAATGTCAAATTGCAGCACAATCAGTTGGAAAATATGTCCAAAATCGTTAAATTATAAAAAAACGGGAGGTATGTCTATATGGGGGATATACCAAAACATGGACTTCTATAGACCAAAGACATACGCAAGATGTTTGATACCACCAAAGAACACAAAATGTCCAATTACAGGGAATTCACTTCGAAAATATAGCCAAAATCTTGAAATTAATAAAAGACTGAAAATACCGTTATGGGGGGTCTATACCTAGGAGTGGTCCAATACTGACGATTTTTGGGGAAAAATATCTCCTAGCCACTACGAGTTTACGGTCAAATTTTCAAATCGATATCTTGATTAGAAATATTTTTGTCGCTCTCTCCCATACAAGCTAAACCACAGTGCGTCGCACAGTGGTTCAGAATCGTTTTTTCCTGGTCAAAATTCTGTAACTTTTGAACGGATAGAGATATTTTCACAATTCTTTTTTTGTTAGACAGATAACACAATCAGCTTTCTGGTGAATTATAAGCGGTCAACCTCGGTCTGGTAGTTGCAGAGGAATTCAATGTCAAAGTTAAACTTTTGATTTTTTTTACTATTTTTCTTCAAAATATCAGTGCTTTTGTGTTTTTATATCTTCTTATATATTAAAGATGGTCAAGCGCCAATAAATAAACTAAAAAAATGCCAAAAAAATTAAAAAAATTTTTCGAAAAAAAAAATTAAAAAAATTTTTTCACAAATTTTTCACATTAAAAAATGCAAAAAAATTAAATCTTTTCAATAATTAAAATAAAATGCTCCTTGGGTGTTCATAAAACTTATATAACTCATATGAAAACTCATATACACCAAAAAATTTTAATTTGTGTAAAAAAGCTGTAATTGATATGGGAATTGGTATGGAAAAACACACATTTTTACCCATGTAATTTCAATAAATTTTAAAAAGTGTTAAACGGACGGAACGGGACGGGAACAAAAGTATATATGGGCTAAAAGAGGAGACTTTCGGGCATATTTCTGTTCCATGTTGTTCCACAAAAGTTCTAGTCCACTAAATTTGGATTTTCATAAAATTTAGTACCTGAGGAAAAATAAAATAGCGCATTTTGTGTAAACACCACGGTAATTTGTTTAATTTATTTTTAAAGGCCACAATCCTACCTACCTAACAAAAAAACAGCGAACGCAATTTATGTTATAGTTTCCGAGAAATAGCTATTTCTTTCTCCAGAAGTTTTAAAAAATTAAGTATTTCTCAAAAATTGGAAAAATGTTCGTCTTTAGGGGCACCCCACGCCCGCACCTTCCAATATTTTGACCTAATTTTTTGGTTTCCTTAGTTTCAATATGTTTACTATCGAATCCCATATAGAAATTAAATATCTGTTACAAAACAAAATTTAGATTTTTGGCCAGGAAAATCGATTCCTGAACCATTGTGCGTCGTAAGGAAGCCGCAAGGACAACCTACTGAAACAAATTTCAAAACGATCCGAGAGGAGCTTTTAAACTTCACTTTACCTTTTCTAGCTTTAAGTCCGAGGGTATAATTAACAGATCTCGACAAAATATTTGTTGTATTGGTAAGAACAGTTAAAAGAACGCACTAGAAAAAGTTATTTTAATTCCACCATTTTTGCGGATGTCGGCTTTAGAAACAACAAAATGTAGCGTTTGCCAGAATTCGGCAGGGGGTGATAAAACATGCGTTTTGTTCCTTATTTTGTGCCCGAAATTTAAAAAGTTTTACATGAATAAAAAATGAGTTTTAAGTGACTTAAGCTGTAATTTGGTAACTAACTAACAGAACTAACTTACCTAAGCAATATATTTAAATATTTTTCCGTTTTTGATGCAAAATGAATTGAAATGTGAACGAATAATGCAAAAACGAATGACATTTCAAATAATTAAGCTTATATTTAAAACAAATCTAACAAGTATGAAAGTATCAGTCTGTTTTGCCGACAGAGTTATACCCTCAGCCTGTGTGAGTTGAAACTTTAATCTATTGACAATATCGAATCTAATACCGCTACACATATTTTGTGGACCTTTTTGGACGTATGAACTTGCCGACAAAAAATAAATTTAGTTTGAAGCTCAAATGTGTCCGGAGGATATACTTGAAGGAATGGGCCTACATCGTTCATTTTCGATGTGAATCTTATTTTGGGAGTCATTCCTTCCGATAGATATTGTGCCCAGCAATCATTTCAGTCGTTTTTGTACCACTTTGCCGGGAATCATGGACTTATTCACGAATAACATAACATAATATCGCTGAAACTTGATCACAAAGAGGAGCATCGGGAACTTCGAACAGATCCAAAACTGACCTTAAACAAAAATGTTGAATTTTTGTGGGGGTGGTAGCCTAAGGAGAATACCCATATGGACCATTTCTAAAGTAAAACTACACTTGACAAAATATTAGAAATTCCAAAGTTTTCAAAAGTCGATTCGTTAAACAGATATAGCGCATACCATTTTAATGAATTGTTTAGAGCTTATCTTCGAACCTTCACTAAGTTTCGACAAAATATTACGAAAGCAAAATATTGGACCACCCCCAGCCACTATACATGGTGCCATAGGCAAGTACCGTCGTAATAGGGGCAGCAAATACAAGAATTTACAACAAGAATGAAAGCGATTTGGGAGCAGGACTTAAACTGCATTTTTCCGAAATATTTTGAGGAAGGTAACCGAAGGAGTTGGCACATGTAGTCCATATTTAAACATGATCTATCTCTCGTAGAACTATTACGATGTGAAAAGTGTGGACCAAATCGGTTACGATGTCCAAAATTTGGACCGAAAAGGCAACTTCGAGAGCAGGTCCTAAACTGAACTTTTCCGAATTTTGTGTGGGAGGTACCCTAAGGAATGGACCGATATAGTCCATATTCGAACCCAACCTATAGCTGGAAGGAATAATACGACGTGCAAAGTTTGTGCCAAATCGATTTATTCCTTCGAGAATTATCGTTCACACGATTTTAAAGAAAATTTTTGAACTTTTGTGGTGGAGGTACTCTAAGAGCTGGACCTATATGGCCCATCTTCGAACTTAAACTAAGTTTGAACAAAATATTACGAATGAACTTTTGGAACAAATCGGTTTATCCGTTCGAGAGTTACCGTGCGTACCAGCCATACGAACGGAAGGACGCACATTGCTCAAAATTGTCTGAAACGAATTTCGTCCAAACATACTTTGGGTCTAAACCCATTATTTCGATGAGGCACATTTTTGGTCATATCAACATACAAATTTCCCTCTTTCGCACTTTCCCCCAGAGTTTTGTCGGTATAGGCCCACACCAATCACAAACTCTCTGATCCACCTCCCGATTTTCGGTATTTTGAAGGTTGTGACCTCAATATTCCTCCGAAATTGCTAACGTTTGGTATTTAGTCTTCGCATGGGGTATAAAAAATTCCCCCGGTAATTTGTCGGTATAGATCGACGAAATTTGCTGAAATTTGGTAATAGGTCTTCTTCATAAACGAAGAAGCTAATTTTTCCATTTTACTTCAATATAGCTCATGGTAGAGGGTATAACAAGTTCGCCCAGGCCGAACTTAACGCCGTTCTTACTTGTTTTAAATAAAAAAGTTCTATTTCATAGAAAAAAAAGTACCATTTTAGTATCCATAAGGATATTGAAAACTTGAACAAAAAACAAAGCTCTCTAAAGCTGACGACCCCTGAAAACCTTTTATGGACAATGATCTGCGAATCTGCACCTGGAATTTCCGGACTGTTTACAAAGTGGGTGCAATTTCCGCACTGGCGGATGCAATCACAAAAGAGGTAATTTGCGAATGCCTAGAGAGGGTATTTGACCGCTGCCCAGATCAAGTCACTAAAATTCTTATAGGAGATTTTAATGATAAAATTGGGAAGGAAAATGTATTTTGTCCCAAGATCGACAAGTTCAGCCTTTTTTAGGTAACATGCGACAACGGAATGAGGCTGATCGATTTTGCAGTGGCAAAAAACATGGTAGTGAGCAGCACCAGGTTCCAATTTGTACATACACAAGGCCATGTGGATGTCCCCCGATGGGAAACCCCAGAAACCAGATCGATCATGTTGCTATAGATGGAAGACACTCTTCCAGGGTGTTAGATTTCCGATTGATTCGAGGAGCGAACATCGCTTCGGACCACTCCGTTGTATCAACCAAGGTACGCACTCCTTATAATGTTGCGGCAAAAGTGCGATCTAACACAGGACGGAAGCTGCTATCGAGAAGCTGCAAACACTACATATAGCACAAGCCTACTCAGGAAAAAACGATAGCGTGAAAAACTCCAAATGTTCAGGAGTCACAATGAGGTCCGAAAATTTCAGAGTGTAAAACACCAGACCGAATGCAAAGATGATAAAGGGAGCCTTGTAACTGCAAATAACGTACTGAGGATCTAGAAAGAGCATATCATCAAGCTTCTGGTGTCTACGGCAATAAAGATACCCCAGAATCAGTCCCAAACGACGCCAGTGTCAGCAATTAATCGGCTGAAGAACAATAAGCCGAACAATTAGTGGAGAAGTTTTTTGGTCAAATGTCAAATTTCAGTTAATTCGGTCAGAAAATGTAGATAAAAGACTCATAAAAACTTTAAATCGGGTGGTACGGTTATATGGGCCCTATACCAAAACGTGGACCTATCTTCACCATTTTTGGTTCAGAAGTTTTTTAATCTCTTGAAACTTCAAGTGCTAAATAGGAGCCAATTTGGGAGGAAATGTAGCTAAAATGCTCAAAATACCTTAAATCGGGAGGTTCCGTTATATGGGGGCTATACCAAAACGTGGACCTATCTTGACAGTTTTCTAGTCCACTAAGAACCTTAAATATCAAATTTCAGCTATTTTGGTCAAAAAATGTAGATAAATCCTCAAAATACCTTAAATCGGGTGGTACCGTTTTATGGGAGCCCGTCTTCGAACTTGACCTGTCTATGAAAAAAGGATACTCGGGTGCAAAATTTTAGCGTTCTATCTCAATTATTGCAGACGCTAGAGTGATTACAACAGACGGACGGACATGGCTTGATCGTCTTAGAATTTTATTCTGATCAAGAATATATATACTTTATAGGGTCGCAAATGATTAGTTCGATGTGTTACAAACAGAAAAAAAACTTAATATACCCTCCATACTATGACGGAGGATGTAAAAATAAGAAAGAAACCCTTTCTGAGACTTTCAATACAAAACGAGGTTTCAGACAAGGTCTATCATGTGACCTATTTACAATGTGGCGTACACAGATGACATCGACATTGTTTATGTTCTTTGTTCACTGGTTTGTCTTGTTAACTTGTTTACCTTATGACCACAATATAAAACACCAATTTATTTATCAATTCACTTGGTTTGGTTTATTTAGGTTTATGATTTCAAATTCGTTTTTTCTTTGTATAATAAGTAAATATTTTGACATGCAGTTTGTATAATTATTCATAATAATAATAATAATTGTTCCACAAACATCTCAGGCGGGACAGGGGAGACTTCTCTCATATCAATGAGTGCACCCCGATTCATATTAGCTCAATGATATGGGACCTACTGTTTATCGCCGAGTCCGAACGGCGTGTCTAAGACACCACTTGTAGAGAAGTTGTACAAGGCTGAAATACTCAGAAAATGTCGCCAACATTACTGAGGGGTATTTTGCCACCGTTGAAAAGTGTTTGATGTTGACTGGCCGGGGAATCGAACCCACGACCTTTAGCGTGCAAGGCGGGTGTGCATACCATTGCACCACGGTGGCACCCATGCAAAGTATAATTATTATAATTCAAGAGAAGTTTTCTTTAAATATTAACAATAAAAAAACCATGACTTCTTTAGAATATTGATGTTAACACTTCAAATATGTTGTTTTAACTCTAGGTAGCACGATTTATGTAATTCTATGGTTTATTTTTAGACTTCAAGGCATGAAACAATTTCGATTTTTAAACAATGTTTAACAATGTGATTTCATATACAATTTATATTACGTTTTTATTTGTCTACACTGGTAAATATTCCTTTTACTTGTTTCATTGATGTTTTTAACAATAATTATTTCGTATTTAGTTTAAATTTGGCAAATACAATAGTTTAGTTTTTGTTCTAGAAAATATGCTCGGATGGCTTTTGGTTTTTTTTCTCTCAACGTGGTTTTATTTGTTCACTAATCACAAGGGGGAGACCAATAGTTCGCTCTTAGAAACCGCATAACAATGATGAGTAGGGAATAATTGAAATCATCCAACCTGTTTTGATCGTGGAATAATTTGAGAGTTGACTGGAAAATTCAGGTTGATGTGTGGGTGGGCATGTATGACTGCCCTTTTTTTGTTGTTGTCTCTCACGGGTAAAGTCGATACAAGTCAATGCTACTGCAGCGTTTTTTATTTATGCGTGTTTGCGAAATGCGCTTTTTCCTAATCCAGTTTAATGTGATATGCGGTTTATACATAAACATGTTCAGCCCCCCGTGAATCCGTGTAGCTTTAATCCTTATTAGGCTTGACTGTTGGGTAGATTTTTGATGGGCCCTGAAAAAAGTATTCCCAATTTTGACTCATGTCCATACACATCGCCAATTCCGGCGAATCGTTGGCCTTCTCGTTTGATGGCGTTGAATGTGTCGGCTCCAAGTTCTAGTTCGATTGGAGTGTTACTCCTGGGATCGATGTCGGCTAGTGTGGTTTTGGCAAAGTCAGTGGTGGGATCTTCAATTATGGGATCCGAATAAGGTCTGTAAGGCAACTCGTCGCTTATCAATGCGTTTACCTTTAACGCCCACTGATTATTCGGATTTCTTGCCATAATGTTGAATGTCGTAAAACGACGTTCTTTGTAACGGAAGGAACGTAGACCCAGTCTCCTAAATGAGGAATAAGAGATCTTCGTCATTACAGCCGACTGACTTATTAAGGCTCGGACAGTAGCCCAGGTCTCGATGCTGTCAGCCACTATTCTCACCATAGCGGTTGGAATGAGCACTAAGTCCCACGTGAATGGAGGAATTGTTAATGGCGCCTGTTGCAGGGAGTCCTCTAGTTGAGCAGCGCCGTGCAGTAAGGTGTGGTGCCTGTTATCACAACGATGGCAGCCAATTAGCGATGAACAGTCCGGTGCTAGATGGCTGCGCGCCAGGCAATTTCGGCAATAGTTTCGCCTTTCCACGGTTTCATATCGTTGATATGGGGACATTTCAAGGAACCGTCTGCAGGTGCTCAATGGATGGTCCTCTTGACAGAGGCCACAAGCATGTTGCCAATAACTCGGTCTTTCCCTGCGATCGTTCCTTCTTTGATTGGGCCTTTGTTGAGATCTGTTTCGTACCGTGGGCTGTTGTCGTGCTTGTTGCCTGGCTGGACGATTTTGGCGATGGTCGTCTTCAAAATGTTGGGCATCTTCGGGTAGGTATGCTGCCATATCTGGAAGAGGGGAGAAGTGAGGGGAGATAGGTCGATCAAAACCAGCCGTAACAGCTACCTTTGGGAAAATTGCGGAAGTAAACGGCGATAAGACCTTAGACCAATAAAGAAAATAGAAAGAATAACTTTTTTTTCATAAAAGAAATTTTTGTCCGTAAAAGGAAAATGCAAAGGGCTAGTATTATAGGATATCACATTGTCGGCCCTGTCCCGATTGTAGACTTGGCTAATTTGTTTATACTTATACACTTAATTGTTTTTTTTTTAATGATTCATTATTCCGCAATGTATAAACTGGAAACTGTATAAAGTAGTATTGTTTCCTTCGCGGTCATTTGGTTCCTTGGCGGTCATTTGGGACCAATGTAGAAAAATTGGTAAAAATGGGTTGAAGCCAACAAGTTTTTTTATGTTCCCGCCCGATTTCTGGCTTAACCTTACATTTTTTAGACCTATGCCCAAAAAAAGAATCACAGAGTACTCCAAGGGCAACACGATACTAGTGTATGATTTTTCGGTATATCCACTGCATCCTCCTGAATTTTTTTTAATAATCCGGACGCGGTTCAAGATTTTTTCAAATCTCATAATAGGATTATAGAACTCGTGATTTTTCGTCGTTTATTGTATATCTCATGAGTGTGTTCCTTACAGTATCCTAGTAATAAGAGTCTAAAGGGCAAAATTTGATGCTTAAATTTTCTTAAAGAAGCTATTTTTTGCGTTTAAAATTTAGAAGTGTCTTTCAACTTCCTTTGAACCCCGCGTGAATTTTGTTTTTTTTTACGCGATGGATCTAATGAGCCCTTTCGCGATCGAATTCATCCACTAAAACCGCGGATATAGATACGTAGGAGGTAGGAAAATCAGCAAAAATATATTTTGACAAAACCGCGTACTAAACCGCGATTTTCTTCAAAAATGTTTACATAAATGTAATCCTTTATGGGCGATTATAATATTTGCTAAAAATCATGTCATAAATTACAGAGATACGCGAATAATATGGATTTTTTTACGCAAAATAGAATGTGGAGGCACATCCGCGGTTCTTGAAGAATCTACTTGAAATAGGTGTATATCGACGTATTTTTGTTGGACGCTAATGAAACCGGATGCCCATCAAAATCGTGTGCACATTGCGCGACTTTTACCCACTTTATGGTTTTTGGCATTGTGAGATGCAACTGATGGTACACAATATTGAAACGGATTGATTCGCAGTATCCAAAATCGGATGCACATCAACCGATGTGCTTTCGCGATGGTAAAGCATATTTCTTGATTAAGTTTTAGCAGTATAGGTACATTAATTATTGTATGAGATTTTAGCGAAATAGTTGAAGAACTCCCAAATATTTTTTCTAATTTTTGGTTTCATATTTTTTACGCGTTGTCTAGATTCTGTTCGTATTTTTAATATAGTTTTTAGAGGTTTGTACGGACTCTGAGGGACTATAGTTTAGATCTGCTTCCAGATTTGTTTAATTTTCTTGATTTTTTTGCGAAAATAAAAACAAATTTTAGAAATTCTGGTGCATCTATGGATGGCTATCAAATGCTGTCACTGATGTATACATTAGGGTTATGACTTTTTGAATTTTTTTTCTCAAAAATGACTTTCAGTAGTAAGAATGAATTAACTTTTGCCTATTAGTGGTTAAACTAAAGCTAAATCCGTTTTATTATAAAAAAGTTTTCGCACAAACCACTTTGAACAAAAATTTGTTCAAAAAATGATTTCCTGTTGCACGAATGAATGACCTTTTGCCTATTAATGTCTAAAATAACCTTTTTGCGTAAGCTTTTTTATCAAATCACTTTTTTATTAAGATGTTATGTAATCTTAGGTAAAAACTCATCAAAATATCATACAGGGATACGAGGTTGTAAAAAACGTCATAACCCTGATATGCATACATTTTCTCAATACAACAAATAAGACATTTTAAAATAGGTAATTTTTCTTTATAAAAGAATAAAAACAGCTATAACGTTTGCGCGCATCGGCCAATTTTGTGAACGCGAACAGATTTGAAAACAGAATTTGTTCCTTAAAAGCTATACCAAAAACCGTAGGTATGCTCCCAATTTTTTTTCGAAAGGAATTGTAGTGGAAATTTGGTTTTTACCATATAGTGATTGATTTTAACAGTTTTGTATCTTTCTTAAGAAACTCACAAAAAATCCGGGGCATGTGGCGGTAAGGCGTTAAGGCTCACATGTTTAAAGAATTCGTTTGCTTTTCTTTATGTTATTATTATTTACTTTTTTCATATGCTACGATTTTATCTATTTTTAATCTGAATATATAAAATTGTTCTATTAGGTCCTTTTTCTAAGAAATTGGCCCTTCAATATTGTACTGTTGCAATTTGTTATATTTTAAAACATAGTTAATGTACTAACAAAGGTTATTGAGATTTTCAAATCAATGTCAACACATAATAATTTATAGGTATGCAAAAAACACTTAGACTGGCGCTAAATTAAAATAACCAACGGATAGGCAAATGACACAGACACAGAGTTCATTATTTCTTTTGGTAAATTTTAAGTTTTTTTTTCTATTTTCGTTATACAAATGTCAAAGTAAATGAGGCGTGCGCTGGCTGACAGTTTCAAATTTCACCCTCACGAAATATAAGGTGGCAGATGGAAGAGGAACACAAAACATTTTTGGGATATTTTACGGGGGGTTGGCAAATACTCCATCACCGGCTGATTCCCAACAGTATGATGCACACATTTCTCACACATGTTGTTGTTCTTGTAGCCCATAAAAAAAGAACCCATATTGGGGATCCCCTTAACACTCACTAGCATCCATCCATACATCGCCTGTAACAAATCTCATTTCTCTTCAAGTGCACAAAATGCGACGGATTGCTACTGTTTGTTTTAATGCCGTTGGGAGTTCACGTGGGTGTGCAAGTGTTGGTGTTTTGTAGTTCTTAGGAAATGATGGCGCTCTCAGTTGTACTCTGCTGCGCTATACACAATCACCAGGCACGCCATACAACACAATCAGCCATATTGGAATTCATTCAAGTATTTCGAAATTTGTGGGCGGAGTTTTGTTGGATGTCACTGTGTTGTGCTCATAAAGCAAGTGTTTGTTTATGTTTAACGACGACAACAAGTGAGAGAGATATAAACAAAGCAAAGAGTCGAATCGTCATAAACTTCGTTAAACAAACGCACACACACTTTATGGTTTTACAAGGGATGTGTTATAGCCAACAACTAATCGTGCACAATAGAAAGAGATGTCGATTGTTGCATTACTTCAAAATACCCAAAAGAGGGGTTGTACACCACGTTCGACGGAAATGAGAATTTTGATGGTGACATTTGACGCGCATGCTCTTGTATCAAAAACGACGTTGTCTGTTGCAGGACTCTTTGACAACTGAATGACTATTTCGAATTTTGAGCTAAACAATATTCGAAATGTGATGACAGTTATGATGAGTTTGTGTGTGTGAGAGATAAACATTTTTATCATTGTTGTTGTAAAGATATTTTCAAAAATGTCTATATTTCTGTTCTCTCTATTTTTTTGAAACACATGAAGATAATTTTTTCGAAATTGTCTTTTCGATATTCTCTTCAAATATCTAAACTTCCTCTTTCGAAAAATGCTATGATAGTCTGTTCTACCTGTTCATAAAGGAGTAGCAGGCAGCAACTTCTTTCCAATTTTGTTTTTTGTTTCTTGAAATGTTATTAACAAATAACTTAAAAACCACAAACGATATTACATTTTATTTTGTTTTTATGGCTCTGTTTACATTTGTTTTTATTCTTGATTTTACTCCTTCTTCTTCATTGTTGGGCCAAAGTTAATATTCTATTAAAGGTTCATTTGTGGCGATTGCCATCAAATGTGGCCAAGGATATTGCCTTATTGTAGGTTTGTTTCCTGTTCGTATGCAAAGAGATATGCATGTGTGTATGGATGTGTGTGTACGGGCTTTATTTTCCAGTATTTACCAAATTCAATGTTGTTGATTTTGCGCTAATGTTGTTGTTTTTGTTGTTGATGGTAATGTATACTAATGTCCTTAGTAATTATGTCTGAATTTCTATTTTGTCGTTGTTTCGTTTGCCATTTCAGTCATTTAGTTTAATGGCAGAGCAATTTTTCATTTTGGCCACATTTACTCGAATTTACTACTCGCTCACACGTTTGTTGTATGTATTCGTTTATTTTTTGTTTAATTCATTCATACACACTTTAGAGGCTGAATTGAAGAAGATAATCAATGGTTTTGTTTGAAGATTCTTCATATAAAATTATTTTAAAGCGTTTCCAAGCAAAAAAAAAAAAAAAAAATATTGTGGCGAATACATTTTCTAATTCCCACAGTGAACAAAAGTCTTTGGTATGACTATTTAATTCTATAAAGAACTATTACATAATTGGTCTGTTCCAGAACTGCAAGAATCGACTAGTTTTTACAATTTTTTTCGATAACATAAAGGAAAAAAGTTATGGTAGTAAAAAGTAGTAGATTCTTTCAGATTCTAGAACAGAGCATATGCTATTATTTCACAAGAAATAATAATCGAATTAAGTCAAGTGCTGAGGAAGATTTGAGAATAATTAGTGGTGAACAGTAAGTACTTCAAATGTATAAAGGTGCCAGCTGTAGAGGCGTGCAGACGAGCATGTTATTTATCTTTTTCAGTAACCACCTTATAAAGGGGTTACCCCCATTTTAACAAGCGTTTTACGGTGTCGACTAAAGCTCGAAATCGAATATACCGATCATCATATATTTACATGGGCCTATTTGGCACATAACAATATTTTTAAAAAAATGAGACAATTTAAAAAAATATCAATTTAAAAATTTGGTGAACAGTCAAATTCGAAATATCGATTTTAACAAAAAAAAAGACCTATTTTGACCATTAATCGGCCAAAATCTTTCTTGGGAAAATTCTTTTATTTAAATGCAAAATTTGTATGTATATTGAATATGTATATTGAAACCCTGCAACTGGGAACCCTGCACCTCAAAATTTAGCAAATTTGGTCGATATATTTAGCTAAATTATTCAAAATATCAAACATTGGTAAGTACCGTTATGTGGGGGCTATAACAAGACGTGCACCGACCTTCCCATTTTTTTGCGCTCGACATTGTCAGCCAACAATAAATACTTGTACCAAAAATCATCCTTCTTCTATTCATTCTTCTTCTATTTTTGGCCACCGTTTACATGAACTCGCTACATAGTGGGACGGAAGGACGGATATGCATTAAAAATTAAAAAAAAAATTAAACAGAAAAAGTTGAGTAACTCATTTATTTTTCAACCGATTTCATTACTTTTTCCCAACTTTCGAAAGCTAACATAAGTTTCTTTTTGAAAAAAAAAATAGTTGTTTGGCTGTTTTGTGTATTTTAGAGGTTAGGCTAGGTTGGGTTAAGAAGAGGGGTGATTCAAGATCACCACATGTCCTTAAAAATAAAAGGCATACACTTAAGCCAGAAGAGGCCTGTTGTGCTCTCTAATTTTATGTGTCCTGGAAGTTGTTGTTAGTTTAGGAGTTCCGTCCCATTGACGTAGGCCCTCAAGTTTTTGAAACCGATGTCCTTGATATGGTCGAGTCCTGTAATTATGTCGTTTCCCATTAATGGACTCCTCAAGTTTGTGAAAGCCTGGCAGTGGCAGAGATAGTGTTCCAACGTTTCGTTGTCCTCGCCGCATGCCCTGCATTCACTATTCTCTCCTCCCCCTCCTCTTTATTTGGGTTTTCCACGACGGTAGTATTGTTTTTGCTGTTGCTGTCGGATTCGGAGTCAGGGTCGCTCCCATATTCTAGGCTTCCCTGTCTCCTCCTCCATTTTACCTTTAGGTTGTGTGGTTGTAAGCGTACCTTCGACCACAGATGCCAAGGCACCCACATCTGTGGGAGATGTTTGCTCACGATCGCTTGATGACGACGAAGTGTGACTCGCAGGCAGATCACTGGTCCCCGCCGGTACTGGGTTATTTAGGCCCTGCGCCGTAACTTTTGTCTCATTTCCAACATCCATATTTGTTTTTGTTTTGGGGTAACACCCCCGTAGTCAGTTTTTTGTCCGCGGGAAACTCGAAGTTTCCAGAGGTAGGTGATCGTACCACTCCACTTCAGACAGTACAGTCACTAGTGATTTCCTAGTTTGGGGTAGAGTGATACGATCGTCCACCTCCCCCTATCCGCCGGTGGGGACGCGCCCTGTAAGAGAACTTACAAGCATCCTCGGGTGTATTTTACGCAGCATAATGCCCAAGGAAAATAATTTTTCAACCACATTTTTCAACCATTTTTATACCCTACGTGGTGTAGGGGTATTATGCCTTTGTGATAAGAGGTATTATGTCTTTGTGCATTTGTATGTAACACGCAAAGGGAAGCGAGACTCACTTTCTGAGTCGATCTATGCATGTATTTTTGTGATCAAATTACAGGTCTCATTTATTATCCGATTCAGCTGAAAATTGGGGAAGATCTTTATTTAGCCATTGGAAGAAATCTATTGCTTTTGGTGAAAATCGGTTCAGATTTGGATATAGCTCACATATATATTTTCGCCCGATTTTAGGTATTTGGTGCACCAAACACGCAAATTCAGTCCAATTTTGATGTAATATGGGAAACGCCACCGAATTCGGACATAAAGTAAGACTGCCAAATTATTTGAAAATCGGTTCAGATTTGGATATAGCTCTCGCATATATTTTCCCCCGACTTGAGGTATTTGGTGCACCAATCACGCTATTTATCTCCAATTCTGAAGAATTTTTTTAAGAAATGCGTGACGGATTTTGCACTAGAAAATTATATTGAAACTACTAGAAATTATGTTGAAATCGTTTCAGGTTTTGATATACATACATACTTCCCACATATATTTTCGCCCGATTTTAGGTATTTGGTTCACCAAACACGCAAATTCTGTCTAATTTTGATACAATTTGGAAAATGTCAGCAAATTCAAAGTTGAAAAAAGTCTGAAAAATTGTATTGAAATCGGTTCAGATTTGCATATTTGGATAGATAGATAGGGTCGCCAAATTATAGTGAAATCGTGGTGGCATAGGATATCATATAGTCGGCCCCGACCGACTTTGATCCTTTAAAATATATGGCTTGTTTGAAATATAACATTCAACCCTTTCAATGAAGTCAATCACTTTACGAAGTGATCTGCAAATCTGCAATAAGACCTATTTTGGTCCATATTTTGATGAACATTCTAAAAATAGTAACAGCAACCTTCCTGGTATTTTAGAGCATTGAAAGCGGTTGGTTGAACTTCGCCTTGCAGAAAAACACCATTGACTATATCCTCGATTTTCGTTGATTATCTTGAGATTTGGTCCTCTCTGGGAAAATTGTACTTTTTGCAGCCTGAAGCCCACATCTGATATCAACTGTAGATGTGAAACATATAAAATATTGAAACCGCGAATTTAAACCGATTTTTTTGTCTTTATACCCTACACCACTATGTGGGGAGGGTATTATATGTTGGTTTTGGCCAAAAAGTTTTTAACGCATCGAAATAATGGTCGTAGACCCATACATATATATACCAAAATGAATGTCTCGACGAGCTGAGTCGATCCGGCTATATGTGTCCGTCCGTCCGTCTAAACCTTGTAATCACGCTACAGGTCGCAATTTTAATCCGATCGTCGCCAAATTTTGGGTGTTGATGAAGATCCCGGAGGGAAAGAAGCCTATTGATTTTGGTGATGGTCGGATAATATTCAGGGGTCGGAATGGACAAAAAACTTATTTGGAGAAAAAGTAAACATTTTATTTCAAAGCGAATATCTCCGCTTCTATATGGGGTATATCAAAAGCAAAAGCTAATGAAAGTAGAAGATATCACCTTTACAACGATGTAACGCAGGTTGCGGTAGGTGGTCAAAAAACGAAGATATCGCAATAGCCGCTAATAGAACGCAACTTTTCATTTTTGCGATTTTAATAATAATGACGAATATCACAGCTTTTGTTGGGGACTTTCCAAAAGCAAAGTCTGACTATGAAAGTAGAAAATCCCATATTTACAATGGTGTAAAGCAATTTGGCGTAGGTGGCCAAATAACGGAGATACCGCTATAGTCGGTAATACATCCCATTTTTCGATTTTTTTGTAATCATGCTACACGTCGCAATTTTGATTGGATCGTCACGAAATTGGTTGTTAATGGGGGCCCCATAGAGGAAAAAACCTATTGATTTTTGTAATGGTCGAATATTATTCAGAGGTCGGAATTTGAAAAAAATTATTTGGAGAAGAGGCCAACGTTTTATTTCAAAGCGAATATCTCTCTTCTGTAAGAGGTATATCAAAGCAAAACCTGGCAAGGAAAGTAGAAAATATCACCTTTACAACGAAGTGAAGTAGGTTGTCATAGGTGGTCAAACAACAGAGATATCGCAATAGTCGGTAATGCATCCCTTTTTCCATTTTTTGTGCAATCACACTAAAGGTCGGAATTTTGAACGGATCCTCACGAAATTTTGGGGGTTGATGGCGGTCTCACAGAGAAAGAAGCCTATTAATGGTTGGGGTACATTCCACATTCCATTTTTTTATTTGAGTTGTACTGATGATGCACTTAAATGCGTTTCAACAAAATTGACCTGTATTAATGAAGACATTCAGAGCAAAGGCGCTACTCGTAAGCTATCCCAATTTTAATATTGTGAATTTTACCAGTGAAAAGGTTATGTACAGGGGTAGTGGTGTAGGTTATCACATAGTCGGCCCCGACGCGACTATAGCCTTGGCAGACTTGTTATACCCTATACCACAATGCGGAAAATGGTATTATAAGTTTGTTTTGGTAAAAATTCATGTAACACCGCGAAATATTCGTCGGAGACCTCCAATGTGGTATACCAATCTTCATATCTCGACGAGATAAAACGATTGTTAGATGTGTGTCCGTCCGTCCGTCTGTCCATCCATTATAAATTGTAAACACGCTCCAGGCCGCAATTATGGACCGATCGTCACGAAATTTTGTATGGAGGTCGGGTTCAGATAGATCCCTATTCTTATTGGTGATGATCGTGAAATATTTAGCGGGTGAAATGGACCAAAAACATAATATTTATCCAATTTTCTAGCGGCTCTGTAGGTCTAAATAATAGTCCGATCAATGCGTAATTTTAAATATGGTAAGAGTATATCACAAAGGAGAAGCTTGCAATTTGAAATGGCGATCGGATAATATTTAGAGGGTTAAATGGACCAAAACTTTTGTGTGAAAATTTTTAATATACAGCTTATATCATAATTCCTGGAAGCGACATTCCGGACAAGTGAGATATACTTGAAAGTGGAACGCTTGACCTTTCAATTGATGCCAATTATGCCGGTGTGCATGATCAGATAACAGAGTTACAGCCTAATATATTCCGTTATTTGTTTGTAGTGTAGTAATAAACTCGCTAGAAGTCGCAATTATACATCAATAGTCACGAAATTTTGCACCGGGTAAGAATATAGGTAGAAAAAGATGCCTACAATTTGGAATGATGATCTGATATTCTTTAGCGGGTGAAATAGACCATTACTTTTGTATGAAAAATATAAAAATTTTATTTTTGGTCGATATTTTAATTCCTTGAGGGGATATATATTTCGCAAAGTAGCCTACATATAGGAAAAAACTACTGACCTTTCCTCTGATGTAAATTGCAATAAAGTGTTTGCTAGATAACGGGCCTACTGCCTAATATATAATGGGTTCTGTGTAGAGAACCACATTTTTATCCCATGCTACATATTGTCTCTCCAAATGTTTATGTAACACCACGAAATATTCGTCCTAGACCCCTTATTTGGTATGCCAAAATTCATATTTCGACGAGATAAAGCGATTTAGCGATGTGTGTCCGTCCATTAAAAATTGTAAACAAGATTAAGGTCGCAATTATGGACCGATTGTAACGATTTTTTTAAGGAGGTTGGTTTCGGGCCAGAATAGAAATGATTAGTTTTTGGTGATGATCGTGAAATGTTCAGGGGATGAAATGGACCAAAAACAAAATTATAACCAATTTTGGGTCAAAATAATAACCCGCAAAATTTTAAACAAAGCTTGAGTTTATGATGAAGAAGAAGCGTACAAACCAACGTGAAGATCAGATAATACATAGCGGGTTAAATGCACTGAAACTTTTGTGTGAAATTGGTAAAAATTGCAATAACGTAGCGGTTAAACAACGGAAGTAGTAGTACTACATAAGTGGGTTTCATTACATTTTAGTTTGTGTGAACTAAATTTTCCTTTCCTGCTACAAAAATGTCTTTGTCATGCTTGATAAATTTTTGGTTTTGGTCATAAGTATTATACATTACATCTCTGATATTTGATAATTAAATTTTCACAATCATTGAAAAGAAGTTCCGTGGAGAGCGATTGTCCAGTGATAGTGGTATAGGGTATCCCATGGTCGGCTCCGTCCGACTATAGCCTTTTCTTACTTGTTTCTTTATGTCGCTGTTGGCAAAGCCGTCGTTTGTTCTTGCTCGAGTTAATATGGACAAATTTATTTATTTTTTTATTTTTGCCGACTGAATAACATTCACATTGAACAAAATGTATGTGATTAATCCATTTTTACGAATTTCACTAAACATTTACAATTTATTTCATATTTAATAACGAATAACAAAATGGTGTAGTTAGTCCCCATAGCCCTTCTTTTTCGCAGGTATTTGTTACTAGAGTTGTGCTTAAATATTTGTTTATAGAAACATTATTCTGATCTGTTCTGGACTCTTTTACTATAACCAAATTACACTAATATTATATTTATCAATTAAACAGTACATTGTTTATATACTTATGTACATATGTACCTATGTACGTATGCCTAATAAACAAAGGTTTACACTGGTGCAAACAACAAACCCACAAACAACAATCAAACCCTAAAACAAAGTTCTTTCTTTTTTTCTTAAATTATAATTAAGTAATCCATTGATGGTGATTCAGAGAAATATATATTATTGTTGTACGTACAAAACACGACACGACACTGAATTCCCATAAATCATTAATCAATGCTCAGCAAAAAAGAAGAAGAAGACATGGAGAAAAAAAGAAACATGGAACAAAAAAGCAACAACTACACATGTCAATGCACATGCTGATGAAGATCAAGATGAAGATGAAAACACTGGCGGTGGTGTCAATGACGTACTACAAATGTATGATAAAGTGGAAAATGGTGAAGGAAAAAAGTAGAAGTGATGGAGGGAGGGAGGCAGTCGGGCTGGGATGAAAAAAGGAAGATATCTGTCGTTGACTCGATACCACTTGAACTAATGTCAGTGATGAAGATGAACAAGTGATCATCATCACATGGACGGCACGACGACCAACGTCCCTTGTATGCAGATGTACCAACCAAAACGGACAGACGGACAAATAGAAGAACGTACGCACCGCAGGTTCACACAATCGATCATTACAAGATCAGTCAAGCAATCTTCTCAATTAAACAACAAAAAACAGAAAATAAACAATTAACGAAAATGCTATTGGTTGTTAGAAAGGCTCATTGTGTGCGTTCGATCAGATATTTTCAATGTAGCGACAGCTTGATTTGGTTTTCTAGACAAATATAACCAGAAAAGTTGAATAACGCTTTACACTTCTTCAGACAATTTGAAAACATCATTAATCAGTATCGTAGTTTTGTAGCTACAATTATCTTGAAAACTCTGTGTTTAGATGTAAATTGAGTTGTTTTTAGCACATATAGCCGTCGGACAAAAGTGTTTTGTAAATATTAGGTTACATAGTGTAAATGTTAGATTATATTTTGAGGCAGACAATGACTAAAATAAACGCAACCATTATATGAAAAGAAAGTAATGCTCCCACCGTTTATATACCACATCCTATTTGGAAGATTAGAAACATTTCAGTTATGTAATATTTATATTACATTATTTACCAAATATTTTTAAGAGTACAAATATTTGAAGGATATGTGTGATCGATATATTGCAAAAATCAAAATTTTTTTATTATTTTGGTTAAATAATATATAATATTTTGAAGCTACGTAAAAAACTTTTGGCGCTTGAGTTGATAAAAAAATTGAATTCTCCAATTCGTCCGAAATACTAATTTAATAGATAAGTTTTGGTTATTGCGCGCATCTTTATGGTGTTTTCAATTCTTAAAATAAGAAACAATTTTAAAACACGATACAGATTATTTTTTTATCGAATGTTCCCACACCTCTCTTTCCCACCTCTGCCAACGGAGGGGACGAACTCCATTTTCGTAGGGATCGCGTATACACCATGATCCGCATCATGATGGGATATATCAAGGAAATTCGAAAACCAGCTACAGGTCTACTCCATCAGCCAGTTTGTTAAACCAAACAAACTTCTAGGTATTTAAAAATAAAATTTTAGATTTTATAACTGAACTCGTGCAAATGTCAACATTATAGTACATGGAATTAAAATCAATACACATTTTGCTAAGTGGTTCATCCATAGAATAATTGGTACGGTGAAAATCTGATGAATTGATAATATCTACTAGATGTAAAAGGAACATTTATTCTAATAGACGAACATGTATTCTAAAAAAGTGTCAATACATATGGTTTACTACCTGCTTCCATAACTTTCGTGACAATTTAAATTTTCGCGGAAAGAGTAAAGAAATCTCAAAATTTGGATTTTTCCGGATTTTCACGACCTATGATTTATATAATCTAGATCATCAAAAAAACCAGTTAAAAAAGAATCAGTCGGCTTTGTCGACAGAGATATACCCTCAGCTTATGTGAATTTAAAATTTCATCTACGGACATATCGAATGTATTTAGGATCTTTTCGCAATGTTGGACATTTGAGCTTGCCAACAGAAATGTGGATTAGGATTAAAGTGCAAAAGTGTTGCGGAGGAGGTATTTAAAGGAATGGACCGACATGGTCCATTATGGAAGTGGATCTTATTTTGGGAGTCATATCTTTTCGATAGATATCGCGCCCACTAGTCATGCCAGGAAGGATGGACGTGTCCACGAGAAACATAATATCGCTTTAAACAGCACCACAACGAACAGCATCGGTATACATATCCAAAGGATCTTCGAACACACCCTAAACTGCACTTAGACACAAATGTTGAACTCTTGGACCTATGTGGGTCATTGTAGAAGCTAAACTAAATTTGGACAAAATATTAGTAGATCCAAATTTTGGACCAAATTGGTTGCCCCGTTCAAGAGATAACGTGCATACCATTTTAGTAATTTTTTTAAATATTGGGGGGAAGTACCTGAAGTACCTGGACCGGTATTGTGTTGACCGGTGTATGTAAGAAGTGTGGACCTGCACCTGAAAAAAACTTTTACCGTCGTAATTGAGGCAGCGAATGCAAGTTGCTGCAACGATTCGAGAGTAGGTGTTAAAGTGAACATATCCGAAATTTTGTGTGGGAGGTACTCGAAGGAGTGGACAAATATAGTCCATATTCGAACCTGATCTATATCTGGTAGATATATTAGGATGTGTAAAGTATGAACCAAATCGGTCACTCCCTACAATAGTTATCGTGCGCACAATTTTTCCGAACATTGTTGAACTTTTGTGGGGGATGTACCTGAAGGAGTGGACCGATATGGCTTGTCTTCGAACTTAAACTAAGTTTGAACAAAATATTTCGAAAGCCAAATTTAGGGCGGACTCTGCAGATCTGTTCGAGGGTTATCTTGCGCTCCAACCACTACACACGGTATCATAGTGTTTTTTTTGTAACTTTCAGACTATTTTCTTAGAAAGTATGGACTTGCGCGTGATGAAACTTTTACCGTCGTATAGAGGACAGTGAATACAAGTTGTAACAACAAAAACCAAAGCGATTGGAGAGCATGTCCTAAACTGAACTTTTCCGAAATTTTGTTTGGGAGGTACCCGAAGAAGTGGACTTATTGAGTCCATATTGGAACTTCATCTAAGTCTGGTAGAAATTTCATGGTATGCAAAGTATGGATAAAATCGGGTACTCCCTTCAGGAGTTATCGTGAGCACAAATTTTCCGAACATTTTCAAACTCTTGTGGGGGAGGTACCAGAAGGAGTGGACCGATAAAACCCATTTTCGAACTTAAACCAAGTTTGGAAAAAATATTACGAAAGCCAAATTTTCTACCGAATTGGTTGCTCCGTTCGAGAGTTATCGTGTGCTCCAGCCAGCCAGACAGACGGACAGACAGACGGACGGGCATGGCTAAATCAACTCCAAATTTTCTGAAACGGATTTCGTCCAAACATACTTGGGGTGTAAAACCATTATTTCGATGAGACACATTTTGTCCGTATGAAAGTGTATATACCCTCGTTAGCATAAATGCTGAAGGTATAATAAAATATCTCGAAGTCCCACGAATAGGGTTTCTAGAGAAACTAAAGCACAAAATGTTGGACTTTGGCAGTGGATTATTTATATAGTTTCAACGTATTTTTAACCATTTTTATTTACTATGACCCTGTATAGTTTCCTTATTTACTTACTTAGCTGGCCTTTTACAGAACATTTGTTCCATAAGCCGAACTAAGAAAAAAATCTCCAATCCTCTCTGTTTGCTGCTGTATTTTCCCAATCTGGGATATGTAGCTTACTGATATCTCGTTTCACTTGTTCGCTCCAACGAAGCTTTGGCCTTCCAGATCTGCGAGAACCTCCATGCGGCCCGTATTTATACGCCTTTTTAGCGGGTTCATCATCACTCATTCTTATAACATGGCCTAGCCATCGCAGTCGTTGTATCTCGATTTGTTCAACTACATTGATGTCATTGTATAGTTGGTACTGCTCGTTGTTCATACGACGCCGATATTAGCCGTCAACACAGATTGTATAGTATAGTATATGTATAGTTTCCAGGTAAATTAATATTTTTAGCCATATTATTGAGCTTTGTTCAAAAACCCTACATTTGGTCCAGCTATAGTCATATTTTAAATATACTACAATAGCTTCCGTATTATATTGATTCAAAAACAGATTTGGGCGCTTTACATCGAAGAAAGGAGGAGAAAGGGAAGCTAAGGGAAAATTTTATCTGGACCAAGCTATAAGAGATTGGAAGCGACACTGACTCCGAACCCGACACACAACACACGAGATGGTGTATGAAGTGAGTACGAACATAGCAAAACTCACAGAAAAGTAGGAACAGGCGTGGCAAAAAAAACAGGGATCAAAAGCACTTCCTCCATTTCCACGGAAGCGGCGAAGCGGCGAGTGTTGTGCCGAAGAACACAACACTGCAAAACCATCGGAAGAGGAAAAGAGCTTCCCACCTTCAAATATCCCAGGTAAACCTCGTTAAGACCCACGCCGAAAAGAATGTCCCGAGTTTCCTTTGGCAGAGGGCGACAAAGTGCGATCGGACATGAAGGTCGTGAGCCCAACCACTTTATCTTCTGGAAAGACTGGAGACTCCGAAGATCTGCCGAAGAACACAACACTGCAAAACCATCGGAAGAGGAAAAGAGCTTCCCACCTTCAAATATCCCAGGTAAACCTCGTTAAGACCCACGCCGAAAAGAATGTCCCGAGTTTCCTTTGGCAGAGGGCGACAAAGTGCGATCGGACATGAAGGTCGTGAGCCCAACCACTTTATCTTCTGGAAAGACTGGAGACTCCGAAAGTAGACCAATAGAGGGTCTGGCAGGTTCATGAAGATCACCAGGAAACCATTGAGTAAATCGTCAACGATAAACTCTTGGAACACATCCTACAAGCCTTAAGCGAGCTTAAGACGCACCTACTAATGCAGCAATTAAGACCAGTTTAGATTCATATGCAACGCCGTACCAACCTGTGAAATTCGATGAATTTATAAATAAAATTAATAAAGCCCGACAATAAGTAATCTAAATGCATTTTCGATGTAAAACATTTTACGATTCACAAATAATTTCAATAAGCCCATGAACAATTCCCATATAAAACTTTAAGTTTATTGCATATACCCCCATTATTACAAGTCTACTTTTGTTATATTTTGGATTTACCGAACAGATTTAGAGCGTTCCGCTTAACTTAAAGTTAAAAGTGATGATTGAATTTCAAGAAGGAGATTTCATGGCATTAACTTTCATTGTAAAAGTTAAATTCTTATTGCCTCCAAATTGGTTTGTTTTGCGTTTTCAAATCCATCATATAGTAAAAGAACATATATAATAATGGCCCTTAGTTAAATAAGAATAATAGTAATAATTTAAAGCTATTTTTTGAAATTGAATAAAAGCAGTGTTAATTTGGCGCTGACTTCGATAAACACGCTTGTTTGTTCTTTTTTAAAAACGCTTCATGGGAACTCCTTTGTAAATTGAAGCTTGTGAAGAAGGATAAAATCCCTCTTCTGACATATGGGCAACCAAAACCAGTATTTCGAAGAAGAAAATCTCTCACTGGTGAGTCTGACAAAAACAAAAGGTATGGCCAGGACGTTAAACTCCCGAGCGACACACAAGAGGGAGTCATAAAAGAAGACACATGTCTCGTCGTTTTCCCTATCTCATCAACTTTCGCGGTTATAGGCTTTCAAAGGTTTTGGGGCCTTTATGTAAAAAGGGATAATTCTGTAAGGATCATATCTTCCAAACCTTTAAGAAATTTGATTTACTCTCAGAGCTCTTGTCTTCAAGAACAAAAAATGTGAATCCATAAAATCCATTAAACTTCATATTAAAGCCAAAATCTCCAAGGTAAAATTTCTTAAAAATTATTTTTTCTCGGGTTTGGTTTAAATACATACATATTAGGGTGGGGCGATTTGTGTGGAAGGAAAAAAACCTTAATGAGCCCTTCGCGTTTCTGATTCCTGGGATTGAACTGAGCAAAAAAGTCCACTGGACCATATATCCGCGAAAATCGAGCCTCCCGATTTTGACTTTAAGTTTTTTATTGACGTTTTTTGGATCTTTTGGCATATAACAGCCAAACCATTGACATTTTCGATCCAACACAAAGACAAACATTGTAGTATTTGAAAACTCTCTAATACATCGCAAAAGCATTGGAACGCTCCTTCAGGCAGTTTTGGGCTTAAGAATGTGCAAACTTTTCGGAAAATGTCGAAAAATGACATTGTGCTACAAAATTTGACCCGAAAAATATTCAAGTGTTCTGATGCAAAATTATATCGTGTTGGGATCCATGGACAACGACAATGCCTTTATTTCGTTTGGGTCACTTCGTTTTATTTTTTTATAACGGTAAAAGTAGTGAAAATCTGGGTTTCTTACATTTTCAAATTTAAACGGGCATATCTTATTTTTTCCACAACGGATTTCTTTTGATCCTTCTTCCTTTTAAAGGGGTGAATACTGTCTTTCGAATAAGCTATTATTGTTTTAAATCGGTTAACAAATGGCTAAGTTATAGTGGTTTATGTCTGAAAAACCCCACAAAAAACCTATAAAGAAATTTCTCATAATTTTCAAAAATATATTGTTTTTTTGTTTTGTTCAATATTTATTTTGAAAATTATGAGAAATTCCTTTATAGGTTTTTTGTGGGGTTGTTCAGACATAAACCACTATAACTTAGCCATTTGTTAACCGATTTAAAACAATAATAGCTTATTCGAAAGACAGTATTCACCCCTTTAAAAGGAAGAAGGATCAAAAGAAATCCGTTGTGGAAAAAATAAGATATGTCCGTTTAAATTTGAAAATGTAAGAAACCCAGATTTTCACTACTTTTACCGCGATACCACGATATAATTTTGCATCAGAACACTTGAATATTTTTCGGGTCAAATTTTGTAGCACAATGTCATTTATCGACATTTTCCGAAAAGTTTGCACATTCTTAAGGCCAAAACTGCCTGAAGGAGCGTTCCAATGCTTTTGCGATGTATTAGAGAGTTTTCAATTACTGTGTTGGCTACAATGTTTGTCTTTGTGTTGGATCAAAAATCTCAATGGTTTGGCTGTTATATGCCAAAATATCCAAAAAACGTCAATAAAAAACATAAAGTCAAAATCGGGAGGCTCGATTTTCGCGGTAGATATATGGTCCAGTGGACTTTTTTGCTCAGTTCAACCCCAGGAATCAGAAACGCGAAGGGCCCATTAAGGTTTTCAAATCGCCCCAGCCTAATACATATATCAAACCAATCAAAATTCGTGCAAACAATCAATTTCAACCAGTAAGGAAAGGTTCAAAGTCGGTCCGGGCCCATTATATGATACCCTACACAACACGACTTCAATATAATTTGGCGAAATTTTTTCTAGACCAAATTGAGTCACATTTTCCCAATTTCATCAAAATGTCAGTCCGATTTTGTGTTTGGTGCGTCAAATACATGAAATCGGGTGAACATATGTATATGGAAGCTATATCCAAATCTGAACAGTTTTCAAAATAATTTGGCGGACTTATTTCTAGTCAAAATTCCGTTTCCATTTCAAATTTCGATGTTGGTGCACGAAAAAATAAATGGGAGATATGTATATCTAAATCTAAACCGATTACAATGTAATTTGGCTAACTTATTTCTAGATCAAATTCAGTGACATTTTCCAAATTACATCAAAATTGTTGGTGCAACAAATACAATATATTATATATTTCAATATGATTTGGCAAACTTTTTCAAATCCTAATTCCGCCACACAAATTTGACATATTTAGCGAGGTTGGTGCACCAAATACATCAAATCGGCCAAATATATATGGGAGCTATGTGCAAATCTAAAACGAGTGTTGCCAAAATAAATTAGCCAAAACATTCTCTTCTCCACTTTTTATGCGAATCGGACAATAAATGCGACACGTACATGGTTTACAAAAATACATGGACAGATCTTTATAAACCGTTTCTACATAGTTCACATCTTCTAGAAAGTTGTTTATTTGTAGTTGATTGTTTGCATGAACTTTGACCTTTTTGAAATCTGTAGACCAATATCCGAGAAAAAAATTATGAAACAAATTTGACCTTGACGTTTTTGACCTTAAATATGAAGTTGTATGGCTTTTATGTGTTCCCAATTCAAGACGAGAGCAACTTAAAATTCGTAGCGGTTTAGACCGCATGACAAAATGATACCTTTTGACATCAAGGCCTCAATTCTTTGGAAGCCCATAATCTTCAAAGTGGAAGTGATTGGATAAAAACGCCAGGACGACGGGTGTCTTTTTATTATCGGTCTTCTATCGCGCTGCACAGTGTTCAATTTTACGAAAAACCTGGCCAAAACTGGATTTTGACCTAACCTTGGGTTCTAACCTAACCTTATGTTCTTCGGGAACAGACGGTCATTAAAGGGGTCTTTTTGATCCCTTCTCTTATAAAATGTGATCGTATCAGATCAAAATATTCTACAAATTTGTTCGCCATCAATTTGTTTATAGGTCCTAGAATACACCGAAGCGCCATATCTTACCTAAACTCCAGAAATATGCTAAATTAAAAACATATTTTTACGGTCGTACTTCATGGGAGTTTTGGCAAAATTGTAATACAAAACATCTTTTTAGAAGAACGACGTCAAAAGCAAAAATGTTTTCCGCCAAATTTTACTGTAAGTCACCAAAAAAAAGAAATCACTAAACATTAAATACTAAGGAAATATCGGTATCAATGTTGCCAAAAACGAAGAAGCTAAAATAGGGGTGGAAGCTTCTACCATTTTTACAGTTTTGGAAATATTTGAGTTAAGATTACTTGGAATTCTTGCACTTTAAGTATATGATGTCCTTGGCAACTTTACTGACAAGAATGCGAGCAATATTTTTCTTAAAAAATTAACCTCCGTGCAAGTCAAAAAAGGGGTCTGTTTGGTCGATTTTTTAAAAAATCTTTGAAATCTCCTAAAAATTTGTTCGCCATAAAATTTTACTATTGGTCCTAGAATACGTCAACACTCTAAAGTTTACCTAATCGCCAGGAAGTTACCCTATACTATATTCTGACATTCTGAACCAACGGAAATATGTATATATCTGCAAGACAAAATGTCACATAAAAACGAAAAGTGCAAATATGAGCAGGATGTTTCGATGGAGATTTGTAAAACACCCTTCCCTTCTTATAAAATGATAAGGTACACAGCCCAACTCGATCTTACTCAGAACTATTTTCATAATTTATTGTTTAAATCGACCTTGAAAAAATCAACAAGTACGGACATCAATTACACTATGCAACACTGAAAATGCAAACAACTTCTAGTATGCATTTTTTGAAAGTGCATATTAAGACTACAAAAACCCTAGTAGGGTTTTGTCCTGTCAGATCCAGTTCGGATTTTATGGCCTCATCTAAACCGGGCTAAATTTACACTTTTTTGCATTTATCAGGCCTTTATCTCAGAAACGAATAAAAAAATTTGGCCTTGCTGTCTTAGCAATATTGTAGCCCTAAACTGGAAGAACTTATTTTTTGAAAAAAACCACATAAGAAAAACTCCATCTAGAGCATCAAAATCTATAAAATATAGAAAACTTTACATAATTGCTGAAATTCTGGTCAGTATCGGCTAAACTATTGAGAGTTGAACCAAGTAACCTTTTGCAAAAATCTTCCAAATAAAGTTCTCAACAATTCTTCGGAACATTCCGAAACTCTAAGATGCTTACTTCATGTTGTTTCAGCGGTATTTTGCATCATATCTTTTACAACACGTATTCCAAACACAGTTCACACCAACAGTTTATTCTCGCTTTTTGGATTTCATCACATTATTGACATATTTATTAAATCGTCGTTTAAAATTATACTGAAAACAATATGATATGATTTTACAACCATGGCATGTTCTGAAGAGTTGTGTATTACATTCCTGGGAATATTTTTCCAAAAGAAAATATTCAGAAAAATTTAACGGTTTTGGAGATACGGTGCGAAAAGTATAAAAATTGTGGAATTTTTGCATATATTTTGAAATTTGGGGCAATGAATGTAGTTTTTCCAGTTCATTATTTCTCCAAATATTTTATTCTTTTCCTTATCTAAAAATTTGCTTCAGAGGTCAGAAGAAGATTCGCATTGGTTTCAGAGATATAGCTCCGAATTTCTTTAAAAACTCAATATTTAACTATGTTTAGATGGGGCCATAAAATCCGAGCAGGATCTGACACAACAAAACCCAACTAAGGTTTCTTGTCGTTTGGGACTGTACTTTCAAAAAATCCTCAGTTCGAATTGTTTGCAGAAGATCATCTTAAAAATGTTGCACAGTGTTATTAAAGTACGCACACTTCATTGGCGACACAGAACTTCTTAAATACGTTTCACATACATTTCATTTGAATTACAAAAAAAATTCAAAATCCGTTGCTTATTTTGGATATTATCATAGTTTTAAACAACTTAAATATTGAGACAACGAAAAATTCCAAATAGGGTCACTTTGACCTGCATTTATACCCACTTATTTAACAAGAAACCTATATATTTTTTCATAGCTACACGCAGTGGTAACCTATAAACAATATTTGACGCTATTTAGGGTAAATTGATAATTTTTTTTTTCGATTTTTGGCCAGGTTTTTCGGAAAATTGCACACTTTGTGCCGCCGTGTCAGAATATGGTAATTTTTTTATGTCACACAGTGTGAAATTTTGCAACACTGCCAGTTCGTTTTGAAAAACATTACTCTCTGTAACAGAAAGTAATGATGAAGTTTAAGCCATTGGGGTAATACTCCAGACTAAGAGCCTGTTTCACTACGTCGTAAGAAAATTATTGCGAACGAAAAACACCTAGACTTTGGTTTTCATGACAATATTGATTTTGTGTTTGCTTTAAAATAACTACAAAATTTAAAAATCATACACGAGTTTATTTGTTTTACTTTCATTTTCGTTCGACATAATGAAACAAGCTGTTAAAAACAACCAAATGAGATCGAAACTTCAACAAAAACAAAACAAACAAAAACAGCGGATGCCATGCGCAGGGGAATTTGAAATAAATTCCAACAACACTCACTCACATGCAACTGTGGTGATGTTTTTTTCAACTTACAAAACTCGATGGGTTCTTAGTTGATACGTGTTGATAGTTATTTGCAAATATTTTTGTTCTGATGTTTTTGAAAAAGCCGAAAAGTAAGTGTGATTCTCATTTATTTGAGAATACTAGACACTTAAAGAGTTCGGTTTTTCACCAAAAAAGGCATCATTTCAAAAAGCTGAAAAGCCAATTGATAATTTCCTTCGCCGGGTTGAAATCATGATATTGGTAGCGATCAGTAAAAATTTTGCAACATTGTCAGTTCGTTTCGAAAAACATTACTCTCTGTAACAGAAAGTAATGATTAAGTTTAAGTCATTGGTGTAATACTCCAGACTTAAAAACAATATGCTTTGGTTTTAATTTTAATTCAATTGCGTATCACTGTATACAAATATACTTTCACGATGACAAACTGTTTTCCTTGCTGAAGTTTTAGCAAAGTACTTTAGTTTTTGTATCGCAATTTAATGAAATAGTAGAATAACTCCCAAATTTTGTTCCCAAATTGTGCGCATTAAACCAAAAGATATATACTTTTGAAAAATATTCCACAACAATCGTTTGTTGTTGCTGTAATATGCTATTTATAAACATAATCTTTATAAGTTTGCATCACATCTTTCTATGCGTTTTCTAGATTCTGTACGTTTTTAATTTATTTTTGAGATTTATATGGACTAAATTTGAGTTAGAATAAATTAAATTTACTTAAAGATTTTTGATTATTTTTTGATTTTCCGCAAAAATAAAAAAATGTACGAAATATTTAAGCATCGCACAGTAAATCCACCCATTGGCCAAAAATAAAAAAATGAATTCAAAATTTTTGAACAACAACTGGCAACTCTGACAGCTACGACATGGACCTTTTTTACAATATATTAGTTTTTGTTTCATTCGAACGCGATCTTCTTAAGAAAAGCTTCAAAAGTCGCAACATTTGACTAATGTTTTTTCGTTATGAGTACAACCTATATTTTATATGCAAGTAAATATATTCAACATATCGCGAAACTAATACGTATAGCAAAATATTATAGTGGATTTTGAAGGAGTGGTAATATGTTAATTTTCATTAAAAAATAGTGTTTTAGCGTGTTGTGGAATTCTAGTTAGCTGCATATTTTCTTAGTGTATTTTGTAATGCCAATTCATATACTTAAATTTGACCTAAGTTTTTAGTCATGAAGCCCACCAGTGCCCACCTCAGGAATAATTTTCCAAGCTAGGTTATGGGTTTAAGATTATTCAGTATTAAAATGAGCTGCCATCTAGTGCCAGACTATAAATGGTGGGTCCCTGACTAAAGCTGCCTTAGAAAAGGGATATATAGCGTATAACTCTGTTATCTGACCACGTACATTAACATAATTGGCATCAGTGGCAAGATGAAGAAATCTTCTTCCGTATTTGTCTTACGTTGGCGGTACGTGCTTTCCAGGAAGAACGCTATAAGATCTATATTAAAAATTTTACCAATTTTCAGACAAAAATTTTGATTTTTTTAATCCGCTAAATTGGTTTAATTTTATACTGTTTTGGAGATTGTTTTGTTTCCCCAAGCCTATTTTCGCATCATAAGATAATCGGGACCTTTTTTCATGTCATTGTGTATTAACAGCATAAAACATTTCTTACCCTCCACAGTGGAAAGGCGGGAGAATGTTATGCTCGTGATTTCTTAAAGCACTCTTCGCAGCAGCACAAGCATGCATATCTTCTAACTACAATTATATGGGAATTTTTAGATATTTTTGCTTTATAAAGGAATAAAACCCCCATAACTTTTGGGCGCAGCACCCAATTTTGTAAACGGGAACATGATTTTTTTCTTAACCCATGTACGAAAATTTTTTTAATAAAGGCTGAGGGAATATATATGTATATGGTCTGTTCCAGTACTGCAAGAATCTACTAATTTTTACTATTTTTTCCGATAACATAAAGTAAAAAATGTAATCGTAGTAAAAAATAGCAGCTTCTTGCAGGTTCTGGAACATAGCAATAATAATATAATAATAATATCCTTACCCAGCAAACCAAATGTCGGATGTCCGAAACGTCTGAACAATTTCGGAAGCAAAATCGTTCAGATTTCGTTCCGATTTCATTCCGATATCGGAGCGAATGTCGGAACTAAATTTCTCTTCCGCATTTCCCAAGGATTTTTTTTTAGATTTTGTTCGGAAATCGGATATCGTAACGATTTCGGATCCGACATCGGACGTTGCGTCCGAATTTTGTTCCGATTTCGTTACGATGTCGGTACGATTGGTTTGGTGGGTAATTAACTAACATAGTAAACTATAGTACTTATTCGTATTAGTACATAAATAATCAAAAAAAAAATAAAATTAATAATAAATATATAAATAAATAACTTTAGTTAGCATTATGTAACATCTCCACACGATATGTAAAATCTTTGAAATTCATTTTCTTTTAGATTTTTTCTTTTACAGATTTTTTTAACAACGACAAATTACGTACAAATGTCTTAAACAACATAAAACGAATTGATTGCTGTTATGTCCTTCTTATGGACAGATAACGAAACGATCTCAATAATCTGACATCATAATAAGCCATTAATCAATTGGTATTATTATGAATTTATTATAGTGTTCCTATGATTGGTTGGTTGGCTGACTGTCGGTTGGTTAGTTGGTTGTTATTGTGGTTTGTTGTTGACTGGTCTGCTGGTGCAGAGATGTTGGGAGCAATGAAATAAGCCTAAAGCCTGATCGTACATACATACATATATTTCACAAATCGCCACCGAACAAAAACTACTGTGACTGAAAGGCAACATCACGGAAAGATATCTCCATTCAAACAGCGACAAACAGCGATATTCTTAGAATATCAAATGTTGTTGCATGCAACAACGAGACAAGATTATTTAACAGCAGCGACACCAACACCGCCGCCATCGCGCCAGCAAAATTGGCATGAGCATCAATCCGTAGCAAAAATAAAAAATATGAAAAAATGACAACAAAGTTCATTTCATATTTATTCACAATTGTACGATTGAACGGAAAATGCAAACAAGAATTTATATTTTTATTGTGAACTAAAACACATTCAATTAATAAAGATACCAACTGTGAGTCGACAACCAAAGTATCCGAATATATTCATTTTTCGATGACGATGTTGTTGCCAGCCATTATATGCATTATGGGCACGGTGTTTCAATACTCATTTAGAAATTATCACCGACGAAAATGGTGACAAATTCAAAAAGATTTGCATAAACAATATAAAGGAAGCGGAAAATATATAGAAGGAATTTTCATATTATGCTAAGTAAGCTGAGATCAAAGCCCATGCGAAAAAGCTGGAGCGAGAACGAGATAGATCCATAGTTCCTTCTAGGCATGTACCTACATATACAGTCCCTGGCATAATTATTTTGACAAAATCGATATTTGTCTTAAAAGGCGAGTAATAAAGGGTGTTTTTTAAGCTAGATAGAACTTTAAATTGTAAAAAGTAACACAAAAAATTAAATTTTGATAAAACTTTTTTTTTATTTGTTTCAGTATACTCTGACAAATCATCATGAATGGACTAACGCTTGAACAACGCTACGAAATTATACAAATTTACTTTGAAAATCAGCGCAACTAAGTTGGCAAATGACCCGTTGTTTTATCGCAAAATTGTGTTCAGCGATGAGGCGCATTTTTGGCTTAAGGGGTTTGTTAATAAGCAAAATTGCCGCATATGGAGTGAGACTAATCCACAAGAGACCCTACAGACTCCATTACATCCAGAAAAATGCACCGTATGGTGCGGTTTTCACGCTGGTGGCATCATCGGACCTTATTTCTTCAAAAATGAGGCCGGAGCTCGCGTTACGGTCAATGGAGATCGTTACCGCACCATGATCAATGATTTTTTGTTTGAAAATATGGATGACATTGATCCGGAGGAGATGTGGTTATGACTTTTTGACATTTTTCCTCAAAAATGATTTCCTGTAGCAGGGATGAATGTACTTTTGCCTATTAATCACTATGCTATCGTTTATTCCATTGAAATATAAAAAAGTTCACGCACAAATCGATTTTAAAAAAAATTATTTTTTAAAAAAATATATGAAATGAAAAAAAAATTTTAAAAAAATTATTTTTTAATTTCATAAGAATTGTTTTGGCTCGAGGTCAGATGAAAATAAAAACAAAGAATTGTTTTTTATTTGATTTTTATTGTTCCGATATTTCGATCATATTCTATGATCATCATCAGGGAGTTGACTTATAAAAGAAACAATGACAAGAATTTTTACATTATTATATTAGCAAAAACTTAAACAAATTTTAAAAATTGTTTACATTTATTTGTTGTTTTTCTTTTTTATCACCACATTTGATGTTCTGTTCTCGTTTGAGTTAGGTTTTCAACTAAATTTTTCCGTGCTTTTTAATAAGGTTTCTGTATATTTGTGCACAGTGTTCTGTGTCAGTTTTATAGTTCATGCGCTTTTCTGCAGGGATATTAATTATATGTAACATTTCTAACATATATCTTCGTTTATAGTTGTTCTCCTGTGTTAAAATATCGACTTTTTCAAAATTGGGGGTATGTCCTGTTAAGGAACAGTGAGCTGCTAGGGCTGTTTTTTGTTCAATGGGCTTGTTTCTTGCTTTTTGGTCCGATTTGTGACCACTTATCCTAGTTTTAAGTTTAGTTTTTGTAGTGCCAACATATGTTGGACTTGTCACCATTGCAGCTTATTTTGTAAACAACGTTAGATTTGTCTTCAAGTGGTATTTTGGATTTTGTTCGACTAAAAAATGTATTATTAGTGTTGTTGCTCTTCAAGGCTAATTGAAATTCATCTTTATTGTATAGATTTGATTTGGAAAACCGTTCTGAGAAACCGGGTACGTATGTTGATCTTTTGTATACTTTTTCTGCCCTTGGCTCATTATTTTTAACTTTCTCGGACTTTACATGTTTTATGAGTTCTGTTATGGTTTTATTGGGGAAATCGTTCATCTTCAGGATTCTTCTGACGTCATTTTCGTACTTGGAATGGAATTCGCTATCGCTTATCTTGAAAACTCTTCGTATAAAGTTCGACGCTGTGTTTATTTTTATCCTTCGAGGATGTTTTGAGTGGTAGTTAATTAATCGCCCGGAAGCAGTGGGCTTCTGATACCAATCTATTAGAATTTTGTTATCTTTTCTAATTACCTTGGAATCAAGATACGGTAGAAGATTATTCGTTTCACTTTCCATTGTGAATCGCAGTTGATTGTTGTAAGCGTTCAGTGCTTTAAGCGTGTTGTTAATTTCGTCCTTTTTTATGATGCAAAATATGTCATCAACATATTTTGTCAATAGTCTGGGTTTTATAGTCAAATTTTTTGTTGCTTCGTCAAGTAAGTTTTCCATGACTATGTCGGCAATCACTGGTGAGATTGGTGACCCCATAGGCATTCCCTTCTGTTGCTCATACATCTTGTCTTTATACAAGAAGTATCGAGAGTCTTTAATGCACGTGGTTAAAATATCAATAAATAAGTTTAAAGGTATACGTGTAATTTCTTGGATTATGGCCCATTTGTCTTTTATGGTGTTGATTGCCAAATTAACAGGCACACTTGGAAACAGAGAGATGACATCAAAGGACACAAGTATTTCTTCTCTGTTAATGAATTGGTTATTAATTCTAGACTTAAATTCCACAGCGTCTTTTATGTTGTATTTAGAGTCCTTAGTGAGGACTTTAAGTATTTGGGCCATGTATTTTGATATCTCGTATGTAGGCGAGTTCATAAAAGAGCATATTGGCCTCAATGGAGTTCCTTCTTTATGGATTTTTGGAAGTCCATAGATTTTAGGAGGTACTGACGTCTTATTAATTAGCTTATTTTTCTCCATGTCGTTGATAATTTTTAATTCAAATAGTTTAAGTCAACTCCCTGATGATGATCATAGAATATGATCGAAATATCGGAACAATAAAAATCAAATAAAAAACAATTCTTTGTTTTTATTTTCATCTGACCTCGAGCCAAAACAATTCTTATGAAATTAAAAAGTCCAAAGGTCAACAATAATTATTACAATAATCATAACACGGAAGGCACGCCGAGTAAAATTGAAGCAACCAACATGCATCTTTACAAACAAACATATCAAGCAAAAATATAACAAGGATATTCAAAATGTCATCAAGGAATATGCCAAATGTAACAGGCAATCAGCAAAACTTAAATCAACGACAACTTTTCTCATTAAATGCAAGCAAACAGGTACAATACCAAATTTCATTTCCAACACAACTAAGAACACACGTAATATATTCAAAACTAACAACATAATACCAACAAATATAAGGACAACATTAGACAGACTCATATACAATTTTCATATTAAAGTACTCAAGCTACTAATACAAGAAAAACATAAACAGTCAAATAGGAAAAAAGAGAGGCTAGAACACACTAAAAATCGACTCAACAATCTTTTAGAAAGAGAAGATTTAAATTTACTCATTGAGAGTGAGAATTTCATTCTGCAAACAGAGAGCAAAAAACAAAAAGAAACACACATCACTAAGAGGTAATTTACACGAGGAAACAATGTTTCCTCTAAAACGTGTGTTCCGTTTTGATTCTCATTCGTAATTGCATCTTCAGGGTTGCGCTGTTTAACAAGAGTACCTTTTGAACGGTAGACGTACGTTTTTACATAAAGTTACCAAAAATGATTATCTACCTATTGTACATGAATATTCAAAAAACAATGCTTTGGAAAACTACAAAAACAGGTAAAAAGAAAGGTAAAGGTAAAAATAATATAAATAACCATTCATGAAAAATTCCGTAAAAAGTATTGACACATGAGGGTAAAAAATACCTGTATTACCTGTCGTAAATTGTTATTACTTACACCATGTTTCTCTTACAATTACAACAATTCTCTCAAAGAGAACCATATGTCTTTGTTGATATCAGTGTTTACACACTGAAATTAAAAACTGTATAACAATTACAAGAAACATTTTTTACAACACAAAATAAATAAATTATTATTAATTTCTTGCACATATCTTTGTACGTTTTTGTACAATCATTTCTACATTTGTTCCCAACACTGACCAATTTTGCGAATGAGAATCAAAACGGAACACACGTTTTAGAGGAAACAAGGAAACATTGTTTCCTCGTGTAAATGAGCTCTAAATTAAACTCACTAAAACGACAACAACGTTCTGAGCTCGACTTACAACACAACAAGGAGTGGTTTGTTAACAAAACAGACACTGACATACCAACCAACGTAGAGTGGCTGCTCTCCCTTGGGCCAAAATTTGCTCTACCCACAACAAACACGACATTTCCCTTATTTAATATTATCTCAGAAGGAGAAGAGTGCATTCAGACACTAGGAAATAGAGAAGGGCAAGAGAATGCCAGAATAAATCTTGTTACACTCATAAATGACCATATGAGGAACACAAAACTGAGTAAGAGAGATCGTTACACATTAGACGCTGTGGGACAAACGTCCAAGTTTTTAAGGGATAATAAACATATTCTAATACTCAATTCTGATAAGGGTGGTAAGACAGTGGCAATGGAAAAAGGTGACTACGAATCTAAGATGAATCTAATACTCTCAGACATGTTAACCTATAAGAGGATAAAGAAGGATCCAACGTCAAAATTGCAAGAAAAATGCAATAAATTAGTAATAAAACTATTTGAATTAAAAATTATCAACGACATGGAGAAAAATAAGCTAATTAATAAGACGTCAGTACCTCCTAAAATCTATGGACTTCCAAAAATCCATAAAGAAGGAACTCCATTGAGGCCAATATGCTCTTTTATGAACTCGCCTACATACGAGATATCAAAATACATGGCCCAAATACTTAAAGTCCTCACTAAGGACTCTAAATACAACATAAAAGACGCTGTGGAATTTAAGTCTAGAATTAATAACCAATTCATTAACAGAGAAGAAATACTTGTGTCCTTTGATGTCATCTCTCTGTTTCCAAGTGTGCCTGTTAATTTGGCAATCAACACCATAAAAGACAAATGGGCCATAATCCAAGAAATTACACGTATACCTTTAAACTTATTTATTGATATTTTAACCACGTGCATTAAAGACTCTCGATACTTCTTGTATAAAGACAAGATGTATGAGCAACAGAAGGGAATGCCTATGGGGTCACCAATCTCACCAGTGATTGCCGACATAGTCATGGAAAACTTACTTGACGAAGCAACAAAAAATTTGACTATAAAACCCAGACTATTGACAAAATATGTTGATGACATATTTTGCATCATAAAAAAGGACGAAATTAACAACACGCTTAAAGCACTGAACGCTTACAACAATCAACTGCGATTCACAATGAAAAGTGAAACGAATAATCTTCTACCGTATCTTGATTCCAAGGTAATTAGAAAAGATAACAAAATTCTAATAGATTGGTATCAGAAGCCCACTGCTTCCGGGCGATTAATTAACTACCACTCAAAACATCCTCGAAGGATAAAAATAAACACAGCGTCGAACTTTATACGAAGAGTTTTCAAGATAAGCGATAGCGAATTCCATTCCAAGAACGAAAATGACGTCAGAAGAATCCTGAAGATGAACGATTTCCCCAATAAAACCATAACAGAACTCATAAAACATGTAAAGTCCGAGAAAGTTAAAAATAATGAGCCAAGGGCAGAAAAAGTATACAAAAGATCAACATACGTACCCGGTTTCTCAGAACGGTTTTCCAAATCAAATCTATACAATAAAGATGAATTTCAATTAGCCTTGAAGAGCAACAACACTAATAATACATTTTTTAGTCGAACAAAATCCAAAATACCACTTGAAGACAAATCTAACGTTGTTTACAAAATAAGCTGCAATGGTGACAAGTCCAACATATGCCAAAAGGTATATGTTGGCACTACAAAAACTAAACTTAAAACTAGGATAAGTGGTCACAAATCGGACCAAAAAGCAAGAAACAAGCCCATTGAACAAAAAACAGCCCTAGCAGCTCACTGTTCCTTAACAGGACATACCCCCAATTTTGAAAAAGTCGATATTTTAACACAGGAGAACAACTATAAACGAAGATATATGTTAGAAATGTTACATATAATTAATATCCCTGCAGAAAAGCGCATGAACTATAAAACTGACACAGAACACTGTGCACAAATATACAGAAACCTTATTAAAAAGCACGGAAAAATTTAGTTGAAAACCTAACTCAAACGAGAACAGAACATCAAATGTGGTGATAAAAAAGAAAAACAACAAATAAATGTAAACAATTTTTAAAATTTGTTTAAGTTTTTGCTAATATAATAATGTAAAAATTCTTGTCATTGTTTCTTTTTTAAGTCAACTCCCTGATGATGATCATAGAATATGATCGAAATATCGGAACAATAAAAATCAAATAAAAAACAATTCTTTGCTTTTATTTTCATCTGACCTCGAGCCAAAACAATTCTTATGAAATTAAAAAGTCCAAAGGTCAACAATAATTATTACAATAAAAATTATTTTTTGCTGCACGATTGAATAAATATAAGCCTACTAATAACTATAACAACGTTTATTTCATTCAAATATTAAAAAAGTCGCGAAAAAAGTCATTTTGAAAAAATTTTTAATTTTTTGTTAAAAAATTATATTTTTGAATAAAAGCGTTTACGACATTTTTACGATTCTCAGAATTGAAGAAAAATAGTGAGAAATAAATTTTATGTCATTTTAATTATCTCATGTGGCTCTAAAGTTTATTTTCAATTATATATCTGTTTTCAGTGACTTCAAAAAAATGTCCATAATTTTGATAAATTCAAATTTAAAAATCATTTTGTGCGTGAGGTTTTTTCACCGAATCACCTTATAATTATGATTTTATGTAATCTTATGGCAAAACTCATCACGCTTTGATACAGGGATATGAGGTTGTAAAAAAGTCATAACCCTAATCTCGATATTCATAAGGTCACCTGTCTGTATCCAGATCAAAGAACAAATAATCAAATTGATCATGTTGTGATAGATGGAAGACATTCATCGAGCGTGTTGGATGTACGAACGTTACGAGGAGCAAACATAGATTCGGACAACTACCTTGTTGCAGCAAAGGTACGTACCCGCCTAAACGTTGCGAATAGAGCACGAACATATACAACACGGAAGTTGGACATCGGCAAGCTGCAAACACAACAGATAGCCACTTCATCTTCCACTCAACTAGCCCAATTGCTTAATGAAAACAATCCTCGTCCCGATAACATATCAGCACAATGGCAAAATATTGCCCACTCCATGCAAACAGTCGCAAAATCCATACTTGGATACCAGAGACCTCCACCAAGGAATCCATAGTATGACCAGGAGTGTCGTTCTGCTACCGGAGAGAAAAATGGTGCATATGGGGCTAATCTACAATCAGTAGCAACGCGTAACGCACGAAAGAGGTATCGGGAGAAAAGGGGAGAAGGGAAACGACTTTTCCGGAGGAAAAAGAGAGAAATGGAAAGGCGGGAGTGTGAAATAATCGAGATGTACAGGAGCCAGAATGAAGTCCGAATGTTCTACCAAAGAGTAAAACATCAAACTGATGGCTTTGGTACAGGCGCATCCTCCTGTAGAAACCAGCAAGGTTATTTGGAAACTGATACAGATAGTGTGCTGAGGTTGTGGAAAGAACATTTTTCCAAACTGTTGGTATCCGATAGTAGCGATGACGGCGAAGATACCACAGATCCAATCCCAGAAGATGGTATTGATTGTATACCGGCCAGCCAGGATGAGGTGAAGACAGCAATAAACCGGCTGAAGAATAATAAGGCTGCAGGAGCCGATGGCTTGCACCCGAACTGTTCAAAACCGGAGGCGACATTCTGATAAGGTGTATGCATCAGCTAGTTAGCACCATCTGGCAGGAAGAACGCGTACCCCACAATTGGAACGTGAGCATCCTATGTACAGTCCACAAGAGAGACTAAAGCCTATGGTTAATGAAATTATCTTTTTAACATCCTGCTGGAGAAAGTCATACGAGACGCGAAGGTCAAAAGAAGTGGAACAATATACACGAACAGCCATATGTTACTTGCTTACGTCGACGACATTGACATCATGGGCCGATCGGTAAAGGAAGTAACTGACAACTTTGCAAAAGTCGAAAGGGAAACTGGTAAAGTGGGTCTGGCGGTAAACGGCGAGAAGACCAAGTTGATGGTGCCGAGATCGGGCCAACTGTTGACATTGGTTCCTATAATTTTGAGGTAGTAAAGGACTTCGTCTACCTCGGCAACACCAGTTGTGAAATACGAAGAAGAATAGTGTTGGCCAACAGTTGCTACTTCGGTCTGAGTAAGCAGTTTAGGAATAAAGACACATCTCGTCAAACAAAAACAACGCTTTACAAAACACTGATACTACCCGTGCTGATGTATGGTTCCGAAGCCTGGATACTTGAGCAAGCAGATAAGGCAGTGCTTGGTGTGTTTGAGAGGAAAATTCTTCGAAAGATCTATGGAACAATCTGCGTTGGCGGTGAATATCGACGTCGTATGAACCACGAGCTGTATCTGCTATACAACGACATCAGTACAGACAAACGTATCGAGATGCAACGATTGCGTTGGCTAGGCCATGTCATAAGAATGAGCGATGATGAACCCGCTAAAAAGGCGTATAAATACGTGCCAAATACGTGGCGGTGCACGCAGAATTGGCAGGCCTAAGCTTCGATGGAGCAAACATGTGGATGAAGAGATGAAAAGACGCGGTATTCCAGAAACCGAAGCAGTAAACAGAGAGAATTGGAGATCTTTTCTTCGTTCGGGTTATAGAACAAATGTTCTGTAATGGGCCAGCTAAGTAAGTAAGATATCTCCCGTATATATTTTAATATTCACAGTGGTGTAGGGTATCATATAGTCGTCCACGCCCGATTTAATCCTTTCCTTACTGGTTAGTACTGTATAACATCTTTATTACTTGTCTGAAAATAAGATCAAAAAAAGACTACAAAATATCAAAATAGTACAAAATACTTTATGGCTTTTAAACTGAATCTGAAACATAAAATAAATAGAAACCCAAAGGCAAAGAGTTTTTTGGTATTTTCTTTATCTGTAATTCCATTTCTGGAATACTATCTTTAATAATTCTTCATTCTCATAATTTGACCTAGACGAAATAATCAGTGTAACTCGAAAAGTTTTGCTTCGAATCTACATCTATTTTAGTAGGATTTGGGTTTCGCTCGACACCAGGATAATAAAATCGTCACCCGACCCCAAGATAATAAAACCATTCACCGTAAACATTTTAATTTTTTTTTAACTTTTGATCTATCAACATTCAATCCTCAATTCCAAAAAAAAACTTGAATATCGATGTTTTCCAAACACTATGATTATTTTTCTCCGGCTACTCATTTCGATTTCAGTTTTCAGTTGAATGCTGTTAACTGCAAAGTGTGTTACACACGAAATGAAATATAAAAAAATCAGAAGACATTTTTCATAAAAGCATTTAAATACTTTGAACATATGTATGTACCATACATGTTTCTGGTCGTCATAAGAACATGTCTCTATATAAAATAAAACGTTTGTGCCCAATGCTTCATATTTGTGTTGATGTTAGCCTCTAATAATGCCACGAAGGGAAGATTTTTTGCCGACACATCATAGGAGACAGAATATGTTGTTTTTTTTTACAGAAAAAGGAAAATAAACTGAAATAGGTGTAACCAGATCAGAGGGATGTACACTGAAAGAAATCATGATTTTAATATAGTGCGATCACCACCTACTTACTTTTGAAAATTTCTATTTGATATACTCTTATTGTGTCAGTTGGTCACTCTACCGCAGTCTTTGCCGTCCACATTTCATATAACGGGTGTTTTTTTAAGCCCGATAGAACTTGAAATTGTAAAAAATAACACAAAAAATTAAATTGTAATCAAAATTTTTTTTTATTCGAAAGATCAATACGTGACATTAACATTTGAAAATGATTTCGGGCATATGGGCACCGCGGCTGTTCTTGACGAAGTGCATTCTGGACGTCCAATTTTTGGCCACTTTTTCGAGCACTGCTGGCCGTATGTCACGAATAACACGAACAATGCTGGCCTCCAAGGCATCAATTGTTGCTGGTTTATCAGCATAAACCAGTGACTTCACGTAACCCCACAGGAAATAATCGAGAGGTGTCAAATCGCACGACCTTGGAGGCCAATTGACAGGTCCATTTCTCGAAATCAACTTATCGCCAAATTTTGATTTCAATAAGTCGATGGTTGCGTTCGCCATATGGCACGTAGCGCCATCCTGTTGAAACCACATCTCCTCCGGATCAATGTCATCCATATTTTCAAACAAAAAATCATTGATCATGGTGCGGTAACGATCTCCATTGACCTAACGCGAGCTCCGGCCTCATTTTTGAAGAAATAAGTCCGATGATGCCACCAGCGTGAAAACCGCACCATACGGTGCATTTTTCTGGATGTAATGGAGTCTGTAGGGTCTCTTGTGGATTGGTCTCACTCCATATGCGGCAATTTTGCTTATTAGCAAACCCGTTAAGCCAAAAATGCGCTTGTTCAGATGGACGATTATGTACGCCATACAAATGACGAAGTCGTCTATAAGTTGCGCGAATCGACGACTGATTTTCAAAGTAAATTTGGATAATTTCGTAGCGTTGTTCAAGCGTGAGTCTATTCATGATGATTTGTCAGAGTATACTGAAACAAATAAAAAAAAGTTTCATCAAAATTTAATTTTTTGTGTTACTTTTTACAATTTAGCTAGCTTAAAAAACGCCCTATACCATCAAAAGCTTTTCTAGTGGAGGCATCTTTATTCATAACTAGCAGACCCCGGTCCGCGTTTCTTACCAGTCGTAATGAGTTTTAGTGACAAATTTTTATGGACTTTATGCTTGACAATTTGAAATAGGTATTTTCTACCTCACTTCTTCGGTTCATTATCAAACCGAGAAGGTTTTTAAATTTACCAACAGATTTTGTCTGTAACCTTTCTTTTCTCTTACGGACTGTCGGATTTTTTTCGCCCATTGATGCTGTTTAGGATTTATTATCGTCCATTTCCCCTGTCTTTATCCTAAAGCGACCTAATTATAAAAGTTTAAAAAATGGTTAAGTCGAATTCTCCCGCTTATTGAAACTTATAGGTTATAGTTTTTCATGCCTGATGGACCGTTGAACCTCACCATTTAAGGACATTTGGAAATATATCGTTTTTCTTGATCGGGGGCGCATACACCGTTGTCTCGAAAGTTAATTTGCAAGCTGATGTACTCATAAGTTTAGCAAATATAGCGATTATAAACAATATGCTCTCGAAACTCGTCTACAAATATATTGCATTTTGGACCACGGGATATTCCTGAACTTTTTCTGAAAATTGCATGAAATTAGGATCATTAGTTTTGGAAAAATAATGTACTGAAAAGACAGGGCGTTGTGATCAGTTTTCAAGTTATAACATATTTAAAAAAGTGGGCGTGGTCCGGTATTTTGGCTCCAAATATGTACCTAGGCACACACAACCCCATTGCCTCCCTAAATTTATACTGAAACCGATATAATCATAAGTTTGGCTTATACATATAGCGTTTAAAAGAAAGGCATGGAGAAGGTACCCCATCTCCTCCGAAATTTATAAAATATACATCACAACGCAAATATTGAGCTTTTGTTGTAAATTTGATGGAAATCGGTCAGTAGTATTGGAAATATAACTTTAAAAAAAAAACAGGCGTTATCGGGTTTTTAGGCTCAAGGAATTACTACATTGTATAATAATCCGTAAATTTTTTAAACCGATACATGCGTAATTTTTGCAAATATAGCGTTTTTTAAAAATACTGAATAGGGGAGGTTCCCCGCCCCTCTGGAATTCTGGAATTTTCGGTGGCCATCCTTGTACATTCCCTGACAATTTTAGGAAAATGGTTCAGTAGTTTTTGCAGAAAACCTTTAAATTATGATTTAAATAGAAATGAAAATTTTCTTTCCATAAAAACCTAAGTTGGGTTATGACGGCATTTGATTTTTATTCATAAAGATATGGCGTTTTTTAAATATGGCGAAGGGATGAACCCCGTCCCCTTCGAAATTCAACAAAATATGCATCCTATTTCCACCGGATACCATCCCTGTACATTCCTTGAAAATATTAGGAAAATCGGTTCAGTAGTTTTGTAGATGTAACATATTTTTAAAAGTGGACATGGCCAAGTCTTTGGGTCCTAAAAAAGTAGATAAAGTCGAAGACACAACCAAAATTGTCTCGCAAATTAATTTCCAAACCGATACATTCGCAATTATTTTAAATATAGCATTTTTAAAAAATGGAGTATGGGGTGATTTCCCGCCCCCTCCGAAACTAAATTTGTAGCCCATTTTCACCGGCGGTCATCCCTATACATTCCATGAAAATAAGTTCGGTAGTTTTTGTAGAAAAGATTAAAAATGCAAATTGAAAACCAGTAAGGAAAGGATCATAGTCGGGCGGGGCCGACTATATGATACCCTACACCACTGTGAATATGTAAAATATAGGAGATATGTATCAATTTGAACTGATTTATATACATATATATACACATCCCAAATTTCATCAAAATTAGACAGAGCGGGCGAAAATATACATAGGAGCTATATCCAAATCTGAACCGATTTCGATATAAGTTGTTACACTTATTTCTAGACTAAATTCAGTCACACATTCCAAATTTCATCAAAATTGCACGTAAATAGCGTGTTTTCAGCAAATACGTCAAATGTGCCGAAAATATATTTGGGAGCTATATCCAAATATGAACCGATTTCGATGTTGTTTGGGACATTTATTTTGAGACCGAATTCAGTTACACATTCAAAATTTCATCAAAATCGAACGTATATAGCATGTTTGGTGCAGCAAATACGCCAAATCGGCGGAAAAATATATGGGAGCTATATCCAAATCTGAACCGATTTCGATATAATTTGGAACATTTATTTATAGACCTAATAAATTTAAATGTCAAATTATAGCTACATCGGTCTGAAAATGTAGCTACAAACGTCAAAACACCGCAAATCGGGGGTACCGTTATATGGGGGCTATACCAAAACGTGGACCTATGTCCACAAGTTTGGTTATATAAGTTTATTGACACTTAAGAACCCTAAGTGTCAAAATATTTCTAAATCGGTCTGAAAATGTAGCTAAAACTGTCAAAATACCGTAAATCGGGGGGTACCGTTATATGGGGGCTATACCGAAACGTGGACCTATGTCCACAACTTTTGTTATATAAGTTTATTGACATTTAAGAACCCTAAATGTCAAATTATAGCTACATCGGTCTGAAAATGTAGCTAAAAACGTCAAAATACCGCAAATCGGAGGGTACCGTTATATGGGGGGCTATACCAAAACGTGGACCTATGTCCACAACTTTTGTTATATAAGTTTATTGACACTTAAGAACCCTAAATGTCAAATTATAGCTATATCGGTCTGAAAATTTAGCTAAAAACATCAAAACACCGTAAATCGGGGGGCACCGTTATATGGGGGCTATACCAAAACGGGGACCTATGTCCACAACTTTTGTTATTAAGTTTATTGAAACTTAAGAACCCTAAATGTTAAATTATAGCTACATCGGTCTGAAAATGTAGCTAAAAACGTCAAAATACCGTAAATTGGGGGGTACCGTTATATGGGGGCTATACCAAAACGTGGACCTATGTCCACAACTTTTGTTATATAAGTTTATTGATACTTAAGAACCCTAAATGTCAAGTTATAGCTAAATCGGTCTGAAAATGTAGCTAAAAACGTCAAAATACCGCAAATCGGGGGGTACCGTTATATGGGGGCTATACCAAAACGTGGACCTATGTCCACAAGTTTTGTTATATATGTTTATTGACACTTAGGAACCCTAAATGTCAAATTATAGCCAAATCGGTCTGAAAATGTAGCTGAAAACGTCAAAATACCGTAAATCGGGGGGTACCGTTATATGGGGGCTATACCAAAACGTGGACCGATATATCCCATCTTCGAACTTGATCTTCCGACGGCTAAAAAAATGGTATTCCCCAATTTTCAGCGAAATCGGTCAACAAATGCGACCTGTATGTTGCGAACGGACGGACGGACGGACGGACGGACGGACGGACATGCATAAATCGACTCAGAAAGTGATTCTATGTATATCCCTAGAAGGAACTATGGGTCTATCTCGCTTCCTTTTGTATGTTACATACAAATGCACTAACACATAATACCCCTTACCACATAGTGGTGTAGGGTATAAAAAGTGGGCTCTACACACCACATTTATTGTCCAATCGCGGAAACAATTTTACCAGTTTATTTCTGTGGCCAAACAAGTAATCCTACAAAAAAATGAAAATCGGGTCGGATTTTACTATTAGCTGTATTTAGGACCTATGGAAACTTTGAATCTTAAAATCTAACAAAACTAAACACTTTAGGGGATGCCGCTTAAAAACATCGTTGTGGTACATGGACAACAAAAATACCTTTGGGTCACTTCGTTTTTTGTTTTATAACGGAAAATGCAGTGAAAAAGGGGTTTCTAAGATTTTCAACTTTAAACGGGAATATATTCTATTTTTCACAGAGGACTTCTATTCATAGTTTTTTCATTAAAAGGGGCGAGTAGTATCTTTCGAACAAGCCATTAAATTTTGAAATAGGTTAGCAAATGGCTAGGTTATAGTGGTTGAATTGCGAAAAAACGCATAAAAATGGGAAAAATGCTATTCCTCGTTCACCAGGCTGCTTAGAAGATACCAAACAGAATAATGATCTATTTTAACCAAGAAGGAAATTAAGTTAATCATGTTCACGAGGAAAATCATGTTCCCGATTTTGGTGCGTTTTTGCACTTCAACAAGTATAACTTAGCCATATGTTAACCGATTTCAAAACTTACTTGTTCAAAGATAATACTCGCCCCTTTAAAAGAAAAAAAAAAGATGTAAACAAATCGTTTAAATTGAAAATTTCAAAATCCCGTTTATCACTACAATTACCGTTATAAAACAAAAAAAAACGAAGTGACCCCAAAGGGACCAAAGGTATTTTCGTTGTCAGTGGACCATAACACGACAGAAGTTTTGCGTCAGAGCACTTGAATATTTGTCGTGTAGCACAGTGTTATTATCTGATCATGATGTTAAATTGCAAGCAAGTCTAAAACTCAAACTTTTCCTAAAATTTCGGGACAATTGCGACCTACAAGATAGCTACAAAATAAGGTAAGAATTTTATTTTGGTCCATTTACCCCCTTTACGATCATCACCAACAAATAATGGGGTCTCTTCTGGTCGGAACTTGACCTTCCCAGGTGTGGAACTGCCGAGATAGAGTTGCTGAACTTACACATCCCGCCGATAAATAGCTGTATATCAGGTTACGAGCCTAACGTTAGCCGGCGGAAACGACCAGAGAAAGCGCTGTACCCCGCTCGCTGAGCAGATTGACACCTCTACGTTTTGCTCTCTCAATGAGGTATATCTGGCAAACTATCGATATTCGCACGATTGTTTTGATCACTGTTGCTAAACATTGTTTATATCGGACTCAGAATCCATAATGTTTAAATAAGTCGCGACGGATAAACCAAATAACTTGTTTTGACGGCGGACGTAAACTTTGTCGCAAACGCTTTTTTGCGCTGCCTTTGAAGTTATGAGTTTTGGCTTTGAACGCTAACACGCCGTGACAACATTTTTTGAAAATGTTTTCAAGGACGTGGGTTCAAATCCCAGCCGGGCTCAGCCTGTTTTTTTATTTTTATTATTATTATTATTATTTTTTTTTTTTTTTTGAAATTTTGCCTGTAAGGGCGGAGATCATTTTTAATGATTATTTATTAAGTTTCTCGTTTAGAGTTAAGCTTGATGATCGGAAATTATTTGCAAGTGAAAAAGGAAAGCCAAGGACTCGAATGTTGTCACGGCGTGTTAGCGTTCAAAGCCAAAACTTATAACTTCAAAGGCAGCGCAAAAAAAGCGTTTGTCGTGAAGAAAATACATTTCTGTGGCCAAATATCCGCGTAAATGTACAAACCTCATTTGCATTTGAAAAACGATAAGTTCTAGGACAGAGAAGCCATTACATAGTCGTATAAATGGCTAAAATATATTCACCATAATGAGTTAGTGCATATGGATTCTGAAGTTATCTCTCATGGGCTACGAAGTATATGTCCATGAAAAAAAAAACTATGAATAAATATACACCAATTGCAGAAAAGTTTTAGACTACATAAATATGTCACTTATTAAGCAAATAAATGGTCGAAACCCGCGATATTTGCTTAATAAGTGACATATTTATGTAGTCTAAAACTTTTCTGCAATTGGTGTATATTTATTCATAGTTTTTTTTTTTTTCATGGACATAAATCCGTTTGTCTTAGATATCATTTATATCGGTAATCCGTACAATTCGATAATCCGGACATCGCCGAAACGTGTGGTGTCCGGATTATCGAGACTATACTTACTGTACATATGTTAAAATATTCACCTTATTTCATAACCATATACATAAATTATTTTACATCTTAGCCGATAGTGCTTTTATAATTTTCTTTATTATAATTTATAAGTATTTAAATATTTTTAAAATAAATAAGTAAATAAAAAAGCTATTTGTCGATTATTCGGTTCCTGTCGGTTGGAAGGATCGTTTTTTTATGGGAAGCAACCAACTGACTGATTATGCGTATTTTCGCAGTGTAATGCAAGGTGTTGTTACAGTTGTTAATATTTATAGAATCGTATAAACATTGATGTAATTTTAGTTCGGACAAAATTTAAAAGGCACGTTTAGAGTTTGTAGAAACATTTTGAATACAACACAATTTATGCGACTTTAATTAGCCCTATAATCGATAGTAAAATCATCATGTCATTAGGTGTGTTCGTTTACTCAACAATTTGTACAAATTTGCACAAGTTCAGTATTTTTTTGTAATCGGCTAAGGTTTTTGTATTGTACTGTAGAGTAAACGAACAACATTCAGTAACAATTTGTACAAATTTTGAGTAAACGAATACACATATTATATATTACTCTGTACCTTTGTACATAGAAAAATGCAAATAGTATACACAAATGCTATTTGAATATATATAAATTAATATGTTTATACTAAAAGCTACACTTGATTTATTTTATATTTATATATATTACAACAACGCTGCTAATAATTAAGACATTATTTATTTATTCACAACAAGTAAACAATAATTAATATTTATTGTTTTAAATTATTTTCTAATGATGCTGATTAATTCAATTTCAGCAAGTCGTTCGTTCGTATAACTTTATAGGGAATCCAGTTGTGTCGTTGTCAACATTTCAATGTTAATATTCATGCATCACACATTCATCACAATCGCATCTTTGCCTTTCATGTTAGATTTGTTAAAGAATTTGTTAAAATTTTCGGTCTGCTGAAATTAATTTAAAATTCTTGTTTAAATAAACGATGTAGAACGATAGAAAATTTAATTAAATCATTTCACAATTAAACAAAACAAAATCTTGTCGTATGTCGCTCGTTGTCTCTTCCTATCACTTGTCTCCCGGTATGTCTGCTAAAATAACTGATGTTAGATTACCGTCAGCAGGAGCCGGAGGAGGGAGACTGTTGGCGTTCTCACAAATATTTCAAATTCACGGATATGTGAAAATTAATGTTGGCATTAATTTTACATACATAAATTATAATATAATTGGATTGGAGAGCAATTGATTTGATTCTGGCAATGTTATGTAGGTCAAATGGTAGTTGTGGGCCGGTTAAATTGAAATTAATGATCTGAAATAGAAATAAATTTTAATACAGGTTTTCAAATTATAGAATAATATTATACATATATAATAGTATGTCAACTTACCAATAAAATGTTGGATTGAAATTTGTTTGGAAGCTTTTAAGGCCAAACGATAGTACGGATCAGTTCAATTTAAAAGTGAAATTCTGAAACAGAAATTAATATTGATAGAGATTTTGAACAATTGATTTTGAACACAATAATTAATAGTTAATGTCTACATACCTTTTATATGAATACAATAATATGTTTATTTTGACAGGAAATTTAACTGAAATGTTCATTTAGAAATCTTCAAGGATATCGTTGCCGCCATTGGTTTACATCGTATACAATTACTGAACTGGACTACTGCTGAAGGCACCAAAATATATACTGCATTTTCTCCTCCTCTGGCAGTGTTTAACATTAAAAATCACACTGATACCGCATTGTTAGGATGGTATGGTTGGTGGTTTTAATGGTTACACTGTGCAACACTTTTAAGGTAATCATGTGCAAACAATTTGAGCTGAGGATTGTTTGAAAGTACAGACCCAAACGACAAAAACCCTTGTTGGGTTTTGTTGTGTCATATCCAGCTTGGATTTTATGGCCCCATCTGAACATGGTTAAATATTGACTTTTTAAAGCAATTCTGGGCTATATCTCTGAAACCTATATGAATCTTTATCTCACCTATGAAGCGAATTTGGAGATAAGGCAAATAGTTATAGAAATAATGAACTCGGAAATTTACATTTATTGCCTCAAATCTAAAAAATATAGAAAATTTCAATAATTTGTGTACATTTCGCACCATATCTCCAAAACCATTAATTTTTTCTTAATGTTTCTTTTGGAAAAATATTCGCTAGAATGTAATACACAACTCTTCAGTTGTAAAATGCCTCTATCACGTTATTTTCAGTATTTAATAAATATGTCAATAATGTGGTGAAATCCGAAATGCGCGAATAAACTGTTGGTGACCAGCAAAAATACTCATTACAAAACCCCCTACTAAGCCATTATTTTAACAAGGGCATGTCGCGCTAAATAAGTAGTTAGTTGTTGACAACTTAAATATGTACTTACAAGTCGTGACTACTCATATAACTATTTATTTATGCAGATCAATCTGCATCACTGCAAAGCGGCTGCTGCTGAACTTCTACTCTCCCTCTCAAAGTCCGAAGTTGATATCGCTCTAGACCAGGAACCTTATTTATATAAAAATAAGGTTGCTGGGCTAAGCGATAGCAACTGTACTATCTTCGCCACATCCAGCGGAAACAAGGTAAGAACCTGTATAGTTGCCAAGAAGAATTTGAATTTAATGTATCTCTCTAATTTCAGCACAGTGAAATTAAGAAGGCTAAGCGCAAATCTTGGATTTGCTTTAGTGGGACGATGGAAGGAGTAACGGACGTGGGTACTATCAAAGGGTACTATCAAAGGACCCGAAAACCATTGGTAGTATCAAACGGGTCGACGGCACATGGACTAACTCCGGCCTAGAGACTCTAGATATCCTGGCAAACACTCACTTCCCCAACTGTATGGATGCATCAGAACACCTTGATGTTCCAAGGATATACAACCATACCACCGTAGATGTGAGTGTTATAGAGGAAATCATTAGTCAAACAACATTAAAGCCCTTTAAATCACCCGGACCAGACAGAATCATACCTGCAATGCTGCACAACGCATTGGAGTCACTGATTCCACATCTGGAACTTACAATCTTCAGGGCTTGTCTGTGCTTACCATACATACCGGCTTTATGGAGAGAAGTAACTGTCGTATACATCCCTAAAGCGGGGAAGTCAAGCCACACACTTCCAAAAGACTACAGACCAATTTGTCTCTCCTCCTTTTTACTGAAAACTTCAAAAAGGCTGCTGGATCTTGGCATTAGGGCCAAGCTTTCAGCCACAAACTTAAGTTCCGCCCAATATGCCTACCTAAAAGGCAAATCGGTAGAAACAGCGTTAAATAAGGTAGTAGGATATATTGAGAGAAATATGGAGGGCTCGGACTATATGCCTTTAATAACGTCAGACTCGAATCCATACACAACTCTCTGATAAACCTAGGTGTCTCGTCCACACTGGTCAATTGGATTGACGGCATGCTAAGCAGTCGAATAATCAATTCAAGTATCGGTGGAAGTTCCATCCGGAAGCATGTAACCAGAGGTACACCCCAAGGTGGTATCATATCACCACCACTGTGGCTTCTAGTGATAAATGAAATACTCAAGGATTTTGATAGACTATGTATAAAGACAATCGCATATGCTGATGACGTTGTCATCATGTTTAGCGGAAAGTTTACACAGACATTATCAGAACTTATGCAAGGAGCTCTGGTCAAGTTATCAAGATCGGCACTCAACAATGGCCTCGGAGTGAACCCATCAAAGACTGAGCTAGTTCTGTTTACAAACAAAATAAAGGTCAGACCATTCACCCTACCAGTGCTGAAGAACTGCAATTCTACGTCGATTCGGACTATCAACACAAGTGTGCTTTGAGGCAACGAAGGTGCACATACCCCACAGGGATGAATGGACACACAGCGGTCCACCTCTAGACGGTATAGAGATTTATATTGACGGCTCTAAGATGGAAACAGGCACAGGAGCAGGCGTCTATAGCAAATCCCTTGGTCTACGACAATCATACAAGCTGAACGAATATTGTAGCGTCTTCCAAGCCGAAGTTTTTGCGATCAGAAAGGCCGCGGAACTGATAAACAACATGAGAGGGGAAATAGTTGGACCGGTGACTATCTACGTCGATAGTCAAGCGGCCCTAAAATCACTCAAGTCCCATTATATCAAATCAGGGTCTGTCCTAGACTGCAAACACGCTTTGGAGCCACTAAAATCAATCGTCACCTTGTGTTGGGTGCCAGGACATTGCAACATCGAGGGAAACGAGGCAGCCGACGAACTGGCACGCTGCAGTTCGGAGTCACAAAACATTGAAATCGACAACTCCATCAAGCCACCACTGCGCCATTTCAGGAAAACAATAGAGCAGAAATGTCGAGAGAAATTCTGCCAACACTGGAAAAATACGCCCAGCTGCAGCACATCAAGGGCAATTTCTCAATGAGGAAATCAGATCTGAAACTATCATCACGGGTCACTGCAGAATAGGATCCATGACGAGCAAATGGGAAGAAGACGGCTGACTACTGTAGGCTGTGCAAGGATGAGGAAGAAATAGAGACGATCGAGTACCTATTATGTCGCTGTCCTACGCCCTTTTCTAGAAGACCATTCAATCTTTAACAGCATTCTGCCAAACAGAGCCGTCGGACCTACTTAACATGGCAAAAGGCCTGAAATGGCTCCAACGTGCTGAGAACATGACAAGCACCACCAATATACAGTAGCATCGTCAACAACGTCCCAGCTACAACTAATCACAATCTTCACAACGGCAACCCATCTTCACTACATCTATATAACTACCACATCTACAGTCTTATCTACAACCTCTTTCTACTCTTACAGTTACATCGGAAAATGACATCTAATCTGCAGACATCACCTTCACATCACTATATTTCACTCGCAACCATCACCTTCACATCACCACCACATCTGAACCATCGGAATCTACTCACATTCATAACTATCATCACACATCTACATCTCCTTCATATCATAACCACATCTATATATGTATAATCCGTTCCAACATTCAGGATGATCACAATGGACCTCAAGGTCTCCGAGTGGAGTGGCTGTCATCACAGCAGCTACCTTAACCTAGTATGGACTTACTCCCGATAAAAATTATACTGTCGTCATATAAGCCGGAAGGACCTGTTGTAAAAATTAAAAACGATCCTAGACATGTCCCTAAACTTCGTCGTTTTTAAAATTTCGAAATTTTGGGTGGGAATTACCCGAAAGAGTTGAACAGATATAGCCCATATTCGTACTTGATTTAAGTGCGAGAGAAATATTTCTCTGCGCCAAGGTTGGAGTAATATAAATTACTCCTTCCATAGTAAACGTGCCCATCAGCTACTTCAGTTTGTCACGAAAAACAGTATATCGCTGTAAACAGGACCCCAGGAAGTACTTTGGTAAGCGAACCTCGAGCATCCCTTTTGGAAGAAATTTTACCATGTGCAAAGTTTCGGTCAAATCGGATATATGTTTTCGTTTAAGTGGATGCCGGCAACGATATTTAGTGCTTTTGGGACAGGAAATATGGACATTAGGTTTATGATTTTCTGACCTTATTTCTCAAAAATGAAATATTTCTCTTGAATGAATGAGCTTTTGCCTATTAATGTCTAAAATAACGTTCATGCCATTTAATTATTAAAAAAAGTCAAGCACAAACCACTTTGATTTTTTTTGTTTTGAGAAAATACTATGAAATGGAAAAAAATTTCTCAAAAACTACTTTCCTGTTGCACGATAACTTTTATTCCATTTCAATATTGAAAAAGGTCACGCACAAACTATTTTCAATTAATATGATATATGGAATGAAGTTTTATATGATATAAAATGATATATGTATACATGTATATAATGATATGACGATAAAAGTTGTGAGAAACAAAAGCTTATGTCATTTTGGTTATATCTTTGTTTGCTTTAATGCTTATTTTGATATATAAAAACTTTAAAAACTATTTCTGCGTTAGCTTTTTTACTGAATCACCTTATAATTAAGATTTTATCGAATCTTCGGTGAAAGCTCATCCAAATTTGACACATGGTTACGAGGTTGTAAAAAAAATTGCCACAAAGCTAAATTTTGGTGGAGAGCTAGGGTTTGCCATTAGAAGCAATGTCCTAAAAGTCCCCATCAATCCAGTGCAAAAACTGCCATATGTTACTTGCTTATACTGACGAAATTGACATCATGCGCCCATCAGTAAAAGAAGTAACTGATTCCTCTTAAAAGGTCGAATGAGAATCTCCTAAGGTGGGTTTGGCAGTAAACGACGACAAGACCAAGTTGTACTGTAATATATCCACAGAACTCGGACCGACAGTGAAATTTGGTACATACTATTTTGAGGTAGTTAGAAACTTAACTCGGCACCGCCTTATGGATTCCTGTTCCACAAACGTTCTCTTCTCCTAAATGAAAAGTGGCAAATCCAAAGTGTATTTTGCTAAGATTTTTTCAAAAAATTGTGCTCTTTCGCTCCACTTTGTTTTTGCAAACCAAATTTTGATAATGGGTACTTTACACGATATGCTTTTTCCATATGAGTTGTCACTTCTCCCATACAAAATGTATATGAAAAGTGACAACTCATATGTAAAAAACATATCGTGTAAAGTACCCATAAGTTTGCCTAAAATTTGAAGGATAAACGTCCTCTTTGTCAATGTACTTTGTTAAAACAAGTAAAGTTTTCAAAATGATACGACGAGAGATTTTGTTCGGAAATAGTGAAAACACGGTAATGACAAGAAATTATAAGGATCGAATTAGTTTTACCGAACTTCCACCCTCCGAACCCCAAACAAAAAGACGAAATCAAGAAACACGATATTCCAAATTTGCAACGAAAAGCAACAAATAGGGAGGAATGGAAATTTATTCATAATTGGGCGGAAAGGACAAATATCCTCGAAAGGACCACCTAAGTAAATATACATGCGTTTCTAAGCTTTATTGATTCAATATTGTGCTTTTGTTTCTTCCATATCCCCAAATTCATATTTTCAAACACATTTATTATCTTTTAATATTTTAATTCTTTTATTTCAGATTTCCTTTATTCTAAAAATTATATTTACAATAATAGTTCTTTTATTTGTATTTTGTCTGTTAATAATATTACAAATATTTCCATTTTAAATTTGTGTCTGTTTTTTTTTTTAATTTTTTGTATGTAAATACATATAGTGTTTTATTTACTTTTTATTTATTCTTTTTTTTTTTTTGTAAAATGCTTTATAGTTTTTGTTGTTCTTGTGGTTTTATCATTATTGATATTTTCTTACAGAAATAGGCCTAAAAATTTACGTATTTTCGGGAGGTTTTTCTCATTCTTTTGCTTGTGCCAAATTGTATGTTTTTTATTTGAAAAATTATTTTTGTTTGTTTATTTTTCTGATAATAATTTCGAAAATGATTATTTTGTTTTTTACCAATTTTGTATAGATTTTTTAGTTGTTTTTTAAATTATTAGGGTTAAATCCAATTATTTTGTTATGATTTAACATCACAATTACAATACGCAAAACAAAATAGTATTTCATAGATTTTTTTCATTGGAACAATCACATTTATTGCAATTTTTTAGTTATTGTTATAAAAGGAAATTTTAAAAATTTAATCGAAAATATATAAAATGTGTTTTTTTTTCGTGAAATCATACATGTTAAATACATACAAAATTAATACACTTTTGCCCAACAGGATTATACTTTTCAAGTTTGAGGAACCATTAGTAACCATAAATTCAATATAGCTTACCTTTAATACGTACGTGCACCATTTGTGAAATTTATGTAGGACTTTAACCAAATTACAATGTTGATGTTCAGGGTTTCGGGAATGCATCGTTCCTGCAAGTTAATTGCAATGGCCTCCGCAACAAAGTTAGCGAAAAGCTCACCGTTACTTGTAGCTTGCAACGTTGCGATGGCTACAACGTTTTACGGAAGGATCGTGCAGGAAGCGGAGCAGGAGGACCTGCCTTCTTATTCACCCGTCTGTCCAGTACATATGTATCTCGCTTGAGCTTGACTCTTAGTGACCGATACATGTATGGGGGACAACAAAAAAGTGCGAACTACCGATGTGCTTAATCATAGCGATCATGAATACTCACGTAGGGAGCTTCTCACGAGTGAGTTGCAGCTCACTTCTCACGTCTCGACCTATCACAAATGACAAGGGAGGAGCGAAAAAAGTGAAGAGGGGTTCACAAGTTTGAAAATTGAAAATAGTGCCGCATTTTGTGAACCCTTGAAAATATAATTTGCGTTGCCATATCGTTATTTTATTTACAAATAATTTTGCAGTAACTAAATTCGTAATTTTTTTATAAAACATTACTTTATTTTAAATTAAATTAATATTTCTAAAACGAAATATAATTTTTATCAACAATGCACTTTAAAAATACTTGGTAATTGATAAAAAATATTAAATGTTTGAAGAATTTCTGCAATTTGCAAAAAAGTGAAGAAAAACCGTTTAAAGGTCATTAAATGGCAAAAAGAAATGAAAATGTTTAATATTGCATTTTGAATGATGTGCGAAACGACAAACGCTGAGGAATACAAAGAAAACCAAGCAAAATTTTGTGGAAGTCGTTCCATGCGATGCCAATATCTCACTGGATCTTTTGTATTAGTTCAAATGAAGTTGTGAAAGATCCCATTTTCAGCATTTGGAAGGAATTTCAAGAATTGTAAATAAATACAATACGTGAAACATCCGATCTTTTCTCCAGCAATAGGACCAATTATATGAATGCTAAGTACAATTCGTGAAATTCGGATCCTATTCAACATTTAAACCAATTTCATGGATTTGAAAAACAATTTCTCAATTTTCAAGAAGGTTAACCCTGCAAAAGGCTATAATATAAACATAGCTTGTTCGTGGAATATGCCATGCCAAGGTGGTGGTAATACCATTCCACTGGGTTATTGAAGATGCCATGCCAAATGATTTGGATCTTTTAGGGGTCACAGTACCGTAAAAAGAATGGGCGTAGGTGGTAAAAAGGTGACAATCAACTTGCACTCATGCTTGAATAGAATCTTTGGCATCGAATATTTTGCTGGGAACCTTAGCGAACAAAGAACAATACAAAGGCACTTAAGATATGTCACTTATCATCTTGAGTGACCGCAAAGTTTGGAAGTACCTACAAAAAAATTTTTAGAAAGGTGTTGCTCCTGATTGGATCCTATTCCATTCCTGTTTTCATCATATGATTCTGAACCGCTTCCCATATCTGAAAAATGTTGGCCAACTTCAACTCCACCTCCAAATTACGCCAATCTCGATTGAGGTCTTCCTTGCTTCATTGATACACGGATGAACATGTATAGTTGCCAAAAGAATTTCTAATTGTTTTTTATTTGTTACCTTTAACGTAAAACACAAATAAATACAATTGATTATCATTGCAAAAGATTCGTTTCTTGTCGATTTTTTCTATAAAAAATTTCCATAGTTACATTTTTTTGTTCAACTCACCTTGATTTCTGTAGTGAGAGAAAATTGCCTCACATTCTCACTTTTTTGACATTTATGATAGCTACTTTTCTCACGAACGTGAGTTTTGTTCTCCCTTATGATGTTTATAATAAGGGAGGAGGCGAGAGTGAGAAAACTCACGGTGAGATGATGTTCATGATTGGGCTGAATATGTACATACCATTGGCGGTATGTATAGTTGTACTTTGCGTTATATGTCTAATATTAGTTCGCTTTTGGAAGGCAATAACCGATATGGTGCAAGGGGACTTCACTGCTCATCATGAGCTTTGGTATTCCGTCCTAGGTAATGACCACTGAGTTACAGTGCTGGCCGAGGAAATTGATAGCTCCACATTTGCCACGGTGTAAGAATACGCTTCTACGATGTGAAAAGTGGACATTGGCACAGCTCTCCAGATTTCGCTATGTGACAACCGGTCTGATAATTGACCACCTTCCTTTCATCGCCTCAAAACGTCCATCATCGTCAACAAACCATCCAACTTCATAACCTTAGACCGTGATTGAGCGATGGCAAAGCAGTTTGGCAATATATTCCAGAACGATATCATAGCTGCAGCCGCTTGCTACATACCTGCTGGCCAAATACCCGAAGAAAGACCAAATTTCCCAGAAAAGGCAACGGGACTAGCAAACGAGTCTGATAAGCTTCGTCGTACGAACAACAGGCTAGGCGAGAATAAGCGGAAAAAGGAATGCAACATTGGTACATTACACTGTGTGTAATTTTTTTGAGTCACGGTTTTGTAACCATATTCTGACACCGCAGCGTGATAGAAGACCAAAAATAAGAAGATGCGCGTCTCGGCGTTTTACCCTATCACTTCAACATTCGCGGTTATGGGCCCCCAAAGACCTGAGGCCTTGAGAGACCGCTAGGAACTTGGTTTTACTCGTAGAGAAAAAGTTGTAGCTCTCATCTTAAAGAATAATAATTGTGAACACATAAAATCCATTCAACCTCACCTTCAAGGCCAAACGCCCCTTTAATTTTTTTTCGGATTTAATGGGCCGATTCCGTACAGCGAGGCGAGTCGTGTCGCGTGCCAGTTGCAATTTTTCCATTACGCATGGCAAAAGTCGCACGATGACGTCAACTTTTGTCGCCGTAATGTTCATTTTCCGGCGACAACAAATTAGCTGTCGCCGTTCATTTTTACTAACGAATAAAAAAAAAAATAAAAAAAATAACAAATAACTTGTTATCGACGATTATCTTCTATCGCTGTACGTAGTGCATTTTTTAAATTTTGTCGCAGAGACGAACAGGAACAGGAACATAAACTATTTACATAGAATCTACGACTTCTACTTTATCTTGTGTCTTGTGTCATGCTGATATCTCTAAAACTCGACGAGTTACAGCTCATTTACTACGAGTTTCGCATAATTCAACACACAAGTTTTTTGAGTTTATGAAGCACTAAAACACTTCAAATCATACTTTATCATGCACAGAAATTGAGCACTTATATCTGGCTATCTTATTGCAAAATATGGTCCAAGTAGTTATTTTAGTTTTAGTGTAATAATCTTTTTAAGTTGGGAAGTCAAATTTCAATCGCCAACTTAAAACGCGTTTTTCTCGAAACTTGATTTTTCGAGATGTGTCACTCTTTGAGTAAATGAGCGATATGATCTCACAAACATATCCGAAAGGACAAAGGAGTCTTATCTCATTCTAGTGAACATTTTAAAGTTGAGACCAAACGGCGCGTCTTAAGACACCGCTTTTCAAGGTTGAAATACTCAGGAATTGTTACTGCTGATTCGTAACTTTAAAATAATCGTGTCACTTTACAATAATCGTTGCTACACTTTGGTACAAACCTGAAGACTTGAATTTCAGATTTAATGCTTGATCTTGCTTAGAAATTCAGCCGTGATCTACTAAAGTTCAATAACAAAATCGAATTAATGCTTTTTTAAATAAAAAAACAGGAAGTCCCTACACCTCAGTAAAACAAAAAATACGATGAAGCGTTTGAGCTAACAACGCTATACAAAATCATTAAAATTCTGACACAATTTCGAAGTTGAGTTTTGATATTTTTATCTTTTCAGTTTCGGATAAAGACATAGAAGGAGCATGTTTTTATAACCGAATATTCCTTAATGATGTCATGTTTTCAAAATAATCTCCCTAGTTACCCTCAATTTGAAAAATATAATTTGTTTTTGGCACTAAAGTGTACTCTATTTTCTAAAATAAAATTTTCAACAATGGAAAATTCCTAAAACTTTGGTATTGAGAAGTACAGATATTTCTATATGAGGAATATCGTAACAAACTAATTATTAAACAAAAACTAATTATTAAAAAGATATTGGGAAAATTAGAAACAAAAAAACTAATAACATTCATATGAATGTGGAAATTTCCTTTGTTGTTTTTTGTTATAACAAATGTATGAGATTAAGTTTTTTTCTAATTCGTTATACATAATATCCTGGTAATATTCTTCAACTCGTTTTTTTATTTTCTTTCTTAAAATATATGCATATTGGGGTTATCGAAACAGGATCTTAAGCCAATTTAATGAAACTCAAAACAAAAACCCTTTTAGATAATATTTAATTTTCTTTAAGGGGTGGGATGTTGAATGTTTGTTGTTGTTGAGTGTGTGTGAAAAGAAAAAAGTTTGTTTTTTGTTTTATTTTTTTTTTAATAAATTTATTTAATAATTATTATTGTATATCGTTTGGTATATCTTTGTCTAAATGTATAATCTTTTTCTTTACTTATTGGTTGTGTATGTTGTGTGGTGTGGATTTGTGTGTTAATGTGTAATTGTAAAAAAGTGCATACTTGGTTTTTTATTGTTTTGCATGCCCTTTTTTGTTATCTTTTTTTATAATTAATAATAATTGTTTTTAAATATTAATACATTACAAGGTTTAAATTATAATTGTTTTGTTGTTGTTTTGCTTTGTTTTATAAATATAAATAGATTTGTTTGTTTTTTTTTTTAATACACCATTATTAATTAATTATTTTTCTTTTTATACATTGCAACTTTTTCGTTTGTTTGTTCTATAAGTAACTTGGTTTATCATCTTTCACTAAGATTACACCTAAGCCTACGTGGGGGTTTGTTTTTGTTTTTTTTTTTCCTTTTTATATAATAGTTTACTTATATATAAATTAAATAAAATTATTACAATTTTTTATTATTTTTTGTATTGTGTGTTTGTTTTTGTGTTTTTTCTTCTTATTTTGTTTTAAGTATAATTATCATTAAATAACTTATACAAATTTGAGGTCACATGAGTTGGTTTTGTTTGAGTTTACTTTACTATTATTTACTTTTATTTGTTATTTTTTATTTTTAAATTAAAAAAACTTTAATATTTTTACAAATTTATTAATTGAATTTAAATTTAAAGGAAACACTATTTGAAATGAATGAAAATTTGAGAAAATTAAAAGGAATAATATTGTAGAGTATGCAAAAAATAAAAACAAAAATAAATTAAAACAATAAAGTTGTGTTACGAATCTGCAAGAATCCACTATTATTTTATTTATTTGTTTAAATTTCAGAAATAGTGGACTCATGCAGTTTCTTGAACAGAGCATAAATTTATTAAAAGGCAAATATTAATTTCCAAATCATATAAAAAAAATTGTTAGAATTGCCGAAATAAAGAATATACCCCTAATATGCTGTTTATATTAGAGCTTTTTGCAGGGTTAACCTTCTATATGAGGATTTGTTTGAAATATAAGTAATGGAATTGACATTTAAAACCCAGTCGGTTTGTTAAATCCGGTTATATATAAACGGGGTATAACGGATGAAATTCGAAACATTTCGTAGAATTTGTTAATATTGCATTTTTAATTCGTGAATTTCTAGTTTGAATTCAGTTGCCATTCAAATTACATATTTTATGTTTCCTTTTATTTTTCCATTTCAAGTTCTAAATCCCCAATTAGTATGACAAACAATTAAAATCAAAATAAAAAAATTCGAATCTCAAATGGGAAAATTTTAATTATCAAATGGAACAATTTTTATTTCCCCTTTCAAAATTTAATTCATTACTGTATATGACAAAAAAATCTAATTCAAAATATTTTTTCAAATTAAATGTTTTTGATAGTCACAAAGAAAAAAATCGAATCTCAAATAGAAAAAAATTTAATTATGAATGAAAAATTAATATTTGTAATGACAAAAAAGAAACAAATCAAAAGATATATTTTTTTAAATAAAATGTTTTGAATTGCAAAGAAAATAATTCGAATCTTAAATCGAACATTTTAATTATCAAATAGAAAAAACGTTAATTTTATTAATTTTCTCGTTTAATTTTTCCCATTTCAAATTATGGAATATTTGTAATGACAAAAATTAATCCAAATCAATATTTTTTCAAATTAATGTTTTGAATAATTACAAACAAAATTTTAATTATAAATGAAAAATAAATATTTGTAATGACAAAAAATCGAAATATTTTTTTCAATAATGTGTTTTGAATTACAAATAAAATAATTCGAATCTCAATTGGAAAAAATTTATTATCAAATGGAAAACTTTTATTTCTTTCCATTTAAAATTCAATTCCTTAATTAATAGTTAAAAAAATCAAAATATTTATTTAATTATTGTTGGCTTAAGGTCATGTTGACTCGATTAATTCAATTAATTAAAAAATATATTTGGATTTTAAAAATAAATGTTTTGAATAAACAAAAAAATTCGAATCCCAAATGCAAAATTTTAATTATCAAGAAAAACCAAAATTATTAAATTTTAAAAATGGAATATAAGAAATTATCAAATTTGAAATGTTCCGAATTTCATTAAATTTTTTAACTAACATAAAAGAAAGGGGTAATGACATTGAAAATAAGTAAAAAATTCGAATCTCAAATGGAAAAATTTTAACTACCAAACTTTTGTTTTTTTTTAAATAGCTGCTTCATTTGTTTTTTCAATAAAACAAAAATTTTCTACAATAACAGGAGTTTGGTAATAATTTGAACGAATTTGAATTCAAATCGTCTTAGAGAAACAGGTCATTAAAAAAAGGAACAAAATAAACATTTACTAACATTTTTTCTCTTGACGTTTGAAGTTATCAAATTAGAATTGAAATGTTTCGAATTTGTTTAATTACATATTGGCTGTGTCTGTCTTTCGTGTAAGGAATTTAATATTTGCCCTTTAATTTTTATTATTTTTTGGTTGGAATTAAACAAAGAGTATTGACCAAAACTTATGTTTAACAATTTAATTTTTAATTTTTGTTGTTGTTTTTTTTCTTCTTTTTTTTAAGATTTTTTTATAACAAAATAAATAAAATTTCTCATTTCAAAATCAAATGTTTTTTCGATTTTAATTTTGCCTATGGTTTGTTTTTCTTTTTTCACAAAATGATGCAGTATTTTTTTTAAATTATTTTTCCAATTTGTTTTTATTACATTTTTTATTGAGGACTATTTGGCGGTGTAATTTCATCACCTTCACCACCGGAACCGGGTTCACCCTTGGTCTTGTTTTCCTTTTTCCACTTCATGCGGCGATTTTGGAACCAAATTTTAATTTGTCTTTCTGTCAAACACAAGGCGTGGGCAATTTCAATACGTCTTCTGCGTGTCAAATAACGATTGAAATGGAACTCCTTCTCTAGTTCCAAGGTTTGATAGCGAGTATAGGTTTGGCGGCCACGTTTGCGTTCTGTTGGGGAGAAATTAAGCAAAAATACCAAAAATTAATTTTTATGTTAAAAAATATTAACAAAACAAATACCATTTATGCTACTTGAACATGCGTATAACCAAAAAAAAAATATTTGAAAAAAATACCAACAACCAAAAATAAAAAATCTCTTTTTGTAGATTCGATGTCTATGGCCTCTACCCGTATTTATACTTGTCAAATTCACAACATGTGTTGCTTTTAAGAATATGGGGCTTCTTCTTTTTCTGGTTTTGTTGGTTTCTCTTTTTATATTCTTGTAATCCAAAATGGTATTTTATGCTTATTATCAAAACCAGCAACCGCCAGAAAAAGAAAACCATGAAGAAGCACCACACCACACAAAATCATATGTGGATTATAACACATTCATCCGCAGCAGCCGAATCATCATTCTCAAATGCAGGGAGTGTGCATTTTTTGTTTCAACATCAAACAAGCCATGATGACGTTGACTTTATTCCCAGCTCCTATCATGCTGGCTGCCTGGCTGAATGCTGCTGATGAGGAGGGGCCTTCCCATTCAAATCAAAAACTTTAACTAATTATATGCATAGCCTTAAGACATTTATTAAAACTGTTACCATTTCAACCTCGAGATTTGTAATGGCTGTGATTTTATGCGGATGCTGTTGTTGTTGCTGCTGCCTTTTGGTCTAGTACATTCAAATCTACCTAGAAATATATGCACTTTGCACGTTTCTTAGACATTTGTAATCAATCAAGATTTTGTGGGCAAGTGTCACATGATGAATCTTATGAATCTTAATTTGAAAAAAAAAAACTTATCTATTTGATGTGATTTTAAATAGAATTATGTTGTGGTAAATTTGGCAAAAATATCAAAGATCAAAATTTTGTTATGGATGGGCAATATTTCTATTAATTATTGAACAAATGAAGATGAAGGGGTGGTACAGTGGGGGGAATGGTTAGCAAGGCAACATCACATTTTTCCAGAGAACGTTGGCTTATGACAATTGTTCCACAAACATCCTACAAGGGACGAGGGATACTTCTCTCATATTATTGATTGCACCCCGATTCATATTAGCCCAGTGATATGGGGTTTATTGCCAAGCCCGAAAGCGTGTCTTAAGGCGCCGCTTGTAGAGAAGTTTTACACGGAATACACAGAAAATGTCGCCAACGTCGAACTGAGGGGTATTTTGCCACCCTTGAAAATTTGATGTTGGCTGGCCTGGTAATCGAACCCGGATATTCAGCGTGGCACACATTTCCTAATTATCTTGAACCCTTTCAAACATTTTTACAAGATATCGTAAACATTTTTGAATTTTTTCTTTAGGTTCTTGAAAATATTTAGATGTAATGTCAATTCTAGCTGTTTGTTATTAAGTTTTCCTTCTCTATGATTTTTCCTTCATTTCTCTCCTTTCATTTTTTGTTTGCAATTTTTTCTTCTTGTATTTCCAACCATAATTAAAAAGTAATATTAATTTATACTGCAAAAACCCATAAAATGTAATTATTTTTAATGATTTCCTTTGAGTTTAAGTTTCTACACAAACATACAGCAACAATAATAAAACAGCCAACAAACGCACCCATTTACCTTTCATATCATCATCAACAACAGCAACAACAACAAAATGTTGATGGTTGTTACTCTCTAACATTGGCCCCAAATGCTTGGTGGCTTGGTTGTTGGTTGGTCTGGCTAACCAAATTAATATGGAGAATGCTTTTGATATTAAAGAAATGTGGAAGTGATGGTGGCCGGCCGGTCATTCAGGAGGGGGTAGGTACCAAAACTACTGAAATTGCCTTTATACCAAAATGGTGGCCTAATCGCTATTTAATTACAATATGCTTTCATATCAAAATGAAAAAAGAAAAAAAAAATAGGGAAACAACATCAAACAACAACCTGGCCATAAAGTAACTAACCAACCAGCAATGGAAAAGGAGTATAACGCAAAACTCTATTTAATTCTAAATAATCATTTTTTTTCTATTTTTTTATTTAACTATTTGGCGGTTCTTGTTTTATTTTCAAGCTTCATCTATAATACATTTGATGCGTGAACATTGGGTCACTTAAATGTTACTCTCTGTTATTATTACTTTTACCCGCTAGTGTATGTTTCATTTTAATGTCTTTAAAGCGATTTTTCATTTCAAAACAGTAAAAAAAAAAAAACAAAATGGTATGGAAAACAAAAAACACCGCTTCTAAAAATTTACTAACATTTTTTCTCTTGGCGTTTGATGTTTGATGAACAATATCAATTTAATCAAATTTATCACTTTGTCTTTAACCAAAAAGAAAAAAAAAAACAAGAAACAAACCCTGGCTGACTGCATGGCGGCATTAACTTTGCAAAGGGGGAACGAAATGGAATATTTTTTTAAAAATGATTAACGTGTTAAAGGCGCCTTGTGCCATAAGGAAATTTATTATATTTTTAGATTTGTTTTTTCTTCAAGCAAACGCTCGCACAACACCACACACTACACTCTCAAAGACCCAGGTCATCTCTCATTGTGTCTGGTGGCCAGTTACTCCTAAGCCAAAGTCATTAAAATGTAATTTTGCTTATGGTGGCTCTACCCCCCAAACGAAAACACAACAAACACACATCAAAATTGCCTGCCTTAAGTCCCAGTCTTATTCATTTCTTGAAAGGTCCAGCAGCAAAAAAGCGAAGAAACATCCCAAAAAACGGAGCAAAGCAAGGAAGATCAGGGGACAAAACACTAGGTGGTAAGGGCCAAAGTAATCCAAGGTGTAAAACTCATATTTATAATGGTTTTCGTTATGATTTCATAAGATTTTTGCGTAATTTATCAAGTGTATTTAAGACAGTCGTTCGTCATTTTATTTCATTTAGTTTTGAGTTGAAGGTAGCTTGAAAAAAAAAAACAGCTAAAGAAAAAAAACGGTGAAACTGAAATAAACCACGAGCATATCAAATTGACGTTTTGCTATTGATATAATAGCATCAAGGGAGAGAGAGAGCAAAACGACTTCAAAAGGCTCTACAGTGAAACTTAAGGGGATGATGAGCTAATCAAGGAAACTTGGATATGGGGTTCTACGGGTGCCACCGTGGATGTAAGGTAAGACAACATCCAGTTTTTCAGGGGGGTACGCAACTCGAAAGGTATCGGAATCAGAATGAGACTATGTTTACATTTAAGAAATCCACTCGATTTCATCTGTCAATTCCTTTGTGTATACGTCAAATGAAAACTCATCTGAAATTGATTGGATTTCATTTGACGTTTGAGCAATGGAATTGACAGTTGAAATCGAGTGGATTTCGTAAATGTAAACCAAGCATAAGTCCTAACATTAAACCTGCAAGTAAAACATCAAAAGAAAGTTTAGTGTTGCCACATCCATCTATCAATGATGATGAAGACGATCTGATAACTAGTACAAATAGTTCGCCGAAGATCAAGAACTAATTTCAGGCGATAGCATTGAGCGTGGTATAGTCATTGATAGGTCAGCGCAAAAATTAATCTGCTTAAGACCTATAACCACATGAGGAATATAGATCAGCTGATGATCCCCAGCTATACTTCCCTAAACGAGACATGAGACAAATTGATATGGGTCAACAAAGAGGTACTTCTCACATTTTTATCGCATACAGTAATATCTGACATATTGTGTGTAAGACTAAAGTCAATCAATAGTCAACGAATACAATAGTTTTTAGACTGGGCAAATCGACTATAGACCAGATCATTACTCTACCCCAATTTCTCAATGAAATCCGCAACAACACATTCCACATAGACGCCTCAAAGGAATATGATCGGAAGTGAAATAGTTAGAGAGCACAAAAGAGCATTGTGAATCTTTGTTCATTTAGTTCACAAAAATATAGTTGCAGCAACAATATATATTTTGTAGTTACAATGCCCTACTGCCCTAATAGCTTTGTTGTGATGATAATTCCTTACTGCATGTAATCGTCGAAGGTAGGGTCTCCTTTCCAATTCAACTATTGCTTTTCCAAGCTATGTCAATTATGTTGTCTGACAAAATATGGTTCCAGCAACAACATATATTTTTACATAAATGCAATGCCCTACTGAGCTCTTCAATTACTTAGGGTATTCGTCAACTGTAACACCGCCTTTGACAGTAAAATTGAACTATTGATTTCTTATTATGTTGTCTGAAACAAAATATATGATTGCAGCAATAATATATATTCTTAATATAGTTATAATGTTCTACTGAGCTCCAAAAAATTTATAGTCGGAACCATATCCACGTTTGGAATTTCTGGGAAATTGTTTCTATTATTCAGAAACTTCGACTGATGCACTTTGATAATTAACTAAAAATAACGACCTTGATCTAGTTCAGTCGCTTTTTACAATGAACCGTTAAATTTTCGAAAAATTTAATTCTATTATTTAATTCCTTTCGCCCGTTCTTTTCATTGAATCAATTCGTGTCTTTCGAGGGCGAATGAGTTGAGCGAAATAAACAAACGGAACGATATGCATGTTTGGCAGTTCAGGAGTAGAGCTGGAACACTATCGATATCGGCCCCATTCGATTTTTTCGATATTTCCGTTTCAAAATATCGTAAAATCGATACTATCGTAGATTTCCTACTCCTATTTATGATTCCGTTCTGGCCTTGGTAAACCTTTATTTCGATGAGGCCTCATCGTGCATATGCCCTCTTCAGCTTTTTATGGCTTTTCTTTAGTGATGTCAAAATGGCCGATAATATCGATATAAAAACTGTTCGTCGATATTGGCGTAAAAAATTTAGTATCGATAATATCGATATTTCCATCGATAGTTTGTCAGCTTTATTCAGGAGGAACTTCCACTGGTACCCTCTGCATATGAACTAAAAATAACAACGTTGACAACTGATCGAGTTCAGTCGCTCTTTAAAATGAATCGTTTAATTTTAAAGTCGTACCGATTTGCAATATACTAGTTCAAAGTAACTATTCAGTGATATGAACAATCGGAACTATATCCAATGCTTTCGTTCGTTTAGTTCCCTTCGTTGAACGAGACCACTTCAGTGAATCGTTCAATTGCAGAGTTGTGTTGTTCCAGGACGAGTCCAAGGGAACTATTTTGCCAAATGAACGACAAAACATTTTTTTTAATTTTCAGAAAGCATCTAAACAAACATCAGAGTCGCAAAAAGAAATATTTGAACATTCCTTGTCATCCATATCAATGAATTGATTTACTGTTGCCGCATTAGGTTACAGACGGAAATCTTTACAAAAACTGGCCAAGGAAAATGTTTGAAACATTAACAGAAATTACAGCAAACCTAAAACCTCTTTTTTGTTGGAAAGCAAACAAAGGTAAATATGAAAATAATAAAGGAAAATATAACCAAGGAAAGACCCCGAAAAACTTATAATTTGAATTACATTTCATACTAAGAGATGTCTACTCCTCCTCCCCCTCAACAATCAACCACAGTAGCTTAACCCAAAAAAAAAAAAAAAAATTGATGGAAAGATGAAATTTAAGTCTCTAGTATAATAAAGTAACAGGAAATGTTAATGTATACACGTGAAATTTTCGTTAAAATGCCACAAGTACACCAAAAATAAAAACAAATATTCTTTGTGTTCAAAGAAATCATTGTTGCTACCGCTCGCGCTTGATTACTAAATGGCGTGGCCAAACAAAGAATCCGAAAATAATTTCATGTTTCTTTTTATTTCAAAAACGGAATGTACCTTTGCCATTGATAATTAACCTTATTTTACGCCACAATACAAATAACCCCCTCCCAAAACCACACAAAAAAGGAAAACAAAAAATTAAAAATGTCTGATGAAAATCCCACGATTGACAATTTGTAAGCTTTTTGTTTCATTTTCTTTTTGGGCGCCATAATTACATTTTTTTGTATATGTATTTACTCAACCATTGTCAATGCCATATAAATATCATCATTCTTGGTTTATTTATTTTTTTCTTGTCAACTCAATATTATCATTTTCTATCTTTCCACCAAAATAAAGAGAAAAATAAAAGGAAACAAAAATCACCACCCGCATAATGACAATCATTAGTTTAATTATTAAAACAATAACTAACGGTATGCTTCGGCAATTATAGAAAATTTCGGGGTAAAGGAAGTAGGAGGGTTGGAATTTAATTGAACAAAATAACAATATTATAAAAAAGTCCCACCGGATTTGAAAAAAAGTCTTTTGGCCTGTTTTACTAAGACGATTCGAATTCAAATTCGTTCAAACTACTACCAAACTTTTGTTCTTTGAAAAATATTTGTTTCATATGTGTTTTCAATCAAACGAAATATTTTCTACAATAACTGGAGTTTGGTAGTAATTCGAACGAATTTGAATTCGAATCGTCTTAGTGAAATGCGCCATATATTCTAGTTTAGTCACTCTTTACAGAAAACCGTTCAAGAGTTGTGCCGATGTGGATTAAACTAGTGCAAAATAACTATTTAGTGAAATGAACCACCGGAATGATATCAATGTAGTTAATTTCGCCGTTTCAGTGCGAACGATTTTAAGGGAACTATTCAGCTGAACAAACAAACGGTATCCATCTGGCCTTTTAAGTTCAATTTGAAGAGCGTTCATTTTAAGTCATCTCATTGGAATGAACTAGGTCATTCTTTTAGTTTATTATTCAAATTGTTCACCGTTTTAGTATAACCCTTCAGGAATCAATTGGAACTTAGGTCCCACCATGTTTACATTTTTTCACTAGTTGCGAAAGTTATCCAACAAGAATCAGAATATATAGTCTTGGTATTTTAAGTTCAATTTGAACAGCGCTCATTTTAATTCAGATCATTGTAATAAACTAAGTGGTACTTTTAATTCATTATTTTAACCATTCATTGTTTCAGTATGGCTCAGCCATTCGGGAAACAATAGGTCCTTAGTTCGATCCGTGAACTAAGGTTCATCAGTCCATTTAGTTCATTCGTTTTAGTGAAAACTCTTTCACTCAATGTGCTAATTTTTTATAACATCTCCCAGATATAAAATATTTTAGCACAACAACAAAAGAAAAAACTTTTATTACATGAAACACAGACATTATTAATGTGTATAAATTTATTTTATTAACAAACAAAAAAGCAACAGCAACAACATTTTGCAAAAGAATACAAAAATTCGTGTGTGGCATTTGTAATGTCATCAACAATACTCACATACACAAACACATCTCAAATGGACATGTTGTCGGCAAACAAAAGATGCAACATTCAATTTCAAAAGAAAAAAAAACCTGCCAAATCATTTTGTCTTGAGGTTTTTTGATCGAAATGAAGAGAAAAAACGAACCGAGAATAAGGGGAATCAGCCAAGATCATTTGGTAACAATGTCAGATACCTACTCCAAGGAAATAAGAAGCGATGAAACTGATGATGATGATGACGACTACGACGGCGAAGTGCATACAACACTTGCCAAAGCGATTAAAAACTAATAAAGATTTTTTTAATTGTGATTGCAAAATAATAAGCAAATCGCTTCAATGTGAAAGCTGGGCTTTGTGTAAAGCCAACAAAAAATCGCATATTTCATTATTTAAATAAATGAAATGTAAAATAAAACTATGTTCAACCACACACAGAAAAAAAAGGAAAACAAATCACTTAAACCTTAAGGGACCCAACAGGGCTGGGAGAGGGAGAGAGAAATTTTAGACCACCCAACAAACACACATTTTTTAGCCGTTGCCCTTTTACGCTTTATACTCTAAGGATATAACAACCGAGTGCATGTGAATATGTTTGCCTAATATTTTTTTTTCATATCTCTTTCTGTTTTTTTTTCTGACTTTTTAGGTTAGCCATTGGTTTTTGTTAGATTCCCATATTCCCCAAAGTCAACTTCCTCCCTCAAAGTGGAAAAACAAAAAAACTTTCATTTTAGTTTTTTGACACATTTCAGCTGTTATGTTAACTTTGTGAGATACTACTCTGAGTTTTTTGAAGGTTTGTTGTTTCTGTCGTTTTTGTTTTTGGTCATTTCACATCAAAACCTAACACCAAACCAAGGCTATTTTATCTATGGAAACATGAAGGGGCAATATTGGGTACGCCTTAGAAATAAAAAAATATTTTGAGGGAAAATTCATAAAAAATATGGTATTCATTCGCTGGGAAGTCGTCGTAGTATGTCTTCCAATTCAGATCAAGTTCGATGACGCGGGTACAATCCTTTGGGGTGCTTTCTCTCACTTAAGATCAAAATTTTTTGATTGACCTTTTTTCGAGGTAATTGTTCAATAGCTCTACCAATAAATACTGGAACCGCTAACTATATTTCTTCCGAATTCAGATCAAGTTCGAAGATGGTCAACATGACTAAGAATAATAAAATTCGGTTGTTGAGGTAATTAGCAACGAGCGTTCCAATACTTAATATTTCCCCTGAACAATATTTACGAGGGTTGACTATTCCCGTCTACCATCTCATATTTTTTAGAAGCTTTGGAATTACTTTGCTCTGCCACGCTGATACACTGGGAGAAGGGATGGATATGAACAAAAATTGTAACAAATGCAAAAATGGTTTGATGCCTCTTGACAGTGTCTGACCATAGCATATTCGAGAGAAGCAAAAACAAAAAAAAAACTAATTTTCACAAGGACCATTGGAAAGAAAAACAAAAAACAAACACCAAAGTGGGTTGTGATATCCATCAAGTAAAAAACGAAATGGTGGGCAAAGGACGACATCCAATAGTGATGTGGTTGGTGGTGGTGTTGGTACATTCATTTCCCCCAATTTTTTTCCACTGCCAGAATTGTTAATTTCATACAAAGTCATTTCCAGGGATTTGGTGTTAAGCTTAAAAAAGATATTTTTTAATTTTCATAAATTTTGTTAATAAACAACAAGAATTTTTTTCAGTTTTTAATTAAGATTTTCTGCATGGGATTTGATGTGATTTTTTCATTTCATTTGGTTTTTTCAGGAAGAATGGGAGATGACAAATATTTGGCCATTTGATGTGGAAAATAATACCTTAGTCATTTGAATTTTTGTTTTAATTTTCATTTTCTTTTAAAGGTCAAAGTAAGGGGAGATTAGAGGTTTCTTTTTCAAAACAACCTGTTCTTTGTCGCTTTGTCTTGAACAAATTACTAATTTTCCTGTCCAGAATTCTTCTTATCAAATCAGGATTTAATGAAAAAACAAAAAATCAAATGGTTACCCAAATTATCTAAAGGTTTTCTTCGACACCAACATATGTATGTACGTAAGAATGTAAGTAGATCTGTGGGAGAGAACTTTCCCAAATGAATTTTTGTCTTGCCCTTTGATTTCTTTGTTAATTTGAATGTTGTTGTTTTTCTTCTTAGTTTTATGTCAAGAAGCTGAAGCAAAAACACTGAGAAATATTTTAGTTCATTTAAACCAACACATACAGATATAAAAATACATGTTTACCTACATATGTATGTATGTGTATATATACCAACTACAATACCATTTTGGAATTTTTCAGCTTGTCTTGGAACCCATGTCAAAACATTTGACAGCTGACTAAAACATGCCATGTGAAGCCATGTCCCATTGCGAAGCGTCGTCGTCCAGTGAAGCGCAGCACCAAACAAATAATAGAACAGCAAAGCAACCAAAAACAACAACACCAACTAAAGGACCATCGGAGTAGCGAGTAGCAATTCTAAACTAAACTCAACTCAGTTCAAAACTATGGCTGACTGTCTATGTATAAGGCAGGCAGCCATACAGTTGCCCCTGTCCTCTTTTAACCAACCAGAATAATGGAATAGTTTGAAGCTGCAGAAAAAGAAAAGAGGTTTGGTTTTATTCTTATGCTATCGGTGAATTAATACTTTTAATTTTTTGACGTTTTTCGCGAATAAATGAAGAATTGTTTGAGCTGTTTAGAATAAGAGAAATTTTGTTTTAATTTCATATATTTCATATACAGCCGAACTTGTATAACGGACGAAAAATGACCACGTTATAGAAGATTCGTTATAAAGAGACTACTTTTAAAGATAACGTATGTTTGCAGGTTTTAAAACTGTTCGTTACAGAGAATTATTCTTTATAGAGATGATCGTTATAAAGAAGTTCAAACAAGTTCAAACATAATCGTTCCCGGCAACTGCTTTTAGTCACACCTTATAGAACTATATATTAGTTCCCACAAACATCTCCGAAGTGGCATTAATAGCCTCCTGTCATATCAATGAATGCAGCCCGATAATATTTTTAGCTTATTGCTATTGAATTTGTTAACCAAAAACATAGGAAATATATTTTACGGCGGAAATTTGGGATCGACGAAATATGTGATGTTCTAGTCTGGAATTGAACGAAAGACCTTCTGTGTTCAAGTCGGGCATGCTTACCACGGCACCAAAGTTTTTAATTGTCGAAGTACTTAGTCAAGTCACTCAAACCCGAAAACTCAAAAAAGTTCGAAGACAAGTTTTGGGAAAAATTACAATATTTTCTTGGATATTTTTATCTGGGGATTGAGTTTCTTAGTTACCACACTCAATTCGAACATACTCGGTGAGAGCATTCAGTCGTCTATAAATTCATTAGTCTATGCCATGACCGAAAAATTTAACGTTGTGGTCAGGGAATGAACCACAGATCTTACGTGGGCAAGACGTCCATGACTACCACTGCACCACAGTGGTTTTCTTAGCACTTAAGACGCAATATTTTATATCGATTGGTTTATGTTGCTCCCATTGCATAGTCACAGGAACCCAAACCCAAAGTTCGTTCCAGTAACCGAATTTGGTAATGAACAAATCTATCAGTTGGAATGAAGAAACAAAAACTAAGAGACTAAAATGATCAGCTATAGTAGTAATCAATTCGTCGTTTATTGAATTCTATCCAGAGATCTCAAATTAACTGTATTTACTTAATTCCTGCGCCTTTTCCAATGAATCGTTCAATTGAACGACTTTCTCTTAAAGGCATTATATTTCTGTTCAGTATACTATAAAAGGTCAGTTCCGAGCAGCATCATAGGACTGGAGAAATCACTAAAATACTCCTTCGTTCAATGAATTTAATCCTGAGAACAAAAGTTAACTGTATTTATTGGCCTAGTTCATGGGCTCTTTCAAATAAATCGTTCGATTGAACAACTTTCTCCGAGAAACATCAGCGGAGCATCACCAAAATGTTCCTTCGTTCGTTGAATTTAATTCTGAGAACAACAATTAAGCGTATTTATTGGACTAGTTCACGGGCTCTTGCAAATGAATAGTTCAGTTGAACGACAATCTCAGTTTTTTTCGTCATTAAAACATTATTACTGAAGAGGAACAGCTGATTGAAGAAGTCCAAAAAATTATAGTCGAATTTTTATACAAGTCTAAAATGTTCAGCTAGATTGAATTCAGTCCAGAGACCAAAAGTAAACTATATTTGTTCATGGGCTCTTTCAAATGAATCGTCGAAATGAATGACTTTTTGCCAGAGGCATTGATTTGCTATACGGTATTTTTTCATCTATAAATCATCATTCCTGAGGACCATCGGCTGACTTAAGAAATATATACTAGAATTTTTATACGGTAGAAAAATGATTGGTAATACTTGGCTCATTGAATTCCGTCCAGAGAACAAAAATGAACTGTATTTATTGAACTAGTTTATGGGTACTTTCTAGGGAATCGTTCAATTGAACAACTTTCTAACAAAGGCTTTGGATTAAATTGATAATCCTTCGATCACTAAATTCAATCCATAGAACTAAAATAAACACTGTTTATTGGCCTAGTTCAAATGAATCGAACGACTTTCTCGCAACGGTCTATTTAGTATTAGTTCGTCTTTAAAGCGTCAGTACTGAGGAGCTTCAGCTGATTGAAGAAATCAAAACAGTGAAACAATATAGTAAAATTTTTTTTACGACGCTAAAATTGGTAATCCTTCGTTCATTGAATTCAATCTAGAGAACTAAAATGAGCTGTAATTATTGGACTAGTTCATGGGCTCTTTTAAATGAAACGCTCAATTGAACGACTTTCTTACAAAGGCATTCGATGTCTATTCAGCATTCTTTCGACTATAAAATTTCGTTTCGAAGATGCATCAGCTTATTGAAGAAATCAAAAAAAGAACATAGTAAAATGTTTATACTACAATTTACTCCTCAGCTAGATTGATAACTTTCGGTTTATTGAATTCAATCCAGAGAACAAAAATGAACTGAGTTTATGACCTAGTTTCAAATGAATAGAGAGTAACTTTTTAAGGGTCTAATATTTCAGAATTTGGAAACTAGAGTGAGAAGCTCTCCTTGCTCTCACCGAAGTCAATTTCCAATAAGTTCATTCATTTTAAAAAATGGCCAATCCTCAAAGTCACCCACGCTCTAAAATACAAAATTCTTCGCTACTTGTTGTCCCCCTTATTGCTAACGGCTGAATACACAACTACTTGAAATTCATGATGGAACTTAAAAACAAAATTTTCCAAAAACAAAAAAAGAAATCTTTCCAAAAAGTTTCCAGTGCAAAAAAAGAAAATGTAGCATCTCCACGCAAGTTGAAAATTATCTTTTGATCCGCATGCTTAAGTTGCTCAATAAAAAATTCCAAAAAAACAGTGAAGGAAGTTTCAGCGGAAACGGAAACTACCAAAGCAACGAAAAAAACCTTGGCTTAACAAGAGACAATCAGCATTAAAGTTAATGGCGATTTTTTGTGGTAATACCCAATATGAAGTGACTTTCAACAAGGCAACAAAGCCATAATGATGATGATGCTGCTGCTACTGCTCCAAACAATGATTGATGCCTTACCGAAAAAATAAAAACAAAAACACATTGTCATTTTCCCCAATTTTCTTTCGGGTTTGTGAAGATTTTTTTAAACAACACAAAAAAAGTTATCCAAAAACATATTAAAATAAAGTTGGCATTGTCTGCATTTATGTTAGCTTTATATTTTCAAACATTTTTGCAACATAGTTTAAGCTTAGAAAATCATTGCCTCTAAGTAGTTGTTGTCTTCATGAATATCCTTGATGCCAACGTTGAATGGTGCTCCAGTCGTGGGTGTGTGTGTTAGACTTGGCATATAAAACAATAGCTTTAAGTAGTTAAGGCCAAAATTCTTAAGAGAAGAAACGAAGTTTTGATATGTTTTTTTTTTTTTTCCTACTGGCCAAAGTGTTTGCAAGAACGCAATAGAATGTTGGGAAGTGAAGGAAGATATAATAGTGACGAAGACCAACAAAACTGACAAAGCACCAAACTTTGTAAAATTTTTCCGATTTTATTTTTCTGTTCATTGCTTGCTGTTGGCATTGTCCCCTTTTTTGTTTTTGTAAAACAAAGCGTTGAAAACTTTAAGTAAAACTTCAAGTTGACTTTGGAATAGTTGAAAGGCAAAAAAGAAACGAAAAAAAGTTATTGAAGCTGGTCTATAAAATACTTATTTATAATAATCTCAAAAAGGGGGGAAAGGAAAATAGTTACGGAATTGAATTTATCTAACTGTATATGTATAAGAGGAGTTAGGTGTTGATTGGCTAAAGTTACTCATATTACGTCTATTCTCATATCTAAAAGGTTTCAAGTCCCTTATAAAAGTTTCCCTTAATTCAAGGAAAGGAAATCTCAAACTTTTTAATTAGGAAGCCACGATCCTTGAAGAAATCTCCTTTTTTCAATACATCAAACTCAAATTTCCGTTAAATCTCAAATGACATTTGAAGTTTCTATTTCTGTTTCTTGCAAACATCTGCCTTCCGTTTGAATATTACACTTCCTTGCTCAATCATTTACATAAACATCTTAATTTAAGTTGGAGTTTCAGTTTGCGATTTTTTTCGCCGGCACTTAAAATCGTGACCTTATAGTTCAAAGGAAAGAAAACACATCATAAAACCATTTTATAAGTGATTCCGTACTACTACTTCTCTTTTTGGTTAGCTGTTTTTGTTGTTGCTATTTTAACATATTTTAGAACTTAGTCACGTTTGTAAAACTAAAGCAGACAAACTTCCCAGTTGATCACAGCTATCTTTTTTGTATTCTTTTTTTTCTGTTTTGGTGATATTGGAGACCCATAGTTGGTCATTTATAATTTTAATGGATACAAGCAACTTAAACAGGCGTTAAGTGGTTATAAACGACAAAGACACTGTGGCATGGTTTGGACTGTAGTTCTCGTTTTAGCCGTTAACGTTATGTGGTGAAATTCAAAAGAATTTTATTTAAGTAAAACACTGTTCAGCAAAACGAAAAAAAAACAATTGTGAAAAAAATATTTAGGTTTTTATGCAGATAGCCTGTGGTTTGAACATGTTAAAATTTTTTTGTCTCATAACCCAGCAAAGAAAGTGAAATAATTTGGGGTTTCAAGTTTGTTGATTTTAACGAAAATCATTCAGGTTTAGTTCAATAAAAGATGGAGAGAAGATTTACTGAAAGAAGAAAAGACGCGCTAAAGGATATTGTTTTATAGTTCATAAATGAACTACATAGTTTACTTAATCGATTTTTTGGAAATCTTTCGATTCTTCAGTCTATAAAAAGAAATTCCTGAGAAGCATCAGCTGAGAGAAGAAATCAAAAAAATTAGTAGAATCTTTATACGAGAGTAAAGTACTCAGCTAGATTGCTTATCCTACGTCCATTGGGCTAATTAGGCTTGAAAGAAGATTTTCATCAAAACTATGATTCTTTCGGGACTATATGTATGTATATACCAAATTTCAGCTCATGTTTATTGTTATTTCAACTTCAAATTTCTTTACTGGGTTGCAATTAAAAACTTATGCATTTTAGGCTTGTTGCTATTCCGTTTTTGGATTTTCATTATTGTTGTCTTCACTGTTTTGCCCGGCCAAAAAGGGAAGAAAACTGCACTCCCGCTGCAGCCACCAACAGCATCCAGTGGACGACAATGCGTGAGTTAAACTTGAGAATAAGCTAAAGCTTAGCAGAAAAACATGAATGAATAAATGAATTTGTATGCACAAAAGGATAAAGTCAAACAGGCCAAACCAACCAACAGCCAGACAAACAAACAAATAACACAGAAAGCGAGCGACGAGCGAGAGTAAAGTACAAACCAAATAAATAATAAAAAAAAACTATATAAAAACGCGAACCGTCGTGTTCCAAAGATTAATAAATTGATGGCATCCATTGCACATAACGTGTAACTAATGGCTGTAATCAATTTTGCTTTACATCTCAATCTACAAACGACGACGACGAAACGGAAGAGAGCAGCAAGGAATAATAACAACAACTACAGCAGCAAAAAACGCCATATAACAAACAGAAAAATATCCCTGAACTCTGAAATAGAGAACAAAAACTGAACAGCAAAAAACATAACACAGACAAACAGATACAACAATCAAATGGAAGGCAAAAGTAAACAAATGAGAATCCTGTCTAAAAAATAGGTATACAACTATTCAATGCAAGGAAGGATGGAATGTAAGAATTATTGCTGACAGGAGAGGGAGGGCGGCATGAAATGGGAGGGAGTGTGGATAATCATTGGTCAGTCATTAATATGGAATCAGAATAAAATTGCCATGGGGTCAGAGATGAAGTTAGATATGGAACAAATGGCGAACAAAAATTTAGAACAAAAATTTGCTTTGCTAATAAAAAATTAAAAATTAAATTATTGCTCTATTCAGAGAACTATAAGAGTTTACTATTTTTTAAATTTTGACCATTGTTTCCTCTACAAATTTCTGAAATATTCAAAAGCAGTAGATTCTTGCAGGTTCTGGAATAGAGCATTAATTTAATTACTTATTTTTTCCTTGACCAAAAAAAAAAATCATCTAAATTATTTAATTAAATTCTTTGAAGCCAAAAAGGCCCACCCACACAAACCTTTACAAAATGCCTGCCAACTAGAAACCAGCAGACATAAAATAATGAATCCCTTTTAACCTTGACTTCAAAATAAATGTCTTTACATTTAGCCTTGATATACCAGAGCAAATGAAAAGGAGAAAATTTATGGACCTTCACCAATCAATCAATAGTTGGGAAATTTGTTTGAAATGAAGAGAAAACACTGACCGACCAACCAAGCAAAATACCTGACATTTGCGAAATTTATACACAGGCACGCACACACAGAAAGCCCCTTACTTACCACCTTTGCACACCGACAGACAGACACAATAAAAGTGAAATTGTAACAAAACCCATTCTTGCAAAAATAGGATTAAGGTGCATTTAACTCTAAAAAGGATAATAGCGCTCTAAATAAATCCACAAACAAAAGCGAAAAGGTAATATTTTGAAAAAGGGCGTCTTCTTAAGGATAATGTGGTACATTTTTGGCAATGACTAGAAAGAAAATTGCAAAACTAGAGCGTAACTAATGTAATTGCCGGGAAAAGTCAATGTGTGTAGGTTTCTTCTAGAAGTGAAAAGAGTGAAATTACAATGCTTATGTAAAATTTTGCAATGACTGACATGTGTCAGCCGTCAACAATCCAAGAAAGGAAGGCAGAAAATGTGAAATCTTTCCAATTATTTGCATAGTCAGTCCTCAGCAGATCAAAAAATATGTGTAGTAAACGCTATTAAATACTGTATTTTTAAATTTAAGTTATAAAAACATTTGATTTCCAAAAAAATATTTTCTTAGTATTATTTTTTCGAGAAATTACTCAATCAGTCTATGTCTTTATTTTTTGCCCTTGACCTATTTCATATTTCACTGTTACCACTGTTGTGTACGCTAACACTTTGTGGTGGACACTGTATGAACTACTTTCAGCTGCTGCTAGCAAAGACAAAAACCGTTTAGCTCTTTATCTTATCCAATACTACCATCTGATTATCTATCAAATTAGAAAAAGATAAATTGTAATTTTGAAAAGCACACTGAAAAAAATTATTCCTAACAAATTTTGTTGATAAAAATTAAATTGGTAATGAAAATAAAAATATAAAAATTCAAATCTACTTGTTTTAAAAACCAAATAAAACTACGTTTACTTAAAAAATAGGGATGCCAAATTGGTAATAATTAAAATATGGAAACATTTTTAATTTAGAAGATAATGTCCCGGCTGGAGTCATTAATGGAGTAATTCCACACCCCAACCATGTGACATAAATAGCTTCAGATCAGCCATGCACAGGCGTTTATTTTACATTAAGTCTCAGCATACACGAACATACAAAAATACTCTCTCCGTGCTTATCTCTGCTTTAGATCTTTTTCAGGGGTAATCGATTTATATCCTATTTCTATTTGAGTCTTGGGTCAATGTCATTCATGGCGAATTAAAGGATTAACTACACTCTGAAACAAGGTTTTGGGGAGTGAAAAATTCGTTTTTGCGGGGTGAAAGCTCTTTATTATTACGAACACAGAAATATATGTTTCTTGGTATTGTGCATTTTGGAACATGATATTCTGATATTAAAGCCGAAGTTACATCAAATTCGGTACAAAAAGTAGCTTCTTCTTCTTCTTTATTCCGCTTAACTCCTTGAGGTGCATAGGGCCTCTACAAACATCCTCCAGGATGATCTGTCATTTGCTATTACTTTTATTTCGCTCCATGATTTCCCGGTGGATTCTAACTCCTTCAAAAGTACCTGAAACCGTATAAATCTCGAATAACATTTCGATTATGTTTTCTCTTCTCTGGAATCCCAAAAAACCTAGTTACAGGCCATTTGGCTGAATAGTGGCGCTAAAATATAAAAATATGTACGTAGTCATGCTGCTCTGTTCCAGAACAATTTTACTTTTATAAATTTCTCAAAAAAACTCAGAAAAAGTAGATTCTTGGCAAGAGCATAAATGTTCTAGAATCCTGAATCTAATCTCCACCCAGCTGGTTACGCACTGTATGTGCCATATAATATGCTTTTCGGCTTTTTATATTGCATATTATTTGTCGCTCGACATTCATCCGTCGTGAGAAGTATTTGAAAACCAGTCAGTCCAATGATTTTTTTGAACAAAGCGATAAATTAACATTCCAAGCGAATTTAGTATTTTTTTCTATTTAATTTATATTGTTAGAGTTGAGCTATTTGATCGATAACTTATTGCAAGTGAAAAAGGAAAGCCGAAGATTCGAACCCACACAACCACCAAATTATGTGACCGGTTTCGCTGTTAGTTATGCAGCTCATCAGACATATCGGCTGTGGGAATGGATTCTCTGTCATCGAACTTTTGATTTCTCAAATGCAATGTGTTTTTATTTGTCATGACTTCCATGACAAATGCTTTTTAGCGCAGCTTCTGGAAGTTATGAGTTTGGCTTTGAACGCTAACATGTCGTGATAACATTTTCTTGTTTATTCGAGGATGTGGATACAAGTCGCAGCCGGCTCAGCCAGTTTTCAATTTGAAATTTTGCCTGTCATGGCTTATTGTTAATGTTAATTTGTATTAATTTTTCTCGTTGGAGTTGAGCTAATTGATCGCAGATTCATTGCAAGTGAAAAATGAAAGCTGAAAATTCATTTCTCGTTGGCTATTTTCAGCGTCCAAAGTATAATAATATGTGGCTTATGTCTTGGCTATTTAGTGCTCTTTTATATTTAGAAAATAATTTCTCGCCATTTTGGTTCGTCCTTTAATTTATCTTTCGTTTCTCGTTAATATGGACTCTTATAGTACGTTTATATATAACCGGATTTAACAACCCCACTGGGTTTAAAATGTCAATTCCTTTACGTATACGTCAAATAAATCCTCATTAAGAAGGTTAACCTTGCGAAAGGCTATAATATAAACATGGCCTTAGATATTTATATTTTCTTACTGGTTCTGTGTCAACTATTAACGATCAGTACTTTCCACAATTTTATTCTAATATCAACGTTCTCCGTAGTTAAGGATTCTTGAAATATTTTTCCGAATATAGATTAAACAGGAGTAGTGACAAAATACACTCTTGCCTTAAACCCTTTGAAATTGGAATATTGTCTGATAATACACTTTAATGTTTTATACTTGTTTCCAGTGCACTTACTGAATATATCTTTTATCGCATTCTTCTAGTCCAATATAAGTTAAAATATTTATAAAATTATAAATCATTTTCATCAACAAACGTGAACATATTTCCGGCCCTAACTAAAAATGTTTTCAATTTATGTGGGAAACTGCACTAAATGCTTTTAGAGAAAATATTTGGATAAATTTTTGTTGACTGCTGCTTATAAAAATCTTATAATATCTACACTTGCCGAAAAAACATATTCCAATACTATCTTTGGCACAACCCATAAAAATCTTTTTCCGTAAAATAATGAACAAAATTAACATCTTCCCCTTCCCGAATACTTCATAAAAATCTCAATTGCAACTGCAATTTGGCATCCCCATATTTTTTTTTATTTTGTGCTAATTGTTTTGTCTTTGGTGCAACCGTTTACCATTAACAACAAATCAAAATTAACCAAATAACTAACACAAAATCAATTGCTCTAACTACACTCAAACAACTACTTCGTTGGTAGAAGAAGAAGAAAAATTCCACTACTTTTCGTGGAATGGCGATCACTTTCCTTGACACTTACCAAATTGACTTCGCATCCAGGGATACAGAGGCGAAGGCATCCCTGATGGTTGTGAATTTGGATTTTGTGATGGTGGTGTATGCTGGCCGGGGTGTCCTTGATGCATTTGTGGTGGTCCTTGACCCTGATGCATCATACCTTGGGGTGGTCCGCCAACTTGGGGTACGCCGGTTTGTTGTTGACCATACATGCCCATGTTGTGATGATTTTGATGGACCTAAGAGTGGGAATTGATAGGAATTTCATTAATATATAAGTTTTTTTAATGAATTATGGACATACATACACAAATTATTGGAATATAACTACGCTACAAAATAAATAAATCAAAATCTAAACTACAAAAGAAAATGAATAAAACAAAGATTTATCTAACAATAATTCCTCGTTAATAACTAAAACCAAAATATATTCCAATACTACATTTATTGGTTTTGCTAATTTGGGTTATTTACACAGTAGAGAAAAGGGTCTTACCTCCGTAACATCGGGTACTCCGACATCATTGTAACCCAACTAAAATTAAATAGTGAAGACAAAAATCGCGAGGTGAATAAAATTTCATGATTTTATTTTTTTTAATTATAACGTAAAAGTTGCATATTGCCAAATTAAAAAAGACTTGACTCAGTAGCAGAAACTTAGGAATGACAAAACCTAGAGGCATTTCAAAACCACCGATATAATTTTAGTGTTCGGGGAAATTTACTACCCTCTGGGTTATAAATAAACCATTAATCTAGAGTCAAGTTATGTTACAAATATATAATTCATGCTGATATTTTTGTCATTTTCTTACCTCCGTAACATCGGGTACTACGACATCATTGTAACCCAACTAGAAGAATATGCAAATAAGATCGGGAAGTGAGTAAAGATATTTTGCATTAAAAAACAGACACGAAAATGAAACACAAAATTGAAAAACAGACACAGAAAATTATATAACTTAACCCGATCCATGTCTAAATAAAACCTATTTCATTCAAAAGAAATAAGAATCTGTATATTGTAAATATAGTATTCTTTTGTGCAGCAAATTGAATTGATCTAAAGTGAAAATAAAGTTTTGTTCCTAAGGGATAACAGAGCTTGTAAATGTGTATATGAATTACGAAAGCATATAATTCCCATTAGCTCTATTAAAGGGAAATGTTATGATTGATGTCGTAGCAATCAAAGAATATGGACTGTCGAGCAGAAAACTTTATAGAGTAGGTTTTGAGATATTGTGTAATTAAAATAGATGAATTTCTCTATCTTGAAGATTTATTCATAGTTGTTTTTTGCAACATTCATGATGATAATGAAGTTCTATTATTGTTTTTAAGTAACACGCAATACTTAGTTAATATCGTTTTACATATTCCCTGAAGATTCAATGTAACTTATTGCGAAATATTGGAAGTAATAAAAATAGATTCTTGCCTGAAGCTCAAAAAATTTAAGATTTTTTCATTACATGAAACGATATAGTGATTAGTTTAGAGAATAATTTTTTAAACAAGTATTTTAATATCATATTCTCTAAGAAGTATAATAATAATGGATATTAAGTAGAAAGTATATCGTAATGAAATAATGTTCCTTTTCCGTTATTCTTGTAAATCAAAGCATAATCCAGATATCCAAGAAAAAATCTTCAGATTTTAGATATTCAACAAATTTAAGTTGTACCCATAAATACTGTTCTTCCTACTTATGATACCTTAAACTATTTACACAAAATATGGCAACCTAATTGTTTTATATACAAAACTCACCTGAGCCTGTGAATGTTGCATATGATGTTGCATTGCCATCTGGGGATTCATATGGTGTCCGCCAACCATTTGATCCGCCAAGGGTGGTGAACCACCCTCATGTACCATACCCAAACCACCGACAGCCGCTTGCAGTTTACAACTGGCATAGACGACAGGTTGATGTTGCTGCTGTTGTTGTTGTGGATGTTGTTGATGCGCCGGTATTTGTTGTTGTGTCACCTGTTGTTGCGTCACTTGCGGATGATGTTGTTGGTGGGCATCGTTCAGCGGTTGTTGTGGTGGACCCTGTTGCTGTGGAACCATTTGTGCACCATTCGCCTGCGATGGTGGCACACAACCACCCACCTGACTCGAAGGACTGTCGGGTCTGGAATAGACACCATGTTGGTCCATACCCTGACCATTATAGTAGGGCATACGATCATAAGGCGGGAAACGTGGATAAGGCATATTGCCCTGATGATTTGGTGTCTGACTGTAGTGATGCATTTGTTGGGCATCGAGATCGGCTACACCGTTACCCGGATAGTGACCATGGTGCATATCGGCACCCATATAGGTGTTTGTAAAGTATGATGTCATACTTTCACAATTATTTGTACTCATAGTCATCTTGAAGCTTGGAGTTTTTTTGCTGTGTGTGAGTGGTGAGTTGTTGTTGTTGCTGTTGTTTTTGTGTTGTAGGTGTTTTGGTGAAACTTATAATCTAATGACTTCTTTTGCTAGAAAGCAAATTATTTAGTTATTGTTCCGGGTGGTTTTATTTTCACAAGAATTTACAAACTAGGAGTTTGAAAAGTTGCTTGAAGCTAATCGTTTTTTTGTTTTTGTTTTCTTGTCTATACAACTTATATTTAAAATATAATTTATGATTTCTTTTAATATATATTTTTCTCTCAGTGGCTTGTGTAAATCTGCAATGGAAAATTTTGTGTTAGGCAAAAATGTATCGAAATTGCTTCAGTCATTCATACTTACCTTAATTTAAACACTTAAGTACAAAATTTACAATTTAAAAGTGTTGAGGTATAAAAATGATTACGTTTTATCCGATGTTCCTTTTAGTTGCTCGGCTTTATCTAGTCCTTGTATGATTTGGAAAAATCAAATATGAAAATCAGCAGCAGTTTCCTTTTAGTTTTGTAGAAAATTGTAACTAAGTGTAGTTAGTTTTTTTTTTGAGGGGCAGCAAAATATGTTTATAAAATTAGATTTGTTCAGGCTTTTCAGTGATATAGATATCCAAAAAAGAGGTGTCTTGATTGTGAAACTCTGCAAAGAAAAGATAGAAATTTATTAGATATTTATTATTAGAATACATATGTAACATATGATTTGTACAAAATATGTAATAGGAAGTAATTCGTTGTTATTAAAACATATTCTTGGAGTTTTAATTCAAAATTTTTTCTGTGTATTGTCATATATGGCCTGTTCCTTTACTTTTGAAAATTGTATAACCGGCAAAAGTAGTAAAAGTTGTAAAGTGTTCCCATATGAATTGTATGGTGCCTGAAGTAAAGGAACGCTTTTCGAAAAAAAGTGGTAAAACTTGAAGATTCTTGCGCGTAAAGGAACAGAGCTATAGTTTAATGCCACAATCGAAATGATTGCTGTCCATGATAACAATTTACAGACATGAATCGAAGGATATGTTTATTGTGAGTTGTAAACGTTTGTTTTGGTTTGTGTCTTTAGATACATAACCATCTAAAAATACATATTTAATTTAATGTAAATGAAATATAAAGTCCAGGTTGATGTCTAGGAATATGGATAGTCAGGATAGTCTTTAATTGATAAAGTCCGACTTTCATAGTCCGTTGGCAATAGTATTTGGTTATTGTCTAGGAATGGTGATTTATTTAATTTAATGTAAATGAAATATAAAGTCACGGTTGATGTCTAGGAATAAGGATAGTCAAGATAGTCTTTCGATCGTAATGGATAAAGTCTGACCTTCATAGTCCGTTGGCAATTGTATTTGGTTATTGTCTCGGAATGGTGATTTATCGAAAATGATGGTTGCTGTCGAAGAAAAAAAGCCGGACTTTCAATTTAAGTTGGCCACACGTACTAATGGCAAAATAGTGATGACTGTTCCGATTATTTTCATAAAATGTCGGATACTTCTTTTAAAGCGGGGGGAAATTATTTTAAAAATAGAATTTTCTATTTATAAAAACTAATATTTTCTAAAAAATATTTTAATATGTGACATGAACCCACTAAGTGAAAAAATAAAAAGCTGACTGGTTTACAACATGTTAATATTCTATATATTTAAAAATGTATTCGAGAAAAAATATTAACTAATTTTTTATTAGTAAACCGACCACACTTCTTTCTGCTCATAATAGTTTTCATACCGTAGAACTTCTATTAACATAACATTTGACCCCATAAATCATAAAATGTTCGCAAAATAAGCAGACAAAAGTAGACAAAGTGACAGACAGACAGGAACATATGAATGGAATTTATAAAATTTAAATGGATTTTCTATTATCCCCTTTTCCAAGCATAAGGTGAAATGGTCAAAGAGATAAAAAAAGGGCAAATTATTAAAAACCCCATATTCTTTAAAACGTGTCATTTAAGGGAAGGATGGAGTGCAAAAAACAGATTAGTAAAAAATACTTTTTCCGCCATAAACAAATACCCATATACACATACATTTCTTTTGTAAATAGTTTCTATGGTTTTTGTATGCTTAACCTCCACGAAAGCCAAAAAACCACTAAGCTTTAAGGAAAAAATATCCCACATTCTTTTCTCCTTCGCATTTCTATATTACAACTCAAACTCCATCTGCAAGGTAAGAGCCACTCACTATTGCTGCTCAAAACATGACAAAACCAGAAAACCAAAGCTTCCGTTTCAATTATTGTGAATACCGTTATGGCAGAACAATGCCGAACCGGAAACAAATATGCGACGACAATGCCAACCAAACAATAATAAGGACAACAGCAACAAACTCAAACCTTAACAAACTAAGGCAAACAATGACGATGATAACAATAATGGCATCAGGCATTTACACCCAGTCCACAGCATCATCATTCTATCTTCTCCCACTTACCGAACGAAAGACAAAGAGCTGTAGACACACAATTGGGCGACGGGCAGGCAGACAGACGTTACATTTTTGATCGTTGGTCACTCTTCTTCTTTCACTTTTACAAAAGATTGCAATATTCCTATCACGACTATATCCATGTATGTATGATAGGTAAATACACATGTATAAAAGAATGCTGGCTAATGTCTACCATTCATAAAGTTATCAGCTACTCTGGAGGGGTATGTTAGCACCCACAATCATATTATTGAATTGTAGGTATGTAGATGAGGCCCATTTTTGAGTTTCGTTTACCAAGGTTAAGACGCAATAAAAGACAAGATATTTAAAGTTAAAATGACATTGTATTTTTGGTGGATCAAATATTAAAATCCTTCAAACTGAGAATTAATTAAATGGGAGAGCCTTAACGAAAAAAAGGTTTAAAAAGTCAATTATCTACGAAGAGGAATTCTCTGAACCCAAATGTAGTTTACTTGGGACAAAGCGACTTATGGCGGTCAGATGTGTAATGGAGACGTTTTAACAAATGCTCTATTCCAGAACCTCCAAGAATCTACTATATTTGACATTTTGATAATATTTCCTTTATAAATTTGTCAAAAAAACAAAAATAAATAAAAATAAAAAATAGTAGGCTTACTGATTCTGGAACAGAGCAAAAAAATTAACCAATATTGCCAAATTATTTTTAAAGAGGTATTTTACTTTGAGGTACCTAAGGGGAAAATGCCATACCTCGGTACATTTAAATCGGAAAATACCATTTTATCTGCATTCAGTTTTATTCAGAGGTTTAAAAAATCGTTTTGTTTTAGTATTTTATGACGTGATAATTTTGTTACTAAACATTTGCCAAGTCTCAGGTCTCCAACCACTTGCTAGTTTATTTTAATTTCAAGCATTCTGGAGTGCCTTCAGATATATAAATTCAACCATTCCAAAATATTCAGTCGATCAAGGAATATATCCCTGACTGTATGATAAGAAATAAGAACTAAAGTTAAGTGCGGTATGGTGCGCAACAGAAGACAATGATTCACTTATTTCAAAACAATTTGCAAAGAAATTTTCTCGGAATGGAGTAGGTCAAGGCTATCTATCGCTATCGAGCAAGAGGGCAATGTCGAATAGAAGGCACCTTCTTAAATAACTTGGTCTATGCAGATGACATTTGTCTATTGTCAAACAGAGCTAATGACAACAAAAAACAATATGTCTCAACACTTCAAGAAAACCCATAGTAGAACAAACAAGGTAAAAGGTTAGTGTCACCGGTATATGTAAACAAAAGAAGGGAATGTCTATAAATTATTGGAATTAAAAAAAAAATTCACAATTCATTAAATATCTTGAAAAACATCAATGAAAATTCATTACATTTTCAATTTGAATGTTTCCATACCGTTCCACTGAATGGATAATGTCTCGCAGAAAATAGAATTCTTGCAAAAATGTTTGAGATTGCTGGAAATTCAATGAAAAAGGAGAAGCTGTTTCATTAAATATTTTGAAAAACATCAATGAAAATTCATTACATTTTCAGTTTGAATGTTTCCATACCATTCCACTGAATGGATAATTTCTCGCTGAAAGTAGAATTCTTGAAAAAATGTTTGCTGGAAATTCAATGAAAAAGGAGAAGCTGTTTCATTGTTTTGTTTTCGAAATCAAATCAACAAATGTTGTACCGCCTCTATAAGCGGTCTTTTAGTGTGCGGCACGTCGTTCGGTCGTGGAGGAGGTTACATGTCCTTGATATGAAGAAGTCTTTTTTCGGAATGATATATTTTTTCCTCAAAAAAATATATCCCTAATATACATCGAAAATAGAAATAAGTATATAAAATGTCGTACGAAATTTGGCACTAACATTACAGCCCAGTTCAGTCAGCTGGGTATTGCTGTTACCTTATATTGTTCTACCATAAAGAAAACCTGTGAAGCACATACATTTAGCAAAGGCCAAATATCTGAATATTAGGCCAACACCGAACAGCCAATGTAGTAGCAAAAATAAGTAGATGAAAAGCAGAATTTGAAATGTTCTACGAAAAAGCCTAGAATATTTGAGTCAAATGTCAAATTTGTCCTCATGTATGAGTGTACTACCTCGTAAGATACTAACGGCATTACGGTTACAAGTATTTATGAATCCTTGCCTCCATCGAATTCTTTGTATATTTTGGCGTGATAACGAATGCATAGTTATTTTAGGAAGCGTAACCTGCAGTGGATCGGTAATGTTTTTTGAGACAATGACAAAGCAAGCGTTGCGCTGAAATCCGTTCAGCCAAGAGGGAAAAGGGTTGGAAAACCAAGAGAGGTTCCATCGAACCCGAAATAATAGTACTCAGATTAGCACCAAACCAAGTGAGTTGGACAACAACTATTGTTACCGCCCGATGTTATAGTGGCAGTTAAAAGTATAAAATAATAAAAATATTTATCGATTAATTTTATTTGACTCTACTTTAATTGATATCAACTCTCTTCTTCTTAAAAAAAATATATTTTAATATTTAAATTATTATTTGTGATTTATACACTTTGGCATTTTAGCCAATTTTTTTCTTTCATATTACATAAATATGTATCTCCACATACCACTTCATGTTTTTTTTTTTTTGTAATAACAAAAATATCTTTTGTCATAGCAAAAATGTGAAAGTGATGGAACGAACATACATATTTGGTCTGTTCCTTTACTTTTAAAAGTGGTAAAACCGGCAAAAGTAGCAAAAGTTGTAATCTGCTTCCATATGAATTGTATGGTGTCTGAAGTAAAGGAACGCTTTTCGAGTAAAAAGTTGTAAAACTTGAAGATTCTTGAACGTAAAGGAACAGAGCTATTATGTTTTTTCTTTCACACGATATTCCATTTTGATTTCTTTCCTTTTGTGAAAAGTCATTGAAGCGGAAAAATTAAGATAACAAATAACACATCATAATTTTGGTTAGAGAAAAAAAGAAAAGAATGCACAAAAATGTCTGAGTGTAGATAGATTTCTCAAATAAAATTAAAGCATACCTTAAGGCTTGAAGTAATAAAATTAATGAATTTACCCTCTGGTGGCAATGTGTCAAAACGTTGACGTTCTTGAATCGGCTAAAACAGACACACATGTGGTTGAGGTCTTGGGTGGGAACGGTTTTGTGTTTTGGCTATGAGGCCATAGGTGGTGCTAAATTCAAGTCAGGGGATATGTAAAAAATTGAATTCAATGTTTTGAAGAATAAAATAAGAAAGAAACAATGATTACATTTTTAAAAGAGAAACAAATATTTTCATTTCCGGTCAATCTAAAATATTTCTTTGAATGTTGAAGTGTATTTTAGTATAGATAATTGTATTGATTCTATAGAAAAAAAAACGGACCGAATGTATTTTAATCGAATGTAATTTAATCTTGTTCGTTACAGGCCTGTAATAATAAAATGCCAACGACTAATTACTAGAAATTAGAATTATTAATAACTGTAAATTATTAATAACAATAAACTAGATATATTATAATTGTTATAAAATATGACAGCGTCTTGAAAGCAAAAACATATATTTAAAGTAATAAAAATTAAGAGAAAAAATCACAATTTTTGTTGAAGACCGTGTCCGTGAAATTAATATTTAATGCATTAAAATTTAAAGATTTTTATAAAGAAATTTAAATCTTGCATCTTTTTTGGAGTTGTAGGCAGGCATTTTGTTGGACTGTATCGATAATAACCATAACATGTAATCTTGAAATCAACCACTTTTTTGTTGTGTGAGTTTCAGAAACGCTTTAATTTGAAACTCAAAGTAATGGACTGAAATTAACAACATATGTGAATGATCCCACAAACTAAAATTAGCAAAATTTGGAAACCTTTTGTAATGGTCCAAGAAGTTAAGGATGGCAGGACTGTGCAATGCCAACACCTACAATTTTCATTGATGGCGGTTAACACCATCGATCTACAGAAAAAAGGAGATGGACAAAGAAACCCTCTGTCGTCACAAACGAAACGAAAATAAAGCGACGCATTAATATTTTTAACACATTTTGAAGGGAGGAAGAATTGAGTCATATTTTTTTAAATTGCATACATATTGGAGTAGCTATTAAGATGCCGGTAAATTGTCTGCTATATTTACTCTATAAATTTAACTCTTCATCCAATCTATAATACAATATTTAAAGATTGCCCAAATGCCTATTTTTTATAATTTTTAATTGTAATAAATATTTTGAAATAAAAAAATATTTAAAGAACTTAATTTTGAGTTCAATTGTCATAGCGAAAATTGTTACTTAAAACTTAGCCTTTGCGGAAGTAGAAGTAGTTATGAGATATGTTTGTGTTTTTCTCAAAATCTCATAATTATAAAAACAAAACCTAAGAAATTCAAAGTGGGAAGTAAAAGAACAAACAATTTTAGTTTCTCGTCATAGTTAGTTAATCTAATTTGTTTGTCGGTTTATCTTGGCGGCAAAAATTCTCAATGATTTTCTCCCCACCATTTAATGCCTTCTAAAAGAAATAAAACTATGGACAAGCAAAATTTTCTATTTCAAGCCAAGCATAAATGTTAAATACAATACGGCCCTCTAGACGAGACAAAAGGCAAATGTCTGAAAAAAAAAATAACAAATGAAAACGTTAGATTTAACAATAGATTTGTGGTGAGAAGGAAGAAGTTGAAAATAGCACCAAGAAGTTGTAGTATATGATGAACGGTATATTCCATTAAAAGATTGGATGAATGGTTAGGTTAGTTGGTGGCGTCTGGCTATGACGATGAACATAGACGACGATGACGATGGTGGTGCTGCTGATGATGAGGATGATGATGACGACGACGCATCACTGAGTTTTTACGCTTTTACACAAACAATAATAACAGCAACAACAATACATTAAAGTCGTAAATCAAAATGGCAGATAGTTAAATGTTTGAGAAGAAAACTCACTCACAAAGAAACAGGGGGCAAAATCTACATTGAATTGTGCTGAATAATGTCAGAAAAACGCTGAAATGAATAGCAGTCACCATCATCGTCGTCATCAAACAGAGCATATCGTACGTACATACCTACATTCATACCCTCAACAAGCCTAAACAAACGTTAGTTACTTGTAATCGTTCATTCGACTTCAATCAACATCATTTGGCCTATGTCACAGGCAGAAAACAAAATCCGGAACAGAGGGTTCGGAACATGGAAAACAAAATAGACATGGACGTAGTAGAATTACTAGGGACATGTGAAATAATTAATAAGCCGATTTCTTATTCGATAAAGCCAATCGCTTTATGACTCTTAGCCACCACAGAGCCAATTAGAAGACCCCCAAATAATCATTTTTCCACGAGTTCCATATCATTGGCTTACAAATATAATCTGTTCCATATATGGAATTTAGTTCACTTAAGGGAAGTACACACTATCATTCAAAACTGACAGTTAACGTACTTTTAGGACAATTTTCCGGCAAATAACAATTTTTATTTAGCTAAAAACGTTTGAAATACAATATATACGGTATTATTTAGTGATTACAAAAGAAAATTTTCAGACAGATATTAACGAAATAGACCTCGATGACTGTCAGTTTTGCTTGTCAATGTGTACTATATTTTAGTTGCATAGTTAGTCTAACCGTTCGCTGTTTTAGTAAAACGAAAAGGGCCATTTGCTTTTTAAGCTCCCTTTTAATGTATGGTTTCCAATATTTCCTTTTTTCAAGACAAGCGAACGTTTTTTACAGAACTAGTTTATGTGTACATTTCAGTGAATCGTTTAGCTGAACAGGTTATTAGTGAACTACAGAACTCTGGTATTATATATTTGTTCAGTTTTTTTGTTGAGTTCTTTTCGGTGATCAGATGGTCGACCATTTGTTGTTTTAGTTCAGTAGTTCATTTCATTCAACTATATGAGATTTTAGTTTAACTTGCTTAGGTATTTTAGTTCCATTTCATTGATTGAAAACGATATCATGGTATAATCTTTTATATTTATTTATTTACCCCGCACAACCTCTTCGATGTAAACAACAACAAAGCTTCACTGCCAAAAATACAGTCCACTCAACATTTGGCGTCCCACCTTAACGTATTGTTCAGTTGAATTCGTTCGTTCGTAAATCATTAACTTTTTTGTTGAGTTCTTTCCGGTGAACAAATCGTTCTTTTAGTTATCGTTCACCGATCAACTATGTTCAGATGATCATCAGATCAGATGTTGTTGCAGAAAAGCTCATTGAACTATATATTTCAGTTCAATTTGCTTCGGTGTTTAAATTCCATTCCATACGTTCCGTCTTGTAGTACGTCGATCCGGATTATTAAATATTTCTTCAGTTAGTTCCGTTAAGATGTGTCAGTCATCTGTCAATAGTTCCATCGTTAGCTAATTATTTCAGTGAATCATCGAAATTAGCCAGAACTATTTCGATCTAAATAGATTATCGAACGTTCCTAAGCTCTGACATCTGACTTTTTCTAACGTTCCTGAAAGCCCCTCCCCATTTGTGACGCCTTATTTGTTTAACTATACCAAAGACACTTTGCATTGGCTCACAGCCGCCGTGCAGTCAGGCAGTAGTCATAGTTAAACATTAGGTAGGTCTCTTAGGTAAACAGAATAGCAACAACAAAGCTCTCATAAAACTATACGTATTCACACAAAAACACACATTCATACATACGATACATACGTTACATGTGTGATTTTGATGTGTATGTTGGTTGTTTTTGTTAGTATTTTTTGTTTTCTCCATTCAAAGTATACAAAAACACACATTCGCTTGTTTGGTTGGCTGATTTAACTCGTATAAGTATTGTTTGCTATTGTTGTTTTTGTTGTTGTTGCTACGTTTATCATTATGAATGCGAATGAGGAATGATTGATTGTCTTGAAGAGAGTGCAAAGCATTCACATGTCATATGAATGAATATGGTGGAGTGAAGTGGAGTGTGATGGCAATGGCCATTCTCTGATATTCCATCTCTTTTCCACATACATGATTTGTTGTTTATCTGTCATTCATTGTGTGGAATAAGAATGTGTGGCCAAAAGAGATGATGTATTTCAATTAAAAATTCATAACCAACAAAAAAAGACAACTTTTGTTGTTACTGGTTTGCTAATAACAACAATAATGCTGCGTTAAAGCTAAGTTTTAATTAAAGATTTGACAGTGGATTTGAAATATTAATAACTTGTTTTTTGTTGTTGTTCTTGTATGATTTCTGTAGCAAGTAGATTAACAAGCTAACTGAAATGGTAATGAAATTGTTTTTGTTATTGCTGTTTTTTTATAATGAGAGCGTAAATAAAAAGTATTGAGTGTGCTGCTCTTTTTGAGGTAAACTGACCAAAGTGGGTTGGGTTAAACCGACACAACTTGGGTTAGTGTCTTGGCTATTAAAATTTATGGATATAATAATGGCCGACGGCAAATAAAAATGGATATTAATGGAAGTGTCCATGTCTTTAGAATTTTAAAAAATAATGCTTCATTTAAAAATAAAGGAAAACCACAAGCGTTCACTTATTTCTAATTTATTAAAAAAATTAATGAGACTGACTTGTGTACTAGACAACCTTAGAAATATTTTAGTCGTATTTTAACTTCTGTGATTTTTAGTAAGTAGATAGGTATTAATTATTTCTGCATTTATTTTTGATAATACCTATTTGTCGTTAATATCGTAAAATTAACAAATATTAGATGTAAAACTGACGAAAGATTATTAATAAAAATTATCCCTGAAGATGTTGGGAAATCCCAACAAATCATCGGATAGAAAAATGAAATAAATAGCCTTTATTTTTCATTGATTAACGGAGACCTTATATCCCGATAAAATAATGTCTTAAAAATCAAAATATCAAATATTCTGTCTTTAGCTTTTAAAATATCGGAATAATAAATTTCATGATTTTTTAACAAAAGTTCATCTTTAAAAGATCATTCCTTTAACTTAAAGGTCAGTTTAATTTTTAATTGTCTTAAAAAAAACCGAAGATTGTAGATGTCTTCTATAAACTTGACCAATACTATTCGCTTTTGGATTGAAATAATTCCATATTTTTAATTTGCTGCAAATAGAGACTTTTTCATAGAAATATTTGATTTTGGAACTAATTATTTTTCCCACAAAAAATTTTTGCGCTATTTACATAAGTTTCTTTGTAAATTAACAAAACTCTTGCATGTTCGTTTTGTTTTTCATTCAATTTAAAGCGCCTTAGTCTAAGATATCAGAAAAAAAAAATAATTACATGACATTCATGCAATGTGTTCTTAATCAGTCCAGCGGCAGTCGATTTTTTTGCAGCTACAATTTTAATGAAAACGTTCAATAATGTTCTCACTTAATTGTGAGTTCAATTTAACAAAATCACCAAGAATTACAACTAAAACCGAAACTCTGTCGTTTATTTCTTACAACTTGGTACAACAACTGGGTGAGTGACTGAGTGGCGGCGATTAGGAAAAAATGCGCCACAGCCATGGCCCAGGGAGGCTGGTTGGTTATAGTCAGGCAAGGCAAACATTTTCGCACGCAATCATTGTCTTCTTCATCGCCTTAGTCACAACATGATACCGTCGTCTCCACTCTACTAACTAGCTTATATACAATATATTTATTTTTATAAAAAAAGAATTTTTTTTAATCACTAAACATTTCAATTGGTCACCAGCAAGCATTATTGTTGGTAAGGGGTTTCGTTTAGTTTTTTTTGTTCTTCTTTAACATTTGATAGAACACTTAAAAAGCCATTAAATAGAATCAAACTACTTGTAGGCTGACGGCTTGGTTGTGTTTTTGTGTGTCATAGTTTAAGGAGCAACCATGAAAGTGAATAAAAAAAATAAGTGTGGGGTTACAGTAACTGTAATTGGGATATATACAGTGGGGTCTGAAGTCATAAAATTTAACGGGTCACATTATGACGTGCTGAATTAGATTGGTATTCGTTCGTTCTTTAATCGTTCCTTCTTTGATCATCCTTTTATCTTTCGGTCGGTGCTCAGTGAACTACTGAACTGTATTGACTGGACTAGTTCATACGATCTTTTCAATGAATCGTTTAATTGAACTACATTGTTCGTGAAATATACATCTCCATAATAATTGGAAATATTATTCTCTTGCTTTCCCTATCTTAGTTTTATTTTAATTTTTTTTTTTAATTTCCAAACACTGTGCCACGACATGTAATGTCCCACTGCCGCCACTCAAATAAAAGTCAATGTAAAAATTGTTTAAGCAATGCGTGTTTTTACGCATTGCTGTTAAGGTTTCTTTCTTTCAGCTGGCGTTTTTGTTGATGATCTTTGCTAAAATATTTACTTGTACATCCATTTGTGTGTGTGTTTCCTACAGATAATGCTAAAGTTGTTGAAGAAGATCATGATGTTATTTCAATGATGACGTATTATTTAAACTCTTTGTGAGTGTGTTTCTACGACTTTGAACGGTATGTTTTTTAGCAGGAACAAAAACTTTAGCTTATATCTATAAAAAGAATTTCCTTTCCAAAAGCTAAAGAAGTTTTGGACCTTTAATGAAAATATCTCACACAAATCAAATCACATTCGTGCGGGCCAGCAAGCTGTTTCGAAGTTGTAGTGTTGTGGCGAGCGTTCTTTTACGTGGCGTGTTCTTTTATATTCTGTTTTGGAAATTTTCATGTCTGTTGTCTGTCCATCTGTCCGTCCATTCGTTTGTCTCGTTGTCTTGGTCATTGGAAACGTGCTCATGTGCCAATCAATATGCCATGATGAAGTTACAATATTGCGGTATATCTACCATACTTATACGTCGTAGGGATGGATGACTGTCTTTTGGCTAGCTTTTTAATGCATCCATCCAAAAGGCGCTTTTCACAGGCGAGCACGAGTGTGGACAAAACAGACAGCAAACACAATAACACATCATAGCCGTTGTATCTGTGTCTCTGCCCTGTCGTAAACTTAAACTGCAACTAAATAACCAACCAGGTTATCGATCTTGTTGGAGTGCTATTTGTTTTTTTGTTGGTGTCTTTTGTAATGTGATCGATCTGCTAGGGATCGATGGATATTTGTTGTGATTGGTTTTTTAAGCAATTTCAGGTAATTCAGTGCTTGTTTCTTTTGCAGATTTTTAGTACATTGTGCTCAATTATGGTTAGGTTTTTTTTTTTGGTCGAGCCTCTTATTAAAATGTCATTTTATGTCATTCTCATAGACAGAGAGGATATGATTCTTAACTCTTAAATTTTTTATTCATTATGGGCAATTTGGGAATAATGTCACATACGAGCCTAAAAATATGCAACACATAACACAAATAATTCTTGCAATTTGGAATAATGTCCATACGAGCCTAAAAGTATGCAACACACAACACAAATAATTCTTACAATTTAAATACATTTTTTTTGAAAATAAATTAGGTCAAGATATAACCAAGAAATATGAAGTAATAAATGAATATAATTTTCGGTCAATCAACAACTAATTCTCAGACATCTCTGTTATATATGAGAGCATCACGATCATGACACATTTAACAGGTCGCACAACAAGCAAAAGTTGATTGTGATTTGAGCTCTCAAATACAATTTTGTGATTGAATCACAGTACAAAAATTAAACATCATTTTGACATTTTAAGTAAAAAATCACCATCGGCTGTTTTTGCTGGGAGACCAGTTAGCAGAAGAGAGAGGAAGAGAGCAATTCTTATGACTGTATGACATATAAAAACAACTGATGTATGTAGCGATAGGCTCATCGTAGTTCATTGTAATCTTGGCGCCATGGTTGTAATCTGTAATGTTATCCTAAAAGTATGCAAGATTCTCTACAAAATCTTCAGATAAAAATGTTAATGTTATTCCATTGTTATAAAATATTTGAAATTTGGGTTTGAAAAAATCCCTTTTCCCACTGTGCATCCCTTCATTACTGACACTCATCTTGACATTAGTTGAATTATTTTTTGTTTAATGAAAAAGAAAAAAACTTAAACCATATTCATAACTTCCTTTAGAAGTTTCACACAATCACACCTTTCAAGTTATCTCTCCTGCATTTCTTCTTTGTATTACTTTAATTGGATGGGGTCGTATACAAAATTAGCATTTAAAAATGGTAAATATAATCAATCAACTTCTGACTCAAAGTTGAAATCAAACTGTGCGAAATAATATACATGATTTTTATTTGATAATTGTATTAAATTATAAATAGTAAATGACACCAACAAATGCAAGCGAAGATTGACATACGAACACAGGAGTGCAAGGCTCAAACGAACTGAAAAAAAAAAAAAACTAAAACACAAAGCACAAAGCACACAAGGCCTATGAAAGCGAAAAGGCAACTTTATAACCATAAAGAGTTTTAAAACTGCCACAAATGACAGACTAAAACTTCAACAAGGAACTTGAACGTAGTTTGAGTAGTTGTGGTGGACTCAATAGCACCTTCATATTGCTGCAGCGCACTACTAACTAGCAGGTCGTGTGTGCCACCAGCCAGCCTGGGAGTGAGTAAGAAGGTTGAGAATATGGCAGACAATCTCTGCTTGCACCTGTTTAAAAGTTCAACACCACTTCACACAATCAGTATGCGCTGTCAAAGTTTGACAGTTAATATACTTTAGCATTAATGCTATATTGCAATAGTGGTTGGTTGGACGTATGTTTGGTCGCTGGATTGTAAGTTCTTTTGGCTCTAGCAGTTACAAGAGGGTTTTTGCTACATCAATTTTTTCGAGAGTTAAGCTTTACTAAATGATTGCGTCAGGGGACCGGCAACAATGTCTAGCTTGTTGTTGGTTTTTTTTCTGCTCAACTATTCTCTTAGCCAACTCCTGCTGCAGCATTTCATTTTTATTCATTTCAGTTCTAAATAAGAAACAACGAATCAAGACGTGCATCTCAAAGATAGCTGGAAGCTTTTTTTGCTAGACAAAACACAAGATGTAACATTATTACCATTGGGAATAATATATGTATGTTCATATGAGAGAGCATGCGAGTTACCAGGAGAAGCGTACCTTAAAGACAGCTTGTTTGCTGGGGGATTTAAGCATTTATAACGCGTGTGCACAAAGTTATGAAAACAATACAAAAATCACACGCCAAAAAACGAAAGAAAAATAATCTCAAATACAACGACAAGCAACAGTCATTTAAGACAGTTAAAGTTAACGCTCAAGACAAGACAAAAATCAAACGAGGGAAGAAAAAAACGAAAATTATCATCAACATCATCAACAATTTTTGTGATCTGTAATCATTGGCCATTGGTCTAGAGACAACATCGGAATATTATCTTTGACAGTACATCAGAGTTAAACAACATTTTGTGATAATAAATCTAATTGTCACATTCACATCAATATGAGAAGCTTGTGAAATACAACAACAATAAAAGAAGTCTACAAAAGAATGGCTGTGTATGATAGATTAGGACATGCAACCTGAAGGTATTTTGTTGATGATCATTAATATTAATGTGATATTGGTTAATTAAGAGTAAAATTAAAATTGCAACATCTTGTAAAGTGCATTTTTAATTGGGATTAAAAACTAAGGAGAAAAGTGTGGTGGGAGAAAACCCTGGTGGTCGAAGGGATTCGTGGCAGTTGGCAGCTTTTATTCATGTTTTTTTTCTTCTTTCATAGATAAAGAAATGACAACCTTCACCACGGAGTGCGTCATGCGTATCTCACATGCAACATGGGAGTTCTCTTGTCTTAGAAGTTCCATTCTGAGGTATTTTAAGTCAGATTTCATGATATGAGTATCTACTGCAGCTTTCTCCAGCTGTGAGACACGGTCTCCAACATTGTTTAATTCGGTTCTCAGTTCACAGAATCTTCTATCAAGCTCATTTAAAATACGATTTTCAGATTCCCTCAGCATTGACTTCATCTCTGCCGTTAGACGATCGCTAAGTTTGGCGAACCGTTCATCTAGCATTTGAAATAGACGTAGTGGTGAGTCTGTCAAGCGTGGTGTTTTTGAGAGGTTCCCGATTGATCGATGTATAATGTTTTCTCTATCTCTTTTAGGAGCCAGGGAAAAATGGAAGGCGGCATCATTATCAAACTCCATGTTATTGTGGGTAGTATCAGATTGTTCAGCTGACATTATAAGTAAAGTTTCAAATTTCTATTAACAGGGTGGTTCAGAAACAATGATTTTATGAATTTGGTTTTACAATGAAAAAATGTTGCCGTCTTTTAGGCGCGAGTATAAAGTAAGTTCTCTCTCGATTTGCTTTGTTTGTTTTGATCGTTTTTGTTGCTTTGGTGATTACTATGCACAAATTTTTATGTTTTCATTTTTTTGTGAAATTAATATTGCAAATTAATGACAATATAGAGCTTTTCACTAAACTTCTTTGAGTTTTACAAGACACAGGGTGTATTGTTACATGGATTTTGCAATTTTTTACTGATAAAAGTGTTTATTGACTATAGAAAAATTATGTTTTATGAGAGTTTTAATAAAACACGTCTACTCGCCTTGGAAATGTGAATTTATAATTGGGATTAAAAACGAATGTGAAAAGACCTGTTAGTAAATAACCTTGTGGCCGATGGGATTTATAGCAATCTTTTATTCAAGTTCAGAAAGAAAAGTTAAAATGTTTACCATAGAGTGTGTTGTACGTCTATTACTCCTCGAAATAATTATAACAACTTATAGAATGTGCTGTATACTTTTGTTATATTTGAAATTAAGAGTAAAATTAAAACTTATCATTTAATTGAGATAAAAATCTAATGAGAAAAGACAAGCATGAGAATAACTTCGGCATTCGTAGCAGTTGGAAATTCTTAGCAATGTATTTTTTATTTCTTTCATGTATTCTTATACAGACAAGTTACAATCTTCACCATGTATCGTGCCATACGTCTGTTACTTCTCGAAATTATTATAAAATTTTGCAGAGTGTGCAGCATACTTCGAGGAGAACATCGGATGGCAGGCGTATATAGATAGATAGAAAAGTATGGTGCCTGACGCTGTTTTATGGCCAAGCATGAAATCCAAGCGGACTACAAGCGAATATGATAAATGGCTTATATTTTTTAATGGGATTTGCCTAATGGTTCTGATCTCTTCATACGTTAAAAATAGTGTTCTGCATACTTTTAGGCTAACATGTAATAATTAGATATGACTTTGCCCAACTCCCGTATTTTTGTTATTTTGATGGGATTATTAACACACTTTAACCAAATAAAATTATTGTCCCCTTCGAGTTGATACTTTGAGGGCTTAACTACGATTTTTTTTAGAGGTTAGCAAATAACTCCTCCTTTAAGCCTCTATTATATTAATTATTTTAATTTGTTGAATTCCAATGCCATATCACCAATTTTGCTGATTTTCCCAATAAACAAAAAAACGAAAACTTCCTCAAGCTGTCAAAGAAAGTTAAGCGAATAAGAAGTTTGCAAAAAGAAGCCTCGCCGTCAAGACATTGAAAGACGTAAATGGAATTTTGTTAATTTAAGCACACTTTTGCTTTTTTCCAATTCATTTGATTTGCTAACAAAATCTTTACTTCCCTGATCGGCGGGGTTAGCAGCAATAGTGACAGTGTCATTTGCCTTTTTCACTCTTGGGGGATAGACAGCACACTCACACAAGAAAACACATAAAGGTAGCCAAAAAGGAAATAACATTAGTAGCAGTCATACCAATAGAAGGAGCAGAAGGTGGAGGAGAAACAAAACAGCAAATGTTTGTATTTTTTGTGCTTAAATTTGTTGTGTTGCTTTGTTTTTGTTATGTTGCTGTTTTTCTTTTTTTTTTCAGTACTTTTTTGTTGCTCATGGCCTGTCACAGAAATGTCAGCCTTCAGTAAGACAAGCATAAGCAAATCTTCTAGACTTAAGATATACTCATACACAATACACTGACTCTTGTATATATGTGGAAACCAAGAAAGAAAAATACAACGGACAGACAGATCCAAACATACAAACTGACACACTCTATAAATGAATTATTTAAGTCTTTAAATATGGAGAGCAAAAAATAAAGAAACAAACAAAGTGAAACAACAAACTGACAGTTGAAAGTATAAGAATTTTTTCCTTTAAGAAGTAACGCAAAAAGCCAAAAAACAAAAGCACCGTCATGAATGACACCCTGAAGAACAAGACGAAAGAAAAAAAGCAACAAAAACGTTTTCAACTGAAAACATGCAACAAAATATTTGTCAGTTTTGTTTCATGAAATGGTGCCAAGAATATTATAATTTCTTTCAACTATTTTGCCCCATTTGACATGTTTTTGTTTTTTTGTTATATATAATTTTGTTTGTTTGTTGTTGTTGTGTTTAGGATTTTGTAACACAAAGAATTTGACATATTTTGAGTAGGCTTTTTAAATGATCATGACAACGACGACGATGATGACAATAAATATGAGAAATACAAAAAATAAATATGAAATAATATTAAAAAGGGATTAGTTTTTTATTAAAACTGCCCGATATTATATGGGAAATGTGTGGGGGAAATTCTTGTAACATAAATCTTTTGAACATTATACTTTATGGAGAAATTTTGAATTAATGAATCATAATTTCAAATATTTTGAATTTTGTAGACATATTTTTGTTTACAAACAATTATATTTTCCATAGAGCATCAATAAAAATTTCCCTTAAAGATTAATTTTTGCAATTTTCAAGAATTTTTATTTTTTGAATTTTGAAAAAAAAAACACGCAAATAGTATAAAGTGAAAAATTATTTTGTGGATAATTATTTTACAAATAAATTCATATTTTTAAGTCTTACACATATACACATTTGTTTGTTAAACCGTTCATCACTTACGTATAAATCAGTCAATTAACTATCAGTAGTAGTCGTAACCCCGCCAGTATTTCTTCGTTCGCACTTTTAATAATCGAGAAAGAATGACTTTAAATAACATAGTTCAGTGGCTCATTTCAGAGAATGGTTCGTTTGCACAGATTGTTAGGGAACTACACCCCAATATTAAGATAAGGAATTGAGTGAAAAACTGGGGCAGAATTCGCTTTGAAATTAAAAAGCTATGTAGTTTTTCCATTAAGTTAGTCTTCAGGATATTAGTTCATTTTTTAAAGGGGCTTCGTTCCTTTCCATGAACCAAGTTGTTCCTTTAGGTTTTTTGTTTGTTAACCCGTTCGCCATTTCGGTATGGCTTAATCTACACGCAGAGAAAAAATATTGTTGGAACAATCATATTCTAAGAACAAAATAGTGTATTTTAAAATTCTTAAAATATGTATGATTGGCCCAACAATATATTTTGTGTCATCATGTTTCCTAATAAAAAATATATGGTTGAAACAACAATATATATTTTCAGATTTTTAAAATACACTATTTTGTTCTTAGAATATGATTGTTCCAACAATATGTCTTCTCGGTGTGTATCTGCAGCAGCCATTAGCAGAAGCTCTTTTAATAAACCACAAAGATCGACTTCAACTGACACAGTTCAGTCGCTCATTTCAGTGAATGATTTGATTGAACTATGTGCGGACATTATAACATAATAATCGCAGACGGGACAAGGGAGACCACTTGTTATACATAATTGTTATATTATACATCCGAAACTAAAATAAATAAAATTAATTTTTAACCAAGACAGCTGCTTAAGCATTTTCGAAACTGACTAAATGTCTAACATTTTCGTACTGTTTTTCCTGTTTCATTTGTATGCGTTTACATTAAATTATAATAATAATAATATTATTATTATTATCATTATTATTATTATTATTATTATTATTATTATTATTATTATTATTATTATTATTATTATTATTATTCAGTAATAAGTAGTACTATTATTATTTTTTTAAAGGTATGGCATACACAAACAATTTTAAAATGTATGTACGAATGAAACAATATGTACGAATGAAAAATATTAAAAAATGTAATTTTTTTAATTTTGCTTATGTAGCTTTTTAAACAAAATCAAATTTAACCATGACCTTCAATGTTAAAATTTTATATTTACCACCTTTTCCCTAAAATATTCAATAGACCTGTATATTTGTAAACCCAATAATAAAACAAACTTTTAATTACTTGTTACAAATATATAAAACAAAACCAAAAAAACTCTATCATCAACAAACTGTAACCAACCAACTCCAACTGTTCTGTTTTCGGTTACACAAAAGCTACAAATGTGTTAACCACAAACTCATTAGCCTCCATTGGTTGCACACTAATTTGATAATTATGTTAAGTATTGTGGTAAACCTACATTTAGCAACAAAATAAAGTTCAGTCGTGCACACACATACACTCTTCGGTATGTACATATTTCCATCAACTCTGTACCAGATCCTACAATATAAATTGTAATGTAAAAGTAATGTTCTCCTCTGAGTACACTAACAAACAAAAATATTTACATAGCCAACAACCATCAACATTACCACCAAGAGATAATCTGAGAGCGAGCGGAAGAGGCCACTAACAAATGTATGCCTAGTTGTTGTTAAGTTTTTGGCTAAGGCTCTTATATAGCACACGTCAATGTTAATTCAGTCAACAACAAAGGGGAAACAACATCTCCTACATCATGGCCCCAGCACCACCAGTCAACCGAGCAAACCAAGCAACTGGGCAAAAATCCCACCAGAAAAACCTACGAACCGAAAATCCATGGGGTATTTTAGATTTGTTTTTCATTTTTTATAAACATATAGGCAAATGGATACCCAAAGCTTAACTACCGGGTTTTTGGAGTACATAGTTGTTTTTTTTTTATTTTTTTGCCATGGTTGTAGTTGCTGTAAATGTTGCTAATGTTTAGTAGTAGGTTTTGTTTGGAGTTACACCATGTAGTTGGGCCTGGGAGGTCTTGCCGGGTTTTTTGGAGGACGCAACAATTTCTAGGCTGGCCAGCCAATGCCTTTGTGTATTCATGCAAGTGTGTCTTTGTGTGTGGTGGTTATGTCAACATTCATAAAATTTGTTTAGTTGGCAACATGATGAAGTGAAGTTAAATGAAATGTAATGTTGTGCTGTGTTGTAATGCGAATGTATGCCATACATGGTTTGGCCATAGCGAGTGAGTAGTCAGTTGGCCAGGCCAGTCTTTTGGCCATCTACATACGCCCATTAAAAAACAACATTAACATTAGTTGGCATACTAGTAATGTGTAATCTGTCTTAATGCAAAATTACGCTTATTAAATAAAATGTCAACCTTGTTTGGGTTTCTTTTGAAACAACAAATAGTAACGTGGGAATGTTTTTGTTTCGGTGTTTTCTTCCTACTCTGGAGGCCATAACAAGCTCAGGGGAAATAAATGGTTGTAACTTAATTAGCTTACTTTAAAATAGTACATGAAACAAGACAAGTGGTGTCGGACTGGTTTTACTAAATTTGGAAAATCCTGTGGAGAAATAAGGCCAGAATTCAATTGTGAAAAACAACTGGTGTAGAATTTGCTTTGAAATTGAAAAGCTAAAAATTCAAAGACCTTAAAGCTAAATATACATCACAACAATTACAATAATTTGGATAATGCATAAAACCAATGGAAAAGCTATGTTTTTCGCCCTGAAATATGTCTCGAAGATTTTAGTTCATTTATAGTTCTATCTAATGAACTAAATTGTTCCATTAGTTCTTTTGTTAATCCGTTTCAGTATGACTCAGTCATTCATCTATCAGTAGTAACCCGGTAGTATTTTATCGATCGCACTTTTAATAATCGAGACAGAACGACTTTAACTGACATAGTTCAGTGCCTCATTTCAGTGAATGGTTCGATTGAACAGATCGTTTGGAAACTACACCCCAATCCCTATATTAATTTAAGTTGAGGAATTGCATGAAGAACTGCTTCATTAATATGGAAATATTTTTAGGGACCGCATAAAGGCCGAGTTACATTAACGACTGGATTTTTTACTTTAGTAATCTCTGGAAAAAAATTAAACTGGCGATGCAAATTCGAACTAGGCTACCCTTTGTCTTTTATTCTTTTACCAGAAGAAAGTCAGCCGCTAAATTTGGTGATTATGAGTTTGGTTTTGCGCCATTATTGATTTTGACACCAAATTCTATCACATTTCACTGTTACATACATACGAGAATACAAAAGAGGGAGGGTTTTTGTCATGTTGTCACCGACATACACTTCAAAACTAAAAGAAATGTTGGCTGTTTTGAAATCTATACTAACTGTACGATAATTTCAAAAGAGAAAGAAAGTAATAGCTGACGTTACAAGGATGTCAATAGAGAAAAAAACATCCCTAACTTAGTTACACATGTGGAGATGTATGTCATAGGTAATGATATGGCAAAATACATTAGTTAGCTGATTTTTTGTGGTATATTAGAGTAGCTTAGTTTAGGAAACATTTCATTTCAAATGTATAAAAGAAACTCACAATGACTCTGAGCGGTTTAAAACTCGTTGGATATATGATGAAGTCCTGCAAAATGCAATTCTATATGCATATGAAATTCTAAGTAGATGAGCGACTGGCGCAATCACAAATGTAAAGAATCCGTTGAAGCTAGGACTTTGAAATTTTGCAAGCATGTCATTAGTAATGCTGGGCATGATAACCCTGAGCAGCTTAAACATCTCTAAATACCTGATGCTGTCCTGCAAATATTTAGTATATAAAATTCTAAGTAAAGACGCAACAACTGAAGGTACTTAATATCTTACGTTAGTTTGTATGATGTTACTTATACATTTTTGAACTAGGACAGTGAACTAGTTCGTTCACTTGCCCAACTCTAGCGCTCAGGGTATGACCTGTTTAAACACCTTTGAATATTAATAGAGCGGAGGTGTGAAACAAAACGGTCTTTGGGAGGTAAAGAAAAATGAAAATAGATTCTCGTAGAGATCCCATATGTAAATTTAACATTGTTGAGAGCATGCTTTTAGGCGGAATAATTTCTGAAATTTAATATAGGCTTACGACTGTACAAAATGTAAAACTTCAATATGAACTATGTATATTTAAGTTGTAGAACTGGATATCCGAATGATTATAAACTAGGGGAAGAAAGCGAGGCGGCTGTGCTAGCTTCTATACAATTATTTTTTATATCTGCTCTGTTCCAGAACCTAAAAGATCTACAATTTATGGAATTTTGAAATTTTTTTACTTTATAAATATGCCAAATATTCAAATATAGCAGGTTCTTTGCAGGTTCTGGTATAGTGCAGAAGGAGGAATTGGTCGGGTAGCACTTTTTGATATTGAAGAAGTCTTCACTTATGTTGTCTTTATGGGACGTCCATGAAAAATATTTTACTAAAGCCACCCTAATACTATTTTGAATATATCAAACTAAGTTTGATACGAATTATTTTTTAACTTCGATTTACTTATGAACGTTTTATCAGACATTCTGTTGTGTTGGTTTTTCATTGAGTTTGTTGTTGTTTGTCGTCTTCAAGTTCTTAGTTTTTATGCTGATGTTATTTGTTTTTGCGTTGTGTTTTTTTTCAACATTTTCATTAAAGGAACTAAACTTTTATCAAAACTTCTCCTCCCTCCATCAACATAAAGTTTTCTTTCTTTTTTTCTGTGATGTGTGCAGAAAATAAGTTTTTCACACTTCTTTTATTTGTGAAGAGAAAAGAAACAAAATAAAGTGGGGGAGGATGACCCTTGAATGACAAAGAAATGTATTTTTAAGTGGAAATTTTGGATGTTATGGCTGTCTATCGTTTGAAGAGCTAAAGTAGAAATGTGAAACTAAACTAAAAATATAGTTTGGGGTTCAGGGTAAGTTATGGAACTCGAAAGTTTTTTTTAATAAAAAAATAGAATATAATTGAATTTAAATATAATTATTATCAAGGTACATTTATAGAAGGTAGAAGTGACAATCAGCTGTATTCTTAAGGCCTGCGTACATAAGCTGCTCAGCCTGATTGCCTTGCTTTCCTGCTTTATTTTAAACATAATAAAAATAAAAGAATAAAGAAGGCCGAGGAAATTTCGAACTGGGTTGCCCTTTTCTTTTTTATTCTTTTATCAGAAGTAAGCAAGGTAAGCAGGCAAGGCAGCTTATGCACGCAGGCCTTTTTTGGTAAATTTAGTTTTCAAAATGCAATAGGGTCTACTCATGAAATTTGAAACTTCGAAATTTGCCTCCATAAAATACTGTTTTCTTCCTAAACTTGTAGTAAAAATTACCTATGACAGTTCTAAATTCTTTATATTTACATTGTCATTCAAATTTGTTCTATTTTGGAGGATTTTCAAAATGTATTTATGTTTTTCCTGAGGACATTTTTGGAACGACCCTATTATTCAATATTTTCTTTGACAATTAATTTTCAATACCAACAATGTTGTTTTTGTAAATTTTTTAGTTGTTGTAATTCATGCACATACCTTCTATAAATTTACCTTGCATATTATATTATAATATCATAATTTTATTTTTTAATATGGATTGAATAAATGTGGATGTTTTTAAAAGAGAATATCGGAGTAATTATCATTTTTTATATTATATTTTTTATTTGAAATTTTGCCAGTAAGGAAGAAACCCATTTTAATGTTAATTTTTATTAATCAGTTTCTTGAATATTATGGACATTTTAAGACTTCAATTTAGCTATGATTACTCATTGAACTTTGTATAATTTTTAAAAACTAAAATAGAAAAATTGTGATTTGAAAAAAATTGTTTCAGTGAAGATTAATAAATATTAATTTGTGTTATAATAATTTTAAGAAGACAATTAGATATTGTTTTTTTCTATTCAACGGAAGAGACCCTAGTCCTAGTCCTTTTCTCACACACAAAATAATGTTTTACATAAGAATTAACATCACACTTCAGACATGCACACAGAATTAATATCATTTTATTGCAAAAATGTGTCATTTAATTGTAACTAATTTTATTAATTTAAAATACACTTTATTCTCATTACATTACCTTATCTTTGGAGTATCAAAAGGGAAGAGTCATACGAATGCCACAAACAAAAACAAGACGACATGAAAACTTTTATTGCAGCTATTTAAAAATTACACTCAAATTAACAAAAAAAAATTGTAAGACAGAAAAGTTTGCGTTTGTTTAAACAAAAACAAAAAATTTAATTACATGTACGTGTTAATTTAATGACTTCATTAACTTGACTCTTCTGACTGGCTGAAGTGTTTACGAGCGGCAATGTTAAGATATGATTTACGTATAGATAACTGGATGAAATGGTTGGAGATATATGATGGCTAAGCAATAAAACCAGGTTAATTACCAAATGCCAACAACATTTTTGTTGTTATTGCTTTTGCCATAGGGCATGACCACCACCGACCTATCGGTTGGTTCAAAAAGATGATGACACTCAGCTTAAGTAACACATTAAATTTGTTTAATAGCCATTTAGAACAATTCGTGTGGATGTTGCAATAAAACAAAAACAATTTGAATGTCTACTGCGAATTGACCTTGCTCTATTTTTGGTCGATATAAAATAAAGTGCACCTTGTTTTTATGACTTTTACCTTGACTGATGCAATTCTATGCAATTGCCCATGAGAAGAATAACAAACTTTCTCCTTGTACGCACAAGTTAACCTGCTGGGCGAGAAACAGCGGCAGCATTTGGGATGGATTAATAAACACACAAGGCTAATATACCCTCTAAGCCATTGTTAATGAAATGTTAAACATCTTGTTGACTGTTGTTGCCGCAGCACCACAAAGAGAAAACAAGGCAAATTGAATCCTAGTGCTAGCAGGTTCAGCAGGTTTTTCTTTCTTTGGCCAAGAACAATAGAAAAACTAAGGCACAACGTGCTGCACACTGATGTCACAGCTGTTGTGCTTGTTACTTTTCTAGTGATGTCCCTTTTGTTGGGTAACCATTATGCAATAGTTTAGTTTTGTTTCTGGCGAAATAATGAACAACGCATATTTCGATACAATCGAGACAATAGACAATTACCAATACAGCTAATTTGCATATCTTTGATTTTTAAGCGTAACTACAAGAAGCTATCCTTGAAGCTAGGGAAACAAGATTTAGAGGGGATTTGACCTCAGTTTGAAAATTTTTGAATTATTAGAAAAAATCATAAAGAAAGAAGGTCGGAAATGTTAATGTTATTGCCTTCAATTTTAAACGATATTGCGACAGAATTTATATGAGATTTTTTTTCAATTACAAAATGAGTCTTACATATGTGAGACATATGTAGAAAACTTGAGAATAATGATCTTTGGAGTTTCAAGATCACAATTTATTTAAACCCAAAAAATCTTCCATTTATTCTGTTTGTCCAATTTACAAATTCCAAGATTTCTCTCTTATACTTACATAAACAAATTATCGAACTAATTTCATGGCTCACTTCATTGCAAATATTTACCTGGAAAATAAAGAAAGAAAAAAAAAAGAAAAACAGTTAGTTAATGAAATGTCACTTACATTAATCTATAATTAACATGGCGGCGTACAAATAACAATAATTGAATTAATCATCCCTTACTACAAACACATCCTAACCAACCCCATACAAATAAATACTCCACAATAGTTAAAATGTCACCCACATTTGCTACGTTTTTGTGTACCACCCATTTCAACTTGTTATTTCCAATTAACTTTTAGTTAATTAATTTCTTTCCCAAAAACCAAGAAAAAAATCATTTGGTATTTTCTTGGCGATTAACAATATTGGACACGTAAACATACATCACACACAGCAAGCAAAGTTCAATTGCAATTAACGCCGTTGTTATTATTTTTTTTTCTTCTTCTGTATTTTATTTCCTTGGAAAATTAACCATAAAAAGGTGTTACACTATACACGAACAAAAAAACCGTAAGTGTATGTGAAACATTAATTAATATGTGCATACATAAATGGCACAAAAAAACTGATCAAGAATATGAGGGAAACATATTTTCAAAATTGCTTAATTACTAAAGGCATTTAAGGTTTTTTGTTTTGGATCATTGGCAATTTTCGTTAAATTTTAAACGACTAAAGGTTACCCTATTTAGCTTAGTTTTATGGAAAATAAAAATCAAAGAGGAAAAGTAAGATGATAGCGATGCCGCCCCACAGCCGATATGACTGATGAGCCTCTATCAAAGGCGAAGCGTGTCACATTGTGGTGGTTGTTTCAAAAATCATCGGTCACTAAGCTCGACTCCAACGAGAAATTAATTAGATTTAATATTAAAACTGATCATCGCCGCCCTAATACGAAAAATTTTAAATAAAAATAAAAATCAAATGATTTGGTGGTTAAAATAGGTTCCTGGTGCATACTTTTAGGCAAGAATCTCCGAATGTTGGGAAGGTTTCGTTTTTAAGTTATCGAGATTATCGGCTAATTAAAAACAAAAGATTGAAAATCTTAAAAAAATGTTTTGGTTAAACCATCGTCTAGCTTAAAATGTAAATAAATAAAGAATTGAAGTTTACATTTCAAGTCAGCTGATGAGAGTTGGTGAGTTTATTTTGGTTCATTGGTGATTTTGTTGAATTTAAAACGACTAAGGGTCGTTTGATAGAAAATTGTTTTGATAGAAAATAAGTTTTGCCATAGGATCATATGATTTGGAGGTTTAAAGAGGATCTTGCTGCATACTTTTAGGAAATAATCTCAAAGTGTTGGGAAGATGAAGATTTAAAATTATCGACTTTTAAAGTTAATTCAAAACTAAAGACTGGAACTTTTAAGACGAAATGTTTCGCTGAAATCATCGGCCGCCTTGAAATATAAAGAAATTAAGGAGCCATGATTGAATAATTTCGCCGATTCTTTACATTTCAAATCAGCTGATTAGAATTGTTAGTTCAAGAACAAACTAGTTAAATTAAGCGATTCAATGAAAGGATTAGTAGAGGTTATTGGATATAGTTCATTTTGTTGACTGAACTATGATCAGTGGACGACGATTCAATCACTTTATCTAGTTCATGACTTTATTCCCATGAATCCTGAGTAATGCCATCTTAAATGTAATAAAATGATAAATATAAACGTTCAATTTCTTCATACAGATAAGAAAAATAACTTCTTCTATACAGAAAATTATCTAATGATTTTAAGTTTAAGAAAGGATCCCGGATCCTAAGTGTCGATCTTATGTCATGGAAATTCAATCGTTATTAAAAACTGAATACTGAGACCCATATATTATTTGGTATAAGTTATCAACTATCTTGAAACGTTAATTAGTGTCTTCAGTTTAAGTTATTTATGGTGAAAAAATAAAGAACAGCAGAGACAAACGCGAACTAGCCATAAACGACTTAAGCAACAATGTCACGCTGCTTATGAACAAATGCCTTCATAGAAAATTACTGTCATAATTGAGTAATTCCTCCGTTTTCCTTTAGTCGTCTTCAAGTCAGGTGATTCGAGTTGTTTAGTTCAGGAACGTTCAACTGAACTATCCTTTGGAAAGAGCGGTCGAGTTCACAGATCTATGATCAATGAACGACTGATTTAATCAATCAATCTAGTTCAGCATTGCATTTAAGAGACGCCGTAGTAAATATTCTGAATCAACAAATGAAAGCGAAATAAAAACGTGCCATTTCTTGATAAATGTAAGAAAAAATAAAATAACCGTACTGTCAATTTCTTCCTTTTTAGTTCGAACAGACATTATGAAAAATACAAATAATCTCATTTTGTTAATAATAAATCGAGTCTGAAGGGAACTTGTCAATTTCTAACTAGATTAACGAACTAGTTCACTTAGCTATCAAGAGAGCGCATTGAAATGAAGTATATTGTATAACTCTGCAGCAGACGATTAACGGAAGAAAGTAATCGCCTTATATGGTCCTACCTTTAAAGATTAATAGAGTTGTGTCGTTCATGAAGGAAAGAATTCAAATGGACGATTCCGTGAAATGAACGTACGGAACTATATCCAGCTTAATCGATTCGGTATCATGTGTTTCTTTTGATGAGTTAATAAAATTAGCAAATTTTTTGGTTTGGAAAAACGAGTGATACATATTTTATTAAACCATGATGTACCGTAGGATTTCTTCTTAAGCGAACAGTTGAACTAGCCACCCAATTAAGAACTTGATTAAGGAACTAGTTCAGTCAAAAGAGCATAGCTCTCCACATAGTCATTCAAATGAAGTATTTTATGTAACTCTGCAGCTGATTATGAGCGGACGAAAGCAATATATGATACTGCCTTAAAAGGTTATTAGAGTTGTGACGTTCATGAAGGAACTAGTTCAATGGAAAAATTCCGTAAAAATAAAGAATAGAACCATATCCAGCTCATTCGATGATATCGTGTGTTTCTTTTGATGAGTTGATAAAATTAGCAATTTTTTTTGTGAAAAAAGTTATACAGATTTTTATTAAACCATGACCCATTGTAGGGCATATTCTTCCTGAACACCAACATTACCGACCAATATGCCACATAAATGTTATTTTTATGGACATGTCCTTAGCTTACAAGACGACCTTAGCAAGTCTGATGTCATGAATGATGTTAAAATTGTCTGCAAAAAAAAAAAAAAACGAAAAGACACATCCCTACCTTCTACAGACCCAATAAAAATAATACCGTCATAAGGACGGAGTAAGTGTAAACTATCATTTTGATATTGAATTGAAATGAAATATTCATTATCACCTTAAAGAATTTCTAAAGATTTTTTGTGTTTATGCTATGGCCACGAGTGCACACCTCTCTCTCAGGCGACAATGAGAAGAGGCAACAGACAAGAAGACATCATCGTCTCGATTAAAAAGGAAGGTAGAAAAAAAATCAGAGACTCTATTGATCGAAAGCTAAAGCGACAATGCCACCAGAACTTGTTCAAGTTGCATGGCTGACGATGGCAAAGGACAAGTCTTGATGATGATGCAACAAAAAAACTGATACATGTTGCGGTGCCGCTGATGTTATTGCGTTAATGCACGTCTGCTTTGCTTGTTCCCAAGGAATGTTCATCCGTTCGTTCGTCCAGGCCAGACCCTTTAATGGCAAAGGAACGCTTGGGCTAATTATCACAATTATTGGTTAAATTTACAAATTGATATGAAATTGATTAGAGTGTTTGTGTGTTGTCAAGGAGAAGAGATGTGTTATGTTTAGATGTTTGGTTTTGGAAAAATATTGTTGCTGAATACCAAACAAAGTGTATGATTGAACTTGTTTGCAGAGATTATTTATAAGTTTGAGTTATGGACAAACAAACCAAAAAATAAGGTGAGAATAACAGATTTTTCAATTAAGACCGCTTTCGTAACCGCTATGCATGTTGTATGGCGGTGAATCCAAGTGTGGTAATACCATTTAACACTTTTTGGATAGAAATCGGAAAGTTGAGTTAAGGCTTAATAAAAAAATAAATAAATAAAATATGATCCTGGTGCATACTTTTAGGCAAAAATCTAAGATTGTTTGAAAGATATGGATTTGAAGTTATCGGGGTTCAAAGTTAATTCAAAATTAAATGCTGAGGCAGAAGTTACGACTTCCCTAAAAAAATTAAAAATCGAAGCATAATGGTGCATAATTTTTAGCAAAAATCTGAGATAGTTTAAAAGGTGTCGATTTTATGTTATCGGGGTTGGATTAATTAAAAACTTAAAATCTCTTGTTTTCCCATGAGTGGTGGGCGCTACACCTAAAAGTCCATATTACCCACATTTTTTTAAATAATCTAATTAAAATAGTTTTTTACAAAAGAACTAAATACCGTTCTTGTTACAGAAGCTAAGATTTCCTTTTAAAGAAAAAAACTCTTTTTAATAACTTAATCTCCAAGCAAAATCCAACATTTCCCACATCAGCTCCAAGTGCCAAGACACCCAACAAGTCGGTTGAAACAAATATCTCACCAGCAATGTATTTAAAGGCAACCACAATTGATTGTCAGTTTTATATCTGGACATTATGTTAATGGTTTTGACATTAAAAATGCGCATTTATTGATTAAAAAACGAATCAAAGAGTCTTTCGCATAAACTCTTGGACATTTATAACTTTATATGGTTGATGGCTGGCTGCTATTATTATTATTATGGCACAACTCACAAGCGTGTTTACAGAAGAAATACGAACGACTTCAGCAGAGTTGCTGCTGGCCAGAAGCTATGAAATGAATACATATTTGATTTAATGAATCATTTTAAAATGCAACAATTTAAATTAGATCATTTTGATATAGACGTGGTGGAAAAGGTATGCCGTGCTAGTAGCGAATATTATTCTAAATAAATGTATTTTATTTTATTTGAAAAGGATTTTGTAGAGAGAAGGTAATGCGTTAAATGAGAAACCTTTGTAGAACAGGAAATGAAAGTGATTTGATATTTCAAGCTCAATAATAAGTTCTAAAAGTTATTAGTGAGCGTGCTATGGTTTAAGTGGAGAACAAAAATATGCCTGGAGCCCAAGATGAATATTTATATATTAAATATTTAAATTTATTAAAACAATAAATGTATTTTTATATATTTTTTGTTTAGGAGGGTTGGCGTTTTTTATTTAGGATGACGACTTAAAACAACGACTATGGGATTAAGTCTGACTATTTTGAAAAGCAAAATATTTTTTGTTTATATAAAAGTAAATGATAATTAAATAATGATTATTTTTATATTTTTAATTTAATATTTCTTACTTTTTAAACTTTTATAATAAATAAATTATAAATTTTTTGCAAATGAAAAAGGGAAAATAAACATTAAAATGATGTTTGCCCTAACAGTTACAATTTTAAATAATTATGTATATATAACTTATTTTTTAGCATTGTTTTTTGTTAATTTAATAATTTGATTGTTAAAATAGGAAGAAAATTTTAAAGCAATGTAAATAAAAAAAATACATTAATTACAATTTATTAATACTTATAACGGTAAAGTTATTAACTTACCAAAAAATAATAAAAATATTATTAAATCAAAACATAAGTAAAATATAAATATAATAATAAAAAAATATAATAACATTTTTTATTTTAATAATTTTTACATTTTTCATAAAAAAAAAATTATAATTATATATGTATAATTATAATAAGAACATTGGTGGCGCTTTGTACTGGGATAGCAGTTACAATTTTGTTTTCTTTGTTTTTTTTTCAAAATAGTCTGGCTTAATCCCATTAAAAATATTAAAACAACAACGATGGGATTAAGTCAGGCTATTAAAAAAAGCAAAATCATAATTATAATTTCTTGTTAGTTTAACATTATTGTTATAAATATAAAAAAGTGTATCCCTTTAAAAATATATAGTTATAATTTAATTGTAATTGTTATACTAATTAAATATTTTTATTTTCATAACTTTTACATTTGTATAAAAAATAAATCATAACAAAATTAATATAAAATAAAATAAAAAAATTATAATGTTTGTTATTTTAATAATAACTTTATTGTTATAAATATACAAAATTGTAACCCTTTATGTAATTATAATTAAATTATAATAAGATATATTTTTAAACTAAATATCATGAAGCCTTGTTTTGAGGTGCCCTGTTGAAAATGATTAATTTACATACTACATACTAATTAATTCTGGTTTCCAATTTCCTTCCCATTAATCATTTTCAACAGGGCATATATATATTATATATGGGTATATTTTATTATATTTAGAACAGTAAAGTTGTTATTAAAGTTAAAATAATAAATTTTTAAAAATATTAAATAAATAATATAAATAAAATAATATAAAAAATAAATATAATTAAAATTTGTTTTTAATTTTTATTTTAAAAATAAATCTATTTTCATATTTTTTAAATGATTTGTATTTATACATACATAGTTATATTTTTTTATTTAATATTTTAGTTTAATGTAATGTTTAATGTATTTAATAACTTTATTGCTACAAATATAAAAAGTGTACCCTCTACAAATATATAATTATAATTAAATAATTAATTAGCAAACTAGTTTATTTTTTATTTAATATTTTTGTTTCTTATAATTGTAATAACAACTTTATTTTCACAAATATAACAAACGTACCCTCTACAAAACTTTAAATATAATTAAATTAATTAATTAATTAGAAACAATATTTTTTAAAACTACTGAAATATTTTGAAGCATTTTTTTGGAGCGTCTAGTTGAATTATATTTAATAATTCGAAAAAAAATAGTAAAATTAGAAATAAAAATGAATTAATGTGCAAAATAAAAAATAATAAATTTATATAAATGGAAAAATTTAGTTATTATATTAAAAATGAATTATAATTTTATTATTATATAATTTTATTATTATATATTATATATATATCATTATTAATTATAATTTTATTATTATATAAAACATAGTAATTAATAAAATATTTTTAAATTTGATACATTTTTATTAATAATTTTTTATATAATATTAAAATAAATAAATATTTTTTTAAATTTGATATATTTTTATTTCGAATTTTTTATAAAATATATAATTTAGGAGTATTTATACAATTTATTTTTTAATATAATAAATTATAATTTAAAATATATTAAATTAAAAATATATAAGTTATATTAATGACAATTATAATTGTAAAAAATACATTTTTAATATAATAAACTGTTTATTTTTTAAACTGAACAATTTATATTTTTATTAATTAAAACATTGTATAATAAATTATAATCAAAAAAATATATTATTAATAATAATAACAATAATTTATTATATATTATAATTGTAAATTAATAATTTTACATTTTTTATTTTATTTTTATAAATGTAATATTTTGTTTTTGTGATAAATTAAAACAAATATTGCACCCCTTTCGCAAATTAAGTAATTTTGATTTTCAATATTCCCTTCTTCTTTCTCCCTATTAAGTGAAAAACATTTTTCAATTAAGCCATTAATTTCATTTCATTTCAAAGAATCAATTTTAATTTAAAGCTATTGCGATGCGAACCACAACACATCCATACCACCACTCAACATCCAGTCATCATCATCATCGTAGTTGTCCGCCGCCACATTGAGAATTCAGAGAAAATGTTTTCATTTATTTGTGTGTGTCCAAACCATAAGTGGTTTAAGCTTATGAGACATTATCATCATATTTTTGATGTCACTTTGAATTCACCCTGGGTTTTTCGGTTTGGCTTTCTGGAAAGAGCAATGACAGTACTATATCGGCAACACCAACAACAATAAGCTTTATTGTCAACAACCTTTAAAGAGAGCACAGGCAGACACACAGACAAATGCATAACAAAGAAAATTATCATCAACAAATTTGTTAACATATATATTTATTTAATATCACGGCAAGTGAATTCACTGAACCAACAATTGAACCTTAAAGACCTAACAAACGCTGATCGAAAGTGGAAAAGATTTGGAATTTTGTTATAATAGAGTGATAACATAAGCAATAATATTTTGTGCTCTATATCGACGCCTCCAAACAATAGTATGCTAAGTCGACTTAGCATGTTTTCAAGTTCTTTACATTTTTATATTTAACGTCCTTTAGCTTAAATCCTGTCAAATTTTGGTAATGATCGGACAATCCGAACAGAAGTTATAAACAAATATTTACTTAGCATAGTACTGAAGGTCAAAGAAATTTCCAAACTTTTAGAGCTTGTCCTGCAAAACTCGCTTTTCAGAATTAGCAAACAATTATTTGGAGGTATCGAACGTCCTTTAAATTAAATTCTGTCTAATTTTGGTAATGATCGGTCAATCCGAACAGAAGTTATAAACAAATATTGACATAGCATAGTACTGAAGTTCAAAAAAATGTCCAAACTTTGAGAGCTTCTCCTGCAAAACTCACTTTTTAGACTTAGCATACTATTATTTGGAGGTGTCGATATATTCTATGGCATATGTGGGTACCTTCTTCGATAACGTAGATCCTTATCCACAAAAACAGTTTCGATTTGAATGAATTTATTTTTATTTACTTTTCGATTATTAAAACACATGATGTTGGGAAAACATATCATTGATATATATTAGTACAGAATCGCATCCTAAAAGTATGCAATATACATGATTTAATGGACACCCTCCATAAAAAATGTTTGTGAGTTCAAGAAAATGTGTCTTTGCCTCTTCATCTTCGATGACATATGTATATATGAATGTATGTTCCATTTTTTATTTATTTTTTGTTTTGAAACTTCACAAGAATTATTATGTGTTGAAAGGGTTAAAATTGACCAAATAACCTTTAACAAAAGTTATTTATAAACTTCCTTATGCTAAGTGAATTGCAAATGTTGATGACGATGATGATAAAGTCAATGACGAAAGTCCAGAAAAAAACATTCAACAACTGCTTATGCGCGCACAGTTGGCGGCAAAAATGTAAAAAACAACAACAGACAGCAGCCCAAGAAGAAGCACCAATTTCAAATATGGCCAAAATCCATACATAAATAAAGTGAAGGTTTCCCTTTTTTCAAACATACTTACATACATATGCACACATCTCTGGAAGACCCAAGGAGCCTTGTGCCATTGAATATCATTGCTAAAACTAACTGATGTTTCAGCAGCCGGTTTAATATCAAATAAAAAACACAACAATAACATTGACATTAATGTAGTCCAAAAAGTCACCAGGAAGATCCAGGGAAACCAACAACAACAAAAAACGTGGACATTCTTTAGATAATAATAAAAATAAATAAATGAGAAAAAAGCGAAAGAGTTGTTATAAAAAACATAACAAGAAAAAGAAGAAGGGCAAATGCTACAATTCCAAAGAGAAAGAAGTAATAAAAACAAGAACCAAAAACAAAAAATGTTGAAAGCGCGCAAGCGCACATGTTTGCTTTGTCTCATTTTGTATTCTATAGAATAAAACAATAGGAATCCCCTTTTGGCAGACGTGTTTTTTGCTGTTGCCGGTACTGCTGTTGTTATTATTACCGCTGGCTGTCTGGCTGTAAGTTTGTTGCATAGCATGTGTTTCAGGTGATTGTTGTTGGTTTTAAGGGGTTTTTGTTACAACTAAAATTAACATATGTACGTTGAACATTGTGATATTAAGTTGCTATTGCCGCCGTCGCCATTGACTCATGTGTTCAATGTGTTTTGTTGCATTCATCTATAGTACAAGTTAACAAGTTAATACGCTTGACTATTTGTTCGCTTACAAATAAGGATTAAAGACCAACCACAACCGGCAACAATGACAAAACAACTAGCACACAGCACATTGATTATAGCAATTAATAAAAATTGTGGTCATTTTGAAAATTTTTGGGGGAGGAATTTTTTTCTGGTAAAATGAAGCTCAATTTGCACGCTAGGAGAAATATGGTCCCTCTTGTACTTTGGACGATTCTTTCTACAGTAAACGTAAAAAGTCAACAATGCTCAGAAACTTATAAAGTTTATATTTCATAAAGCGAATGAAAGGCTAATAGAAAGCTCTATAATTTTTGGAAAACTAATATAGATCAATGCTGTGGGTCCAAGCTTTTTAAAAAGCTATAAAGTCATTACAAAGTTCATGAAACGTATGTAGTTTTTACAAATATTAGAAAACAAGATGTTTAGTAAGCTAAGAAAAAAATATGGTGTCCATTCCTCTAAGGAAGCTTCCAGTATTCTTATAAGGCTAATAGAAAGCTTATGGGGAATTGGAAAGCCATGGGCATATTCATGCTTCATGCAAATTCTGCAGAGCTTTTTATAAAGTTTAAAATTAATATCCAAGCTTTTATATAAGACTATCAGAAAGCTCATGAGGAATGTGCACTTTTTTGGAAAGCTAAGGCAGATCAATGCTATGGGCATACTTATGCTTCATGGGAATTTTGTAGGGATTTATATGAAGTGCTTTTTAGAATGTTTATAAGTGTTACCCATACTTCTAGTAAAGTAAATGGAGATATCCACATCGTTTTATAAATGGAGAATGTACCACTTTACTTAGAATGCTTTAAACGCTACCCATGCTTCTTGGAAAGCTTTTTGAACCATTCTCACTTCCAAAAACGCTTCTAGACATATCCACGCTTTTTCAAAAAATCTTTAAGCGATATCCACGCTCCTTAAAAAGTCTTTAAAGGTTATCGAAGATTCTTTGAAAGCTAATGGAGGTAGACGCACGTTTTAGAAAGCTTATAGAGGTATAGTGCGATATAACAACGCTTCATATAAATCGTATGGGGTACATTTATGTTACCTAAAAAGCTATACACGCTTCTTTGAAAGCTTTTCGAGCCATTCACACTTCTTAGAAAGCTATTTAAAAAAATATTAGATGTATCCTCGCTTCTTAAAAAGAAAATAGAAGCCTCATAAGGTAATTCAAGCTTCGTGAAAGCTTTTAAGGTGGATACCCCTTTAAAAATAAGAACTCAATGAAAATATAGCTTAATCCAAGCTTTTTAAGGGATATCCAATATCTTACAAAGTTAATAGATATAAGCGAACATATTGAAAGCATTATGAAGATATAAACGCTACTTAGGAAAGAGAATGGCTCTCTCCAAGCTTTTGACAATGACTAGAAGCGCTATGCACATTTCTTATCAAAGGTATATAGCATTTGGATTTGTCATTAAAATCATATAAAGCTTACAAAGAACGTCTAGCAACATTTTCGTTCTTGTTTGAAAAGCTTGTTAGAAAGGAAATCGGTAATCCACGCTTCTTAGGATGCTCTTAGAGAACTTTAATCATTCACGATGTTTCAAAAGCTAATAAGCATTTCAGAAACCGTATAAATATTTAAAACGTTCCTTTATTAAGTTCTATTGCATTTCTAAGAAAGCTTTAAAAGTTTATTTACATCCCTTATGTATGAATTTCATGAAGGTTGTAGATGTTCACAAGGTTCTATTAGAGGTTTTATCGGTCATCTACGCTTTAACAGCTACATTTATGTTATTCACTCGTCTGTTAAAACGTCATGCATGTTGCAAAAAAGCTTATACCAGTGAATCAAGTGTCTCTACTTGTCATAGGTATGTCACTTTCCTACACAGTTTTTAAAGCCTTTATACGCTTGCTAAAAAGTTGAATGCAGATTACTAACGTCTTGTAAAAACATACGAGATTATCTACACCCGTGACTCTACTAAAGGTTATATGTTACCCAAATTTAGTTTAGATCATATATTGGTTATTTAAGCGTTTTACAAACCTTTCATAGGTTACCGACTAGTCTTGGGCATCAATTTGACTAACCGTATCGAACTTTGTGGTTCCCTTTCTGAGAAGGAACTAGTCCCTCAATCTAATTTCTTCAAAAGAACGAATGAATAAACGTTCATGTGTCAGCGGAGATGAACGAAAGGAACTAGATGAACAAAAGCGCCTGATCGTTCTTTTATCGGAATAGTTCTTTCGAACTTGTTCATTCTAGAACTACACAACTCAATTACAGACTCTACTTCGTTCAATTGTCATCATAGATGGTACGAAAGTAACCAGATGAACGAAAGAGCCGAATATAGTTTTGATCGTTCTTTTATCGGAATAATTCCTTTGAACTAGTTCGTTCCGGAACAATTATATTACCGACTCTTCTAAGCGCACATTAATACATTATTCATGTTTCATGCAGTGTTCGAAAATAAACACTATGGTATCGTACCGTACCGTTCTGTACCGTACCAAGGTGGATAGGTACACTACGATAGTGTACCGCTCCAGAACACAAACACTAAAATATATTTTAGTGATACTGTACCGGAACACAACGATAATCGTAGTGTACCGCATGCCGGAGCACTAAAAATCGTAGTGCTCCGACAGCGGAGGACTAAAAATCGTAGTGTTCCGACTGCGGAGCACTAAAAACTTTAGTGTTCCGACTGCCAGAGCACTAAAAATCGTAGTGCTACGACTGCGGAACACTAAAAATTTTAGTGCTCCGACTGCGGGCACTAAAAATTTTAGTGTTCCGACTGCCGGATCACTAAAAATCATAGTGCATCACGTGTTGGAACACTAAAAAATAATAGAGGTATTATGTTTGTTATGTTTTCTTAGGAAAATTAAATATTTGTTTAAATTTGATCAAATAAAAGTTAAGATAAACTGTTACATCCATGTATGTTTAAATTAGTTAAACACATTAGTTTTTGTGGAATGAAGCACAAAGATCGTCGTGCCGGAGCACTAAAAATCGTTTTGTACCACGTTTTGAAACTATAAGGTAATGAACCATACATGAATTTATTATGATTTCTGAGGAAATTAAATATTTTATATACATATATTTTTTAATAAATAAAAATTAAAAGAAAATGTGAAAAGCATCTTATTTGGTTTTTGGACAATGGAGCACTAAAAATCGTAGCGTTTGTCTGCGGAACACTAAAAATCGTAGTGTTCCGACTGCGGAGCACTACTATTTTTAGTGTTCCGACTGCGGAGCACTACGATTTTTAGTGTTCCGACTGCGGAGCACTACGATTTTTAGTGCTCCGACTGCGGAGTACTACGATTTTTAGTGTTCCGACTGCGGTACCCAACGTTTTTAGTGTACCAAAATGTGGTACACTACGTTTATCGTTGTGCTCCGGAACAGTATCACTAAAATATTTTTTAGTGTTTGTGTTCCGGAACACTAACGCTAAAAATATTTTAGTGATACTGTACTCGGAGCGGTACACTACGTTAGTGTACTGTTTATTTTCGAACTCTGGTTTCATGGAATGTTTATAACTAGGGTTTCGGATAGTTTTTTTATATGAACTAGTTCGAGAGATTGAGATCTTTGGTTCATGTGTCATCGGAGATAAACAGAAGGGACCAGATGAACTAAAGTAACTAGATAAACGAAAAGCCAAACATAGTTCCAATCGTTATTTCTCACTACAAAGCTCCATTATCGATTTTTCAAAGCGAACATTAAGACATTATCCGTGTTACATAAAATGATTACGGCTTAAGAAAATTTGTATAAGACACAGAGGCTGCTATGAAATATTATTATGTTTTTTTTAAGATATTACTGGTTTATACGTTCCTTAGAATTCTTATCCATTCTTCTTAATACATTACTGGAGTTCCCATAAATCCTACAAAGGTTGCTTGCGCCCATTTTAGAAAGCTTAAGTAGGTTTTACAAGTTTACAAGATTCAGAAAGAGCTTGAGACCTCAAAAACATCTCTTCTCCATGATTGACTCACTAGAGAAAAAAGCTAGTTCAATTTTTTAATCGACTCTTCATACTAACCTCCCTCTTCGTCTTTAGATATATCCCCACATTTGATGAATTAATTCACCGAGTTTTTTATTACGATTCTTCTTTAGCCAAGTGCAGGTTGCGTAGGCTGCATGAAAATGTCAACTTACTCTGTGGCATCTTTAAGACAACACAACCACTCCCTGGAGAATTTCACAAAGTCCACATAGAGTGGCGGGCACATGTTGCCAAAGAGTGTAATACTACAACCAAAAAGATTAGCTGGGGGATTAAATAAAAAAATTGCTGGAAAGCTGTTTTTTGTTATTGTTTTCATCCCAATATTAGTAACGAAGGCGCTCGCTTGTTCAACTCTTGCGTATGTACTGCTGCGGCGGTAGCGCACGAGCTGATCTTAACAATGGATTAAGTCAATTGTTCAATTGTTTTACAACACGATAACTTAATTAATGTTTTGGTGGAAAAGCCAAATGCGAGAGAGAAAGAACGAGAACAAAATGGCAACATAAAAACAAAACGGCAAAGATGTTTGCTTGGCGAGCATTTTAAAACATGACAAATTTTCAATGATGCCTGGATTTTCTTTTTTTTTGGCTGCTGTTGTTTTGTTAAATTGGATGTGTGTGTAAACTTTGCTGTTGTAGTAGTTTTATAATTGACTTTGATCTAAAGCGCCAGTAATTTGCTTATCTTAATTTTGAACTTTTAGAAAAAATATGTACATATGTATGTACCACATACATTGTAAAGGCAAGAATACCGGAGACACTTCTTCTTACTTTGCAATTAAAGTGGAGTGCACAAGATCGTGTTGTGTTTTGTAGAGTATGTGCCGGTTTTGTGTTGTTTGAAATTAATTAAAAATTCACTTGCTTGGAAAAAGAAGTATTTTTTTCAATAAACGCAAAGTAACCAACACACATATATATTTTTACATACATCTATGAGATGAATAAAGGACTTGTATGGAGGTTCATATGTAAAACGGCAAAGGAGTACAACAATATTTTTTGAAATTTTCAAATTTATTATAACATTATATTACTATAAACGAATTACTGCGGCAGTTTTGTTAAGATTTTTTGAGAACTTTTGTTTTATTAAAACAAATATTACTTATTCCAGTCTACATTCCACTCAACTAATTTATTTTATTTTTTATTTTTTTTTCCTTTTTTAAGTATATTGTGTTGGTGGTAACTTTAGTGTCTCCCCTCCCAAATAAACCGTATCTAGTTAGTATGTGGTGAGACATGTAGAATCGTCGTCACAGCCAGCAACAACGACAGACAATTCCAAACAGCATATAAAGCGGATACCGAAATTGCTGATGGCGCTGATAAACTTATTAAAAGCACATAAAATGCCACCATCACAGTGGCAACACTAGACCATGATGCTAAAGCCGTAACATGGTCTTACGAATGCCACAAAGAAAAAAAAACACTCAAATTAAAATGTCTGTGTAAAACTTCTTTTAATTTTTTTTTTTTTTTGAAATTCGTAGCTTTCCTTTGCCGGCTAGTTGACTGGCTGGCCGGCTTGCATGTGAAGTTTGATTGACAATTATTTCAAGATTGTTATCGATAAACACGTTTCGTTTGTGAATTTTCCAATTGACAAACAAATTCTACTGCTGCTTGTTGTGGTGGCTGGTGTTGCTTAGATGATCAGATGTCGTTTCTTTGCAAAATTTTTGCTTGTGGTCTACGTTCATCAAATTGACAATGCCCGCCAATGTGGATTGAGTCATGATCTAGGATTGAAGGAAGGTAAAAATTATCAAAAAAGAGAAATACAAAACAACAGGCAGTTACAAATTGTCATGTTGTTATTGTAAAATTAGCAACAACAAAAACTTTGTAAAGTTTGCTTTAGTAATTTTTTTTCTACGATGTCAATTCATGGCGGTAAGATAATTATATACTATGCCAAATGCTTGTTTGACAACTTGTAATCGCTGCTGTTCCAATCGCATGGGGCCTGGTGGCATTCATGGATGGATGTAGGTTGCTTGTAATTCTTATCATTGGGTGCCAAAATAGTTTCAATTGACATGTTATTTAAGTGATTATCTTATTAAAATGATTAGAAATACTTGGAGGAGAGAAAATGTTTTAGATTTTCTAGTGGGAAGGATAGTTATAGAGGTGGGCTCTGCTTATTGAGGACAATAATGAGGTACATGTGTGGGTGCAACGTGGTGCAACGGTTGCTAGACAGCATAACATTTTGTTCAGAACAGGCAAAACCTCATCTGATTAATGCTAATTTACATTTTCTGAGAAATTTTCAGCCCAGCGACAAAAGAAAGCCCCATATAATTGAGCTTGATATAAAATATGAGAGAAGTTCCCTTGTCAATTCGGGGATGTTCTTGGAAAATTAATATATAGGAATTTTTTTGATCATGCAGTTTCCTCCAACATAGAAATCGAAAAAGTTTATATCTTAAAAATCCACGACTTTAAAAAAAAAATTTAAAAATTCTTAAAAAATCTACATATTCATAAACAATTTAAAATCCGAAAAAAATCAACGCATTCAAAAAATTTTGTTTATTAAAAAATCCACGACTTTCAAACAAAACTTTAAAAATTCCCAAAAAATCCAAGTCTTCAAAAATAATTTAAATTCCTAAAAAAATTTTAATTGATTAAAAAATCCACGCATTCAAAAAAAGTTTAAAAATTCCTAAACATCGACGCAGTCGAAAATATTTTAAAAATTCTTAAAAGCCCACACGTTCAAAAAACGAAAAATTAAAAATTCTTAAAAACATCACGCTTTAAAAAAATCTTGAAAAATCCAAAAGTTCTTAAAAAATCCACGCATTCAAAAAAATGTTAAGAAAAATCCACTCATTCAAAATCAAAAAATCTCCGCCTCAAACAATCCTAAAACAATTCCACGCCTCCAAAAAAAAAATCTTAAACAAATTATTTTTAAAAAATCCACGCCTACAAAAAATTTTTTAAAAAAATCCACGTCTCAAAAAAAAATCTTAAAAAATGCTTACTAACAAATCCACGCCTCCAAAAAATTGTTAAAAAATGCTTATTAACAAATCCACCCCATCAAAAAAATCTTAAAAATTGCTTGTTAAAAAATCCACGCCTCCACAAAAATTCTTAAAAAAATCCACGCCTCCAAAAAATTTCTTAAAAGAATGCTTAAAAACTCCACGCATCCAACAAAATATTCTTAAAAAATCTTAAAAAAATCCACGCCTCAGAGAACTCTTTAAAAAACGCATATTAAAAAATCTACGACTTAAAAAATCCTAAAAAAAACACGCCTCCAAAAAAATCTTAAGTAAACGCTTATTAAAAGATCCACGCCTCCCAAAAATATTCTTAAAAAAATCTTAACATACCCATATTAAAAAATCCACGCCATCAAAAAAATTCCTAAAAATGCTTATTAACAAATTCTTAAAAAAAAATTAAAAAAATCCACGCCTCCAAACCATTTCTTAAAGAACGCTTATTAAAAAATTCACGCCTCCACATAAATTCTTAAAAAAATCCCCGCATCCAAAAAAATTCGTAAAAAAATCGACGCCTCAAAAAATTCTTATAAAAACCCACGCCTCCAAAACAAAATTCTTAAAAAATTCCACGCCCCGAATTTTTTTTTTTTATAAAAATCCACTTTTCAAACAAATTATTAAAAAATCCAAGTTTAAAAAAAATACAAGCCTCACAAAAGTTAAAAAATTCTACGCTTGTGGGCGGCCTCAACTTTAAATGAAGACTTAAAAATTTTATAATATGATATTTTATTGGAGCTATGTCATTTTGGCCAAAAAATCACAAAATTCAGTTCCTCTTCCCTCTCAATTAGTCCACAAAATAACCGGTTTGTTTATTATTTTCCATATTTTCCTATCCTGTTGTTTCATCACCCTTTCCAATACTCCTCTTCTTTCTTCATTTTTCAGTGCATCAATTTTAACAAGCTTTGTCTCTTTCATTATGCGAAAAATAAACAGAAATACAATTTTAACAACTGTGTACTACTATTACAACAACTACTACTGCTGATGCTGGTGCAGCTACTGGTTACAACTTGTTAAACCATAAGAGGCTATGAGAGACATATAGGAACAACAACAACAAGGCGAAAACGTAATCCTTTCAATTACTACAACAAGTCAATATTGCAGAAAAACCTATGGAGAAAATAAAAGTCAACAACAACCCAATAGCAGCCAGCAACTACGCATGTCATTTAGCCAATGCAACAGATCTTTTAGGTAAATATTAACAGTTAACATGTTGTGATAAATTTAAACAAATTTCAAAATGACTAAAATTAAATATATTTTCTCTCCCCCAAAATAACAATAATAAAAATGTTTTAACAAAATGCCCATCATAAATCACAACAATAAATAAGAATGTTTGAGAGTGTGTATATGGGGAGGATTTGCAAAATTTAGTTTTGCCTATTTTCCATAATTCATGTAATTTTCTTAGCCACCAACTATAATTATGTAAAACTAGTAAAATATAGGGTTTGAAATGTTCACAAAACATTACCACCGACACCCAACAAAGTCAGTCGATGGCTTGGCTTAGGCTTTTGACGCCATCCAGATCGAGGTAGTAGTGGCTTCAAAGCTGGTTACTTGATATCGACTAGCATGCAGGGGGATTTTGTGTAAATGTTTTGCATTTGTAAGTCTAAACTTAAGTTGGTTACAGTTTGTTACCATTTCAAGTTTTTTTCTTTTTTGCTGCTATTTCAGCATATTGCCAATAGAGTGTGAGCTGGAGGAGTAATAAGTAGCAGTACTACATAAACATTGCATGATAACACGCAATTTTCTGTTACTTTTTTTCTATAAAGGTTTCTTTTGCCACTGATCCACCACACACCAAATGCCAAAAAATATAATCGTAATAACGTTTTACGTTGTTGTTGGAAATCCCGAACAGTTTTGTTGTTGACGGCGACGACGGTGTTTTTTATTATAACAACACGTAAATAGAATTACTGCCACCACCGCCACCATCATCATTGGCATCGCCACCGTTTGCCGACGCCGACACCAATACCAACCGGCATTATGGCATTACTAACTGGTAGCAACCATTTATTTATTTATTAGAAACTAAATGTTGGTAACAAAACTCCATGAGTTGTTTAAATATAAATAATAATAAACAAAGCAACAATAACAAGAAATAAATGTATACAACATCACTGGCATAACGTTTCAAATAAAATCATGTTATAAAAGAAATGCGTCAGTAAAACAACACAAACTAATAAGTAGACGGAAAACCCTATCTTGAAAAAATATTAAAATCTATTTAAAAAAATATATATTAAAAAAGGGTGTTCTTCAAAGGCTTGAAATGAAACTAGTAAGTTGGGGAAGAATGATTCAATATTCGAGCCTCAAAACATCATCATCCAAACATCGTGAACCCTCCACCCACGATAGTAATCAGAATAATATTTTGTTCTGATTTTTCAGGCATTGTAGACCAAAAAATCGAAAACCTAACAAATGCCATCACCTTGTCTTGTAAATAGAAAATGAAACAACCCAGCAAACCAACTGTCGAACGTCCGACGCGTCTGCTCAAATTCTGAAGTACTATCACAGCAAAAATACCCATTACAAAACCCCCTACTAACACATTATTTTTACAAGAGAGTGTCGCGCAAAATAAGTAGTTATTCTTTGGCCACTTAAATAAGTAGTTAAATGACTAGTCACGACTTTAAGTACCTAGAGAACTGAAAAAATGATAGACGGTCTTTCCTTGAATTTCCTCTCTTTTTCAAATCGGTGAAGATAGGCAAATTCCACATCCAACTTCATATTTCAATCTCAAGAGCCAAATTTTATACGAAGCCCATTCATTGACTCGAACTAAATCCTATCTTCAAGACCTAATGTATTTACTTAGTTCTGAGGGCTTTCCAGTAAAGAAAATCACTTCAAATGATAGGCTAATTTTGAAATCTCCAAGGATGTTCTTAGTGAAGATAATCTACAAATTATAGAAGTCCGTGAATTTCTCCCGACTTTCAGCCAAATTCGGTTCGAATTCTGACATTGTAGTTTGCAGGGCAAGCACAAATTTCCTTTATAAACTCCAAAGCAACCCCCTATCAGCTATTATTTATGGTTGCAGCTATAACTCTTTTGAAATACACACCATTCCCAATTGAAATAAAAAAAGTCTTTCCCATAATTATAGGCCTATTATAAAATAATAATAAAAAAAAGTTTACTGCTTTGCTACAAATAGGCAGGTGTAATTTTTAACATTTGCATAAACACATTGCATTTTAAATGCAATACACATGGTAACATACCAACAAACAAACAATGCAATACATTTTCATGTAGCTGAATATATAATATAGAATAAAAATAGAATAAATGGATACCATCACTTGATGGTGGAAAACTACATACAACTAAGGTGTTTCCCCAAGGTGTAAATTCTACCTGTTTTTCTATTCTCTCTTTCTATAAATCGCTATTAAATGCATGCTTTAATTAAGAAGTGATTAAAGGTTAATTTCTATTATCGTATGGAATTTCGACTTTGTCTTAAATTACTAACTATTACAATTTTGTTATTGTTGTTTGCTGTTGATATAAAAAAAATCACCGCCTCTCTTACAGATACAATGAGATATGTAAAAATTGGAATAAATTTGAACTCAATTTCCATTCATCATTTAACAGAACGTTAATTGTCAATTAAAACATGACTGTTAATTGTTGGCAATTGTTGATAATAGTAACAACAACAACGACAGCAGCAACAAAACTGCAAACACAAACTAAATGCAACCACACTGCGTTTAAGTAAATCTAGACATAAACAAAAAAAATATATTACGGACATGAGAATCAGAGATGGGAAAACTAAAAATAAAAAAATCTAGAAATAATTTTTATATTAATTTTTTATTTATATGCGGCCCCTAAGAAATGCTATCAATATCTTAATCAATTTTAAGAATAATAGTATTTTTTTTTAATTTTGAATTGAATTTATTTTTTATTAATTTTCTCGTTTAGAGTTAAGCTTGATAATCGGAAATTTTGTGCAAGTGAAAAAGGAAAGCAAAGGACTCGAACCCACGCAGTCACCAAATTACGTTAGCCTGTTTACGCTGTTGGTTAGGCAGCTCTTCAGACGTATCGACTGTCGAATGGCTTCTCTGTCCTAGAACTTTTCGTTTTTCAAATGCAAATGTGTTTTTATACATTAACGGATATTTGGCCGTTGAAATGTATTTCTTCATGACAAACGCTGTTTTGCCTTGCCTTTGAAGTTATGAATTTGGCTTTAAACGCTAATTTATTTTATTTTTGCCTTATTAGGGCGAAATTTTTTTGCTAAACAAAATATTGTTGATAACATTAATATAACACATTCTCGCCTAACTTAATACAAATCAATTATTTCAAAACTTAAGAATCTCTCCTCCATTCATATATTAAGTCAAAGAAAATTTAATTGCAAATTATTCATAAAACTGTCAACAACATATTTGAAATGGTGACAATAGCACAAGTTGTTTGAAATTCAAACACACACACACACACAGTAACACAGAACAAAAAAAAAAAACAGATATTACAACGCAATCTAACATGTACGTCAAAATCTGATTGTCATTGTAAATGGAAAACAAAAGCACAGCACAACAACAACAACCAGAAAAATTATGACAGTGATGCTAACCTAAGCACAAAACCTAAAAGATACAAACATTAGATAGCAATATTTAATAAATACATACTGCTTACATCCATACATACTTCGTTATGCATTACAATTAGCAGAGTAAGAGGAGTCAGATTGCTGGCAGATGGACGAATAGTCACCTTGTAATCATAGGATGGTTGTTGGTGTTGTAAGTTAGTGTAGAGATTTCATGGTACAGATTATATTGTGACAGGTGACAATGACAGCTCAATTACTATTATTAAGTATTATTACTATTATTAAATATTTAATAATAAAATAGTTTGTACATTAACAGAAAATAAGTTTCAGGGTATAAGATTTTCTTTGAAGGTAGAGAAGAGATGATGAAGGAGGGATTTGAAAATGAGACTAAAATTCAATCCAAAATTGTGGAAAAAATTACATAACAAACATGGCTAACAATGAACAAGATAGCAAGTATGTGCTGAGTTCGTTCTTAGCTCATGATGCTGCGAACACAGGGCGAAAAAAATCCTCACACAAAAGCCCTCACCTGGAAATGTGGGTAACAATTCGTTCAAACGCATTTGAATGTTGTCTAGAATCGTGTCGTTCATGAACAAAGTACCGTTTCCATAAACTGAACAAATTGAACCATAGTTAGCTCATTAGAGAAATCATTCATATAGTTCTTATAGTTCATGAACAAAGTACCGATTCCATAAACTGAACAAATGGAACCATAGTTAGCTCATTAGAGAAATCATTCATATAGTTCTTATAGTTTAGAGAGATCTCAAAGTGTAGAAAATGAAACGATGAAAACATTTCCTTAATTTCGTTACTTTATTAATATTGAACGAAAACGAGCCAACGAACGAACTCCCGGGTTCCTTTTGGTGAACAAATTAAAATGATTTATTTAATTCATTGAAATGAACGAACGGAACCATATTAAGCGGATTAGTTTATATCGTTCAGTTAGCTCCTTTCATTCATATAGCTCTTCTAGTTCTAAAGTTGTCCTAGTGTAGGAAAATGAACGATGAAACATTTCGTTCATTCCATTACTTTTTCTAGGTAACATCATTACTTTGTTGAATTAAAAATAATAAATATCCTGTGTGTCGATTAGCGTTTTTAATTAATTTAATTAAAAAATATATTATTTATTTTTTAATATTTTATATTTTTTATAAGAGGAAGAAACATTAATGACATTCACAAGAAAATGATAGACTGAAATATAGCAATGAACGACAATGAGCCAACGAATGAAATTAACGACCTGGTTCCTTTTGGCGAACGGAATGAAAAAGGTAGATCGGCTCTATGTAGCAACTCCATGAAAGGAACGAACGGAACCATATTCAGCTCACTAGTTTATATCGTTCATTTATCCCCTCTCGTTCACATAGCTCTTCTAGTATAGAGAGACGTCATAGCGCAGAAAAATGAACGATGAAAACATTTCGCTACATTTTGGTGAACAGAAAGGAAAAGTTTTTTTTTTAATTTTAATACCCTGGATAGACGGCACCGTTCATTTGCATTAACTCCCTAAATTCAAATTAATTCGTGCATTATCCACATTTTTAATGCACAAAATCGAACTGAATTTAAACTGAAATTACTAATTTTAATATGGCAATACTGTAGTAACATTCTATTGATTTGCACTGAGTAACAAGGAATGGATATTGCAGTGCAAACAACAGCAAAATACATGTTAACCAACAATCAGCGGATTCATAAATGCAGAAACTGAAACAGAAGGAAAATGAGCCAACGAACGAAATGAACGACATGGTTCCTTTTGGTGAAATCTTTTCCGTTCAACGTTTTTATTTTTTTATTTTAGGACTGATAGAATAATGATAAGATGATACATAAAGGACATCCACAAGAAAATGGTAGACTGAAATGTAATATTGAACGAAAATGAGCCAATGATCGACCTGGTTCCTTTTGGTGAACGGAAAGGAAACGATTTATTTTTGAATTTTAAGATTGATAAAATGACTACTAATGATGATAAGAGGAAATGTAAACCATATTCACAAGAAAGTGGTAGACTGAAATTTAATATTGAGCGAAAAAGAGCAAACGAACAAAATGAACGACCTGGTTCCTTTTGGTGAACGGAAAGGAAAAGATCGAACGGCCCTTTGAACTAGGTTGTCCAACATTATAAAGCATGCATATTAAGAACCATTGAACCAGAGAGGAAATATGCGCTGAGTTCGTGGATACTTATCTTTCGATCTTACTAATCCATCCACTCCGAAATGCAGTTACCAATTCGTTTACACGTATTTGGATATAGCCTTTTTTAAGGGACCATAAAATCCCCTCAAATGAAATTCCATTTCCAAAGGTCCCTCCATCATAACATTGCGTTATTTTATTTACTTCCAACAACGAAAGAGTTGTGTTGTGTTAAAAACGTCAAACTACTGAACTGAACTTATTCAAAATTCAGAAAAACATGATTTTAGTTTGTTGTTTGGAGATTTTTTTCCTCTAACTAAAAGTAAAGCAAAAACAAAACGTTTTGCTCTATCAAGGCAACTAGAAGTTTTCACTTAAAACAGACTTCAGACTTTTTGGTTTTGAATACTGTTTTTTTTTCTTTCCTACCTACTTCTTGTCTTCCACTCCCCTTGCATTGTTGGGCTGATTGTTACAATGTTTGGTAGCCGTCGTCTATATGCAAATACTCTCAGAATCTTTTTGTTTTATTTTTTTTTTTTTGTTATTTACAGTGAGTGAGATATAGAATTTTTGTTGCATTGTCGGGGTTTTTGTTGTAGTCTCTTTGTGTAAACGATATGTAAAAGAAAAATGTCAGTCAAAATGTCGCTTCCAACACGCGCTTACAATATGCAAAAGCTATATTGTCTACATATGTTTGTCTAAAAGTCGGGCTATTACTGTTTGTTGCTACGACTACTACGTTAATACTATATTTTGTGCATTGCATCTCTAATACACTATTCAACAACGGAACGACAACAATAACAACATTTCATTTGACGTGAGTACACGTTACGTTAGTAATCTCAATTCAAGTCTGTTGTGTACCCACCACAACTATAACTGCCATATGATGACTACTTGACTAACTGAATCACTATGACTATCAAATAACAAAACAAATGAACTGAACTGCAAAAAATTATAAGAATAACAACAAAACAATCATCATGTCTAGTGAATATGCAAAATGTACTAAAACAAAAATTCACATAAAAAATTTAAAGTCTGTTAGAAGAGATCTTCTTTTTTTAGTTTGTTTAGGACTTGAAATCTTTGTGGCGTAAATTATGCATACATTTGTATAAACAACTTGACGAATGTATGCATGGGGTATGTTGTTGTTGCTGTTTTTTTAATAGAATTTAATATAATTTGTTGTGAATAATTTAAATGCAATGAAAAGTGCATTTTATTAAAATTTATTCGCTGAACCTTAACCGCTTGTGTTGGGATTTAAACTGCGCATGGGGGGATTTCCCAAAAATATAATAAAAAGGTAATTTGAATGAAGTTTTCAACATTTTTAATCCGTAAGAACATTTTAGAGAACTAATCAATATGTAACAATTTTGAAATCTTCAGTAGTTAGAATAATTAAAAGACGATTACAATAGGTCAAATTAGTTATTTATTAATATGTTATTATTGCTAATTGATGTTAATACAATTAATAAAACACTGTTAAACATTGAAATACGAAATATTATATGGGAAAAAAATCGTTGACAGACTCCCTGGCTATCTCAACCTGATGTCACATATTATATACAACAGTTTTCTGATGATTCGCTCAAAATGTCTTAATCCGACTATCATTGGGACCTGTTGAGAGTTTACAAGTTTTATATGGAAGGAAGTGATTTTATATATGCGTTAGGAACTAAGTTGAGCAAAATAATAAAATTTGGTTTTGAAAACATTTCGCACAATAACAAACTCACATAGTAATATAGATTATAAAATTTGTCTGATCGACACATTAAACCACAATTTAACCATTAATCACACACTCATTAATCATTTTCTCAACAAAATGAAATATTTAGACCAATCAGGGCAATGTTTGCGGACTAAATTAACATTAATGTCTACAAGTTATAAAATATAAATTAATCATTTCTTTTGCAAAAAAACAATTAATCATTTTATGTTTGATTGTTTTTTTGAAAGAAGAGAAATAGGAACTGATGACAAATGGAGGGTGGGCGAACATATTCACTCGTTAAAAAATATATTATTTTTTAAACAAATCCACGCATATTTGTCACATGAAATAATAAAAATAAAAATCTAACCTAAAACTGTGAAAGAATTCTATATTCCTACATCATTGGCCATTTTGAAATATGTATGTACTTAGAAATTCAGGTAGAAGAAAATAACAACGAATTTAGGTTATGGTTAGCCACATTCACACTACATGTGTTGCTTGAACTCTCAGTAATAATCATATGGTATGGTTAATTATAATTTTTACAACCACACCCATAATAATAATGGGTGTTACATTCAACTAAAGTACTAACATATGTTAGAGATTTGAAGTTAATGGCGTTAGGACTCCTGTCGGGTTTCTATGACTTCATTTCAGTACACATTACATGTTTTACATTGTAAAACAATAGCATACATAATCTGTGAACAGTGAGCGTTTGAAAAAAATTGTAAAAAAATTATTTTATATATCATTTTAAACAAGAACTTATGGTTTGTTTCACTAAGACGATTCAAATTCGTTCAAACTTTTGTTTTTTCTAAAAATATTAGATTCATTTTTGTTTTTAATCAAAAAAATTTTCTGAACAACAAGAGTTTGGTAGTAATTTGAACGAATTTGAATTCGAATCATCTTACTGAAAAAGACCATTAAAATAAATGGAATCTACCCTAAAGCATCTGTAAATTTGTCTGCTTTAAACTACTAATAATTATCCCAGAATTTGGAACAGGGATCTTATTAAAACGATTCATAGTCAGCTTTTAAATTTGTCCAAAATTTCAATTTTCAAAGTGAGCAAAGTACAATGTTTAAAATTATCTAAAACCATTATCATGGTAAGAAATTTTAGAAAACACATAATCTATACTTTGATCTATACTTTAGTTAATGTTGATGTTTTAAAAGCTGAAAACTATGAATCTCTACCTGAAAATATGAACAAAAAATATATGATAAAATTTTCTTCTATTCCAAGCTACGAATATCTATACACATACATACATACATATATGTATTGTCAACATTATTATTAGCTCTTAAAATTTATTGATATTTTTCTTTATTATAAATGTTCGAACTACAAAATCTCCCCCAAAATTCAGAAATATACAACTTTACGTTTTCGTATATTATTTCCAGATTGTAATCCTTTGGGAAATCATTATTCGCTAATATCTGTCTCATTTTTAATTCAGTATTTTAGTGGAATTGCTGGTCGCCTATATTGAAAATTCTGTTAATGGAATTTATTGCTTATTTACTTTTACTCTTCTGGGGTGCTTTGAGTAGAAGTTTTGTCAATCGCCAGAATGCTGTTGAGATTTGGTACCAATATGACTTAAGTTCCTGCCTCCTCTATTGCCATTGCGTCTAACTTCTGTAGTTGGATGTTTTTGCTTAAGCTGAACACTGTGAATATATGACACACATTGCTACAAATAATGCTTATTATAAAAAAAACTATTAACAATCTCAGATTTCCAAGCAGTTTTTTTTTTCAATATTTTATTTAATATGCAGCTTACAAATCATTATTCTAAAAGCTAAAAACTGTGAATCTGTCTGCCATTGGCGGGTCTTAAGGAAAATGATGCATAGTCATCAGCTTTTAAATTTGCTTAAATCTGCATTTGAACTTTCATAGTGAGCGCTATACACCTGCACTTATTACTATGATATCGATTTATTTGACGTACCACTGTCAAATGAATAAAGACAGATATTTTAAAAGCTGAAAACTATGAATTTGTGCTTCAAATTTGAACCAGGCCATGTACTTCAAAAAAAAAAAAAAATTATTTAAAAACTTCCGTTTTAAATACACCCCAACTAACTTCAAACCCCCTAAAATAAAGTCCTACAAGAAAACACCAAACAAAATGAAGAACTTTTTGCCACCATAAGGAAACAACCAATAATAATATTCTAAAAGCTGAAAACGGTGAATCTGTTTGCATTGTTGGATATTATGGAAAATATTCATAGTCATCAGCTTTATAATTTGTGTAACTTTCAAAGTGAGCGATGTACACCTGCGCTTATAATTATGATATCGATTTATTTGACGTACCACTGTCAAATGAATAAAGACAGATATTTAAAAAGCTTAAAACTATGAATTTGTGCTTGAAATCTGTACCAGGTTATGTACTTCAATACAATTTTCTTTAAAAAACTTCCGTTTTAAATCCACCCCAACTAGCTTGAAAGGTTCTAAAATAAAGTCCTACAAGAAAACACCAAGCAAAATGTAGTCCTTTTTGCCGCCATAAGAAAACAATCAGTAATAATATTCTAAAAGCTGAAAGCTGTGAATCTGTTTGCATTGTTGGATATTATGGAAAATATTCATAGTTGCCAGCTTTAAAATTTGTCTAACTTTCAATGTAAGCGACTTACAACTGCGCTTATTACTATGATATCGATTTAATTCAGCCATGCAACATACAGTAAAACTCTCTTCCTGTTCATCTCTGATTTAATTAACATAACATTGTCAAGTGAATAAAGATAGATCTTTTAAAAGCTGAAAACTATGAATCTGTACATGAAATCTGACCCAGTCTAAGTATTTCAATAAAAAATGTCTTCAAAAACTTCAAATACAGCCCAAATAACTTCAAGGGCACCAAAATAAAGTCCTACAAGAAAACACCGAACAAAATGAAGACCTTTTTCCGCCATAAGAAAACAATCAACAATAATTCGAAAAATGGAAAGTTGAAGAGCAAAAAGACATCCTAAAAGAGAACAACAGAGAGAGAGAGATAAACAAAACAAAAAACAACAACAATAAAAATAATAAAAACAACAACTGTAACATTCAAATAAAAATATGTGCAAAAATATGAGTAAAAATGATTTATGACCGGCAATGATGGCTATTGTATTGTGTTCTGATGGCGGTGATGATGATGATGATGTCTGTAATGATAATTATGACCATGATGACGTCGTCGTCGACAATGGGGCAATTTCTGATGAATCCCTATGTTTATTGTTGGATATCATAATATAGGAGGATTGGTTGTGTACTCGGTATGGTTTGATTAGGGGCCTCTCTGGTATTAAGTAGTTTGACTGATACAACAACAATAAAGTTCACAACAAAGAGGATGCATACATTTATGGCAAATAAATAGCCCCAACACATGAATACATATGACTCTGCCACAAATGGGGATTGTGTTGTTGGTATTGGTAACTTGTTAAATCATTCCTTACGCTAATTATTACGATTGTGTATCGTGCAACTTGTTAATAATTCTCTGGTGTATTTTATATACTATTTTCTATTTCTTATGTGCTCGTGTATACTATTTTCGCACTAAGAGAGAGAGAAAAACATGACATAATATGCAGTAGGTAGTAGAAAATTATTTATTTGTTGGTTGCATCTAAAATTGGCGCCCAATATAAATATGTAACTATTTATGTATAAGAAAAATTATGCAAATATACATATTTGTGGCATTAAAGGTATACACAATGTAAATTGTACATATGTTCGCTGCGTGAAACAACTACTTGTTTGAGTAGCCAACTTTGAACCCAAAATAATGTTAGCAGTTGGAAAACTTTGGACATGGCCAAAAACAAAAAACGTTAAAAATATTAATTAAAAAACATAAAATAATAATTTTAATTTGTTCTCCAAAGCCATCAACTTATTAAAATATTTGTTTTCCAATTCTTCTCAATGAAATCGCATTTCATTGATTCTCTATTTCTGTCGTTTTGCATAAGATCGTGGGCTTTGTTGCTGCTACAAGTTTGGTTTTCTTTATTATGTATATTTTGTCCGCAAAAGATTTATGTTTACAATTAAACGCTTTAATTAAATTGCAATTATAATTACAATTTGTGATTAAATATCATGTCTTATAATTAATTATGGTAATTAATTGTGGGTTTTTATATTTTATTTCTACTTTGTGTATGTGTGTGTTTTGCATTTTGTTGATCAGTCTCAGAGTCTAAAATATAGCAAGTCACACAACTCTTGGATATTATTTCAATGTGTATGTGTGTGTATTTTTTAACTAGTCTATCTCATCAATTAATTTTATTGATTGTTCCGTTAAAAGCTCCCATGTATGTATGTTATAAGAATGTTTGTATGCATGTGTGTTTTTTGCAAATTAATCACATTTATATATTTTTTGTTGAGAAAATCAAGCGATTATGTTAATTGCTTATACACCGCATTGTTCATAATGAATATTTAATACATTGGTTTGTTTGGTTGTTATATTAACAAATTTAAAAGTTCACACACTAATCTATATGAATAATTCAAAATTAGATATTCTGTATTATTTTTTCTTGTAATAAATGAAATTTTTATACAACAACATGTGGGGTAAATTTTGAAAAATATTTGCAATTTTTCAACAATTAATTAAAAAGACATGGGATATAGACAAGGGAGATATTTAAATATAAATTGTATTATAGAGGGCAGTGATATCGTGTAAAAACTAAGAAAAACTGATTTTTCGGTATATACATATTAGGGTTATGACTTTTTTACAACCTCGTATCCTTGTATAACATTTTGATGAGTTTCTACCTAAGATTACATAAAATCTTAATTATAAAGTGATTCCATTAAAAAATCTTCCGCACAAAAAGTTTTTAAATTTTTTATGTGTCAGAAATTTGAAATTTTTTACTGTAAGCAGATATTTAACTGAAAACAAGATATAGGGGCACGGCATAATCCAAATGACATGAGCGTTTGTTTCTCACTTATTTTATCATCGTATATATCATTTTATACATATATATCATTTTATATTATATATACATTTATTTCATACATCATACAAATTAAAAGTGGTTTGTGCGGGAATAAAAGTTATTTTAGTCATTAATAGGCAAAAGGTCATTCATTCGTGCAACAGGAAATAATTTTTTGGAAATTTTGTTTTTTCATTTCATAGCAGTTTTTCAAATAAAAAAATTAAAAGTTGTTTGTGCGGAAACTTTTTTATAATAATATGGATTGAATGTCATTTAAGTTTCTTTTTAATCACTGTAAAGTCAAAAATATCGAAAATGGCGCCCAACGATATGTAATTTTAAAAATTAAATCTAGATCTAGACAAGCAAATAATTGATAAAAAATATTATTATTGAGAACAATGTCGTGATAAAACCTAAGAAAATTGAATTGTTTTAGCATATAACATATACTGTTTTTAGTCATTGAAAAAACATAGAATATCCAAAATGGCACCCAACGATATGTGCTTTAAAAATAAAAAAATCTTCTAATAAAATCGTTCAAAACGAATATTAGGGTTGTTTATTATTGATGGCATAGAAAATGGCAACCATCAACAATATGATTTATTAATTATGACAAATTCTTTTTTATCGGGATTTGTTTTGAAAACAATTAAAGGGAAAAAAGATTTATTTTACAAAGGTTAAAAAATAGTGAATTGCTGTTATAAAGGAAAATATGATTTATTGTGGTCTCACCATTCATAATTAGGGAAAACAGAGCTGTGATCGCAGCAAATAAAATACAAATATTTTCAAATCAGTTTACGTGCCCAAATATTACTATTCGCGATTATGGTAATGAAATATGTATATCACACAAATTGATTTTCACTGTAATAGTTAAAAAATAAAATATTTGTTTTCGAATTTAATTTTGATTTTATTGTTTCGACCGAAGGTCCTTACAAATCAGAGTTTAATTTTTGATTTTATTTGCTCCATTATTTAGATTGTCATCGATAAACATTTTCAGGGATCTATTACACAAAACACTATTTATTGCAAGTTGATAAACGAAATAATATAACACAAAAATTATATTTCCCAGCAAAAAAATGGAAGTTGAGCAACGTGGAGTCAGGAAGTAGTCCACACGGAGTTGTGAAAAATGCACTCCGTTCGATATATTTTATAAACAGTTGCATAGAGATCCCATCAAGCAAGCCAGTTTATAGATCCCTGTAAGCAGCGACTTCTTCCTTCTAAAGACAAAACTAGTGCATAAAATTCAAAATTTTAAAATAAAAAAAAAAAATAAAAAACAAGCTAAAGTTGCGAAAATTTTGGCCGTAATTCACGAGACGAAAGTTGTTGATGGAGTTGAGTTGGATTCCGTGTCGAAGTCTGAACTGGAGTGGGAGGGCAATATAAAAACCCTTTGGATGATGAAGCAAAATCAGTTGCTCTTGTATAAAATGCAGAGCGGTGGAAGTAAACCTAGTTGCAATTAAATTGAATGGCGAACTTTTATAATTTGTGTTAATATAATAAAATTCTTAATATTCTTGTTTTACATATATAAAAATGCATTTTATTTATTCCGGGATATTTTGCAATGACTTGCAATTTTATCGCATCTTTAGATGGATTAAAAACACATTACGAACAATGTGCCTTTAAATTCAATCCAAAGCACTACATCAAAAGTCGTGCTACTGATTCAAAATGGAATGCATCCTAGCCGTATGCCGTGGAAGCAAAATGTAATGCCTCCTATCCACGCGCAAACTGTGTTATTTTATAGGAGAAGTGTCTGCTCGAATTTAACGTCAATGTGAAACAATTTTTTCCTAATCATTCGATAAATATACATACATATTTACGAATTTACTATAGTTTTTATTATGCATATTTCTTCTGAAATTCGGATTGTACCATTATTCAATGTTTCACGGTGGTTAAGTCCGATTATCGGACATATTATTTTTATAGTGGGAAGGACGAAGACCAAACTTGGAAACTATCATTTATACGTCGTAAATCATTCGATAAATATACAGGGTGGCGCAAAAGTAATCTTCCGAAGTTTTTTGGCTGTAATTAAAAAAAAAAAATGAAAAACTTTGATTTTTCTTGTGGATTATTTTTATTTGGTCTTTTAATTTTTTTTACATCAAGTCGAGAATATGATATCAGATAAATGGCCGCCGCCACAGTTTATTGTCATTTGAGTCCTTTTTATGGCATTTTACATCACTTTGGCCAAAACTTCCGGCGCACAATGGTTCAGGAATCGAGCCAAAAATCAAAATTTTGTTTTGTCAAAGATATTTAATTTCTATATGGGATTCGATAGTAAACATATTGAAACTAAGGAAACCAAAAAATTAGGCCCAAATATTGGAAGGTGTGGGCGTGGCATGCCCCTAAAGCCGAGCATTTTCCCCATTTTTGGGAAATACGTAATTTTTGCAAATTTCTGGAGAAAGACGAAGCTATTTCTCTGAAACTATAACAGTTATTGTGTTCATTGTTTTTTTGTAAGGTAGGAAGGATTGTGGCCTTTAAAAATCGTTTTAGTAAATTACCGTAGGGTTTACACAACATGATCTATTTTATTTTTCCTCGGGTACTAAATTTTATGAAATTCCAAATTTAGTGGACTAGCACTTTTGTGGAACAACATGGAAAAAATTAAAATTTTTTTTTGTAAATTTTTTTTTAAATTTTTTGAAAAAAATTTTTTTTCGACATTTTTTCGAATTTTTCTTTTTAGTTTTTTTGGTAATTATTTTGTTTATTTGTTGGTGTTTGACCATCTTTAATACATAGGAAGATAAAAAAACCACAAAAACACTCATATTTTGATGAAAAATAGTTAAAAAACTCAAAAGTTTAACTTTGACCTTGAATTTCTCTGCAACTACCGGAACGAACTTTACCGCTTATAATTCGTCTGAAAGCTGATTGTGTTATCTGTCTAACAAAAAAAGAATTATGAATATATCTCTATCCGTTCAAAAGTTACAGAATTTTGACCAGGAAAAAACTATTCTGAACCACTGTGCGGCGATAGGTCCTAACATTCTTGGCGGATATTGTCTTTAAGAGCTGAAAGAGTCTGAGGCTTGTTGATATAAACCCGCGACTTCAAAAAGCCCCACAACAAGAAGTCTGGAGCGCCTCATCACTCATGATTATTTTTCATGAAAAATCATCTTCCTCTTGGTTGTGATTAAGGATGGATTGATCGCATGTTAGACGCGATTGGCGGTCAGCGTTTAACAGCTGATGCACCGTCTGGACTTTGTACGGAAACATCTTCAAATATTGTACCAAAATTCGCTGTAAAGACCGTCAACGGATACCCATTTGCGTTGCACGTCGTCTGGTCTATGTCGAAGGTGCTTACGTGACATCCTCGGCTAGAGCAGCAATATTCTCTGAGAACGGATACTCCGGGGTCTGCCATGCCTGGCAGCATCTCGTGTTGTGCCAGTGTCTTCGAAGCGAGCGGCTAAACGTCTGCGACGAAATTCACGTTGTGCTAAAGTCACCGACCTATTATTTGTCAAATAAATAGTCACCAATATTCCCCGTTCTGGAGCAGTGTAGCATAACATTGTTTATTAACGTGTATTTCACATGTGTTTACTACACAAATGTCAAAACAGAACTGACATTAGGGGCCAATCGCAAAAATTATAGCATTTTCTGATACATAAGTATATACGAAGTTACGATAGTTTTTATGATCCAAATTTCTTCTACAGTCTAATTTCCTTTGTCTCTGATCATGATCTAGATTCCTGTAAGTATGTGCACAGTGGTATAATTATTTTCGTGAGGAAGTATGTCGACCTCTTTAAACTTGAACTTGTGTCCTGTCAGTGTGCAATGAGCAGCTAATGTTGTATTTTGTTCAAGACGTTTGTCTGATTTTTTATCCGACTTATGTCCGGAAAGTCTAGTTTTTATTTATTTTTATTTTTTGTTTTGTGCCAGCGTATACCCTTTGGCATACATTGGTTCCGATATAAGCTATCTTATAAACGACATTACACTTGTCTTCTTTTTTTGTTTTAGATTTTGTTTTGCTAAATATATTGTTAACATTTGCTCTGTTCCAGAACCTGCAAAAATCTTCTACATTTGAATTTTTGACAAATTTATAGAGGACAAAATTTCAAAACTAGTAGACCCTTGCAGGTTCTGAAACAGAGCAATTATTATTGGTTATTAATGCTAGCTGATATTTTTCTTTATTATAAACATTCGAACTCTAAAATCTCTCCGAAAATTTAGGGATATATTTTAGTTTTCTTTTCTTCTGCTACATTTTTACTTAATTTTTATTCATTAATTAATTTATTGGTGTGTTTTGAGTAGAAGTTTATCAATCGTCCGGATGCTGTTGGTTTTTGGTACCGATCTAACTTAAGATCGTTGCCTTGTCGCATTATCATAGCGTCTAAGTATGGCAGCTTATTGGTGATCTGATCACTAATGACAAGATTCCCTAAGACGATTCGAATTCAAATTCGTTCGAATTACTACCAAAACTCTTGTTATTACAAAAAAGTTTTGTTTGATTAAAAGCAAAAGTGAATCAGATATTTAAAAAACAGAAGTTTAGTAGTAGTTCCAACGAATTTGAATTCGAATCGTCTTAGTGATCTTAATTTATTGGAGAGGAATCATTTTGAGAAGCGAATATTAATGGAGCACTTTCTGTAGTACAGAAAAAAACTGTTTTGAAATATCTTCTATAGAGGACGACTTTTTTACTATAACTCATCTTGATTATGTTTTTAAATTGAAGAAATCATTATGGGAAACAAATGAGTTTTTATGACATAATTCATGAAAAACCAGCCATAAAGTCTTCCAAGTTAACAATTTTCTTTTCTATGTTCACAATACTTTTATCCTATGTAAATATATAAATAATTTTCAAACTGTTTATAAAAACACAAAGAAACTGAAATTGACACATACCTTGGTTCAAAAAGGGTTTGTTGTTTGTAGAGATTTTTTTCTTTAAGTTAAAAATGTTTTGGTGTTGGTAGAAAAATAACTAAAGGCTTCTCTAGGCTTCCGTTGGTTGGTTGGGGTGTATATATAGAGATGTATGTATTTAAAAGATATTTTTGTTTTATATACAAAAAAGTAGATGTAGACTTAAACGCGTATTACTTATTAAATTTAATATCACAATACTTTTGTTGTTTTATGCTTTAGAAAAATTTACACTTATTATAGAATTTATTTTTATTTTCTCTCTTTTATATAAATTTTATTTACACAAAAATGCTTTGGAAAGTTGTTTTTTTTTTTTAATTTTATATACAATTAAAATTGTTTTAAATTATGCACTTGACAATATTCACATATAACACTAATTGTTGTTATTTTAATTTTCGGTATTAAAATTTTCTTTATATTTTTATAGACACACAAAAAATGCACAAAATAACGCGGATAGGTAACTGTGAGAAATTTTATTTTCGGAAATAAATATTGGGCCAAAATAGTTTTCAAATTCACGTTTCTTGCAAGAAGAAGGATGCCAACGAAATTTATGAGAAACGAGATAAACGTAGCTGTGGCAAATAAGCAGTAATAATAGAAGTAAAGCGTTTTTGTAATTATAAAATGCAAACGTAAATAATTTCGATAATGTCTCAGCGACTTGCGTTTTCTACCCATAAACGAAAAGTATCGAAGGAAATTGGAAAATTTTCTATTTTTATTGTGTAGAAGATTTGGTGTGGGAAAAACTGCAAACATTTATCACAACTTTGACGATCCTTATATCTATGAATGATGACAGTCTTATCACTGGAAAGTTATTTAAAATTGATTGTTGCTAGTGATAATGTTAATTATTATGATGATACTGCTGCTGCTACAACTGCTACCACTGTTGATGCTGATGGAGACGACGTTGTTGTTGTTGTGGCTGCGCACAAATTTTGGCAACATTGTGGTCTTCGTTTCGAAAAAGCATCAAGTGTTGGTGACATTTTTAAAATTCATTTCATTTTATATTCTTCGTTTAATTTTTTATTTTTTTTTTTTGCTTGCTTGTCACTGCTTCTCAATTCACTCTATTTGTGTCGTGCGTGTGTTTTACTTTTTTTTGCTGCTGGATTTCAATCTTCAGTTTTTGTGCTCTCAGCGAAAACAGATTTATTTTTGGAGGGGTATTTTTTGTTGTTATTTTATAGACCAAAGAAAATAAGTTCAAGGTTAAATAGTGATAAGAAGACTCGAAAGCAACGATGATTCCGATTCAAAATTTTGGTGGGGAACTTGAATTTGTTTGTTGTATTCAATTATTGTTTGATAATGAATTTGGAATAATTTTGTTCACACACACTTTTAGTTTAACAAATTTTTCAGAAATTTCCGACGTATTTTCCACGTCATTTTTTCATTCTTCTTCTTTTATGAAATTAAATAAATATTTTTTATTGATTAAATTCAATATTTTTGATTCTTAATAAATTATCAAAATAATTCCGTCTGTTTTGGTATTATAGCGAAACACGCTCACAAATTTGTCTTGTCTAACGTTTCGTCGTCTTTGTGCTTTTGTAAACGCGCGCTTATCGTTCGTACCACTACCACACCACGTCGTTCACACGTTCATTTCATTCAAAAATTCAAAAACAACTAAACAAACGTTCAAACCCAATGTATGCACAATGAGTTAAATTTTGTAGAAACATTCCAATAAATCTATTTCGCATGTTGCCTCGACTCTTCAACACTCCAGCCAGCAGCAGCAGCAACATTTTATGTTCTCACACATATTAATATGATGAATTACTCTTCAGGAAGTGTATACACACGCTCAAACATACACAATATCGTGCTGAGTGTTCATTCCATCCCCGCCATTTCAAACTCATACGCTCCGGTAAATGTTTATGTACCATACGTCTGGGGTTGGTCTGCTCTTCTTCTGCTTGTGTTGATTTCTAGTTGGAAGAATGACGACGGCGTCAAGGCAACATGTTGTGCAACATTTTGGAGTGTTTGATGAATGTTGTTCTTTGTTTGTCCAGTAATTTATGAAACAACAGTCGTTTAGTTGATCATCATACACTGAGCTGCAGATATCGGAATCAGAATGCAAAATAGGATGGAATTGTTGAAGGATAATTAAAAATATTAACAAATCTGAGGAGTAAACAATTTATTATCTGGGATAATGAGTATTTAAACGTATGTCTTTTAAGAGAGCTCAGAAGAAGAAATCTATCTCAACGGATAAAAACAAAAATACTTCAAATTAATTTGAAATGATTCTATAAGAATGAATGCTGTTTTCATAAGTCGTATGATAACGAATATGTAATATAATATTTTTGAAAACTGACTGAAGAAAACTCCAATCAAAATGTTGGCTGCAACAAATTAGCAAAGAAAAACAAGACAAATATCTTGGGAACTATGTACCTATGAACCTCAGTTGTATAATTTTTAGGTCCAAGGGAAAAAATAATTAATTCTCTTTCCAGTTGAGCTGTTATGATCGAAAGAGAATTAATTCAAATATCACTCTAAATATGACCTTCCCGACAAAAAAGAAAAAAATAATTTTTATATATAACATTTCTCTTCAAAAATGTATTTAGTGCCAGTTGGAAATTAGTAGTGAGCAAGTGGACATGTGTGCGGATAAGCGATAAAGAGAAAAGAAAATCTCTGGTGATATACTTTCGAGAAATTTAAAAATACAAATAAATTGAAAAAGCAAAACTTTTTTCTATATATCTGACCTAAAAGCCAAACTAAATCAACAAACATCAACAAAAACCGATAAATACGACAAAATATTACTAATTAGCGACACTAAAATTCCTTAGAACTTGTTTTTTTGATATTTAAATATTATTCATTTATATGAATACCGCGGCTTACATTAACATTATAGATTATATGATTCTTCCTTTCTTATGTGGCAAAATCATTACATATTTCTTGATTTATAATTTCTTGATTTATATTTTGTTTGGATTTATAATTGCAAATGATTCAACTAAAGAATCCGACAATTTAATAAGCTTACCCGAGCTTTATATTAATATTTCCAGAGAATTTCCATAAAAAACTTCATTACACTTAAGTGTTTGTAATGCCTACGCATTGTCTTGGACTTGTCAGACAGAAACTTTTAACACATGAATCAATTAGTAACTAAAATGAAAGAAGTGCCAAAAATTCCAGAAATAATATTAAAATAACCCTCCACCAAACTACTCATTCTCTAGGTATGCTATATGCCGACGACTGTTTATTATATGTATGTTAATCGTGCATTATTTTAAACTATTTGAGAGTAACATTTAATAACGTGCTCAAATTTAATGAAAATGAGTGGAATCTTATAGGGCATGCGTATTGTATAAATGGAATTTTTGGGAATTTTCTAAGAAGTATATCCCTACCAGTAAGAACTAAATTGATGTTGTTCAAAACCTGTATTAGGCAATCACGTTCACTATTACGCATAAAAATATGAAAGAGTTAGAAGTTTTAGAAAATAAAGTTCTCCGCTTGATCCAACAAGAGATACTTTTTCAATAGCCTTTTTTGTTTAGTACTGTTTGACATTTTATCATGGAAAAGCTTACGTCTCCATAACGAATATAAATTGTTCAACTTTATTGCGAAAATTCGCGTTATGTGGGGAGTGTGTTTCGAGCCTAATTTGGTTCAGGGATGAGGCACATTTATGGCTTTATAGGTATGTAAAACCCTAATTGGGTTTCGTGTTATTAGATCGGGTTTGGATTTTATAGCATCATCTAAGCTTAAACGACCCTTATTCCACTGATCGGGGCTTTATCTCAGAAACTAATAATAATTTTACTACGCGGTCTTCTGCAACATTGTAGCCCTAAAGTAGAAGAACTTTCATGTCAAACAGAAGAACTAGGAAAAACTGCATCAAGCGCATCAAAATCGATAAAATATTTGATAGATCGCATCAAAATTGTGACTGAGTTATAGCCAGTAGCAGCTAAACTATTAGGATTTGAACCAAAAAACCTTTCTCACAAATTGCCCAAACAATGTGCTCAGCAATTCTTCAGAACATTCTGAAACTCTAAAATACTTATTTCAGGTTGTTTAAGCTGTATTTCATACCATACTTTCTAAAAAAATTAAAACTATGTTCACAATACTTGTTTATTTTCATATTTGGGATTTCAATGCATTGTTCATATATTTATTAAATTTCCTTTGAAAAATGTGCTGCAAATGGTTGTGAATTACACTCCAGCGCATTTTTTTTTTCAAAGAAAAGTTTACGCAAAATACAAGAGTTTTGGAGAGGTGCGAAATATACGAAATAAAGGAATTTTTACATATTTTATGCATTTTGAGTCAACAAATGCTGTTTTTCGAGGTGATTATTTCTCCAAATATTATCTTCATGCTCTTTTCTAGAAATTTGCTTCAGAGGTCTTAACAAGATTCGAAGATTTCAGAGATATTGCTTCGATTTGATCAAAAAAGTCAATATTTAGCCATGCTTAGATAGGGCCATCAAATCTAAACCTGATCTAACAACACAAAACCCAAATAGAGTTTTTGTCAATTGGGTCTGTACTTTCATAAAATCCGCAATAGAAGATGTTTGCAAAAAATTACGCTGAAAATAGAACTGTACAGAATTTTTTTAAAAATCTACATGCATATAAAAGAATCGAAAAGAGTAGATTTATTGTTATTTTTATAAAAACTGTCTTAAAAAATTCAGCAACTTTAAAGTTGGTGACATTTTTTAACCATCAACAAATCGATAATTTTTATGCACATTTATTATTTTATTTTATTAATTATTTTATTAATTATTTATTAATTAAATTATTTATTATTATTAATGATTGTTTTTGATTTTTCGACCTTTTTATTGTTAATAAAACAAGTGTTTTTATTATTATTATTAATTATTTATTAATTTAAAAAAATCTATCTATTTTACGAATTTGTCTTAAGTTATATATAACAAAGGCGGTGATATGGATGCAAATCGCTGATTACTCTTTGGGGACTGCTTCGAGGAGAAGTTGTTAAAGTGCTACTTCATTATGAAGCAGTTCAATTGTTGTGTGGGTAATTTTCTGCTCTGTTTTGTTAATTATACCTTAATTATAAGGGGTGACCTCCGCTGGTAAATTTCAATATATCGAAGAAAAATGTACAGCTCAAAAACTAATAAACCGTTTGTCATATACTTTTGTAGGCTTATCAAGGGCATTAAAAACTAGTTCTTCATTGATCGATTTTATTTTTAAAAAAATTTTTTGCCCGTTTTTTGGTCAAGAATCATCAGTTTTTTAAGCAAAAAATTGAAAAGATGACTTTTTGGTTCCACCATTTCCCTAAAACCTAATATTTAAAAAAAAAAACTCGATCGATGAAAGACTAGATCTTTATTAATTTCGGGCTAGAGTTGGCAGCGCAAAACGCTTCAATAAAAACATGGTTTTGTAGATGGTCAATTGCCACAAAAGTACGTAATATTTTTCAACAAGAAAAATTCAGAAGGTAGATTAAGATATGCTCTTTCAGATGGAAAAAGTCTACTACAAATTTTTCAGATTTTTCTTGGAAAAAATTCATGAAAAATGACTTTAAATCAGAGCTTATCAAAAACACACCAACAATTTTGTTTCGGTTCTTGGTTTAACCCGAAATAACTTTTTGGAAATTATTTATTTATTTTAGGCGATATTCATGTGTTTTAAATAAATAATGAAATATATAGAAAACTGTAGTATTAGTATTTTCTTATTTAACTATTTTGATAATAAATACCAGTAGCCTAGTGTATTTTGACTTCTTAGCAACATTTGTTGCCAACAGCACGATACACAACTGGAATAAATCATAAAATGTTGCACTGGAAGTTAGCACGTTTTTGTGTTCAGCAACATTTTACCTTACCGGGCAACAAAAACACAATTTCATTCTATATGCCAGATAGTTTTAATAATTCTTTACATACAGTAGACTTGCTCTACTACTTCCTTAACATTAATTCATTTTAATGTTTTGTTGTGAAAATCAAACGTTTACAATGTTGCCATTAACTTATTCCAGAGACCAAGTCAAAGGCAACATTGGCGGCAGCGGCGGCACAAACGATACTACATGACTTTTATCCCCCATCTAATGTAGCACGTGCAACCAGCTCCGGTGTGGTATTCAGCAGCATAACAGTGTGTTTTTCTTTTTTGCTGTTTATTTCTTTTCAATTCTCTTTTTTTTCGAGACTTTTGTTTAAATCTTGAAATTTTGTGGTATTCTTGTTGAAATTATTATTTAGCAGAACAGACATACATAACAGCGTTGTGATGCTGTTGCCGGTAAGGACCTTTATTACTTTTGACTGCTGCTGTGTGTTTGGCTTGAATGAGTTTATGTATTTTTTCCACAGACTCTCTCTTCGCCTTCGTCTTGGCAATAATAATAATGAGTTTATTTCGTTTGGCCTCTTTGTGACACTTTCGCTTTTTAAATGGGGTTTCCATGGATTTCCATTGCCATTGTTGAAAGTCAAAATTTATGGTCTTATAATTGTTGAAAGCCAACAAAAAAGGATACGTTTAGTGTTTTCTTTATGTTGCTTCTTGAGATTGAATAATAATGGCGGGCGATGATGGTGGTTGGCAGCAGAAAAGGAAAAAGGATTCTGTGTGCGTGTTTTTATGAGTTTATAATTTGCATAGATTTGAAGATTTTTGATCTCTTTTTTACAAGATTAATACATTTTTTTTACAGTGTGTATCAGATAAGAAGGATTAAGTGATAGGAAGGGAGGACATAATGAATATGTTCCGTGTAAGGAGGTGAGGATTTTAAGGAGTTTCAAAGCAATAAGGAAGTAAATCTGTCATTATTAGCAGTAATAGAAGGTAAATATTTTTATTGTTATTGTTATTGCTCAGATAAATGGAATGAAGATAATATAACTATTTTGTTTAGTATGTCAAACGAATAGGGAATTTTTCTTTAAATTTAGTATATTGCATTTATAAGATTTTCTTCAGACACTAGGTAAAATATTCTCCTCTAAATGTGTTCTCCCTAACTGTTCATCTGACTTTTGGATTTAACATCCGCTTCTACTTACAGCTTATATTATATGGAGAAAATTGTAATTATTTTCTTTATAATTACTATATAAACCCAAAATAATTTGGTCCTTCGAGTTGTCTTCTTTATTACAAATCCATTTTCGAACTTATAATTAACTTATACGGCTCTGCATAACAACAATTTACTAATTTATGCTTCAAATTGAGATATCACGGGCAGACAGACAGGGAGTAGATTTTTTGAATATTTTAATGCAAAATAAAAAAAATCAAATAAAATTTATTGCTTCACGCAATTAACACATTATGCCAGACATCTGACAATACACCTCAGATTTTTTTGTCGCACACTCATACCAAGCAACTTAACAATAACTAAGTTCAAATTCAAATATCTCATTGTTTAGTTGTTCAGCAAAAAAATATGAATATTTAAATGCACTTGAAATTTGAAAAGGAACAACAACTACAACATGGCCATGGTTGATGATGACTCTTTTCACTTTTTTTCTGCATAATAATAAAGTTATTGTGTTTCGCACTTCCCAAATGTCTCTATGGTTGTCGCAACGCATAGCCTTTACGCCTATTCCGAGTGAGAAAGCGTAACTTATTAGGGGTAGACGTTAGTTAGACAACTTTGGCTGCAGGCTGCTGCTTTTGAGGACAAAAGCATTTGCAGCGGTTTTTACAACTGACCGATGATGGTGCTGCTGCTGTTGCTGCCACCTCTAGTTTGCGACATTCGACAACCACTTTTCCATGCTTTTCACTTTCATTTCAAAATTAATGTTGAGTTTTTCGTTTTTATTTTGAATTAAATTTTGAATGAAATCAGGAAAACGCAACGCTTGAAATACAACAACCCAGAAACTCACAATCTCTCAAAACTATTTCGGAGATTGTGTACCAATGGTTGTGGTGCGGCGCTCGTTGTTGCGTTGGGAACAGAAATGGGTGGCGTTGAACAACAAGCAAACCAACAACAAAAACAAAAAAGCCATAAATCTTTTTCAAAAGTACGGTGCGTACACGTTTTTAATTCATTAGAGTTTCTTTTTGCTGTTTGTTGTTTTTGTATTCTGGCTTTCGTTTGTAAGCAACTTTTTGTTGTTGCCATAGTAATGAATATCATTGTTGTTGTTGAGCGGGTTTTTGTCTATTTCTTTTTATCTGTGAACTGAAATCAAGTTTAATTTTCATTCATAATTGTGTGGAAATGTGCAAATTCGGGCTACAGGCCAGGCACACATACAAAGGGTTTACAAGGAAGGCATCTTCATGGCCATTAGTTTTTTTCACATTTTCGAAAGCTTTTCACATTTTGGCCAATTGTTGAATGTTTTTTTTTTTGCAAGTAGGAATTTTGTGACTGCCTTTCTGTTGCTGCTACTATTGCTAATAATAAGATTGGACTAGAGAGATGCGATCAACAGGTGAAAGTGGATCATGAAATCTTCACAGTTTCTCAAATGACATACAAATACATACATATGTGCATATGTTGGTGTACTTATTACGAACAAAAGTAGTTACTTTTTAAATTAAGTTCATTCCTCCTTTGTATTGATTTGGTTACCCAGGTACAGTTATTAGATTTGTTTGATTCTCATACAAAACTGATCACATTTTTCCGTCATTTGGACTCAACGATAAAAGAAGATCCAACTAATTGATCCTCCCTTAGAGGATATTCTTCAAAATAGAGCTTTGTTTGTTTCTAACTAATATCTATGACGATTGCCCCGTCATTTCGTTATATATAAGCCTCTTAAAGTAGGTTTAGCATCGGGGATGGAAAACAAAATTTCCGGAAAGGCATTTGATTTTTTTTTTCTTGTAAGGTAAAATTGTCTGTAACACAGAAAATTTTAATATTTTCTCCACATTTAGAACATATTGGTCCACCTTCATTTCGGATATCTCTCTCACAAAAGTTCAAAAGTTTAAGAGCTTTCTCCAAGGTAGTCCTTGTAGTTCTGTTAAAGGCAATATATTGTTCTCTTTTTGGTCTAAAAACCTTGATTAGGAGTGCCTGACTGCCTGCCAACTTTTGCACATCATAATATTTCCCTTAAACACAAATCCATTTCTAAGATGAACTATATCAGACAATTCTTTCCGGTATATCCCTTACAAAAAGTTTAAAATATTCGATTATCTGCAGTTAAGGAGCTGTTCGAGAATTGATTTGACAATTTCATCGAAAATTATTTTTCGTATCCATCCTTCCTAACATAATGACCTAAAGCTGGTTGACATGATAACTATCGAAAGGAACGATGATAAGGCGACCAAGCCCTCCTTTACCTCCTCCGCTTTTTTTTGCTAGACCATATAAGGACCCAAAATGTCCCAATATTTAGGGTCACTCCATCATATACCTCCCGCACTAAGGTTTTTGATAGTCTTCTACCTATCACAAAAATTAAAAAAAAATTGGCCTTAAATGCTGTTTACGACCTGTAGAGGATTATTTTAAAAGTTTTTTTCCGAATGTACTCCTTGTGCTCTTGTTTACAACGTGGGCAAGTATATGCTTACTGACATTATGGTCAAAAAGCCATAAAACCACTAAAATTGGCAAAGGAATTACTTACATTGATTCCACCATTGTTTTTCTGCTTGTAACTCATCGAAGCAATAGCTTGCGACCCCATAAATTGGGGTCTAAATTCGACTTTCTATCTAAAGAAGATCTCAAGTGGTCTTCTCTCTATGGAAGACCTCAAGAAATCTACTATGTATAAAAGACCTAAAGAAATTGTATGTCTATAAAAGATCTGTAGAAGCCGTATGTCTATAGAAGACCCAAGAGGTCTTCTTTATATGGAAGGCCTCCAAGAGTTCGTCTGTCTATAGAAGACCTCAAGAGGTTTCATGTCTATAGAAGACCTCAAGACGTTTTCTGTCTATAGAAGACCTCAAGAGGTTTTCTGTCTATAGAAGACCTCAAGAGGTTTTCTGTCTATAGAAGACCTCAAGAGGTCTTCTGTCTATAGAAGACCTTAAGAGGCCTTCTGTCTATAGAAGACCTAAGGAGGCCTTCTGTCTATACGAGACATCAAGAGGTTTTCTGTCTATAGAAGATATCAAGAGGTTCTCTGTATATAGAAGACCTCAAGAGGTTTTCTGTCTATAGAAGACCTCAAGGGGTTTTCTGTCTATAGAAGACCTCAAGAGGTTTTCTGTCTATAGAAGACCTCAAGAGGTTTTCTGTCTATAGAAGACCTCAAGAGGTCTTCTGTCTCTAAAAGACCTTAAGAGGCCTTCTGTCTATAGAAGACCTAAAGAGGTCTTCTGTCTATACGAGACATCAAGAGGTTTTCAGTCTATAGAAGACCTCAAGAGGTTTTCTGTCTATAGAAGACCTCAAGAGGTTTTCTGTCTATAGAAGACCTCAAGAGGTCTTCTGTCTATAGAAGACCTTAATAGGCCTTCTGTCTATAGAAGACCTAAAGAGGCCTTCTGTCTATACGAGACATCAAGAGGTTTTCTGTCTATGGAAGATATCAAGAGGTTCTCTGTCTATAGAAGACCTCAAGAGGTTTTCTGTCTATAGAAGACCTTAAGAGGTTTTCTGTCTATAGAAGACCTCTGGAGGTTTTCTGTCTATAGAAGACCTCAAGAGGTTTTCTGTCTATAGAAGACCTCAAGAGGTCTTCTGTCTCTAGAAGACCTTAAGAGGCCTTCTGTCTATAGAAGACCTAAAGAGGCCTTCTGTCTATACGAGACATCAAGAGGTTTTCTGTCTATAGAAGACATCAAGAGGTTCTCTGTCTATAGAAGACCCCAATAGGTATTCCTTCCATAGAAGACTACAGTAGATCTTCTGTCTATAGAAGACCTCAAGAGATCTTCTGTCTATAGAAGACCTTATGAGGTCTTCTGTCTATAGAAGACCTTATGAGGTCGTCTGTCTATAGAAGAAGAATAGAAGACCCCAAGAGGTATATAATATATAACTGATCAGACATTCAAATATTTTTTGAACAGTTAAAAGACGTTCAAGAACCTCGTCATTCAAATCTGAACATGTTGGTCCCCCACTTCAACTCAGCTTCCAACCTCTTTCCCCTATTGTAAACTGTTGCCGGCATTCCCATCCCTGATTTAATTTCACTTCAACGTTGCCAAGGCCGCCAATTGTAAAATTTGATGATTAAATGCATGGTGCATTCAATTACCATCCATTAACTAAATGAATATTGTGTTCGCGAATAAAATACATATTTTAATAATTTTAGCAACATTTGTCCTAAAAATCGAGTAATGATATGCTTGTTGTTGTTGCATGTTGCCTAAAACTGCCATCAAGCAACCATCATAAAACACCCTCAAATTGTTAACAAAACCAAAAAAAAAAGAAAAAAATTCAATGGACAGACACATGCAACACGCGATGTTATTACTACAAATATGCGAATAATTTCATTGGATTTTGGGAGAAAGTGGCTAAGTCAACAAAGAGCAAAGGAAGATTGATTTTAAGACAGGCATTTTACGGAATGTCAATACTGTGCGCCATCATCAAGTAAGGTGTTGTCTTTGAATTAGGTAGAACTTACAGGGAATATTAAATTTAAGAATTTTACTGGGAGAGATAGTCTGAGATGATTTTGTAAAACATTTGATAACATCATTGACATAATAAATAGGTGATACCGAAAAACCAGCTGTTCGCAATCGAGCTTTGTGAAAACGTAATTCCTGTTATCATTAGGACAAACAGCTCAAACTTTACAGATATTTTTCATTGCATTACAAACAATTTTGTTTGTTGAGTAGTAAATCTGTCATTGACCCTGTTGAAATAAATAAATTAAAATTTAATTTCTCAACTAAAATTTTGCCATATTTGACTTAATCACTTTTACAAAAATAACAACTAATGTACACCAAAAGTAAAAGCGTTTGCTTTCAAAACCCTTTAACATTTATGATAGATGATTACAATGATAGAATATTTGGCCGTTTTCGTTTTTTTGCTTATCTGACAACGGAAAGGATTTTAAGCGGCTGGTGGGGTGTCGTTCTTTGTTATTGTTGTTCGTACACGAATTAAAAGAGAATGAGTATGTGTTAAACCTTACTTTTGTAATGGGTGGATAGATATTGTTGCTTGGTTTTCTTTTTTCGGCAGACTACTGTGATGATAGGTTATGTTGTGGGTTATTATTTGTTTGCTTTTTTAGAGTTTTAGGGAACCAACATGAAACTGGCCCATAGATCCATCAAACTAGAATGCATGATTTCTTTCCGTTATGTTTTTGACGTAGCTACAATAATACGGACATACATACTTACTTACACCCGCCGTTTGTGGTAGCCAGCTAGATTGGATTGCTGTGGCGTTTTGAGGCCGCTGCTATTTTGGATATGCTGCCACAAACACAGATACATACATGTCAAAATTGGTAGGATTTTTGTTGTTCAAATTGCCCCTGTATATGTGTGTGTATCTACGTCAACGTCCGTGTCGGTGTCCATGTCCGTATGTGTGATATGCGCCCATGTTTGTTCTTTTGACAGCAGTCAACCCGTCGTCATTTCATTTCTATTTCTCTACATTTTGTTCGTGTTCATATTTTGTGGGATTCCTTTTTTGTTGTTGTTTTTTTTTTGCGATGTGCTGTTGCTAATGTTGTTGCTGTTGTTATTGTTTCTGGCATTTCAGGCTTTTGTATTCATTTTTGCGTTTTAAAATTCATTCATTTGTTAGAGAGCTGTGCTGCGACCAGAGAATTTCAGTTTCGTTCGTTCGTTTGTGCTTTTGCAACACCCTGCTTCTGTGGTATTTGTGTTGAATTGTTTCTTTTTTTCTTGCTACCGCTGGCTGCTGATACTGTTGTTGTTGTGTTTTTTGTTGTTTTTGATGCCTTTGTCCTGAAGTCCCTCTTGTCCCTTTTTATTCGTTCGCTATGTCCCATTTATACCCTTAACAATTTCATTTCCCGTAAGTGGTTACCACCAAAATACTACATACGAAATGCTGTTTATGCTTCACATTGATTGTTTTGAAACAAACAGTATTGGGAAAATTGATTGTGACGGGTGATTTAAATGGGAGCATATACAGTCAGTCCCGAAACAAACTCCTACCACTCTGATTCAGAATATATTGTAGTTTAGCAAATATTTGAATTAAAGCCGAATTAATAAAAAGTTGAAGCAAAAATCTTCGAAATACCAGAAATAGGAAGGTTCCGTTTAATGGGCCCCAGCCGAACACGAACTGTGACTGTACAAAGAAACAATAACTGGAAGTTTGGACCTGAATGTGCTATTAAGAGATCCTTAATTAAAAATAAATAAAAGTTCTGAAAGTTTCGAGCGTACCATTTTAGGCGTGTTTGTGCCAGGAACTATAATCAGTGGACCGAATTATTCCACTGACAGACTCCATCAACACAGTCTACACCAACAAAACATTATAATTCATCTTAAATTGCAAGAATACCACTTGGGCGGGGTTTTAGAATATTCGGACCATTATCGAGAGGCCACAAAGACTACCAAAAACATTAGTGTGGGAGGTGTATGAGGGAGTGACCCTAAATATTGGGTCATTTCGGTTCCTATATATAAAAAATAAAATAAAACGATCCGAGAAATTGCCTTAAACTGGTTTGAAGCGCTAAAGTGTTCAACCTTCGCGGAGGAGGTAAATGAAGGATTGTGCCTAATCATTGGGAGTCCAGCCATTTTAGTTGGACACCGCAGGCATTTTAGAGCTTTTGGGTCACGGACACTCAAAATTATATATCCTTGTAATCAAAATCGCAAGTACTACCTTAGATGAAATTTCAAAATCAAATCTCGAACAGCTCCTTAACTGCAAATAAGCGAATATTTTAAACTTTTATGAGAGATATACAGGAAGAAATTGCCCGATATATTTCATCTTGAACCTAATTTGTTCCAATGTTGCACCAATGACAGTCACATTTTCCGAAAGTTAACATTCGCCCAGCCTTTTTAGTTGGTCACTGTATGATTTTTAGAGCTTTTGGACCATTGTCAGGAGATATGAAATTTCCACGAAAAATATTATATCGCCATAAGTAGGACGAAGGTACTCCTTCAGTAGAAATCAAAATGACCTAAAACAGCCCTTAAACTATAGTTAAAGGATTTTGTTAGTATTTGGGAGGGACGTGCCCAACAAAAATATAGGCGTTCTTGGAAGGTGATTTACGAAAATTTTTGATGTGCAAAGTTTCGTCCAAGTCGGATACTCAAGTTGTAAGTTATCGTCCGCACTAGCATATAAGTTGTTGCCGGCAGGTTTTTTTTAAGTTTTTGGCTCATTACCTTAGGAAGTATGGACGTGCCTTCGAAATAAAATTGTACAGTCGTAATACGGTCAAAATAATGACTAAACGAACCGAGGCATGTGGTAAAACGGAACTTTTGCAAAATTTTTGTGGCAGCTAGCCGAAGGAGTGGACCGATGTGCAATGTTGGGATCATAACGATTTTATTTGAAAGTTATCGAGAGCAACATTTTAACGAAAAATGTTGTGGTACCCCAAGGAGTGGGTCGATATGGCCCATCCTCGAACTTGACCTAAGCGTGAACAAAATATTTCGAGATGGAAAGTTTGGACCAAATAGCTTGATCCGATCGAGAGTTATCATGCACATGAACCAGACAGACAGTCGGACCCCACATCCATCGCAACATAAGAAAGCCAGCTGCCAAGCCTGGTTAAGATCCGGACGATGCAGCCTTCTCAATTCGTATTTTGGCACGAATTTATGGCCCGGCATGTGGACTGCGACCACACGACACGCTGTATTTGTTTAGCAGCTCAACTAACCCCACTCACCTGTCTTCTCATTCTTTATGGACACATCTTGTCCAGGTTGCAGAATTTTTGAGCCTGAGGAACTAGAACCAATAACTTAAATAATATACGAACGAACATATATGAGTTGCTACAACAACACCAACAGGGATAAATCAACTTGAAATTGTTTGAAGCGGATTTCGTCCAAACATGAGGCACAATTTTATACACCTCACAATAAGGTGGTCATTCCGCTTGTAGCACATCGAAATATTTGTCGGAGAGCCTATAAAGTATGTATATTATTGACCAGGAAAAAAATCTAGGCCCATATAACGACGGGCAGATCATCCGTCTGGCTGTTGAAGATAGAGCTCCCAATATTTAAGATAGTGCTTTATAATTTGGTATAGGAGTTTCTACTACTTCTAGGATGTTTGATAATGAGAATGAGTTATATCGGTCCACGTTTTTATAAAGCCCCCATTGAACGGTACCTTCCGATTTTCGGTATTTTTAAGGTTTTAGCCTCATTATACAACCAAAATGGCTGTAATTTAGTATTAATGCTTCGTAGGGGCTACAAAACTTTTACCCAGAAATTTGTCGGTGCAGGTCCAGGTTTTGATATGGACCCCATAGTACGTTATCTCCCGACTTTCGGTATTTTAAAGGTTTTAGCCTCATTTTCCCATCGAAATGGCTGAAATTTAATAGTCTTCGTAGGGGCTACAAAACGTTCGCCCAGAAATTGGTTGATGTAGGGCCATGCTTTGATATGGACCCCATGGAACAATACATTCCGATTTTCGCTATTTTAAGGGCTTTGGCCTTTTTATACCATCCACATGGCTGAAATTTGTTGTTTAGTCTTAGTTGTGGGTAAAATACATTTTTGGAGAGAGTTGTAGGTATAGGTACACGTTTTATATAGCCCACATAGAACGGTACCTTCTGATTTTGGAATTTTAGGGTTTTTCAGCCACATAATCCAACCGAAATAGCTAAATTTTTATCAGGTCTTCGTTGGGGGAATAGAACATTCCCACAGAGAATAGTCTGCACTAGTCTGTATCTCTTGATTTTCTGTGTTTTTAAGGTTTTTGGTTGCATTATTCAACCGAAATGGCTAAAATTTGATATTTTGTCCCATTGGAGATACAAAAATATTTCCCCAGAAATTTCTTCTTATAGGTCCACGTTTTAATATAGACCCATAGAACGGTACCTCGTGATTTTTGGATGTCTTAGCCGGATTATCGCACCGAAAAGGCCGAAATCTAGTTTCCGTACATGAAATTTATGATGGAGGGTATGAAAAGTTCGGCCCGCTCGAGTAATAGTATTATGTATATTCTTCACAATTTATTGGCCACATACTGTATATCATCTACCTCTGTTCATATTACTACACATATCGTATCGAATCATCTCAGCCTGTCTACCTCAATTGTATGTATGTATGTGTTCATGTTTCCTCTCGAACATACATACTCACACACATTTGTATGATTGTATGTGTGCATGTCCGTCCTGCCATTTTGATTTATGGGCATTTCATATCATCGTTCAATATCCCGAAAACAACAACAACAAACAGCACAAAACCCGGCATATACATACATACACACATGATTTGGATTTTGTCAGCATGTGAAGCAAATACAACAACAAAAGTGCAGAAAACTAATAACAACAAAATACTTATTTGATACTTTTCTGATATTAGTTTACGCAAAAATTCTCCAACAACAACAGCCATGAGCCGAAAAAAATCTTTCATGCATGTCCTTCTCCGGTTTTTTTTTTGTTTCAAAACTTTTTTTCCAATACTCACATACAAATTTGGATATTCGTTAGCTAAAGTATTTCACAATAGTTTTGTATTAACATTTTCAAATTGCCAATTTCCGTAATATTGGTAAAGCCCTGATTTAAACTATGGTGGCGGTATTGGAAAACGTTGCCTAACTTCCTTCCTATGCTGCCTTTGCAGTTTTCCTTCTTTCCTGAAAACCGAAAATGCTGGTGTTCACCACCACCATGAAATTTGATTTTTGGGGGGTGTTTGCCGTTAGAGTTGTTTGTCTGGTCGTTCCTATGTTTGGGTTTAGGTTTCTGTGATTTTTGATATTAAAGGACGACTACGCTGCTAATGCGCAATGGTGGGGAAGATACAGGCAATTGTCGTTGTCATTGTCATTTTCAATGTCATTGTGTTAGCGCGCAGCGTTTGATGCCCGTTTGCCTGCAATTAAGAGAATTGCCGGCTTAATGGATGTTAAATGTATTTTTTCAATATTCTCAAGCAGATGCCGTTTTAGTTTTAATTAAGTGACATGGACAGACAGAGTGGTTACCCCCTGAATCACTCAGTAAATTGTTATGGAGTACATACTTACATGTATGTATGTGTATGTAGGAGAGTGTGGAATATTGTAACAGTTTTTTTGTACTCTGTTTAAGATTATAAGTGGGAAATTAAAAAGCTTTTGCTTATAATTTTTAGTTTAGTTTGGGGAGGAGTTTTAGAGCGAGTTTGGGAAAATGAAATACAATTTTCCAGAATGTGGATGTGATGGAGGGATTACAAAACTGTTTCCCATGAAGTCGAAACGAAGCTTAGGGAAATAGGTACGATTTAATATTCATTTGAAATGGCTCATCAAATTATGACATATTGGCTCAGTATAAACCTCAAGATCACAGGTCACAATCAAACAACGTCATAATGACATTACTAAGAATTTTCGAAGGAGTGACATGACAAAAAGTTTCCATTTTTATTACTCATTGTAATCTAAACAAATACAAATATCCACATTTCATTTTCTAAAATAGAAGCCAATATCAAGTGCAAATTGAAATGCTGCTATCTGGGTTCAATATTAAAAAAAAAAAAACAAAAATGGCATGCCAAAAACAAAGGAATAGCTTTTTGACATGATTTCCGCCTCTACAAAAATTAACACGAAAAAAACTTTTCCAAAAAAAAACTTTCACATGAATAACAGGCAATTGAAAACTTTGAATATTGCCTCAACTATAGGAAACAAAGGAGTTAACAAAATCGGATACTTGCAAATGGAAAATGAAACACTCACAAAAACGAAAACCCAACTGCAAAAAATTCAAATTGAGTGTCTAACGCACATGATGTAATCGAAACTATGGTTACACGCACGCATGCAGGCAGGCAGCTTCCAATGATACTTGGGGAACAACAGGAACAGCGAGTAATAACTAGAAAACATGGTACTGGGTCAAAAAGTAAAACAACAACAAACCAAACAAGCAACATGGAAGATTGTTTTACATTTTACAGAAGGCCGAACAGGCGGTGGGTCGGGTTGGTTGGTCCAGGCCAAGAGATGTTGTGGATGTTGTGTAATGGCAAAGATGTTGTTATTGTAATTGCTGCTACTGGTCTGCTGGGCATTGTTGTTGTTGTTGTCATTTGCTTTCATTCATGTTTGAATATTGAATTGAATTAAAAAACCACCAAGAACACACACAACCAAACACCATGGCCAGCCGCCGCTGCAGTGTAACAATATCTTGTATGGTTGATATTTCCATTTTGTTCTTTTGGACTACAAAGCTTTTAGATTGATTTTTGGGTTTTCTTTTTTTTTGTCTTTTGCTTTTTTGGTTCGTGGCATTTCCCCATGTTTCTTACACTTGCACTTCACACACACACACCAATCAAAATGAGTCAACAAAACAGACACACAAAAAAGAAGAGGCAGTTGCTTTGACTTGTCTTTTGATATTAAATTTTTTGCATCTGACATGGCTCTGACATTTCACACAGCATCTCTTACACATGACATTTTAGCTGCTATCATAGCAACCAAATACATTTCACAAAATAGTGTCAGTATCAGCCAAAAATTGGAGAAAAGCAAAAAAACAATGCCCTGATTGTCGTCATCAGTTTCGTCGATCAACAACAGCGGACATGGAAAAAGGAACTAGAGTTGGAAGCAACAACAGCAGAAACAGAAAAACTGGGGGATGTCTTATCATTCACTGGTTCTTAACAGCGACACTGACTGATGGATTTTTTAGATGCCTTTTCAGTCATAATAGAAATTTCCGAAAAAATAGAAACTAAAGAAAAACGGTGGCAGCAGGAACAAACAAAAAATGGTGCGACAACTTGCTGTAGTTTAAACTTCCCACCCAAGTTAGCTGTAGGTGTTGTTGTATGGCCGCCCACTCTTTTCTGAAGCAGCTATTTTTAAAACGAATGTAAATATTTTAAGTTTTTTTTTCTGCTATTTTAAAAATATTTGGAAATTGTGAGGTTTTAAGATTCCCATGAAATTATTTACATCAATGGTTTTCTAGGTCCACAGATTTGTTATTTGCCCTAAATTACGGAAGAATTTTGATTTGAAATACCTACCCTAATTTCAATTAAAAAGGTAATTTTTAATGTCAACTAATAATTCCAAATCTATTCCCGGTCTAATTTATTCAAATCTTCTTAGGATCGTCAACATTTAGTGGTCTGTGTAGTTTTGCGGATATGCTCCATAAGATTTACCGCATTCTGAATGTCTGTACATCGGCTTTTACTTCGGTGATATAAACATGTAAGAAAAGAGAGGAGGGAGCAGAGCCCTATGGTTGTGGAGACTATTGTTGACACCACATTTGGAGAAGTTTTACATGGCTGTGGGGTTCAACCAGCTTGATATTGTTTTGACAGTGATTTAAACTCAGCCGTTTAGTACAAGGTGAGCATGCTAAATATTGCACCACAGTAGCACAGATATAAAATATTCCTTTTATTTTTCCAGGGAACAAATTAATATTAAGAATATTAGATATTCAAAAAAAACAAACGTTTTTCGGCCAATTTTTAACCACCCTACATATTTTCCTTTCAGCCTGGAAAGGCCTTTACTATTCTGCTTCTTAGCAATTATTGATTAATTGATATATGTACATACATACATATACGCAACTTCATTGTTGTTATAGTTTTGACTCCATTTTTGTTTTACAAAAAAAAAAAACATAATACAATTACCCTATTACCCTACACATGCGCCATGCATCCATACATGTGTACTTCACTAATCAATCATTTCAAATCAAGAAGCATTACCCAAGAAAAGCAAAAACAACCACCTTCCATAAACAAATCTTCACAAAATCTCACCACTTCTTTACCAATGCCATTGATGAATTAACGTCATCATCCATCCCCCATCATACATCACACACGTACAGCGTCATCATGGCCATATCATTTGTATTTTTTTGATGAATACACGTCACTTTTCTGTCACTCAAAGTAGTCGTGTAGTCGTGGTGGTTGATCGCTGTTTACAAATCAAACATTTAACCTCCATGTTTGAGCGTCAGCCATAATAGAAAAATCAGAGATTTTTGTAGTTGTTGACCAGACAGGGTTCAAGGTTTATGAGAATGCGTAGTGGAGTAGATCAGTACCAAGTGTGAGCATAAAAAATATAGTCCATCTCTTTTTAATGTACATTTTTATATTCAAATATGAATTATGGGACGTAATATGAAAAATTTCAAGAAAGGTGTGAGACATGTTAATTTTGACAGTACAGTCGGACCTCGATTATCCGTGATGGTCGGGACCGGAGGCATTACGGATAATCGATTTTCCCGGATAATGGAGGCAATGCTTTTATGCAGTTTTTGAACATATTTTTAGGTAAAAATAACATATTATTGTACAATAATAATATGAAAATCTGTAATTTTTATTAAATTTGTTACGGTAATCCACCATATTTTAGAAGGATACATAATATCATCTTCATCAGATTCATCTGAATTGAGTTTGTCCCATGGTTTTGTGATACCATAAATACACAAATAGTGTAATACGGGAGAAGTTGCAGTTTCTGTTTGTTTACCTTTTGTTTGCTTAATCAAATTAATCAGAAACTGTGTTTTTAATCCCTGGTAATGAAGTTGATAACGAAAAATAGAAGAAATGCAAAAAAGTCCAACATTTCTTTTCTATCACGGATAATGGAGGTTCCTAGATAATCGATTCACGGATAATCGAGGTTCAACTGTATTTTAAGTTATTGGTGGACTAGACCCACAGTTTCTGACTATCTCTTCTATGAAAAAACTTATCGGGAAAGAAAAGGATAAGCTGAAATGTAATATTGAACGAAACTAACGACATGGTATAAAAAATGGAATAAAAAAAATCGATCCGCTCAATGAACAAGATTGCCCAACCTTACAAAATTCCTTATACGTGTGCCTAATGGAGGAACCAACAAGGTCAAGCATAATGAGAGCATCATTCAATGACTACTTTTTGGGAACATCATGAATAGTTCTTGACATCTTAGGACTATTAAAAACTTTGAGATGTTGAGATGTGCCTTCAAACCGGTGACATTCAAGAAGAAAAGTAACGGTATTCTAAAGTTTCGTCAATTTCGGAGGCAACTGCAGGAAGGATTAGAATACACCCTTACTGTTAACATAAATGCTACTGGGGGCGATGATAGGGTGGAAGGGCTTAATACTGTCTTCGGAAAAACAATTGATAAATATGTTCCGACAAAGGATATGTAACACAGTTCGCCGAAGGGCAGATCCTGAACGTTATTGGATCCGCAAAGAGACTATCAAAAATCTAAGTATTTTAATTAAGGAATTGAGGCAGATCTTGAACGCTGTCGAATCCACGACGAGAGTATCAGGAATCCACCGACGTAGCCAGGGGGATGCCCGGGGGCAGATCCTGAATGCTATCAAATTCTCCAATCAGATATTAGGAATCTAAGTATAATAATTTAGAAATTGATTATAATCCAAGAGCGGGATCTGAAAATAATTCAAATGAATTCCAAAAACTATGGGAAAGTAAAAAGTTCAGTTGTGATCTTTTTCAGACAGTCTATTTATGGACTGATCGATAGCAGTGGAGCTACGAAGACTATGAATCTAGGCAGATCACATCCAGGATATCCATCAAACGGAAGAATATGTGGACAGGAATATAAAACAATAAGTCGCTGATATACTTCACCACAGAGATGAAAGACGATGCAGCCACAATCAGCAAAATACCATGGATAATTCATTGATCTAGACATGGTCGGATCAAAAAATGCAATAAGGTCGCCAAAGAAATCCTGTCGCATTAACAACATTTCAGATATTGCGTTGAAGAAAGTAGAAAAAACCATCATACTTTTGCTCACCATTCTCTTCAACCACTGACCACTGTTGGGCAGAAATGCTCGGCCTCATACACAAAAGTGTAAAAAATACATGAGTCTCTCGCAATTTGCCCACCATTGCCACTGACATAAGCTATGTGGATGTTATTGGTAATTTTCCCTTTGTCGCTCTTTGCTTTACCAGAGGATGAGTACTGAGGGACTGGTAATTCGGACTCAGATTCTCAATTTCGCCAACGTGTCCGGGAAAGAAATGAAAAACAATATGCCGCTAGTAAAATTCAGCAATGAGATGGAAACCGATGCAACAACCACCAACTAAAAGAGACCATGGGGAATTCGTTGATCTAGACATTATCGAAGTATCAAAAACAAAATTCTATGGCGACCATGGGGAATTATCGAATCATCAAAAACAAAATTCCGATGGATTAGCAATATTCCGGACATTGCGTAGATGGAACCAGGAGAAGTCGTATTTTTTTGTTTAGCATTCTCTTCAACCACCGCCTTTAAATCGTCTACTTTCCATCGGTTTGGAAGAAGCACTTGTGATTCAATCCACAATTCAAGGATCTGATGCTCAGTTATGTGTATGTTATAAGCCAATTTTCCTTTTATCGCACTTTACTGTAATAGAGGAAGAATACTAAGGGACTATCAGTTCGGATTCAGAGCAGGACCACATTTAAAATATCCACCAAACCGAAGAATCTGTAGCCTTGTTAATGTGGTTGCGATATGAATGGAAAACAATGTGTCGCTGGTAGACCTCATCGGTGAGAAGAAAATCGATGCAATGACAAACAGCAAAAAGGGGTCTAGAGATGGTCGTATCAGCAAATGCAAAAGGGTCATCCAAAGAAATGTCATTAACAACATTCCAAAATTGCGTTGAAGAAATCAGGAGAAACCGTCATATTTCTGCTCACCATCCTCTTCATCCATTGCCTTAACATCTTCTACGTTTCGTCGGATTGAGAAGAAGGCCAATATGGAAGACTGGATTTGATGCTTACCTGAGCAGCGCACACTGTTATGTTTAAATATTTCGACAAAAATAAAATCGTAATTTGTTCGAATAACAGGGGAAGTAAGTCCATATTTATTTTAGGCAATTTTCTTTGCAGCAATTGTCAGTTTTACGGGGAGAGAGGTGAGGCATATGGTAACCCTTTGCCTCTTAAAACTCTCTCTCACCGACAAACTGACAATTTCCGCAAGGAAACTTTCTTAATGTAAATGTGCGCTAAGGAAATTTATAAACTGTTCGGGTTCGGCGATAAAAAGGGAGCTGAAAATAGAATCGGGTTGCCCTCTGTGGTATGGGGAGATTAATATATATTAAAATAAGTTCGGCAGCACGCTTTTGCTTATTTTAATTTCTTTTTTTTTGTTGAAATAATTCCACTTCCATACCATGTTCATTTCTGTTGGGGTGTAATTTAAAAGAAAATCAAACAAACCCATGATATGTCCATACATTGATATTTTGAAATCATAACCGGAAAATTAGATACAAAAAATGTTAATTTGAGAATAACAACACTACGCATTTTGTTGAAAACTATTCTAGTTTGGTATTTGAAAAAGAAAACACTACATGGTCTCAGGAATGAAATCTATTTCCTTCATAAAAAGTTAAAATAAAATATTTTATGAATAACATTAGGGTGTATATATGAGAATCATTTCAAAGCTCATTTTTATAATTTCATTCATATCACCGATGTAAATTGAAAACATGTAAATATAAATAGTACGTATAAAGGTGGAAGCAAGGAAATTAATAATATTAAATGACATGATATGTTTAAATTATGTTTGGAGAATTTTCATTTATATTAATTCAATAATATCACTTATTCTTGAGTTCTGGTCGCTAAAAATTGGCAAATATTTGTTTAGTGTTTATACAAAGAACTGATAGGCCTGTTGTTTAAAAGTGTGAAGCAATAAAACTGAGATTGAGATGGTTTACTTTATAAAAAAAGGCTAACTTTGTTCAGAAAATATAAACTCAAATACAGTCATACCTCATGGATTTAATTCTAGTTTCTTTTCAGACTTATCTATCAAATTAAAAATATGACCCAATTATTATATATTTTAATTGCATTAAAAATAATTTTTTGTAAGTAACTGAATTGTTTTCGACACCACCCTAATAAACCATAACAATAGTAGTAAACATTTTTTAACAAAAAACTAAATGTGGAAATGATACGTTTTCGATTTGTATGGTGGGTAAAAAATAACGAAAATATTTGATATAGAAAGCGCGAAATAATTCCGCATCAGTGACCTTACTTTATAGGCAGTAGGTATTGTGTTTCATACCCTAACCGTTAGTCCATCTGTTTTTTTTTTTATTGAAACAACAAAAAATCAACTGTTTGGTGTGGGGTTCATGGTTTGTTTAATTCCTTGCCTAAAAACTCATCCAAGCAAAGTGTGCCTTTACATAGCTCAAAATTAACACTCTTAACAACAAAACAAGAAAAAACATATACTAACCCCCCAAAAATCAAATACGACCACCACCTCCTAGCCATACCCCTTAGAATGGCCAGCTAGTTTGTTTTAATTTTCTGCATCTTTTTTACTGAGTTGGTGTTTTTTCTTTACTTGTCTTAAATTGGTTGCGCATGATGGCCATATGACCGGAATCACATAAGCAAAAGGTAGGCATTGGAACAATAACAACAACAACTTTTGTATACAAAAAGGCAGATCTTTTGAATTATTAGTTAGTTCCGCTGGAATTTTAGACATACCAACCTTATTTTTTTGTTGGTTGGTTTCCCCTTTTTGCAAAGGGCCATGAAGTGAAGAGAAACAAAGAAAACCTTAATTAAGGTTTATTCATTTATGGAAAAGGCAACGACTTAGTTGACTAGTTGAACACGCTCCCCCTGTTTTTTTGGGTTTTGTTGTTTTTGTTTTTTTGTCTCTCTATTGTGAAATCATGTTGTAAGCCCTGGTTAACAAAAAATTTGTTTAAATTAAAGTTTATTATGTGCGAACATTGTTTAGAGGATTTGCTTTGGTTACCTGCTGGGTAGTTTTTCAGTTTTTTCTGTCTTTACGAGTTATTTAATATTTTTCTAATTGGCAACATTTCTTACCAAAAAGTTTTACATATTTTTCGGGATAATTGTGAACACACACCTGCAAGAGAGAAAAAAATAGGGAAATAATTAATAAAAATATAAATAATTAATAAAAAGTAATATATCATATATAATTAAGAAATTTTGCACTGAAATTTAATATACACTGATATATGACGGTACTTTTGATAAATGAGAGTATATAAGATATTATTTAAGAAAATTAAAAAATATTCTTCATAATATCGATCGAACTGATTTTGGAAGTTGGAGATGGAAGAATTTTCAAGTCAATGTCATAAACCCTTTCTAAAAGAAAGGGTCTTTAGAAGCGCGTTTCCTTTCAGAAAGGGCTTATAGAAGCATCTTTTTCTTTCAGAAATGATCTATAGAAATACTCTTTCTTTCAGAAAGGTCTATACCCAGCAAAAATCCTCAGTACAAACCTCCTTTCCCACCCATTATTTTAACAAGGGCATGTCGCGCGAAATATCTGGTGATTTTGTATCCACTGAAATAAGTAGTCAGAATCTAGTCAGTATCTACTTATTTCAGTGGTTAGAAAATAACCAGATATTTCGCCCGACATGCCCTTGTTAAAATGATGGGTGGGAAAGGAGGTTTGTAATGAGGATTTTTGCTGGGTAGAAGCATGGATGATATGCAGTTAGTATCTGGAATATTTGACATAACTTTTTGAATATTCTATGGACCTACATATATGCATAGAATGAGTGTTAAAAACGCGAGCTGTGTTAAAAAAGGATAAAAAATCTTAATTTTATTGGAGTTATGTTAAATATATATGTTCTTATATGTATAGGTCTTAAATTAAAAAGAAGCTACAGTCGAAAACAATTCCTCACAACTAAAACACCCATATCCTTCCTTCCAATCCCTTCTAAGGGTCTTATTCCCTTGTTCACACTCTGTTTGCAAATCATCTATGTCGGCAACCAACCGTATCGAGCAAGCATTCAATTTCATTGAAATTGAATTCATACATACAAAGATGACATTGTTGGCAACAATAGTAAGTAAAGTAATTTTCAAAATGACAACAATGTCATTTTCGGGTTCTGGTGAGAGAGTGTGCTTTTTTCATCAAGCCAAAAATACACAATCGACATAGAAAATGGAATGAAAGGCATAAAAGGATATGGCTTTTACACCCATGTAGAGGAGGAAGAAGAAAAAATATCCCTTCAGTCATGACAAACATTTTTGTTTGCCATTGATTTGCTTTCTTTTCATGTTTTTTTGCGGGCGCAAATGGTGGGCGAAGTAGCACACTTGCTGCTGTTGTTTTTGTCATGTAGGAAGAAACTTTGCCATTTTTTGCTGCCATCAAAAACAGCAGCAGTAGCACCACCAGCCGAATGAACAAAAAAGAAATGTTGTCATCTTTTTTGTTTGCCATTCATTTCATTTGTTGTCTACAACTTTTCACATATTCCCACTAACATGTACTCACTCTCAGGCTAATGGTATTTAGTCCTGGATTGGCTGCTTTCTAGACTTACAATATTTTTCAATTAGAAATTATTCTGGTGTAAGTAATTCGATTATGTTCAGTCGTTCGAAACATTTTCGTTTTGGAGGGATTGTTGTTTTTTTGCTCCTGTTCAGTTTTCTTTGTGTGTGTTTTTGTCGTCTCCTGTAATGTTTGAGCGTTTGTATTTGGCGATAAGGATATGGCAATGGAAGTTTAATAAATTTACTATTAATAAACACTTTAAAGATTTTTGTGATTCGACAAAGTAATTATCAAAATGTGAATCTGCTCATGGGGATCATAATATATTTCAGTTTAGGTTTATATTTTATATAGTTATCTTTTAACTATGATTTTTCCAAAAAAAAAATGATTTCTGATTCCCTTGATCATATTCTCTGTCTCTCTGCTTGTTGTTCTTTTGGTCTTATGAAATATCCTTACCCACGACAATAATAATACAACAGTGTTTAAGGATCTAAACTTCATAAAATCAATGATCTCAAATTAACAACAATAACAAACAACTTTATCAATTGACCCACCACTCACTCAGCAGTTGAGTCAGACGAAACGCCAAAAAATTCAGGGGGACAAAACAACCAAAAATATCATACAGACACTCAGAACATCACCTGACTTGAGAAAATAACATGCCGACGACATATGAGACAATAACGACAAACGTCACCGAAGACAGACAGAACGACAGACATACATTCCGTCTACCGTAGCAGTAGAAGCATAAGCATGAGAGTACATAACTTACAAGATGCCATGCTGCCAAAAGGCCTTAAGTTGTAAGTTGTTGGACATTGCAACTGGAAACAACTTAATTTTGGGTCCGAAAGAAATCTCTGAGGCAGATACCGACACAAACTCTTGGTCAGAGACACCAAACGCACGCATGCGCAAACAAACAGTCAAATTGTAAATAATAACAAACAACAACAATTTCAACAAACAATTGTTGTTGATGTTGTCATCATTGTCGTGAAAACGTGTGTTGCAGTCAGTCACCAGCTAAAGTTACAAGAGAGTCATCCACTCCGGTTGACAATATTGGAACCCAGCAAGCTCCAGCAGAAAAGACTTAATCCAACCGACGAAAAAATTATAAAAAAAAAAACTACAAAGCTCATGGGGCAATCATACCTGTAATTGTTAGTTGTTTGTGGGTAATACAGAAGTTTGGACGACTTAATGTTGATCAGAGTGTTTTTTCTTTCTAGTGTGTGGTGGCGCACCACCAACCAACCAGTCTTTATGGGGTCCCATGAATAATACGTGAAAATATTATTTTTGTCAAGTTTTAATGAAATGATGCCATGCCGTGCAATTGTGAACAAGAAGGCGCAAAAAATGTGTGTGCACATTTATTTGTGGAGGCACTACTATTCTACTTATTATGGGCCAAGTTGTGTTAGCCACAAGTTGACCGAGCAAGCGCACACCATCAGAATCCGTACTGTGCGTAACATGCAGCAGTGGTTTTCACTTTGCGTAAATACACCATTTCCAAATGGCATGGGGAAAAAAGGAAATAAATTCCAACCCATAATATTGGATGCTATCACATATTACTCGCTTAAACCGACGATATTAAAATCATGAATCGAACTTCACTAAGATCAATATTTCCCAAAATATGCTACGATGGACTTGACACCGTTCAAATCTAGACAACCTCTCGCTAGACAACCTATCTTATGGAATGTTTCTCAAATATGTACTCTGGCGCCCGACGTGGGGCACATTTACAAGGATGAATTAAATAACCTGGAGAACATCTTTGAATTACGAAACATTTCGATATGTGAGATTTGGAAACACCAACCAACGCTTCTTTGGGATGAATGGAGAACGGTAAAAATGAAGTGTAATATAATTTCTGTACAAAGTTAAAAGTTGTTCACCCCAATTTTCCGAATGTCTCGAAGTAAATTTGTTTTTCAGTGCACTTTAGAATTTGTGTACAAATCAAATTCCAATAAAATATTGAATTTCGTTCAAAATTAGGACAGATTTCTATTAAAATGTAGGAACAGATTTATTTACCTGAGGCATTTGTATCCGAATCGGGGTGAATTTACAACTCAAGGTTTTGCTGGAAGTCAGATAGAAAGTGTTTGGTTGGGTGATTTGCAAATATTCCAAAACAATGAAAATATAAATTTGTATGTGTTTCTTAATCGGCGCCCATATTTTCTATGAACTTATTTTTCTCCATATACTGGTTTCAAAGTTCTTCAACCAGATACAAAAACTTCGGTCCGAATTCGGTTCCAAATTCATATTTTCCTTTTATTGCTCTGACAGATTTTATCAGAAAAAACTCTGTTTTTTCATCGAAATCAGTGGTTTTTACAAATGTTTTGACCGAATTCTGACAGTTTGGTCCGTTGTGTACACAAATTCTATCCACAAAAAATGCTAATTGCGTACGTGTTATAGCGAAGTAAAAATTAATTTTGGTTATGTTCGTTTAGGCGCGTCCAATAGCGCTATTATGGTAGAGTTGTTTATTTCGAGAAAAATGTAGTTCAATTGAACGATTCATTGAAAAGAGCGTATGAACTAGATCGGGCGATATAGATCATTAGTTCAATGAGCTGAGTCAGTTAGCGAAAGAACGGTCAACGAAAGAACTATTAATGAACGATTGTCTATCAGCACGACTTTCAAGCTTAATTTAAATTAATTTCAAATAAGCTACTGTAACTTGGAAAAACTTAGAATCGATCAGCCTTTTTTGGTATATGAGAAATCAAGATTGGATTGATTTTTAATGTCTTAAATATTGGTTTCTCATTATTTTTGACATTTCTAGTTTTCAGCTGAAGAAAACCTTTAGTGCGAAGGGCGTTATGTTCGATGATTACTGATTCGAGGTCATGGGTTCTAGTTATCGGAAAGACAACATCACATTTTCCGTAACGAATGTTCTATGTGCTGTTTGTACTCATCTATAACAATATAATCTTATATCATGAAATTAAACATAAAATGGGGCACCAATTTTAAATTTGAAACAAAACTCTATACCAAAACTTTAAGTTGACTATGTCGCAGTATCAAAGACATAAATACAACTAAGACTAGACAAAATGCATGCAACAAAATAATGTTTACGAAACTTTGTATAGAAACATTACACTTAACATTTTGCAGTTAATTCAAAATCGCAACCAAGGAGGAACATTTCATGTAATGGTATCAGAATCGAAATCAATGAATTTAAGGATCTATTCAAGAATAATTCTATGTCGATTGGATCGGTAAATTCGGTTAAATACGTAAAAATGTATAAAAGAAAAAAAATGTTATATCACCATATCGTAATATAACATTATGTTAAATTCAAAAGCCATTCACTGAAGAATGATGGCAAAAAAAATGTCTTATCTTGTTGTATTTATGTCTTTGGCAGTATACATGAGTCTCTTAATGAGGGAAGGTCTCGAAATAAGTTCTTTTTTTGAAATGGTGCCTAAACCTGTTCCCCAGACATTATTTATTTGTGGTTTGGGAATTGTTTGTCGGCATTTCAACTTGCTGCCAGAGTTATGAAATAAATGACAGATTTTTCCTTTTTGTTGGCAAGGTGTTGTCAACTTCAAAAATGGATTTGTAGCTTTTTAATGATCTTTCATGTAAATGCTTACACCTACAACTTATACAAGAATTATATTGTTGTATGGGATGTTGTGACAATTTGATTGTAATAAAACATGTATGAAATAAGCGTGTATAAGTTGATAACTCAATTATTGTTTGACAGTTTTTATATAATTTATTTTAGATTTGAAAAGAAATTCCAACCCATAATATTGGATGCTATCACATATTACTCGCTTAAACCGACGATATTAAAATCATGAATCGAACTTCACTAAGATCAATATTTCCCAAAATATGCTACGATGGACTTGACACCGTTCAAATCTAGACAACCTCTCGCTAGACAACCTATCTTATGGAATGTTTCTCAAAATTCGGTTAAATACGTAAAAATGTATAAAAGAAAAAAAATGTTATATCACCATATCGTAATATAACATTATGTTAAATTCAAAAGCCATTCACTGAAGAATGATGGCAAAAAAAATGTCTTATCTTGTTGTATTTATGTCTTTGGCAGTATACATGAGTCTCTTAATGAGGGAAGGTCTCGAAATAAGTTCTTTTTTTGAAATGGTGCCTAAACCTGTTCCCCAGACATTATTTATTTGTGGTTTGGGAATTGTTTGTCGGCATTTCAACTTGCTGCCAGAGTTATGAAATAAATGACAGATTTTTCCTTTTTGTTGGCAAGGTGTTGTCAACTTCAAAAATGGATTTGTAGCTTTTTAATGATCTTTCATGTAAATGCTTACACCTACAACTTATACAAGAATTATATTGTTGTATGGGATGTTGTGACAATTTGATTGTAATAAAACATGTATGAAATAAGCGTGTATAAGTTGATAACTCAATTATTGTTTGACAGTTTTTATATAATTTATTTTAGATTTGAAAAGAAATTGTTAGATACTAACAATGGGAAACTATTAGTTAGATGATAATATAGATAATATTGCTCACTGGTTCGTGTTACGTTTCTTACAAGTTTGTACATAAGTGTTATAGTGTTCAGCTTAAAAATAGAAAAATTAACTAATCTGGAAGCTTTAAATTCATTCAATTCACACAAAAATTAAATGTAATTAATTATTTTAGTTAGAAATACCTTATAACTCAATAATAAAAGCTGACGTCTATGAATTCCTAAGGACAGTTTCATAGTTTTCAGCTTTTAAATTAAATGTATATAAAATTAAAGATGAAATCCAGCGTCTTTTTATTAAAAATCACTTAAACCACTTTCAAGTGATAACCATGGATTTCTGGGAACAGTTTCATAGTTTTCATCTCTTACAATACCAAAAAAGAATTTCCAGCTTTTACAATATCATACAGAACTAATAAAATCTTAAAATTCATATAAAGTGTCAAAAATAATTTGATTTAAATGAAAAACTAAATTTAGCTCAAATTACAATTTTAAAAGCTGATGACTATGAATTTTGTGTTTAGAATCCGGTCTAAGTTTTCATAGTTCTCAGCTTGTAAAACAGCAAAATATGCATTTTGTGTATAGATAAAAGTATTTAGTTAATTTTACAATAATGTTTTTTGGTTTATAAGTCAAGATAATTATCTATTAAAATGTATCTTAAACAATATTTTTTATTTGAAGAACTGTTAGAAAAAAAACGAAAGGAAAAATATGTTGCATAAAATTGTGTTATCAAGGTGTTTAAATTTGCAGGTATGATACTGTGAATAAAATATTAAAGGTATCTACAAATTTCTTCGGATACACCATAAATCATTTTTTTGATTTATTATCAAAAAACGTTGATCCCTTTTAAATATTCTTTGAAAACAATTAGATTTCGTTTAAACTAAATACCAATTTTAGTTTGTTTTCCTCTGCAAAAAACATTCTGCTTCATCCTTTTAATAAAATTGCCCTCAATTAAGTGACCCTTACAGAAAATTTGACATTTATTTAAAAGGAAAAAAGAGGGGCTACATACACATCACCATCATAATCTATACTTTCGAATGAATTTATAAAACTAAATTGGCAAATCCCCCAAGTTTGTTGTGCTTTATTTTTGGTTCAAAACATGTCAGTTAGCTACATGGATGGATTGTGGGGATAAGTGAACATTCAACGACGCACCACAACATTTCAACTCCTTTCTAGACATAAGCCAATCAAATAAAATCCATTTATACACCACCGCTCACTCTATGGTCGCTCAATCGATTGTTTACTTAGTTTTTTTGTTCTTTTCTTTTTGGTTTTTATTAGTTGAAAGATGTTGTGTGTTATTTTTGTTGGCCCAGCTTGTGGTAATTTGGTGGGCGTTTTTACTTATATTAGGTCAAGAACGTGCTTTGAATAACTTGGGCCATTGTATTTGATTTCATAATACTATGTTCAAAGTCAGCCGGTCAGCCAGCCTGACATCTAGGCAACTATTCCAACAAACAAACTGGGTTTAGTTTTACTTTTCCTCAAAATCTCCTCTTTAACGTAGAGGTATTGTTTGGAGTTGATAAGTTTTGGAGCATTTGGCGGTATTTGCCAAAGAATTGTATATTAGTGCCAGCAATGTCCACTCATAATTTGGTCAGTTGTAATGCAATTTTCGTGTAGAATAACAGATAAATAAAAAATATTAAAACTATTACGGTGACTTAATGTGGCTTCTTTGAAGTCAACGTAAAAATTTAAATATATGAGTGAAATTAAAGATAGAGAAAATTTAAAAGTAAGAACTCATATAGCGATTCTGGTCAGTTGTAAAATAATTAAGACCAGATACGACCTAATTCTACTACAATAATGCTTCAATTGTTAAAATCGAGGAATGAATATTTGTTTTTCATACAAGCTATAAGCATACCAATGAGAGCTTTCATCCACGGCAGCGGGTTCTGTCGTACCGGATTGACCCAAAACCATAGTGTTTCGGCCAGCGGCTGCCAACCCAGCATCAAACCTATGCTTCTACGTAGGTTTGTATGCTACAACAAAATGAAATGCCCATTTCTAAAAAAAAAATTCAAAATTATTTTAAAAAAATCTATAGCAAGTGTGACCTGGAGCTGTCCCGCTATAGAAGTTATGTCTAAAAATAAATCTTCCATTCTATGACTCCAAAAAAGAGAGCCCCATTACATCACAATTTTCGCTGCATTTTTTTTCACTTGTTAGTGGCTAACTCCTACTTTAGAAGATTAGCTTTATTTGTAGACAATCTATATCACGTCGTGTTGTCATCATAGTCCTCGTCATCATCATCAATACTACAACTAATACTATCACCGGTAAAAGTGACCAGCATTGATGATGATGATGTTTTTTTTTTTTTTTTTGGCCAACGACACCACCACCGCTAATTCTACTGCTGTTGGTGCTGCCACTGATATTGCGCTGCCATAGTTGCTTGCAATTGTCTTATGGCCCAATATATGCAAGTTAAAAACATAAATCAATGTCAGCCATAATCATTTAAAATCAATCAAAATACGAACGCTTTGGCTAAAACTAAAAATTGTGTACTGTTTTGTTGTTGTTTATTTGGTAGAATGATGTCTGTCCATATTTGCTCTGATTCTAGTGCGCTGAAGTTAGTTTTTATACTCTACTCCTTTTGCACCTCCTTCTTGCATCCTTTAATATTCATGAATGTCCGGCTATTTGGCCCGTCTGTGCGTCCATCTATATATCTACCATCTACCGTCATTTGAGCGCTCTATTGGTGGCTTAGCTGAATCAATCCATCTACACAAAGTTTTTTGTTTTTGACCATCCAAATTGCTTTAGAAGTGTGTATTGTTGGCTGGTCGTATGTCCGCCTTACTATCTGCTGTCTAAGATCTATGCTATGTTGCCTGACTTAGTTTTAATTTGTTCTTGTTGTTGTTTCTATCTTCATGGAGCCTTCTGTTGGTCAGTCTGTTTGTGTCTGCCTATATGCCGTTTGTCCGTCGTCTGTGGCCTTTTTGCCACACTAAGCTTACCATAGAACAGCACACAAGCTCTATGGAGCAAATTTTTATTGTGCAGATTTACTGTTGTTGTTTTTTACTCCATTTTCCTAATAGGGGAGGCAAAGAGCAGCAGCACGCACAAAAAGCGTTTTCTTTTTCTGCTAACGCATGGCTATCTAATGTTTGCAGTATATTAACATATCGATTCCCGGGTTTTATTCATTATTTTTTGTTTGAAACTGTGTATGTTAGCATGGAAACAGATGGCCCTCAAAGGTGATAAAATATTCAGCAAAAGTTACCTTACTTTCAGTTTCAGCAGAATGGAATATATATATAAAAGCTGGTGATTCTGAATTTCATAGTCTTCATCTTATACAATTTCAAATGCAAATAATTTGGAAGCCTTAAAATTCACTTTAAATGTCAACGGTAAGAGGCATCCTTATTTTGAATTAAACGGCTAAGTTAACGTTAGTTTCCATAGTTTCCAGCTTTTTAGTTTTCGTAGATTCCAGCTTTTAAAACTGCAAAATAAGCATTTTTTGGATGCTTCAAGTATATAAAGTTAATTTTTAAAAGTTGATATATATTGCATTATATTGATGGAATTAAATTAAATTAAAACAAAAAACAATTACCGTCACTTCCATCATTTCGAACTAGCTGAAGGCCAAGTTCTTTCCCGTATAACTTGTTTTCATTGAAGCATTTCTTTCTGTTTTCTGTGTTAAAAAGCTATTCCCATAAACCTTACCGAAGGGACAAGTACATACTTCGTTTAGTTCAAAAAGTGCGCTCTTGCCCAATGTTTAGCGCAATTAAATGGGATTACCTTTTATCGACACAACTTATCAAGGATACTTACATTGTAAAAATATTGATTACTTGTAGCCGTCATTACTATACAATAAAAAATGTGATAAAGGGCTGATATGGTAACCTTTGTACCAATATGGCGCCCAACTTAAACTTGTATATTCTTAATATTAGATACACTTTATTCTCATTGTATCAGGACGACGCCCAATATAGTAGTTGATATTTAGAATAATGTCCGTGAACATTTCCTCGGAAATATCTTCAGTTAAATTTGATTTAATTTATAGCAACCACACACATGTAAGATTTGCATAGCAAAAATATTCAGACAATACAATCGTCAGCATTCGGAGACCTTTCTTTAAGCACAGAAATATGTAGTTTTTGCCAGGGAGTGAACAGGGGATCTCTGTGGGTGTGGATAAGCATTATATAATTGTGGCGCCCAAAGTAAAGATCAAATACCTTAACCAAAAACTTAATACGATACAGTGATATAGCATTACGGTGGCGCCCAACGTAATCGTTGATACGCTAAGCAAAATGTGCAATCCCTGATATCAATGCTCACTTGAATTCGACTTGGTTTTTAAAAAATATGCTTTTTCATGACCGAGGCACCCAACGTAATCACTGATATCCTTAAAAATGTAATCGTCATCATTCTGAGGAGTTTAAACACCGGCATAAATACTTTGCTTTTGTCGATAATTGAACAGATATCTGTTTACATAGCGGGAATGCCAACCATTACACTATTGCGGCGCCCAACGTAGCCACTTATTTGCTGAACCGTATACGATCCAATACTATGGCATTACGATGGCGCCCAAAGTAATCGTTGAAACGTTAAATCAAAATGTGCATGATAGACAACAGGAAGCGTCTGTTATATCAAAGCTCAGTTGAATTGGACTTTCTTTATCTTTTAAAATACTTAAGTATTATTTCAGCCATCAATCCTTGGGCAGTTACAAAAACTGGCCACTTTTGCAAAATTTTCTTCGAATTGATTTCGGTGTTATGTCCGCAATAATTTTGGAAATTAGGTCCATGGTTGTTATTTCCGGGAACCATTAGGAAAAGTATACCAAATCTTGCGTATTCTTGACACATACAGCGTTAATGCAGCTTTACCTGTAGTTACTATAGAAATGTTGTTGTGTTTGTTTTCAAGAAATGATTTCGTACGTGTCCGTGTCATGCGTCTAATGTTTGGCATAAAGTGACTGACTGAATAACTGAATGACTTGAATGGATCGAATTTTAACGTTAGGTGTCTAAGTGGTTTTAAAGCGACAGGGTGGTGCAAAAAATAGAAACTAGAATTTAAGAAGAAAAATATTTTTTAAGAGCAAAATAGGCATTGTTAAGAACTGAGTACATAAGCTGCCTTGCCTGCTTACCTTGCTTACTTCTGATAAAAGAATAAAAAAGAAAAGGGCAACCCAGTTCGAAATTTCCTCGGCCTTCTTTATTCCTTTATTTTTATTATGTCAAAAATGAAGCAGGAAAGCAAGGCAATCGGGCAAGGCAGCTTATGTACCCAGGCATTTATGATTATTATGATTTTTGAAAAGAAACTAAAATGGGACACATATCCGTGAGTAATGCCCGATACACGTTTTAGCTTAAGACCTATGTGGTCTACATTACTTCACAATGGTTTTCAGAGATGGACAAAGTGACCAACCATTATAACATAGTGGCGCCCAACGGTATCATTAATTTACTTAACAATAAATATACTTGATGTTGGCGAACAACGTAAGTAAAAAATATGTAAGCGAAGCCCTTATTAATATCAAAGCTGAGTTTGATTCGACTTAAGCTAGGTTGTGAAAGGGTTTAAGAAAAATCGCCACATGTCCAATGGACATTGTCCATATGGGGATATAGCAGGCCTTGCCACGTTTTTCATCAACAGAATGTCAAGGGAGACCTCTCACGTATCCCTGAGTGTTATTCGATACTCGAGACAGATGAGCTTGCTATAGTGTATGTCGACTGTGGTAAATTAAAATCAGTTTTTAATTTAACAAAAATAATATTGTCAAAAATACCTTACCCTATTTACTCATTTCTATGCCACTCATTTTGATGCCTGTTCAAATTCTTTGCCAGGGAATAATGACGACGAGTAACATAACACACAACCACCAAGCTGTGACTGCAGAACAAACAAAAAAACAACTTCTATAAAAATTTGCAAGTAAAACATGGCATTACCACCGGGTTTGTTATAATTTTGTTTTTTTTCCTCTCTTATTTTGTTTGTGGTGCATGCAGCTCCTTTTCAAATATTTTTGCCATATGAGTTGTGGCTAGATTTAAAGTAGCGTTAGTCATATTCCTGAGGCAATTTTTTTGTTGCATTTTAACATTCAAGGTGGTTGGTGTTAAGTTTTAAATATGAAAATAGTCTAGAAATCGAATTTGGGACAGCTCGCTCTTGATGGTGCCTATTATATTTTCGATATTTTATAATATTAGTTATTGCTTTGGAGTTTTTGGGTTATTGACGTTTAACAAATTTTTGATTGTTTGTTAAGATTTTATTGCTGTGATAGGAAAATCGTAATAACTGATATGTCAAGGTTTTTAGAATGATTTCTATTGATTGGGAGATGAATGATAAATTATATTTGAATTTGGCTAAAATTGGATTCAAAACAAGATTTCTCAAAAAAAAAAAAAAAAAACAATATTAGTTGCTATTTATATATATACTTATTTCAATATAAATCAGTAGCAATTTCTTCTTTCAATAAAATAAACTATTTTTCTAATAGTCCTTTAAATATCAATTTAATGTTTATAACTCCCACAAGTGAAGACCCAAAAAACAATAAAAAGAAACAAGCAACAGTTGCTAACGAAAATAGAATCTGAATCCCATAAAAACCCCAAAATCAACTAGTAACGATTATCACCAATATAAAGAGACAACAGCAGCAAACCCGCCAACAAGTGCTTATACATGATAAATGTCGACAAAGCCATTTGCTGTATTTAATTTTATGAGGTCATAAAAATGTAATCATTTTGCAATTTACAACAAGTTCAAATCCATTGCCACAATTTAGACATAAACTGACGACACACACAAAGAGAGAATGGGAGACCAAGAATATGAATGAAGAAGGATATTGCTAGAAGAATATAATGGCAAATGGAAAACATATAAAATATGTCAAGTAAAATAAATCCTCTCTCTCTCCCTCTTTGTTATGACACATATAAGCAACAATAGTCTAAACAATGTGGTAATGACCACAATATGCCTGCATTTAATCATCGGGAATTTTTTATTTCAAAGAAAACAATTTGGCGCCTAATTTCCTACAAATAAAACATGTGCTAAGTTTAACAGTGGAGAGGAAAATTATTGAAAAAAAAAAAATAAAATGTTTGCATCACATTTTTTACTCAGTCTTGAATGGCAGTGTGACCGTCGTGTTTGTCAGTCAGCCTTCAGTCAGAAATCGATAGAATCACGTCTACTATTTCATGTGAAAATTTTGGATATCATGGTTTTACCATCGATTTTTATACCCTCAGCATTTATGCTAACGAGGGTATTATACACTTTCATACGGGCAAAATGTGCCTCAGCGAAATAATGGTTTTAAACCCCAAGTATGTTTGGGCCAAATGTGTTTCAGACAATTTGGAGTCGATTTAGCAATGTCCGTCCGTCCGTCTGTCTGTCTGGCTGGTGCGCACGATAACTCTCGAACGAATGAACCGATTTGGTCCAAAAGTTGGGTTATATTGGTCCACTCCTTCCGGTACCTCCCCCACAAAAATTCGAAAATGTTCGGAAAATTTGAGCGCACAATAACTCTTGAAAAGAATAACAGACTTGGTCCATACTTTGCACATCGTGATATTTCTACCAAACTTAGATGAGGTTTCAATATGGACTCAATCGGTCCACGCCTTCGGGTACCTCCCACACAAAATTTCGGTAAACTTCAGTTTAGGACCTGCTCTCGAATCGCTTTGATTTTTGTTGCAACAACTTGTACTGCCCTCCATACGACGGTACAATTTTCATCAGGGGCAAGTCCATACTTTCTAAGAAAATAGCCTAAAAATTTCAAAGAGCCCCTATGACACCGTCTGTAGTGGTTGGAGCGCAAGACAACTCTCGAACGGATCTGCAGATTCGGTCCAAAATTTGGCCTTCGTAATATTTTGTCCAAACATAGTTTAAATTTGAAGATAAGTCATATCGGTCCACTCCTTCAGGTACCTCCCTCACAAAAGTTCAAAAATGTTCGGAAAAATTGTGCGCACGATAACTCTTGAAGGGAGTGACCGATGTAATCCATACTTTGCACATCCTAATATATCTACCAGATATAAATCAGGTTCGAATATCGACTATATTTGTCTCCTCCTTCTCTTACCTCTCACACAAAATTTCGGATAAGTTCACTTTAAGACCTGCTCTCGAATCACTTTGATTTTTGTTGAAGCGATTTGCATTCGCTACCTCCATTACGACGGTAAAAGTTTGTTCAGGGGCAAGTCCATATTTCTTGGGAAAACAGCCCGAAAGATGTAAAAACCCCTATGTCACCATATGTGGCGGACGGAGAGCACGATAACTCTCGAACTGTTCAACCGATTTGGTCCAACATTTGGTCTTCGTCATGCTATATCCAAACGTAGTTTCATGGGGCATTACTGGTCCACAATTTCAGGTACTTCTCTCCAATATTTAAAAATATAACTAAAATGCTAGGACGATATTACTTGAATGGGGCAACCAATTTGGTCCACACTTTGGATCTCCTAATATTTTGTCAAAATTTAGTTTACTGTCTTAAATGGCCCATATCGGTCCTCCCAAGGGTACCTCCCCCACAAAAGTTCACCATTTGTGTCTTAGTGTAGTTAATTCCTAATCCACATTTTTGTCGGCACTTTCAAATGTCCAAAAAGGGCCATTAAATACATTCGATCTGTCCGTAGGTGAAAGTTTCACTTCACATTGGCTGAGGGTATATACATATTTGTCGGCAAAGCCGACTGACACTTTTTTACTTTTTTTTGTTTTTAGTTATATAAACGACATTAATATATAATTAAGCAGAACTCTCTGTTGTTGTTGGAATTCTCTCCTTTCCTCTGTGGGAGTTTTGTTGCACTATTTCCGCATTTTTAGACATTGTGACCTTAGGGGATGGAAGATACCAAGGAACGGTCCTGACCGGTTTTAACATGGCAAAGCCCAGGATTTATCTTGGTCCCTCTTTCATCCCAAGTGGACACTGACCTCCCCGTGGTGTCACCTGGGGAACTGCCTTTAACACCCGTTAAAGGTAGTGAGCTAACATGTGCCGCGCGTTCACCCATAAGAACGTTAAAAACTTGGGTTTGGGCGTCGGGTTAGTAACCCTCCCCTAGAAAAAACAGCCTACTATGAAAAAACGAAAGAAAAGAAAAACAAACCCCTCTAAAGTTGACGAACCCCGCAAACGTTTTAAGGACCATGATCTGCGAATCTGCACCTGGAATGTTCGCACTCTTTATAGAGAAGGTGCAGTCTTCGCATTGGCAGACGTACTTGAAAAGTACAAGACCGATATTACTGCCATACAGGAAATACGATGGATTGGGAAAGGCGTCACAACAACACCTAAAGGTGACGCACTGTATTATAGCTGCCATGACGTAAAGCATGAGTTTGGTTGTGGATTCGTAGTTAGTCGGAGACTAAAACATCTTGTATCCAGCTTCACTCCAGTGAATGAAAGACTTGCTGCAATTCGAATAAAAGCTAAATTCTTCAACATCAGCTTTATCTGCGCTCATGCTCCCACTGAAGAAAAGGATGAACAGACCAAAGATATATTTTACGAGCGCTTAGAAGAAACATATGACCGTTGCCCTGCCCATGACATTAAAATCATTCTAGGCGATTTTAATGCCAAAATTGGAAAGGAGAATATCTTTGGCCCAACAGTCGGGAAATTCAGTCTCCACAGTGAAACATCTGACAATGGTATGAGACTGATAGACTTTGCAGCTGCAAAAAACATGGTAGTTAGCAGTACCAGATTTAATCATCTCGATATTCATAAGGGCACCTGGCTGTCTCCAGATCAGAAAACAAGAAACCAAATTGATCATGTTGTGATAGATGGAAGACATTCATCGAGCGTGTTGGATGTACGATCGTTCCGAGGCGCAAACATTGATTCGGACCACTACCTTGTTGCAGCAAAGGTACGCACCCGCTTAAACGTAGCAAACAAAGTACGAACAGACACAACACGAAAGTTAGACATCGGTAAGCTGCAATCACAACAGATAGCCACAGCATATTCCACTCAACTAGCCCAATTGCTTAATCAAAGCCCTCCTCATCCCGATAACATATCAGCGCAATGGCAAAGCATTGCCCACTCCATGCAAACAGCCGCAAAATCCATACTTGGATACCAGAGACCTCCACCAAGGAATCCATGGTATGATGAGGAGTGTCGTGCTGCCACCGAAGAGAAAAATGCGGCATATAAGGCTACTTTACAATCCGTAGCAACGCGTAGCGCACGAGAGAGATACAGGGAGAAAAGGAGAGAGGAGAAACGTCTTTTCCGCAGGAAAAAGAGAGAGATGGAAAAGCGGGAGTGTGAAAAAATCGAGATGTACAGGAGCCAGAATGAAGTCCGAAAATTCTACCAAAGAGTCAAGCATCAAACTGATGGCTTTGGTACAGGCACATCCTCCTGTAGAGACCAGCAAGGTAATTTGGTAACTGATACAGATAGTGTACTCAGGATATGGAAAGAACATTTTTCAAATCTGTTGGTATCCAATAGCAGCGAAGACGACGAAGATACCACAGTCCCAATCCCAGAAGATGGTATTGAATGTATACCGCCCAGCCAAGATGAGGTAAAGACAGCAATAAATCGGCTGAAGAATAATAAGGCAGCAGAGGCCGATGGCTTACCAGCCGAGCTGTTCAAAACCGGAGGCGACACGCTGATAAGGTGTATTCATCAGCTAGTTAGCACCATCTGGCAGGAAGAACGAGTACCCGACGATTGGAACCTGAGTATCCTGTGCCCCGTCCACAAGAAGGGAGATAAGACTGTATGCTTTAACTATAGGGGCATAAGTCTACTCCCTATTGCCTACAAGATCGTGTCAGGGATATTGTGCGAACGACTAAAGCCAATGGTCAACGAGATTATTGGACCATACCAATGCGGCTTTAGACCTGGCAAGTCCACCATTGACCAGATATTTACTCTGCGGCAAATCCTGGAGAAGACCCAAGAGATGCAGATCGACACCTACCACCTTTTTGTCGATTATAAAGCAGCCTTCGACAGTCCGCTGCGCTCAAAGGTATTCCAAGCCATGTCTGAATTTGGTATTCCCGCAAAGCTCATCCGGCTTTGTAAAATGACTTTAACTGACACGAGGTCCTCAGTTAAAATTGGAAAGAACCTCTCCGAAGAGTTTGGTACCAAAAGAGGTTTCAGACAAGGAGACAGCCTTTCGTGTGACCTCTTCAACATCCTGCTAGAAAAGGTTATACGAGAGGCAAACGTCAAAAGAAGTGGCACAATCTACACCAACAGTCACATGTTACTTGCTTATGCTGATGATATAGACATCATGGGTCGATCAGTAAAAGAAGTAACTGATACCTTTATAAAGGTCGAAGGAGAATCTGCTAAAGTGGGTCTGGCGGTAAACGGTGAGAAGACCAAGTTGATGGTGTCGACGCGCAATGCGTGCATTGAGCTCGGACCGACTGTGGAAGTTGGTTCCTATAATATTGAGGTAGTAAAAGACTTCGTCTACCTCGGCACCTCCGTCAACACAACAAACGACATCAGTTGTGAAATAAAAAGAAGAATTGTATTGGCCAACAGATGCTACTTTGGATTAAGTAAGCAGTTTAAAAACAAAGCCACATCTCGTCAAACAAAAATAACGCTCTACAAAACACTGATACTATCCGTGCTGATGTATGGCTCCGAAGCCTGGGTACTTGCGCAAGCAGACATGGCAGTGCTTGGTGTGTTTGAGAGAAAAATTCTTCGAAAGATCTACGGACCAATCTGCGTTGACGGTGAATATCGACGTCGCATGAACCACGAGCTGTATCTGCTATACAACGACATGAATATTGTTAAACGTATCGAGATGCAGCGATTGCGTTGGCTAGGCCATATCATAAGAATGAGCGATGATGAACCCGCTAAAAAGGCGTATGAATACATGCCACATGGCGGTGCACGCAGAATTGGCAGGCCAAGGAATAGATGGCGCAAACAAGTGGATGATGAGATGACAAGGCGCGGTATTCCAGTGTGCAAAGCAACAAATAGAGAGGAATGGAGATCTCTTCTTAGTTCGGCCTATAGAACAAATGTTCTGTAATAGGCCAGCTAAGTAAGTAAGTAAGACCTTTAAATTAAATTTAAAGAATTTATTTTGCGCACTTTTAATCTCCACTGTTAATATTTTTTGTTTATAAGAAAAGCAAAATTAAATATCTCTACCAAACACCATATGAACTTTTCTCATCCGAAAGAGAAGACGCCACTTCGTTTCCCTATTTGTTTCCATTGACTTCTTTACTAAATATTGGGTTTCCCATTCAACTGAATGGTAATGAACGAATGAATGAATTTCCCTATAAATGTGGAGATCTTCAATTATGATCATAAATCAATCGTCACCGTCCCATTTTATTATTGTGTTTATTATAGCAAGAAGAAGCAGAGAAGAGTGTTTATGCGGCTCTTGCTAGCCTGCATTTTTAATAATAATTCTCATAATTATATTCCATGTTAGAATTTCAGCTAAATATGGTGTATAACACTTTATTAAAAGAAAAGGAAAAAAAAGAGAACCGGCTGTTTCCAGTCCACCAGGCCGTTTATTTGCAAGGGGTAATTTTGTTTATAGACTTTTACCTGATGGTGGTTGTTTAAAGAAAACAAAAATTATTCATAAGAAAGTTGATTGAGTGGAGAGTGGCAGAAGAGGAAGTGTTTAAGAAACAAAAAATGTTTTGTTGTTGTTTTTTATGTGTTTTAATATATTCAGGGCCAATATTTAAAATAGAATTCTTGTGAACCTTTTACTGACTTTACTATGGGAAAAATATAGCTTTATTGATTGTCTTGTTCTTTTTTTAAAGTTGTTTAAAGGAAATAATTATTTTTATGTGATTTATGAACATAATTACACAGATTATGATGGTTTGTAGATTGATAGTACATATTTAACATTTAGGTTAAACCCTTAATTCAGTGCTAAGATTTAAAAATCATGGACTAAATTTTAAATCAAATCAAACTAATTTTCAAATCTCATTAGGCTTCTTTGTGGTTCTACCCCGGGTATGTATTTTCTGGTAATTGTTTTCATTTAATTATTAAAATTTATTAAAAAAATGGCAAAAACCATTTTTTAACGGCTTTAAAATAATTGTTTTTACTTTTTTTAATAAAACTAAAATGTTGTCTATGTTTTGAAAAAATACCCCCAATCACATAAAATAGATTTGTTAAATTATTAGTATTCCATTTGCAAAATATCACTCGCAGCCCCTCAAAAATTAATTTCCTTGATTTTTATCACACAAAACACAACCCTGTTCTTGTAATCCTTGCATAAATGCTCGTTCATTCATTCATTTACCCTTTCCGCTAAACGTCGCCATTCCGTTTTACACCAGACAGCGTTACCACGGAAGTATGCGATACGAACGACGACCATGTTACGACGGAGATTGAAATCACAATTCAATAACTCCTTTCATCATATGCCACAGATGTATGGTCTTGGATTTTTTTGTTTGTTTGTGGGTGCAAACAACGTCGTATATCCTTTCAAAAAGGAATTGTCGTTTTAATCATGATTGTTGGATGACTGCTGCCGCCGCTGCTGCTTTCAAACAACAACATGAGTATTCAACAAAAATGTTTGCGTAATGAAATGAATTTCTCACAATCAACCGGAGAAAGAGTATGATTTTTGCAAATAAACAGTGGGAAATTGCAAAAAACAAAATCTTCTTTTGTGAACAGTGGTTTGTCGAGAATAAAAGTGAATATCGCTTAGAACTAAGGTACTCATATTGTGGTGGACTCAGAAAATTTGGAGCCTTTGGAGATCTTAGAGGTGTGTGGCTTCGGAATGAACTAGTTCAATTGAACTATTCTACAAAAGGAACGATGGGTACTATATCCGACTATGCGGTGCATCTAGTTCCATTTGCTCCCTCGTTAATTTTTCGTCCATGTTTCGTGCTCTTCTCTTTCATTAAGTACAACGAGCTCATATAATTACGAGAGGACGAGTATAAAATAGGTTGCTATTGAACGATTGAACTGAAAGGAACTATGGAACTAAATGAACGACCTAGTTCCTTTAGAAGAACGAAACGAAGAAGATCGAACACAAAAAAGGGGAATCGTTCAAAGTAATGTAGCGTTTGTGCCGGAAAATGCGCACTACATAAACGGTATTGCAGCAATTTCCCTTCTTTTGAGGACTCTTTTATATATAAGCGCTTTTGAGAGTACATTTTATATAAGGTCTGGTGTTTTTGGGGACACTGTTTTATAAGAAAGGACTCTTTGTTTAAATAAAAGGGTTTTTTGTGGACCCTTTTGTTTAATAAGAATGCCACTTCTTGAGGACACTTTTTTATATTGATATAAAACAATTTCTTTGTATTTCGAATCTTTGCTCTCTTTTAAATTTCATTTCACTGTCCCTTAGTTTGATGTTGAAAGTTGATGCCCTCTGTTAGGTTAAATGTGGAGAATGTGGATGATTACAACAGACAAAGGCGGAAATTTTTGTGACGTTGTGATTTCTGGCATGCTGCGAACGGTATGACAAGGCTGGCTGGTCTTTTCGTGGTCCGTGGCCGTCCATTGTGCATGCTGACTGGCTGGTGGCTACTGATGTGGTGCGTTATGTTGTATGGAACGATTGGTTGGTTGGGTTGTTAGCTGCTTACTTGATTGGAATGGCAAGGATTGTTAGTTTACTACAGCTGCTTACTTTTTACATACTAACACCATTACCACCAACACCACCACCCTACATTTTTTTGCAATTTAACCGTTTTCCTTAAAAAACAAGTGCAGTACAGGAGGAATATGAAATGAATCCATAAAGAGAAACAGAAGCAGCAGGGAGAAAATACTCATTCATGTAAGAATATATTTTCATATGACAAGGATGATAATATGCTTTGAGTTAAGGGCAGGCATGCGGCAGTCATTGCTTGAATGGCAGCAACAGCAAGCAGGCATCCGAGGTTGTGGCAGGCGACTGGTTAACTAGGAAACTGACACAGCTTGAGGGCAATATTATCAACAGTGAGCGCCTTTAGCATCAACAATGTTGATGATGGCGGTAAAAAATATGAAAAAATGCGTAGATGAGATGAATATTACCGATAGCTTTAGCTAAAGTTGTAGACAAACCAAAAGAGTGCAAAAAAGTATTTCTAAAGCTTGGAGTAAATATAAATGAAATTTATAAACTTTTTGATTGTTTGAAGTATCTGTTTTTAACTTTTTGCAATATCCCGTCATGTGACAAAAAGAGGATTTAAAATGTCATAACTGTAATTTTGGTTAATACCTTTGGATATCCTTTATAAATATGCAAAACTGGTTTTAAACTTCAACTGCTTTGTTTATAAAAAATAATCTGCGATTCATTCATAGATTCTTTTAACTTCTTGCACATATTGTGTAAACACAGCACAGATGTTTCTTCTTATTGTAACAATGCCAATGCTTGTTATTTTTTTGCATTACTTCGGTATGGAAAATATTCATTGTGAAAATTTGCGTGGAAACTTGAAACCCCCTCCACCCAGCAACACTAAGTTAATGCGTATTACGAACACCAAGGTATGTGTGGATGTATATATCCTGAAAATATTTATATCAAACCATAGTATGGTTTACCACAGTTTCATTCACCGCACACAGTGGGTGGTCAGATATGTTCACAGAATGAGATGACAAGTAAACCAGCGCCTGGAAAAAAATAATAACAAAACCTTTCTCCGTTAAAGACCATTACTCACACTCTCTTTTAACTTAATTTTTGCACAAGGTATCATCTTTTACAATTTCGTCATCAAGAGAGGACTTTAGTCAGTAGCTGCAGAAGGAGGAGCAGGAGGACAAAAACAGCGGCAACCTTTATATCAGGCATTGTTACCAGCAAAGCTTTTGTGTCAATACCATCTCGACTCGCTTGAAATCAATTCTATGTTGACAAAAATATACCACTGCTGATTTCTTAGCAGGAGTCATGTATATTTATATGTATGCAAATATGTTGCCCAATGAACCGCAAAACCAGTATAGATTTTGTGAAAATTAGAAACGAAGGGTAGAAAGGAAAAGGGAATATATAATAGTCTTTGATAAATATCAGAAGAAAATCTAAAATCGTGGCTTGGATATTCTGCATTCTTCGAGTAATTTTGTAATCGACAAAAAAGTAAAATGCTGATTTTCTAATCCATCCGCAACTGTTACTAGATTTCCTTAACGATTGTAGGTCCCCCCATTCAATGGTGCTGATTTCAAGTATTTGGGATCCCCAATACCTTGAAAACATTCCTTAAAATAATTTATAACCGCGCTTCCATATGAAATAACATCCCGATATCAAACATTTTAAAGTGTGCAGGTTCAGGTTTTTACTCTTCTTCCTGAACTAAATTATTGAGCCACTTTCAAATCTACTTAGGACAGACACAGTTGATTTCTTTAAAAATCTAGTTAGCTAAAAAAGTTATCACTTCGGGGCTTATATTTGTTTTGAGCCGTTTTACAAGAAATAGTTGTTTTGCAGCTCTTTTATGTAGAAAAGACGGCTCTGAGGACACTGTTATACAAAAAAGGGCAATTTTGAGAACACTTCCAGGTAAGAAAGGGGATTGTGGGGATACTTTATTGCGAACATTCGTACCTTACACTAAACTATTTCTTGTTCTCATTTTGAGGTAGGTTGGGAGGACACAGTTATATGAGAAAAGGCGCATTTGGGGACAATTTAATATAAAACATGACGTATTTGCGGCTAAGTTTATCTAGACAGCTCGCTTTTGCGGTCACTTTCACATGTAAGAGAGGATGATAATGAGGATACTTTATATCGATCCACTCCTAAAAGACCAGAAAACTTTCGTGAATATTCTTTCAAAGATGAACCACGATTTGTTATATAAGAAAGGACACTTTTATGGGGACACTTCATACCGAACTTTCGGAGCTAAAAATAAAATATTTTTCCTTATTGGGTAGAACAATTTTTTATGTAAAGTCTTTCCAGTTAGATCACGATATATAATATTCCTTTCAGTTTGAGGCACTGCTTTTGCGGACACTGCAAGAATAGATACTTTTGAGGACCATTTTTAAGAACAAGTTCATTTTGGAGAGGTTAACCATGAAGATACTTTATCTCGGTCCTTCGGAGCTAAAAATAATAAGAAAGAGTTATTTTGGGGCAAATTATGCCGAACCTGCGGAGCTAAATTAAAATATTTTTTTGTTCCTAATGGCTGGAAAGCCTTTGTGCAAAGCCTTTGTAAGTTAGTAGATGACAGCTCACTTTTGTTAAAAGATTATGATTATGGGGATACTTAATCTAGGCCCTCCGCACCTAGAAATTTTTTTATGAAAGGCTTTTTCCAGTCAGATCACGATATATAATATATTTTTGAAGCGCTTCTTTTGAGAATAGGTTCTTTTGAGGACAATTTATAAAAGTATAGACACTTTTGAGAACAATTTTATATATAAGACAGCGCATTCGAGTACACTTTCATGTAAGAGAGGGTAATTAATATCGACCCTTCGCTGCTAAAAATAAAAACAAATTTTCATCGGCTCCTCAAAGGCCAGAAAGCTTTGGTGCCAAATCTTTCAAGATTTGTTTGACCTGTATATAACAATTTATAAGGTGACCATAATAATTTCAGTTTTCCTATGGCAGGGACTTTTGTTCAAGACGTTGCATTTAACACGCCGGATGTAAGCCTTCTTCCATACACATGAGCCTGATTTACTTGGCTTTTAGAATCTGCGTTTCTTTTATATAGAGTTGGAATATCTGGACACGTCACTCAGATCATGAACTTTTAATCAGCTGCATGGCCATCAATATTAGTGTTATTCGAACTCATCTCAATCGATTTTCACAGTAAAATTGCCTTTCAAGGGCGTTTTGGTGCTCTTATGAGGGTGTTACATCAAAAATGCCATTCCACCACACGACATCTAAAGCTTCGCCAAAGCTCCAGACTCACCGCAATAACCCCTTTTTCGCCCTAAAACCTTCTGTTACGCATTTGGAGAAAGCTGCCAGATCATGAGTTATTGAGTGGTTAGCTCGAAATCCAAAATTCTCTGTCTCGATGACCCGGTTGATGCGGGACAATAGGAAATATTCGAACAATTTCCCGAAGGGCAATAATAAGGAAACTTGCCTATATCTTCCATGCAGACGAGTATCAGCTCCAGGCTTCGGAAAATAAACAATGTTAAGGTAGTATTTAAAAAGGAAAGTGAGGAAAATGACGTCTTCTCTTGTCTTGCTTATGAGTGAACGTTTCGAGCCTCTAGAGTTTGTCAGATCTAACTCCAAAAATGACTCCAGAGGAAGAAAGAGGGCTTGTGATAAATCGTGAATTTTTCCAAATTAACACCTTAGCCTTCATATAAAAAATCTCCAATATATTTGCATGGGGTTATCATCTTAATTTCTCAAAGCAAATATCTGCACATGGGTCCCTTATATGAAACATTTACTTTTACATGTTTATTTTCGCAGTCACCATTAAGGTATTCATACGAGTATATGTTGGAAAATTGAAAAAGCCTCGTATTCAATTTACCACCCACAATGCTCATACACCCCCACACATGATCCTCATACTACCATACATACAGCATAATACCTTTCAATGGTGGCGGGTTGGCCTACAATCAACATCTCCTGGTGTTAACTCAAGCTTCTCGGAGCTTCATTCTTTCATTCTCACCTTCTTCATTACCAAGAATGTTCTGTCATGTGATGTTCACCACCACCACCTTTCATATGCTGCTTGTGTTTGCTTACACAGCAGGATTGTAATCTTACATTTCATTGTCATTTCATATCTTTTGCATTTTCTGTTGTATCAACGTTGATGCATGTAAATGGAGAAAGCTGGGCGGTGGGGGAGGAGAAGAAGGGGTTGAGGAGTGGAAAGAAATCTCAGCGGTATATGGCTTTTATAGTTTCCACTTCTTTCACCACTTCTTTACATTTTTTTGTTTGTTGCTCCTGGCTTATTGTGGTGTCGCACACTTGTCAATCGCAGAGTGTTGCTTGACACAAAAGGAAATAGGAAAAGTTATGAGTTTTTATTATTAAAAAAACAACAAGCATATCAGATATCAGTATTATAATGAAGGATGAAATACACCCACACATATGCAATTTTGTAAGCTTTAATAAGAGAAAAGATTGAATAAAAACAATTAAAAATAAGAATTTATTGGAATCCAATATCAAAATCAATATTTCCAAATTGTCCTCTTCATGGTCATTTGCATAAATTTTTAGACACTCAAAGATTTTTTTGGAAATGCATTGGAATTTGGCATAAAAGAAATCGATTATATAAAATTCTACAAATTCTACTTCTACCGTTTTTCTTTTGGTTGCTATGGAAATCTCCATTTGAATTTAAAAAATAAATTCCTTTCTTAACAATCTGTCTTGGCCAAGAAATGCAATAACCCCCACATATAACTCCATAAATTCTAAACGTTTTTTTTTTTGTTTCCAAAGGACACTTACAAGACAAAACTCAACAATGATAGTGTTCATATTAAAAACAACAAATAAGAGCAACAGCAACAATAACAAAAATAACATTGGATACCAAAATACCATTGAAAGCGATTGAAAAGTAATTGGCCATAAATTAAAAACTACAGAAACACTTCAACAAACCATGCAAGCGGCAACAACCTAAACATTGGCGACAAACGACAAGTCAAGTGTTTGGCATGTGAATGTAAAGTGACAATTTGATTAAAATTGTTATGTTGTTGTTGTTGCTCTTTACCATGATGTTTCAAAGAATCGCAAAAAGGCCAAAGCAAAGACAATAAAATGTGTACGCCAATTAAAATTGAATAAAACTGCAATACCAAAAAGGGATAACAAGAGAACACGAGACAGAGGAAGTTAGTCACTAAGTGACAGGATAAAGTAGTTATTTCCGCTACAAGCACACACATACTGACTAAAATAATGGTAGATCACCATCATTCCAGTAATTCTATAGTATAACAAATAACAAATTAATTAAAAAGTCAAGTGAACAAAGAGGGAAAGAGAATAAATCCACTTAAATCTACGCGCATATTTTGTGGTTAAACTCATACAAATGTATACATTGCTGTGATACGACCACAGGATACAAAATGCACAGTTAAGGACAACAAAAATTGAACAACCAGCTTCTAAAGCTGTTTTAAGCTTTTAAGTGGCTAATTTCATTTAACAAATGACACGTAGGGCACATTATAAGCAGCATTGGAAGGTGGCTATGTGTGTACGAAAGCGAGAGGAGAACAATTTTTTGAACAGTGGGATATATAATGTTTAAAATTATATTTGTGTTATTTTTTAAGCTCGGTAGACCTAAGCATTTGTAAATAAAAATTGCTTTTTATTTCATTTGTCCCGACGTTTCGTCAATATTTGTTGACATCTTCAGGGGGACACGTAATACATAAAATAAATTGTACATGAAGGTTTTTGTCAAAAAGCACATTCAAAATACAACACAGCTTAAAATTAGTATCACAGAACGATTTGTATTATATTGCAATTAGGTGACTAATGCTAATTATATATTTTTGTTTGTTTGTTTGTTTGTTTGTTTATTCATTCCATTCTTTAATACTAAAGCCTCCAAGGCCAAAAAATAGTATTAACAATATATCCTTATACTCAATATCACTAAATAATCCACAATGTTACTTTATATAATTGGCTCCCCAGCCATAACTACCAAGAAGAGGAAAAAAAATATTCGATGCAATAAATGGCCATAAGCAACAAGCAGTATAGAATGACGAATATACAGAGCAATATAAGTAAGTGACTCCCAGTACGCATTAGCATTGACTGGTACATAGGGCATGTAAACACATACTAACAAAGGAAAAAAAAAAAAAAAATAGTCACATTTAATTTGCATAGCAAACAAGCCCACAAGTATAAAAAAAAGGTAGCAAGTGCACTAGGAAAATGAAATTAAAATCATCATATGCAGTGATAGCTGTTTCAAATCCAATATTTAGGGTCGAGATCCAAAATAGGTCAACAGTTTCAAGCGGAACGCATTATTAGACTGCGAGAACACTCTAAGTTCTATTGGTAAATAATTCCACAATCTGGCCACACGTACTAAAAATGAATTCTCAAATGTAGAATTATGTATTAAAGGAATAGATATTTGTATGTTCCTCCACAATAAACCAAAACGAAACATGTTTTTCAGTGAAACAGGTACACCATTCCTTATTATTCTATAATAGGCGCACAACATCTTAGTGGACACAAACTGATCTAAAGTAACTCCAAGAAAGCTCTTAACATAGTCAGAGATATTGTCACGAGTCCTTAAGCCGTAGACAAAGCGTACAATACGTTTTACTGCACGCTCTAATACCAATGCATTACGTTCTGACATACCAGAAAAAACTTCCAGACCATAGTTAACATGAGGAATTCTTGAAAAATGCCTCACATGAATTTCTATCAGAATTAGCAAAACAGTATAACACAATCTTTAACACAGGGCAGATAGATGCTGTACTAGAAGAATCTGTTATATTCCCTATACACAAAAAAGGATCATTGAGCGAACCAAGTAACTACAGAGGGATTTCTTTTATGAATACATCCGCAAAAATACTCATGGGAATTCTAAACAAGCGCATACAAGTTTGGGTAGAAAAAAATAACATTATGAACGAATTCCAAGCTGGCTTCCGCCCAGGATACTCGACAGTGGATAATATATTCAATTTGGCGTCTATTGTTCATCTCAAACTTCACGAAAAGAAAAAGGTATACGCATTCTTTGTGGATTTCACTGCTGCCTTCGATATGATTTCGAGAAAGCTTCTTATATATAAGTTACACTGCTTGGGTATATCGACAAAAATTATTAGTCTCATCGAAAACATATATAAGAGTACAAAGTCAGTTGTGTGGACAGGAAATTCACTATCAGAACCTTTCAACACTTATACAGGAGTGCGTCAAGGATGTTTGTTATCACCCCTGCTGTTTACATTATATATAAATGATATTCACGATTGGTTGGAAGGTGGTCTAATGATCGACACGATGAATATTCGTGTGCTACTTTATGCCGATGACATTGTCATATTAGCGGATGATAGAAATGTACTACAAAATATGATAATAAAGTTGGAACATTACTGTAAATTATGGAATATGGTAGTAAATTTATCAAAATCTAAAATTATTGTGTTCCGTAATGGAGGCCGATTATCTAACAATGAGAGATGGCAATATCAGAACCGAGACATTGAAATAGTAAATGAATTTTGTTATTTAGGTGTAATTCTAACACCGAAAATGACATTTACAAAACATGTTAACACTAGAAATAGTAAATCAAAAACTTGTATTAATGCAACTTGGAATGGAATTTTAATTAAACCGGAAATATCGGTAATAGCCAAATGGAAAATCTTCCAAAGTGTATGCAGATCAACTCAGTCCTATGGAGCACAAGTATGGGGATTCGGTTGGTTTGAAGAAGTGGATAAATTACAGAGGTATTTCCTAAAAAGAATACTACGACAACCAGACTCTATACCGAATTATATACTATCGTTGGAAACAGATATAGTAGACAACCACTTTTATACACTGAAACTACATGCTGATTACATTCAAAATGTTATATATAAATACCGAGCGGGGCGTCTACCACATATACTCGCATTAAAAACTTGGGAGAAGAGAATATTTTGGGCCCAAGCATTGACAAATTTCGGCGAAGAAAATAATGAAACATTCACAAACATATGCATAACATCAGTTGAATGGGGACTAAAAACAAATGCTATTTTAAACAAGCTTAGAACACAAAGTTATATGCAAAAAAGGGAAAAGGCTAATAATAGTGAAACAAGATTCTACCGTTATTTAAATCCAGATGTGGGTGTAGAGTATATGAAAAATGTATGGAATGTAGACAAAATTTCAACTATAATGAGAACAAGAGCTGATTTATTGCCATTGAAAGGAAACACTTTCAATAATGAGGAATCCCGAAATTGTACATTATGTAATACAGCGGAAATTGAAAATTTGCAACATTTCATAGCCAAATGTCCTTTGTTCAGAGATTTAAGAATACGATACTTTGGAAATACATATCTTGAAGAAATTGATTTAATAAAGGTCTTAAATGGAGATACAGAAAATGGTTGGGACAACTTGTATAACTATGTAAAATGTGCTCTTAATTATAGAAAACTTATAATTCGTGAAGAATTCTAAAATTTAACTGAATAATATAAAATAAATTGTAATAATAAGATACATGTATTAACAAATGATAACTAACGGTTTAGACAGACAACTTTAATAAGTTATTGTCGAAATGTAAATATTTTATTTTGTTATCTTTAAGATAATTAGTTTATCCATCAATTTTGTATAAACAAATCTTTATGAAAGAAACAAAATAAAAATCTAATCTAATCTAAAAATCTAGTTAACATGAGGCATTAATAGTACGTAAGCTAACCTATATTTAACCCATGCAGGAAGGTATATATTAGTGGAATAAAATTTCCGAATTATGCCAACAACTTTTCTATGCACATAGTCAACATGATATTCAAATGCAAGCTTTTCGTCTACAAAAATGCCCAATATTTTATGGCAAGACACAAAGTTGATCAAACTTCCGCCCAGAGCAATGTTTAAGTCGTACGACTGACTACCAAATCGTATTGCTTTCGTCTTAACTGGGTTGATCACTAACGAGTTCTCTAAAGACCATAGTCTAAAACGATCAAGACTATGATTTATTGCAGTTTCAAAAGCTATTGAAGACATTCCATTTCTAGCAAAAACTAAGAAAACATCATCTGCAAATAAAAGCGGCTTGCAATTTACATCAGAGCACCATACAGCAAGGCTATTAACATAGAGGATAAACAGCAGAGGACCCAAGACAGACCCCTGCGGAACACCATTCGTAAGTAAAAGTGTCCCAGAAGACTGACCGTTATAAGAAACAAATTGTGTTCTGCCACATAAGTAAGAAACGATAAGATTGCAAGCAGAAATAGAATAATTGAACTCATTCCTGAGCTTCCCAACCAATACAGTATGTGAAATCGAATCAAATGCCTTGGTAAGATCCAAAGACACAACTACAGTATCACTGTTAACGTTCAAATTTCCCCTAACGAGATCAGTCATATATAGTAACAAGCCGGTCGTACTATGGTTCTTACGGAAGGCAAATTGGCCATCATATATATATCTACTAACATAAGATAACATCTGGTCTCTCATAATATGCTCACACACTTTTGATAATACAGGGAGAATGGAAATTGGTCTAAGATCATCAGCACAATTCACAACATTACCTTTAGGTATTGGGACAACACGAGCACTCTTCCAAAGTTGCGGAAACACCGAAGATGTGAGAATAGAATTAACCAAATCCAAGATACAATCAGAAATATAAGGAAAAATTATTTTTAAAAAATCCACAGATATTCCATCGACACCAATGGATTTGGACTTGATTTTACTTAGTGCAACAGCAACATCCTCAATACCCACACATCGAAAAGAAAATTCGCCATCACGTTCAGCTAGATCCATGAAATTAAAAGTACTAACACGCGAGTCATTATAGACAAATGATGCATTGAGAACATCAACACTAATGTTAGCAACAACATCATCTCCACCAACAAAGCCTGACCCTCTCAAAAAACGCCATAAAGCAGTTGGACCCATTACATTAAATTTCCTACTATAGTATCTCCTACGTTCGCGCCGGATGACAGATTTCGCCTTATTACGGTATCTACAAAATGTTTTCCAATTCTCACTACTCTTATTGAACAGATAAGATCTAAAAGCTAAGTCACGCAGTGAACAAGCTAAAGTAATAGAATTAGCATTAATCCAATTATCATTAGGATAAATTCTTCTACGCACTACAGGAACAGATTCAAACAAACGCATAATAAGAGAGGAGAGAATGGAACACTTAGCATCAACGTCAACAGCATACAGAAGGCTAAAATCAAAAGCTGATATATAAGTATAAAAACGATGCCAATTAATATTTCTGTAGTCTCGATATTCGACAAACTCAACTGATGTATCAACACTGATGTTTAGTGACGCAAAGATAAGCGAATGATCAGAAATTGAAGGGCATATCACCTGATCAGAGAAATAAATCATAGATAAGTTACTAAGTAGTATAAAATCAATTAATGAAGTAGAGCCATGTTGTACATCAAAGTGTGTGGGTTTGGAGTTGTGAGAAATACAAAGATTAAGTCGAAAGCATACAGTACGAGCAGACAAGGCTTTATGTATGTCAAACATATTGCAATTGAAATCTCCCATTACAACTACGTTGCTGTATCTCAAAAAGAGTTCAGTATGAAGGTCTTCAAACATAACAAGATCACCAGGAGGAGGCAAATATACCACTCCAAAAAGAACCTTAGAATCGCCAGAGAAGAACTCAACAAACAGTGACTCACACTTACCCAAAACAGAAGTTTTAAATACTACCTTATACCTGATGCTACTCGAAATGTAAATGCCTACACCACCACCCCTAGAGTACCTGCGATCATTTCGTACAAATTTATACCCAGGTATATCAATAGCACGATTTGATGTATCAGTTTTAAGCCACGTCTCAGAAAGTGCTAGTACATTTATAGAAGAACCAGAAAGAATAGATTTGAGTTCATTAAACTTTGTAGAATGTGTTGATGGCCTGATGCTACGGCAATTTAAATGAGCAATATTTAATTTACTATTACATGAGCTTAAAACAGACTTAATGTACAAATTGTTGCTAATAACTGGCCCCATATTCGCATCAGAAAACATCAAAAGCATTAAACATAGTTATAGAGGGGAACCAAAAATAAGAAAGTAACAAAAAATTAACATCTAACATTTCACAATGTATTAAAATTTATATCAATAACCAACTTTAAAGCAGCTGATCAAAAAAAGAATGAGATCAAATTTACAAAAATAAAAAATTCAGTCTATATCAAACAATCTCTGGCAAGATTAATATGCAAGGTTAATCTAAGAAAATTACAAGAGAAAAAAAAAAAAATAGCAAACTAACTACGCATACTATACGTGACAGACTAATTATTATTATTATCTGCTTCAGCATCACGAAGAAGTGACTCACATTGGGCAGCATCAATAGTTTCATATCTGCCATCCGGAAACAGCAACCAGGCCTTCAGATGATCCAAATTCAATATTTTAAATTTCTTTACCACATTTAAGCGAAGAAGTTTCTTGCAAACAAAATTGAGATGCGATGCAGCCGGCGAATAATGATCATTCAGGTAGACACGGTTATTTAAGCCCTCACCTTGATCACCCAACAAATCCGATACCTTGAGATTTCGGGTTTTGAAGTATTCCTTCATCAAGTTGTCACGTTTGGAAACTTTATTAAATTTAACCAGAATTTGTTTTTTCCGATTGATATAACAAACTTGGTTAATATCAAGACTGGTAATTGGTATATTATAAAAAGAACCCAATGCAATAACTGGCGCCTCTAGATCACTTAAACCAGCAGGCAAACCTCCAACCAGAATATCAGAACGATTTAGTCTCTTATACAAAATATTATCTTCACTCTCCAAAGAAGCAAATTTAGCTGCACTGGATACTTCAATACGGTGAACTTTATCATTGCACTCCTTAATCTCTGATCTCATCTCAGCCACACATGAGCTCAATTCACCTTTAATTTCATCTAATACTTTCCTCATGGAATCTTGTTGCGTCTGGTAGTTATTAACGAAACTATCTAGTTTCTCATTCAAGCTGTTTATCTTCGCTAAAACACCATCATTCTTGCTACCACCCTCGTTAATTCTTGGCTCACAACTGGAACAGATGTATGCAAAAGATTTCACTGCTTTCAAAACACTAAGCTGTTTGTCATCAATACCAACACAGGAACCATGTAACCAGAGACAACAAACTTTGCATCGAACACCGCCTTTGGTTTTTGTAAAACCCTCATTGCAAATTTTACATTTCACATTTTTTTCTGCCGGCATATTAAAATGTCAAGAAAACAGCAACAACAGCAAGTAAAGATGGAGAAAGGCAACAGCAAATTCAGCAACAACAGCACACAAGTACCACTCCGTAATTTATTCCGCCTCGATTTAGTGCAAAAAAAAAGTAATTCAAAATAAAATTCATACAATCCAAATGAATTTTATTATCAGCAACTTATAGGCACCAGAGATATTTGTTGAAACAAACGTAAAAAAGCAAAATAAACAAATCGATCAGCTGCGATAAAAAATATACGTCTACTCAGACATAGGGTTCTATAGTTTTTTCAACAATATCCGGCAATTGGTTGCAAATAATCTCTGGTATGGACAACAGATAATTTAACGACAGGAACAGAAATTTTCTCTAAAAGTAAGGTTAGAAAGCTTTCCTACTAGTCGTTTTCAAGATATGCCAGGATTTGTTGCTCTTGTAAACAATGTACTGGTCCTGTATACATTTGAGCAGCTTTTATATAGGAAATAGTGTCTTTAGAACTCTTTTTATAATAATCTGCGATTTTGAGGACTCTTTCATATAAGAGATGGTGGGTTTGAGGACAATTTATCTAGAAACTTCAGAGCTAAAAATAACACATTTTTGTTTTCATTGGGCAGAAAGCTTTCGATTTGTTGTAGCTGTATATACCGCATCCTTTAATTTTAGGACACTTTTGTGTAAGAAAGGTTGCTTTCGAGGATGCTTTTATATAAGAATGTGCGGTTTTGAGAACACTTTCATGTAAGAATTCTGAACCTTCAGTGCTAAAAATAAAATATATTTGTTTTCAATGAGTAAAAAGCTTTTTATTTGTGGTACCTGCATATAACGCTTCCTTTAACGACACTTTTATATAAGAAAGTGTGCTTTCGAGGACGCTGTTATATAAGAATGGGCGATTTTGAGGACACTTTGGTGTATGAGAAGGAGAATTTGAGGACACTTTCAGAACCTTCGGATTGAGAAATAAAACATGTGTTGATTCGAGGTCGCTGTTATATAAGAATGGACAATTGGGGACAATTTTACATAACACAGAGAGGATGACCCAATTTTTATCGACTTCTCTCGTGCAAAACCCTTTGCTTTATAACGTTTTTTAAGTGCCTCATCGTATTACACCAGAGTTGGATAATCTAGTTCCTTGTACTAGTTCTAAAACGTATGAGTAACATCATGAAATGTAACGTGTGACAGTTTGTTCAAAGAAAAAATGTGGGCCATTGGAAGCTAAGTAAACGAAATAGTTCCCTATAGTTTCTTTGGCACAACTGTATATTAGACTGTGTGAAATTTTTTGAGTCATATTTTATCAACCATATTCTGTGTGATAGAAGATTAAAAAAGAGGAGACACGTATCTCTCCATTTTCCCTATCTCATCACCTTTCGCCGTTACAGGCCTCCAAAGGTTTGAGGCTTTGATGTCAAAAGGCATCATATTGTCAGGATCATATCTTCCAAACCGTTAAGAAATTTGATTTACTCTCAGATGCAAAGTTGTAGCCCATAAAATCCATCAATCATCATCTGCAAGGTCAAAATCGGCAAGGTCAAATTTCTTTTAAATTTTTTCTCGGGCTGTGGTCTACAGATATCAAACCGATCAAAGCAAACAACGAACCACAAAAATGTACCTTAGATCTTAATAAATAACTTTCCGTAGCAACTGTTCTTAAAATTAAAAATAGCAAAACAAACGTGACTTTTATAAATTAGTAAACAACTTTCTGGAACATACGGACTGTCAGTAAAAGGTTCTTAAAGGTCAAAATAGGAAAGCAGTTTAGAAAATATTCGATTTGCATACTTTCTTCTCCGATTCTGGTCCATAGAGTCAACTACAAAAATGTACCTAAGATCTCAGTAAACTACTTTCTAGAACATATGTGTCCACTTTGCCATTGAGATGAATTCAAATTTCCTAACGGTTTGGAAGATATAGTCCTGATAAAATGACCCCTTTTGACATCAAAGCCTCAAACCTTTGGAGGCATATAACCGTGAAAGTTTATGAGATAGGGAAAAAAGGCGAAACACGTATTTTCTCCTTTTGTGTCAGAATATTGTTAATAATTTTCGTGTTGCATACTGTTATCGATAATTTCAGTTTCTCTCTATGACGAAGGTTCGATCGACTTAACGGCTATTTTTCATGTGAACCGAATGTCATAGGGCTAACTCAATATAACCATCAAACCGGTACCGATGCCTTCGTTATCATGTAGTATTCCTACGTCCCACAACTTTATTAAAGCAGCTGGTGACATGTGTTTCCTTCTGAGAACTGTGGGGAGTTCTTCGCCGTAGTCCGGAAATTATTACACCGTCCTATTATCATAAATACATCGATCATGCACATAGTCCAAGTGACGACAGAATTTGATCCAGTCCTATAGGCTGGTTGATATCTACCTCCGGAAGCTTTTTCTTGTAGATTTGGCGTTGCCCTTAAAAACCACAGATTCGCATTTTCCAAAATTGTGGTTGAGTCTCCATTTGTTGAAGTAATTGTGAAGTGTATCTATATACGCATTTAGACTTCTTTCCAGTGTGCTTATAAATCGGATATCATCGGTGAAGGTAACTAGGATTTCTTTTCCAAGTGGTCATGGTATATCGCTGATGAAGAAGTTATGCACGACTGGTTTTCGAAGTGAGTCATTCCTGCCTTGACGGGTTGTTGTTCAGACATCTAGTCACCAAATCTCACTCGAAAGGCTGGAACGTTCAGAAAACTTGCAAGGATTTGACGAGTTTGCTGATCGAAGCCAAACGATTATATTTTGTATAAAATGACATTCTGCCATACCCTCTTGAAGGTTTTGACAAAATCTAGGCTGCCGTTTTTGCCTTAAAACCTCCATATGTGGAAAAGCGGCCAGAGCATATGTTGTTGAGTGCTGAGCTCGAAATTCAAATTGACAGTCTCTCAAAATTCTCTTTGTCTCGATGACCCGGGTGCGACGCAGCAAGAAATGATCGAAGAATTTTCCGTAGGGCGATAATGGGGAAATTGACCTTTAATTTCCCGGCAGATGAGCATCAGATTCAGACTTGGGATAGGTAATGAGAAGCAATAATCGATTTTTCGACTTTTCGATTTTGGTCTAAAACTAAAAATGCGATATTTCGGTCTGGCGATTATTTCAGTTGTCCTAAAACTCGACTTTTCGATAACGAAAGTCGATTATTCGTCGATTTTCGAGTTTTCTTTTGGACCTTTGCACAGATGATTTTGTAGCTATCAGAAAACTGTAAAAGCAAAATCGAAAATCGATCACAAGATCAAATCCCATTCTGGCTCAAGCTGGTATTATTTATTTGTAATTTTGTCGTTAGGGCGATATCTCTGACTATTCCGTTAATCAAAAACATTTTTGCGCCTAATAACCGTTTTAGGTGGATTGATTGCAGCTTTAAACTTTTTTCCATCCCATAGTGTCTGAATACTATTCACACATTGGTTCGCTAGTATCCACAAAAATCCTCGACCACATTTTCTAGTTGCTGTTCTGCTATTAAAACGCATCCTAGTAGACTAAACCTATATAGCAAGGCACAGAAAAAGGTAGTGACTATGATGAGATTGCCTTTTAGCATGTGCTAACGTTATGCATAAAGCATAAGCATACATTATTGTTATTATCCGGATTGAAATAGCTGTGGGTTGGTGTGAGTATGTGTGCTGCAACACAAAAGATCTGGCTGGCAGCAGCAGCAACACCATTACAAATCTGTCGGCTATGATAAAAGCTGCAGTAAAACGCCAAGCCAAACAATGGCAGCAGCATAACAACGCCAGCTATGCAATATTACAAATTGCAAACATTCTATTATTCACACCCTCCCACACATAGGATAATGGCATATTATCATCCGACAGGAGAATGAGACTTGGGGTCCTTTTCACATTGCACAACACAGACACATTCAAGTGATGATGGCATTTTTCTATTTCAAAAGTAAAACAATTTTAAATTTTTACAAATGATGATGACGATGGTGGTTTCCCTTGCTACTCTTTTTTCAGGGCAAAAGTGGAGAGGAGCGGCCACAACAGCAGCAAAATTTGAATGCTACTGCCATACACCATTGAATGGAAAATTGTATGAAATCTGTTAAATGTTCGTCGTAGAGTGTTTTGTATAACAAGTTTGGCCTTTGTCAACTCAAAAGGCTAGAAGGTTTTGTCTATTATGTGTTGTTTTTTGTTGCTTTCTCTGAACATTTTTCCATTTATTGTTTTGTGACAAAATATGAAATGAAAATTATATTATTGATTAAATAATTGGAATTGGCTGCTACTGTCAGGCTATTATGAATTATTATCATACTATGGCAATTGCAAAAGGCTTTCGAAAACTCCAACTCCTATTCCACCCATAACGGTTTGTGTTGGTAGAGACAAACATAAAAATTTATTTTGTTGGAATTTGTATTGCAAATTCCAAAATATTATTTGTTACATTGTAACACACATTCTGAAACATATTGCACAGTTAGTTTTTTTTTTGGAAAATATTTTGTTCCAATTTAAATGGGAATTTTATTTGGCACTTCAAAGCTTTGCTTCTGATGGGAATAAATATTTTATTATATTAAATGGTTTTTTTTTTGTGTAAAAAGTTTTAATACGAGTACTGAATTTATTAAAAAGAATGATTATTTAAAAAAATTTTAAAACTAGAGCCTTTGAAGGCTCAAGAAAAAGCTTTTTGCGACTAGTTTATCTCAATAATAAGATTTGTTCCTTTACTTTTTAACGGTAAAAGTACTAAAAGAGAAAACGGTCAAAATTGCTCTCATGACCCGTTTTACCAACAGAGTAAAAGAACGAATAAATAGAATAAAAATAGATCTGGTAGCAATGTCAAAAAGAAACATAAAAATTCACTTTTCTTCTATTATTTCACAGTTTTTAATTTTGTTTTGTCAGCGTTCGCTATTTTCTTCTGTTTTTGTTCCTTTATTCTTCTTTGTCAAATAATCGTCAAACAAATGTCGAAAAATCAGTTCTACCATTTTTTACCCGAAGTAATTTGTCTGGTAGCCTGTGGTAGAAGAGAAAGGCTTTAATGTTCTCTCTCCCTCTCTCTTAAAAATTGCTTCCAGTTGTACCATTTTTGTGGTTAAGGAACGCTTTCACGGTTAAAAATGGTAACAAATGGTAAAAATGGTAAACTCAGGTAAGTAAAGGAACACAACTATGATCATTGTATCATCGAGATCCATATGACCTTATAACCGTCTATAGTCTTGGACAATCTCGTTCATTGAGCGGATCAATCTTTTTCATTCCATTCACCAAATGGATCCACATCGTTCTTCCCGCTCATTGGCTCATTTTCGTTCAATATTACATTTTAGTCTATCATTTTCTTGTGAATATCCTTCATGCTTTTTCTTCTCGCCATCAATAGTCTCTTTATCGGCCTTAAAGATCAGAAAATATATGTGTCGTTTAATCAGTTTACAATCACTATAGAAAAAAAATTTGTATTTGAAAACACTACGATCGACACTCTAGATATTTTTTATTTTTGTTTTCATTCTTATTTCTTCTACAAAGTGTGAAATGACCCGAAGGAACTCTATTCAATCGTTCAAGTTAATAAACTAGAAGGGCTATATGAACGAGAGGAACTAAATGAACAATATAATCTAAATGAACTATATAAACAAAAGAGCTGTGTATGGTTCCGTGGCCCTATGCTCCTTATAGGAGTTTAAAGGAATAAATTCCGTTCGTTCAATTCACGAAATCGTTCATTTGAACTAGTTTGTTTTTTTTCTTACTTGACCCTATAAACAGAGCTTGACCATACTCAACCATATGGTTCATACCCGATTCATTTGTTCACTTTCATCTAAAATATATCATTAAAATTCCAAATCCTTCATCGTTTGGTGAAAATACCCCTGCTGAAAGTGTGTTTGAACAAAAATGAAAACGTTTATATCTGTTAACAATTTCTCAGTCACCTTTCCTTCTTCGCCTTCTTCACAGCTACATATTTTACATATTTTCCACCTTGAAAAGGAATTCTCACAATGTGGCTATACCGTCACTTTACACACCAAATGACATTCGAACGATTATGTAAATTGAATTTGAGTTCATAAAATACAAATCAAGCTACAAATGTTTTCCCTATATAACATCAACAGGAGAGAACATCTTAATATGCATTTATCTTTCAACGTCAATGGCAAAATATTCAATTGATGTGGCCTGCCTGCCTGCACATGCTGATGATGTGATGCACACCGAATGAACCATTACCGAAGCCGTTGAGGATGGGTAAACCAAACGTTTTGTGGTTATATTCAAGTCAATTTTATTTGAAGTGATTGTGAAAATCCCACAAAAGCTGTTGTTGCCATATAGCTTGGTGCTGTTGCTTCTTCTTCTACTTTTGCTATGAGATCTTTTGCAGCATTGTATGTCATTTTTGCAGATGTGAATTTCAGAAAGGCAATGTCAATATGCACTAGTAAATGTTTAGATGCAAAATGTAGGGAATTCAAGGCGTATATTTTGTTATGAAACTCATTGCGGAAAAGTCATGGTTAAGTTAATTATAGAGAAACACTTTATTGTGAATGCGGAACGCTTTTTACACAAATTGGCAAATTTGGCTTACTGTAAATGGCATAAGTCCCGGACCACACTAGAGTGATGTCATAGAAATGTTTTTATTAAATTAGGCGTCCCTAGATCGAGTTTCATACTAGACTAATATCATGAAATTGCTATAGTGGGGAATTCAATCTAAGAACGCCTAATTTCAAGAACATTTTTAACGAAATCACTCTAATGTGGACCAGGACTAAGTAATTAATACCAAATTTTTTCACTATTTACACTGTGATTCAATCAGAATATTTTTTCCGTTCGTTCATTTCACGGAATTGTTCCATTGAACCTGTTCGTTAAAGAATGACACAATTTTTGCTGTGTACTTATTCAATGTAGCTTAAATAGAATGAAATAAAATTCGATTCTGTGGATATGGTAGTTATTTAAGAGAGGATATTACTCCGAAGTATGGCATAAAATAATTAACATACGAGTTCTGAGTTAATGTCAGACTTGTTTAATTCCGGAACGAACTAGTTTCAAGGAACTATTTCGGGCAAGGAACGATTGGAACTATATCCAGCTCTTGCGTTTTTATAGTTTCTTTAGTTCATATAGTTCCTTTCAATCTTCTTCTTTTAACCACTCAGGTAAATCACACACACGTTACATCGCTGCAATTTTTTTATTTCAATTTGTTGTTTGTATGTCAATTCATCCATCAAACGATCAAACACTGCAATTTATTTTTCGTTCAACTATTTCGTTCAAGGAACCATTTCCATTTGGGAATAGGAACTAGAAAAAATGATCCGCTCCGGGAACTAAATAGCCCAACTCTAGTTTGTGGATAAAATGCTATAGGAAATGCCTTCCTCCTTCATTTTTGCTTTCACTTTTCTTTTACGGGATATCATATCTTATTTTTGAGAATTTTGTATTTACTTATACCTTAATACCTGTAAAAGTATCCATTTTATGTTTCTTTTGTCTTTATCTTTCCCTGTAATGTGTACTAACCTCATTCGACATCCCTATATAGAATCACCTCAATATATATCTAGTCATGTACCAGACTAAAATGCAAATCAATGCATACCGTTCACCACATATACATATGCGTGTATGTCCGAATGTTTTCTGCAACATTGAAAATTGTGAACGTTAAGAATTTTGTAAACGTGTGATAAAAATGTGCGACATTCAATTTAATACGTATGTTACAAACTGTGAAAAAAGTTACCAAAATGCAAAGTGCTTCTTTCGATACACTCAACACTCTCAACAATACACATTCGGATTCAAACGTAAAAGGTAAGGCAATAAACGCAATCCGCAAACAGTTCCTTAAGTCTTAGCCACTACTAGCAAATTCTGTAGATATCCAGAGACCATTGAAGGTGATTCTATGCTGTCAGTGACAGTGTTGTATTTTGGTTGGTAGTGGTGGCGGCGGCGGCGCTCTAAAAGTCACCCAGACTATGTAAAGCAGCAATAAAGTAAAGTTAAAAAAGACAAAATAAGAAGTGGACTAAGCAATCGACCAACTGATCAGTCCCCAACATCACATCAGAATGCAGTTCAACACTTATAGATGACAATGTTGATATCGCTAATCGTATGAATAAAAATGTAAATTGTGGTGATTTTTATTTTATTTCGTGTCCTTTTCTTTTTTGATTTTATTGCTGAACGAGCGAGCACGTAGGACTTTTAAAATGTTTGGAGTTGCTTTTTGTTTATTGGCTGTTTTGGGGGGTTTTTCCTTGCTCTTTGGCTGGCTGAGTAAATGTTGGGTGCTTTTTTGTTGCTTTTTGATTTTTCCGCTTTAATTTGAATGCCTTAAGTGAGTTGTTTCATAATGAGTTTATGGCTGTGTTAATGATAAGCCTTATATGTAAGAAGTAAAATAGTTTATTGATACGGCATGATAAAATTGAATTGCGTGGAATTTTGAAAGGTATTTATTTGTAATGTGAGAAAATTTAAGTAAAGGAGTTATTTTTTGTTGAGAGGAAATATTTGGAAATATTACAAATTTGGTGGACCTTTTTTAGTTTAAGTACATGTATGTGTTTCATTAGAGTTGTATAGTTCATGAAAGCACTAGTTCAATTGAACGATTCATTGTAAAGATCTTATGAACTAGATTAGTCGATATAGTTCACGGAGCTCTTACCTCGTTTTCCTGCATCATATAAATAGAAGTTTTTATTAAAGATTAGGTGAAATCTTACATATAACGCTATTCGATAAAAAAATCTCACGCACAAAATTCACTTGTTCAACCTAATAATCTAGAAGAGCTATATGAACGAAAGGAGCTAAATGAACGATATAAGCGAATTAGCTGGGTATGGATCCGTTCGTTCATTTCACGGAATCGTGTCTTTGAACCAGTTCGTTGATGGGTTGTGCCTAAGTACATATCCAATTGAGTTTAAATAGTTGTAATGTTCACGAACGAACTAGTTCGATTGAACTATTCATTTAAAAGAGCTTATGAAATAGATGAGTCGATATAGTTCGATGAGCACCGACCTCGTTTCCCTGCATCACATATGAATTAACTTTTATTAAAAACTAAATAAATCATACATATAAGGCGATTCGATACAAAAAATCTCACGCACAAAATGATTTAAAAAATAGAATCACAAATAGAATCAATCATATATACGATTTTATATAATTTTTATACCGTCCACTGTAATATGGAGGGTATAATTAAATTTGTCATTCCGTTTGTAACACATCGAAATATTCATCGTAGACCCTATAAAGTATATATACTGTTGATCAGGGTAAAATTCTAAGTCGATATAACCAGGTCCGTCCGTCCGTCTGTTGAAATCAAGATACAGCTCGCAATTTTTAAGATAGAGATTTATAATTTGGTATAGAAGTTTCTATTACCCCTAGGATGTTTGGTATTGCAAATGGGCTTTATCGGTCACTATGAAATTTGTCGATATGAATTTTTTCGGTATACGTCCACGCCTTAGTATAGCCCCCATAGAACGGTACCTCCCTATTTCCAGTATTTTGAAGGTTGTGGTCTCAGCATTCCACCGAAATGGCTGATTTAAAAGCGAATTAATTTGTTTCAATAAAATCAAAATTTAAAAAGAGTCCACTCGAAATAAACCCTTTTTCTGTTTTGTATTGGCAGATAACACCAAAACTCAACATTTTGTTTATAACATTGTCTCCATTATTTTTCTTTTTTTCCTCTTTTTTTCTTAGAACAAAGCTGCAATAACTAACTGTCTTTCAAGCAACAAGCGTATTATTTTTATCTTTTAAACCCAAATGGCCAATACAAAAAGACCTTAGTCCTTAGAAAAGTCCTGGTGCAGAAATGATGCAAAAACACATACAAACGCTTATTGCAAGAAAGTAAAAGAGAAATGCCATTGAAGAATGTACAACATGTAGCAAACATATCAGACGCGACAACCGGCAACACAATGATGATGATAAGACGTGTGCCCTCGCGCAAACACACACACACACTCACCCATAGAACTGAGTATATGCAACAACTAAGTGTGGACATCATCAAAAGGCCAGAAGTAAAAAACAAAGTATAGGGTCAAGCATTTAACAACTGGTAACCAGGCTAAAAGGAAAACAGAAGTGAAAGGCAGACCAGGCAGCAGCATGGTCAATGGCGAGTGACAACAAAATGCCATATACAAACAACAACTATTTAAAGGAGATCCAAAACATATGGCAACAGCTGATGTAAAAATGTGGAATGCTGGTTTTGGTGATAAAAATATCTTCTCCGTGGCCCATTAAAGCAAAAGGACATGATAGAGCCAAAAGCAACGAAACAAACAACAGCTGTTTGTCTTTGATATAAAAACAAACTGGTCATGAATGTCAATGTTCGGCAAAAAAAGAGGATATATTTTGAGATTGTGTTATCGTTTGAATTATCCTTATACTAAAAGAGGTATAAAAGAAAATGTGTATGAGAGAGAGTGAGAGTGTTTGTGTTGGTCTTGGTGTTTAACGGTCATGTTGCCAAAACAAATCAACTAAATGGTTTTCACACCTCATCTATCACCCGAGAACCAAGCGAGAACAGAACAGAAGGATCACAAACACAAATTGCATTGAAAACCAAACAAAAACAGCACAGAAGTCAAGTCTTTTAAATCATGGATGAAAGACATTGCAAATATTTGGCAATTTTGTTTATTCTTCATTTGCTGGGCGTTCTAAATCCTAAGTTGCTGTGTCAACAAAAGAAACCTGTTGTTTTATTACTTTATTTTCACTTGTGTCCTTGCTGCCTTTCTTTCTTTCATCGTAATACGCACGCATGTTAACTAACTTGTTTGCCTAATCCCTATTTTTAACAGGGTTTTCCCTATTCAAATGAAAAGTGCAACCATCCGATTTGTTTGCTGCATCCGATTTGTTTGCGATGTGTTTGTTTGTGTTTTGAATATTTATTTGGTTTTGTGCGGCTAATCCTTTTACTGCCCCTCTCCCTCTCCTTTATTTGGTTGTGCTTAATCTTTTTAACTGAAAGGTTAAACAAAACGCCTACAAAACAATTTGTAAGATGAGCCTACAGATTTATGTTAATCTTGTCACCATAGATTTTTGGTGAATGCATTCATTTCAGGTGAAAGTTATCCTTGGCAAATCGGCAAAAGAAAGTGAAAACAAAAGGAAGCAGGGATTACATGTTAATAAATAAAATTTATGCAATTCTCTTCTAGACAATGAATTAGGAAGTAATTTAAATTTGAAGATAACATTTGAGTTGAATTTACGAGAAAATTTTCGATAGGTTTAAATATAAGTAAAAGTTGGGATACATTGCAGCAAAGCAGCCACGTTGAAGGTAGCGGCTGACCTAAAATTTAAAAGAATAAAGCCCAAGGTCGACCTAATTCCAGTGTGACTATGATAATTCCCCTTCGGCGTCACCGTGGCGCAATGGTAAGCACACCCGTCTGAATGCCCGGGTACGATTCCCACGGCATACAACATCACGTTCTTCAGCGGTGGTGGTGTCCTTAGAAAAGCGGTTAATAATACGTAATATGATGAGGATGCACTCACTGATATAACAGAAGTCGTCCTAGTTCCTGAGAGATGTTCAGGATGTTTCCTAAAAATTTCAAACCAGCAGATTAAATTTAAACCGACTCCAGGATTAAAAAAGTCGCTCATCGAAATAATGGTTTTGGGACCCGCGAATGTCTGTACGAAATCCGTTTCAGAAAATTTGGTGTTGACTATATTGCCAGTGGTGAGCACGATGGCTATTGTGAAAGATAACTTTGAAACTTTTTAAAATTTTTTTTTCCAAACTGTTTTTTTTTCGGTCAGTGGCTGAGTGTATATCAGCACAGCTGACTGATACTTTCTTACTTGTTTCTTGTAATATTTCTTTCGGACATGCACCAGGTTCGAAGATGGACTATATATCCATTCCTTCAGGTATCACGCATTCAAAATTTAAAATTTTTTCGCTCGTTTTGAAACTTGTTATGCAGCAGGTTGTTCTCGTAAACGGCGCAACTTTTCGGGGGCAAGTCCGTACATCCTGAGATAATGTCCCAAGACTACGCTACGCAGTGGAAGAAATTCAAACCAGCCATAATGCAGACCTAGGGACTGCAATAGGGTGTCACCTCATTACACCAGTGGACCAACACCTTCATGATGCTAGGATGTTACCGCCGTGAGCATTCCTGGCACGATCTAGTAGACAGACATCCTCCACCCAGGCATGTCAGAAGATTTCTTCATGCTCTGGAGAGAGAGAGAGGTCTGAAGGTATAAGCAAGCCTATCAGGCCGGCTTGAATAGCATTTACACCGATGCAGTTGCGCAGACAGTCTTCTGCAGAATACCTTAAAAGACCTTTTGTGTTCTAGAGAAGACCTTAAAAGATATCTTTTCAATTATAGCCAACTTTAAAAGATCTTCTGTCTACTAGTGAAGACCAAAGAAGCTTTTCTGTCTACTATTAAATACCTTAAACGGTGTTCTGTGTACTAAAGAAGATCTTAAGAGATCTTCTTTCCACTATAGAATGCCTTGAAAGGACTTCTGTCTACTATAGAAGACCTTAAAAAACCTTTTGTCTACTAGGGAAGACTTAAAAAGGTCTTATGGCTACTATAAGGTCGCCCATAGTAGACATAAGGTTTTCTGTCTACTATAGAATACCAAAAAAAGGTCTTCTGTCTACTAGAGAACATATTAAAAGGCCTTTTTCGTACTGGGGAATACCTTGAAAAGTCTTCTGTCTACTAGAGAATACCTCCAAAGGTTTTCTGACTATTAGAGAAGACCATAAGAGATCTTCTGTCGACTAAAGAGTGACAAGGAAAATACGAGTGGTTTTAACCTGATTAAAATCAGGACGATGCAGGTGCTTCAACTTATATTAGACCCGAATTGATGGCCCTGCATGTGAATTTTGACCGCACGACACGCATCAATTTTTTAAGTTGCCCAGCCAACCCCACTCACCTGCCTGTTGATTCTTTATGGACGCTGCCAGCCTAGGTTGCAAAATTTTTGAATCTGGACACAGAGGAATATGAAGCAAGCAGCTAAATAAAATATGCGAACGAACATGTTCATGTTGGTACAACAACAACTGATGAGAACGATTACGAACGTACTGAGTATCCGATTTGGCTGAAACATTGTAAAATTCTTTCCTAACATAACAATTCCGAAGAATGTCTATAACGGGCAACACCTTCGAGTAACTCCCTCAAAAATGTTCAATACTTTGTTGAATAAAGTTTAAGAGCTGTTAGAGGATTGTTTTGACATTTTCATCGAAGGATATAATTTTTTCGCGGGCAAGTACATCCTGCGGTGAGCATCTAAAATGGGCGTGGGGACATTTAAATAGCATATTGTCATTATAATTATGACTACAACATTTTTTTGCCACGGGAAGACAATACCTCCTGCGATATGGGTCCCGAAATTATCCAATATTTTTGGCTATTTCTTCATACATCTCGCGCACCAAAATTTTTAGTAGTCTTTGTTACAATGCTGGAAAAATAGCTCTTTATGATAGCTTCCCAACAAATACCTTAAAATTACATTCCAAAACTTCTTTGTCACCTACGAAAATACTATTTATTTATAAATCTGTGAATGGATCTGTTCTTAGCACACTTAGGTTCAATGCTTATGTTTTTCTCCCTGCCGGCAAAGCGGACTGATGTTTTTTTAATTGTTCTTCTTTTGAATTTTATTTCGCTGGAGAACCTAAAATCTTGCCTTGAATTCGTCATATTAGATTTCTCTCAATTTTGTTAGGTGACTACCTAAAATAAGGGAAATCGAAGTACCAAAGGATGCACGATCCTCGTTACAAAAATTAAGTCATCTTTAGAACATTACGTCATCACGTAAACAAGAAATAACACAAGATCCCAAAATACATGCTAAAACTTGAATTTGCATATTTTTTCCCAGACTAACACTAAGGATATCATAACTATCGAGAGCAACAATCCAACACTAACCAACATAGCCCAGGACATTCCCATAGAACAAAAATTATCCACTTATCATCTTATATGCCTGTGTCCTGTTTAATATTATGCAACATCACGACTGTTGGTGGTAACAACAACAACAAATTGCAATAAAAATGCAACAAATAGTCAGTCGTTTGTTTATCTGTTACAGTTAACAATGTCAAGGTTACAGCAAAGTCGTAAATATATTTTTACGAGAAAATCCTGTGTTTTTGTGTATTTTTAGTGGTTGAACACACAGTATATTTCGGAAAAAGAAGAAGAAAATTGCAATGTTACATTGTTATTCTTGTTATTCTTGTTGTTTTTGGAGTTTTTGCTCTACAAAATTTAATGTGTTTTTTATGATGATAGTTCATTGTCGCCGTTTTCTCGGTAAGTCGATGCGAGTATCTGCGAATGGTTCTGTGTTGTCTTGTTAAATAAATTTGGTGTGCTTCTTGTGCTCGCTCTCTGTGGTTGCAAAAGTGTAGCAAGGTCACGACATTTTGAGTTTTAGTGTTTTGTCCTTTTGTATTGTTGTTGTTGACAGTTGACAACATTTTGTTTGGCAATTACTTCATATTTTTATGACTTTTTGTTTGTCTAGCATTTGAAATGATCTACTTTTAGTTGTTGTTTGCTTCTTTATTTCGTTATTTTTTTTTTTTTGGGTTCAAGGAATTTCAGTAACTGTTCTAGTTACTAATGGGGATTTTCCCACATGCGGTGTCCTTATTTTGTGCGAAGGAAAATATCTTTATGTAATTTTACGTAATGCTGTTTATTCAAAATTATGGTTCAAGGTTAGTTATTCAAAAGAGAAACAATTAATTTTGAGAGCAATTAAAATGAGTCATTAGAATTTTTAAATGTTTTTAAAATTATTTCAAGGTTAAAGTAGTAATGTTCACTTTAATAAGATTAAAGGTAATATTAACGCACTTTCACTTTAAATATCTAAAACTCAAGGTCCTTAGTTTAAGAATTTTTGAAACAATTGGAATTTAGTATCCTCACCAACGAAATATTTTAAGTTTAAGAGCAGATCCCTTGATTCCAAAATGAATGGGATTTTGCTAAGTGTCAAAAAGAATTTTAAATAAATAAGTAAATAAAAAAAAAATAAATAAATAAATAAATAAATAAATAAATAAATAAATAAATAAATAATAAAATAAACACATAAATAAATAAAAAATAAATAAGTAAATAGATAATAACGAGAAGTTGTAAATATGAAAATTTTGTTTACCTGACGTATAATAAAATTTATATTAATTTAAGTTCTTTACCTGAAAAGAAGAAAAAAATGTTACATTATTTTTATTGATATATTAAATTGATAAATTATTTGCATATATAACTTAAAATAAATATTTGTATAGTATAATAACTTTAAATGACAAGAAAATCAAAACAAACAAAAAATAAAATACTCTAGAGAGCTTTCACTTGTCCCTTCTGGTATGTTTGTGGTCATTATTAATAAAGTATTAATAACTTGAAATAATGATGTATTTAAAATAGGATCCTTGAAGAAACCTTGCATTTAGGCATCAACTTTAAGTCCTCCAAAGAATTCTTAAATTCTCCTAAAAATTCCTAGACGTATTACAGCACCATGAACACTTCATAAATTTTAACCATGCCAAAAGCTATTACAGTGAAGTTATCGTTACTGTGAAATCCCCCGAAAAAAAAACAAAAACAAATGAACGTATAAAAAAGAAACGTATAACAGTTGGTTTCAAACATCATCAACACCAACAACCAAGAACAAAATATTGTTGGATGTTTTTATCGAAAAGTAATAATTCATTACCAGAAAAAGTGAAGAAAGAAAATTTCTCTGCTATGGGTTTTTTTCGGTTGGTCTTTTCAATTTTTGGTTTGCACGTCATTGCGTTAAGCACACTTCCAACAGATAGACAGACCAACAGACAGACAGATATGTACTCCAGAACTTCGAATGGCCTGCTGTTTGGATGGCAGACAACAGGCATTTTTTCAATGGCGGTGAGTACATAAAAGCAGACTGGCTGGCTGAATGAATAATAAAGACTTGCGGAAAAATATTAAAAAAAAAAACAATGGAAAAAATGTCAGGTGGAAAAATATGTTTTTTTGTTTCTTATAGAACTTACAAAATTTAATTTTTCCGAAAATTAAGGCTTATTTAAGTGATTAAAATTTTATTTAAAAAAATAATCCCAAGAGGTAAAGCTTGAAATTTAAATTTTAAGGGGTGCTGTGTAAAAAGGGTGAAGGGGAGATGAGCAAAACAACCAACCGTAAAGTAAATACAAAGAACCCTTGTCATACCCTGTTCAAAGAGACTGAACCAAAAAACTTGTTTAATTAAGCTGTATTAGAATGACGTCTGGAAAGAAACAAAATCTACATAAAAATAGCAAACAACAGAATTGAAATAGTAACCAACCATCCATATGTGTGATTGTAAAACTTTTTTGTGGAATAAAAGGATGTGTGTTTTTATTTACCTAATACACATGCACGGAGAGAACTTACTAAAGGACTATGTGCTATGCTAATAGTTCATGCAAGGGCCTTTCCCATTTTGAGTTTTGTTAACTTCAACAACAAAATGATTCATGTGAATACAACATACATACATATGTATGTGTGTCCAGGCAAATGTGTATGGTTTAATTAACTAATTATACACAATGGAATAAAATATTTCCATATCAGTTCATTGCGACCACTGGTCATGTCTTGTTATTTGTCGAAAAAATCCCTAATGCTTTACATCACACTATGCATTTGGCAAGAATATTCAAATGATGGACAATTTTCATTTATACTAATGAAGAGAATGTTTTTTAGGACGAAAAAAATCGTGTTAATGAAGAAATTGTAAAACTGACACTTTATCCCTCAACATAGCATAGAGTTGTGCCTTTATAAGTATACTTCATGATGATAAAGTATACTCTACTTATAAGTATATGATACTGTGTAATTATAGCTAACACTTAATCAGACTCCTCCCTTTTGTGTGCCTTTTTTCACATGTATTCCCTATAATCCCTATAATTCACACATTTACATCTTAAAACCCGAAAGTAGTTAGTTTTCTAAAAATAAATCTCTGTTCATATGTACATGAAATATAAAAACGTACATCGAATATCTTTTGAAATCAGAAAATTAAATCATTTCTTGTTTGTCGCCTCTTACAGGATATTAGAAGCAGCAACTAACTTTACATATCCTACAACTTCGTTAAGGCGTTGTAGACACGAGAGACGAGATAACAAGATGACAATGTTTTCGACAAAAAAGAAGGAAATTGGATGCTTCTTTTTTTAACTAATTTCTTTTGAAATGTTATGAAATCTGTTCTCTTCGCATGTACTAACTGTGTATGTATATTTGTATGTAAAACATTTTTGTGTATGACTATATTCATATTTGATTTCTTATTCAATTGAAGGCTGTTTTTGTGAGTGGGTATGCACGTATCTCCCTCTGTCCATGCAGCCTACATTGGCTGCTGTTGTTTGCTGGCTGTTCTCTTCTTGTTAAAGTGTATTCTCAAGAGACTATTCTGTTGACGTTGTCGGAAATTTCTAATAATTGAAAATGTATTTAGTTTCAAATGAAGATGAATATTTACAGATGCAAATTAAATATAGGGGTGGGTCGAGCTGATAGTATTTTAGAGGGAACATGAAATCATTTCACATGTTTAAATATATAATATTTAAATGGAACTGAAAATTATAGGGCGGGGCCGTGCTTTTTGATATGATGAGAAATCCCATTTTATTTCTCTGCGAAATCCGATTTGGGGAAATACAACAAAATCATTTCGCGCGAACATTTCAGGAGAAATGGTTTAGTTTTATTTCCCTTTTCAATAAAGTTGCCAAAATATCTATATGAACACCACTTGATATTTTCCAAACTATCGACACTAAAACTCTTTAAATAATCGCTTTAAAGTATTCATATGTATTTTAAGAAAAGCGTCTACATAACAGATGTAATCTTAAAAAAGTTAGACTTCCAAATTTAGAAAATTTTTGTCGAAGAGAACCTTGGACGAATCTACAAAAACGTGTATAAACCATCTAATATTTGGGATAAACAAGAAATAGGCCCGTAATGCGCCTTTGCTGTAAGAAGGGTTTTACACCAACAACTCTGAATGCTCGCATATACCAAGAATTGGGTAATTTGAATATGCATATGGTATATTCATGGACCGAAATAGGCCATAGTTAGACTTGTCCCATATGCAAAAATAAGCTTATTTATAGTTATGCCAAAATGGACTAATTTTTATTGAACGGGTTTATTCATTCTTATTGGAGCATAAGAGCATCAAAGTAATGATTCTAGATCCCAAGTATCTTTGGACGAAATCCGTTTCCGACAATTACGAGTCGACTTAGCCCTGTCCATCCCTCTGTCTGTCTGAAGCGCACGATAGCTATCCATTGGATCAACCTATTTGGTTCAAACTTATATTAAGTTGAAAGATGTGCCATATCAGTACACTCCTTCGGGTACCTTTCCTACACAATTTCAATAAAAATGTCTGATGAGCACGATAACCTGCGAATTGAGCATTCGATTTGGCTGTAACTTTGCACATCGTAAAATTTTTCCAAAAGTACATCAAGTTTCAAGAAGTTAAATATCGGGCAACATCTTCAAAATATTTGGTTATGTTCTGTGTAGGGGCTGTTCGAGGATCTTTTGGAAATTTTTAATTTTAATTTAATCCTACAGTGAACAACTAAATGCTGTCCTTGCTGCCTCTATTACAACGAAATAATTTTGTAGAGAAGAAGTCTATACTTCTTGAGATGTTGGCGTAAAAGCCAAAAAACTCTTGGGACACCAAATGAGGAGCACGATAACATACGAATTGAGTATCTGAAAAAAAATCCGAGCGGAGCGGAGCTCTTAAACTTCACGTTTCCGAATTTTGGTTGGTAGGTACCCGATAGAGTAGACCAAAATAGTGCATTTTCCAACCTGATACATGACTGAACGAAATAATGCGATATAGATAGTTTGGACCAATCAGAAACTTACTGCCAGAATTATAAAGCGGATTTGCCATTTTATTTGGTGCCGGCAGGGTTTCTTTGAGTTTTTAGGCCACCTATCTGAGGAAGTATGGACTTGCCCCTGAAAAAAAATAGTCACGTCGTGAAGGGAGTCGCAAGAACAACCTGCTGAAAAAAATTCAAAACGATCCAAGAGGAGCTCTTTAACTCACTTTAGTTCACTTTTTCCAAATTTTGTGTGGGGGTACCCGAAGCCGTGGACCGATATATTCCATATTTGAACTTGATCTATATCTGGAAGGTATAATACGATGTGCGAAGTTTGCTCCATTCGAGAGTTATCGTTCACACCATTTTACAAAAAATGTTGAGCTTTTGTGGGGAAGGTACTCCAAAGAGTCGACCAATATGGCCCATCTTCGAACTTAGACTAAGTTTGGGCAAAATATTACGAAGTGCAACATTTTATTCAAATCGGTTGATCCGTTCAAAAGTTATCATGCGCACCAGCCAGCAGATAAGCGGACATGGCTAAATCGACTCCAAGTTTTCTGAAACGAATTCGTCAAACATTCTTGGGGTCTAAAACATTATTTAGATAAGGAACATTTTTGGTCGTATCAAAGTGTATATACCCTATTTAGCCTAAAGGCTAAGGGCTGTTCGAACATCGTTTTTATTTTTTGTGAACAAGTCCATGATTCTTGACATAATTTTCAAAACACCCCAAAAAAAATTCTTCGGTGACCAACTGGCTAATGGACACGATAACCAAAGGCAAAGTTATCGGTAGAGCGATTGAATATTCTCTGTTCCAGAACCTACTATTTTTTATTTTTTCTGACAAATTTATAAAGGAACAAAATTTCCAAAATTTCAAAAAATAGTAGACTCTTGCAATTTCTGGAACAGAGTAATAGTTTTGATCCACCTATAAAAAGCACTATCAAATTTATTGGTAATATCAGCATTTATTTGGAACGTCCACAATCGTTAGATAAATACCAGGCGACGACTTGTTCCCTTGTTTCTCAAAAATTATAGTCAGTTGCCTTGATGAACGAACATTTGCCCATTATTCCATTTAATTATTTAAAAATTTCACGCACAACCACTTAGAAATAATTTTTTTTAAATCTTTTTAAGCGTTCGATTTTTTATCGGAGCACCTTATATGTAAGATTTCATATAATCTTAAATAAAACCCATCAAAATATGAGAAAGGGAAACAAGGTTATAAAAAAGTCAACGCCCCAATAAATACTCCAAAAATTTCAAAACTCCCCTATTCTTTATTAACATCTCATTGGAGTTGAGCTTAACCCAGATATGCCCAGCGTCCTATATATAGGACACACAAAATTCTTGCTAATTTGATATGTTATGTTTATCAAAGTACCGTTTATTTTGGTGATATACTCAGTACACATCTGTAGCTCTTGGGATATTATGTGATTCCAATTTTTTGAGCTACTATTTTTGAGTTTTGAGGTCTAGTTCATCGAAGTTGCCACCGATCGCTTAGTTTTTACAATGATTTGCGTTATGACCGATTAATTATTGGGTAATTTTATAACGAAAACATACACGATGTGGAGCCTACTACGAAAAAACTTTAACTAGATGCCGAAAAGGTGTCTTTGGGCTATATGTCAAATGTTTTGTGTCCCATAACTCCCAGTTATATGATAAAACCCTGTGTACAAAAGTGGCCTCAAAAACCACTTTTTTCAAAAAATTTTTAAAAAACATATAAACATGCTGTTATTATTTCACATTTGCTTCTAAAATAATATAAAAATGCTTTTAAAATGATCACGATTAAGCAATGGGCATATCTGGGTTAATGATCGAAGAATTTTGCATATGTTTTTGTTGACATGAAGAAGGCCACAAAGTTCTTAAAACGCCTTAAATACATAATTTTTGGGGAAAGATTTTCGGTTGTGTTGCCTGTATTCCAACTGTCCATAAATGAAAAACTTAACACAAAAAAAAAACTGAGGGTATAGCCTACAAGATTTCAATATCAGAAAAATGTCTAATTACTTGAATAATGTCTATCCTATTTCAATATCTAAAAAAATTGTGCATACATATCCCATTTCATGTTTAATCCTCATTCTTTCTGACAAAGCATGTTCCGCATGTGCCAATAGCAATTCATAAATTTACCACACCATCATCACAAGTTATACATATTATAGTACAGTTGTCATTCACTTTTAAACAGCCAATGAATAATTATAAATTTTAAATAAGCGTAGAGCACAAAAAATATGATCTACCTACAACAGCAATGAATTTCATAGTATCATCATTTGGCATTATTTGTGAGCAAGGACACAAAAAATAACTGAGTATTACATGCACTGAGTAGACATGCATACGTACACATTGCATTGTCATATTTTTGCATATATTTATGTGTATGTACATACATATGTGTGTATTTGCAAATGAATCTATTTATTAATTTGTGAACAATTCAAAAATCGACATGTGACACGCGCATTCTTTTCCTTTCATTTGCAATTTATGCAAAATGCAAAACGAATTGCTAAAAGACAGACAAACAGACATATTATTGTCAAACCATTTTTGTGTTGTGTTTTTTTCAGCGTACAGCAACTACCATCTAGTGAAAATGGTGTGTGTGCAATGAAAAACTGCATCCTGCAACAATTTTTTCATGTATGGAATTTATATGCAACTGGATGAATGTTGTGGCTAAATGTAAAAAAGACGAAAAGAAAGGGTGGTAATGTTGAAATGTGCAAATTCCGTGTGTGTATGTGAACACCTTTGGCTAATCTCCCTCCGATGTATGAATTTGTAGTAGTAGGATATCTGTTATTTGTATGTTTGATGTTCATTGGTATTTCCATGTTCGACGACGGTAGGCTACATATTACATGAGACATGGTGACATCCTTTTTTGTCACAAACAATTTTGGAAAAATTGAAAAATCTCACATCGACACCAAACAACCAACCAACGAACCAGACAACAACATACATTCAACGAAGTAGAGCAGACAAACAGTCAAACAAACCAAACCAACATTGTGCGAAACACTTTTGTGGTTCAATACACATATTCAATGCAACGACGCATTGTGGCAACATAGACCTGAAAGTAAATGATCAGGTGGTGGCCGTAAAGACCAATTCATTTCAGTGAAAATATTATTTTCGACACAATTTCAATGATGAATTTCAGCAATATTGTATTGTCCATTGTGTGCATGAATGTTTTTATATACTCATCATATAAAAAAAATATTCATACATTTCGTGAGTTGTTGATGAAAGAGGAAACTGACAAGTATTTAATAAACAAAAAGAGGTAAATCGAAGTTTTTATATCGTACACCACGAAGAATCTTCCGGAATGGAAAAACACGAAAACGTAGTTGATGTAACAAAGACTCTCTCAGAATAGTTTAGTCCATATTTACATTAGGCAATTTTCCTTGCGGCAATTGTCAGTTTGTAAGTGTGAGAGGGTGTTGAGAGGCAAAGGGTTACCAGATGTCTCACCGTTCCCTCCATCAAATTGACAATTGCCGCAAGGAAAATTGCCTATTGTAAGTATGGACTTAGTTTGAGACATGAAAGCTGCCCTTCGTTCGAAAAAATGCATAAACGAATCTGAACATGTGAAACTGGCGTTAAGTTCGGTTGGGCCGAGTTTAATTCCCCAACGAAGTCTTAATACAAACTATGAGCTATTTCGGTGGGATAATTAAACTTTTACCCTGAAAAATACCGAAAATTGGGAGGTACTGTTCTGTGGGCACTATATCGAGACGTGAGCCTGCACCAACAAGTTTCTGGGGAAAAGTTTTGTAGCCCCAACGAAGACTAAATACCAAAATTCAGTAATTTCGATAGGATATGAGGCGGGGTAGGGTTTTATGGGGGCTATATCAAAACATCGACAGGCAAGAATAAATTTCTGGGGAAAGTTTTGTATCCCTCACAAAGACTAAGTACCAAATTTCAGCCATTTCGTTGGGATAATGAGGCTACAAACGGAAAACAAGAGGTAGGGTTCCATGAGGACTATATCAAAGTGTGGACCCGGACAGATAAATATTTGGGGGAAAGTTTTGTAGCCTCAACGAAGACTGAATACCAAATGTCAGCTATACTGTGATGATAGGGGCCGTAAGTATTACCTGCTGTAAAAAAATTCAAACAAGTTTGAAATTTTTTAGCGAGGTTCCGAAGATGAGGACCGTTATAGTTCACATTCTAACTTTTTTGATTGGAAGAATAATTACGATCTGTAAAATTTGGACCGAATCGGTTTCTGACTTATAGATTTGAAGGGGTCCTGCCAGTAGAAGACTTCCCAACTCATCAAGTCGAATGTCTTATTTCGTTTAGTCTTGAGCATGTGTTCCGTTTCGAGATTGCTGCCATATCATTAGACGTACATATTTATTTAGGCGGGGGATTTCATCTTTCCTCGCCAGATTTAGTCTGCCACCTTCCCAAGGAGTTGCATTATTGGTAATTATTTCCCCGAGAGCGGCAAAGTTCTCAAGGTTCTCGCCTTCAACTCACTGCTGACTATTTTAATTGAGCCATTATCCTGCAGTAATTGATTAGAGTTGATTTTTTTACCATTTCCTCAACAGTTTACGTAGCCTAGCAGACCCGCTACTAGTGTCAATCATCACATAACACAGATCGTTTCTAAATTGCTTTTTAACTATGTTGGCGTAAGTTAATGGCTCGGCAGCTCCTTTCAGGTCTCCAAGCCATCTTTCTCTTTCAAAACTTTCAGCGGTCGGGATCACATTTTTCATAACTGATAATTATTCCAATTACGAATATATTTTGGTTGCTACAACAACAACAAAGTTTTTCATATCCGATCTCACTTGGTCGCCCTCTGCCAAAGGATTCTTGAACAGTCTCATTTGCATGGGCGTTGACGAAGTTTACCCGAAGCATTAGAAGCCGGTGGTTTTGCAGTATTTTGTTCTTGGGGAGACCTGATCTTCATCGCTGCTTTCCAAGAACTTTTGTTGTTGAATTTGATTTAAGTATGGACGAAATATTACCAAAGTTCGGTTGATCCGTTCGAGAGTTATCGTGCGCACTAATCAGCCAGCCAGACCAACCGACAGATAAATGGGCAGGGCTAAATCTTGTCTGAATTGGATTTCGCCCAAACATACTTGGGGTCTACCACCATTTTTTTGATGAGGCACATATTTATTGTATCAAAGTGTAAATACTTCCATTAGTGTGAGGGCTGACTGAGGGTAAAAAATGTGGAATTGTGCAAGTTGAAATTTATGCATGTTATAGGTAAATATGAATATATTATTATGGTACCCGATGGAGTTGACCAATATGGTTCATCTTCAAATTTGATCCATTTGAGAGTTATCGTGCGCACCAGGCAGCCTTACAGTCCAACCGACCGACAGACGGAATCTAAATCGTCGGAAACGGATTTCGTACAAACATAAACCTTTTCAGATGTAATTCGAAACATTTTAGTTGTAATTCGTAACATTTCATTTGTAATTCGAGAATTCTATTTGTAATTCGTAACATTCCATTTGTAATTCGAATTATTCCATTTGAAATTCGAATCATTCAATTTGTAATTCGAATTATTTCACTTGAAATTCGAATTATTCCATTTGTAATTCGAGTCATTCCATTTGTAATTCGAATTATTTTATTTGAAATTACAAAGGAAATCATTCGAATTAGAAATGAAATAATTCGAATTACAAATGGAATAATTCGAATTTCAAATGGAATAATTCGAATTACAAATGGAATAATTCGAATTACAAATGGAATATTTCGAATTACAAATGGAATAATTCGAATTACAAGTGGAATAATTCGAATTACAAATGAAATATTACGAATTACAAATAGAATTCTCGAATTATAATTAAAATAATTCGAATTACATCTGAAAAAGGTGTAGTTGGGGTCTAACCCAATAGTTCGATGAGCCACATTTTTATTGTATCAAAGTGTATGTACTCATATTAGCCAAAAAACTGAGGTTATAAAAATGTTGAACTGAACATTTATTAAAAATCCCAATGAATTCATATCTTGGAGTGACTTTGTTTTGTACCCTATATCTCATTCAATTCCCCTCCATTCCAACCAACTTACTTTATGATGCATTCCCCTTCATCATTACTGCCAATGGGCAACGCCATCAGCTTCAATGGCATGATCATCAGCGCTTAACATTAACGGATATGTTGTGAACATTTTTTGCTCTCGTTTTGTTACGTTTTTCAGCATTGCACTTACTTCACAGCTTTTCTATGTGTGAAAGTGCCTGCATTTGCTGACATTGTTGTTGGAGTTGATTACAAGCGTTTTTTGAGTTCTGCTGCTTTTTGTGCAATTTATGGTCATAAATCAATGTTCGATGTTGAAGTGCATGTGGATATGTATGTTGAAAATGACAATTTCTTTTTTTCTCTGTTCTATAAAAAAAGGACACGCGTGTAAAGTCTACAGGACATTATGTTTGGGACATGTTTTCCTCGTTTCGAAATTTTTTTTCCACAATTGCAATGATGCAAAAGTATTGAAACATTGAAATATTCAAATGATTCAAGGATGACAAAAAGACAAACGAAAAAAACAGGTTGCAATGGAATGCGAGCTAGCGAATGGACATTGCATTTCCGTTAGTCAAGGAAATGTACAGATTTTCCGGTAGAATTTTTTGTAATATTTTTTAGGGTAACATTTCGGTGATAAAATGTCGGTAACACTAAGAATCTATTTTTAAAAATGAAAACTTAAAATAATGAAATAAAAATTCTTTCTAGGGAAATGATTGCTCAACAACTCTTTCAAGGACACTCCACTCGCAGGGACTGTGAGTTAATCCTCAGGCTGCTCTAAAACAAAATTTAACTTGATTTTACCTATAACTAATTGAAATTGGAGAACTTATAAAAAGGGGACCTGATAGACTGGTAATTTTGTCGATAAACCCTTGCACTTTCTGTTCCATGAGACATGGATGGTTTATTTTGGCGATTTCTATTCAATTCAAGTTTTGTATTCCTTTCGCAGTTTACTAACTCCCTTCGTGATAACTTAATTTAAACACTTATTTTTTTATTTTCTTTGTTAATTATCAATCATCTTGATGGATTGCCATAATTGCCGCCCAACACCAAAAAAAAAAGAACTATTGCACAATTTGATGAGTTTATTAATAAAGTTCATCATTGGTTAAATATTTACCCAAAACGAAAAACAACCAACATGAACTTTGATCTTTTTTCCTTCACTTTTTTCCAAGTTGAATCATCAGCATCATCATCGGAATTATTTGATTGTTTAGGTTTGTGCTGGGCCATGAACATTGGCCTAGCATGACATGGATTTCGGGGTACATCCAAAAAGCAAAAGCCATGTTTAACTCCTTTAATGGCAACAGCTGCATTTAACATCTTCATTAGACAATAACTCAGGGCTGAAGTAAAAAGTTTTTTTTTTTATTACAACATTCATATTCAATTCTTGAACGGCGATTTTTTACTTCTTCACTGAAGATTTTGTTCTATGAAAGAAATAAAATGTTTTACGTTTGTTTTTATTTCTTCCATTGAACTTCTCCTATCTTTGGTCTAACCTTTCATTTGTTTAGCCAGCTAAGCAGCCGGCAAACCAGCGAATCAGTTGCGTACTTAGTTTTGATTGTTTGCAAAAGAAGAATAAAATCAGCGATGAAAAAAAAACATTTAAAAGAAAGAGAAAAACAATTGTATGATTGTTGATAATTTTAGGTTTTTTGTTTGTTCCTTTAACCAAGAATTTAAATGTTGCTATGAATAACTTGATTTGAAAACCTAAACGGAGTGGTAAACAAAATAATACGCAGTTGTGATTTGTTTCATGGGGAAAAACAGAATGGGAATAAAACCAGACACGTCACAAAAGTAAACATTCTGTTCGGATATGCTCCTTCTGTTTCTCAAACCGAAATTAACCTTTGTTGGTGAGCAAGAGAAAGCTTTTATTCGAGATATAGAATGGGGACACATGTAAAAATTTTATACGTATTTATATCCTCAAGTTTGTGATACAGCCAAAAATGTGCTTGATAAAAATAATGGCTTTAGATCCCAAAATATGATGAAAACGGTGTCAGAAAATTTAGAGAACTCCGGAAGGGGTATTCAATCTATAGAAGACCACCCAAAGGGGTCTACTACAGAAAACATGTCAGGAGACCTTTTTCAAAGAAAACCTCTCAAAGGGTTTTTATGTCCATATTTACATTAGGCAATTTTCTTTGCGGCAATTGTCAGTTTGTCGGTGAGAGAGGGTGTTGCGAATCAAAGGGTTGCCACATGCCTCGCCTCTCTCCTTCAAACTGACAATTGCGGCAAGGAAAATTGCCTAATGTAAATATGGACATTGCTTAGAAGACCTCTCAAAGAAATCTTTTATCCATAGAAGACTTCCCAATAATCCCCTATATAAAATGAGCATGTATCTAAAGAATACTTCTCAACCAGGTCTTCTATCTACGGGTCGCCCATGCCTACCAAAGGGTCTTCTATAGAAAACCTGACATCAGAATTTTCTACAGAATACCTCTACAGGTGTCTTCTACAAGAGTCTTCCATCTATAGAAGACCTACCAAAGAGTCAATCTATGGAATACCTATCAAGGCGTATTCTATCGATAGAAGACCTATCAAGGAGTATTCTCGGATCGAATTTTCTAAATCAGTCCTAATTTTAACGGTATAGCTTGGTGTATTGGATGAGGTCCTACTTCTCGAGATATGAGCCTTGAAGTTTACCATAAAGCCTACAGCCACCAACCACATCGACTTCAAATACAAGGAAAGTGCAATCTTCCTTCTCCTCCTTGTGGAATACTTCAAATATCTTCACCACCAATGTCTTATTTTGGCAAGCAAAGATTTGGACCTTGCGTTCCGTCTCGAATTTACTGGTCAGGCGAGATTTCATTATTTCTTACACCGCTTTAATATGCCGCATTCCTCAGCGAGGCTTCGAGCATACATTCCGCCCCTAATTGGCGAAGGATCTCATTATTCCACACCAGCTTTAGTTTGCCACCTTCCCACATACTGTTGATTATTTCCCCGAGAGCGGTAAACATCTCATGCCGCCCGATGGGGAACATTTACAGGTATCCCTTCAATTTACAGCCCACGATTTCAATTGGGCCAGCCCCTCTTCGTAAAAGACTTAACGTATATTTCCACTTTAACTCAGCACCTTTAATCTGCCACTTTCCCAAGTTGTTATGATGTTTTGATGATCACCCCGAGAGAGGCAAAATTCTGATGCTGGCCCAAGTGGAACATTAATAGGTCCTCCTTAAGCCCACTGCTGACAATTTCAATTATACCATGCCCCTGAAGAATGTGATACAAGAACTGTTTGTCGATCAATGGTAGCCTTCCAGACCGTTCACTAGTACCAATCATCGCATCACAGTTCGTAGGGGACCTGACATAACGCCAAACGGACATAAGACCCGAAGTGATTCTTGGCACACGAACCAGACCACGGACATAAAGCTAAATTATGTTTTCTGAATTATAACCGTTACAATTGCGATCTTACCGTTTTTAACAAAAATTTTATCAAAGTAAAGATGGTTTTGAACGTGTAGCCCCTGTCCCAGGGTGAAGGTCATAAATCTCAGCCGGAGCCCAGTTTCAAAAAGGAAATTTGAATTTAAAGGTGATTATAAGGTCAAGGATGTTCCATGTGCTCAGCCAACATCGAATCTGTCAAAAGTTCAAAGTCTTAAATCCCGACCGAAGTTCAGCCATGCCAAGGAAACATGCTTTAAGAAATGGGCGAATTTCCTATTTAATGTACATTTTTTGACCATTAATAGGAAGGTCATAATGTCCAAACTTATATTTTGCTTTATGGCCGTGGTCTCGACCTTATGACCGTTGAGGGTTATGTCAGGACGCCCAGTTCTTCTCTGAACTACTTTTTAACAATGTTGGCTTATGTTAATAGCGGCTCATGTCCGTCCACTGTAGCCATTTTTCTTTTGAAAGAACCAGGATTTATTTTCAAAAACTCCAGGCTTTTTAGAACATTCAGTTCGCTTTTTCATGCCCGAGTTCATCGTGTCACCCTCTGCCAAAGGATTGTTTAAACATTCTCCTTGGCATGGGTGTTCACGAGGTTTACTTGAAGCTTTTGAAGGCAGGAAGTCTTGTTCTTCTTCAGCAGATTTGCAGTGCTTTTATATTCGGAAGATTTTTCTTGAACTTGCGTAGTTGTGCTTAGCTTGCGTATTCTTCATTGTGAGCTTTGCAAATCTTTCGCTCACTTCGCCCACCACCTTGTGAATATTCTCTTTAGCGGGGATTTCCACGACGGTCGCGATTCTGTGGCTATAGCTATCGAATTCGGAGTCTGTACGCGACATTGAAGGTTGGGTCAAAACTGACTGTGTGATTGTACTAGAAGTCAAGGCATTACAACTGTGTCGTTCTTATACAAACTAGTTCAAAGGAATGATTCCGTGAAATGAACGAACGGAACCATATCCAACTTATTCGTTTATATCGTTCCTAATAAAGATCTGTTCGCTATATTGTTCCTGGTGTTGTTTTTTACAGTAGCTATATAGCTGTCGGCTAAGATTACTGATTCTTTTTAGATGTTAACAATATTTTTGGGTTATAAATACGCAGCAGTCAGAGATATTTCCAATTTTGTTTATCCTGCTTCGAACCAACTATGAGGTATCCATGCCAAAGTAAAGCATTGGATTCAGAAATGATTTTTCTATTTATAAAGCCTAAGAAGCTACCACTTTCATTGATATGGTAGCAAACTAAAGTTTTTATACGAGATGGAAACGGGGTCTCATATTTGTACCTATAAATATCGGTTTTTATTGTTAATACCCTTGAAATATATTTGTTTTTACATCTTCTGTTACCAAAAATTTCGCAACGCTCCTGCTTATTTCTCGCAAAAGAGTTTTTAACAAATTTTACAGCGAAACAAAAAAAAAAAACAACTTCTTAGAACTTCTTAATAAACCCATTGAGATGAAAACTTGAGTTTGACTACATTATTAAGTATACAAATATTTCCTCCAGGAATGGTAGAAAAACAAAAGTAAACTTGCAAAATCCGAAAAAGAACCAAATAATAGCACACACAAAACAGACCACAAGCTGCAGCAAAAAGGAACTGCAAATTTTTCAGCTCAAACCAAAATAAAACGTGATTGCAGCTTAAACACACACAAACAAGAACTCTATGTTCACAGGTCTATGTAGGGAAAATATATTTTAAGAACGGTCTAACAGTTGTGGCTTTTGTTGGCATTGGGTGGCGGTATATTCTCCATTAACAAAAGGTCTCTGTAGTTAAAATTTCAATATGAAGTGAATTGAAAATAAAGTAAAAGAATTAAACGACCTTAACCAACTGTTGGATTAAGTTGTGAATCGTGATTTGGCCGCCAAGTATAGCCATTGGGTACTTCAAGTTAAAACTAAAACTAAGGTGTCAGCAGATGAGCGAGCGAAGGGAAGGCAATGCATAAATCCAGCAAGAGGACAAGCCAAAAAATGACTCGCGGCAATCAGACAAGCATCAGCCGCCAATAACACGCATATTTCTCCAAGTTTCCACGGAAAAGCAGGTTAATACCAAAAGGCAATCGAAGTCGTCAGTTGCCTGAACCACTTCGTATGTAGGTGTAGCCAAAACTTTAAACGCTAAAGCTTGAAACCTTTTTTTCTACTTCTTCTCCTTCCTCATTTCCCAAAGATGTTAGTAGTGTGATGGTGATACTTAACCACTGATTATAATGTTTGTAAATTTTATTTCACCTTGTGGCCAATTTGTTTACCCTCAACAAAAACCGCAAAAAACTGAAAAGAAAATACAGCACAAAGAGCTGTGTTGTGTGAGTTTGTGTCTTCCTGTTTGCAAAAAAAATGGCTTTGTGGAGTTTAATCATTGCCAAAGCATTTAAACGAAATTGTTAAGAGACAAACTAACCAAGTCAACCAGGTAGATAGATATACGAGTTCATATGCTCCAAATGAATCTTGTGGAGCAAACAGAAAATACCAACATCTGTTGTCAGTTGCATACATACTTATATACATATTTATAAATGTGTGTATAGTAAAATCTTCATTGAGATTGTTGGTGGATTTTGTCTAGGATTTGGTTTTGTTTTAGTTTTTTTACCAGTCAAGCACACTTTACTCATAGTTAACCAATTCATTATAGCTGCAAATTGATTTTTATCCAAGTTTAATCGATTGTTTATTGCAATACCAATGGCTATAAGCATACTCATACATATGTACATATATAGCATGCACGGCAAGGTGAATGCGAACAGTGATTTGAAGGTGCTGTTGGAAAATTATTTTTCGCCCCACTGTCGGGAAATTTTGCTTCATAGGACAACATTCGACAGCAGAATGAGACACTGTGGGCCGAGTGGATCCCTCCCGATCAAATCACAAGAAATGTTTTAACGAAGCTCTGACCGAAATTTACTAGATGGATGTCGGAAATTGTTTTTGCGTATTTCGCAAATGAACTAGTTCAATTGAAAGATTCACTAATAATAGCTACCGAACTAGTTTATGGTTTCGTTTGTGTGGTTATATCTATACACTGTGCAACATTTTTAAGGTGATCTTGTGCAAACAATTAGAACTGAAGATTTTTTGAAAGTACAGACCCAAACAACAAGAAACCCTAGTTTGGTTTTGTTGTGTCAGGTCCAGCTCTGATTTTATGGCCCCATCTAAACGCGGTTAAATATTGAGTTTTTAAAGAAATTCGGGGCTATATCTCTGAAACCAATACGAATCTTCTTCTGACCTCTAAAGCAAATTTGTAGATAAGGACAAGAATAAAATATTTGGAAAAATAATGAACTCGAAAAACTTAATTTATTGTCTCAAATTTCAAAATATATGCAAAAATTCCACAATTTTTATACATTTGGCACCGTATCTCCAAAACCGTTAATTTTTTCTGAATAATTTCTTTTGGAAAAATGTAATGTAATACACAACTCTTCAGAACATGTCATTGTTGTAAAATGCCTCTATGCCTTTGTTTTCAGTACATTTTTTAACGACGATTTAATAAAAATGTCAATAATGTAGTGAAATCCGAAATGCGAGAATAAACTGTTGGTGTGAACTGTGTTTGAAATACGTGTTGTAAAAGATATGATGCAAAATACTGACCAGAATTTCAGCAATTATGTAAAATTTTCCATATTTTATAGATTTTGATGCCCTAAATATAGTTTTTCTTATTCTTCAAAAGATAAGTTCTACTAGTTTAGGGCTACAATATTGCTAAATACTGCAAGGCCAAATTCCTTTTCGTTCCTGAGATAAAGGCCTGATAAACGCCAAAAAGTGTAGATTTAGCCCGGTTTAGAAGAGGCCATAAAATCCGAACTGGATCTGACAGGACAAAACCCTACTAGGGTTTTTGTAGTCTAAATATGTACTTTCAAAAAATGCATACTAGAAGTTGTTTGCATTTTCAGTGTTGCATAGTGATATCTAACTAAGGTACTAGAGACGGAACTAGTTCAAGCAAACGATTCCGTGAAATGACCGAACGGTACCATACCCAGCTCATTCGTTGATAACGTTCATTTAGATAATCCCTTCTCTTTAGCTCCCATCTTTCATATAGCTCTTCTTAGAACGAATAGAGTTCCTTCAGGTTAATGAAATGTAGCATTGAAAGAAAATGTGCCAATGAACGAAATGAACGAATGAATAGCTTACCTTTAGTGAACGGAATGAACAATATAGATCCGTTCAATGAGCGAGAGCCAACAATTTGTGTTCTTTTTTCAATAAATTAGGGAGGAAGAAGAAAAGAAGGCGTGGACGTCGGAAATTGTTTTGTTTTATTTCACATATTAACTAGTTAAATTGAACCATTCTCTTATAAAAGCGACTGAACTGGTTCAATTAAGAGTGATAGTAAGAGCCAGACAACCAGGCAGTTGACAAAAGACATTGGACCGAACTAACATAAAGGTTGGATTGGACACAACCCGGAAAATGGATGTCGTAAATTATTTTTGTGCTTCAGTTCAATGTAGCCATTCACTTATAAAAACCCCTAAACTAGTTCAGTAAATATCTATGTACTAGCCAGCCAGGAAGACAAACTGACTGACAGGGACACTACTCCAAATGGACTCCAAATTGTCTGCAACAGATTTGGTCTTAAGATATTTTGAGTTTAACACATTATTTCGATGAGACACATTAGCCGTAAGGCTGAGCGTATAAATACATGGAACTGTTGAACTAAATCAGCGAATACAAAAACCAAATAACAGGTAAATACAGTTTTCGCTGAGTTGACCATCACCGGATGAGTTGAACTAGGATCTTTCCAGAGAATAGATCCCATTGTAGTGAGAATGCCACTCGAGTTGATTCTAAATGTCCCGTGTGGATCACCTTCATAAGGACCAGGAAGCTATTTGTCAAACGACATAATGTGTTGCTGACAAAACAGTTCCTGCTGGCGTCCGTGCCTCATAGCCATCACACTGCGATGGAAAATCCACATCCCCGATACATTCGTAGGGACTTAAGATGCTATCGTAAAGACATCCCAGACGTCATTCAATCGGCCGACAATCGATTTTTGATAGTGAACGCCATGAAAACCGGCTTTGAGTTTATTCATCGAACTCTAGGATTCCTAAAACACACTTCAAGAAAATTAAATAAAAAATCTCGCAAATCTGCTTATGATTAAAAACGGGTAAAGAAGAAACTAGATGAGTAAATAAACCGAGGAGATTAAAGCAATCCTATCCATTATCTATATCCTCCAATACTTTAAATTTACCATACGTTCCATTCTAAAATAATGGCTTCATATCACTGTTCAATAAGTCAAAATCTAAAATAAACCTCTGGCCGATCATTTGCTCACTACTATGTCTGTATCAGACATAGCAATAAACTCCAAACTAACAGGATCCACCTCAACTCACAAATCAGACGTAGTTTAGTCGTTTTTTTTTTGCACCATAGTTCAACTGCAATTTGTGTTATTGATGAGCGTATAACACGACGGGAAGGTGGATTTACTATAAGCATCTCTTTATCAGGGTATGAAGAAAAAATACTGTATGCCCAAACACAGAGAAAGAGATGGATTAAGAAAATTATTTATGTTAGTTCACACGTTGTTTTACACATAATTTATTATGAACACACACTTACATGTTTAATCATACATAGAGACCGGCAGATATACTTGAACATACACACAAACGATTATTGACAAATGTATTACACGGAAAGAAAAGCGGAATATTTTAGATACATCGATGAAGTTTTGATAAAAATTGAGAACTAATTTATTTCAATTGCCAACAACTTGCAAGTCATCGAAAAGAAAATGAAAAAATATTTAATAATAGTTTTTAATAAAAATATTTTCAATATTTAGAAGAGATATTGTAGGTAGAGTTGGGTAATCTAGTTCCTAGTTCCTTGTACTAGTTCCAAAACGTATGAGTAACATCATGAAATATAACATCTGACATTAAGTATATCCAGTTTGTTCAAAGAAAAATGTGGGCCATTGGAACTGCGAAGTGAACTATATAGTTCCATATAGTTCCTTTGGCACAACTCTAATTGTAGGAGCAATCATATTTTAAGAACAAAATAGTGTATTTTAAACATGTGAAAATATATTGTTTGGCCAACAATATATTTTGTGTCATTAAGGTTCCTAACATAAAATATATGGTTAAAACAACAATATATATTTTCAGATTTTTAAAATACACTATTTTGTTCTTAAAATATGATTGCTCCTACAATATATTTTGTGTCATTAAGGTTCCTAACATAAAATATATGGTTAAAACAACAATATATATTTTCAAATTTTTAAAATACACTATTTTGTTCTTAAAATATGATTGCTCCTACAATATCTCTTCTCTGCGTGTATATTCGTTAGAAGTAAAGCGAACTTAGCTAGATGTAATTTTTCAGTTCTCCTTCTATGTCTAAAAAGCTCAACTCGAAAGAAACATAATCAGAAAATACTCATTCACTCTCCTAATATTTTAAAGAAAATATTCGCGGTAAGGAAATTTAATTTGAAGAGATCTCAATTATAAATGTTATGGTATTCAAAAGGTATGAAACTCAAATAAAAATAAATATTTTTATAGCACAATGCCATTAATTTATTTAACCATCCACATTTTATTCACTATACAAGACATGAAACTATTAGCAGGTACAACCTTCTTAATTTTTCTCCGTGTACCCCTAGCCATATATCATTCTCATCTTTATGTCGTTCATATGAATTTGGAGTGCACTACAAGTTGCATGTCGTAGGTTTTAAGTAGATTTTTTGTTATTTGCTGATTTTATGACCTTGGGGCCTGTTTTCATTTGTCGTGTGTTTACATCGTTGCAATTTTTCTTAAACATCTTTTGGCTGACTGGTGGCGTTTTTTTGTGTTTTACTCGTTTTTTCATACAACTTCTCACAAAGAACACCACAACACTAAAATAAGAGGTGTTTTTAGTCTTGTGGTGTGGTTGGTGGTGCTTAAGCAAAATGACCATTTTGTATTCATGATTTTGTAATTTTTCAAATCATTAGTATTTGAAATTTATGGCATCACGCTGTTGCCACCGCTCACAGAATGAATCTGACTGTGGATGATTACAACAATTTATTGGCTGATTGTTGCTGCACACAGCTCAATTATGACGATGCAAGGCACCACACAACATTTCGGTTGTTAAGAGACAGGGTGATAGAGGAGATTTCTGAAGGGGATAAAGGGCTGTTCATCTAGGTGTAATAATGTGGTTTTGCAGGAGATTTATTAGCATTCTACGTGGCTTATATAGGCATAATAAAGTGTTATAATTACACCATAATCAGAATTAGCTAAAATTGTATGCTATTTGGTAAAGAACAAATGGCAAATATTTCATTACTTTGATTTTTCTGATTTTCAGTAAGAAATTTTGAGTTACAAAAACATTTACCGAAAAAGGAAACTATTTTCCCAGGAATATTCTACAAGGGTCATGGGGATAATTTTGTCAGATCAACAAGTGTTGCCAGATTTTTTTTGGGATAACTGGTATTGGACCTTCTTCATATAGCTACTTATAAAGAAGGGCAAGAAGACCGACCCACGACCTTCAGAGTGCAGTGCGGGCATGCTAATTGTGCGCCCCAGAGGCAAGCAATTTTTACAGGACCATCTACTGTTGCTGAATTCAACTACAGGAACATTTCATAGGAATTTACTACCTCTTAATGACAGAAGTATCGTAGCCCCAGGAACCTATTGCATCATTGATTTCCCAACGAAGTGGCGAAATGCCTTTAAAACCTTGGCAAATCTTATTTTAGTAATCATAACATGGACCGTTGGGGATGACAGCTGTGAATTGGGCAGATGACAATAATTTAAACCTCTTTATTTGTCATTACTTTGCAGATCCAGTGGACAATACAAAGTGATCAAAACGCTCAACCCTGAAGAGGGCATCATTGCCTTTTTTTGCTTGGGACCAAACTGTTTTTACGCTCGATGTTCTAGTGGGAGCAACCGTGGTGCAATGGAAAGCACGTCCGCCTTGCACCTATAAAGTCTGCGGTTCAATCCATGACCAGAACATCAAAAATTTCGGCGGTAGAAAATCACCTTAATCTAATCAGTAGTTCAGTATGGAAAAATTTCTCTACAAGTGGTGTCGAAAGGCAGCATATCATTGAGTCAATATGAATCTGAGTGCATTCATTGATATGAGAGGAGTCTCCCTTGCCCCTTCGGGGATATTGTAGGAACATATGTATGTTATTGTTGTAGTAAGGCAAATATGTTCATTAGGTCATAGTTTTTAGTTATCTGGTTCTGGTTCATCTGTGTACAGATTCAACTATTCTGCAAAGTGGACTAGATGCGACCATAAAGAGGGGGGCACGTGAGTGGATTTAGCTGGGCAATTAAAAAGATGCAGCTTGTCGTGTGGTCCCAGTTCACATTAAGGGCATGTGTTGGGTATGGTGCTGTCAATACGGGCCCAATACGAATTGAGGCGGTTCTTAATTGTGCTACAGAAATGTCTTGGCTTGCTGGTTGTCTTCTGCTGCCAAGGATGGGGAATTTTGAACTGACTGCGCAACTGTAGTGAATATGATCCAAGACTGTCTGATATGGTCGTGGGTTACCAGTCCCGAACTTTTATGTCCAACTAGTAGTGGTCTTTGCCTACAAAGTTCGGCAGAGGCGTAATGTTCTGGGTCACCTGTCCAGAACTACTTGGAATTCAACTGGTAGTAGTTTTTATGTGACGGAGCCTGACCGGAAGATATATTGTGATATCGCGGGTTTCAGGAGCCTTCAGGTCCGTAAGATCTAGCCTGGGAGTTTGCTGCAGGCCTCTGTTGGGAGTCTACCCCACAGAAAATCAGGAGCGCCCAAATGCTTAGGAAAAAATTGGGGGCACTGATGGACGCATTGTTTCCCTCCGCTTTTGAGAGTACGGTGGGGTTAGACCGGAAGGTATGTACCCACGTTAATCCTGACATGTCAGTCTGATAGGGTGATTGATTTTGAGGTTAACATTTATACCTTCGTACTTCTCTCGCTAGATCTTGAAGATCTCTACTGACTTTTAGAAGCCTATCCACAAAATTGAGGCTAGGGATGCTCCTGGCGATAACACCCAAGCAGGAACTGCAACGTTAATATATTTGTTGTACTGATGCACCGGCAAACTGTTCGCCTTCTCATGAAGATGGTCCATTGGTGTCATAAGAAGGTAACCCATTGTAATCCTCAGGTCGGCATTATGTCAAATTTGAATATTCTTCCACTGCGAAGCGCTTACATTTGAATGCCACATTGACACCGCATAGACCACAGACCGTTCTTTTGCTTCATAAGAGGCCAAAAGGTTACTTTGTCAGCACCCCAAATGTTGCCAGCCAGCGACTTGAGGATCTTGTTCCTACTTCTGATCTTATCACAAATACCTGTGGCTTCCGCGGACGATTTAAACATATTATCGAACGGCAATATCTTGGAGAAGTTAGTGGTCGAAATCAAAACAACAGCGATCAATATGTTCATGAGAGCTTCCTTTCAACCGTCCAAGTGGTAAACAGTTTGGCAGTAGATTTAGCGACGGATATTCATTATTTTGACCTATCTGATTGATATGATATCCGTATTAGCGCTCTTCCCAAGGCTTTGTGTTAATACCTGCGAGGACCTATTGAGTGCAAAGTACTCTTGGTGCGATTAAAGGCAACTGCATTAAAAATATTTATAATGGCTCGGAGTCGGTACAGAACAGATGACCTAACATCTTGATAATATGATGATGGCACAACTCCGAATCACAAACCTGGATTTTAATTTTCGTCAACATTAATTTGGCATGCAGGTTCGGTTGATATGATATATCTATTAAGCTCTTACTGACTTGACTCTGAACTAAACTGATCAAAGAAGTACAAAAGTATCCTCGGATCGATTAATGGATTCGAAAAAGTTCCTAGTGAGTTCGAAAACCAAACCAAACTCCCCTGAACACGATGAAAAACGGAATAAATCTATAAAAAAAAACTATGAACTATTTGCCATTAACATTCCAGATGGTAAAAATTATCTCTCAAATATTGAAGTCTGAAGAATTCTAATATGGAAGATGTCATACTAGCTACTTGTAGATCTCAGGAAATGTGGTTTAAGCCAACTCTACTATGTTGTTCTGCTGGGGGTTCCCTAGGTTCGTAAAGCAGACATACTAACCGATGCACCAGGTTGGGATCGCAGTGGCACCATATGCTCGTGTTATAGGGACAAAGAGAACATCTCAATTGGAATTTATTCTCAAAAAATAAAGAAGAAAGGAAAGACGCTATAAACGAACAATAAACCAAGATGAACTGCTTGATTTAATTATTAACAATTGGAGAAGGTAGACGTGACTAAGTAACTTATACCGCAGCAGGATGTGAGCTTACTTCCTCAATTGCTCAAAAAACGAAGCCCGGATATAAAAACATATACAGAAATCGGAAGAAACTCTAGCAGAAATATCATATTATCACTAGAGTAGATTCCCATTATGGACTTTAAAACATTCCATTGATACCCAAAGAAAAAAATCTTCACATCTTTCTATGTAAAAATCGTTGCTGGCTAACCACATTTTGTCTTATTTTAAAAAGATTCGGTAATTTTTGCTTTGATTTGCTAAACATGGCGGCTAGTTCAAAAGATTAGAAAATAAATACCCCCAATAAATTCCTACTTGAAAGCTTATGTCATGCAAGAGCCATAGATTTTCAACAACAATTAAACATACTCGTACAACAATCATCTTAATTTTTGGAGAAATCATACAAACCTTTTCTGTTTGGCGGAATTTTACGAAAAACAAAATGACCAAAAACAGTTGATAATTGCTGCTGCTTGAGTGACTGCTAAATAATATCTGTTTTTCAATTCAATTTAAAAGACACAAAGCGTTTTTTGTTTAACAAACAACCAAGATTTTTATCATAACGACAACATAGAAACAATTGCGAGCTTTTAACGGAATCAAACAACGAAACGAAACTCAAATACTTAACACAGGACCCGCGATAAAACGTTTACTTCTCTCAAACAATTTAATTGATTAAAACTATACGTTATGTTTTATTTTTTAAAGAAGTCACTTCGTTATTTGCGTATTTTTTTACGTTTAGTTCTCCAGCGTATTTTACACTTTTTCAATATTCTGACATAGAGGGGAGCAATACAAAATGATTTAAGGATTTTTGCACAAATTAGTGTTGGTGGTAACATGTTCGTAATTTTCCAAAATGCCACACAAGAAGGAGAAAACACTCGCAGCCAGGAATAGTTTTCAACAACATTTTAACACATGATTTTTCAAAGAAAATTTAATTTAATTATTATTTTGATTTGCCGACGGTAAACACGCTATAACAATTTTTTATATTTTCCCTAGGGGTTTTAGATTGAATTGTTTTCCATATCTTTAAATGATTGCTCAAATTAATTTCCCATAAATAAAATATTTTTTCAATTTAATTTTTTGTTTATTATAAAATTTTTTTATTATATTTTTTTATAAATTAATTTTTTTGCGTTATTGTCTCGAGCTACCAACCCCATCGTGGTCTCGTTTCACTTCCAACTATTTATGTGCGTCGCTATTTTCTTTCTTCATTTTTTCGGCTCTTTTGTAATAATTCATTGTTATTTTTTTCGGCTTTCCCTTCTCAAATCGGCTCTGAGTGGCCACAGTGTAAGTTTGTGTATTCATTGGAAAATTTATTTTTATATAATGTGGTACTAATTTTATGGAGGAAATCAGAGAATATATTCATTCTTGCTCATTTTCATTGCTCCAAAAGTATGCTACACAAAACACAACCACCACTCAAACACATGGAGTCAGCGATACAAACAATTTTATGTTGCTAAAACCAAAACAGAGAAAGTCTTCGTTGCTCCATTCCGTTAAAATAAAACAGAATATAAACATCAGCATCAGGAGATTACATTAACTTCCACACAGAGTTGTTTAAAGCACTGATGGGCAGAAATGCTCTGCCTCACACACAAAAGTGTAAAAAATACATGAGTCTCTCGCAATTTGCCCACCATTGGTTTAAAGCTATTTTCCCCATTGATGAAATTTAGCATCAACAGAGAGAAACAACCTTGGAGAGTAAATATTTATGATTTCGAGTTGGTACTCTTTAAGTTATAGCCCATGTTTGAGGCTTAAACATTGAGGCTATATAATAACGAAGTTTAATGTAAATATGATTCTCATGGAGCTGGAAAAGTTTTGCGAAATTGACGAATCTATTTTGGGGAAAATTACAATGGAAAGCTCAGAAAATACAAAGGGAGTAGAAAGGTAAGTTAGAAACCAAAATGAACACCTTATAATTGTTCCACAAACATCCCAGAAGGGACAAGGGAGACTTCTCTCATATCAATGAGTGCACCCCGATTCATATTAGCTCAATGATATGGGACCTACTGTTTATCGCCTAATCCGAACGGCGTGTCTAAAGACACCATTTGTGGAGAAGTATTACATGGCTGAAATAACATTACTGAACACCTACGAACTTATATATCAATACTCGGGTGAACCTATTGATTGCAAAGAACCATCGGTGCGATTAAAGGTAACTGCATTATAAACATCTATTATGGCTCGGAGTCCGTAAATAACAGAGTGATGATGGCAAACATTTTAAATCATATAATACTGATTTTCAAATATACATCTCATGATGAAGCTTTGCAACCAACAGCTAGAATGCTTCTTATTTTCTTTCCAATTGATTTCAGTTTCGAACATGCAGGTTCCTGATTTCAACTAGCTCTGAATACTCAGGAAATAAGGCAGCTGCGTTGCGAATTTGAATAACGGCTAGGTGTTGAAAGCTAAAAGTGAAAAGATGCCAACAACTGAAACACGCAGGACCAGTTATATGGTGTCGTGTATATTGTTTGAATTGACTCTCAACTCAGCTCAGAACTTAACTGATTGTAATATTAACCGGAATTGAAGATATATATGCACAGGGGGTAGACAATTCAACAACAATGACTAAAAAATTACCATTTCGGCGGAGGCCAAAAGGCTGCGTCGGTATCAATGGTACCAAGGTATTGCAGCTGACATGAACTAAATATAAGTTTCGGATGTGATAGCCGAGAAAAGTCAAGTTCTTTAACACATGTGTTATATGCTCCGAAGCTATGAACAAGCCTTTAAAGAGAGCCCATTAATGACAATAAAATTGTTTGTCCAAGTTTGAAAAGGAGAATCCGACAACGCGATTAGTCTGATACACTTAGGGAGGAAAAAGAAAAGTGTAGCAGCATCGGATTTTAATAATCCTGAATAGTTATTCCACAGATGGTCTAGCAGTAACATGAGAAAAGGCCAATTTGATGGCAGTATAAAATGTTCTTCTAGAATATCTTAGAAGGGACAGAGGGAGAAAACGACATCGTGAAAAAAATCCAGAAAGATCAAAACTTAGTTTTAAAAAAACTGCTTTCCAAATGACAAGGGTAGTCTTAGGTATATTTTATCAAAGAGTTTAGCTCGATTCTATCGCCAAAATTGGAAATTTGAATCGGAGGCAAAGGCTGACATAGACATCAGAAATCGGAATCTAGCAGCGCCCAAGAACACCACTATACACCCAAATATCCGAAAAGATCAAAAGTTTGTCGTTTAAAACTTTTTCCAAGAAGTTGCAAGAAGTGACAAAGGCAGATCAGCTAAAATGATGCGTATCGCAACTCTCGAACAAATTTCAAAAATGTTCGCATAAGTGCAGTATACGGACATACGTCGGATCATTTTGAAATTTTTCGCAGCCCTATTTCGACCGTGTTATTGTTTTCTGGAGCAAGTTCATAATTTGTGAGATAAAGGCACAAACACTTTAAAAACCATGGAGGCACCAATTGAAATGTCTGATGAAAATGATAACCTACGAAGTGAGCATCCAATTCGGAGGAAATTTTTTACAAATGTTTATTAAATTCCAAGAAAGTCTAATTCCTTCATGTACCTCCATCGGAAAACTTAAAACAGAAGCGGAGGAGGAAGACTTAATGCACCAGTCTGTCAAGTACAGACTTATGTATACCGCTTAAGCTTGACTCTAGCGACTCTTACATGGAATGTGTGAATGTAGCCGAAAAGTGTGGGACTGTCGAGGCAGAAGGACTTAATGTGTACTTCCCACCCATGAAGAGTAGGGTTACGACTTTTTGAAATTTTTTCTCAAAAATGGTTTCCTGTAGTGAGAATGAATGAACTTTTGCTTATTAATGCCTAAAATAACGTTAAATCCATTTTATTATAAAAAATGTTCAAAGTGGATTACTTTGAAAACAAATTTTTCCGAACAAAATCCTATGAAACGATTTTTTTTTCAAAAAATAATTTCTTGTTGCACGAATGAATGACATTTTAGCTATTAATGACTAAAATAACTATTATTCCATTTTAATATTGAAAATGGTCCCGCTCAAACCACTTTTAATTTTTATGATATATGAAATAAAGATATATATAATATAAATGATATATGTGTAATAATATGAGGATAAAATTAGTGAAAAAGGTTTTATGTAATCTTAGGTAAACACTCATCAAAATATCATACAGAGATACAAGGTTGTAAAAAGTCATAACCCTAATGAACAGCTCTGGCATTTGTTCGCCTCTGAACGGAAATAAGCGTCTGTTGCATGGGGACTTCATTGCTTATCACGAGCTTGGGCAATGACCAAATTGATAGCTCAACATTTTGCACGGAGAGCGAATAAGCTCTTACGAGGACAAGAGGAGATGACACATCTCGCCTGACAACACCATTGAAACACCCGATCTGATAAATAACTTGTCCTGCCAAACTGTAATTTCATTTGGTTCAGGCCACCTTGCAATTATTGTCTCCGTTAACAGACCACCCAACATCAACACCTCTGACCACCGATCTTTTCGGAATCATGGGAATGATGCTTGGCAAGCTGCTACTCTCTACATATGTGTGTCCAGCAGGCAGCGGGACGGGAAGACGATCTCTCTGAAGACCGAGGAGTTAGGAAATTACTTTTGAAGTCAACTGGTGAGCACAAGCGGAAAAAGTGGATAGAACACCTGAAGCAATGTAACATTACAGTACAGAATAGAGTGAATTGTGGGCAACGACTAAATCACTGTTTAAATCCGGGAAAAAGAAAAGAACAAAAAAACCGGTGTTGCTTTCAATGGCGTGGCAGTGCCACATCCAAAAAGACGCAAGTGTTTTTTTAATCGGTAGTTTATAGAGTACCCCGAGAGTGACAAGGCGAATTGAAGTGTGCTATACAAAGACCTCTCACCCGAGGAGGTACCACCAGAATTTACGATGCAGATTTCATCTGAAACTCGAAACCTTTCAAAGCGGTCGCCCCACGTGGATTCTCAATGGCAATGCTTAAGCAACTCGATGAGCATTTGAGAAGTGTCCTCCAATTGGTGTTAGCCACTCATATTGTACAAGATGTCATCACTGTTCAAGGGAAGTTTCAAATGTTTACAAGTCCATGATTCCTGACATAATGACCCAAAAGTTATAAAAAATCCAATCCAAATCCAATTATCAATAAAAATGGCTGGTGGGCACTATCGCTTTTGAAAGGGATGGCTGTATTGGCTCAATATTGAATAACATATTTATCTCACACTTAAATAAAGTTCCAAGTTGGACTATGGCGGAAACTCCTTTAGGTACCTTCCTCAGAAAAATTCATTATTTTCACTAGAGTGTAGATTAAGGTCTGTTCGAGAATTGTTCTGAACTTTCCATCGAAGGTAACCCTTGTGGTTATCTTTACAGCGACAAAATGCTTTTCGAGGCCAAGTCCATGCTTCCTGACAATGATCCAAGGGCTCTAAAAATCCTACTGTGACCGACTAAAATTGCTGGCGGGCACGATAAATGTCGAATGGAGTGATTGATATTGGTCCATCCTTTGCATATCGTAAAATTTCTCTCACATATAACTCAATTTCCAAAATGGACTTTACCGGACAACTCTTTCCGGTACATATCTCTCACATATAACTCAATTTCCAAAATGGACTTTACCGGGCAACTCTTTCCGGTACCTCTATAATAAAAGTTCGAAATTTTCCATTAAGTGCAGTTTAAGCGATGTTCAAGGATCGTCCGAAAAATTTGACGGAGGGTACTCTTTGTGAAACTGTTTATAACTATATAATTTTTTTCGTGGGCACATCTATGTTTCCTGACATAATGACCCATAAGCCCTAAATGGTCAGAGGGTAATAATAAGGTCCGCATGTAAACCAACATTACGTTAGGGTTTAGTCCTAATGTTTTCCATTTTTACCGGATAACGAATTTTCCTCCTCCTATAAAGACAGAGTCATAGTGAAGTTCTAATGTGAATTATTTTAAACCTCTTACAGACCATTACGATTCTTCGGCCCCTGAAAACTAATTCTTCTAAAGCTAAATTTTGTACAAACAAATCCCTCAATAATTGTTTTTTTTAATAACCAATTTCTATTTTCTCATAATTTTCACTTTGCATTCCTCTTAATTAACCCCCTAATTTTTAAACCATCCTTTATCGAATACCACCGCACAGCATAATCTCTTCAATATTATTGCTGCTCAGCAAACATGCGCATTAGAAATGTTTACTCCCAATATTGGCATTATGATTGTCATCACCACACAGCTCATGACAGTCGGTTGGCATTATGTTCTTCTTCTTTGTCAAGACTAATATTTTTGTTTGTTTTCTAAACATTTGCCATATTTATGCTGCTGATAATGATGATAATAATAAGAAGCGCCAAAATGCACAAGCTCCCCGCCCAAACATTACTTTTCGAAGGGAAATTTAAAACTTGTGGAACTCTAGAAAGTGTCATTGTGTGTTATTGTCATTGTCCTTTGAAAGGTAGAGGTGGTGGTGGTGGTGTTGATAGGCAAACGAAACTCTTGGCATCGGAAAAAATCTCTGATAATTGAAATCAATATCGCAGAAACGTGCCCTAAATGCTGATTTGCTATTAGAGAGCAAGTAAACGAACGTGGCTTCACCTTCTTCTTCTTTTTTATTTGTTATGAATATTGAATTTGTTGGTTTTTTCCTTTGCCAAAAGAAAATAAATGAGAAAAAACGTTGAAAAGGTAAATACCATCAATGTTGTAATTGAAAATAAACATCATAAAGGTAAGATATGCGGAACAAAACAAAAAAAAAATAATCATATTGATTGAAGTATAAACATAAGTGGATTTTTTTAAAAATGCTTGTTTTTCTAATCAAAGAATTATAAAATAATCATTTTATTAAAATTTCTCTTGCCTTGTCCCGGGCCACACTACAGTAATTTCACTGAAATTTTGATATGAAATTATGCGTCATAAAATTGCTGTAGTGGGGAATTCGATTTAAGAACACCTAATTTCATGAAATTTTTTAATGAAATTCACGCTAGGGTGGACCGGGACCTTGTTACTTACCTCTCCACATCCCCTGCGTGGATATACGCGAAACAAAACCAAAAAAATATCACATTGATTGAAGTACAAAATTAAGTGGGTTTTTTGAAACTAAATTTTTGTTTTCTTTTTTTTTAATTAAAAAATTAAAAAAAAATCATTTTATTAAAACTAATTTTCCCTTTGCCTTGTTATTTACCTCTCCACATCCCCTGCGGGAGATTTTAAAAAAAGTTAATTAAATTAAAATTCCTTTGATAACGCAAACACGACTCTTGGCATTATGAGCTTGTCTGCCCAACAGCCTGTAAACTTTTAGCTTTGTCGTGTTCATCATCATAAGTATTTAATATGTTCCGGGTTCTTGAGTACAATGGTGATGATGATGCCTAAGTAGCTGTGAGTTGTTGCTGCTACATGAAACGCAACAGTATACATGGTTAGGTGTTATAATGGGGGGTGTTACAGGAAATTTTAGTAATTGAAATTATTTTAATGGATTTGAGAACATAAGTTCAATGGAAGACATACTTTGACTCAATAAAATTAAACTTAAAAAGCAAAAGCACAAAGTGACAATGTCAATTAAAGGATATGTCTAATATTATATCTGATTTTTTAATGCCATAGGTTACATAGCTTGCAAAAAGTTTTTTTATTCTAAGTTTTATAAGTTTACATGATATTGAAATAATAGTCCTAAGTCCAATTTCCAATCCTCTTAATTATTAAATAATTTTCCAGTCACCCTCGTTTATGTATTTTTGAGTGTGTGTGTGAGGTATGCAAAAATAAGACAATGTTGTCGGCATACTTGTCAGAATATTTTCCTTTTGAAGTGCTTTTTAAATATTTTTTTATTTTTTTTTATATCTTTTGCTTCCTATATTTCCTGCTTCAGCCCGGTGGTACGTACATACTTACCATACACAACATAACAGAGAAAATAAAACGAACATCTTTTCAACAAAATAATGTCGTGTCTAATGTTCAGACAGCCTTTCATGTTGGCTCTTTTCATATTTTCTGTCTATGGAGCGAGCGGTGTGGCATTGTGCTGTAAGTAATTCCCAAGTATTACGGATTACATACAATGTAATGTAAAACTATTTGTTGTTATCAATGTAGCGCAAAAGCCAAGTCAAGCAATGTGTTGAGTGATATGAAAAGGCCTCTTTAAAGTTGTAGGAAAATGCTATAAAGCTTCAAGAATTTTAGAAAAGGGAACAAAAATAACTTTAAAAAATTATTTTCAATTTCAAGACAAAGTAAACAATGTGGCTCTGGCATACTCAGATTTGTACTCTTATTTGCCAAGCCTAACAAGTTTTAAGCAAAATCACTTTTTAAGATGAGAAGTTCTGGAGTAGACCCAAACCCTAACATCATTATCCCATGAAATGCCACAAAATCTGCCAGACAATCGAAAATCAACAACAAACAATACATAGTTGAAAAACAAAAACACATTTTTATAACATAAATGTGTATATTTTTGTATGTTTGTATTCTGTTATATATGAATATAATAATACATAAATATTTGACATATTTCCAAAACACATAAATCACTCAAAAAATGACACAATTTTTGGGTTTCCCTCATAATTAGGAAATGAGACGCCAAAGATAATGTTTAGGCAGTCACTCACCCACACACAGTTACACTTAGGCACACACATACACACTAGTTAAAATACACCCACATGTAGAGGAGGCTTAACACACAGCAAATCGACATAGCCTTGTAAAGTAATAGACATTGTATTGAAATTGGCTGTTGGTTTCGAAGGATAAACTTTGTATACAATGTATGTATGTATGTTTGTGGGAGATTTTGTTAAACTTTAAGGAGATTAAATAAAGGATATTTAGTTTGAATTAACCGATTTTAAAGAATCGAACATGTTATTAGGAGATTTTAAAAAATCGGCCCCATTATTGGGGAACCTGTATCAAATACAAGCTCCTTTGTCAAAGCAACAATGTCTATATTTGTCACAACTTTTACATTTTTTTCAAAGCATAGCATTGCCAATCTGAACATACCATAGTTCCCCCAGGCATATGTATATCAAAACAACTATCGACATCTAGAAATATAATAAAAAATCTCTAACCAATGAAATTGTTTTCACAAACATGACCTAAAATTTTATAGAAAAATTATTGTTATCCGAGAAAACTATTTGCTGAGGTTTTTGATTTCTTGTGTATAATTCTCATATACATTTTCCTGATAAATTTGGTATAAATGCTACATGTAATATAAACAATAAGTGCTGATGAATACCATTTCGATAGCACTTGCGGTTTCCAAGCAAAATCGTGAAAACCTAAAAATGTGAACTTTGATGTTGATTTATTTAAAAACCCCTTTTTTTGTTTTTTTAATTTTTCTCATCTATATAAACATTGTAATTTCAGAATCCGCAAAAACTTCCCAGGTTTAAGCTCCTTTTATTTAAAGTGTCCTTTAAAGAGCACCGTGTCCTTTCTTATAGAATTTTCATGTTCCTAATAACCCCATTCCACTCTATATTAACTTCCCTTCAAACGTTGTTAAATGTTGTGAATAAATGAACGAATGACGTTACTTTGCTTTGCTTGAAGTTCATATTTTTCTCGAGGGGGAGGGAGGTGGTTGATGAAGGATTGGCTGGCTATAGTCAGTCTACTATGCTCACTAGACAGCATATTATTTTACGCTTAACAATTTCTCCAGAAAGCACTACAACTTTTCATGCTTCTGATATTGTTCAGATGTTTGTTTGAAGCCGTAGTTGTTGTTGTTGTCGTTATGGATGATGCTGCTGATGTTGTTGTTCCCTTAACCATGCTGTGCCTTCGCTCCTTACGACATTGGATTGGCGTTGTAATGTTCACTTAGCTTTCGTGTTATGTGTGTTAGAATTTTCCTTTACGTAGAATTTGCGTCGTTTCAAGTCTTTTGTTTTAAAGGATATTTGGTTGGCAGACAGCGAATGAACAGCAGACAGCGATTTACTAAATGCAATGACGACGACGTCGTAGACCCTGACAATAACAATGATGCTGCTGTGCTTTTGCCGTTGATGACGACTATGGGCATGACATTAAGGAAAATGATGTCGGAGGACAACAACAATAATGATATTTTCTACTTAAAAGGTTTATTGTTTATGGAAATGGATATACATACATCCTCAAATACTTATGTGTGTGTTAGGTGATTCTCATGCGGAAAAATAGAACTTTGGATTTTTAGAGTGAAGAACTATTTTTTGATATATTTTTATGGTACCTTAGTGTAGTGGTTAGCGTTGCACACTTAAGGTCCTGAGTTATATTCTCCGGCATATATGATATACATTTTTTTGAACGATGGTTAAAACCTTCACAGTATTGGTAACTTACAATTTCTGAGTATTTTAGCCAGGTAACATTTCTCTACAAGTTGAGTTCAACCATGTTTTACATTCCGTTCACACTTGGTACTGAGTACACAAAAAGAAGGAATGTGGTTGAAGCAAGCATATTCTGAGAGAAAAATAGAGTATTGTAAATAAGTAAAAATACATATGGTTGATTCAATAATGTATATGGTTGTTACTACTATATATATGGTTGCTCCAACAATATTTATAATGACTCAAATAATATTTTTCGTGCATTTTTGGGTTCTTCTACTATAACTGATAAGATTTCGCAGCTTTGCACGAATTGCCATCGCCTTAAATATTTCCTGAATGATATCGCAATATCCTTCTAATTACTTGCCCAGCTCTAATATGGCTTTTTGGACTACAAACAAAATAAGTGGGTCCTCTATTCATCTCCCTCTTCTCTCCCTCTCTACAATTCGAACTATGCTGTTACAATATTGTTGTTACCTTTTTTTGGAGGATAAATGTACAAGGGTCCCTTCAAACCAGACAAAAAGCTTCGCATATTCATATCTGAAGTAGCAGGAGTAGAGACTATCTCAGTGTGTATGTGCGCGTATCTAACTATGTCTAACTATGTGTGTAAATTGCCGGTTGGTTGGTCGGACGGTCGGTCGGTGTGTCTGAAATAAACGTTAAAACGCAAAACTCTTCCAGCTAACAAAATGCCAAAGAATAAGACAAGCAGAACTGAGCTATACTGACAGGGCAGCACAACGATTTTTGTTGTACGTTTCAAGTTTTGTTTTCTTCTTTTAACAAAAATTTTGTGCGAAAAATTTTTTGATGTTATTGTTCAAGTTGTTGTTGTTGTTGCTGCTGTTGTTCTTTGGGATATACATACATACATGTGTATATAGTATGTAAGCCGGTATATTGGACGATTGGTCGGATGGTCGGTGTCTTGTAATGTATTTTCTTGTAAATTGTTTGTTGTTATTGTTGTTGTTCCAGTCCATCCATCCAACCAGCCAGCCAGCGTACCGTCTGTCTTTCATTCTGTCTGTCGGTTTGGTGAGTATTTTCTCCCCATTATATTTTGAAGTGTGAGTCAATTTGAAGCAATTTAAGCGATTTTTTATTAAGTGCAAAATGCTATAGTCAGGAAATTGGAGCACTTTACTTTGCCACACAAAAGTAGGAGAAAAAAACCTCGAAAATACACACTCACACAACAGCAGGCACTGATGATGATGATGGGTATGACCGAATGAAAGACAGACAGCTGGATTCTTTTTGGAGGAAGTGTTTGTAGGCAAAAACATTTTTTGAAAAAAATCATATAAACCAAAAAATACCGAGCTAAATTTAAAATCGTTTATAACTATGATTGCTGCTAATTTTTATTTTTTTATACCACACTTCTTTGCATTTTTTATTTTAGAAGAAAACACTTCCTTTCTTTGAGAATATTCCCATGAACTTGTTTTAATTTCCGTTTAAATTTTAATTTCTGGTTATTATGTGGCAGCTAGGCAGCAAGCTGGGTCAGAGTAAAGAGAGCTTGTTCAAGTTGTGTAGTGACATTTCCGTTTTATTTTTTATTATTATTTTTAGAGTTACCAGCTTCCAAAACACTTTTTTTTAAGAAACAGGAAATTGCAAAATTTGTAAGAGTATTTTTTTTAAACTTTATTTAACAATAGAGGTCACTTCTTGATATGTATGCTAATATAACCTCAGACAACAACAAAAGAAAAACACATCTTACATCGTTTTTTTTTTAAACTGTCTAAAGAAATGTTTGAAAAATGTTATTGAAATTTTTTTTGAACATTTTATTTTTCTCTCGCCTCCCGTTTGTGTCCGTCCGGTTGTGCTAAATTTTTTAGGCAACATCAAATAACACAACAAAATATACAAATTCCAAGAAATTTTTGGTTTAAATGACAACATCTACAATAATGTGCCCATACATACATATGTATACAAATATACAAATTTCCAAAAAATCCTAAATATAGTAACAACAATTGCCGACAAATGTTGAAATTTTAAATCCCAAGGAATTGCAAGTCAAATGAAAGCTTTGACTTAAGTATCAACGGTGGGGGAAGAGTGAAACATGAGGTAGCAAAGCAGCAAAAAATATGCCAAAGAAACGCAAGAACTTTGACATTTTGCTTGGTTTGTTTGCTAGTTAGCAGCACCAGCAAAAGGAAGCGCACACATTGACACATGATATTCTTAGAAAGTTTTAAATAAATAAGAAAGACTTTGAAACAAATGTGAGCTGATATTAGGGTGGTGTGGCTGGGAAGTATAATGGGATTTTTTAAGTTAAATATACAATCGAAATCTGTTAAGTCGTACTCCAAGGGAGATTTTTAACGAATTAACTGGGATTTTGATTTATCGGAGTTGAAATGCGAAGGAAGCAACTTCAAGGAACCCAATCCAATATGGACTGATCTTAAAGAGTCTTTAAAGAACTTATTTGTGTCGGGTTAAGACTTTTTGGCCTTTTTTATCGAACAAAATTTCCTGTAGCAAGAATGAATGAACTTTAATGACAAAAAATAAGTTTATTCTATTTAAGTATTAAAAAAGATCACGCAAACACCACTTTGAAAAATGTCCTTTTTTGAAAATATACTATGAAGTGAAAAAATGTTTGCTTTTTGGAAAATTATTTCTTATTGCATGACTGAATGACTTTTTGCCTATTAATAACATTTATTCCATTTAAATATTGAAAAAGGTCCCACACATACCATATTTAAACGATATGATATACGAAATGAAGTTAAATATAATATAAAATTATATATGTATGTAATGGTATGATGATAAATTTAGTGAGAAACAAAAGTTTATGGCTCCAAAATTTATTTTCAGTTCTATATCTGCTTATAGTGACTTCAAAATTTTGTCATCGAATCACCTTATAATTAAGATTTTGTCTAATATTAGGAAAAACTCATCAAAATATGATACAGTGATAGGAGGTTGTAAAAAAATCATAACCCTAATAAATATATATGTATGTAGTAGTTTTGACATTGGTATGTTTGGCGTCTGTAAAAGTTGATGGTTTAAGAATAGTTTGAAAACAATTCGAAAATAAAAAATATTTTCGGATCTATTTGCAAATGTCGGAAAATGTTTTAAGTATTGCATTTCAAAACGCCGCAATACTTAACAAATGGGAAGTTATGTACTTCAAAACGTCATAATTGCGAATTTTTAACGCAAGTTGCAGTTCGAGCATTTAGTTGCATTTTCGAGGAACAATGCATAAGTGTGCAACTGAAATATTTTGACCAAGTTTGAAGACTGCAAAGCATCTGACGATTCGAAAGTCGACCAATGATGGAATATGTCAGAGTCATGACCTTGAGCCTGGAACAGGGCAAACTATTATATTTGACTCCAAAACATCAGCTCTGAATCACCCTATTATATACTAATATTTGTATATTTTCATATCCAAATTACATACAGATTTGCCATTTATTCTGCTCCAATGAAAGATCTTAAATATACAAACAAAAATAAAAGTGTTTTCGTATAAAAAGGATGTTGATGTCAAAGCTTAGTTTCGGAGTTATACTCTGTTGTATCAGTAAGGGTTTTTCTGATCTCATTGTTGTTGAAAAAACCCTTAAGTAAGCAATAGCAATTGTTAAAAGGCCAAAGAAACAAATACGAGCTTAACGCATGTTAAAATATTAACTGAAATAATGTTTTAATTGGAATGGTACCGTTGCACAGTAGATCCACCCATTGGCCAAAAATAAAAAAATGAATGTCAAAATGTTGGTACAACATCTGGCAAATCTGACAGCTACGACATGGACCTTTTTAAAAATATATTAGTTTTTGTTTCATTCGAACGAGATCTTCTTAAGAATAGCTTCAAAAGTCGGAACATTTGACTAATATTATTTGTTGTGAGTACAACCTATATTTTAAGTGGAAGTAAATATATTCAAAATATCGCGAAACTAATACGTATAGCAAAATATTATAGTGGATTTTGAAGGAGGGGGTAATAGCTTAATATTCTTAAAAAAATAGTGTTTTTGCGTGTCGTGGAATTCTAGTTAGCTGAATATTCTCTTAATGTATTTTGTAATGCCAATTCGATCATATAATTAAATTTGACCTAAGGTTTTAGTCATGATGCCCACCAGTGCCCACCTCGGGTATAATTTTCCAAAGAAGGTCATGGGTTTAAGATTCTTCAGTATTAAAATCAGCTGCTATCTAGTACCAGACTATAAATATTGGGTCGGTGACTAAAGCTGCCCAAGAATATTGTTTCTATGGATATATTACCGTAATACTCTGTTATCTAACCACGTACATAAACATAATTGGCATCAGTGGCAAGATGAAGAAATCTTCTTCCAAATCTTTCTCACGTTGGCGGTAGTTGCCTTTCAGGAAGAGCGCTATAAGATCAAACTTAAAAATTTTACCAATGTTCAGACAAAAATTTTGATTTTTTTTTAATCCGCTAAATTTTCCCTAGCCTGTTTTTGCATCATAAGATAATCGGGACCTTTGTTCATGTCATTTTGTATTAACATCATTAAACAACTCTTACCATATACCCCCTCCAGAGGGGAAAGCGGGGAGAATGTTACGCTCCTGGTTTCTTAAAACACTCTTCGCAGCAGCACAAAGCTGTAACCGGCGTATTGGCTTGATTTTTACACTCTAAATATTTTTGGCCACATTCTCCATACAAGTGGATCCACTGTGTTATGGTGTGATGACATTTCTGCTGATGGCCGTGTAAGGCATCTGAAATTAGCGTTATATCTTTGTTAACTGTTGCTTTAGCTTATTTATGATATGACATTTCTTCAGTCAAATCGAATGAGGATTATTTTCGTAGAGCATTTCGACCTTCTAACCCGCTTCCTTCAATGTCCTTTTCGTCCCTTATTTTAAGAACCGCTATATAAGTCCACAGGATGACGTTTTTTAGCTTCGAAATGATCTGCAAAAATGTCGAAAATTTTAGGTATGACTCTCATTGAAAAATAATCGGTTTTGTCGTGTTTTCATGTTCATTTTTGAAATTTATCCTGTTTTGGCTCAGAAAAACTACGTCTTGTGTTTTGGTATATTCTGTATATTCGAACAACCAATAAATAACGAATATCCAAAAAAAAAAAAAAAAAAAAACAAAACAAAACAAAAAATATTCTATTTCTGACCAAAAACCGGGTAAATGCACGAAAGGACAATGAAAACGAGACAAAATCGATTAGTTGTCAATGAGAGTCGTACCTAAAATTTTTTGAGCGACATTATTGCAGAATATTTTGAAGCTGAAGAACGTCATCTTGTTGTACTTTTATAGCAGTTTTTAAAATAAGGGACGAAAAGGACATTGAAGGAAGCGATTTAGAAGGTCGAAATGCTCTACGAAAATAATCCTCATTCAATTTGACATGTCATCTCATAAATAAGCTAAAACAACAGTTAACAAAAATATAACGCAAATTTCAGATGCCTTACAGGGTCTTCAGCAGAAACTTCATCAGGCCATAACTCCGAAGTTCGACTCACGGCGGATCTGTCCTTCGGGATTTTTAATATACTAACCAAGGGCTTTCATCCCAAAAGGAATTATCTCTGCCCCAGATTTTCAATGTAATAATTATTACAAGTATTATGAAGAATATAAAGAAGTATTCATTGGTTGAAGGTGCCACCGTGGTGCATACCATTGCACACCCGCCTTACACACATAAGGTCGTAGGTTCGATTCCCGGGCCAGGCAACATCAAAACACTTCTCTATAAAATTGGTGTCTTAGACAGACCGTTCGGACTCGGCGATAAACTGTAGGTCCCATGTCATTGAGCTAATTTGAATCGGGGAGCACTCATTGATATGAGAGAAGTCTCCCTTGTCCCTTATGGGATGTTTGTGGAACAATTATATATATTATTCATTGGTTGATTTTCATTCTAAACTTTGTAAGTAATAAATACCAGGATCAATATGGCGGTATGTCGGTAGGAAACAATTTTTATAGAGAAAACTTAGTAAATTCATTTTGATTCTTTCTATGCGGGGTATGTAAACATTGCTTTGAGTAGCTCAGGCAATCGAACAATACTCAAGTTTTGACCTAATGAATGATGTATAATATATAATATAAAAATGATGTATAATATAAAATTCTGCACAGATTCCTTTAAAAATTTCGATTCATCTATCAATGGACAAATCCATTAGATACGCATTGAAAGATGATAATTGATCTTCAATCGATTAGGCGAACAAATTAATTTTACATTTTTATATGGTTACCGATCATCATCTGACACTAAGAACTACACAGGCGATATTCTAGTATATAATTTATTGTAAATTTCACTTCTATAACTAACACGTTATTTATTTCGCTTGCCTGAAATATCTCTAAAAATGCGTTATCGGTTAAGGTTGGAAAATGGCTAAGTCCATATTATTTCCACACTTACTCTTATATATTTAAACAAGCAAAATACGTTTCAAAAAAGTTAATTTTATTTTATTCTCAGAATATGAAAATTTTATCAATTCCCACTCACACATTCGAGCAATCAGAGATTCCATTCATACTTAACTTTTACCGTTCTCTATTTATTATTACAAAAATTACACTTATCTGTTTTGTTCGTGATGCGAAAGATTTGCTTTTCATGTTAGAATTTCTTTTAATTAGCTATAAGTTTAGCAACGAACCATTGCAAATACTTATTTATGTATATGAATAATGTATATTTTCTATACGCTATTTAGATTTAGAAAAATTACAACTTGCATTTGGTTTACTTTTGATTACAAATGATATAATGCATTATAAATTTGTTAAACAAGTACATAAATTTGTTAGAAATTAATGTTATGCAAAAAAATTAACGGGCTTGATATATAAACCAGACGAAAGAAATTGTTTTGATTAAAAATCCATTAAGTCTATAAATTCACTTTGAAATTGAAGTTAATAAAAAATCTTCATAAATAGTATTTAAAACCGCTAAAGATAATTTGTGATTTGTAATATAATAATTTCTTTGCAAGGGTATTTTTCCCAATTTTCATTTTTTTTCAACAAAATTTCCCCTTAATGTCAATCAATTTCTATAAGAACCACAGACAAACCTTTGTGAATTGATGTTTCCCCTTCCCAAAACAAGAAAAATGTCCGGCTGGCTGGTATAATCACTGAAGCATATAACCTTTGGTTGCCTTGGTGGCGTCGGTGTTATACAACCGTCAACGGTATGAGGATCAACCATAAGGAAATATACGAAACCCTAATTAACATACAAATAAAATACGAAAAAATAGAAACTCAAGAAAAATATAAAAATTGACCATGCATAAAACTTGAGAAATTTTTTTCTTATTAAAAGGAAGGAAGTACAGAAAATATTTTTATTAGGGTCATAGAATAAATCAAATAAAAAAAAAATAACCGGTAGCAATATTTGGAGTGGATAATTTTTTGAAAATACTAATTTTTTATGTACGTATTAGCATAAACAGATTAACGACAACATTTGGAAAACTCAATGTCGTAAAAAATATTTTAGAACTATAACAGAATTTAATAGGTACATATTTTTAGATAGAACTAAGAGTGCATACAAACATTAGGTCTGTTCGATAACTTCGCAAGTAAAAAGTATTTGCAAGTATGTACTTGCAACTGCTTCTCATTTCTCTTTTATTGAACAAGTTTGTTATCAAACAGCATTTTGTAAAAGTTTGTACAAATTTTTGTGTTATCGAACAGACCTATTAGTAACACCATTTCTTGAGGTCTTATATGCCAAACCGTTATAGCGAAAACGGCTAGCTCTTGTGCATATAAACCACGAACTAGATTCTTGTTCTGTAAAAATTTGAAATGAAAAAGTTTTCTTTAAAAATCTCAGTTTAATAAAATGACAATTAACGATTTGTTTCATTTTCTGTTCAACGTTTCGTTGACTTGTTTCCAAAATTACCAGATGAGAATTTTTAATATTTTACTTAATTGGAACTTACTTTAAGTGTTCGGATTTTTTATTAATTTCTTTCTATTAATGATATCAACATTGGTGAAAAAATGATTGACATTTATTTCCATTATAAAAAGACCTTCATTTCAAATATGTAGTCACAGAACACGAATTCTGCCCATGTCACAATATTTTATTATATGTAATTATCATATCAGAACGTGCAGCCCGATCATAAGTTAACTCCATAATGTTGGACCTGCTTTTTAAGGCATTATGAGCGCTATGATAAAATTGTTACTCTATTCTAGAACCTGCAAGAATCTGCTATTTTTGAAATTTTTACAACTTTTTCTTTTATAAGTTTGAAAAATTTAACTAATGTTTGTGTACGCGAACACACAACAGTTACTTTATTTAATCAGAATTTCTACTTTAATTATTATTCTTCATTGCCGTCGGTAATTGTTCATAAAGCAATAGCAGTATTATTAATATCTGAAATGAAATAAAACACTCTGTTGCTCCACATTTTCTAATGAAAAATAATAATAACGTACTAAGAATTTCAAATTCCAGTCAATCAATTTCTTTTTTTGCAAAAAAACAACTCCCTTCCCCAAACTTTGTTCAATATGTAGTATCAACAACCATGAATTGCCGAAAAAAATGAATAATGGCTGATTTGGTTTCTTGCGTTCGACCTCCATAAAACACACATCCGTCGATTCACATTGATCAACCCATAAATTTTGCACACACTCTCAACAATGGCACACACGTCACATGCAAACATACACACACAAACTTGGTCTGAGAATAACACACCATGGCAACCGTAATAATAACAACAACAACTACAGCACATGGAAATGCAGGCGGAGATTTTTGCCAGCCAGCCATTAATTGCCGACGGCAAAATATCAACAACCATTTCGTTTTGTACAGCTGTTTCAACTCAATTTTAAAATTTTTGCGCTGTTTGTTTTGCTCTCACAGAGAAGTAACAAGGAAATGGCAACAATTCAAAGAACACACACGTATTCCAGCAGCCAAGCTCGGTGGTGGTGGTTGTTTTCCTGTCGTGAGTACCGAAAACTGCTCTTGCACTCTCTCATCAATATTGTTGCCGTAGTAATGTCCTTGTTTACCGTTGTAAATTAACTGTGAGTGAGAGAACACACATCACATAAATATGATTAATTGCTTGTTGTTGTTGGATTATCTCTATCTCTGTCATGCACACACACATGATTGACATAACTGTTTCATGATGGCCTGCAATAATTCACAATCAGCTGTTTCCCGCCAAAGTTAAACGCATGCTCTTTGAATTTAAGAGAGTGATTATTGTACTCTTTGACTGGAATGTTGTCAAAGAGCGAAATGTTGACTGGAAGGAAAATGTTGATAAGGGAAGTTGCTGAACATTGTGTTGCTAAACTTTTTAAAATGTTGCAATTGTAATAGAGGTATGAATCACATGGAACATTTATGAGAACGCCAAAAAGAATCATAGATAGTTGAGGCAAAAGTGCAACAGGTGTTTCCTTATTCTCCGTCGATCGACATTAAAAAAAGGATGCGTATGAGGAAGATTTGTTCCATGCCGACTATCGAAGGTGTAGCAATATCAAGGCTATAGAAATATCAAGTAAAACGACCCTAAGTTCAATCAGGCAGAATTGCTTCAAATCATGTCTTGTAACCAAGTGAATTGTAAGACCATTCAACTTAAGGTGTTTTAAAGGCAGCATCATAAACTTGGAAGTGCGGTACTCTTATTGGTGCGACCAAACATAATACGAAATCAGTTATAGCTGGCCGGAAATGTGGGCTTATAAATCTCTTGCTACAGGGGCGTAGACAAAAAATATGGTAACAAATTTGCTATTGTCACTTTATCAAAATATATATAATTGCTACAACCACATATTTTATGTTATTTATAAAATATATTATTGGTCTCATGTTATGATATATTCGATTCAGTAGCGAAAGTCGAAAACGCAAATCGATGTAACGCAAAACGAGGTACAGTCCGTTATCCGTTATAAACTCCATTATCCGGGGGTAAAAACCTACCTTCCAATTAATTAGATTAATTAAAACAGAAATGGAGTAACTAAAAGGACGAAATGAATAATGAGACAATTAATTGTTGGTGCCAAGAAGAATATTTTTAAATAGTACTTACATATGTAATAATAGGGAGTAATGAATTGCTTTATTTTCTCGAAACATTTTTCTGCAGATGTAAATTCTTGCATTCCTTATTTTATTTCATTTATTTCCTTTTACAAATATAATAAAAATAGCACAGATAAATATATTTGTACAAATCTCTTATGCCTTTTTTCCCCGAAAATATTTTCGAAAACTGCATAAAAACATTTACTCTATTATCCGGGAAAATCGATTATCCGTAATGCCTCCGGTCCCGACCATCACGGATAATCGAGGTCCGACTGTATTAGTGTACCAAATTCTTTCTCTGTATGAGGCGAAGGCAAATTATAATCTAAAATATTGCTAATATTTTCAGTGATAAAAATAAAATTCGTCTTGGAAATTAAGTATGGCAAAATATTACCAAGGCTTAGTAAAATTTGAATCTTAAAATATAGGAGAAAACCTGTTCCAACATTTTTACAGGGAGTAGGTTGAGAAAGGAAAATTTTGGAAATTATGTTATTTTTATTTTTAGCTGATATTTAATAATTCAACCCAATAAACAATATATAAAGTTTACTTTGGACATCTCACGGAAGAACCCATTTGATAACAACCTGAATGATCGACTCAATTTAACTATTATATATATCGCATAGAGAAAAGGTGATGTCTCATAGTAGAAGACTCTTAATCATGCCCCTAAGCGTTCCACTTCAAATTAAAACAAGTGCCTCAGCAAACGCGTATTCCTCCGACTATAAAAAAAAATTAAAAAATGTCTACCAAACTAACAACACTGACCAACATCAACAAACAATTCATTTGGCGGCAAATTGAAACTATTTCTCTTTTCCGTGCCGTAAATACTATGTTGGACGAATAAAAGAACGAACTAACGATGGATCTCGATGAATTGGATGGATATATTTTCATACAATTACAGGACGTACTCCATAACAAGTACACACACATATGGTACGAAATGTTGAACTTGTTTAAACCAAAAATCGTTCAACCAGCCGCAAGAAGAGTAGACGACATTAGCAGCAGCATCAGCGGTAGACGCAAAGTATTAACAACAATAAGCATCGATATTAAAAACAAAAACAGCAATTGTGAACAACATTTAAAGCAAACACCTTTAAGACGTTGAAGACAGACACACACGGCATAAAGTAAAAAAAAAGCCAGTCTGAAGACAGGGAGAGACAGAGGAAAGAAACACAACTGATCGGTTGGGGAAAGGTACACTTAGAAAAAAATTGAATTTCCAAACAAAAAATGTTTATCGGAATGAAGATACAAATAATGAATGAATTAGAGTTGGGAAATCTAGTTCCCGAAGCTTATCGATCTTTCTAGTTCCTTTTTTCTAAAAGGAACTAGTTCCCTAATATAGTTCAAATAGTTCCGAGATTGATATAGTTTAGACCGTTCTGTTTGTTTCATTCCTTCCAATAGTCCAGAGGCAGAAATATTTCAACGAATCTTTCACTTTTATCGTTTGGTGGATGAATTTATAAAAACAAATCAATATAAAAATAAATAAATTGCTGCAATGTAACGTAACGTGTGATTTGAGTTTATTTAACGATGTTGACGAGCATCTGAATAATGAACGAAACGAACGAGAAAAATCGAAGTGAGTGTGCAATTAAATAAAGAGATGAACAATACGAGTGAAAGGAACTATATGCATGACAGGAACTACATGTAGGAAAACAACACATAAGCCGAATATAGTTCCAATAGTTCCTTGTTGGGAATAGTTCGTTTCGAAGCTACACAACTTAAATTACAACTAGTTTTAAATTAGAAAAGACATCGTTTTCCGTCATGGTATCTTATAAAAGAGTTCTCTTAGTATTCTCCTTACCCAATGTCTCACCACCAGCTATTTCTATTCTATATATTACTCAGTTATACTTCTTCACAAAGCTGCATGACATCTATAAGGCTTCCGATACAGGAAGGATAATAATGTTAATGAAACAGGTGGGTTTGAAACTAAAATGGGCGATAGTTTTTAGCCTGGACTTTTTCAAGGCTTCAGTAAATGGTTTACTATGTCTTGCACAAGATCCTCAGCCATTTCGACTTGATAAATGAACTAGTCGCATGTTGGCAGTTTCCTGAAAGGCAGAAACTTTTACGAAAGGCATCGGAACGATGACCTCAAATATAAGAAGAGGAATATTTCGATTGTCAGTTCAGTTTTACATCATCACACTCTACGTCCGATCATTGTTCACAACTTTCGACATGGATTATGCGGCAAGGGTGCATCTATGAAATTAATTTTTTGTAAGGCGATGAATTATCATCCAATAGCAATATGAAAATGAATACAATCGTGGCCGATACTTGCTAAAAAAACAAAGGTAATGAGGGCCGTCCAAAAACGCCGTTGTGTCGTGAAATAGAGGCATCCTTGGGTATTTTTCCACCAACTAACATTTGACTTTGAAAGAAAACCTGACAGCAAAAATGGAGTTTTCTCGTTAGATCCAGCACAAATTGACGATCGCACAAAAATGGCTCTTGTCGATTGGTGCAAAGAAATTGTAAATAAATACAATCTCTGTGCTTCAAACGACGTTTATTAGATCGTCTCATATAATGAATCTTGAATCTATGCTTATGATACCGAAACAAAACAGCAATCGACCTTGCGGGTCTTCGGAGATGAGCCAAATCCAATGAAAGTTGATCATGGAAGAAGCACTTCGAAACAAATGGTCGCCTGTTTCTTCGGCAAAACTGACCATGTGGGTACTATGCAGCTTGAGGAACGTAGGGTAAATTCTAAGTTGTATTCGGAGATCCATTTATATGTCCAGATGGTCCATCCGTTGAGTCTAATTTTCAATGACTTTTTCAAGCTTTTCGACTGGTAACTGGCAAATGACACGTCTGATGTTTTCCCCCAAGACCGGAATAGAAGCCGCTTTATCCCCTTACAATTTTGACTTTACATATTCTCACAGGAAAAAGTCTAACGGAGTGATCTGTAACGATCTTGGTGGGCAGTCGACTGGTCCAAAAAGTGCTCACCGAAGAGTTCTTTCAATAAATCCATTGATTGATGCGATGTGTGGAAAGTGGCGCCGTTTTGTTGAAACCAAATGTTGCCGAGATTACGAGCTTCAATTTTAGACATCAAATAGTGGGTTATCACTGCGCAATAACGGTCGCCGACCGATATTTTTTCTGGATGAACAAAATGATGATGCTGTCGAAGCGTTCAAAAAGCGAGGTGTCTCAATCGGAGTGGAAAAAGTGCTTCAACAATTAGTTTGAGTGCATGAAAGAGTGGAGACTACAATAAAACTAGTAAATAAACGCTTTTTCATTGTTAGGCCACAAAGTTATCGAGCAGCTCTCGTAACATTTAATGAAAATTTCAGTTTTAGTCGACCTGAATACTGGCGCTCTATCAAACGTTTTTTATTACAAATGATCCGATCCATCATCATAATTTACTTCTCTTGCCGATTGGTAATGGCTATATCACACCATATGCTTTTTCACATGTATGTTGTCACTTTGCCTATACTAATATACAGGCCAGCTGATGTCATACATGTGAAAAAGCATATGGTGTGATATAGTCATAAGACATTAGATTAATTTAACTCTCAAACAAACCGGTTCAATTTAACGATTCTTTGAAATGAACCTGTGGGCTACGTCAAGCGGTATAGTACAGTTTAGTTCACGTGAACGAACGGTGACTATGCTAGATATGGGCGCATTAAGGGTTACCATCGTCGGAATGAAAACGTTTCAAAATACAGAAACTTTGGAACGAAAAATCACTCCAAAGTTCTTTAGAAAAGAAGATAGTTCCGTGGGGTTAAATAAGTTGAAATAATCTTTCGCAAAAACTTTTGTTTTAGTCAACTAGCGAAAATGTATTTTTCACAAACGTTTTTTTATGCGTAACTCGGAGTCCATCAGTATCTGCTGATGGATGGAACTATCAAAGAATCCGCTAAATGTTGATATGTACTACGCCTCTTGAAAAAGTTGTTGTTAGGTTAGGTTGAAAATAGGGGCGAGGAATCGCCACATGTTCTGGTGGATATACACTTGTTATGACCTCTTTTAAGACCATATTGCCTGCAAATTTGTTCTACAATTCAAACATATTTTGAACTACGCTATTTTATGTTGTCTTAAACATTTCTGGTGATCTCGATCGGAGCTGTTATAAGACCAATATTCATTTTTACATTTTTTGTGCTCCTCCTTTTACTTTGTTTTCACTTTGTAACTTTCTTGAGCCCATTCCGATTTTATTTAAACTTTTTTATATTTTTCCCTTCAGTGTACACCATCATTGAAAATGCATTGTTAGGGAATTAAGTTTTACTAAATGGTCAGACAGAACATAACAATCGTCGTAGTCGTCGTCGATTGTCGTCCTCTTGGCTATATTAACAATGGTAACTAAGTAGTTGTGGCCTTAGAGAGTAAAGTGCCTGGTGGTAAGTTGTAGTATTTGGGCTTTTATTTTAAAATTCAGCTTTTAGATCTTTGCAGGCAAACCTTAAAAGGAAAGTTAGCCAGCTAGCTAGCTCTGACTCTGACTAGGCAAGTTAGCAAGCAGTCAGGTAGTTTAGCTAGAAGGTAATATTTGTTTGTCTGTCTGTCCGATCACTGCTGCAATTGTCCAGGTCAGCAACAAAACGCACATGTTCACTGCCAAAGATCAATACATTTCTTAGCTTGGCACATAACAACAATACGCGGCTGTGCCGTAGGCTCTGCAAAAAGCCACAAAAAACGCCTTCTTTGGATGGACGGTTTGTTTTGAGCCGGCTGGCTGGATTGCTTACTGACTAGTCAGTTATCCGTTTGCTTTTGGCATAGGGATGAATGGTGGTGTCTGGCAGACTGGATGGTTATTTTCTGAAAAAGTAGAGCGTTCCATTTGTTCTTGTTTGCTTTTGCAAATGTATGTTTGTGTGATCACTGGGATGGGAGAACACATTTTTAGCTTGGCCTTAACATGCTGCAACAAAATGTCTTGTTTAGCAAAGTTTGAAACGGAAACAAGCAACATTTTGTAATGCTCTTGTTAGTTGTTTGGCTTTGATTTTCTTGCGTTTTTGTTTTTCAGAAAGAACAACTCCAAGAACAACAACAGCAACAAATGTGTGACTATGGTACGTTTGTTTCCTTGTGGCGGGGGTTATCGTTAGCCCAGCCAGTCATTCATACGCCCTGAGTGTGCGCTTAAAAGCAAATTAAACGAAAAGTGCGTTTAAAATGTTCATGTTGTTCGTGTGTATGTTGTTCGCTTGCGTTTTACCCAAAAAACTAAAAAAAAACTAAGACGACAGCCCCCAAAACCGATAATGTGTGCAAGCATGCGTACACTTTTTCTTACCGTGTTCATCTTGTGCTTGGTCACGCACATTAAATTTTTGGGGTCTGCATCTTAACTTTTAGTTCATGTTTAACGCTTTTTATTTGTTGTTTTTTGGGGGGCACAGTGGAAACAGTGGTTAAAACAGGGTGAAGAAATATTTGAAATATAAAAAAGACGGCAGGTTCCAAAAATATGAGATCTTTTCGGAAATAATTTTCTCAATTTAAGTTGAGGTTTTCAATGGTCACGAAGCTTCTCAACGAAAAATCGTCAACATAGGTCCATGTTTTGGTATAGCCGCCATATAATGGTACCAGCCGATTTTCGAGTTATAAAACCTTTCCACTAAAAATGGTCAACACAATCCCACACTTTGATATGGGATTGCCAGGCCGAATTTATCGACTTTTTACTAGTTAAGATTAGATTAGTTAATTTGGGCATTTGGGGTATCCGTGGTCGAAAATTTTTGTGGACAGGGAAGGAAACTGACTATTCCATTTTAGTTAAGAGTATTTTATTTAAGGAATTTTTACTTGCTAAAATATATTAATTTTTTTCTTATACCACTGTCCCCCTGGAACTTTAAAGATTACTCCATTTGCCTGATGTTTCTTTTTCGATTTTCGATATTTAACATTGCCGGGAAGCCAAAAGAATGACTTAAAAACATAACAAGACTCAAAACACAATTTAAACGCATGCAAATTCGTTGTCAAAAAAAAACCGAATGAACGAACCAACAAAAATAAATGCAAAATCAAAACAACAGCAACAACAACAAATCTTAAGAAAACACCATCAACATAAAACGCAACATTTTCAAGATAAATAAGTGAACTCCGTAACGTCCCGACAAGCAAGCCAATAAAATGGAATTTTTCTATTGCGTTTTTTCTCAATTTCATGCATATGAATTTTGTTTTGTTTTAGCTGCTCCTGCTCCTATGCCATGTTACTATGTTTTCCTTCTAAAGTTTGGCAGACAAGTGATAAACTCTTGTGGCCCCGTTAAGGCAGCCAACCAGCCAGATTCTCCTCCAAATGGCATGTCCACACAATGCTCTCATATTACCTTGATATGAAGGTGTTTGCATATATTTTTTCAGGATTTACGAAAAGCCACACTCTGATGTTTCTATCAGTTGGGCCAGGTTAGGAAAAAATTAAAAACAAAAAAAAAAAAACAAATGGACAAAAAAGCGCCTCAGCTGAGTAGCAACTCATATGCATATGCCAGCCAGCATTTCAAATGAATGCATTTGGGATTGAATTGAACAGTAAGGTTCGCACTTTTTTCTGCAGTTGATTTTTTTTCTGAATCAACAACCTGCTGCTTTAAGTGTTTGCTTGCATTTCCATTTTTTTCAGATTTCAGCGCCTTTCAATATTGATTTCTGTAGAGCGCACTGAAATCTTTGTTTCTTTATGTAAATTTTTTCTTCCTCTTTTGGTCGGTCGGTCATGCCATATACTCTGCTGTTTTGGTTTGAATGAAGTGGATTCCAAGACCCACTGAAACCTAACATTCGAGGACTAATTGATTAGCACCAAACAAGATTTTTATCTTTGTTTGAAAACTTAATTATTTTGTGGCGTAAACGAAAGTAAAAAAAAAATAAAAATAAAAAACAACGGAAAGCATCCAAACCGTAAATGAAATTAAACTGGCTTTTGTAAGGGAGGAATGAGAAGATTTGATTAAAAGTGCATATGGTTGGGGTATATTAAAAAAAATTTTAATTAAAATGTTATCCAATATGATGAGAACGTTTTACGTTATACGTCTAGTTCTGGCGTTGATTTTTGTACTGTTATAAAGAAAAGATACCATGAGCATAAAATTCTACTTCTACGTCTCTTGAAAAATATTCGAAAAATCAACGTCTATGTTCCTTGAAAAGTATTCAAAAAATCCACGTCTATGTCCCTTGAAAAGTATTCAAAAAATCCACGTCTATGTCCCTTGAAAAAATTAAAAAATCCAAGTCTATGTCCCTTAAAAATATTCAAAAAGTCCACGTGTATGTCCCTTGAAAAATACTTAAAAAATTCGCGTCTATGTCCCTTGAAAAATATTTAAAAAATCCACGTCTATGCCTCTTGAAAAACACTTAAGAAATCCACGTCTATTGAAAAACACTTAAAAATCCACTTTAATGGTTTGAAAAGTGCTTAAAAATCCACTTAAATTGTTTGAAAAATGGTTAAAAAATCCACGTCTACGCCCTTTAAAAATTACTAAAAAAATCCACGTCTATCTCCCTTAAAAAATACTTAAAAATCCACGTCTATGTCCCTTGAAACATATTTAAAAAATCCACATCTATGTCTCTTGAAAGATACCTAAAAATCCACGATTATGTCCTATGAGAAATACTCAAAAAATCCATGTCTATGTCCCTTGAAAAATACTTAAAAATCAACGTCTATGTCCGTTGAAAAATATTTTAAAAATTCACGTATATGTCCCTTAAAAAAATTAAAAAATCCACATCTATGACCGCTGACAAAATACTTTAAAATCCCACGTCTATCTCCCTTGAAAACTACTTAAAAACCTCCCCTATGTCCCTTGATAAAATACTTAAAAATCCACGTCCAACTCCCTTGAAAAAATGCTTAAAAAATCCACGTCCAACTCCCTTGAAAAAATACTTAGAAAATCCACGTCCAACTCCCTTGAAAAAATACTTACAAAATCCACGTCTACGTCCCTTGAAAAATACTTTAAAAATTCACGTCTAGTTTTATTGAAAAAAATACTTAAAAAATCCACATCCAAGTTCCTTGAAAAAATACTTAGAAAATCCACGTCCAACTCCCTTGAAAAAATGCTTAAAAAATCCACGTCCAACTCCCTTGAAAAAATACTTAGAAAATCCACGTCCAACTCCCTTGAAAAAATACTTACAAAATCCACGTCTACGTCCCTTGAAAAATACTTTAAAAAATCACGTCTATTTTCATTGAAAAAAATACTTTAAAAAATCACGTCTATTTTCATTGAAAAAAATACTTAAAAAATCCACATCCAAGTTCCTTGAAAAATACTTAAAAAACCCACTTCCAAGTCCCTTGAAAAAATACTTAAAAAATCCACGTCTACGTCCCTTGAAAAATACTTAAAAAATCCTCGCCCAAGTCCCTTGAAAAATACTTAAAAAATCCACGTCTATGTCTCTTAAAAAATACTTAAAAAATCCATGTCTATGTGTCTTAAAAAATACTTAAAAAATCCACGTCCAAGTCCCTTGAAAAATACTTAAAAAATCCACGTCTACATCCCTTGAAAAATACTTAAAAAATCCACGACTATATCCTTTTAAAAATTCTCATTTATAACCCCAATATTCAACATATGTGAACAGTTCTCATGTACTCAAGCTTTAATAGCCATATCCGTTTCATGTTCCTTATAGTTCTCTTCTTTACTTACTGACTTTTTCCTACCATTTATTTAATGAAAATGTCTTTTGTCAAATGTAAAATTGCTGTTGTTTTTCTTATGTGAACAACAACAAACAACATAACACGTTACCATATATGTAAGTCACATACTATGGAAGACAACAAACATGTAACAGAACAGAAGAAAAAAACTATGTAACGAAATAATATCATCGGAAGGCCTATTAAATTGCACCTCATTCAGGACATTACATTTTTTCATTGCCATGGGGCACAAAGTATTATTGAACTAAACACAAAAAAAAACTGACTATGTCATTTGGTAATGCTAAGTATGCAATTTTAACATCTTCTTTAAAAGAAACAATGTCCACCATGCTAAATCTGAAACGACGACTTGTTGAAAGAGGAGAAAGAAAAAATTACGAGGCAAAAACCCACAAACATGATCAACAAAAATTGGCAAACAACAAAAACGCGTTTAAAGTTGTGTTTAATGTCACATAAAAATGTCATTTCGTTTTGTTTTGCAAAACGTCTCGGACGACGGTACGGTTGCAAAGTAATTTCTTCAATAACATTTACATGAGAGCCAATAAAAAATTACCGGAAATTTGTAATCAATGAATGAACGGACGAATGAATGAAGAAAAACTACAATTTGCATAAAACATTGTGCTTAAGACATAAATGGGCATTAAATAGCTTACCTTTTAATTTTTTGTTAGCGGAATAAGAGCTTCACACAGCTTTTGCCAGTTGAAATCGTTGGTTAATCCACAAAACAAAGTGTTAATGGGTCAAAGGAAAACTGCAAGAAAAAAAAACAAAGAGATTGTTAGTTATTATTTTAAATCAAATGTTTGTACTGGCTAGAGGCAGAACCAAAAAGTTTCTGAAAGAAACATGGAGTTTATGCAAAAATGTTTTACTTCATGGGACTTTGTGCACAATTAAATAAATATAGACTAATTAAATATTTTTGTTTTTCAATAACTTAAATTAAATAAATAAAATAATGTAAAATATTTTAAAATTTACATACATTGTACATACTTTTTCAAAGGGATAATCTACACAAATCTATAATTTGGAAGCATTATTTTAGTTTCTCTAAGATTATCATTTTTCGAATACCCAATTAGTAATGCCTTGTGCCTGTTAGAATCTACAATTTTCGAACATTTTACAATTGTTTTCTTTATTTGAAATTAGAAAAGTTTTTATGTACGGGAACACATACTAAATTTAATCATTACATATACAAACACCAATGTACCTAGATAAATTTCCAAATTAATTGTATGAACTTCATACTTCAAATATATTTAGTAGCTGTTTAATTTTAGTAGCTCTCATTAGCTTAGCCATCAACCATTTTTGCTGGTGTTTCATATAAGAAACGGAAATTACTTTTCCCAATTGCGAATGTGTTAGCAAAAGTGCTAATTTGCAAACACAAACTACATACATGTGTATGTAAATTTGACTTTTCTTTGATGTACTGCGCATGTCCGAAATAGTTGATGGCGCCATCTGTCATCGCATAGCTAAAACACATACAATTCCTAACACGCACACAGAACGTACATATGGATGTGTAGTTGGTTGTGTGTATGTTTGACCTGTTATCGCTCTTTGTCCTAACAGAGATGTTTATCTTTAGATTTGTTATGTTAATTTTGTATGTCATCAACGCCAACACAGCAGCCGTACAGTGTTGAGAAAATGTTTATGTACAGTGATGTATGCAAATTTTTGGATGAGATGAGTGAGTTCCTAATATTTATTCTGGAATTCAGCCATGAGGACGTGTGTATGCAATAGAATCTCGAAAATTTGTAATCCAAGGGACCAATTTAGCGGGGTTAAAATGCGAAGGAAATGGTTGCAAGGGACCGGCAGATTGTTACGAATTATCAAAGATTATGAATTATCGAGGTACGAATTATCGTGATTTTACTGTATTTTGTAAATTAATGTGTTGCTCTGATCTGAGGACTGGGAATAACTGATAAAACCCCCAGCAGTATTAAGATACGAAGCTCAATTGACCTGCTTGAAATATTCAAGGAGTTTTTGAATCCCTGCAAAATGTGATGATGTTCGTGCCAGGATGCAAGTCGTCTTTGAGAATTCTCAAATGTTCAGAATACATAGGGTCTAGGGACTCAAGGGATCCCTCGAATACACAGTCGTATATTTATGTAGCCACAGTTTTCATTCGAATTAGTTGTAAACCTTAGTTTGTGTTAGGACCATGCTGGGTAACGTAGGAGATGAAAGACACGAAGGACGGGTCTTGACTTTAATATGGCAGAGACCAGACCTATTGGAAAGGTGAATATCTTTGGCTCAATGTCGGGAAATTCTGTCCCCACAATGAAACAGCGGGTAAAATCATGGTAAGTAGCAGCCCCATATTTAAGTATCTCGTCATTCATAATGACACCTGCCTGCCACCAGATTAAAAACAAGCAACCCAATGGATCTAGTTGTGATCAATGAAAGACATTCATCGAGCGTGTTGGACTTAAGATCGTTCCGTTGCTTAAGGAAAGCACTCTTCGTTCCGATAACATATTAGAACAGTGCCAACGTATAGTCCACTCCATGAAAATAGCCGCAAAATGCATACTTGGATACCGTAGGCTTCCACCGATGAATCCATGGTATGACCATGAGTGTCGTGCTGTTACCGAAGAGAAGAATGAGGCATATATGTAGATCTACTCTACAATCAATAGCAACCAAAGAGAGGTACAGAGAGGAGAAATGTCTTCTCGGCAGGAAGAAAGAGAAAAACAATAAGAGAGATTGCAAAAAAAAATCGAGATAAGAGGTGCCAGAATGAAGTTCGAAAATTACATCAAAGAGTCAAACATCAAACTTATGACTTTGGTACAGGCTCAGGTTCAGATTATGTGGAAGATGTTAATAAGAACATTTTTCCAAACTGTTGGTAGCCAATACTAACGAAGACGACAAAGATACCAGAGATTCAATCCCAGAACGTGGTCTTGAGATGAAGATGAGGTAAAGACAACAATCAATTGTCATTGACACTTTTAGACGTTAGTTGTGTATGACGAAACTGCAAAAATTTTGTGTGGAAATTTCAAGATCATATCCGTTCGGGTACGCAGATGAGAAGTGGTGAAAACGTTGGTGGATATATGTTTAATTGAAGGCCAATGTTACATAAATAAATTTTTCCAATATTGTGAAATAATTGAAAAACGATTTTTGATATTCAAATTTCTTGAATTCACTACAATCAACAATAATTTATTTATAAATTCCAAATATGTGTGTCAATCAATTTTTCAATAAGACACCTCAACCTTGTACCGAAACAGTAATAATAAAACAACAATTAAGATAAAACTTTAATTCGAAATAATTATCTTGCATATAAATCACCGTTTAGTCAATCAAAATCGTTTCATGCCAAAGTCATCATAAATAATATCAATTGAATAAATTGTTATTTTATGCAAATTCTGTTTGTTAAAGACCACCCACGAGCAAAACAATAACAACAAACCACATTTTGTTGTCAATTTCTATATTACTATATTTGGTTCCAATTTTTTTGTTCACTTCTCCACTTGTGAGTGATTATTGAATTTCAACAAATAGTTTTTTTAATTTATTTTTTTATAAACATAAATTAAATATTTGCGGCACACAAAGTGCAATTTAAGCGCCAAAACCATAAACTATTGTTGTGTCAATTAATTGAGTGTTAAACTTGTGAGACAACACTCAATGGTTAAATGTTGAAAAGAGCTCCACCCCTGGTTACACCTTATGTGAAATAAAAATAAATAATAAATACAGTGGAACATGCTTAAAGGGTCATATGGAATTTTAGTTGTGAAACAGGTTATAAAGAAATACTGAGATCATTTAATCTGGGTTCACCTGTATTCATCCAGAGCAACACAATGTTGAATAATCATATTCACGATAAAAATCGTGTTGCATGGCTAATAATTATTTTATATTTTCCGCTGAAAATATAGACTTTATATGGAGAAATAAAAAAAAAATAAACAAAGTCTATGCATTTTTGTTTGAAGTCAAGAGAATAACAAATTGTAAAGAAGCAACAACTGGAAGTGTTAAACTACAAACAACATCACCAACACCAACAAAAATAAACAGAAAAAAATTGTTGAACAACACGGCAGACAACTTTTTAGTATGCATATGTCGAAAATTGATTAATTGCATGCACTCACTCAATCGTTCATTTAATGATTTTCTTCATTTGTTGTTGTTACAATGCATTTTACACACTCATACATAAGTTTATTATGAGCTATGTGAGTGCATGACCACAGACGATCAAATAAATGATCGATCGCTACTGATGATGATTACAATCAGTCACATACAGTTACAAAGCAATTTGCTGCAATAAAAGTGTGAAAATGTTTAGCAATCATCAGCAGCGACAAGGTGACACCAGTAAAAAGACACAAGCTATGTCTCTCAGCCAGCTAGCCTGCCTGCCAGCCAACTAACACTGACTGACTTGACTATGGCTATTAAACATAAAAAAATCTTAATTGTTTGATAAGCTCATAAAGTAGCGCTTTTTATAGAGATAGCCATAAAAAATGCCAACAATCACTGAAAGAAAAAATCAACACCACCAACAACCAAATGAAGGAACACAAATCCATTGCGTAGAAACAAATTAACTGTAGCTCAACTGATGCATACTAATTTCAAATGACCCGCTAAAACAAATAAGGAAATTTATGTTAATTGTTTTTGATTTAACTTTTCATAGTTAGTTCACAGTGTTGTGTATTACTACTGATGCATTGTTTAGCAGTGGATCTTGTATGCTATAACCTGAAATTTTTTAGGCAGGACCATGTCATAAAAATACACACTGAAAAATGACGTCATTTTATAACTGAAAACTGAACATAGTTTTACACAGTCTTGGCAGGACATCCCTGGGTTGTGGGGTATACCGTGTACTAATAGCTGTAAACGCAAAACAACATAAGTAAAATGCATAAAATCCTGCGGAACTTTGTAATTGAGCTGTTGATATTGCTTAGGTGACTCCTACAGATATTTGTCCTATAACCCTAACTTAGAATAGATTTCAACATATTTCTATTTGTTGCATATCTTTCCGATTTTATATATCATTATTTTTGAACTCCTATTCCACTTGGTTACTCCGTCGGAGCCTTGACCTTCCCGTTCTACGTATAAAGCCATTCAGGCCCGTATTTATATGAATTTTTGATGAGTTCGTCATTGCTGATTATTATAACAGGCCTAGCCAACGGAACCGTTATAAGTCGATATTTATAAATGCTGACATCGTTGTAAAGCCGATAACACTCGTGGTTCATATTCACCGTCAACGCAGATTGGCTTGTAGATCTTTAGAAGCTTTTTTTCTCAAATACACCATGTACTGCCTTATCTGCTTGCGCAAGTACCCAGGCTTCGGAACCATTCATTAGCACGGGTAGTATCCGTGTTTTGTAAAATGTAATTTTTGTCTGTTGATATGTGGTTTGGTTTTTAAACTGCTTACTTAGAGGTAGTTTACACTATATATCAATGTCATATGACACGAAATAAAAACATTCCATATCTTGCCACGCAGGCAATGTGAAGACGTAATTCTATTACATTTTTGCTGGTGCGGACGCATAGAGTAAATGGCGTAAGGAAAATCTCATAATATTGCACATATTAGCGATAATATAACGATGGAAAATTTCATGTCATATGACATTTACATATAGTGTAAGCTACCCCTTAGCCCAAATTAGTATATGTTGGCCAATAATATTGTTCTTCATACTTCACATAGTTCACCTGTGTTGTGTTTATGGCGGTGGTTAGATATTTGAAATCTTTAAAACCCTCGCAATTATGTACCAACTTCCACAGTTGGCCCGCATTGCTCGTCGGCACCATCAACTTGGTTACGTCGCCGTTTACTGCAAGACTTACTTTTGTAGATTCTCTTTCGGCCTTTTTAAAGGTTTCAGTTACTTCAGTTGTATTCCTTTACTTGCCATTTTTACCATTTCTTACTATTTTCAACCTGCAAAGCGTTCCTTAACCCCAAAAAGTGGTAAAACTTGTAGCAGAGAGAGAGAACAAAAATGGCGTTGTCTTCTACCACAGGCTACCAGACAAGTTTCTTCGGGTAAAAAATGGTAGAACTAGTTTTTCGACATTTGTTAGAAGATTATTTGGCAATGATGAAAAAAAATATCAATAACAAAAGAAAAAAGCGAACACTGACAAAACAAAATTAAAAACAATGAAATAAAAAAGAAAATTGGCATTGTTAGCAGATCCACCATTTTTTGTTGCTTTACTTTTGTGGTAAAACTAGTCATGGGAGAGCAATTTTGACAGTTTTCTATTTTACCACTGTTACCATTAAAAAGTGAAGAAACAGAGCTTCCGTTTGCATATCATGTAAGCAAGGAACAAGTAGCTATTTTAGTATATTGTGCTATTTTGTTACCTTTTCATTTAGTTTTTTTTTTCAGCGGGATGTTGAAAAGATCTTGTATTAAATCTATTTTAGTACTTAACTGTTCGGAGAGGTCTTTTATTATTTTAACTGAGGACATGTTTTAATTAATGTCATCTTTCAATGCCGAATCAGTTTTGCGGGAATACCAAATTCAGACATGGCTTAAAATGCCTTTGAACATGTAGAAACATGCCAGCTTCGAGCCTTGTTTATCTTTACCGCAAGGTATATATCTGGTCATTGGTGGATTTGCCAGGTCTAAAGCCGCACTGATGTTATGTCATGACCACAGGCTTCAGTCGCACAAACAATCGTCTTATTGTGGACGGGTCGCAGAATGCTCACGTTCCAATTATCGGGTACTCGTTCTTCCTAGCTGATGCTAGCTAGCTGATGCACACCTTTTATCAACGTGTCGCCTTCGGTCTTGAACAGATCAGCTGGTAAACCCTCGACTCCTGGGACTTATTATATTTCAGCCGATTTATTGCAATCTTTAACTCACTGTGGTTGGCAGGTTACACTTAATAGCATCTTCTGCGATTGGATCTGTGGTATGTTCGACGTATTCTCTAGTATTGAATAACAACAGTTCGGGAAAATGCTCTTTCCAAATTACCAAATTACTTTGCAGGTTCCCTCTTTGGTAGAATTTTTGGACTTCATTTTGGTTCCTGTACCTCTTTCGTGCAATACTACAGATCGCAGGGTAGCCCAATATACCGCACCCAGCACGACATCCAGGTCATAACAACGATTCCTTGATTGTTGTTGTTGTATCAACGCAAATATGTTCGATCGTGTATTATTGAAGTTATCAGGTTCTGGTTCCTCTATATCTTCTGCAACCTGGACTGGTTGCGTCCATAAAGGATCAGGAGACATATGAGTGGAGCTGGGCAGCTAAAGAAATGCAGCGTGTCGTGTGGTCTTAATCCACATGCCGGGCATGTGTTGGGTACCGTAGTATCAATTCGTGCCCAATACGACTTGTGGCGGCTAAAACCACGCGTGTTTACGAGTGCCTGGTGTGTAGTGTTCATTAAATGGTGACAGAAATGCTCAAGGCGAACACACCCAATCAGGTGTTCTGATGCATTGATAAAATCTTCATCTCCTCATGAAGATGGTCCACTGGTGTCATGAGGAGACACTCTGTTGAAGTCCTCAGTACGGCATTCTGACAGGTTTGAATATTCTTCCACTGTGGAGCGCTAATAGTTGCATACCACGCTGGCGCTGCATAGCTAACCATAGACCGGCGTATTGCTTTGTAAGAGGTCAACGGGGTTTCTTTGTCAACACTTGTCAGCTTGCGCGGACGACTTAAACATGCTATCGAGCGTTACAACCAATATTTTGGGATTTCAAGGGTTCCTTGGTGGTGGTCTCTGTTATTCAAGTATGGATTTTGCGGCACGAGGTGTGCTTTCGTTAAACAACTCTCTGTTGTGATTGCAGCTTACCGATGTCCAATTTCCTTGATTGCTAATTATAGTTGGGTACGTACCTCTGCTGCAACAAAGTAGTTTGCTCCTCCGAACGATTCTACATCGATCACACTCACTGAATGTTTTCCTTCTATCACAACGTGATCAATTTGGTTTCAGTTTTTGATCTGATGACAGCCACGTGTCCTTGTGAGAGTCGAGATGATTCAATCTGAAGCTGCTAACTACCATGTTTTTGCCGTTGCTAAGTCTATCCAGCTTCATTCCATTGTCAGACGTTTCACTGTGGAGACTGAATTTTCCGACAGTTGGCGCAAAGACATTTTCCTTTCCAATTTTGCCTAGAATAATTTTAATGTCATGGGCAGGACAACGGTCATATGTTTCTTCTAAGCGCTCGTAAAATATGTCTTTGGTATGCTCGTCCTTGGCTTCGGTGGAACATTGGAGCAAATAAGGTTGAAAAGTTTTGCTTTTATCCGAACTGCAGCAAGTCTTGCATACAACTCATTACAAATCCGCAATCAAAACCGTGCTGTATATCACGGCAGCTATTATACAGTGCGTCAAGATTAGTGGTTGTTGTGAAATCTTTCCCAATCCATCGTTTTTCCTGTATGTAATATCGGCTTTGTACTTTGCAAGTACATCCGACAGTGCAGAAAATGCACCTTTTCTATAAAGAGCCCGAACATTCCAGGTGCAGATTCGCGGTTCGTGGTATTTAAAACGTTTTTGGGGATAGTCAACCTTAGAGGAGTTTTGTTTTGTTTTTTTTTTTTTATTTGTTATGGCAGAATGTTTTACCAAGTTTTTATCGTTCTTATGTGTGAACACGCGGCAACTGCCTTTGACTTGTGTTAAGGGCAGTTCCCCAGGTGACACCACAGGGAGGTTCGTGTCCACTTGAGATGGAATAGGGTCAAAGATAAGTCCTGGGCTTTGCCTATTAAATCTATTCAGGACCGTTGCTTTGTATCTTACATCCCTTACACACAGTTGGAAAATTTCATGTGATGAACTACCAGCAAGGAGACTCAGTCGTACGAACTCTTGTTCGCAAAGCGGAATATTAGACAAATTTGTTCAGTGTAAAACTCCGATTTGTTTCACATTATATCCTTAAGCCAAGTTGAGTCTACTTTGAATAGTTTTTTTTGTTTTATTCAACTTTAAGAAAATAGCTTCGCATGTAGTTATGGCTGGTTGTTGTTACCATGACGGTGATGATGATGATGATTGTCTCAGCTAAGTCTACCAGCAGACCTTTTTAAATTCGGCTGGTATGTCAATTGTTTTCATATATTCTCATATTCTCGAACTTCCCAAAAACTAAAAAAACGCTATGGTAACCAACAACAAAAAGCTTAACACCGACACAATTAACACTCTATGCCCTGGGTGCTGTGAAAACCTATGTACATGGTGTCGAACCAAGTGCATACATGTGTCAGTCTTGTTGTAATAGAGCCTGGATGGCTGGACGACGGCATCCTTTTGTGTGCAACAAAACAAACAACAACAAAAACAAAGCTCAAATTGTTTGCAAGCTCAAACAAACGAATTAACTGTTGCAGCACCAACTGTTTCTGTTGACAAAACCCCTAAATCGGAGTATGTGTGAACGAACCAAGGAATGAACATATGGATGGATATCTTAAATTGGCCAAATCACTGGAAAAAAAAGAATACCACACGGTGTCGCTGCTGCTAACTGTCGTAATCTGTATAACGAGGGAGTTTACAAAACACCGCTAAAACTTAAAACTATAACTTCAATGTACTGCTGTTCAACTGTGAAGCAACCAGAAGCTGTTAAGGAATGACACACACAAAAAAATCGAGAGTTTCAATAGCTTCTAAAGCTTACTTAGAGACAGACCCTTACCACATTTGGTGAGGTGACAATGGCTTAAATGAATAAATTCGAAATGTGTCTGTCTCACGGGCTGACTGGTGTGTGTCTTTGTTTTAATGTTTGGTATTTTGTTTGTTTTTGTTACATAGTAGCTTTTATTACTTTTCGTTTTTTTTTTGTTTCAATTCACAATATGACACCCTGCAATTTTCTTGGCTTTTGTCACAATTGTTATTTTTTCCGACTTCATTCGGGCCATCTTTGAAGCTGATATTCTTTTTACAGCAATAGTCTTTATATGGGGTTTTCTGTTCAATTTTTTGTGCAAAGTTTCGATTTGATGTGTGTTGACATTAAAAGCTGGGAAAGTGTCAAATAAATGTTATATGAACAAGGAAGAGAACTAACAACGCGCCACTAGTAGGTCCGCCAAAAAAAAAAAAAAAAAAAAAACATAAAAATATGGCAAAAGCCAAAAATTTGTATAGAAAATTAGACAAGGTATGCATAGTTTCAAATGAATAGAAAGGGTAGAATTATAAGTCCATATTTACATTAGGCAATTTTCCTTGCGGCAATTGTCAGTTTAATGGAGAGAGGTGATTCATATGGTAACCCTTTGACTCTCAACACCCTCTCTCGCCTACAAACTGACAATTGCCGCATGGAAAATTGCCTAATGTAAATATTGGCTAACATTATTATATGTATTGTGAACTTGTGTTGTAATCAAACAACGTAAGCTTTAATAATAAAATGTTATTTATAATGGCTTCCTCTATTCATGGAAAAAGCTGTCATTTCGTCTTTAAGTCAAGTCAACAATCCTGAAAGCTTTCAGGATATTTAGCTGTAGCTTTTATTTTGGCCACCAAATATAACCCTGACAGCTTTCAGGACTTTCAGATGTAGTTCTAATTTTGGCCACCAAAATGTAACGAAATTTTAGGGAAGACCTTACAGACTGTTAATAACATTATGGAAATAAGGGTGTTCTGTATACTAACATACAATATGTTAACTAACATGCGTGGATGTTAAAGTAAATGTCCTGTAATGTAAATTTGTACAGGACATAAAAATCATACACGAGTATTCTATGGGAATAAGGGTGTGATATATTAAACAGATGTTAAATAACATAACGTTAAGAAAATCACATAAATATTAAAAGGCCAAGTCTGTTAAGTAGTTTTCCCCTGAGAACAAACAATTAACTACGAACATTGTTTATCATGTGAATTGCTCTAATTTTCTAAAGCCTCATAATAAACACCGTTTACAATAAATTCATTAGCCATTAATGTGAATTAATATTTCCTACATAACAAACAAAAACCCCAATTCAATGTCATTACTAGCAGGCCATACCCGTGTGGAATATTTAAATAATAAAAAAATACAAATCGAAAAAAAAACAAAAAACGTGTAAATTTTATACAACAAATATCCCCCTCACAATAAATTACACATATAAAATGTTTTAACTATAAAAAATTAATTTCCTTTTAATTTAATGACTTTGCCGACACGTTAAGTATAACAACATTTAATGTTTTGGGTAAAGACAACAACAACAAAAAATTCACATGAATTACGGGAACATGTAGTCGTCATCAGATCTATGATAAGTCACAAAATCAAAGAAATATACATTTCAAAGCAACTCCCGCCAAACACCACAAAAATAAGTAATTACAACAACAATACTACCCAACACCAGAAGCAACGAAAATAATTATTAGTATAATAAATTGTTAAAACACAAGTTGTGCGGATAGACAAAACATTAATAGCGTTTAAATTTATTTATTTTTTTTTGTAAAGCAAGTACCCTACAGGTAGTACTTATAAAAGTACATTTGACGAGAGATGTGACAAAATACTGTAATTAATATTTAAGTTGATCAAAATTTTCTGATGAAAATTAAAAAAAAAAGAATTATATCAAGACCATAAGAACAAACTAAAAACGTATTGGAAATAATTAATAAATTCTTAATATTTTAAAATAAAAAAAGCGATTTTAATATCTTTGGACTGATGGACCATATAAGTAAAACTTAAAAAAATAAATGAACATTAATTAATTGAACTAGTTCGTTCGTGACAACTCTATTAATGTATGATAAACAAACTATTGCACTGTGCATACGAGAATGATATGACCGTTCGATCGCTCACTGATTTTAGTTCAGTGAACTAATGAACTATATTCACTGATCTACTTCATACGCTCTTTTCAATTAATCTCTCAGTTGAACTTGTCCGTTCATATCCGAGGAACAAATAAGTGTGAACAGGCACAACATGAAAGTTGGACCTCTCAATTGAACTAGTCCGTTCATATCCAAGGGGATACTCTATAATCAGTAGCAACGTGAAGCGCACAAGAGAGGTATCGGGAAAAAAGTCGAGAGGATAAAAATCGTTTCAACAGGGAAAAATGAGAAATTGAAAAGCGGGCATGTGAAAATATCTAGATGCAGGAGGAATAAATTCCGAAAAGTCTATCATTATCAGGCACATCATGCTGTGGATAGAAAAGATAGAAATAGAGTGCTCACATTATAGAAAAAAATATTTTTCCGAACAGTTGGCATCCAATACTAACCAATACCTCGAAGATACTACAGCTCCTATCCCAGAAGATGATATTGAGTGTATTCCGCTCGGCTAGGATGAGAAAAGGCAACAATAAACCGGCTGAGTAATAGCAAGACCGCATCAGCAGATGGCGCACAAGCCGAAGAGATCGTCTTGGAGGAGGCGACGCGCTGATAAAGTGTATGCAGCAATCAACTAATTAACATCATCTGGCAGGAGATACGCATACCCGATTATTGGAACGTCAATATCATATGACCTGCACCCATGAAAAATTATAAGACTGTGTATTGCAAGGACAGGCACATGTGTCTTCTCCATATTGCTCCCAAGATTTAACCTATAAATGCCTCTAACTATTGCCATGGCAAATCCAGCACTGTCCAAATATTAACCCAAGAAATGTAGATCGGCTCTTACTATATTTTTGCCATCGACATCCTTATGCATTCGAACGTATTTGAAGCCATGTCTAAGTATTGAGCAATCTCGTTCATTGAGCGAATCGATCTTCTCCATCCCGTTCACGAAATGAAACCAGGACATTCATTTTGTTCGCTGGTTCATTTTCGTTCAATATTATATTTCAGTCTATATTGAAATCTAAAGTAAAATTACTTTAATGAACTACATATATTCACTAATTGAATCCAATAAACTATAAGAGCTATATGTATGAACTGGAAATAGTTCCGTTCGTTCATTTCACGAAATCGATCCTTTGAACTAATTCCTTCATGAACGAAGCAACTCTTGATTTTGATGAAAACATATTCGGCTTTGTATTAACAGATGCCAGGCCCTCCATTAAAATGAAAAAAAAAACCTTTCCAAATAGTTTTTGTACCAAAAGAGGTTTCAGAAAAGAAGGAGACTTTCGTGTGATCTTTTCATGATGTAAAGTTTTCACATGGAACGAATCTTTCGTGTAAAAGTTGATGAGAGGAATTTCGAAACTTTTGATCATTGGCTATAATCAAGGACCGATTGACAGATGATTGCTTCTTTATGTACTGTTGAAGTCTTATTGACGGTACGAGTTGGCTTGGAAATCATGCTGTAAATTTTTCACAAGAAACAAATCTTTCGTGTAAGAGGTGATGAGAAGAATTTCGACATTTTCGTTTGAAATATGATTGTTTCTATATGCATTGTTGAAGTCTTATCTGTGTGTGGTTGAGCTGAGAATCTCAAGCAGCATACTGACAAAACATTAAAATGATTGGAGTATAAGACAGGATCAGGAGTGTGATTTTCTAACTCATTATGAGTTGCTTACAAAAGTCGGTAACATTAAGACGGAAAATTATGAATGAAAACTTAAAAAAAAGTTGACAATGTTGTTGCCATCAATAGAACTTTACGACTAATATTTATTGGTCACTAACATACCAAATAACATCGTTAATTATCGAAATTATAAGCATTTTAATTATACCGATCACTACACGCAGCTTGAAATCTTTCATCACTTTAGATTAAAGGAATGTTCTATCAAAAGTCACGAATATGAATTTTGCTGCCAAAAGCCTTTCGATATTTTGAGGTTACCAATAAGCGGATTGATCAACTATCAAGTGATGTCATCCACCATCTTCTATACTTTGGCCAAATTAAAAGGATGGTTAAAAAGAATTCCGGTCAGTTAGAATGAGATCAGCCATCGATAATAACACACGGCTGCTCAATACGAACACCCAGTAAACATTTGGGAGTCACATGAGCCGAATAACCCATTACAAAATAATGTAAACCATTTACATTACATTTACCAACCATATACATTACATTTACCAACCATTTACATTACACATACATTACCAGTAGTCTTAGAATAAGTGGTTATTTCTTTAAGATTTTACAAGGCAAACTAGATACCCCAGCAAAAAGTACTTATTACTAAACCCCTTACAAAACCATTATTTTAACGAGGACATGTCGCGCGATATTTGTGGTTATTTTTTGGACACTAAAATAAGTTGTTAAATAATAGAATCGAGAGTTGTGAGTTCAACGCTCACCGTCGACAAACAAGTAGAACAGTGTGTAGTGTGTTTAGCTACAAATCAGAAGTTTGCATGTTTAATCCCGCAGAGGGCAAAATAAAAATGCGCATTAGTCGACATTTAGTGGCCATAGAGTAAATATTTATTTATGGTAACAAAAAGTACTATATGAACCCCATTTTTAATAATGGAACTTTTTACAGGTCATCTACAACGGGTTTCAGACGGATAGGGGTCTTTGTGACAGGAAATACACTCATACTTCTTTTAACGGTCGCAATGTATGGAGAGTAGGATGTAGTGAAACAGTTTTTGAAGAAACCATTAAACTTCTTATACAATGTATTTTTCTCCATAATTTCTCGCCCAAAATGCATTGTATTGTGAGTCTACGTCGACCATTACCCACCATCGAACAAAACCCAAAAAAAGTGATTTTATTTTAAATAACATGCCCAGCATTTTGATGAATTACTGACGCCAAAATTTCGGTAAATTGTTTGTGATATGCTTATGTTTTTTTTCATCACAGATTTTCACATGTATAGTTTATGTTTGCGGCTAGAGTAAATACCTGTTCACATGCATCTATATATATAAAATTGAAATTTGTTTGTCTGTTTGTTTGTTTGTTTGTTTGTTTGTGCCTTATAGACTCGAAAACCGCTGAACAGATCTTACTGAAATGTTTAGGGTACATTGCTACATGGCCTGGAATGAAAATAGGCTATATCATTTTTTGAAATTTCGCGTTGATCTGGAGATATAGCATCAAAACCGGAGGTACCTCCAAAAAAATTAGATTTTGTATGCACATATCTTTAGAACTGTTACAGATACAATCTCCAAATTTTGTATGCGTGACGGAGTTTGATGTAGAAATAAATTTACCAAATTATATTCAAATCGGTTCAGATTTGGATATAGCTCCCACATACATATATTTTCGGCCGATTTCCTTATTTTATGTACCAAACATGATATTTATGTCCAATTTCGATGAAATTTGGAATGTATGACGGAACTTGGTCTGGAAATAAACGTGCCAATTTATATCAAAATCGGTTCAGATTTGGATATAGCTCCCATACACATATATTTTCGGCCGACTTCCTTATTTTATGCACCAAACACGCTATATATGTCCAATTACGCTGAAATTTTTAATTTCTCACGGAATTTGTTCTAGAAATAAATGTGGCAGATTATATTGAGATTGATTCAGATTTGGATATAGCTCCCATACACATATATTTTCGGCCGATTTCCTTATTTTATGCACCAAACACGCTATATATGTCCAATTTCGCTGAAATTTGGAGAGTCTGACGGAATTTGTTCTAGAAATAAACGTGCTAAATTATATAGAGATCGGTTCAGATTTGAATATAGCTCCCATATATATTTTCGGCCGATTTTCTGTAGTTTATGCACCAAGCACGCTATATATGTCCAATTTCGCTGAAATTTGGAATGTGTTACAGAACTTGGTCTAGAAATAAATGTGCCAAATTATATCGAAATCGGTTCAGATTTGGATATAGCTCCTGTATATATTTTCGGCCGATTTCCTGTATTTTATGAACCAAACTCGCTATTAATGTCCAATTTCTGTGAAATTTGGAATGCGTAACGGGATTTGGTCTAGACATAAATGTGCCAAATCATATCGAAATCGGTTCAGATTTGGATATTGCCCCTATCTATATTTTAGGCCGATTTTCTGTATTTGATGCTTCTGATTTGGATATAGCTCCCATATATATTTTCGGCCGATTTTCCGCATTTGATGCACTAAACACGCTATATACGTCCAATTTCGCTGAAATTTGGAATGTGTAACGGAATTTGGTCTAGGCATAAATGTGCAGAATTATATCGAAAACGGTTCAGATTTGGATATAGCTCCGATATATATTTTCGGCCGATTTTCCACATTTTATGCACCAAACACGCTATATATGTTCAATTTCGCTGAAATTTGGAGGGTCTGACGGAATTTGTTCCAGAAATAAATGTGCTAACTTATATAGAGATCGGTTCAGATTTGAATATAGCTCCCATATATATTTTCGGCTGATTTTCCGTATTTTATGCACAAAATGTGAATATAAGACGGGATTTGGTCTAAAAATATATCGAGAGCGGTTCATATAGGAATATAGCTACCCATATATATTTTCGGTCGATTTAATGTTTTTGTTACGTATGTTCAATTTCAATGAAATTTTGAAGACTTAGCAGTCAGTAAAAGTCATCATTATTTACAGAAGTACTTATAGTTGGGAAGGAATTGACCAAGGCTGTTAAGTATAATATCTTTGAGAGACTTCTTAAGATTTATGTTTTATTATAATATATCTAAATCATTAGGAATACTTATAGGCGGAAAGGCTTTCGAATGAGTTTACCTCCTGAAACATAAAAAAATACCATAGTAGCTCCATAAGAACCCTGAATAGGTATATAACTCCTTCATATCTCCTATATTTATTCGTTAAAATATTAAAAACGTTAATATAGTTATGGTATTCCATTATATTTTATCGTAGTCGGGGCAGCAAAGCGCGCCGGGTTCAGCTAGTACAGTATAATTTACATATGAAACAATATTTTTTGTGACAATATGTGAAGCTACATAAAAGTATGGTTATATATAACAGACAACAGCAAAAACAATAAGAAAAGAAACATGTGGTGATTGCAAATTGAATCATGAGTTCGCTCACAAAAAAAGAAACACTCAAAAAACTGTATACAAATGTTTGGGAACAAAATTTTTTAAATGTGACAGCGTTTTTATATCTGCCTGTGTTTGTGGTTTGAATTCGGAGAAAATTTGTGTGACTGGAAATTTTAATTAACCCCTCAGAGTTAAGCAGAGCAGCTGAGCTCGGATATTGTCCACAAAAAGGTTTTATTTCGTGATGTGTTATATTTTGGGGGTTTATTTTGTGTTTTGTTGCGGTGATTTTTTAAACAAATGAGCCGCAGTGCTCTGTCTGTTATTTTAAAATACCATAGCAAAAAATGATATAATTTTTCTTGTTGTTTTTTTCTTTTTTGTATATGAAGTGTCTTTTTTTACACTAACACACGTCATTGCAAAAAGGTCACGTTATACATACACAAAAGCGTTTTTATTTTGTCAAAGCAAGATGCCGCACAGCAAAGTGGACTTCAATGGACAATGATGATAACAGTTTGCGCGCGGTCATAGTAGATTTGTTGTTTATGATTGTCTTGAAATGTTGTAGCTTTTCGAAACAACTATTTAGATTTTCCTGCCCGCAATCTGCTTGTATAGTTCTCTGTGTGATATATCTCCAAATACCCTCAATATATAGACGCAGAGTTCCACTTCAATTTTGACAAGCAAGGGGATGGTTGTTGGTTTTTGCAGTATCTAGTGCCCGAACATGTTATGAATGACAAGACATTCGGTAGTACAACAATGATAAACTGTGGAAGATGTTATCACTTATTAAGCGTTTTTTTTTTTGCTGGTCTCCAGTTTCTTGTCAATTCTGCTTGTTGTTCTTTGGTAGCTTCGTTTATGCCATGGAATATCACAGCAGCTAGCCAGCCGGGTAGTCTTTTATAGTCTAGTTGTTGTTTTTGTTGTTATTTAGTTAGGCGTTCAGACATGATATGGTTGGTCATTCATTCAGAATTGTTGTAATTTTTTTACATGTCTCCATCAAAATAGAGATCAAAATGTTTCGATAAAAATCACTTTACGCGCATACATGACAATATAAATTGAAGGCGGTATTTTGTGGTCTTTTATATGGCGGCAGCATAAGACAGACAACATTTGCTGCTCCTGTTGTTGTTGCTGTTGATTGCATTATAGTTCTTGTATTGTGTGTGATTTTTGCCGCCAACGCCGTTGCCAGTCAGTAGTAACTCGTAAGGAAAAACCGACCGCCAGTGATTGATATTTAAGATATGCAAAATATGCAAAGATGAAATGAAAAAAGAATGCAAAGATCTAGTCCCTATACTGATATAATTTGCTAAGGACAAATTGAAAACGTGAACATACGTAATGAAGATTTTTGAAAATAATGATGATTACTTAAGCACAAAATCTAGACTTACAGTATGCAAAGTTCATATTCGTACACGCAAAAAAAATAATAAAATCTTTATAATCTCCATATTTTATATGCAAATATGAAATAAGTGATGGGAATTAATACAACGAAGAAAGATTTAAAAATAAAAAAACGAATTTTGAATTTATTCCGTCATTAAAAACAAGGAATAAGAAGATGATATTTATAAATAAATATTATGTGAAAAAATGTTCTCTAGTCCTCATGTTTAAGAACCATTTTTAGAAAAATTTGTAAATGAAGACGAGCAAGCATCTGCCCAAAAGAGAAAGTGTCAAGATGGTGTTTTTCAAAAACCCCAAAAATGATGTAGACATTGATTTATTACAGCATGAATTTATCAATGGAAACGAAGAGAAAATATATAAAACACTTAAAATGAAGATTCTTAAAATAAATATACATATGTACTGTGGTCTTACATATGTACGTATATACATCCAAACAGCATTTGAGTGAACACCATGTGTTTAACAATAGATTTAGAAAATACACATAAATTCATGTTTTTTCTCTATAAGTTTGAGGAATATTCTATTATAAGAAAACGACTTCTTGGAATATGGGCTATAAATTTTGATTTTATTTATATCCAGAAATATATTGTCAATTGATAGATTTTGTGGCTAAATTCAAAATGTTATTTATACAAAAATTCTGCACATTGAATACAATGAATTTTAAACAAATTAAGCCTAAAAATAACAAATTCGGCTTAAATGTATGAACAAATAACTCAGGACTACATTAAATTCAATTTAAAAAAACCATGTATGTACCTGTAGACTTCAAGAAATAGGACCCGGAATATTTCCGCGAAATAATTAGTCCCTTGATAAGCAACATATGGGATACTTAAGGGGTTGACACCAATTGCAAATATAAACAAGTAATAATGTGTTTAAGCTCGGCCGAGACAAACATTAATACCCTCCACCACTAGTTATATTGAAGTAAATGGAAAGTACTACGCTCTTCAGTCACATCAATGCTCATTCCTAGGAGAAGTGGAATATGTAGAATATCACTTCCTTTTAAACAAGATTTAATTTGAATGGGATATCGATGTTTTCTTCCCATTCAAAATCCGAAATACCATGTTACGGTCATTCTATTTGGACGATGTGCTTACAATAGGGCGACCCCAATTTTGTTTTAATGTCTTGCCCCCTAATATTTTCCACTCAATCCAAAATTCTCTAAAGGCCGCATTTATGGTTCAATCAATGAAAAATCTTTACCAGTTCATTGTTGTGGCTAAAAAACCAATAATTTGTGAAAATCAGATCGGGTTTAGTTATAGCTCCAATACGCATATCTGGCCGATTTTGGGCCCTATATAAATATACAAAAATCCGATACGATTTTCCCAATTTCTTTAGGATTCGTTTTTAGCCACAACAATGAACTGATAGAGATTTGGACAATAAATGCAGCCTTAGAGCATTCTCGTGAATATTCGCGTTTGGTTTCATACTTATTACTATAGTAATAAAAATCGCTCGGATGGCACGGGTCTTTTTTAACCTTTAAAAATTTCATGTAGCCTGGCCTGAGAATCGAACCCGTGCATTCAGCGTGCAAGGCGGGTATGCATACCGTTCCACCACGGATGCCCCCAAGTCACAGCCGCTTAACTAGAAAAAAACCTTAAAGAACGTCACATCGGACGGTATCATTTACCTTCCAATCTGAGAACCCGCCTTACGAAATTACAGCAGCATCGGTCGGGAGGAACCGTTATATGTGGATCTACTACCTACTTTTTTTGATAAGTTATTTAACCACTAGAAACCTATAGATTTCAAATTAGAGCTATTTTGATACGAAAATGATTCGTGAGGTACCGTGATATGGGGGTAATATCAAAATGTGGACATATGAAGCCAGTTTTTCGTAGATAAAGTTCTGACCCCCTTGGAACCGTAAATGACGAATTATTGCTATTTGTTGTTATATGAAAAATAAACTAAAATCCTAAAAACCAAAATATCAAAAAAAATCCTAAAAAATCATTAAAAAATTCGAAAATCGAGGTACACCTGAGAGCTATATCGAATAGTTGCATCTATACCCACAATTCTCTGTAGCAATGTTGTATTCCCATATCGAAGACCAAATAGCTAAACTTTAGTCAATTCTGTTAGATATTGACGCTGAAACACTAAAAATACCGAAATTCCAGAGGTACTCCTGAATGGAGGCTACATAACTCCATTTTTAAGGTTTCAAGCTGGATCTGTACTGACAAATTTCAGGTGGAAAGTTTCTTACCCCCAAAAGAAGACTAAATACTAAATTTCGGCCATTTCAGTTTGATATGGTGACCACAACCTAAAAAATACCGAAAATCGGAAGGTACCGTTCTATGGGGGCTATATGAAAACGTGGACCTACTCCGATAATTCACTTTTGGAATATTTGATACCCCAGCCGAAGACTAAGTACCAAATTTCAGCCATTTCGTTGGGATATTGAGGCCGCAACCTACAAGATACCAAAAATCGGGAGGTACCGTTCTATGGGGACTATATGAAAACATAGACCTATGCTGATGGCTCTCTTCTCGAATATTTTATACCGAATATTAAATACCAAATTTCAACAATTTCGGTTTGATAATGAAGCTGAAACCATCAAAATACCGAAAATCGGGAGGGACCGTTCTAGGGGGGTTATATGAAGACATGGACCTATACCGACAAATTTCAGGTGGAAAGATTTATACCCCCCTTCGATAACCAAATGCTAAATTTAAGCCATTTCGACGGGATATTGAGCCACAACCATAAAAATACCGAAAATCGGAAGATACCGTGTTATGGGCGCTATATGAAAACGTAGATCTATACTGGTAACTCTATTCTGGAATATATAAGACTAAATGCCAAATTTCATCCATTTCGGTGTGATAATGACGCTGAAACCTTCAAAATACCGAAAATCGGGAGGGACCGTTCTATGAGGGTTATATGAAGGCGTTGACATATTCCGACAAAGTTCTGGTGGAAGTTTTTATACTCTCAGCGAAGACTAAGTACCAAATTTAAGCCACTTCGGTCGGATATTGAGGCTACAACCATAAAAATACCAAAAATCTGGAAGCAGAGTGTCATGGGGGCTATATGAAAACATGGACCTATACCCAAAATTTTCAGTTGGAAAATGGTATGGTATAAGCCACTTCGGTCGGATATTGAGGCTACAACCATAAAAATACCAAAAATCGGGAAGCAGCGTGTCATGGGGGCTATATGAAAACATGGACCTATACCCAAAATTTTCAGTTGGAAAATGGTATACCCATAACGAAGACTAAATGTAAAATTTCAGCTATTTCGGTGGGATTCGAGGCACAACCTTCGAAATACCGAACATCGGGAGGTACCATATTAGGGGGGCTAGATGAAGAGATGGACTTTATACCGAAAAATTTCAGGTAGAAAATTATGTAGCCCTACGAAGACTAAGTGCCAAATTTCAACCATATCGGTGGGACATTGAGGCCACAACCTTCGAAATACAAAAAATCGGGAAGTAGTGTTCAAGGGGGACTATATAAAAACGTGGAGCTATACTGATTATTATGTTTTGGAATATTCTATACCCCAATAGAAGACTAAATACCAAATTTTATGGATTTCGTTTTGTTAGCAGTGATTTCAAAATACAGAAAATCGGAAGGTATAGTCCTATGTTGTCTATATGAAGAAAAATTTCAGGTGGAAAATGTCATACCCCCAACGAAGACTAAATGCCAAATTTTAGTCATTTCGGTGGGATATTGACGTTATATCCCATCTTCGAAATAGCGAAAATCGGGAGGTACCGTTCTTTGGTGCTAAATCAAAACGTTGCCCGACAGTGCCCATTTTCAGTTCGAAACATCCTAGGAGTAATAGAAACTTCTGTTCTAAATTAGAAAGCTCTATCTTAAATAATGAAAGTTGTATCTTGATTTCAGCAGAAGGGCGGTCAGGCGGACTTGGTTATATCGACTTAGAATTTTATGTACACCAAATAGGGCCTTCGACGAATATTTCGATGTGTTACAAACGAAATGACAAAGTTAATTATACGTTCCATATTATGTTGGCGGGTATAATTATTTATTTTGGAGACTTTCAAAATTTTGTGACCTTTTTCCAGAAGTATGAACTTTCCGAATAGATATACCGCTTTTGGAGTCTTTATGCTGACAATTGAAGGCGTTCCAAATAAATCTGGACCTTTGCTAGAGATATTTTCTGTCCATACAGAACTCGGTATGCCAAATTACAGTTAATTCGTTTGGGAAAAGGCGACTAAAATCGTTTAATAAATAAAACCGCACGATACTTTATATTGCAAGTTAAACTAAAACATGGACTAATGGCAACATTGCTACTCATACAGGAATCTTATTTCAAATTTGATGTAAATGTTGAACAAATTTACAATGTGCAAAAGTTTGACGAAAGCCGGTACTCCCTTCGAGAGTTACCTTCCGCACTAGCCTTTTTAGTTGGTGAACGATGATTTCCTTTCAGCTTCATAGTAAAAAAGTATACCAACTTTTGTTATTCGGGCCGCGAGGTTTACCCGCTGTAAACATTTCAAAACAATCCAAGAGGTGGATTTCAACTGAATTTTAAGAAAAAATTTGCTCAGAATTGTCCATATTCAAACCTCAATGTTTGGACCGAATCGATTGTAACCAACAATTGTGAACTCGAAAGAGTGGACCGATATTCGAACTTATTCTGTTCGGTTGATACCCTCGAAAGTATATATTTTTAAACATTTTAAACAATTTGAAAGTAGCTCAAGGCGTGACCTTTTAGATGAAAACAAATCTTTTAAAGAATTTGGTAGATTTCTTGTAGTTCTCTATAAGTGGCTATAAACCCTTAAATAGTTTAAGTCGCTATGATAATATTGAAAATTTAATTTATTTATTTTTTATTTTCTTTGTACATCAACCACCATAGTTTCGGCTATTCATAACTAATCTCCATTTAAACAACAATCCATAATATTAGGTAAAACATAGACTCCAACAAAATATAAATCCATTGCAAACACTTTGAGTTATGCAGATAACTTAAAGGATATTGCCGGCCTTTAGTTCCAACATGCTGCCTATCTGTCTTTCTGCCTTTTCTGCCATGCAGCCTGCCTTCCTGCCTGCCTGCAGTTAAGCAAATACACAAAGCTCAATGGCTTCTTTTAGTGTCTCCCAATAGCAAATATTTTTGTAACAGGGGTGAATTTCGAATGACCTTGGCATCCAACATGTGTATGACAAAAACATAATTTAAATACAGTAAAGCAACAGCAGCAGTAGTTTCACTACCACACAACGACAAATAGCCAAGAATAACTTAAACAAACAAACATACGTACATACATACTTCATTACTCTAAAGGATATAAAGCTTGAAAAGTGTATAGACGTTGAACAAATAAGCAAATCAGGGGAGAGACAAGAAGGAGCCATACTTTTGGGCACATCGTTTATTTTAGTATTAAAATTCATTTTATCAAATACAGACATTTTTGCAAGTCAAACGAACGAACGTTGTGTGGAAGGTAGTTAACACCCATACTCAAAACTCTCTGCTATGACCAATTTAAAACCCTCAACAAATGTGTGGTGTACAAAGATATGACAGTAAAACACAACAAGCCTTGACTCAATCAAGAGTCCTGTGTGGCAAAGGAAGTTTATTAGAGAGAGTGAAAAAACGAACTAAGTTCTGCCTGTTACGAACGACATCATTACTATGGGGAGATCTAAAGGCTGAAGAAGAGGTTTGGGGCTCAAAAAAGAGGGGGTTAATTTTGGTTGCTTGTATGCGTGTATTTTGCTAATTTACTAGACAGGCATACGCCTTTAAACCTCAAAGCTCATTTATTATAAAACAACCAAATCATTTCAGCCCAGCCAACAACATATTGTGACACATACAGCAGAGTAGGCTTACTCATACTACCTACCGGACCATAGAGGCAAAGGGACAAAATAACAGACAAAATTTTACTTTTACCCCAACTGCTGATTAAAGAGGTTTGAATTTAGCCACATGTTCCCCTGCCCTAAATAATTTCGCCTGCAACATTTTAAAATAGCAGAAAATGTGTGGTATACTTTTAGGCAATGTTAACCCTTTTATTTATGTAGTTAGCTTTAAGCAAACGAAAATAAGTGGGTAAATGAATGTTGTTTGACTGTGATATATGTTTTAAGGATGAGTGGTGTTAAAGGCAAAAACGTGTTAATGTATATGTGTACTCATGCTATTTATTTGTTGAAAACTTGTTAGGAAACAAAACAAGCTCTTCTCCTTCTCCTCCACTCTTCGCTGAGATTTCCATGTGTGTGTGTTTGTTTGCGGCATACGTTTGTTATATGAGTTTTTAATTACAAAATTAGTTTTTCCGTTTTAACAAACTCATTTTCAACAGCCACGCCACTTGTTTGTCACGCCGCTGCCGTTGCTGCTGTTGTTGTTTGGCTCTCTAATGAATTACTTTGGCTTAAATAAGGATTTCAAATTTACAAAAATATGAACGTGTGTTTGGGTTGTTTTTTATATCTTAGCTTTTTGGTAGGCGTATTAACGGCTACACTCTTTTTTGTTTTTATTTTTTTCGTTAACTTTAATCAATTTCTGGCCGATGCGTTTGATGATGGTGAAACACGTTTTACGTTTGTGGGTGTGGGGACGGGCGCCTATTTATTAGGCGCCAATATTTTCAATGACTTTTTTCTTTACATTGGTTTTTGCTAAACACACCTTTTTATTAAGCAAAGTAGCATTATGTTGTGAATTATCCGAATGTCTATTTCAAATAATAATTATAGTAACAGCTAATTAGAAGTTTGTTAGTGTTGGGGTAATAATTATGATTTTTACGAGAAGATCTAATGAAAATTACCTATATAGAGGAAGTTGCTGATTACATCTTCATAATTTTTTGATTGTCGTGGATTACCTGAAAAGGAAGAGGGAAAGAAATAATATTAATATAAATTTCAAAAATACATATATGTATTTGAATATAACTATTTTTAAAATAAATAATAATATAGCTCGTTTTCCCGAATACAATAATTTGTAAACAATTTTATAATTTTTAAAGGAACAAGGGAAGAAGTAAGAAAGTATCAGTCAGCTGTGCTGATGGAGATATACCCTCAGCCACTGACCAAAAATAACAACAACAAAAGCAAATCAAACACAATGATTATGGCGCATATAAAATATATTGATTTTGTATCACGAGTTGGCTTTAAAGTCTGCAGGTACCGTAATGTGGGGCAATACCAAATCATTGACATATACCAAACATGTTTAGTAACCAAACTTCTTCATAAAAGACTAGAAATATTGGAAGGAATTTTTGACCAATTTTAGAGTTATCTTCCACAATAGCCATTTTTGTATGTACCGGCAGGGTTTTGTAGCGTTTGTGCCATTATCTCAGAAAGTATTGACTTACTCCGGAAAATAATTTTACCGTTGTAAAAGAGGCCACTACAACAACCTACTGAAAAAGAATCAAAACGAAGCGAGAGGAGCTCTTAAACTTCACTTTTTCCGAATTTTGTGTGGGAGATACCCGAAGGAGTCGACCATATTCCAACCTGTTTCATGACTTCATGAAATAATAGGATGCAATGGTGCAGACTTTACCAATCAGAAACCCCCTGCGAGAATTATCTTGCGGATTTGCTATTTTTATTGGAGCTGTCAGGGTTTCTTGGAGCTTTTAGGCCAATATCTCAGGAAGCATGGACTTGCGCAAGAAAAAGATTGTACCGTCGCCAAGGTATGCGGAAGGACAACTTACTGAAAAAAAATTTAAAACGATCCGAGAGGAGCTCTTAAACTTCACTTTATCCGAATTTTGTGTGGTAGGTACCCAAAGGAGTGGACCGATATGGTCGATATTCGAACCCGATCAATATCTGGATGGAATAATACGATATGCAAAGTTTGGACCAAATCGATTGCTCCCTACGAGAGTTATCGTTCACGCCATTTTACAGATAAATTTTGAACTGTAGTGGGGGAGGTACCCGAAGGAGTGGACCGATATGGCCCATAGAGCTTAGACTATGTTTGGACAAGATATTAGATACCCAAAATTTGGTTCGAATCGGTTGATCCATTCGAGAGTTATGGTGCTCACCAGCCAGCCAGACAGACAGACGGACATTCCTAACCGACTCCAAATTGTCTGAAACAAATTTCGTCCTTACATAAACCGTCTAAAACCGTTAATTCGGTGAGACACATTTTTGGACGTATCGATGTGTATGTATATACCCTTTCTAGCCTTAAGGCAGAGGGTATAAAAAGAATCAGTCGAATTCGCGGACCGGTACATAACCTCAGCTTATGAGAGTAAAAAACAAAAACAAATTTTATAACAATTTCGTAGATGACAAAACAAGTTTTGGAAGTTTCCGACGCAAAATGGTTCAGAATAATTTAACCTGGTCGAAACCTGGTATCATAAACAGTGGGCCTTATTCCATCGATACACTCAATCAACACAGTCAACACAAAGACATCCAAGACTTCAGAAACTTTAGAGCGAGAGTTGTATGAAGGAGTGGTCCTAAATATTTGAATATTGCAGGGGGCCTATCCCAAGAAGTATTGGCTTCCGCTAGCAACAACAAAAATACAATGTTTTAGTTCTGATTACAACGACTACCAGCTATTAAAATTTCAACACGATCAGAGAAGTGGATTAGCTTGGAACCTGATCTAAACCAGCAAACCATTTCGGAAACAAAATTGTTCAAATTTCTATACGATTTTTGGTTGTGAAATTCGTTCAGATTTCGTTTAGAAAGCGAATGTCGGAAGTAAATTTCCCTTCGAATATACCAATGTTTTTCTGCCGATTTCGGTAGGAATTCGGAACGAAATGTCGGAAACAAATTTCCCTTTACACAACAACCACAACCGCCATTATAAGGACTTTCTTCCGATTTCATTACGAGATCGGATTGACATCGATCCAATGTTGCTCCGACATTTCGTTGCGAAATTATGTCAACCACTTCACACACATTCATTAGAATATCTCTACGATTACGGATACGACATCGGACGTGGCGTCTGTATTTCGTATAGATTTCGTTACGATGTCGGTACGATTGGTTTGATTGGGAAAATAGGAATCATTATTTTCGATAGTTAGGTGCCAATCAGCTATTTTGGTTTGTTCACATTGGGGTTTTAAGAGTATTTTTAGAGTTTTCGGGCCTTAACCTTTCGGACCCAACTTTTCTTAGGAAGGTACCAGAAGTAGTTGTCCGATATAGTCTGTATTTGAATTTTATTTAAGTTTAAGAGAAATACTACGATGTATTTAAAGCTTTAGTCAAAGCTATTCTCAACTTTCGATAGTTATCGTGCCCACCGTCAATTTTTATTGGTAACCGTAGGATATTTTAAAGCTTTTGAACAATTACGTCAGGGATCATAAACCTACCCATCGATTAAAATTAAGAAGCAATCTCGAACAGTCCTTAGACTTAACTTAAGCAGAAAATTTGAATTTTTGTGAAGGAGGTACCCGAAAGTTTTGCCCGATATAAACCTTTTTATATGTTGGTGTATGTTTGTGCGAAGTTTCGGCCCAATCGGATTTTAAATTTCGTAAGTGGTAGTGCTTACCAGCTGTTGTTGTAGCAATGCAAAATATGTTCGATCGTGTATTATTTCGGTTATTAGGTTCTGGTTCCTCTGTATCCAGACTCAAAAATTCTCAATCCACTCCGGGTATGTGTTGGGTATCGCGGCCTCAATTCGGGACCAATACGGATTGAGGCGGCTGCATCATCCGGATTCGATTTTGGTCTAAAACTAAAAATGCGATTTTTCGGTTTAGCGATTATTTCAGTTGTTCTAAAACTCGACTTTTTCATAACCCCAGCAAATCGATTATAATCTATTATTCGTCGATTTTCGAGTTTTCTTTTGAAACTGTAAAATCACCAATACTGTAAAACCGCCAAGTCAACAATCTATGGGCAAACTCGAACATCGATCACAAGATAATCGATTATGCGACTTTCCCTCCAGAAAAAAAATCAACTAAGATTTTTAGACTTTTGGCTGCAAAAAGTCGATTAATCGAAAGTCGAGTTACCTATCCCTAAAACGGATCTTAACTGGACTAAAGCCACTCGTGTTTGACTTGGCAGATGGCGTTCTTCTGCTGCGTTCACTGTCCTAGTTCAAAAACGTATGATTAACGCCATAAAAACTAACGTGTGATATTACGTATACGCAGTTCGTTCATACAAACGTCCGTTGTCCATTGAACTAGATAGTAAACTAGGTCATTCAATACAGTTCAAGTTGCACAACTCTACTCATCAGCACGTCTAGTTGCTGTCTGCAGGGGTTTTTTGAGCTTTTAGGTTATTATCATTATCTCTCAAAGTATGGACTTGTGCCGCAGTAATAGGGGCCACTAAGACAAACTGTTGCAAAACATATCAAAGCAATTCTAAAATTGCATTTTCTTAACACTGTTTGAAGTTTTATGTGTTAGGTACGCGGAGGAGTGTGTTGATATTGTCCATATTCGGATCTGATATATTTCTTGAAGAAATACTGGGACGTGCAAAGCTTGTGGAGGAGGTACGACATGAAAAATATTACGAGGAACAAAGATTGGACGATGTGTAAAGTTTCGTCCCAATCGGAATGTAAATTTCGTATGTTACAGAGCCATCATCTCTCAAAGTATGAACTTGTGCCATCGTAATAGATGCCATCAGGACAAATTGTTGCAAAAAATGCCAAAGAGATCCACAAACTGTAATTTTGCGCACCTTTCTGAAGTTTTGTGTGTTAGGTACCCAGAGGAGTTAGCCGTTATAGTCCATATTCGGACCTGATCTCTCTCTTGAAGAAATATTACAATGTGTAAAGTTTGAAACAAATCGTTTAAACTCTTCGAGAGTTATTGTGTGCATAATTTTTTAATATTTGTGAGGAAGTACCCGAAGAAGTGTTCCGATATGGGTCATCTTCGAACTTGAGTTTTGATCAAATATTACGATTACAAAAGATTGGACACAATCGGTTGATCCGTCCGAGAGTTATCATGCTCCCAGGCTGACGGACGGGCAGGGCAAAATCGATTTCAAATTGTCTGAAACGTAATCCGTCCAAACAGAATCATTCTTACTTTTTATAGCAGAGTCCGAAAGGCACCGCTTGTGGAGAAGTTTAGATGGCTGGAATACTCAGGAGGGATATTTTGGACAACATTGAAAATGTGATGTTGCCCGGCCTGAGAATAGTACAAACTTGTTTATTTCAAATATATTTTTCGTAGTCCAAAACACAAACTTATGTTATATTAACTCTATAGTCGGGACGTTATAGTTTTATATGGAGCAAAACCTCTACCCAGACTTCTTTGGGATGTTGGCTACACAAATATTGGAATGAAGCATGTGAAGTGACACTTCAATGGCCAATTTGTGCAAAAATTTAGAAAATATCCCCTTGCCTAATTTAAAGTGTAGCATAACTCAGCATACCTCTGCATTTAGCACACGAATTCATTAACGTGTTTCTTTCAAAATTCAACTTATTTGGTCGCCAATAAGGAACGCTTGGCATAAATTAATATTTAATTAGTCAACATCACCATAAAACCCTACAGATAACGTAAAAGGTAGGCTACAAGGTAGGAGAAAGAAACAATTCCCTGTTTGTTAAACAAAAAACTCACAAACTCCTCACATATTGTTCAAATTAAATTAACACTAAATGAAATTATGCCAAACTTCAAATCCAGAAGCCAGAAGAAGTTTTACGAAAATAAACGCCTCGATTTACTGGTTTGAAATGCGACGGTGTTGGCTGGCTGGCTGGTTGATTGTTTGTTTGCCAACCAGGCTGGCAAACTTCTTTCTTATTCCTCAACATTAATCAGACACGTAACTTGAACACAAAAGATTCCATAAATAGTTGGCTTTAAAGCTTTTTGGTGCGTGAACATGACTGACTTGGTAAATAAGTGACTTCAGTGAGTGACTGAGTGACTGTTTGAATGTTGTATGTTGGCATGAAAACATGTGTACACTGAATTGCTGCTGCAGGTTTTTCCAAACAAGGCACAGGCAGGCATCCCATACCCACCAAAAGTTAACAACAAATATGTAATATCCAGATCCATAGATGGATGAAGAAAAACTTGTGCACAGTAAGAAGAATAACTGATTGGAGGGCGTCAGGAACGCAATAACATTATCTCAAGCTCACAATCATTATCCTCATCATACATATTACCAGCATGTGTGATTAAGTGTTTAAATTTTTAATTATAGTGCATTTTCACATGATATATGAAAATGAATTCTTGTTTTGTAATTCCAAATAATAACGACGACAAATGAGTAAGGAAGTTATGCGGAATTTAAAATTTAAACTGCGTGGCGCTTTATGCAATCAGATAAATATTTCAATTATTTGCAGTTTTAAGCACTTTATTTTGTGATAACGATCTGTTATTATCTTATTGCTCTGTGGTTTCAATTAGTTTCATGTGTTCCATTAGAATTGCAAAACATCTTTGCTGTTAACGATCATAGAATCTTTAATGGAGGAACATAAAATCGCCTAGTATGTTATGTTTTTCATGTTGCAATATCAAAATTCATGAAAATTCAATGTAACCATACAAAGTCTTATGTATTAAAACGTCAAGCGGAAAATATTTAATTTTCAGACTGATAGTTTTTTAAATTCAGGATAGAGAGTTTTTTATATTAAATAGAGAACTCTTTCTTTGGTGGCTCTTGTACAAATGTAGATAGAATATTTAGCCTATATATTATATATTAAAAAAGATCATTAAATTCTTGGCATTAAATTTTAACGTGAAATTTATTTTTGCAAAGCCCCCAATTTTGTTTATTTTGCGTATTAAAATCCAGTCAATAGGAAAAGCAAACATATAATAGCCCACACGAAAGTCGAATATAACAAAATTTATTATAGGGTTCAAAACTTTCCTAAACATAATCTTTAGTTGCGGTATTATTATGAATTTAAGTTTGCTGTTAATTCCAATAAATTCCTGTATTATAATTTTTAATATCTACAATTCATGGTACTAGAATTGCATTTAATTAAATGTTCGTTCATGTTGTTATATCCTGAATTAAATGTCACAAATGTTGGTGTTACAATGATGCATGTCTGCCTCATGTCTACTGGTACTTAGTACATGAAATATCTCAACCCTTTAATTTGAAACAAACTTTTATCACGTTTGTTATTCATTTGCAAATCGTTAATATTGCATGTAATTTGAATGTGTAGATGAGTTAAAATGAAATTTACATTTTGAATACACTCAGAAAAAAATCGAATACAACACAAATCAATATCGAATGGAAACACTAGGAAATTTAGACAACTGTAAAAATATTGTTCGCAAAAAAGCTTATTAAACCATACTAAAAGGGCTACAACTGGCGGCATTGTGTACATTAGGGTTACGACTTTTTGACATTTTTTTCTGAAATTTGATTTCCTGCAGTGAGAATGAATGAATTTTGTCCTATTATGGCTAATATAACATTCATTCCATTTTATTATAAAAAGGTTCCGCACAAAACACTTTGAAAATTGTTTTATTGAAAAAATTCTATGAAAATATTATTTCCTGTTGCACGAATGAATGGCCTTTTGTCTATTAATGACTAAAATAACTTTTATTCCATTTAAATTTTAAAAAAGGTCCCCCACAAACCGCTTTTATTTTTTACGACATATGATATAAAGTTATATATAATATTAAATGATATATATGTTATAAAACGATGATAAAATTGCTGAGAAACAAACGGTTATGTTATCTTGGTTATGTCGCGTGCCCCCATGCATTGTTTTCAGTGAAATATCTGCTTATAGTGACTTCAAAAAAATTTTCAAAAAATTCCGAAAAATAAAAACTTTGATAGCTTTTTGTGCGGAAGCATTTTTGTATCGAACCACTTTATAATTAAGATTTTATGCAATCTTAGGTAAAAACTCATCAAGTGAGCTAACATGACCAGCGCATTCACCTAAAAAACGCACAGTGTGTCCAAAATGGGCTCTTTGTGTCAAAAATCTATATTTTCTAAACAGATGGAGATGGAAATATGAACATTGCAGGATATGTTTATATAATGGAGATCTTTTTTTGCAAAGTTACAAAAAAATCATATATTTTTATATACTTTCACCAGATCCAAAAACAAGATATCAAATTGATCACGTTGATCACGTTGTGATAGATGGAAGAGATTCATCGAGCGTGTTGGATGTACTATCGTTCCGAGCAGCACACATCGACTCTGATCACTACCTTGCTGCAGCAATTTACGTACCCGATTAAAGGTAGCGACTAAAGTGTGAACAGTACGAACAGATAACCACAGCTAATTCCACTCAACTGGTCCAATTGTTTCATGAAAGCACTTCTCGTTACGATACATCAGCACAGTGGTAAGTTATTGGCACTCCATGCAAAACACCCGCAAAATCCATACTTGGATACCAGAGGCGTCCACCAAGAAACCCATGGTATGACCAGGATTATCGTGTTGCTACCGAACAGAAGAATGCGACATATGTACATATATGACTACTCTACAATAAGTAGAAATGATTATCAGGAGAGCGGAGAAACGTCTTTTCCGCAGAAAGAAGTGACAAATCGAAAAGCGGAAGTGTGACAAATCGATATGTACAGGGTCCAAAATGAAGTCCGAAAATTCTACCAAGGATAGCTTCAGTAAAGGCACTCCCTCCTGTTGAGACGAGCAAGGCCATATGGTAGCAGAGAGAGTGCTCAGGTTATATAAACTCTTTTCAAACTAACGAAGCCGACGAAGAGAGATCCAATACTAAAAGATGGTATTGATTGTATAACGGGCGGCCAGGATGAGATAAAGACCCGAGAGATGCTGGTCGACAATCACCATCTTTTTGTCGAATATAACACAGACTTCGGCAGCTCTATATATTTTAAGGTTTTCCAATCCATGATTGATTTGTTTTTCCTGTTAAGTTCATTTGGCTTTGTAGGAAACACTCCGAATATTTATGTACCAAAAGTGGTTTCTGACAAGGAGACAGCCTTTGGTATGATCTTTTCAACTTCCTGCTGGAAAAGGTTATACGAAATGCAAAATGAGGTAGTTAAAGACTTCGTCTTTAACAATAAGAAAATCAAAATAATTTTTAAGTTACAAATTTATATTTTACGATATTACCGATGAACATGTAATTGAGGGACTGAAAAGAACCAAATTAATTGTTGTTTTCAAATTTGTGTTTTGTACTGAAAACAAAAAACGGGGAAAATAATATTTCAGAAAGTGAAGTTTGGGTGTTTTTCATTCGTTTCTATTTTCTTATCCACATAGAAAAACAGAAATCGGTTCCAACTAAACTCAATAAAAAGTTTCTTTAGGTTCATTTTAGAGAAAAAAGAAAACGTATCTCCCAGAAAACTCATCAAGCTTAGACATTTCACACAATCAAATCAACAAACCTTTCTTAGAGAAATGCGCCATAAATTATCCCTCAGGATTCGCTCCAAATTTTGTCAGGAGAATTCTAATAAGGGACACAAACATCAACGTTTATACATTTTTTCAATTTTTCTCCTCAAATCAGAAGTCGACTCATAGATTTTTGATTTTGCGTGAAATAAATTAAACATCAGAAATCGCTCTAAAATTTGTCGAAAGAAGTCAATTTAATTTTTTCTATTATAAGAAAAACTTAATTTTGGACTTGTTTGCCTGTGTTTTTGAAGCGTCCCAAACGCCTTTTAACTAACATTTTTTTCTACATGTATTGACAAAATACTTGTTAGCAACATAATATATTTACTCACAAAAATTTGTCAAATATGTGTAAATAAATTTCTTGTCTATGTCCGTCCACGGCAAGGCAATGTCTTTCCCCCTACCTCCATCTTTCTCAACATTCTGGTATAGATTACATATTTACATACATATGTATGTATGGTTGCAAAACCCAGAGATGAACAACAAAACCAAAATACACCACTCTTTAAAAAATTCAGCGCTTGAAATAATTCATAATGTCAACGAATGATGACGACGATGATGGCGACTTTCATACTACCAAAGAAAACAACAACAAAAGTTATATACCTACAGTGGAATTAAAACCAAACCAAACTACAAATGAAAAAAAAGCAAAAAACCCCTACAAGTTGTGAAGTTTGCCTGGCATGAAAGGATTTTTAGCGAAAAGAGCGCGTATTTCAACATTTTTTTGGTTATGCAAATGTAATTACAAATTTCCAAGCCATCACCAATTTTCAGAGCATACCACTACAACTCCTCACACATTGTATGTAGCAGCAGCCTAGCTATTGTCGTTGATACCATTGCCATGGCCGTTGACTTTTTCGAATTTGTCCACACTGCACTGCTGCACAATTGTGGATGAAAATGATAATGATGACGATGACGACGATGGTGAGGACAATGATAATCATGACGGTCCTAAAAACATACAATCACAGATATGCCACATTCATATACTACTAACTTTCTCATATATGCTACAAAATTTTTGTTAGTAAATGTAATGGTATGTGTGTGTATGTGAAAGGGTGTATGTAACCTTTGGCTGGCTACAGGACGTTGCTTTGGCTTTAATATTCCAAGGGGTTTTCTGTTGTTGGATTCCATACTCTTGGCACAATGTTACAAAATTGTATATGTAAATTTATGCAAAAGTAATTAATCATAGTCACACATACATTGTTACATACATATATATGTGAAATGACAAACAAACAGCCAGACACACACACACATACATACATATATACATGCCTATACGGGATATAGTATGTTCTGATGGCCAAGTAACAACACATGGCTTCACAAGAAGTAATTTTCTTTCATACATTAAGGTGGATTGAAAATTGAGAAAATAATTTTATCTAAAATAAAGATTCCTTGGGCATCCATTCCCTTTTTTAACTAACTTAAATTACGATATGCCAATTGAAAAATTTAAAAAAAAATTGCAACATTAAAAAATATAATACTTTGGTCCCATCAAGATTATCGTTTCTCTCTTTTTTTCATTTCATATAAAAAAATGTTGTTATTTTATGAAAGCAACAGAAAAAATTCCCAAAATTGCCCCATGGCTCGATGGTTCACTTCCAGCCACATCAAGTATGTAAACTGGTCACAACACCACATGAACAAAAAATTGTCTATGTGAATGAATTCGCCAGTGTGTGTGTGCAAGCAAGTGGTAAAGTGTCATTTCTAACTACTGGGATTTCATTAAAGGCTCATTGGGCTGGTTTACACAACGGCTGACATCTGCTAGACAAATGTGGTTGGTCAGGTTGTTAAGTTGTGGGATTGGATAATATTTTATTAAGGTGGCAATGAATTTAGACATTTGTGAAAAATTGGTTTAGGTATTTGAATTTTTATATGTTGTCAATGAGTTTCAATGATAGATTGCATTTCGAACATAAACGAAGATAAGTAAATTCTGAGCTGGGTACAAAAAACATGTGAAAAGGCGTTTAGTTCGACCGGTACGAACTTATGTTAGTCATGAAATATTCTGAACTAAAATAAAATAAATAACTTTCATTCTCTTACGAAAGTGGCAATGTACAGAATTTGGAGTCCAAATTACCAATTACATCAAATTTTGCATAAAAATGTAGGTAACAATTTTAAAACCAATATCGGTTGGTATCGCCATATGGGGCCATACCAAACGTGAACCTGTGTCCGCACTTTCTGGTGGAGACGTTTTTTAACCACTTCGAAATGCAAAATACATTCAATTTGAACAAAAAAAGTCGGGCTATTCCAAAACGCCAACTTACATATACATACATACCAATATGTAGGGGTAGACGTTTTTTGACCACTACGAATTCTAAATACCAACTCACATCCTACTTGGGCTGAAAAGGTCGATAAAATTTCAATATACGTGAAATCGGATGGTACCGTTGTATGGGTCTATTTAAAAACGTCGACTTACATATGGCAATATTTTTGGTGGAGAAGTTTTTAAACCACTGGGAATTATAAATGCCAAATTGCATCCTACTTGGGCTGTAAACTTCCATAAAAACGTCAAAATACCTGAAATCGGGTGGTACCGTTATAAGGACGTTATTCCAAATCGTGGATATATGTCAACAATTTTTGGTGAAGATATTTTTGAGCACAAGGAATCTTAATGCCAAATTATATCCAATTTGTGCGGAAAGCGTCGATAAAAACTTAAAAATACCTACAATCGAGAGATACCGGCATTAGGGTTATGATTTTTTGAAATTTTTTTTCTCAAAAATGATTTCCTGTAGTGAGAATGAATGAACTTTTGCCTATTAATGCCTAAACTACAGTTAAATCCGTTTTATTATAAAGGAAGGTTCCGCACAAACCACTTTGAATAACATTTTTTTTGAAAAATTCTATGAAACGAAATAATTTTTTTTTTTCAAAAATTTGTTTGCGCGTATGAATGACCTTTTGCCTATTAATGTCTAAAACAACTTTTATTCTATTTAAATATTGAAAAAGGTCCCGCACAAACCACTTTTAATTTTTATGATATATGAAATAATGTTATATATAATATAAAATAATATATATGTATGTAATAATACGACGATAAAATAGTGAGAAACCAGCGGTTATGTCATTTTGGTTATGTCGTGTGCCCCCATACTTTGATTTCGTATAAATATCGACTCTCCGGGGGTTATGCTAAAACATGGACCTATATATCCGTATACGGACAAATTCCTAGGGGAATTTTTTTAGCCCCATGGAAGACTAAGTAATTATTTTCAGTCATTTCGGTAAAATAATGTGACTAAAACCTTCAAAATACAGAAAACGGGAGATACCGTTCTATGGGGGCCATATTAGAAGGTGATCTTATACTGATAAATTTCTAATGGAAATATTTTTGTAACTCCAAAGAAGACTAAATGCCAAATTTCAGAATTTTCGGTTGAATAATACTGCCAAAACCTTTAAAATACCAAAAATCGGTAGGTACCGTTATATGGAGGCTATATAAAAACGTTGACCTATATCAACAAATTTATGAGGGAAAGCATTTTACCCCCAAGGAATAGACACCAAAATGTTTGACAATTTCGCTAATATAATGTGGTTAAATCCTTCAAAATACGGAAAATCGGCAGATACCGTTTTATGGGGGCCATATCAAAATGTCCTATACCGACAAATTTCAGAGTAAAATATTTTAAACTAAATACCAAATTTCAGCTATTTCGACAAGATAATGTCGCTTAAACCTTCAAAATACCGAAAATCGGGAGGTACGTTCTATGAGGGGTTATATCAAATAGTGGACCGAAATAGCCCATTTTCAATACCAAACATCCTAGGAGTAATAAAGACTTCTGAATCAAATTATAAAGCTCTATCTTAAATATTGCCAGCTGTATCTTGATTTCAACATACCGACGGACGGACATTGTAATTTCGACTTAGAATTTTATACAGATCAAGAATATATGGGGATTTCTGAGTGAAATTGGACACTTTTTCAACATGAGGTTTTTGATTTCCTTTATTGTTTGCTGTGGTAATGCTGCTCATAAGCAAAACATTTTAATACATTTTCTGATTTTTTGACTAACGGTTCTAGAGATATCGCGCCTTGAAAAAGTCAAATTGTGTAAAAACTATGTGCAAAGAAATACTCATAACTTATTTAATATTGGTCGAAATAGAAATGATTTTTTTTGTATTTTTGTTGTTGTTTTATTTGCTATCTAATAAAAATAGAAAGCTTATTTTGCAAAGTGGGTTTGAATGCAAATTTCGCGATTTAAAATTCTTCGATTTTCTTGCAATCTGTTTATTTTAAAGTATGATTAATTACAAAAATTTTAAGTCCTTTTTGGTAGTGGGATTCGAAGGATTACTATTTTTTCTTAATTTTTTAAAATTTGTCAATACAATTTTTCCTTTATAACAGTTATTTTACCAAAAAAATAAATAGTTTGTAATTAATTTCTTGTTGGAATAGAGCTTAATGACCAATGATGCAAGTGAAAAAGGGAAGCCGAAGATTTGAACACCACTACTATGTTACATGCATGTTTCGCCTTTGGCAGAGGTTCTTCAGACATATCGGCTGTGGAGCGGCTTCTCTGTCGTCAAACTTTTCTTCTTTCAATGTTTTTTTTGTTTTTTACAACAACAATGGGAGAAGCCGCTCCACAGCCGATATGTCTGAAAAGCCTCTGTTAAAGGCCAAACATGCATGTCACATCTTTCGGCTTTCATTTATCACTTGCATCATTTGTCATTAAGCTCGATTCCAAGAAGAAATTAATTAAAAATTAATGTTAAAAAATGATCTTCGCCCTAGAAGGCAAAATTTCCAATAAATAGTTTCATTTATAAACATTTGTAAACAGTAAAAAATAAAGGAAATCAAAAACTTCATTTTGAAAAAGTGTCCGATTTCACTCAGAAATTCCCATATATGTATACCTTATAGGGTATCCGACGAATATTTCGATATGTTACAAACGGAATTACAAAGTCAATTATATCCCTCATAGTAAGGTGGAGGGTACAAAAACATGGTCGTATGTAGCTCTTGGATGAAATTATACTTCTTATAAAAACCCTTTTTTAGATTTCGTTATTTGGCTTTCATTTTTACAGCTGTGTATAGTTCACCCCTTTTTAACCCACAACACATTCCAACATGCATACATAAATGTATTTCAAGATAATGTAAGAAAACTCCGACCTTTCCATCTGATTACCTTATACGCATTTCAAAATATTATAGCGTAAAATAAAAGCTTTTGTAATATGCGTAAATGGGTGCGTGCGTCTACAAGACTAAATGTATGTGAATGTATGTATGTATGCTTGTAGTCAAGGATGGTTGTTTTACCTTCCTGGCCAGTGTGCGTGCGTGTCAGAGTGGTCATTGTGCGTAATCAATGAACTCGCATGTTGTCACTGCATATATTTCTGATTGTGGTAATATCAGGTCATTTATTATATTTTTACATTTCTGGTTTGTTGTTGTTTTGACTTTCTTCCTTTATCCTGTTTTTCTTTTTCTGAAGTCTTGTGGGGTGTGTTGGCCGTTTGAATATATGAAAAAGGGGGATGGTATGGTATGGGCGAAAGTGAAACCGGCTTAGCACGCAGACCAAAAGAGACCCATAATGCACATTGGCACTTGAGGTGTGAGTGCTAAGTGGTTAGTGGACTGTTATTTGGTGATCCCAGCAATTTGTTGGGATTTATTTCAGTTTTTTCTTCTGTTTCTTTTCAAAGAAATTGGAATATTAATTAAAGGCAACTTGATATTGAAATCTGATATTTTTGGTTTTGTGTTTGTGTGTGCGTGTGTTAGAAATTCTAATGGTGGAAAATGAAATCAATCCTGAACACATGACACCATGACAGCCATGCTAAATGGAGTCTAGGGACAAAGGGAAAGTTAAAATGGTGATAGTGGTGGTGGCGGCTGTTATCTGCAGTGAAGAGGCTTAACGCGCACACATGTGTTCACCTTATGTTGAGACGACATTCTGCTGTATTATGGGGTGCTTGCTATTGATAATGGTATCGCTCGCTGCAGATGGAGATGGATATGGCTGGCAATGTTAATAGTAATGGTGGTGGTGTGATAAACAAATATGGTTGAAACGGAAACCGAAAACCAACAACATGGCCCTAGTATGTAGATTTTTGGAACATCAATAAATCATCTGTACAATAAAACAACAAGAAAAGAAAAGAGAAAATGGAGCATGTTTTTGGTTGGATTTTACAATTTTGTTGTTGTTGCTGTTTCCTTTTGTTGAAAAGTGTTGGTTTGTATGAAAAAAAAAAACGTACCTACAAAGGCAATGGTCGAAATAAATCGATTTTCACATGGCACTGAAAATGGCGTAAAGGAAATTTAATACAAACCCTCTTTTCAAATACTCACGTACCTTCTAGCTATACATAGATTGTACATACAAAATACTGCTCATAGTTTATCTTATTCGAAACACACGAACGAAAAAAAAAACTTTTTTTAAATGCACTAATTGAAAAGGTCAAATAACATTTGCAGCTGTTCTGCAATACTCACATACATATGAAATTTTTCATTTTTCTGCTTTCTTTAATTTGTTTAATTAAATGAATTCAATGTGTAAGCGAACGAGTGAATAAACGAGATCTGCAACTTAGCATAAATAAAGGAGAGACAGTATCCTGCCAACAAATTGGAAAAGATGGGGTGCAATTAATGGTGATAAAATGGAAGATTACAATTACTAAATTGAATAACTAATTTCGGGAAACTTATGACCTAATAGTTAACGAAATAGCTATTCGGTACAAATATTGCCGAAGGACGACTAGACGTCTCCAACATCAATGAGTGCAGTACAATTATTTTAGCTCATTGATATAGATGTGGTCGTTTTTTATCATCGGGACCGATGGGAGTTTCGAACAGAATACGACACTAGTTTATAGAGAAGTTAAACAGGGCCGGAGTATCCAAAAATGACCATATCCCTGACCACTTTTATATATTCTTGATCAGCATAACACTCTAAGTCGATATAACCATGTTCGTCGGACCGCCCGTCCATCCTTTAGTCTGTTAAAATCACGATACAACCTCTAGATATCACACAGTAGTGTGAAATATGTAATTTTCATACAAATTCTTTTAAAATTCCTCTCTAATTTCACTAAAAATACTGTATCCAAAACCACCACCTCTCCTCCAACATGGAAACATTAACTCATTATTCCTTTACGCACATTTCCACTGAGTATAATGTGCAACAGCAGAAGCTTATTATATTGGAACAGGCTGGTGGTCTAAACGGTGGCAACCCTTGTCATATGAATCGGCATCAGTAGACACACAATACCTCAGTAGAGACCATTCAAAACAAATGTTGTCGTCCAGACGAGATGACTATGTGCAACATTTGTTGTTTCTCGTTCTTTGTTGTTGGTCAAGGGATATGTATGGAATGCCCTTATCCCCACATGCCACTTACAGTATTTTGTCGGCTATGAGACGCGAACTGCGCTGCTACTTTTGCATTATTTATGCAACTGTTACAAATTCCATTTCAGTAGGCATTCCCCAGAGGTCGATGTATGCAAAAATAAAAGAAAAAACTAAAACAACAACAGCAACAGCAAAAACCCAAACGCAGCAAGTAAATTATATTAAGGGCATCATATAAATGCGGGATAAATGCTTTTGCTGTGGACATGTGTTAAATTTTGTATTTGGAGTTGTAGAGTTTTAATGAAATATTTTGTGTAAATTTAGTTAGCATTTTCTGTCAATACGTGATATGGAATAATTTTATGAAATTAGTCCCAATTTACGTTAGGCCATTTTCCTTGCGGCAATTGTCAGTTTGATGAAGAGAGAGGTGAGGCGTATGGTAACCCTTTGCCTCTCAACACCCTCTCTCACCTACAAACTGGCAATTGCCGCAAGGAAAATCGCCTAATGTAAATATGGACTTATGAAAATAAATTAGGAGCTGTTATGACATGTTTTACTAAGACGATTCGAACTTAAATTTTTTCGAACTACAAACCTATGTTTTCTTGAATGTATTTGATTCAATTTTGTTCTCAATCAAACAAAAATTTCAAAAAATAAAATAAAAAATCATAAATTTCACATTAGATATGAGGCAAATTTTACTATCAACTCGCTGAAAGATATTTGAAATAAACTAAAATTGAAAAGTCTTTAACCAAATTTGATATACTAAAGTTAGCTAACTTTATATATGTATGTATATGTATTTGAATTCATCAAATTGTGTGTTTAAAAAATCTAACACTTTTTACGCAATTAAATCAAATCATTTAATTAATTTGATGGAAACAATAACTACCACTTATTGGGATGAAATAAAAATCAACTAATTTTCAATTAATTCCCAGCAGTTAGTCCCGCAATGTTGCGTTGTTTCCAATCTTTGTTATTGCCACTTTATGGTGTTAACTTAAACAATTTTCTCCATTGTCCTTGTCACGAGAAAAATATCCTTGTACAGATGAAACACACTCGCCCCCACACTACATACGCTTGCGCATAAATATTACAAAAAGAAAATAATAATAATAATTCTGCCACTGTATTCTTATGAAACAAAATGAAATGAAATAAATCTCGCAATACAGTAGTACATAAATATTAGCAGAATTTTCTGTAATACAATTTTTCATTTCAACTCTTACTGTAAAAACAAAAGCACTACTCACTCACTCTCTTGTTTCGCCCCCACCATGTACGAGGCATTTGTTTGGTTGTTAATCAAACAACAGCAACAACAAGCCGACACGGGGGCCGTTAAAGGGCAAAAGAAATTGCAAATGAAAAACCAAAACACAAAAAAAACTCGAAGAGATTTTTATCGGTGATTCTCACTGATTTCATGGCAAATAAATCGCTCATTTTCGCTTAATTGGAAAATTATGGCTGCATAGTAAAATAAGTGAATACTGACCACTTCGGACAGATTAATAGAAGGCCTCAGAAAGGGCCTTTAAGTTAATTGCAATAAAAATAAGTTCGGATTTTGAATTTTGTTGGGCGATACAAAAAATGTATATTTTAATTAGTTCGAAAATTATTTGTAACATAATTCAGCTTCATCTTTTTTATTTGTGTAAATCGAAAACAATAAGTTTTTTTTTTTAATTAATATTCTTTCAGGAAAGTCAGAGAACGCTATACCGCCATACATCCTCATCAGTTCTCTTAGTTTTTGTATTTTATATTTAACATTTTTCTTCGAAATCATCAAATTGAATTATGTTAGTCCATATTTACATAATTCAATTTTTCTTGCGGCAATTGTCAGTTTGTCGGTGAGAGAGGGTGTTGAGAGGCAAAGGGTTACCACATGCCTCACCTCTCCCTCCTTCAAACTGACAATTGCCGCAAGGAAAATTGCCTAATGTAAATATGGACTTATAGAACAACGTCTAATCTTTTAATTAAAATTGTCAATAAAAAGTATATTGAGATAAAAGCCCTAATATGGAATGTTTGGATAGTTTGACAGCTTTTGGTATATGTTTTATATTTGACACAGTCGACAATCTACTTGATGATGATCTAAAGCTATATCGATCTTCTTGGTTAGCAGTTAAACGTTTTTAATACACCAAATAGAAACAGAGATATTTGTCATTAAAATAACAAGTTCAAAATATTAAAATTGGGTTAACTTAGCGCCTCTTTCAATAACTCTGGTATTTGTTCATGAAAACAAACACATTTAATATGGATTTTAAGCACAGATGGTCCACTTTCATTGTCAGGGTTTCCTTCAGAATACGTCTAACAGAAGCAGAGATTTCTGTCATTAAATAAAATTTCCACAAATTTGAAAATTGGAACACATGAGCATCTTTTTCTATATTTGAAGTATTTGATCTCTTTTGGTAACACAATTGAGATCACTTTAGAGCTCAGAAGGTTTTTTTTTAATATTGGTCACTTTTGTTGAAGTGCCCCCAACCAAAGCTGGGATATTCGTCATTACAATTATTACAATGTCTTCAATCGCGAGGCTCCTTTATATGGGGGCTATATCAAAGTGTGGACCAATGTTGGCAATTTTTGGAGAAGTTTTGTGACCACTGGTAACCTCAAATGTCAAATGAAAAATAGTTCGGTCAACAAATGTAGCAAAACCCAACACACCCAAAATCGGGAGGTGCCGTTATATGGGGGCTGTACCAAAACTTGCGCCTCTGTTGACAATTTGCGGTTGAGAAGTTTCGTGACCGCCGGGAACTTCAAGTGTCGAATATCTTCAATTTCACCAAGAATATATGTACTATGGGGTCGAAAAGATTACTTCGATGAGTTACAAATACAAAAACAAACTTGATATACCCTCCAAACTATGGTGGAGGATATGGGTGAATATTGCGAAAATACTTGTTTCTGTGTCCCGACGCATTTAGGGTTATAAATATTGAAACAATTTAAATTCTTAGAAACGAAATAAGTAAATCAAATGTCCTTAAATGACGTTCGAAAATAAAAAAAAAATATTCTACATATTTATATGAATAAATTGGTCGCAGGGTGCTAATTCTCATTACAGTGGCGTGTCCCCAGTCGTTTTGTGCTCAAAAACACTGATATTCATTAATATTTCAAAATATATTATATACTTCATTTATATAATATATTTTGAAATATTAATGAATATCAGTCGTTTTTGAGCACAAAACGACTGGGGACACGCAACTGTAATGAGTATTAGCACCCTGCGAACAATTTTTTGATATATTTAGAATTTATTCTAGAAGAATGAACAAAGTCTATTTTGCTTTCATAAATATAATTTTATTTTTTAAATTATGATTTTGAGACATTTTAGTCCTGTCCTTTTTTTTGTAATTCCCATGGGCCAGTTGTTTGAGAGCTGTTGAAATATTTATTGTTTTTTGAGCATGTTCCTGAAAATTTTGAGTATTTTTTCCGTTATTTAAATTGATGGTATGGGTATTTTTATTTTTTTAGTCTGTATTAAATTATTTTATATTTTACAAAAAATTTTAAGATTTGCACATTTAAATCCAAGAATAGTCACGTTTCCATCATTTCCACGGTAATGACAAAAGGAACACGGGAATGACATTTTCAATATAAATTTGATATTATTCAATCTATGATAATTATTTAATAAATTTATTGTAGAATTGTTAAACATACCATAAAATACAAAATGGCATACTCAAAAAAAAAATTTAGAAATGCAGAGGAAAATTGTCATTCCCGGGGGACTTCCGTCATCCCCGTGGTTTTTTAAAAAATTCCTAAATAAAAATATACTTATACAACATTATAAGCCGAAAAATATTTGTTTAAAGTTTCAACCCATTTTCACAATTTTCCGTGTTCGACCCCCAAAACGAGTCTTTTCACAATATTCAGCAGTTGGTCCCAAGACAGACCTAATTTCTGGCACATTCGGGACATTATCGCTATGCATTAAACATTTGCAGTAGACAGACATTTTAGTTGGTCGCCGTAGGATTTTTTAGAGCTTTTAGGCCATAAAAATTATATCATAAAAATTATACCCACAAACTCAAGAAGTGCCTTCGATACTCCTAAAACAACCCTTTAACTTTTTTGAGTGATGTATCAAAAGGAGTTATCCCAGGACCTCAAGGAGAACCTTCGTTGTTATCAGAAACACAAGGTCTCTTAAACTGGAACTATGTGAACATTTAGAACTTTTTTGAAGAAAGTACCGAAAGTAATTGCCCGATATAACCCAACCTCGAACTTGGTTTAAGTGTGACACAAATATTACGATGTGTATTAGGGTTTTTAGGGTTTTTACGACATTAAGTCATGTAGCTGGGCTTGCCCATGAAAAAATTATATCTACAACCTCCTCAAACAGCCTTTTAACTTTTCTGAGGAATGTATCGGAAGGGGTTATCCCAGAACATCAAGGAGAACATTCGGTGACATTTTCAAAATGATCATAGAACTGCCCATACACTGCACTTAAGTGAAATTTTTGAATTTTTCTGAGTGAGCTACTTGGAAGGTGTTTCCCGATATAGACCTTCTTGGAACTTGATGTTTGTTTGGAAGAAATTTTAAAATGTGTAAAATTTTGGGACAAACCGTATACTCTATACGTTTGTTATAGTACTCATCAGCCATTTTAGTTTGTGACAGCACAAATGAAATTTTTGAGCCATTATCTCACTGAAACCCCCTGAAAACAATTGTGCCGTCGTAATAGAGAGTAATCTGCGAGAACAATCTGCTGCATGAAATTTCAAAAGAATCCGAGACATGTACCTGATCTGCACTTTTGCGATAAATGTCGACATTTTGTGTGTGAGGTACCAGAAAAAGTCGAGCAATGTAGTCGATATTCGGACCTGTAGTGGAATTCTGCAACCCATTTGTCGAGTCACCGACAAATATTAACACAATTTTTCGATAAGTTAACAACCAAACTAAATCTGTTGATAAATCCCACCGACAGCAACGCTGTTGTCAACTTTTATTGATACTTTCATTTATAATGTTGCGTTTTAGTGTTAAAGTCCATGTGGTAAAGTCCATACTTCAAACACCAATGAGCCCGAAAACTCTTGAAGGCAGTTTGTGGTTAGCACTTCGAAATAATTTTTCCAAAAATACATAAAATTTGAAGATGGACTATATAGATCGACTTCTTCTTGTACATGACCTGTAGTTGAAGGACTTTTCTCTGATCGTTTTTTCGTTCTGATTATACACATACAAGGAGAAATATCAGATGCTTGAGGCAACACAGAAATTAATGATCTGTTTTTATTTTTTTAATATTTAATTCAATCGACAAAATTTGAATTCGAATCGTCTTAGAGGAACAAGCCGTAAGACTGAGGCAAAATTTTTATATCCTCTCCACGAAATCATGAAGAATATAAAAAGGCCATTTAATGTTTTCGTTTTACTCCGTCCCTACATTAAAATCAGCATATCTCAGTTTGCTGTTGCATTCAATATATCCTCCTCCTAGGCCACAGACGACCGGCCGTTGTTGCATGAAATGAATCTTTTTTGCATACATTAGCATTTTCCCTACCTACATACAATGACATTTATACACATATACGGTGTATATACAAAAAATATTTCTTTATGTGTATATATATATATTTATTTTACAAGTGTTCATACATATGTATGTATATATAAATGAATCTGTAGTAAAATTTATGTTGTCGTTGATTCTGTTCTTTTTTCGTTTTGTGAAATGCAACTGCATAAATATTCAATGAGAAAAGGGTTGTAGATGGATTGAGCAAAACAAAAACAAAATTGTGGAAGAGTTGACCAACACAACACACGAGAATAATGTAAAATGTGTGAACTACAAAAATTACACTTTGTTAAAAAGTAAAATTCATGCATAAATTGACATACGGATAGACAGTCGGCGGCGGCATAGCCAACAGACAGTTGTTTTTCGAGGAGGAGTAGGAGGAGGGTAAATCAAGCAGGATCCAATCGTTTGCAGGAAATAATAATAATATGCAGTGTTGAGATAAGTTAATGATAAGGATTTTTTGCAAAAAAAAAAAAAAAAAAAAATATTATGTTAATCACAATTAAAATACATAATTTAAAGAATTTAACGTTAATATTAAAATTAACAAAACATAATTAAAATAATAGATTTCTATTGGAGAATAATATTTTACTAAAGAGATCCTGCTGACTGGAAATATAGTCGAAATTCTCTCTATAACGAAAGTCTCTATAAACAATGGCTCTCTATAATTAAACATCGGATTTTGAATTTTTTAAAGAACAATCAAATAGGAACATTCTAATATTCTTTCGAGGTTTTGAATATATTTTGCCACTTTTTAAAATATTTTCTTATATTATATACAACAAGTAAAAAAGTATCAGTCGGCTTTGCGGACAGAGATATGTACAACCTCATCCTATTTGAATTGAAACTTTCATCTACTGACAGATCGAATGTGTTTAGGGTCTTCTCAGAATTTAGTGGCCCTTTTCGGACATTTGAACTTGTCGACAAAAATGTGGATTAGGATTAAAGTTCAAAAGTGTTGCGAAGGAGGTACTTAAAGAAATGGACCGACATAGTCTATTATGGAAGTGGATCCTATTTTGGGAGTCATATCTTTTCGACAGATATCGCGCCCATTAGTCATTTCAGTGGGTCATCCATAACTTTTGGAACAGTATACCAGGAAGCATGGACTTGTTCACGGAAAACATAATATGGCTGTAAAGAGGACCAAAACGAACAGCATCGGCATATATTTCCAAAGGATCTTCAAACAGACCCTAAACTGTACTTAGACACAAACGTTGAACTTTTGTGAGGGTGGTACCATAAGGACAGGACCATTTTAGAAGTTAAACTAAAATTGGAAAAAATAATAGAAGATCCAAAGTTTGGACCAAATTGGTTGCCCCCTTCAAGGATACCCCCCGTTGTGCATACCAATTTAGTGACATTTTTTAAATATTGGGGGGAAGTACCGGAAGTTGGTGACCGGTATTGCCTATCTTGGAACTGAAACTAAGTTTGGAAAAAAATGACGAAGGCCGTATTTTTGACCAAATCGGTTGATCAGTTCCATTAGGATGTGTATGTTCGTTACAGGCTTAGGTTGGGCTTAGGTTGGGCTTAGGTTTAAGCATACATTAATTAGCCTCCATTTTTAACCTGAGTATCTCTTTTTTTTGTTTTTTTTTTTTCAAAAATATTTCTCCCTTAACTTCTCGAATTTTAACCTTCATGTAAACACCAAAACTTTCTGTTATAATTATGTGTCATTATTATTTATTTCCAAACCATTATTACTGACCATACATACATATATGCCATACTTTGCTTTTGCCATAAATAATTTGCATATTTTGTTCCTTTTTGTTTTTTTTTTTCTTTTTTGCCGGCAACAAAAATCATTATCAGCCTGTCTGACGGTATCTGCATATTAAATGGCAAATGCAATCGGTGGTTAATGCACAATGTGAAAATTTATGAAAAATTAATTTTTGTTTTTGTTAATTGAGTGTTTATTGCTTGTACAACAAAAAAGCAAGCCGCCATTACTATAACAGGACACACATACAAAGCGGGAATCACCGAAAAGTTAATGGTCAAATGGTGTTGTTAACAACATTCAATAAGCAGCGAAACAATTTAATTATGTCTACTGGGTATTCGGCATACATAAATTATGGATTTCGATGAAGAAAGGGAATAACGGAAGGTATTCCGAGGTAGAGTTGGAAATTTCAGTCGAAAATGAAAAAAAAAAAAATTCAAGGGCTATGAATAGTTATGTATAAAAATCTTGAGAAAAATCAATGTGATATCAACATTTTTTCAAGGGCTGTGAACGATTATACAAAATCTTGGGAAAATAGAGAATACATAATAAGTTCGGACTGTATTTAACTAGTTCCTATTTTGTATCCACTGCAAATATTTTTGCACCACCAAAATTGTAAAACTTTTCGCCCAATTATTTTTTTTTTTTTTTTTTTTTGAATTGCTAATTTCTTCGGAAACTCTATCCTTTACTAATCACTTTGTTTATCTCTAAAGCAATAAAATACAACTTTACTTTCCAATTCTCAGAATAGAAATAGAAACAAACTACCCAAAAAACTAATTGTTTATAATAACTAAACTAAACAAAAACTAATTGCAGGTGGAACATTTAAATATCTCCATACTAATAATTTCTTATCTTTATACTGAAATATGTGTCAAAATTTCCAGCAATACAAAAAAATAAAAACAAACTTAACCTTATACAGACAGCACCAACAATTACACCTACTATATACACACATATAGCGCCAGTTTTAACGCCGCCACATGTCATTCCATATTTCCATATTTTTCATATGAACAAATTCAAGTCAACTACTACTACCTCTACTACTCCTTGTCTATTCGTCTATACGAAACAAAAAAAAATTTCCATAAAAATCTAAATCATTTTTCGCCAAATGCTCACACAAGAACAAATAATATTTCCCACATAAATTCACACTTTTTTGCAAAAAAAGAAACCTCCAACAATTTGCATGTAATCTACATACGTACATAGTTATGACGGCGTAGAATATCTCTGCTATATATCGTAGATATGTAAATATATGTCAATATAAGGGGTGTGCACTGAGATACCAAGAGCAGCTCAGTATGAAAGGAGTTAAACATAGTGTGCCCAAATGCCATATATGAAGTTGAAAGAAAAATAGCAAAACACAAAATTTTCGAAAAAAAAAAAAAAACAAATATTGTTGTTATAATGAAAACAAAACTGACAAACGTCAAAACCGAACAAACAGTTGTGGTTTAAGACAAATTTTCTCTACCACTTCTGGCACTCCAAGTTTGTTGTGTTGGTCCTTGGAAAATCCAAAACAGGTAAACCTCTCTCATAATGTAGAAATATTTTTATGTAGGGTAACATGGGACTGCTTCGCCACTGGTGAGCCTTTGCCATCGCGTTATTTTATTTATGCTACATAAAAATCGTCCAAGGGAAAGTAGTGAGTTTATCGAAGATCTACATCTTTTCCTTTGAAGACATGGGAAATTCGCATAGTTAATGGTGATCTAAGGATTCCACTTACTACACTATGCTACAAAATGGAGGTGAAAGTCTGGGGAAGACATAATTCCTTTTGGGGATGGATGTCCTTGGTGAGTATATTAAGAACCCCGAAGAACAGATCCACCGTGAGTCGAACTTCCGCGTTATGGCGTGATTAAGTTTTTGCTAGAGACCCTGTAAGCCGTCAGGAATTATATCTTTGTTATATCTTTGTTCACTGTTGCTTTAGCTTATTTTTTAGATGACATGTCTCCAGTCAAATCGATTGAGGATTATTTTCGTAGAGCACTTTGACCTTCTAACTCGCTTCCTTCAATGCTCGCTTTTAGGTAAGGCTCTCATTGACAACTAATCGATTTTGTCGGAATTATCTCTTCCGCAAAATTTGTGTTCACAGTGTTATTAACCATGATTATCCAGCCACTTATTCAAATGTGTGCTTAATAAATGTATAGAAAACAATTCAGTCAATGATTCGTATAGATTAAATAGTGACAATTCGTATGCGAGGTACATGGGCAACACCAACAAGTTGGTCATTTGTTTTTGGTCGAGACTGAACGAACGTATAGAAGTGGGGAATTATGTGCCTTGTTTACAAGTGCAGTGGTTCGAGTTTAGGATGCGCCGACGAAATTCTCTTTGGACTATTCGAGCAAACAATTGGCGCCTGTATATGGAATGTTCTCTGTTGAAGAAACAAAAAACGGAACAAATGAGATCTGTGGCGAGATCCTAAACTGTGGTCTTCCCTGCCTGACCCCTTGACAAACAATTTCAAATTTTCTCCACTAATAAAAAGTTTTGTTTTAAAATTAAATATAAAAACAGTAACTCTGGGACCAATCCCGGTTATTTTGGAACCAAGACACATTTAGATAAATCATGTCGCAGATTTACTCAAAAAGTGTCACATCTCAAAAATACAGTTTAGAGAAAAATGCGTTTTAAATTTGCGATTGAAGTTTGGCTTCACAACTTAAAAAGCTTATTACACAAAAAATAAAACAACTATCTGGACCATCTTTTACAATGAGTTAGCCAGATATCAGTGCTAAATTTCTATGCAAGATCTACTAGGATTTGAAGTGCTTTAGTGCTTCATAAACATAAAAAAACTTTTTTGTTGATTTATGCCAAACTTCTAGTAAATGAGCTGTAGCTTCTTGAGTTTTGGAGATATCAACACGAAAATTTGACACAAGATAAAGTAGAAGTCTTAAAAAGCGAATTTTGTGAGTTAGCCACACTTTGAGTAAATGAGCGATATGAATGAGCACGGTGTGCCTTAACCAAATTTAAATGGAAGGTGCTTACCCCTGGGAAGTTTTTGCAGATTCTGAAACAACAATGCTCATAGATGAGAAATATCAAGAAACAAAAAAAAATCGCCGGAGGGATTTCCAAATAAATCGCGATTTAAGTTCACAGGGGTTCTTTAGATTTTCACAATTTTGCTTGGAAACCGCGAGTCCTATGTAAATGGGCCTAAAGAAAATGTTGTAGCTGTGAAGGTTTTACCGTTTTTGAGATATAGAAGTTCAAATTGAGACAATGCACTGACTGTATCGCCTCCTTATAAAACAATATCATGGTCAGTGCGCATTAACTAACTTTTAATGAACACCGCTTACACATGGGAAGATTTCGCGGATTCTGAAACAGCAATGTTCATAGATAAGAAAAATAAAAGAAACAGAAAAAATCGCCGGAGGGATTTTTAAATAAATCACAATAAAAATTCCCAATCTTAGGGTTTTTAGGTTTTCACGTTTTTGCTTGCAAACCGCAAGGCGTTTCGAAATGAGTCTAAAGAAAATGTTGTAGCTGTGAAAATTCTCTACAAGATTGGATGATTTATTTTGTCCTAGGTTGTACCATTTTCAATATATATAAGTTTAATTTGGGAAATTGCAGTAATGACATTGTTTTATAAGGAGGCGATACAGTCAGTCATTGTCTCGATTTGAACTTATATATCTCAAAAACGGTAAAACCTACGAAAATATCAAAAAGGTCAGTCTTCTGGAGAATTTTTACAGCTACAATATTTTCCTTGGGCCTATTTACATAGGACTAGCGGTTTCCAAGCAAAATCGTGAAAACCTAAAGAACCCCTAAAAATGTGAACTTAAATCGCGATTTATTTGAAAATTCCTCCGACGATTTTTTTTTTGTTTCTTGGTATTTCCAATCAATGAGTATTGTAGTTTCAGAATCCGCAAAAACTTCCCAGGTGCAAGTACATTCCATTTAAAATTTGTTAAGGCGCACCGTGTGAGGTGATATTAAGCAAAGGAAATGAAAATTTTGAAAATAAATTGACTTATGGTTTTTTTTCTTCTATAAGAGCCAATCAAATTACCACTACTTTGCATTCAATGAGTATTACCTGTAATCTGACTAACAAACATACAAGTATGTATATGACACCGATGATTGTTTCTATGTGAAATTATTATTTATTTATTTGTTTTAGTTTTATGAAAGTTTCTTACGCCATTTGTTTTGTTGTTATTTTTACTTTTTTCTGCACTCCTTCTTAGTTTGATATCAGTTCAGTTCGAGTATTGTTTATGATCACAGTAAATTGCTGTTATCATGTATAATTTTCATAACAATTTATTTTATATGCAAAACAAAAAGGGAAAAGTTTCAACTGATGTCGCTGTGGTTGTTGACTTACCTCCAATTTTTGCAGTCAATCTTCTTTCAGTTTGCTAACAATTTAGGCAATTTTTTGTGTGGCAGCAAGAAAACTGATTTGCATGTTTTGGGGAGTTTTGTGTGTATGTTTTTTTATAAAATTGCTGTATTTTTACCTCATGGCTGCATATGAAGTGTCAAATGTTTGTATCAAATACTTGTATATGTATTTTGCCCTGGCCCAAACAAAATGGCCAACCTTTAAATCACTTGACCAAGAAAGAGTAGCGACAAGAAAAATGGTGACTAAATGTAAATTTCCCTTTGATATTAATAATAATACACAAGAAGAAGTATCCTCAGGTTTGGGCCAAGTGAAGGGGAAAAGGGAGTGAAAGTGTGCGACAGCCGAAAGTATAATGAAGTGACCAAGACAAGTTGTTTTGCGAAACGGGAAAACTTTAAATCATAAATTAATGTCATGTTGGCAGGGATTTAATAACATGTTCACTTTGACTGCATACCAGTCACCACCATAAAAGAGTCGGGCTATGAAACCAGGAATTGTAAAGAAATTCTTGTTAAATACTCCATGGAATGTGTAAAGGCTCTTATGTAGAGCAAGTTCAAAAAGGGTTAGAAAGGTATGGGTTTTGCTTGGTAATGAATGTGGAAACTTTTTAGCCCTTTTTGGGTTGGTTTTCTTTAGAGTTTTTGTTAAAGAAATGACCGAGAAAGGACCTCGTGTTACACTTAATAATTAATAAATCACGCCAAGGGCGTTAAAGGTTTTTGTTTGCTGCGTTGTTTGCTTATGGAAATTTCCTTAAGGAAATGAAACCTAACTATGAATGGGTTATTGAATAGAATAAAATTCCCGAACGGTGGGGGAGCAGTTTTACATCATGAATATTTTTCGCTGAGTTTGTTGATATCTACTTAGATTGCCAACTAAATAAGTTATAAAGGCAACACGCCATAATTAAGATGAAATTTGAAATGTTGTTGGGACACGCAGTTTTTAGTTTAATGAAATGTAGGTTTATAGAGAAGGTAGGTTTGGTAAATATGTCTATATTAATGTTACACCAACCCTCTATGTAAATACTTTGATTTTTTGCTGTGACATTCCCAATGAATTGAATATCGCCAATTAAAATAAGTTGGTGTTCTAATGTTTCTATTTATGATATATGATAATAAGAACCCATATGAAATGCTTTTAGTCGCTAATTGATAAAAAATTGAACACAAACAAATTTTTATGGCCCATGGACGACGACTCTGGAAAAAATTGTAAAAATTGGTTCCGATTTGGATAGAGCTCCCGTATACATTTCAAACGATTTCACATAAATAATGTACAAAAAGCGCTATATAAGTTCGATCAAGGTAAACATTAATACACCTTCCTAGAAGAAATCCAATTTGTAATTTTGCATGGACCAAACATTTTTTGAGAGCCTATTTCCTGTCCACTGATAACTCTAAAAGATGAATTACAAAACCGTCTTAATATGTGAAACCGACAATTTTTGGTACATATGTATGTTTCCTGCCCATAAAGAGCCCGAAATGCTAATTTACAGATATTTTGGTTGGAATACGTGACTAAAAGTTTCGTGAAATAGGCAGGTTCCGTCATGTAAACAAGTTATTCTGCTGTAACAAGAAACGTAAGTACTAACCGAAATACACTTCAACATCTATCCGCGAACAGGTCCCAACCTGTACTTAAATCAAAAAGTTTGAACTTTTGCGTTGGAGGTATCAGAAGAAGTGGATCGATATAGGCCATATTCGAACCTGATCTATGTTTCAAAAAAAATATTACGACGTTCAACGATCGGCTACCTGCCACGATAATTATCTTTCAATTTTTATACAGGTTTAGGGTATTTTTTCAAAAAGTGTAGACTTGCCTTGACAGAGCTTATGCCGTTGTCATAGGAACCAAAACAATATGTTGACAATTTGTGTGGGAGGTACCCGCAGTAGTGAACCTATATTGTCTATATACGAACCTGAGATATGTCTGGAAGCAATATTACAATGTAGAAAGTTAGTACCAAAGCGGTTGATCTGTCAGAGAGTTAACATGCGCCGCAGACAGACGGGCGGGCTGGCAGGGCTAAATCGTTTTCGAATGGTCTCAAACGGATTTTGTCCAAACATACGCCAGTAATCGGCCAGTAATGCGTATTGCTGTCAGAAACATCCCAGCAAACCAAATGTCGGATGTCCGACACATCTCAGCAATTTCGGAAGCAAAATCGTTCAGATTTCGTTCCGATTTCTATTCCATTTTTCGGTGTGGAAATTCGTCCAGATTTCGTTTCGGCGTCAGAGAAAAAAATTTTCCTTCGATATTCATACGACATTATTCCAAACTTGTTCAGCAATTTTTACGAAAATTCAGAAGGTACCTCCGATTTTCATACGACATTATTCCGAAATCGCTCAGAAATCTGTACGAACATTCGGAAAAAAAAATCGGCTTCCGAATTTCCCAAGGATTTTCTTCCGCTTTCGTTCCGAATTCTGACCAAAATCTACCCGATTTCGCTCCGACATTTCGTTCCGAAATTATCTCAACCACTTCATACAACTTTCGTTAAGATATCGATACGATTTCGGATCCGACGTCGGACGTAGCGTCCAAATTTTGTTCCGATTTCGGTATGATTGGTTTGCTGGGATAGTATGATCATCATAAAGTCCAAGTTCAGAAAGGACGCCACCTGGATAGGATTGGTCCATAGTGAAAGTGGAGTTAGGTGAGCTGGTTTGGGTAGGCAGTTGAAATGGTACATCGTATAATACGGGCAGGCAGGTGTTGCATGCTGAACAGATGTTCTGGGTTATGGCATCAATCCTGGCCCAGTAAGAACCAGTAAGGCGGCTAAACCAACCGAATCTCAGTTGAGCCAAAACAACTCTCGTTTGTCTTAGCAGCGGTTGTTATTCCCCTGCCACGGATGTTGGGTGATCTCCTAGGACAGTACTCATACAGTAGGCTGTTATTGCCTCGGCGACTGCTTCAGTAAGAATATCTCTCAATCCTGCCTAATAAGCCTATTAATCTAGAGGTTTCTTTTTGTATAGATCATTAAGATCTTTCCTGACATGCCTGGGTGGGGGTACCTATCCATTCCAGGTGGTAGCAAATATTGCATCGACAACAGCGCCGGCAAGATCATAGATGGTCCATTGAAGACATGAGACACCCTGCTTCTGTTCTCAGGTCTGCATTTTGGAGAGTTTGTAAGTTTTTTCATTGCTTATCACTTACGTTGGAAAACCACACAGGTGCCGCTTAACTTACCACAAACCGACCTATCGCATTTTATGTGGTTAACAAGGTTTCTTTGTCTGCTCCCCAAGTGCTACCGGCCAGGGACTTGAGGACCTTGTTCCTGCTTTTCATCTTGTCGCAGATAACTGTGGCATGCGCGGACAACTTATACATGCTGTCAAATGTGACCCCAGGACTTTGGGGTAGTTGGTGGTCAGAATTATTGACCCATCGACCTGCACATTCAGTGGAACCTTCATTTTCGCCGTCCATGTGGTGAACAGTGTGGCTGTTGACTTAGTAGCGGATATTTTCATATTTCTCGCGTGGCAGACCTCAACAAGATCACTGCAGAAAGTCAGAGGTAAAACAGTTCCGTCGCTCCTTGAGGAACTCCCTGTATCACTCTAAGAGGTTTGAACTTCTTGTTTCTGAGGACCACGCGTATAGTTGGTGACCCAAAGTTTCAAGCAATGCCGGAGGATAGTGTTCCCGACATTCTCGAACAGCTTAGCATGACTGATTAAAAACTTTAGTCGCATCACATCACTGTTCTATAGCACGGCCTGTTCTAGTTGAGACCTCGGTTAAAATGTGTGGAAATTGTGTGCAGTGCTGTTGTTGTACTATGCTGCTTCCGTAGTAAAGCCTCAAGTTTCTTTGCTGCTGATGACAGAAGTGACAACGACCTTTACGATTCACCTTCTCCGTCTAATGGTGGACTTGTCTGGTAGCTTGCACTTGGGGATAAGGTACAGCTGTCGAAACTTTCAAGTGTGCAAAAGGCTGTGTCAATTCTGATCACCGACACAACCAAAAGAACTTCTCAGACAGATTTGAACGTGATCCTGGATCTTCGTGTGAAGTTTCAAGCAGCGAGTACGGCTTTTAGAATCCGAAAGCAAGGAACTTGTACAGTTTCACAGTTTGTACATGCGAATGTATTGAACTCAAGTGATAACCAGCTTGAATTGGGTGACAGTAATCGCACAAGCGATTTAATGCCAACCACTCTCAGGTTTGACTCAACCTCAGTAATTATCTCACGAATTGTTATTTGGGCTGAAGTTAATTCACCTCTGGACGCTCTGACAATGTACACAGACGTATCCAAAATGGAGGAAGGCCGATGCCTATTGCGAAAATCCGTTAATCATACACTCATATAAGCTTAACGATAGCTGTAGGTAGCGTCTTTGAAGCAGATGTTCATGCCATCTGGAAAGAGCAAAATTGGTTAGAGGACTTGAAACCAGTCTCACAGGACCCAATTTACCAATTGATGGATTCGTTACGTCACCGATGGCAAACATCGAGAGATTTATCTGGATAAGGCGTAGCGCAGATGGCTTATGCAACCTGGATATAGAGTATCCAAGGCAATCTGTCTGCTATTTACCTTCCCTCACTTGACAAGTTAGGAACATATTATGGGTGACTATAGGGTTAAATTTCTAACTTCAAGATAAGGTGACAGTGATGTCGTTTACTTCTCTCTAGCGGACAGCAATCTACTTTTTTGTGAAAGTACTCCGACAAAATCGTAGGAGATCTGTGATGGTGTATATGGCTGGCTATCCATTTCTCAACTCCACTATTACCAGCGAAAGGCACAACCCTGATTTAGACCGCAAGAATCCGCTTTCTGTAATATACCAAGAAACTGGAGTCTGTCTTGTCATTACATTTTTAATATTTTTACCCTAGCCTCGCAAACCAATCTTTCCCATTAACCGTACCCTTTCACCCTGAATTATTATATAAATAAAATGCGAAAAATGTAAATACAAACTGATGTTTTTATATAGAAAATGATAAATGGTGTGGTAATGTAAAAAATAAAGCGGACAAAACAGCAGGCGGTAATGAAAAAAAAAAAACAAATTCAACGGCAATACTTTTTTGTATATTGTTTGTTGGTGTTGTTGTTGTTTTTTCGAAAGACAACAAAATATAAACCAACAATTGTTAAACTTTGGACGATGGTGGTTTATATGGACAACAGTGGAAGGGTATTTCGTTCTATGTTGGTATGGTGGCATGGAGTCCTTTTTTTTCTTCTAACACATTCAGGCACGCACGCACACGCTGGTAAAAATGATTTAATTCAAAACTTTTTGTTTGTGTGCTTTGGAAGCGAATGAGAAAGGCTAAAAACTTTTGTTTATTTTTAACAAAAAAACAGCAAGTCCGAATCCAGAGGTAGGGAAATGAAAGTTTTAAGGGTTTTATTTTGGTGTTGTGGTATCTCTACACACTGACTCCACACTCTCATACAAACAGGAAAGTTAAAGCAAAATGGACATAAAAGAAGAAGAAGCAAAACAAAGGAAATTGTCACACCCAGTGACCTTAATTTTACAGTTAGGTCTATGGAATAAATATACAAATACATACATAAAGAATGTTGGTTTTTGTGTGTGAGTATAGAAGGAGAGGGCTGAGGCATGGTAGGTGGTATATAAATATTTGCGTTTAACGTATTTATTATTTTTGTTTGGAATTTTTTGTTGGAATTTTTTTGTATAATTTCTTTAATTTTTTGTGTGTTTTTATTTTTTGCTTAATCCCTTACCGAGTTAATTTCAAATGTTTCACAAATTGTTTGTTTATATAGTTTTTTTTTTGTTGGTGTATAATTCCTCTTTCCTTTCAGAGTTGTTTTGTTTTGTGTGTGTGTGTTTTTTTTTTATTTACATCATTCATTTATAAACTTCCCTTCTTCTTCTGCTGGCACTTTTGTTAATGCCCAAGGCTTTTGGGTCTTTATATTATTTAGTATATGGCTAAAGGAAGAGGAGTTCGTAGTGCGAAGGGGAAAGTAATACTTTGATACCATGTTCACATCACACAGTTGTTGTGATGATGAACTTACGGCATTTCTTATCGCCAAATGTTTATCGGACCGCCTGTGTAACGCATGAATGAATTTAGGTCTAAAACTGAAATTGGCAAGACTTATACGATATGCATACATACATACATATGTATGTATGTGTATATGTAAAAATGAGTGTGGGGGAGAGTGGCAATCAACGACAACGCTAGAACTAGAACATGAAAAAAATGCAAAGAAAGGGCCAGGAATCTACACTTCTGACGGCATTACTGTTAGGCCAACTAGATATCAAGATTGTAGGGTAGACTTAACTGAAATGTTGCTGCTGCTGCTGTTCGAAATTGATATCAACCAAAAACTAAGGCAATGTAAAGGAACAAAACTGTAACAGCAGGACTTGCTAGCAAGCACATTTAGCCAGGGGAAATGAACAAACGGAAAGGAATTCCAATTGTCTGTTTTTTTCTTTTCCTTTTGTTGCCTTTGATAATGATAAGAATTTTGTGAATTTTTATAAAATTTTCTTGAACACAGAGGGAAGGGTGATTGCTGTATTGTTGTTTGAACTAAATTTTTCTTAAAGTTGACACAAGAAAATGTTGTAAATAATTTGATATATTTTGAAGTCATGAATATTTTTGGGAAACAAATTTTAAAGGTATATTGAAATTTAGGTTTATAAATAAGAAACGGCAAGGACATAAATAATGTATATCAAAAATCCAGGATTCGAAACTCCACATAATTATGTTTAATGAGATACATTAGTTTGGATTTAGCTGCCACTCGCTTAAGTGCAAATAGATTTTTTGCCAAATATTTCAACAAAATGCATTTGTTTAACGAAAAATCCTTTAAGGAAGCCATATTGAAATATGTATATGTTTTCGATTTATGTCAAATCAAGTCGAAATGGTTTCCAGTACATATTGTATTTTGTGGCAGATAAGCGAATGTGGTAACTTCCACTATTTGTTCGTTGAATACAATAAAAAATACGTGAGAAATTCGAAACTCTTACCGTTCTCAATCAACTTCATGCACAGACAATCAAACTAACCTGACTTTAAAATTTTGGATTTGACATCCCGTCAACATTATCATTGTGTCTTATGTACCTTAAAGCTACATTTTCTATTTTGATATAAAAACTTTCCCTTTCATTCGCAATCCTTACTGCCAACATGCTGCATTAAAGTAGCACGCGTGAGTTTTACTTTTGGTTTCTTCTTCATTCTTATTTAACTACATGTTATTGAGGATAGTGGATAGCTAGCATACTGTATAAGTCCTTTTCATTAAGAATTTCTTTCACCAAAGTCTCCCATAAGCTTGCTACATTTCAGTTGAAATACATAGAAGGAACTTAATCCTCCCAAACACTTGATACCATAAGTGACGTTTTTTGGTTAAGATAAAAAGGACGACATATGTGTTTCGTTTGGATGACTATTGTCCTGAACTGAAAAGAGTTTGGAGATTCTCAGAAACAAAAATTAACATGCATAAATGAATATTCATTATAAATTATCATTTATCAGGACATTGGTGGCGTTTTATTGGGATAGCTGTTGCAATTATGTTTTTTTTTTTTTCTTTTTCAAAATATTCTGGCTTAACAACAACCAATTTATTAGTGAAAAAATTTGGAATTGTTCGCCAAGGGATAAGGCAGGGAGAACTATAGCTTCGATCCTCGCCACAGGTTCGAAAATTGTTCTAACTTTTCTGGGTTTAAGCCGCTAAGTTACAAGGAAATCGGTTGAAAACTTTAAGCAAATATAATTTATTTTTTAAGGAAAACTGAACGGAACGGAAGCCGCCGCAAAAACAGAAAATAATCCGTTGACTGAAGCAGGCCTGGATGGTGCCTAGGCATCCTCAGTCGTTACTTCCACAAGTGCATCAACCTCTCTTTCTCTCTATCTATCAAACTTTAACAAAAATTTACAATGATATCAATTCCCTTACATTGAACTCCTTCCCGGAACTCGAAGGTATAAATGACAATCTTTACACAAATACACACACTAGGGTTTCTTTGTAGTAGTTTCAGAGAAAATGGCATCTTTTTCAAGCTCCCGAGTGACACAAAACGGACAGTAGCGGGGACGACATACCGGACATAAATGACAGTCTAACCAGACACAGCAGGCTTCCCATCAACCTAATATAGGGAAAATATCCAGTCACGATACTTAATCCCAATCCGCCGTAAAGGGTGCTAAACCGATCTGTTCCATTGAACAAGACTTGTTAGCGTTTGATAAACCCGACCACCTATAGCTACTTTGGCAGAAAGCATTGAAGGACGAAGATGGTAGGAGAAACATCTCCAAAATACCAAAGCTGAAGTAGTAATGCACAACAAGTCATGTCACAAGGCACCAACTTACTGCAACGACCTGACAACGCAGAATAGACTTAAGGCCTTATATGTATCTGGGGCGTTTTGACAAACCCGTCATAATGCCTTTTTGGCGTCGGGTCCGTTTTTATATCCTTAGCAATTAGCCTAAAGAGGGTGCAACACTTTGAAACGACCAAACTTGGGCTACTCGAATTAATGGTTTTAGATCCCAAGTAAGACGTTTCAGACAATTTGTAGTCGATTTAGCCATGTCCGTCTGTCTGACTGGCTGAAGCGTACGATAACTCTGGCACGGATCAACCGATTTGGTAAAAATTTAATTCTCGAATTTTTTGTCCACTCTCTCGGGTAACTCCCCCACAAAAGTCAATTTTTTTCGAAAAAATCATGCGAACCGTAACTCTTCAAGGTAGTAACCAATTTGATCTATACTTTGCACATCTTAGTATTTCTACCAGACATATATCAAGTTGCAGTGTGGACTATTTGATCCACTCCTTCGGATAACTCCTACTCAAAAATTCAGTTTAAGACCTGCTTTCGAATCATGTTAATTTTTTTGCAAAAGGTTGATCTCGGAGCCCCTATTACGACGGTACAAGTTTTTCAGGGCAAATTCGTACTTCCTGAGAAAATGGCCCTAAAGCTGTAAAAACCACCTACGGCCAACATGTTTTGCTGCTGGTGCGCATGCCAACTTTCGAAGAGGATACTGAGTTGGTTCAAACGTTGCGTATCATAATTTTTCTTCAAAACTTAGATAAAGTTTGAAACTGCTGCTTATCGGTCCACTTCTTCAGGTACCTCCCCACAAAACTTGAAAAATGTTCGTTAAATTATGCGCACGGTATTTCTTTAACGGATCAACGGATCGTAGTATTTTGTCCAAACTTAGTTTACGTTCGAAAATGGACCATGGTGATCTACTCCTCAGGGTACCTTCCTCACAAAAGCAGTCTGTTCGTGGATTCTTTGGATTTTTTTTACGAAAATACTCTTTGTGGTCCAGTTTACAGCAATATTTTGCTTTTCGTGGACAAGTCCATGCTTCCTGACATACTGGTCCAAAATCTCCAACTGAAATCGTTGGTGAGTGCGATATTTGTCGAAGTAAAAGACTGTAAATAGAAAATCCACTTTCAAAATGGGTTATGTTGGTCCATTCCTTTAAGTACCTCCTCCGCAACACTTTTGAGGCAATTCAATTTTTTCGACAAATGCACACGTCCAAAAATGGCCACAACATTCTGAAAACCCCCTGAATACATAAATGTTGACCATTGGACCTTATAACCCTAAAAGGGAATTTTAGCTAAATACGAGGTCGAATGGAACTATCCTCACCTAGCTACAGGGGAATTCGTTATCAGCGAAACTCGCAAGTGCAGGAGAACCCTTGGAGAAGGAGGAGGCTCTGGGATCCCCCTAATCTTGTGGCAGGGTGCATTTAAAAGTAATTACACAATTGCAACCTAAGAAGGTTGAGGTGTCGAAGCCATCAGTTACACCCTGCTCCTGAAAAGTGAATCCGAAGGTAATGATATAGTCACAACTTGTGATGGTTGGGAAGGTGTTGAGACCATCAGATTCCTCTCTAAACGTAAAAGTCTTGCAACGAAGCCATTTTCGTTGAAGCAAGAAATGTTCCGAAAGACTCTAAGACGTTTTTGCTGGGCTCCTCAGCTACTAATGGAATACTTTGAATATCCAATGTGTAGAATGACCACCGTGGTGACTTGCACCCTGAAGGTCATGGGTTCGATTACCCGGTCAGGCAACATCAAATGTTCAACGGTAATGTAGGCGACATTTCCTGAGTATTTCAGGAGAGAAGTCTCATTGTCCCTTCTGGGATGTTTTATTATATATAGAATTATATAGAATGCCACTAGCCGTCCGCATAGCTAGCAGATTGTCTATTTTCTCTCGTTATATGAAATTAGTTAAACGAAGATGGGGAATATAGTTCCAATTTCTTAATCCTTAGAATGAAGGATATCCATCAAAGACTACTCACCTTTTCATCCGCTCCAAATTTAGCCGCAAGGGGAAATTTCTGAAAATAAAAACAAATGAAATAATATTAAATATAATTGGTATTTTTTAATTTTTCTCGTTGGAGTTGATCTGAAAAAAATCTTCGATCATCCAGCTCAACTCCAACAAGAAAAATTAATAATGGTGTTTCATTATTTCATTTTTGCCATATTTAGGCGAAGGTAATTTTATAGTGACATGTCAATTAATTCTCTTTCCTTAAAACAGTTTTTGAGAGAGATAATGTCGGCTGTAAATGGTTCTTTTATATTAATTCGGACATGGTGATAAAAGGGAGGAGAAGTCTGCCCTTTTTTCTTTGGAGATGATGGCCATGAGAAAGACTCTTTAGCTGTTTAGGATTATTTGTTTTTTTATTTTTTAGCAAATTGGCCAATTTATGTTGTATTTTAATGGTAGTCAAAAACTCTCAAAAGCCATTTCTTCCTAGACTCTAAGATATTGTGGTTGAGAACCCGAAGTGTAGTAGAAATTTTTGTTTTTATAAAATCCCATACAATATTTTACGGGCGATCAAAGAGGAATAACATTTTGGTCTCTTCTACAATTACCTCCTACACAAAAAAATATTAAATTAGCAAAAAAGAAAAGTAAACTCCTACACATTATAAAAACACACAAGATTAAGACAAAATAATGACTCAGTCAACATGCTTTCAGTCTCTTCATACATACATACGTACAACATATTTGCATTGGTTGTGTTAAGCATACTAAGCAATGTATTTAAAGTTCATAATTTACGATACACCACGCACGATTCTTTTTTATTACGGATGCAACACAATTATGTTGTTGAAAATTTTGTCTGCTTGTCCGTTAAAGTGACAGAAAATGACAATCATGCCATAAAGCACAAACAGACATAACCCAGTGAACATTTTTTTAATATAAATAAAGTATCATACATTTGGTCTGTTCCAGTACTGCAAGAATCTACTAATTTTTACTATTTTTTCCGATAACATAAAGGAAAAAATGTTATCGTAGTAAAAAAATAGTAGCTTCTTGCAGGTTCTGGAACAGAGCAATTATTTGTAGTGTTGTCATGAACATGATGAACATAATGCAAAATATATATACATATGTATGTATGTAAAATATATGAAAACCACTGAACCACATTTCCTCTTAGTAATTGATTAAAAGGTCATCTTTTTATATGAGATGTCTTGGAGCTTTTAGAAATTTGATCCTAATCTTAATTACATCTTCACATATATAAATTTACGGTAAACATCAATATAAAGAATCTAATATGAATATGTACTTAAAGCTGTGTATTTTCACTTTGCAGATGCGGAAGCAATTGCAAATTTGTTACATATGTATTAAATTCTTTACATTACTTTACCACTGGGTTATATTTGTATATGATCATAACTTATTTATGTTTGTCTGTCTGTCTGTCTTTTAAGACACCTTAAATAATAAAGAGTCGAGAAATAAAACAAACTACCCACAAATATGTGCATTTATGAAGTTCTAAGCCACCTGTCGTTTGGTGCCTGCCACTAGTTTTCAATGTTGTTCCAACCAGTAAATCCACACAACAACCACCACCCTCTCCTCGAAATGCTTGGTGCTGATGATGTCGATGACGACGACGACAACGATGGTCACCAAAGAACATTAAACAAATTTGCACGTTATCAACACTCTTTTGCTGTTGTTGTTGTTATTGTTCCTTTGGCCCCTGTATGTTTTAACACTTAAAACGAACAAGGAGCGAAAGCCCGGTAACAAAGCTAACAACAACGCCCAGTGTTTCGTTTCATTTCGCCTTTTTTTGTTTTGTTTTATTTTTTGCGGACAACGTTGATTGCATGCATCGCAGGCAGGCAGGCAGTTTAGTGGACATGACATGTATTGTCTGCACAAATGCGTGTCAATGCAATAAACTCCGGCTGTTTAATGACGAACATAACTATTTCTAGAGTTTGACAATTATTGTAGAATGTAAAGGGGGAGAACGAAGGTTGGATACCGGGTGGATGGGTTTGGGAGGAGGGCATAATTTGGCATTCCTTAAGGTTTCTATATTTATGTCAATACAAGAATTTTGTCAATATTGGAATTCAAGTGTCTGTTTTAGTTTGGAATGCCAAGAGAATAATTCCCAGCCTCTTTCATGGATATTAGCAAAATTATTTCCTCCAATAGTATGGAACCCTCTGTGTAACGACAGTTTCCTGTAGTGGTCTTCAGACGAATGGAACATTTATCCCAAGTTCCCAATACTGTTTTTTCTCCTGGTACATAAAGATATTTGTCACTCCGCCGACTCCAGTATAAATATTGAAATTAATCGTACCATACATAGATTTTGCCCTGTGGCAGTGAATCTTTGGCCTGTGCCTAGCGTCACCGTACAAAATTTACAAGTTATCCAAAAAATTGCCAATAAAACTTTATGGTTATACTATTCTGTTCCGATCTAGGAAAATCAGTTGTAATACAAAATGATTGGAACAGATTATCTGGAAGCCTTCAAATTTTACACAAATATCTGACTAGGGGAATGTTCCCCAAAAATCTGACTAATGCAATGTTCCCCAGAGACAAAAACACCAATGGAAGAAGGAGAAAGCAATAAAGTTACGGGACAGACGCCTCGTCGTTCGTGAGCAAATCTCTCCCACAGATGCGGATGCTTCGTTATCTTTAGTCGAGGGCATAGCTGCAGGGCAAAAAAAGAGAGAAGGGGACAGAGAAGCTCAGGGGGAGTTCAATCTTTACCCAAACATTATAGACAGGGAATGAATACGACAACAATAGGCACAAAAATACAACAATCGTGGAAAACTCCATTAAAGAGTTCACAAGTGGACAATGTGAGCGAGAGCGTTATGAAGCTTGCAACAAATAGTACGTAGCTGTCAGGGGCCCAACGGCGCAAGTTAAGGAAGAACTCAGCGCGGATGAACAAGAAACAACAGGATGTTCACAAGGAGATTAAAAAGACTCCCACACATCCTCGGAAGCGGCGAAGAGGATTAGAATTCTCGAAGAGCAGAACACTGGAAGAAAAAGAGCTTCTCGCATTCAAATGCTTCAAGTAACCTTACCAAGACCCGCACAAAGGAAAGAATTCTTGGCGCAGATGAAGAACGCGACACCGAGCATTGAATCTTTTGAAACAAAACTTGAGATTCTGAAAGCACTTTTCATAAGAGGAAAATTGCCGAGGAGACAGAGAGTGAGCGCTAAATAAATTTCTAAACAGCTGCCAGGGGTGCAATGACGCAAGTGTAAGAAGAACAAAAAAACACAGCTGAACCAAAACAGCGGAATGTTTCCAAGGAGATCAACTCTTCCACCACTTTCTCGGAGGCGGCGATGAGGATATGTTCTCCCAAAAACCAGAACACTGAGGATCCAACGAATAAGAAAAAGCCTAGCGTAAAAGAGACTGCACAACTGTGAGCTCGGAAACGCAGGTGAACCCGACCACCGAATCTTCAAAAAACACTGGGTTTCTGAAAGGAAATTCTGGACCTTCCAGAAAAGTTAGATAGCCGAGGAAAAAGGGAAGGAGCCGTTATTCTCGTAAGCGATGAGCAGAACCGTAGGGCAGAACACTGAGAAACCACAGATTAAAAAAAACGAACTTCCCATCTTCAAATGCTCCGGGTAAACATCTCCAAGACCCACGCAAAGGAAACTGTTTCAAGAATCATTCGACAGTAGGCGCTACAATGAGCTCGGAAATAATGAATGTAAGCCCGATCATCGAATCTTCTGAAACAACTTGAGATTCTGAACTTTCAACAGAGAAAGATCTCCGTGGAGACAGGAAATGAGCCGCCATCAACTTACGCCAAAGTAGCCAAATTCTATAAGAGCGTGGACCAATTTCAATCATCAGCAGTTAGCTGAAGGAGGAACTATAACTGACCCTCATGCGAATTATGTCCCTCTCAGCGACATAATTAGCGACAAAAAACTCGAGATTCTGAAGATTAAACCCCCAAAAACGACACACAAAAGGGATCCGAAACCATTAGCGGCCCTCTAAACGCTGTATACTGGAGGAACTATGGTTGAAGCCATGCAGATAAACTTTCATCCGAGTGAAGCAGCCCTGATAGGGAAAATTAGCAAAATACACATATTGTGAGAGGTGAGCCTGACCACTGAATTATCTGAAAATACTGGGAAGGTGCCAAATTAAAGTTGGTGAAATAAACCATCTGAGCAAAGCGGCGGTGAACATCAAAGGATGGGGCAGCCAACTCTAAACGGAATGCATGCTCGAAGTCTGTGATAACCAGAAAGGAGAAGGTGGTTAGCACTCTGATTGTGGTGGGATTCAACAATAACTCCTCGGCCAATCTTCAAAGTAAGGACAGGGCGTATTACGTCTCAAATGCCTTATATTTCAAAGTAGGTTGGGCAAGAATCAGTGAGGACATGGATGCCACACACTCGACAGGCATGAGTTTGAACCCCGCCAGCGACAGAAAAGATGGCGCCGAAATCATCAGCGACTTCAAGAAGCCCGTTTACTATAGTTAAAGTCATCCAGATAAATTTGCATCGGAGTGAAGCGGCAACTGAAGACATAATGGAGAGAAGTAATACAAGTAATACATATATTGGCGTAATCCAGCACCCTTGGACTATAAAGAACAAGGTTTCTGGACTAAACGGTGGACTCGATCGAGAACTCCCACTGTACTGAAAGAAGGGAATGGAAGATGTATACACTAGATTTTCCTAACCCTGATGGATAAAATTAATAAAGGACTAAACGCAGGACTTTATGCTGAACCTTTATAATACGCCACAAAAATGTATGCTTCCTTTTCTCTCCAGAGATGTCAACGTCGGGCGCCACTGTACTAAAACAAGGGAATGGAAGATAAAAACAATTGATTTATCATCTCACCTCTTATCAACATAACCCTAACCTAACCTAAAGCAATACGGTACAGTATTTGACGTAAAAGTCCTTTCTTGAACCAGATTCTGGCATAAAATTGTTTTTTTTTTTAACCCAGTTTCTGACATTCCTCCACTTAGTCATTGAATAAGCAATTCTTTGACATTGAATTGAAACCCAATGGGTTGTACACTGTTCCTGGCACTACCATTTACAATTTCCAAACGCTTTTCCATGACAAGTTTTCATAATTGCCAGGTGACAGTCGAACTTCGTGATCGGCATTTAGCAAAATGCAAATGAAAAAATCAAACGCAAATACTTGGCGCAGGCGCTTAAAACTTAAAAGAATATTTTATTCTGATTTTTCAGCGATAAACACTTCATGCCTATGACTAACCATAGCAAAAATATTTGAGCCAAAACAAACAAGAAAAAAACGCAATTGCTTGATTGAAATGCCAAGTAGTTTTCTAAGCGCCGTCGGCGGCATGCCTAAATTTTTGGAAAAAAAAGAAAACAAAATTTTCCTATGAAGGAAATTCCACAGCTATTAACTTGAATACTTAAATAGTGTTGACTAAAATTACAAAACTTTGAAATTTCTTAATCAAGCTTTGGATATTTTTTTATTTTACAAGACAAATGAGGTTGATTTTCGAAATAGCATATTTTCTTAATTTCTGAGAATTTTAAATTTTTTCTAAATTTAAGTTTTACATTTCTGGGAATTTAAATTCTTTCCAAATGTGGATTTCTGTTTTAATTTTGGAAAGGGTGTTTGTCCCCCTACCTCCTAACGTAACATTTGCTTTGGGTTGTGTATTTTCAAAATCCCAAATATGTATGTACGTGAGCGTGTTGTTGCCTGTCTTCTTGCTGGATTTCTTAGCTTTGTTTAAAAAAGGTTTTGTTTTTAGTTCAGTTTCTGTGTCATCTTGTGCCAACTTTGACATGTGTGACTTTTGGTTGCTTTATTTTGCGACATATTCGTTTGATTTCCTTCCACTCCACACTTTTGCAAGTCTGTATGTTTGTCTGTCTGGCTAAAATCCAGGGAAATGAATGAAAAACAACAACAAATGTTTCAACAAAAATGTTTTATTGCATGTTTTGCCAACATGTTTTTAGCTAAAAATCAAAACGTTAACCTTTTTTGGTCTTCCGCCGTTTGCACAACAGCAACAACTACAACAACAAAAATCAGATTGCTGTTTCTGCCTCTACCCCCAGAGAGACAATACAAGTTTTAACGGCTTCATTTCCTCATCGTTCCATGAAATTTAGTTAAACAACAAACCACACATTTTGTTATAATTTCTAAAAATTTCTAAATAAAACAATAGCGCGACAGCAGAAGATTTCTTTAAAGTCCGTTTTCATATGCAAAACGTGTTGAACCAGATTGTGAAAAAATAGAGCGTTTCTAATCATGTTTTTACAAAAACACATTTGTGTACCTATTTTTCCGTGTTACAAGGCAGGGAGAATCCCAAAAACTATTTCCTTGTTTTCTTTTTTTAATTTTCATATTTTTATTTGTTTTCATTTCATAATTTTGTCGCCGACTACCGTGAAAATATTGTTTTATGTGACCGGTAGGTACTTGTGCAAACAACAACACTTCTCCCTTTGGCCATAGGCAAATTCCCATACCAATTTCATCTAATCCTCCACGGTTGCCGACCGTGTTCATATGCAAATGTGCAATGTTACGCAACAAAGCAACCCAGGCGGTCACACAGACGGCGGCTGAGCTAATGCAATGCAATGAACGGCACATATGCAATTTCTAGTTACATTTTCTCTATGGGGTAAGTGCATCATTGTATAAACAAAAACAACAACACTATCATATTTTTTGTTCATATTTATATTTAATATTTTCAAAATTTTTGTTGTTATTGTATATGCATGTATGGTCTTTATTCTATTCCGCCCGCCCACTGTTAATGTTTTTACTTTAATTTCATGTTCCTTATATTTCAATAATATGTATTTTTAGAGTACCAACTGAAGAATCTTCCTTGTTTTTTGTTTTTGGTGAAAAAAAGAAGAGATTTATTTTTTCTCTCTGGGATTTTTCATAGCAAAGATTTATTGTCATCTTTTATGAATTATTGACTGTGTCTTGTAAATAAATCACCTAAAGTTGAACGACGGGCCAACAACCAACATAAAGGAGATCTGTAGAGGGCATCATCAGCAGCAGCAGCATCAAGATATTTTTGATTTTCTATTTCAGTTTTCTTTTTTGTAGTTTTCCGTTTTTTTTCATTTGTTCTGTTTCATTTTGTTTCCTTTTTTGTTGCTGATTCGTCCTCCTCCTATTCATGTTGTTGCATCCATCCAATCCATTGTGTGATGTGATGTTTGTATAAAAATATTAGAAATATTGATAATGATTTATTGCCTTAATGCACATTTTGTGTTTTATGAATGAAATGCCAAACAAAAATATCATTGAATAAAAAAATATTAACAATAATGCTGTGCTGTTTCATAATGTCAGTGAAATTTTAAAGATTAACTATCAACAAAAGCAAAAAAGTTGACCTATAGAAAAGTTTGAAGAGCATTGTTTAGTTATTTGACACCTACCAGTAAAAATATTAAAAAGGATATTGAACATTAGTGTTGGCAAACTCGTTAATTGAACGGATCGATATTTTCTATTAGTTTCACCAAAATAAACCAGTAGTCGGATTTTCTAACGCATTTTTTGGTTAACGACAAAAATCGGTAAAATTAAAACGTAAAATTATGAATGAAAAGTATGAATAAAAATTGTCAACACTGTTGCTATCGGTAGCGACAACTTTGTTTTGGTTGCTAACTTACCGACAAATTTCGTTAATTACGGAAATTATAAGCATTTCAATTTTACCGATTTTTGTCGGTAACCAAAATAGCGTTAGAGAATCCCACTACAGGTCGTTCATTTTGTTCGTTGACTCATTTTCGTCCAGTCGAACTTCGTGATTTCATTTCAACCATTTTCTTGCGATTATCGTTCATGGTTCCTCTTGTCGTCATCAATAGTCAATAATCGTTGTATCATTCTTAATGATAAGAACATAAATGCTTCGTATATCCACTTTCCAATTACAATAGAACAAAAATTCACAATTCACTTTTTCAATACACACTCTTTAGGTCATGTTAGCTCGATTAATTCAATTAATTAAAATAATTCATGAATAATGACCTTCGTTCCAATAAGACACCAATAAACAAAAATATTGTTATTTTGAAATAATATATTATTTTTAGTTACATAATACAAATTAAAAAACTCTCTGATCAACACAAAATACATATGCTATTTTTTAATTCACAACGGAATGTTAACACGAAAAAGTAGCTAAATAAACGAAATGCTTCATCGTCCATTTTTCTACACTATAGCGTTTTTTATTTTTTTTTAATTAAGAGGAAGACAGCGCGAAAGCTAAAGTAAAATGAGCAAAAGGACTACGTTCACTCGTTCAATATAATAAACTAGAAGAGCTATATGAACGATATAAACTATTGAGCTGGATATGGTTCCGTTCCTTTATTTTACGGAATCACTCATTTGAAATAGTTAATTTTTGAACAACACAACTCTGTTCAAAGCAAGTGATGTTGTACCCTGTTTTCAATTCTTTGTGGTGAAAACCCGGCTACATATCTCAGAAAGTAATATATGCTCAATTTTAGAAACTGGAGAAAAGGGGATGTAGGTGAAGGTTTTGCCATCTATTTTACAGTTGTCAGAAAATTACCTACGTTGAATTTAAGTACCAAAAAGTCTTAAGTCCATAGAAAAATGTATATTTTGAGAATCATCTTCCGTAATCATATAACAATTATGGTCCGATCGAAAAGAAATTTTGTCTGTCCAGTCATCTGGTTATCATTTTGGGGGACATAATTGTTCCTATATTTTCGGTAAAATAAATTATATTTACAAAATTAGCCCCTTCCATTCTACCAAAAAAACTCTAGATGGTTCCTTGAAATAAGAACCAAACTACCAATAACTTCAATCAAAACTGTCCAATATGCCAATACTAAAGAAATGTCAACAACTAAACCAAGAAAACTCTGATAGCACTACGTACATCTCAGAATTTCATAGGCAAGAGATGGGAACTGACACCACAGGTCATGCACCGGATGTTCATAGCTTCAATAACCCAATTCCTACCTACGGAGTTGTAGTTTTGTGGAACTCAATAAAAAAGAAATCGTATCTATTCCAATTCAAAGATTTCCATGGCATATCCCCTCCACACGCTTAACCAAATCTCAACTTTCGCTGAACGAGTCCTATCTAAAATTAGCAGTAGGCATAATTACGGATCACTGAAATATTAGAGACTTAATAATTACTCCTGCAGGTTATGCGAAGATAATTTAGAAACATCGACAATCGAGCACTATATATGTACAGTGTTGGTCACACAATTAGCACACCCCACTACCAACATTTATTTTGCCTAAAAATACCTTCAAAAGTAGTTGTATTTAATAAAGTATTTGTACTAATATATTCTCAGTAGTGTGCTTAAAGAATACAACGCAATACAGGAACTGAATCATAACTGTCAATTTGAGTAACCTCCAAAAATGTAAAAAATGTCCTAAATTCACTGGACACGTAATTAGCACACCTTAAAAGAATCACTAATATTGTGAATAGTTTCAATATTTTAGTCCATATTCAGTTTTAAATCCCTTTCGTTTGGGAATAAGTTCCAGTCTGCTAGTTATACTCTCCACCAGTCTCCGAAATTTCAGTGTCAGAAGGGAGTTATATGGGGTACACCTTGGGTCCCAAGGACTGATGGAAATTTCATTTTTTTTTTGTGTTTTTTATCGATTTTCTCACATGTAAACAAGTTCATTGAGGCAAGTAGTTCATAGAAACATCAAATAAAACATCATATTCTTGTTCATCTTTGTAAATTTTGCGAATAGTGGGATGTACCCACCAGCAGTTTGCATCTGCAAAGTCCGTTTGATACAAAAATGTTCATTAAAAAACTGGAATATGATGCTTTGAGCTATTGATTTTATAAATACTTATCCATCTGGACTGAATTTTACCGATATGTTGTGGTGTATGCCACGATAAACCTATGTTCATCTCTATGGTACCTACGCAAATTTCAATAATTTTCTAAACAAAAGGCAAATGGCAGATAGCCTAGTGAGACCGCAAGAAAATATGCTTCCCGGAGCTTAAACCGATTAAATTTAAAATCAATAATCCAGAAAACATTTATCTTGAATAGTATATGCCTACTTTCAGGGATTTTAACCAATTTCAGCAAACCTCAAAATCCTTTATGGTCAGAAAGGGGTTATACCATTAAACATACCCATGTGCTACGTGTTCATCTAGTGCTTGGTTGGCTGTTTTGTAATGATAGGTCCTTGGTGTTATTCAGACGTGTAATTTTGAATTACAAATGGTGTTATAAGTCGATCCTTCTTCACATAAGGGTGCATTTTATTGATCTTTTTTCTATAAACCCCATACAAATCGAAAATTTTCTTGAATGAATCATCGACCTTAAACACTTTTTGAGAAGTTTTTGTACTTTATGTTTAAATTTCGGTAATCGGTTAACAATTCCAATAATTTCAGATCCAATTGTACATTTGTTTTTCAAGTATCGGCGACTTTCTGACGTTTAAGTGTTCATTACGAAAAATGGTCCGCTATTGGGATATATTTTGAGATTTCGGGGTGATAAATTATTTTTTCTTTCAAAAAATGATTTGTTCAATACGTTTTGAATATGAATTAACTTCAATATAAATTAATTTTTGTATATTAATTGAATTAAATTAAAAATCGTAGGGTGTGCTAATTATATATTCCCTTGATAATTTGGGCGTCTTCACAAAACTTTTATTTTCAAAAAACCACTGATAATACTATCCACTTATATCATTAAATATGTTAAATACATTATAGAAAAGGATTTTGTTTACGAAAATATTTCAATTTGTCCTATCAAAACTCTTAGCCGACTGAAATCATTTTGCCCCAACGGGGTGTGCTAATTCTGTGACCAACACTGTATGTCACTGGCCAACGCTCACAACGAGCCGAAAAGTTTGCTTATTTTTGCCAAAGTTCTGAAATTGCCGCACGTTGCTTCATGGCCAATACTTTCTATGGCAAAAGTTTCTCCTCTTCTTCGTACTTATATTCTTTCTATTACTTTTTTCTCTTTCCTCAATATATTTCTCATCTTAGTCATTCAGCACTTCTCAGGATGAACACAGTTGTGTAGTTCCTGAACGAACTAGTTTAAAAGAACTACTCCTGAAAGAGACCAACGGAACTATATCCAGGGCATTCGTTTGTTTATATAGTTATTTTCATACTCAAGTTGACCTTTCTTTTCATTTTCAGATTCTGCCACAATGTCATGTTCGTGTTTGTTCTATATGCTTTTTATACCCTCAGCCTTTAGGCTAAAGAGGGTATTTACACTTTGATACGACCAAAAATGTGCCTCATCGAAATAATGGTTTTAGACTCCAAGTATGTTTGTACGATATCCGTTTCAGACAATTTTGAGTAGATCTAGCAATGTCCGTCCGTCTGTCTGGCTGGCTGGTGCGCACGATAACTCTCGAACGGATCAATCGATTCGGTTCAAATTTTGGGTATCGAAATATTTTGTCCAGATTCGATTTAAGTTCGAAGATGGGCCATATAGGTCCACTCCTTCAAATGTTCAAAAATTGTCGCAAAACTTGTACGCACGATAACTCTTGTAGGGAATAACAGATTTGGTCCATACTTTGCACATCGTGTAATTTCTACCAAACTTAGATGAGGTTCCAATACGGACTCAATCGGTCCACTCCTTCGGGTACCTCCCACACAAAATTTCGGATAAGTTCAGTTTAGGACCTGGTCCCGAATCGCTTTGATTTTTGTTTACGCAAGTTGTATTCGCTGTCCTCTATACGACGCTGTAAGTTTCATTAGGGGCAAGTCCATACTTCTTGAGAAAATAGCCTGAAAGTTACAAAAAATCCTATGACACCGTGTGTAGTGGTTGGAGCGCAATATAACTCTCGAACGGATCTTCCGATTCGGTCCAAAATTTGGCTTTCGTAATATTTTGTCCAAACTTAGTTCAAGTTCAAAGATGGATAATATCTGTCTACTCCTTCCGGTACCTCCCCCACAAAAGTTCGAAAATGTTCGGAAAATTTGTGCGCACGATTACTCTTGAAGGAAGTAGCCGATTTGATCCATACTTTGCACATCGTAAAATTTCTACCAGTCTTAGATGAGGTTCTAATATGGACTCAATCGATCCACTTCTTCGCGTACCTCCCACACAAAATTTCGGATAAGTTGAGATTAGGACCTGCTCTCGAATCGCTTTGATTTTTGTTGCAACAACTTGTATTCACTGCCCTCCATACGACGGTACAACTTTCATCAGGGGCAAGTCCATACTTCCTGAGAAAATAGCCTCAAAGACACAAAAAGCCCCTATAACACCATGTGTAGTGGATGGAGCGCAAGATAACAATCGAACGGACCCGCCGATTCGGTCCAAAATTTGGCCTTCGTAATATTTTGTCCAAACATAATTTAAATTCGAAAATAAGCCATATCGGTCCACTCCTTCAGGTACCTCCCCCACAAAAGTTCAAAAATGTTCGGAAAAGTTGTGCGCAAGATAACTCTTGAAGGGAGTGACCGATGTAATCCATACTTTGCACATAATAATATATATACCTGATATAGATCAGATTCGAATATGGACTATATTTGTCTACTCCTTCTGGTATTTCTCACACACAATTTTGGATAAGTTCACTTTAAGACCTGCTCTCGAAAAACAGCCCGAAAGGTGTAAAAAAATCCCTATGTCACCATATGTAGCTTTCGGAGAGCACGATAACTATCGAACTGTTCAACCGATTTGGTCCAACATTCGGTCTTCGTCATATTATATCCAACCTTAGTCTTATGGGCAATACCAGTCCACAACTTCCGGTACTTCTTCTTTAAAAAATTTCACTAAAATGCTAGAACGATATCACCTGAATGAGGCAAACAATTTGGTCCAAACTTTGGATCTCCTAATATTTTGTCAAAATTTAGTTTAACTTCTAAAATGGCCCACATCGGTCCTCTCTAAGGGTACCTCCCCCACAAAAGTTCAACATTAGTGCAGTTAATTCTAAATCCACATTTTTGTCGGCAAGTTCAAATGTTCAAAAAGGGCCACAAAATTCTGAAGAGACCTTAAATACATTCGATCTGTCCGTAGGTGAAAGTTTCACTTCACATTGGCTGAGGGTTTATATCTGTCGGCAAAGCCGACTGACACTTTTTTACTTGGTATGACAATCAAACACATTATTACATCCACCAACAACGAGAATATTTTATATATTAACACCGAAGATCTGAACGATGAAAAGAAAAGGAACAATGAAAATTGAAGATTCATTGAACTTTATCGGTTTCGGAACTATTTATAATGAAGGAACCATATTAAGGAACTAGTTCCTTTTTGAGGAAAACCGATCCGCTCCGTGAACTAGAATGAATGGACCAAAAGGTCTCCAAGTGAAGTAGTTTCCAATTGCGATAGCCACACGCCCTTTAACCTACATTGAAGCTATGTAATAATGGTTATGTATCTGCATGCAGAGAAGCAATATTGTTGAAGTAATCATATTTTATAGTTGAGAAATGGCTAAATACCCATTAATATGGGGATATTGGGTAAAAATGGGTAAATACCCAGGTATTTACCCAAGTCTGAAGTATTTTATGCTCCACACACACATCACTGTACTGGTTCGAATTTTGCAATGGGGTGCTCTGTTCGCTTGGAATTATTTCACCTGCTTCACTTTTTAACGTAATTGGGCACTTCATGCAGTTGACCAAATGTTTTGCCATTTTATTAACATTTGAAAATTTATAAACTGCGGACTGCTTTTGTGTCGCTTGGATTTGTTGCAAAATGCTTCCATATTCATTAATTTTTAGGTAGTTCCATCTTAAAAACGATTAAATTTTATTATTAAATTTTTTTATAATTTTAACATATAAAAATATATCCCAGCAAAATAAATTGGAAGTAGTGCAATGTGGACTAGTTCTTTCACGACATGTTTCGATGCAGTTCAAACGGAGTCGTGAAAAAGGCACTCCATTCCTCACATTTTAACCGCATTTGGATGCAATCCAAAGAATCACATCCACTTGTCATATTTAAACAACATCCAGATGCAGTTCAACGGAGTCGTGAAAAAGGCACTCCAATTCCTCACAATTTAACAGCATCCGGATGCAGTCCAAACGGAGTCGTGAAAAAGGCACTCCGTTCGCTACATTTTATTAGCAGTTGTTAGAGATCCCTACAAGTACATAAATCAGTTTGTACATCTCTACAGGCAGCGGCATACATTTTCCAAAAAGAGATAAGCGTGTTAACATTTTCATAAAATTTGTTAATATTAAATAAAAAATAGTTTCGGTAACTCACGAGAAGAACATTTCACAATGGAGTGCTGTTGGAGTACATGTCGAAATCTTAACTGGTGATGGGAAGACAATACCAAATCATTTAGCAGATGAAGCAAGAACAAACAGTTCAGCTTGGATTAAATGGAGAGCGGAGGAAACACGCATGGTTTCCATTGAATTCAATGGAGAATTTTCATAATTTGTGTTAATGTAATAAAGTTCTTAATATTTTTGTTTTACACAAATAATAAATGCATTTTAATTATTCTGGGATATTTTGTAATGGCTTGCACACAAACACGTGCTATGGACTGCATCCTATTCTACCCCAAGGGCCAGTTAAAATGCAATGTCAAACGGTCAGTTAAAATGCAGTGCCAGAGGGACAGTTAAAATGCAGTGCCAAAGGGTCAGTTAAAATGCTGTGCAATGGAGTGCCTCTTTCCGGGGTCACGCTCTTGTAAAAAGAATGAGTGAAAATGCATAATTTGAAGCACTTCCAAATCACTTGTACATATGATTTAACTGCCTCTTTGGAGGCAAACTTTTTGCTGGGATATTATCCACAGTTTAAACAGATTAAGGAATTTTATACAGGCGCAATACTTTTTTAGCGGTTCTTACTTTTATTTGAATTGATTTTTCAGTCGATTGACAACTACAAATTCTCAATTTTGATTTTCAAATATTTTTTTAAATACCCCAAAAAACACAAAAAATATATATGACAACTTGGGTAAATACCGGTAGAATCATAGACAAATGAATTGTATAGACAAAGAAATGCTCTCACCAATGTTGTTAACATTGTGTTTGTTGACAGAACAACTCAATTAAAAATTACAATAAACACGATTTTATAAACATTTTGTTCTAACAAAAACTGTATGGGGTTAGTTTTTGACTAAATCTTCATCCTCAGATAGAAATATAGAAGAAAATCTTTTAATTTTCCCCAAAAATCGCCTTCGAACTGTTTTGAATTTTTCTGTTTGAGTCGGTTGACAGCACATAACTTGAGTATTTCTTTGTCTATACGATAATCTGTCTATGGTAGAATCGCATCTACAGGTATTGTGAATATGTAAATATATGTTTTATTGGAACAACAAGTGTTTTGTGTCAATATATGGATTGACAAAAAGTATATAGTAGACACAAAAATACATATTTTACATATTTACAATAGCAATAAAATTCTGAAAGCAAAACTAGAGTATTTTAAATATGTAAATTATATATTGTTGGAAAAACATATATTTAGTGTCATTATGGCATTTATATAAATGTTGAAGAAAGGTAACAAGGCAGACATTATTTAGGTCATGGTTAATATTAATTTTTTAATTTTTCTAAATTTGTTCTATATACGCCTTCAAATATTATACACCTATATTTTCAAAAGATCTTAACAATTTAACCTCAAGTACTTCCTTCATTAATCCACCCTTCCCCCGTCCACACTTATTTATTCAATCTTCCCCCAATCAAAGTGCATGAAAAATAATCATCTAAATTACTCAATTCCCTTGTTTTCACCTAATATTGGGTTTCTGTTAACAGAAAGACAGACCTCCGCCGTTCCTTCTGCTATGAGAAAATAACAAATAACGTCGTCCATTGCCGGGCCATTTGTTACGCCGATTAACTTAAACGTTTCATTATGCCAGAGATTACTTTTATGGCTTTGGCTGGAGAGAAAAACAAAATTTACCGAAACCGAAACAAAGAATAAACTTTGCAAAATCATACAAAATATGAGTGAGTCTATCCCAAAAGGAATTAAAGATTTTCATTTTTGTGGTAGAGTTTTATCTTGGAACCGTAATGATTTTTCAATGTGTGCGTAGAGGGGAGAGTGGTGGTGGTGGTGGTTAAGATTGCTTGGAAGTTTAGTATTACGTTTTAAGCTAATGGGAATCTAGGGAAAAATACGATGCCACTGAAGACGGAGGGGGTTGTTTAATGTTTTCATTTAAGTTGACAATATGGTGATTTTTATGGGAATTTAATTTCAATATACGAAGTGATAAAAATATGGGAAATTTTTTTGTAATTGAAAAAAATCTTTTTGATGACCCTTAAGATAAAATCATAACTTTTATTTAATTTATGATTTTTCTATTTATAAAAATGAAAAGTTGACCCACTTTAAAGGAATTGTGTTATTGATATTGTATAGTAAAAATGTAAATTTTCATTTTTGGCCTTTGTAACTACCATTGACCATAAGTTTAATATAAAAGGATTTGAATGTATATACATAAGGATATATTAATCTAATGTCATTATATCACACACACATTCACACATAAATGGATTTGATGATTGCCTAATATTCGTCCATGTTTACCCACTAACTGCCTTTATAATCTTCAACAACAACAAAAAATGGTCTTCAATTCCAAATGTGTTGTTCATTTGCCGTCGCTACGCTACGCTTCGCATCCAGATTAATTTTAGTCAAGAGAATGAAAGATGAAAGCCAAAAAAAAGCAGCAACAACAACCACAGCAAGCAGGCAAATGTACAACAAAAACAACACAAAGAGGGAAAAAAGAAATAAGTCAAAATGATTAATGTCTTTAATTTTTGTTTTTGGTTTCGGTTCAGAATTTTTGTAGTCTGGTTGGTTTACATTTTTTTGGTAATGGCGGGGTGTTTTGTAGGATGGTGGTTAGTTGCGGTGGTTGTGAAAAAAGGGGAAGGGGGTATTAACTGCCAAATACCAATGGCTATGTGTGAGCATTTAAATACGTGGGGAGAACAAAAGGCAAATTATCTTATTTAATGCTTAGGTTTTAGTTTGATTCATTGAAGTTTTCTAGTTTTTGAGAATACAAGTTCTTAAATTCGATTTTATCACAGAGAAAGAGTTTGTGGTGGGTTTTATTCCAAAAAGGGGGATTTTTTTAATAAAATGGCTATGAAATCTATTTTCAACTGTAATTCAGAAAATTCCATTCCATTCAAATATTGCATTTGAAAGTCAGAAAATATATGTATTTTCAATTCGGAACTCTTCAATTGAAATTTGGAAATGTAATCTGAAATTCAGAATTTTCAAATGCAGAATTCGTTAGTTCGTTTTCGGAAATCTCATTTAAAAATCAGAAAATACAAATTAAGTCAGAAAGAACTAATTATAATCCAGAATTTTTATTTATAATTCAGAAAATATCAGCTGAAATTCAAAAAAATTAAATTAAATTTCAATTGCAATTTAAATTATTTAATTAATTTAATTAAATTATTATTTAAACACACTTTTAATCAGTCTTAAAACTAGCTTTGAAAGAAACGAAGCAAAAAAGTGGGCATAGTCGGCCTTATACTAGTGGGTGAAAATGGGGATCCAATTATCCAAACCTGTTTTAATTGTTGATATCGCTGCATGTTACAACGGATTGTAGGAATCTTTCAAGATTGTCGCCATAGTCGTCCCAATTGAATCCCATAAATTATATAGAGTTAAAACTATATGAAAGTCCTTTGGATACTCCAATCGTGACAGCATCAAATATAGTACAGCAGAGACTGCTATGGGGGATAGAGTGGAATATCGCAAAGAAATCGAAGACAGATCTATGTATATACTTTACTTCCAATAACAATACATCAGCGCCAGTAGAGGTTTATTTTCTTAACAAAGCAGTAAGTTATTGGATTAAGGGTCGAGTTTCGTCAATTAAAAAAATATTAACAAGTTTATATTTTCTTTGTGGCCTATAGCCATAACAACCAATGTACGTTGGCGTGAAAAGAACACAATCGGATTATAATTTTTTTTCTCAAAGATAAATGCCGCTCCCACAAATTGTCCAAAATATTTCTTGAACATAATTATTTATAAAATTATTTTAAGGCCTTCTCAATCCCACATAAAAACCTAGTTATTTTCGCATTATCTTAATAAGCAACCATAACATATTATTTTATGAATTATGACGATTTTTGCAGCTGTAAATTGGACATGTCTTGTTTCACAGAAATGTTACCTTAAGAAATTATCAAAATACACCAGAAGATCATAGAGATGATCTGATGATGCTGGCTGGGCCACACAAATGTCATGCATCCCTGAAAACAGATAGCAACAAACTCACAAGATCTCACAGACACACACACATGTGGTGTTTCTAGCAACCCTACACTCCCTCAAACAAACGCAAACGGCCATCTCAACATAGGAACTGTAATGGCTGTTTTAGAATCTAACATTTAGATAAAGGTCCATCATGGTGGTGGTACTGAATGCTTTTTTGTTAGGGCCCACCACTACATGTATAGGTAAAAGATTCGGCTGGCAGCCAACTAAACCAGCCGGCCATGGCGTTTGTCGTCATCATATGGCATTTTAATCAAATAATATAATTAGATTTGATGGTTCATGGTTTTCTTTTTTATTTTTTGTTACTTAATTTGTTTTACGGATATGCCCCTTATGTTACCACAAATAGGAGAGAGCTTCCTTAATTCAATTAAAGGGCTCTGAAAATAGTTTTCTAATTTATGCATATATGTGGAAACTTTATTTAAAACGTTAATTTAAAAAGAGAGAAAATTTATTTTAATTTAGTTTTCTTCCGAGAAAACATAGCCTAGTGGAATAAACACTTCAGTGTAAGTGTCGCTGGAATAAAGAAGCAAGTACATACAATAAATGGAAAATTTAAATAATGTGTGCAGACAAGGTGTTTTACACTCAAAAATAAAATAAGGTAGATGATTTTTTAACTAACCACACCAATGTACATACATGCATAGCTAAATCAATAAATTATCCAGAAAATTATCCATTGAGAACAATAAACGAATAAAAATAGGGAGAAGTGTTCAGTTAGGTAAATATGTAGGCATACAAGTGATCTTCAGCAAGGTGACGCTTGTTAAATATGCGATAACACTGAGTGGATGGTATTAACGCATAAGAAGTCCAGTAAACTTCAGTATACCCACATAGAAACTGCGCTAAATACGAAAATTGCATCATTTTGAGGGTTTTTTTGGCCAGACTCCGAATGCACAAAATTTTTAACCTAATGTTGGCAATTGAAAAACCCCCGTTAAAACAGTTTCTCTATAGTTATTGATCGGAATATGGGTGCCACTGTGGTGCAATGGTATGCACACCCGCCTTGCACACATAAGGTCGCGGGTTCGATTCCCCGGCCAGGCAACATCAAAACACTTTTCAACGGTGGCAAAATACCCCTCAGTAATGTTGGCGACATTTCCTGAGTATTTCAGCCATGTAAAACTTCTCTACAAAAGTGGTGTCTCAGACACGCCGTTCGGACTCGGCGATAAACTGTAGGACCCATATCATTGAGCTAATATGAATCGGGGTGCACTCATTGATATGAGAGAAGTCTCCCTTGTCCCTTATGGGATGTTTGTGGAACAATTATTATTATTATTGATCGGAATATATCGCAAAACTTTTAAAGCCCATAAAGTTCCAAAAGGTTATATAAATCTACATCTAAAATTTTCAATCTGTTGGATTACCTAACATTACCAATGGACTTCGACACCCTGACCTGGTTCTGAGATAAGAAGAAAAATTGTGGTCTGGTGGTCTACATAAGAAGTTTTAAAATAAAATTACCTATTAAGAAAGAAAATTCACATAACAGGACAATGATACTATCCTTGCTTCAAACATTGACGGGCGAAGGTGTATTTATTATATTATGTGTGTTCCCGTACGGAAAATTCAAAAAAACGCCAAAAAAACTGAAACAAATGTCAAAGTCGGCATACCAGCCAATTAGAAGCCGGCAACCGCGTAACTATTTTTACTCGCCGAAATTTGTCGTGTAATAAAATTTTAAAGAGAGCGCTTTTCAGTGTCATTTTTTTTAAAGAGATGTGAACATTTTACTACTTATTGGTAAACGGGTACGCTATGTTTTTAAAAAATTTGTAAAAGTGGTAAAAATTGTAAAAAAAACTATAGCTCTGGGTTACAACTATTAATCGGCGTCATATGAATAATAAATAGTGCCAACTAAACATTTACACCGATAAACATGTTAAACACATCGAGTTAAAACCACGGTTGCTAGATTTGACAAATTAATCAAATATATTTAGGTCGGAGTCGAGCCATTTTTAGTTCGACTCCGACTATGGAGTCGGCTTTTTTCACGACTCCAGACTCCAAGGGTAATTTTCAATACCACTCCAAATGAATAAAATATGTACTAGTTTCCAATTTTTCCTATATGTTGGCTTTTTCATAAGGTGCTTAGAACTGGGAAGTTTTTGCGGATTCTGAAACAGCAATATTCATAGATGAGATAAATAAAAAAAAAAAAACGCCGGAGAGAATTTTAAATAAATCGCGGTCAAAGTTCATACTTTTAGGTTTATTTTAAGTTATGATTGTCTAAGTCTGGAGTTTCCCCCATTGGCTTAACTTCATCACTTTCCTCTTTGCAGAGAAAAATGTTTACAAAACGCACTGACAGCTTGCAAAATTTACTGATCGCTACCAATATCATGATTTCATCCCGGCGAAGGGAATTATCAATTGGCTTTTCAGTTTTTGAAATGATGATTTTTTAGTGAAAACCTGAACTCTTTAAGCATCGAGTATTCTCATGTTAATGAGAATGATGCTCACTTTTCGGCTTTCCCAAAAAACACCGAAACAAAATATTTGCAAGTTTTAAGTTTTCAGGATTTTGCTTGGAAGCGGCAAATCCTATCGAAATGGGACTAAAGATAATGTTGTAGAGGATTATCACTGCTACAACATTTTCTTTAGTCCCATTTCGACAGAAATTGACGCTTTCAAGCAAAATCCTGAAAACTTAAAATAAACCTAAAAATGTTAACTTTGATCGCGATTTATTTAGAAATCCCTCCAGCGATTTGTTTGATTCTTCTCATCTATGAACATTGCTATTTCAGATAAATCCTCAACTTATCCCATTGGAATGAAAACTCAATAAAATCGATCGATGGCATCCTTCAACGTGAGAAAATATTTAAGCTCTGAACATTGTCAGCTTGAAGAGACTATAAAAATGTTGACCAATATAAGAAACAATATATGAAATTTAAACAATTCGGCTTGATACGAATTCTGTGACGAATTTAAAATATATAACTTAAAACTCTGTACTCAAATATTTTTCATATACGAATAAAATACGCCGTGTGTTAATAGATGTAGGAAAAAAATTTTGCTGGAATCGTAGTCGATTTATTTTTTTTTTTCGACTCAATCGAAATTGCTCGACTCCGACTCGTAGTCTCCGACTCCGAAACCCTGCTTTGTTCACAAATTTTAAATATTTGATTTTGAAATTGTTGCTCTGTTCCAGAGTTTTAAAGAATTTTCACATTTTGTGAACATGGAGGAAAAGCAAACATTGGAATCAGATTTGCGCGCACTAAGATTTTTGGATTTCGGTTTTGGAATGCAATATTTCCTATACTAACAATATTGAATTTATTCAAAAAGTACGGGAACGTCAAAAACTCTGGAAGAAATTTCAAAATCAACATATCAGAAAATCAGAAGCCGCTAAACATATTGCTCGCAAAAAGTTTCAAAAATTTTCAAGATTTTCTAGTTCCGGAACAAAGGTGATGCGTAATGCTGCTCCAGCTAAAAGTAAACAACGAGCCTTATGGAAAAGTCAAGTGGATGGTAATATCTTAAAAAAGGTGATTCGAATTAGAAAAGCCTTTCTTAAGACAGTTCAAAATAGTTCAAAATTTTTTTCGTGAAAATGGGCACGATTACTCTCGAAGAAATTTACCGATTTTGTTTCAACTTTCCACGTCCTAATATTACTTCCAGTCAAACATGAGGTTTGGTCATGGAATATATCGTTCTACTATTTCACGTACCTTCCGCACAACATTTTAAAATGTTTCTCAAAGTGCAATTTATGGGCATGTCTCGGATCATTTTGAATCTTTTCGCAGTGTGTTGTCCTGGTTGATTAAGTACACATCGAAAATCATTTGGAATTTCTTACCGAATGCATTACTTTTGGTCCTGTTTACAGCGATATTCGTTTTTTGTCCAAAAGTCAAAAACAGTAGCTTCTTGCAGGTTCTGGAACAGAACAAAAATCTATCCAATCTGAACATTGAAGATGGTAATTTTTTTGTCCAAAAGACGAACGCTATTGCTTTTGATCAAAATCGGTTCATATTTTTTTAATTTTTCGGCCGATTTCATGTATTTGATGCACCAAACATGTTAAATCTGTCAAATTTTAATGAAATTTTAATTTTGTAACGGAATTTGGACTAGAAATTAGTTCGCATACTTATTCTGAAAACGATTCAGATTGATGTAATGCCACAAATTGCATTGAAATTGTGTGGTATAGGGTATCATATAGCCCGATTTAATATATTCTTCACTTTTTTTCTTAAGTGTGGACTTCACAGTACCTTCTATGAAAACGATTACTGTGTCTCACACGATATCACTCGAAAAGACTAATCGATGTGATTCAAACATAGGACATCGTAATATATCTTTCAAATGGAAATCAATAAGAAACAATGGTTATCTCCTTCACAAAACTGAAAACTTTTGCTCTAAAATCAATTTTATGATCATTTCCCGGTTTCTGTTGAATTTTGTATAACAGGTGCAACATACGGTTATGATTACACCAATATATTTTTAGAAATCTCGTACCTCTCCAGCTAATGTTAATTGTCTTCATTTTATCTTTCTTAAATATCTATATTTTATGATTATGAGCAGCTACAGGTTGGCGTAATAATTATTTTACCAAATGTGTCAATTTATACTGATCAGTTGGAAATTTTGGTCAACGCCTTTAAAATGCATTCAATCGAAAGGTTCCAATAACAATTGTGATACTTTTGAAAGCAAGCATCTCAGATAAAACACAATTCTTACACCACATTTCTTCCCGAAGTGATTTTGACATTTCTGCCAGATATTTTACCATTTCTGTTCAGATTTTGAACAATTTTTAAAATTGAGACATTTTTGACAATTTTCTATTTTGCTAATTATACTATTGAAAATGTACCGGAACACACTTAATGTGTCACTATAAAAATATTGTTCGGAATGCCAAAATCCATTGACGTTAATCAAAAAATATTTATATTCTATTTTTGGGGAACATTTTTTCGATCAATTCTTGTAGCGTTTTTAGCTTTCGTTAAATTATTTTCTATTTTTTTTTTTTTGGAATTTGACAGATTTTTTTCCAATTAAAATATTTTAACATTGGTATTTCTTCTACGAAAAATTCAAATTTATTTTCTTGAGTGTAGCGTTCATATGAAGAACCCAGCCTGCACACATAGACAAGACACACTGGCCAAATAGGCGATTATATTGGTGCCAAGATTTATGGCTGCGATCAAGTATTTCCCGTTTCTTAAAGTTTTCTTCCTTCTTTTTTCTTTTAAAAATATATGTGTATGTGTGTGGATGTAGTTCCTCATCTTATTCTACTTCGTCATTGCCGAGACAATTTTTTGCTGTTGTAAACTCCTGATGATGTTCCTGATGGTGTCTTCTCCTTCGTTGATTCTTGTAATTTGGTTTGTGCTTTTTATTTCATGTACTTTTTTTCTTGTCTAAGCAGCTAATACAAAAATGCATATCATAGATATAGTATGTATGTATGTGTGTGTGTGGTTGCATAGATGAGAATGGCGGCGCATTTGGGATAATTTCGTTTGCTAAAGATGTTGCAAGTGAGAAAAAGACTAATGTCTTTTGGGTGTATCCATAATATGTCGAAGTCGTAAATATTCCGTTTACTTTGGTGGGTATTTTGAAAACACAAAACAGGAGATGTTGGTGGGGACTTTATAATGCAGAAAAGTTGAGTGTGTGGTTTTAAGGTTACAAGGTATGTATGTCTGGTGTTGTTAGCAACAATTTGATGGATTTACAGATGCCATCTAAAGAACGTTAATAAATTATGTTGAAGTAAATTTGTGTGTCAACGTTTCGTTTTTTTACAAAACAAATTTTGGTTCGTTATTGTGTTCGCATTGACTTCTAATTTTATCTCATTGTTTCAATACTTTTGACATTTAAATAATTTATGAATATCGTGTAGCATTTGCTTATTTTTCTGAATTCAAACACCTTTTGCTTAAATTCTAATACCCATCCTTTACCATTGCTACCTTAACAAAATACCATATCATCACAAAAGCATCCTTTGAATGGGGTGTTGAAGAATTTTTCTTTTTGGTAAATATGGTTTCCATATCCTTACTGCTGCAACTACATTCTTGTCCATTCTCTGCTGCAGTAAATCTTTCCTGTAGACATTTCCAAAAAATTCGCTCTCGTTCGTTCTCTCTGTCTCTTTCACCTTTTATTTATCTATGGGTTTAACTCGTAGTTTCCGTCGACCTTCTGCTTATAGTTCAGCAACCCTTATTTCCTTCTTTTGTTGTTAGTAAAATTTTAAATGGGGTGGTTGTGGTGGTGTTGGCGATTGTCTGTTCCCAGTGTGTGTATGTGTGTAAAGTTATATGTCGATGTATGTGTGCAAATATGCAATATGCACTGTTTACCTACTTTACATTGAACAATAGAATTAAATTTGTTGGAAATAAATTATGATTATGAATATAATATGTGTGTGACTATGAGTGGAGGAGCCTCAATTGAATTAAAGGATTTTGAGAATTTTTGAACAATTTCGGTTTCACAATTTAAAGTTGCTGTTTGCAATTTAATAATACTTGTATGGAGACATTAAGGCAATTTAACATGACCAGTAGTGACATTCTCTAACACTCAAATGTCGGTAAAATTAAAACGCAAAATTATGAATGAAAAGTCCAAATAAAAGTTGACAACACAGTTGCTATCGGTAGAACTTTACGACTACTTTCTCCTGGTAGCTAACTTACAGAAAAATATCGTTAATTACTGAATTTATAAACATTTTAATTTTACCAATTTTTGTCGGTAACTCAAGAAATGAGTTAGAGAATCGCACTACTTGATTCTAATGAATTCCGCAGAGTTTCCGATGTAAAAATCTCAGCGCCATAATATCGTTATTGTGTGAAAATGGGATATATTAATAAAAACAATCTCGTACAAAAATATTTAAATGCGAATCTTTAACACGGAAAGTGTGTTGAAGTCTAAGTTCATTCTAAAGACTACAAAACAAATGACTAACGGGCTTAAGAAACAAAATCTGGGTTACCTTTCAACATATCTCATATTTTACCTAATCTCTTTTGGTATTTTATCACATCACACCTTTTAAAAGCACTAACACCACTACGCCAATAAAACAAAAAACAAACAAAAAATGCTTTCAAACCAGCATCGAATGAAATCAATAAAATTAAAAGATTAATGTATAACAAATTTACAAGAAAGGTGATAAATCAGGTGACAGTAAAATTAAATGAGTTATTTCATGGAGATGTCATGAAGACAGCAACAGCAGCAGAAGTATGAAGACCAGAGTATCCAACAAATAAATAAACAAACTGAAAACATAACGACAGACAAACAACACGATTGGGCGGATGAAAACTCCAAACATCCAGGGACAAAAAAACTATGAAGAGGCTTGAAAAACAGCAAACGCCTTTAATAAAAAATAAAAAAAAACAAGCAAACACCACAAATAAAAAAATAATAACAACTAAAAAATGCTAAAGATGTTGTTAAACCAGAGTAGACAAGCCAACCAACACCACCAACAACGTCACAACTCAAAGGCATTTGGAAACATATTTCGAGGGCAACATGCAGATGATGACAGTGGCAATGGAACTGCAAGATGATGATGATGACAACACAGCACTGTGAGTTGTCTTAAAAACACCAAATGGAAATTGAATAACATCTTTATTACTTTTTTTTGAATTGAGTTACAAACAAACATACATATGTACAAGATACATACATATGTACATATACATAAGTACATATACTTGCTGGTGCAACAACTAAAACTTTAACACCCTGACAACCAACCGAGCTGATTCTGACAACGATCGCAGTGATCACTGTTTTGGTTTGCAGCTTTGGGGAAGTACGTTTTTTCTCGTTGTTTGGGGCAGAATCGAAGTGTTGTTTTTTTCCTTCTTAAATGATTTTTTGTATGGATTAATTTGTATAGTATTGGAAAATAACATGTAAAATGAAATCTACAACAACGTCGACAATGTGTAGGGCAAGCATCTTGAAGCTGATACATGTTTTAAACTCTTTGGAACATGCTAAGAAAATATTCAGTAATTTTTATTATTCATAAGAAAATATTTTGGAATTCGTCGATAATAATTAAAGGACATTATGTAAGCATTTAGTAATTTGAAGTATGGTGGATACTTCCATGGAAAAATTTGAATAATATTAAAAAAATAAAATTCGACCTGGTCAGAAATCCGAAATCATAGCCTCTTGTGCTGAGGAAAACTATGGAAGCAAGAATTTTAATTACAAAAATATATATTACATTGAGTCTAATGGTATTTCCTTTCAACGATCGCGATTCGATTTTAAATTAAAATTCGACTTGGTCAGAGACTCGAATTAATAGCCTCGTTACTTCTTTGCATTTGATCCAATGTTATTTCCTTTAAATTAAAACAGATGAGATTTTCCTGAAAAAACCCCTAAAATTCAATCTCTCAACAGGGTCAGTGGCGCGAATTTATAGACTCTTGTGTTAAAGAAAACTTTAGAAACGTGAAACAATGGGTTAACCTCCCAACTATTAAAAAATCCACTTTTTTACCTGTGAGCCACTATTCTTTCAAGATTGATGAATATGTGGTCTATTATTATTAAATATTCCACGAGTTTTTGAAAAAAAAAAAATCCTTTAAAATTGGTGGCCTGAGGGTCTTTGAATCCTTCTTATTTTCAACATTAACGTTACAAGGTTCAAAATCCTCATATTGTGGTCTTGGGATACGTTAATAAAAAGTTGGGACACTCATTGAGTGAATGAGCTATATGTTCTCCATTTCCCCCCCAAAAATATTGTTAACCTTACTTATTAGTCCGCAAATGCTTGGTTGTTCATAAGTTGATGTAATTTAAATCCACCATTTAAAGTCTAATATAGTTCTCCACCAAAAAAAAAAAAAAAAAAAAAAACAAAAAAAATCCAAAATTTGGAGGGGAAAGAGTTTACCTTCATGAACGGATTAGCTCAAAGTAGAATTCCGTTCATTAAGTTTCTCTCGTTCTTATAGCTCTTCTAGCTTATACTTTTATTTTCGCTCTATATCCCTCTTACATTATACAATGTGACATACCATAGTGCAGAGAACGAATGATCAAAGCATTTTGTTCATTTCGTTCTTTTTTGCTCATTTAATTTTTATTAATTAAAAAAAATATACAGTATGTGATTGTAAAGTGAAAATACGAAACACATCTTTAAGACTCATAAAACGAATTTGACTATTGATGATGAGATGAGGAAACATGAACCATATTCACAAGAAACTCATAAACTGAAACGTAATATTGAAAATATGCCAACGAACAAAATGAACGACCTGGTTCCTTTCGGTGAAGGGAATGGAAAGGATCAATCCGCTGAATGAACTAGATTGCCCAAAACTAGTTTACATGTTTTGATTTGATGTGGTATAGTAAATAATCTACCCAGCAAAAAATGCGAAGCCAAGCAATGTAGAGTGGTGATTTCATTATCTGTTTCGATGAAGTACGAACAAAGCTGTGAAATCAAAAGCACTTCTATATTTAGCACGGCAGTTTGTAGATCCATACAAGCAGCGACATAATCTCTTTCAAAAAAAAAAAAAAAAGAGTGAATATTTTTTAAAACTTTGTTAAAAACAAGTAAGAAAAGTCTATAGTCGGACGGAGCCGACCATGGGATACCCTATACCACTATCCCTGGACAATCGCTCTCCACGGAACTTCTTTTCAATGATTGTGAAAATTTAATTATCAAATATCAGAGATGTAATGTATAATTATACCCTCAGCATTTATGCTAACGAGGGTATATACACTTTCATACGGGCAAAATGTGCCTCATCGAAATAATAGTTTTAGACTCCAAGTATGTTTGGACGAAATGTGTTTCAGACAATTTGGAGTCGATTGAGCAATGTCCGTTCGTCTGTCTATCTGTCTGGCTGGTGCGCACGATAACTCTCGAACGGATGAACCGATTTGGTCCAAAATTTGGCTATCGCAATATTTTGTCCAAACTTAGTTTAAGTTCGAAGATGGGTTATATCGGTCCACTCCTTCCGGTACCTCCCCCACAAAAGTTCGAAAATGTTCGGAAAATTTGTGCGCACCATAACTCTTTAAGGCAGTAACCGATTTGGTCCATACTTTACCCATCGTGAAATGTGTGCCAGACTTAAATAAAGTTTCAATATGGACTCAATCGGTCCACTCCTTCAGTTTAGAGCCATCTCTCGAATCGCTTTGATTTTTGTTTTAGCAACTTGTATTCACTGCCCTCCATACGACGGTACACGTTTCATCAGGGGCAAGTCCATACTTCCTGAGAAAATAGCCTGAGAGTTGCAAAAAACCCCTATGACACCGTGTGAGGTGGTTGGAGCGCAAGATAACTCTCGAACGGATCTGCCGATTCGGTCCAAAATTTGGCCTTAGTAATATTTTGTTCAAACATAGTTTAAGTTTGAAGATAAACCAGATCGGTCCACACCTTCAGTTACCTCCCCCACAAAAGTTCAAAAATGTTCGGAAAAATTGTTCGTACGGTAACTCTTAAAGGGAGTGGCCGAATTAGTCTATACCTTGATCAGGTTTAAATATGGACTATATTTGTCCACTCTATCCGGTACCTCCCACACAAAATTTCGGATAAGTTCACTTTAAGAGCTGATATCGAATCACTTTGATTTTTGTTGAAGCAACTTGCATTCGCTGCCCCAATTACGATGGTTAATTTTTTTTTAGGGGCAAGTCTATACTTCTTGAGCAAACAGCCCAAAGAGTGTAAAAACCCCCTATGGGACCATATGTTGTGGCTGGAGATCCACTTCCATAACGGTCAATGTCGATCCATTCCTTTTAGTATCTCCTTCGCAAAACTTTTGATCTTTAATCCTAATATGACAAATACCAAAAAGTTATCTTGCATGACAAAGGCATTTGAAAGGAAAATTTAGTTCACACAAACTAAAATGTAATGAAACCCACTTATGTAGTACTACTACTTCCGTTGTTTAACCGCTACGTAATTGAAATTTTTACCAATTTCACACAAAAGTTTCAGTCCATTTAACCCGCTAAGTATTATCTGATCTTCACGATGGTATTTTGGAAAAAAAATGTTTCAATATACACAGGTTGAGGGTATATCTCTGTCGGCAAAGCCGACTGATACTTTTTTACTTGTTTTATGACAAATACCAAAAAGTTATCTTGCATGACAAAGGCATTTTTGTAGCAGGAAAGGAAAATTTAGTTCACACAAACTAAAATGTAATGAAACCCACTTATGTAGTACTACTACTTCCGTTGTTTAACCGCTACGTAATTGAAATTTTTACCAATTTCACACAAAAGTTTCAGTCCATTTAACCCGCTAAGTATTATCTGATCTTCACGATGGTTTGTACGCTTCTTGTTCATCATAAACTCAAACTTTGTTTAAAATTTTGCGGGTTATTATTATGACCTACAGAGCCGCTACAAAATTGGTTAAAATTTTGTTTTTGGTCCATTTCATTCCCTGAAAATTTCACGATCTTCAGCAAAAACTAATCATTTCTATTCTGGCCCGAACCCAACCTCCTTAAAAAATTCTTTACAATCGGTCCATAATTGCGGCCTTAAGCTTGTTTACAATTTTTGATGGACGTACACACATCGCTAAATCGCTTTATCTCGTCGAGATATGGGGTCTAGGACGAATATTTCGTGGTGTTACCTAAACATTTGGAGAGACAATATTTAGCATGGGATAAAAATGTGGTACTCTACACAGAACCCATTATATATTATGCAGTAGGCCCGTTATCGAACAAACACTTTATTGCAATTTACATCAGAGGAAAGGTCAATATGTAGGCTACTTTGCGAAATATATATGTCCTCAAGGAATTAAAATATCGACCAAAAATAAAATTTTTATATTTTTCAAACAAAAGTAATGGTTCATTTCACCCGCTAAAAATATCAGATCATCATTCAAAATTGTAGGCATCTTTTTCGACCTATACTCTTACCCGGTGAAAATTTCCTAACTATTGATGTATAATTGCGACTTTTAGCGAGTTTATTATTACACTAAAAACAAATAACGGAATATATTAGGCTGTAACTCTGTTATCTGATCATGCACATCAACATAATTGGCATTAATTGAAAGGTCAAGCGTTCCACTTTCAAGTATATCTCACTTGTCCGGAATGTCACTTCCAGGAATTAAGATATAAGCTGTATATTAAAAATTTTCACAATTTTCACACAAAAGTTTTGGTCCATTTAACCCTCTAAATATTATCCGATCGCCATCTCAAATTGCAAGCTTCTCCTTTGTGATATACTCTTTCCTTATTTAAAATTACGCGTTGATCGGACTATTATTGAGACCTACAGAGCCGCTAGAAAATTGGATAAATATTATGTTTTTGGTCCATTTCACCCGCTAAATATTTCACGATCATCACCAGTAAGAATAGGGATCTATTCTGATCTGAACCCGACCTCCATACAAAATTTCGTGACGATCGGTCCATAATTGCGGCCTGGAGCGTGTTTACAATTTATAATGGACAGACGGACGGACGGACGGACGGACACACATCTCAAAATCGCTTTATCTCGTCGAGATATGAAGATTGGTATACCACATTGGGGGTCTCCGACGAATATTTCGCGGTGTTACAAGAATTTTTACCAAAACAAACTTATAATACCCTTTTCCACATTGTGGTATAGGGTATAAATATACCATCCTGAAACCTGATCTAATATTTGGAGATGATTCCTTTCGATATATATCGTGTTAGTCTGCCAGTATTTGAGCTTTTGGGTCATTGTAACCGGAAGCATGGTCTTGCCAACGAAAAACATGAAAATGAAAAATTCAAAACAATCCTCGAACTGCACTGAAGCGAAAATTTTGAACTTTTGTAAGAGAGTTATCTGAAGGTGTTATCCGATATAGACCTTCTTGGAACTTGATGTACGTTTAAGAGAAATATTACGAAAGGTTGGACCAATGTCAGTCACTCATTTCGATTATTATGGCCATCAGGAGTTTTTAGGGCTTTTGAACCCTATTGTCTGGAACCATGGTCTTGCACAAGAAACACATTATATTGCTTTAAACAGTATGACAAGGAGTGCCTTCGGTAAAAAATGCAGAATGTAGATGTGGTCCCATGTAGACCTTCTTGGAACTTGAAGTACGTTTGGAAAAAATTGTATGATGTGCAAAGTTTCGGCCAAATCGGTAATTTTTCGTGCTCATCAGTCATATTACACACAGAGAAGAGATATTGTTGGAACAATCATATTCTAAGAGCAAAATAGTGTATTTTAAAAATCTGAAAATATATATTGTTGTTTCAACCATATATTTTTTATTAGGAAACATGATGACACAAAATATATTGTTGCACCAACAAAACATATTTTAAGAATTTTAAAATACACTATTTTGCTCTTCGAATATGATTGTTCCAACAATATTTTTTCTCTGCGTGTAGTTGTCGCATGCAGGTTTTTATATATCTTTTAGGAACTTGAGGACAACCTGCTGCAAAATTTTCAAACCGATCCGAGACATGTTTTTAACTTACTTCGGCAAAGGAAATTTTGAATTTTTATGTGGGAGTTACCTGTTATCGTGGACCGATATAGTATATATTCGAAACTAATCAACGTTCGAGTGTTGTAGCGCGCCCCATTTAAAGGAAAATTTTGAACTTTTTTGGGGGAGGTAGTGGAAGGAGTGGACAAGAGGTGGGCGCGTGCCGAAAAATTAGACATTGACGAACACGGACCACATACAAAAAAAAACTAGGCACGACAAAAAAGCACAAGTGCGAGTAGGGCCCAACAATTTGTCGGCACCCGTGACACGAAGCACGGTTTTGGAGAAGGCATTACACTCGGACCGATATGGCACGTCTCCGAACTTGATCTACGACTATGTTTAGTCGAAAATTACGAGAAACAATTTTTGGACTAAATTGGTTGATCCATTCGAGAGTTGTCTGAAACGGATTTCATTCGATCATACTTGGGGTCTAAAACCAAAATAAGGGGTAATATGAGGTAAATTGTTGATCCCATCAAAGTTAATATACGCTCCCTAGCCTAAAGGCTGAGGTATATAGAGTATAGTCTCTTTATAACGAATTTTCTCTATTACTTTACAAAATTTCGTCTTCGGCAGCGACGGTATAAAGATCTCCGATTGTGTTTGCTGAAATGTGATTTTCCTAATAAATTATCCAGTTTCTACAATACTTTCCTAGAAATAAAAATGTTTCTTGAAAAATGTACAAAAGGGAACTTTTTCCAAAATAAATAGATTGCCTTCCGGAGCACGCCACGCACGTCCGGCATTTATATTAGTTCGTACTTGGTACCATAATATATAGCTCTCCGCAAATGTTTAACGGACTATGTGATACGAATTTGCCATTGGAACGTTAGGACTCTGTAGACAAAATACAATTAAAGTACAAGGCAAATATTATGGCCTCGAAGGGCCTTACAACATCTAATGTTGGAGCACTCGGTACTCGCATCGCATACATAGAGTACTTGTGACAATCCAAATCAAAGCTAAAGTATTTAATATCAGTCTTTTGGTTCTGGTTTTGTCCCCATGTCTCTTTAGAAGACAGGAACGAATAGACCAAAGATATATTCGCCTCGAGTACATACCCTTTATTTTACCACTCAATTCTTGTTTTAGGTAATGTTGAAACTTTTATTTTGGCATTGACCGCAGTCGTAACCACCAGTACAGAACTTCATTTGTTCCCTGTGATACGGCCGCCAAAGAGATTTTGGATTTTAGAAAAATACGCAATACCAGTGTCTATCAAGCGAACGGAGTACGCATGATCGTGATTCCACTGTAGCAAGGCTGGAAAGATCATTGATAGTTTATGTACGTATCTTATACTTCGAAAAACACAATGTACCATTCAATCAATTATTCGAAGACAATTTTGAATATCTTGCAACAACACCTTAATTTTTTGCTATCAACAAACATATCACTGTGCCATGCGGCATGACGACTCTTGCCGCAAAAAACAGAGACTTGTGATGTCTTTGTATGGCATACACATAAAAAATGCTTGATATAATTTTTTTCCTGCTTTTCTGTTTTTGGCTAAAATGAAGATGAAAAGAACACTGCCCTGTCTCATTTTGTTGTTGTTGCTGATTTTTTTCTGTCGTTTTGCCGATTTACTCGGCTCAAACATGATGATATATGAAGTATTTCATTGTATGACATTAACAGCACACAGAACATGTTCCACGGTTATTTATTGAGTTTTCAGATATTTTGAAAGTATTAACATTGAAACAAATTATTATGATTAAAAGATTTATTAGGATGTATCCAAATGAAACGAAAATGCAGTCAACGAGAGGTTCGTTGGTCGGCCGGTTGTCTGACACACACGCGTTAAATTCGACAAAAATCAAACTGTATTGTGGTATGGATATTTTTTGCGATTGGCTTTAACAGGGCCAACAAAAAATACACATAACAGATAATCTCTTTGAAATGCCACAAAAATTCACTGCCACAAAGATGGCATGTATTGAACACAAAGTATTTTCATAAATGATTTATAATATTGTGGATGAGGAAAAAAGTATAGAATGATTTTTTGCAAATGCAATTTCAGCCGTAAAAGAATTTCTGTATGTGTGTTAGTTTTCAGCTCTCTTTTTGGCATATGGCCTTTTGTGACATTTAAACGTGCAGAAATTGTAAAGGAAGATATTTTCAAGGAAAAACTTCACGTTACACCATTTTACTTTTTTGTCAAAGATCATAAATCATAATTTGGTTAAACAATTGACTTAGGAACAGACAAAAAAACACAGCTCTCATTACCTTTTGGAATGACAAATTTCATACCTGTTAAGAATGCACAATTTCTAAACCAAAAAAGGTAACAAACACACCGGTATAGTAGAAGAAAAAATGAAAAAGAAAGAACAACAACATAATACAAATTATAAAGTCAAGTCAATGCCTTTTAAAGTCATGTTTTAAGGATCATTTAGAAGCTGATGTAAAGTTAATTAGCCTTTAAAACGAAGGACGCATATTAATTTTTATGGCCATGGAAAATTGATTGCATAATTTCGTTGTGACATTGACCTGTAGCCAGTACGCACTCACTCACAAAAAAGACACCCACAGTTAATGACCATTCAACGTGTATACAAAGGTTACTTTTAGTTGGTTTGGCTTGGGTGCCAAGATGCCAGGTGCCTTTTCTGGCGGAATTCTTTTACACTCACTGTGGCCTATTTTCTTCTTTTACTAACTGCATTTTTGTGGAAAATTATGAAAATGCAAGTGTTTTTCTGAATTTTTTCAAGGTTAGTTTTTTTTCAGAAGATTACTAAATTTGTTGTTGGAATTTCAAGGTCACGAGAGTTATTAAAAAATAAGATCGTTTAGTTTTGCCTGATGGTTATCATAGGCAGGTAAAAATGCCGAACCATGGCAAGAGCGGAGATGGAATAAGAAGCAGTACTGAAGATAGAAACATTTGTTAGTATTCTATTCTAAAAGGCTGTGGCGAACTTCGTACAATGTTCTTAAAATCACTAAAAAATTCGAAAACCTTAATCGTTGAAAATGCAAAAAACGAGTGATGTCATTCCCTTGCGCCAACTATTCCCGCATCCGGCAAAACAGCGGCAGTTAAACACCTCAGGGTAATGGTTGATTTGTTTCACCAGCTTCGCTTTTTGGAATACATTTCTTTCCACTTTTCATATTTCATTAAGAGAAAGACAAGCCAGAACGAAACATTTCTAACGTTGGTAAATTATAAAGCACAAATAAGTCTAAAGTTCGGGTGCCCCAACGTTTTATATCCTCAACCAAAAGAAAATCTCGAAACATGATTTTAAAAAATTTTCAAATTCAAAAATTTTCAAAAGCTGCAAATGGAACTGATAGCAAAATTTCTCCCCATTCAAACTCCCACCTGCGTGTCTCCATGGCAAATTATCGAACGCTCTAGCACCAAATCCAAACATGGGTACCACAACCACCAGCTAAGAGTCGATGATTTTTGAAATGGAGAATGCGAAAGAATGTTAACGGGAGACAATTGAGACATTCGAAAGGAAAAGAAGCCTCCTGAAAGACGTGAGCGTGAGGAAATATAAAAGCAATTGCAACTTTTTAGGAAAGAGTGAAACACCTGGTACATGTTCCTGCAAAGAGGATGCTAAGATGTGATAATATTAAAAACAAATTAATATGTTCTTGATATCCAATATAGTCAAAAAGACTATATTTGATTAGTTTATGAATAACAAGTAAAAACTCCCATGTTGGACCGAATCCTGTGCCATATGGAAAACCAAATCAAGTAAAAGAAAATCAGTCGACTTTTCCGACCGCTAACTACCCTCAGTATAAGATTGTGCAAAAAACAGCAACAGTTGTGGTGGATCCAAATCTACAATGAACAGATCCCTAATTATTTTGTCTCATAGGCGACAAAGGAAGCTTTGCAAGTTTCCAGCATAAATTTTTGGACGTTTGTAAACCGAATTAATACACTGACAGACCAAATCAACGCAGTATACACTAAAATAACCATACTCCCTCTTACATTGCAAAAATATTCTTGCCAATATCGAGAGAAGTATGGAAAATATAATTATAGCGTTGTAATAAAAACCTCAAAACAACTTAAAAGTGCTGTGGGAGAAGTGTACAAAGGAGTGTCAGGATCAGAACGACTTCCAGCTTTTTCTGCACGATCCGAGAAGTGACCTTAAACTGTATTAAAGAGCAAAAGTAGTGGTTACCGTAGAATTTTTCAGAGCTTTTGGGTCATTATTTCAGGAAAAATTGACTTGCCCTGTCAGTATTTTGGACTCAGAAGCAATTATGTTTTAAATAATTCGTGACATATAACCCAAATAACTTTATGGTGATCGACGTAACCTTTGTCTTACGACAGCAATCACAACAATGGTGGGTGCACAAGCAGTCTTGCCTGCTTCATTTCTGATATAAATAATAAAAGAATAAAGAAGAAAAGGGCAATATAGTTCGAAATTGGCTTGGCCTTCTTTGTTCTTTTATTTTTGTTATGTCAGAAATGAAGCAGGAAAGTAAGGTAAACAGGCGAGGCAGCTTATGTACCCAGGCCTTTACTTGCCGAAATACATTATATAGTTTTAATCACAATCACATGTGCCACCGTCGCTGAAAATGTCAATACAATCCTCCTCGAACTGATCTAAAACTGCACTTGAGCGAAATTGTAAGGAGCTGTCCCATATAACGTCAGGATCAGAACGACTAACTGCTTGTTCAACATTATCCGAAATCTTACCTTAAACTGGATGAAAGTGCAAAGTATTGGTCACGGCAGGATTTTTGCTAGTAGGAGCTTTTGGGTCATTATGTCAGGAAACATAGACTTGTCCACGAAAAAAAATTATATCGTTGCAATCAGACACAAGGACCACATTCGATTCTCGAAGTCACCTTAAGTGTAAATGTTGAACTTTTGTGAGTTGCTGTCCGATTTCGACCTTCCGCCAAAGTTTCCGCCAAATCGGCTTTTTGTGTTATCGTGCTCTTCCGTCATTTTAGTCAGTGCCGATGGGGTTTTTGGAGCAATTAGGAAATTGATTTGACCGCGAAAAAATTGTACCATCGTAATAGAGCAAAGACAGCTTGATGTAAAAAAATAAAATAATCCGAGAGCAGGACATACACTGCGATTTTCCGAAATAATTTGAAATTTTGTGTTGAAGTGGATGGACTTTCACCTGGGAAGTGGGAAACGGTTTTCATGTAAATTTAGTTAAGGCGCTCCGTGCATGACCTTGTTTTATAAGGAGGCGATACAGTCAGAGCATTGTCTCAATTTGAACTTCTATATCTCAAAACAAGTGAGAAAAGGCTATAGTCGGTACGGGGCCGACTATGTGATACCCTACACCACTACCTCTGTGCATAATCTTTTCATTCGAAAACATTTCTTAGGCAGATACGAAAGTTTTCACCTATCTGGCTTTTATACCAAATGACTTAAGGTGAACTGAACCAAAATAATTAATTTTTAATTTTATATTTGACTACTATCGACATCACCAACATCAATATGCTTCTATCTCTGTGAGAAAATTTCGTGATGATCCGATCAAAATTCCGACCTGTAGTGTGATTGCAGAAAAAGTGGAAAAGGGATGTATTAACTACTATTGCGATATCTCTATTATTTGACTACCTACGCTAATTAACTTTGCATAATTTTAAAGATGGGATTTTCTACTTTCTTAGTCAGGCTTTGTTTTTAGATGGTCCCAAACCAAAGGTGTGATATTCATCATTATTATTAAAATCGCAAAAATGAAAAGTTGGGTTCTATTAGCGGCTATTGCGATATCTTCGTTGTTTGACTACCTACGACAACATACGTTACATCGTTGTAAAAGTTATATTTTCTACTTTCCTTGCCAGATCTAGCTTTTTATATACCCCTTACAGATATTTGCTTTGGAACAAAATGTTGACTTTTTCTCCAAATAAATTTTTTGCTCATTCCGACCCCTAAATATTATCCGACCATCACCATAATCAATAGGCTTCTTCCTCTGTGAGACCTCCATTAACCCTCAAAACTTCGTGACGATCCGATCAAAATTGCGACCTGTAGCGTAATTTCCAAAAAAATGGATAAATGGGATGTATTACCGACTATTGCGATATCTCCGTTATTTGGTAAACTACGTCGACCTAGTTTTCATCATTGTGAAGATGGAATCTTCTACCTTCATAGTCAGACTTTGCTTCTGGAAAGTCTCAAAGCTGTGATATTCGTCATTATAATTAAAATCGTAAAAATGAAAATTTGGGTTTTATTTGCGACTATTGTGATATCTTCGTTGTTTGATCACCTACCAGAACCTACTTTACATCATTAGAAAGGTGATATTTTCTACTTTCATTGTCGGGTTTGGTTTTGGTATATCCCATACAGAAGCTGAGATATTGTCCATTCCATTATCCATTATTTCGATGCGTTACAAACTTTTTGGCCAAAACCAACTTATAATACCCTCCCCACATAGTGCTGTAGGGTATAAATAGTAAAGCCTACGAAAATATCATAAAGGTCAATATTTTAGAGAACTGCTACAACATTTTCTTTCGCCCGGTTTTGATAGGACATGCGGTTTCCAAGCAAAATCGTGATAACCTAAAAAACACTAAAAAAGTGAACTTTGTCTGCGATTTATTTAAAAAACGCTGCGGCGATATTTTTGTTTTTTTGATTTCTCTCATCTATGAACTTTCTGACATTTTTTCTCAAAAATGAATGAATGAATGAATTTTTACCTATTAATGTCTAAAATTACATTCATTCCACTTTATTATAAAAAAGGTTCCGCACAAACCACTTAAAAAATATTTTTTGAAAAAAATCTATGATATGAAAAAAAAAATTCTCAAAACATTATTTCCTGTTGCACGAATGAATGGTTTTTGCCTATTAATGACTAAAATAACTTTTATTCCATTTAAATTTTAAAAAACGTTCCGCTCAAAACACTTAATTAATTTTTATGATATATGAAATAAAGTTATATGTATATAATATAACTTGATATATATGGTATAATACGATGATAGAATTAGTGAGACACAAACGGTTATGTCATTTAAGTTATGTCGTGTGCCCCTATACCTTGTTTTCAGTTAAATATCTGCTTACAGTGACTTCAAAAATTTTTCAAAAGTTTTGAAAAATAAAAACTTTAAAAGCTGTTTGAGAGGGAGCTGTTTTATCGAATCACTTTATAATTAAGATTTTATGTAATCTTAGGTAAAAACTCATCAAAATATCATACAGGGATATGAGGTTGTAAAAAAGTCATAACCCTACTGAGGTGTTCAGCTACCGTCGTTCTGTGTGTTAGACAAGCATGGTAATCGTTACTACAGAATGGCGACCAACGTGGGGCAAAATTGGTTAATCTTCGAATTGAGGAATTGTTTGATTCCGATATTGAAGGATTAATAACCAACAACACTTTTAGCAATACTACAGTCTGTAAATTTTGGTTTACACCAAAGTAAAATTTACAATTGTTATTTTATATTCGGCCATAAATAAAAAAACAACATAAAAAATACTTTTTAGTATTAACCTCCTCTTGACTTACTGTAGATAATATATAATAGAAATTTATATGTCTAACAACAAAAGTCTTTGTCTAAAATTTTCTATGAAAATTGATCTTGTTTTTTTATTATTATGTATTTGCAATAAAAATCATTTCATTTTCATACAAAACAAATTACATACCAACTTAACTACATCCATACCTATTTATGTAGGTATTTATGTAGTATATGTATGTGAACGTGTTTATATCGATTACATTGTTTATACATAGGAATTTTTCTGTAAATGCATGTATTTTAGTGTGCATTTGTGTATGTTAGTCTATATGAAAGTATGCTTTTCAGTTCTATATTGGTATGTCTGAATGTCGCATATCTCTTTGCAATAAATCATTGTCACCCTCTCTTGTGCAATGTCACTGTAAGCGCCCCCTGCTGGGCTGCAGTAAAAGAAGTGCAGCACACCAACAGGAAAAAATGCAACAACAACACCAGCTCTTTAACAATATTTTCAAGTACATATACATACAAATGTTTGTGTGTATATAGTACGTCTCACAATTGTACTCTTTATGCTTAAAAAAAAACAAATAGTTGTAAAAACAAAATTTTTAACGCACAGCGAAAAAATGTTTTTTAATAAGTAAATAATTCAATAATGTCGATCGCTAAAAGGAAGCATTCGAAACAATGAAATAACTATAAAATAACTTATCGACATTGTATAGCTCATGATGGCCCAATACAATGTCGAACAGGAGACTAATTTTTTAATTTCTTGTTAAAATTTGTTGCCGCTCCAATAAAAGTTTTCATTTGTAGAAAATTTTAAAAAGGCGAACAGACGGACCTTAGAGAACGATACAGAGTTCAAAAATGTATTTTCTTATTTTTTTAATAATGTACAAGAAATTGTAGAAGCTTTTTAAAAATCAAAAATATCTAAAAAAAATATTACATCATAGTTAATATGGTGATATGCATTTTATTTTAAGTTTATCTGATTTGAGAGCGGAAACTCTCTTCAAATTTTAGTAATAGGTCAGCGTATCATATTTGTCTTCATACCGTTTTAAGTATACATATTATTTTACTTTGTCTTACAGCTTCTGCTTAATTTTTTCGATTTTTTCCAGTGTAAATTTCAACTTGTGTAAAAATTTGTAAATTTCTTAAATTTATGTGTGGTCTCTCAAACTCGCCAAGGAACTCTCAAAAGCCCAAAAGTACCAACCTGCCATCATCAAACACAACTTGCTAGACTTGCTAGCAAAAATAAGAAGTAGCTGTAAAAATGCAAAAAACATGTAGCTATAGAAACTATATCTGTTCGGGTGTATGCAGTATGAAACGCTTTTAAGTTCTTTTGGTATTTCCAACAGATTGCGTTTTTTGTAGCTGTGCTGCTGTTGTTGTTCGTAACTAGCTTCGCCGCACAGAGTCATACATCAAAATCACACAGGATGAAGGAAAAATGTTTAAGGAGCAAAACAAACACTCTCACACACACAAGTAGCAAAAAGAATCCCTATGGAAAATTTGTGCAATTGTGCATTTTGAATGCAATCGAAACGAAAATGTGTTGCACACCATGGATATTTCTTGGGCAAAAAGAAAAAAAACCGAACTTCTTCGTGGTGCGATAGCTTGCAAAGTAAATTGGAAAAAAATATTTGCTACTTTAAAAACTATTCCGCCCTCTCTATGCTACCACTTTCCGAACGGCAGCCTTGATGACAGTTGGCCCAGACCACTCGTCTGTAGACATAGTTAAGTTTTGAGCAAAAAAGAGTGCAAAACAAAAATCCTTCCACTACAATCATCCCCAAGGTTTTTAGCCATTTGTTTTGCTTAGCAAAAGTTGCGCCAAAATTTTTCGTAAAAAAACAAGAATTCCAACAAATCCTTTTGTCTCAGTCTCAACTGGGTTTTCGAATTCATGTTTGCAACAGAAAGGCACAAAAACAAAATAGCAAAACAATAGCCAGCCATCGACCGAGATGACAGTGGGAAACATTTGCCGTTGTAGTTAGTCCGCGATGCGGTGATTTTTTAGTTGTGTGCAGCATAAAAACGAGGTTAAAGAGAACACTACGTAGTTATGTTGTTGTAAATTTAAAATCAATAATTTTAAACAGTTTTATAAGTTCTCAAATTATGATGATTTTTTATTTATAATTTAATACATTTCCTGCAACCATTTAAGGGCTGAATTTGCGATAAACGTCGCTAAATTTAATTTTTTAGTTGGCCATTAATTTCAGTCAAAATGGAAACTAACCTATCAAAATAATGTTGCCAACTTACTTTAAGGAAATAATTCAGAATTTTGCTTTGAGCTAATGCCTAACCATTACACTAGAATGGCGCCCAACATGGGGCAAACTTTATGGAGGAAGAAATTTCAATGACATCGAGTGTAACATTGAATTAACATAATGAAAGATTACATTCAGCAAGTAGATGATGATCATCTCTCAGTTGAAAAAAAATATCTGGCCATTTGAAATAATATGACTGTTCCAGAACTTGCAAAAATCTGTAAATTTTTACGATAACAATTCTTCTTTTATGATATCGAAAAAATAGTAAAAATTAATAGATTCCTGCAGTTCTGAAACAGACCAAATGATTAATATGAGTAAACATTTAGTGATAATATATCTAATTTGTTGGCGACCATCTAATATTGACTCCCATTACGGTATTCAAATTCCAAGATGGCAGCCAATATGGCAGTTGTGTTAGAAGGTCTTTGTACCTACCCCAACAAACGAAACCCACCCCTAATTGCACAATAACATTTGATGAAGATTAATGATGGCAAAATCTTGTACGTAGCCATAATTTCAACATTTTAAGCATAAATTTAAAAATATATGAGAATTGTTTAAAATTTAATTATTAAAATTGAAAAATAAATGATTAATAAAATATTATTGCAAAAAATAATTATTTAGCTGATTGCTAATAAATAAAAATTTAAGAAGAAATATTAATGTTACAAATTTGTTTCTTTCACTTTTAAAGCATTTCCAAAACAACAACAAAAAACTCATCACTCTCACTGACACCTCCTCTTTGTGCCAGTTTTATTGTGCGATGACAAATGTGTTTTATTTTGTTTTATGTTATTTTTTGCTCGCAAAGCAATTTTGTTGTATTTTATAAGGCAAAAACAAATGTATAAATTCATATACAAAAAAGCCAAACCAGCAATATTTCAAAATATCAAAAAAATTTAAACTTGTTTAGCTTAGCATTTGAAATAAAAGCAAAATAAGCAAAATGTATAAACACACACATGATTAAATGCCATCTTATTTCAGATAATATTTATTCAAATAACAAGACAAAAATTTATTTACGTAGTGCATTTGTATGTCTGTGTGTATGTATGTATGTTTTCAAATATAGCAGAAAATATCCTCCTAATGATAAATTATGACCAAAATGACAACAACCGAGCTATACCTAAAAAAATATTCTTCTTCTTCTTCTTTATTTGCCAACCCGTATTCGGGTGTTGGCGATCATACAATTGTTTTACATTGTTAACAATTTAATTATATTTTTTATTCCATTATAGATAGGTTTCGATTCTTGGCAGCATTCAGGAGGTTTCTTTCGTCTTGCAGTCCCGTCCATTCTTGAATATTTCTTATCCATGATGTTTCTTTTCTGCCTCTTGGTCTTCTTCCATCTATTGTGGTTTGGATAATGGCTTGGAGGAGCTTATATTTTTCATTGCGCATTATATGGCCAAGATAAGATGTTTTTCGGCTTTTTACATCGCGTGTTATTTGTCGTTCCATATTCATCCGTCGTAGTACTTCTTCATTTGAAACGTGGTCAGTCCAGCGAATTTTTAGAATACGACGATAAATCCACATTTCAAAAGAATTTAGTCGTTTTTCGTCGGCTAATTTTATCGTCCAGGTTTCTGCAGAGTATAATAATACTGACCATATGTAGCATCTGACAAAACGTATTTTCGTTGAAAGGCTTATGTCATGGCTGGTTAGCGTTTTCTTATATTTGGAAAATGAATTTCTTGCCATTTCGATTCGGCACTTAATTTCACTTGACATATCCCATCGGTCATTTATCTGGACTCCTAGATATTTATATGTTCTTACACGTTCTATTTCTATGTTATTAATTATCATAGGTACATTATTTTCCACCTGTTTTCTGCTGACAATCATATATTTAGTTTTTCTTATGTTTATTGATAATCCATATTTTTCACTGGTCTTCATGAGTGCATCTATTAGTCTTTGTAGCCCTGCTAAGCTGCTTGCCAGTAATGTGGTGTCGTCAGCGTAACGAATGTTATTGATGAGGATGTTATTTATGCTAATGCCAATGTTTTTGGAAGCTATTGATTCTTGAAAAATTTTTTCAGAATATATGTTAAAGAGAAGAGGTGACAAAATACATCCTTGCCGTACACCTTTCGAAATTGGGATATTGTCAGATAATTCACCATCCACTTTAATATTTGATACTTGTTTCCAGTATAGATTTGAAAATATTCTTAATTAATCGAAAAAGAAAAAAAAAAACAATATTCACAACAAATTTTAAAAAATATGTGTCCAATACCCAGCAAACCAAATGTCTGTTTTTTTGTTACTGACAAAAATGGTCAAATTTAAACGCAAAAGTCTGAACGAAGTATTTAAGTGATAGTTGACTGCACTGTTGCTATCAGTAGGACTTACCGACTACTTTATTTTGTACGCTAATTTACTGAAAATTTTCTTAAATTAGCATCTGTTCAAAGTCTGCAGTTATAGCCACGTGTTGTATGTTCAAATTCTGTCAAATTGTGTGAAGGGTTTCTCTTCCTTTGATAATAATTTAATGCACTTTGCTGCAAAGTTTTCTTTACAACAAAGTTTTCTTATATACATAACTACAGCCGAATTCGGCAATTACATCAGACTTACTTCATAATTCGGACAGATATCTGGCAGAAGAGTCTAAATTCCCTTCCTTGTATTTCCTATGAATTTCGTTCAGAGTATGAAGGGAATTTGTTTGCTGGCCATATGAGTTGAAAAATTAAGTTGATTTTAATAAGAAATTTTAAAATAAAAACAAAATTGCATCATGCTGGGGCTTTAACAGATTATCTTATTTGACTAATTTCACAAAAGCTGGAAACGTAAAATTAAAATTGCGGAATATAAATACAATAAATTTCGGAACGGAAATATAGCCCCAGCATTACCCAATTTCGATCCACCGGCTTTTTGCATGCAAAGCGGACATGATAAGTAGCCTTTAAAACATGGCAATTATATATCGCAAAATAAAAACTACATTAAAATAAATTAAAAAGCATTCTGGATGTATTTACTACGACTTCTAACCCTACACAGTTCTATACTGATGTGGAGAACATAAAGTTATTAGGTATCGACTTAAATCTTTATGAAAAAGCGTTAAACACTGTTTTCTGGTAGTATGTCAGCCATTTAAATAGCCCCATAGGATGTCACACAGTTCTGGTTTCATAAGTACCCATCATCTAACCATACAAATAGCATCAGTGCCTTGTAAAGGGTTATCTTATAAATTGTAGTTGTGTTCCAGAACTAAACAGTTTTTACAATTCTTATCTTTTTCCCAAAAACGCGTTTCCGTACACCACAAAATAGCAAAATGTTCGCTTCTCTTTAAACAAAAATGGCACTGAATAACTTCCTCTTTAGAACCTTTTTACACAACAAATTTGGGCGAGCAAAAATGTGCTCGGCTTGTATGCCGACTTTGACATTTGTTCTATTTTTTTACGTTTCTACAACTTTTCCCTTCCTGCCCCCCTATTCAGTAACTTTTTAACATCTTTACTCATTGTTTATTTTACAACAATTTCATTTGTTTGTTTTGTAGTTGTTACAAAAACAAATGAAATTTTAGCAACTTTTCAATCGATAAAAGTTACAGAATAGGCCTACTGAACTTTTTTGGAAAAATGTGTATGTGGAACTCATTTTTGATAGTTCGCTTTTTTGCAACTTTTACTATTAAAAAAAGTTCCTGAACGGAGGCTTTTGTTAAGAATAGATTCGAAAACTTTTTGTAAAAATTCAAAGGAAAGAATTCACATGATAATTTTCTACCGATTAGCTCTGTCTTTATTGAGTACTGTGTTCCCGAATAATTTAATTTAGATTTTACAACAGATGCAGTATAATTAAGGACATTATCGTGTTGAAAAGTCCAACACAAAGACCTGTTCGAGTTCTTTATTTATGGAAAAGCTTCTTTTAACTCTTTATGGTGAGACACCCCGTTCAATTTTGGAGTCAAACATTGGAGGTCGCATGAACTATAATATTGTTACGGAATTAGGTTTAACTCCGTGTAGACATTGTTTCATTTCCCGACACGATTTGTACCAAATTAATCGAAGGTTCGTTTAGATTACGATTCTACAATGTTTTATTGACGTTACTTTACACAAAGCTTTACTTCATTACTAAACACACAGCTCAACTCTACTAAGCACACAGCTTTTCTCTTTACTTAAGTTACATTTCAGTGACCGTATTAATTCGCGGTCTGAATTACAACTCACTGCTATTCCCAGTATTTATACTCGCTCACTGAAGCTTAACCTGTTCTAGAATCCTCAATCTAGGTTGTTTTACAATGTTCAAGCGAAACGTTAATCGATTCGCAAATAAAAATACACACTTAAAAACAGGCTGACGGATGAATGTAAACAACATATGGGGTAGAGGCAAAAGATTGGAATCCCCAAGGTAGCAGAAAAAAGGAAGACCTAAAAACTCGTGGAAAAGAAGTCTTGTGAAGGAGTTAGAATCCGCCGGAAAATCATGGAGCGAAATAAAAACAATAGCAAATGACAGATCATCCTGGAGGATGTTTGTAGAGGCCCTATGCTCCTCAAGGAGTTAATCGGAAAAGAAGAGGAAGAGAGAAAATAAGCGGAAATTTATCTAAATTAACTTAAATCCACTTCGCCATTTTCATATGTAATTTAAAGTATTTAGTTGTAATTTGATTATTTCATTTGAAATTCGAAACATTTCACTTGTAAATCGAGAATTCCAATTGAATATTGAATTATTTCATTTTCAGTTTGAAAATTCCAATTGAAATTCGAATTATTATACCCTACACCACTATGTGGGGAGGGTATTATAAGTTGGTTTTGGCCAAAAAGTTTGTAACGCATCGAAATAATGGTCGTAGACCCATACTTATATATACCAAAATGAATGTCTCGACGAGCTGAGTCGATCTGGCTATGTGTGTCCGTCCGTCAGTCCGTCCGTCCGTCCGTCTGTCCGTCTGTCCATCTAAACTTTGTAATCACGCTACAGGTCGCAATTTTGATCGGATCGTCACGAAATTTTGGATGTCGATGGGGGTCCCGGAGGGGAAGAAGCCTATTGATTTTGGTGATGGTAGGATAATATTTAGGGGTCAGAATGGGCAAAAAACTTATGTGGATAAAAAGACAACGTTTTTTTCCAAAGCGAATATCTCAGGTTCTATATGGGGTATACCAAAAGCAGAACCTGACAATAAAAGTAGAAAATATCACCTTTCTAATGATGTAAAGTAGGTTCTCGTAGGTGATCAAACAACGAAGATATCACTATAGTCGCAAATAAAACCCAAATGTTCATTTTTGCAATTTTAATTATAATGACGAATATCACAGCTTTGGTTGGGGACTTTCCAAAAACAAAGTCTGACTATGAAAGTAGAAAATCCCATCTTTACAGTGATGCAAAGTAGGTTGGCGTAGGTGGCCACATAACGGAGATATCACAATAGTCGGCAATACATCCCATTTTTTCATTTTTTTGTAATCACGCTACAGGTCGCAATTTTAATCGGATCGTCACGAAATTTTGGGGACTAATGGGGATCCTACAGAGAAAGAAGCCTATTGATTTTGGTGATGGTCGGATAATATTCAGAGGTCGGAATGGGCAAAAAACTTATTTGGAGAAAAAGTCAACGTTTTATTTCAAAACGAATATCTCGGCTTCTAAAAGGGGTATATCAAAAGCAAAACCTGCTGATGAAAGTAGAAAATATCGCCTTTCTAAAGATGTAAAGTAGGTTCTCGTAGGTGATCAAACAACGAAGATATCACTATAGTCGCAAATAAAACCCAAATGTTCATTTTTGTGATTTTAATTATAATGACGAATATCACAGCTTTGGTTGGGGACTTTCCAAAATCAAAGCCTGACTATGAAAGTAGAAGATTTCATATTTACAAGGATGCAAATTAGGTCGGCGTAGGTGACTAAATAACGTAGATATCGCAATAGTCGGTAATACATCCCATTTTTCCACTTTTTTGGAAATCACACTACAGGTCGCAATTTTGATCGGATCGTCACGAAATTTTGAGGGTTAATGGGGGTCACACAGATGAAGAAGCCTATTGATTTTGGTGATGGTCGGATAGTATTTAGGGGTCGTAATGGGCAAAAAAGCTTATTTGGAGAAAAAGACAACGTTTTTTTCCTAAGCGAATATCTCAGCTTCAATATGGGGTATACCAAAAGCAAAACCAGCCATGAAAGTAGAAAATATCGCCTTTCTAATGATGTAAAGTAGGTTCTCGTAGGTGATCCAACAACGAATATATCGCAATAGCCGCTAATAGAACCCAACTTTTTATTTTTGCGATTTAAATAATAATGACGAATATCACAGCTTCGGTTGGGAATCTTCCAAAAACAAAGTCTGACTATGAAGTAGAAAATCCCATCTTTACAGTGATGCAAAGTAGGTTGGCGTAGGTGGCCACATAACGGAGATACACAATAGTCGGCAATACATCCCATTTTTCTTTTTTTTAATCACGCTACAGGTCGCAATTTTGATCGGATCGTCACGAAATTTTGGGGGCTAATGGGGATCCTACAGAGAAAGAAGCCTATTGATTTTGGTGATGGTCGGATAATATTCAGGGGTTGGAATGAGCAAAAAACTTATTTGGAGAAAAAGACAACGTTTTATTTCAAAGCGAATATCTCCGCTTCTAAAAGGGGTATATCAAAAGCAAAACCTAATGAAAAAAAGCTAATGAAAGTAGAAAATATCGCCTTTCTAACGATGTTACGTAGGTTGTCGTAGGTGGTCAAACAACGAAGATATCGCAAAAGCCGCTAATAGAACACAACTTTTCATTTTTGCGATTTTAATAATAATGACGAATATCACAGCTTTGGTTCGGGACCTTCCAAAAGCAAAGTCTGACAATGAAAGTAAAAACTCCCATCATTACAATGATGTAAAGCAGGTTGGCGTAGGTATCCAAATAACGGAGATATCGCAATAGTCGGCAATACATCCCATTTTCCATTTTTGTGCAATCACACTACGAAATTTTGATCGGATCCTCACGAAATTTTGGGGGTTGATGGGGGTCTAAGCCTATTGGTGGTTGGCATACATCCCACTTTTCCATTTTTATTTGGGTTGTACTGTCGATGCACTTAAATGCGTTTCAAAAAAATTTACCTGTGTTAATGAAGACATTCAGAGTAAAGGCGCTAAGCTATCCCAATTTTAATATTTTGAATTTTATTAGTCAAAAGCTTATGAACAGGGGTAGTGGTGTAGGGTATCACATAGTCGGTCCCGACCCGACTATAGCCTTGGCTCACTTGTTTAATTTATAATTTGAATTTTTTCATTTGCAATTCGAGGTGTTTCATTTATAATTCGAATTTTTTATTTTGTAATCGAATTTTATCACTTGTAATTTCATATTAAAAAACCAAATTAAAACTTAAAATTAGAAATAAAAAAAATCGTTTTAAAAATTAAATCGAATTACAAATGAAAAAAATTCAAATTATTATGCAATAATTCGAATTTCAATAGCTATTCTCAAATTATAATTGAAATAATTCGAAATTCAATTGGAATTCTCAAATTACAAGTGAAATGTTTGGAATTACAACATAGTTGCTTTCGAAACAATATGCTATAGACCCCATACCATAACCACACCGCACAGTGGATCGACCCATTGGCCAAAAATAAAAAAAATGAATGTCAAAATGTTGGTACAACATCTGGCAACACTGACAGCAATGACATGGACCTTTTTAAAAATATATTAGTTTTTGTTTCATTCGAACGCGATCTTCTTAAGAATAGCTTCAAAAGTCGGAACATTTGACTAATATTTTTTGTTGTGAGTACAACCTATATTTTAGGTGCAAGTAAATATATTCAAAATATCGCGAAACTAATACGTATAGCAAAATATTATAGTGGATTTTGAAGGAGGAGGTAAAAGCTTAATTTTCATTAAAAATAGTGTTTCAGCGTGTTGTGGAATTGTTGTAAGCTGCATATTTTCTTAGTGTATTTTGTAATGTCAATTCGATCATATACTTAAATTTGACCTAAGGTTTTAGTCATGATGCACACCAGTGCCCACCTCGGGAATAATTTTCCAAAGTAGGTCATGGGTTTAAGATTATTCAGTATTAAAATCAGCTGCCATCTAGTGCCAAACTATAAATGGTGGGTCGCTGACTAAAGCTGCCCTAGAATAGGGTTTTTATGGATATATTAGCGAATAATTCTGTTATCTGACCACGTACATTAACATAATTGGCATCAGTGGCAAGATGAAGAAATCTTCTTTTAAATTAGTCTTATGTTGGCGGTACGTGCCTTCCAGGAAGAACGCTATAAGATCTATATTAAACATTTTACAAATTTTCAGACAAAAATATTGATTTTTTTAATCCGCTAAATTGGTTGGATTTTATGTCGCGTTGGTGATTGTTTTGTTTCCCCAAGCCTATTTTTTCATAATAAGATAATGGGGACCTTTGTTCATTTCATTTTGTATTAACAGCATAAAACAATTCTTACCGTATACCCCCTACAGAGGGGAAAGGGGGGAGAATGTACGCTCGTGGTTTTTTGAAACACTCTTCGCAGCAGTACAAAGCTGTAACCGGCGCATTGGCTTGATTTTTACACTCTAAATATTTTTGGCCACTTTCTCCATACAAGTGGATCCACTGTGCACCGGCCCGATTTTGGTTACGTTCCAAATAATGTGTGGATTTGCGAATATCATGAAAATAGTAATTAGAGCCATCAGAACCATCTACATTATTTTTTCGTAGGAGAAAGAAACTCCTTACCATTCCCTATTCCGAAGGTTACCAAGAGGTGAAAGTTGTATCTTTTATTCAATATTAATCTTTTTAGATATTAAGCTTCAGAAATCACACGGCACACTGTTACGCTACTGGAATTGAATCCGACTGTTTTTGGTATCTTAAAGACAGAATCGTGTGAATTAGACATATTGCCCTTACATCGGCCGGTTTCACAACATAATATAGTTCCCGGAGCGGATCGATCTTGTTTGTAGTTATTCCCTAAAGTATCTGGTTCTTTAATGTAGTTCCATAGTTCCAAATAATAATAGTTCAATGAATCTTTCAACTTCGCTGTTGTTTCCTTCTTTCCAAATAGTTCCGAAACCGAGATAGTTCAACGACGAATCTGCAATTTTTCTTTCAATCTTTTAGTGGATGAATTGATATAAACGAATTGTCATAAAAACAAATAAATTGATTTACGATAATTTAACAATGGGCAACATCTCAATAATTAACGAAACGAACGAAAAAGATCGTGAAATTAGAGGAAAATATAAACCATACGAATGAAACTATAAGCGCGACAGAAACTATATGAACTAAAGGAACTATGTTTATAAACGCAAGAACTGGATATACTTCATTGAAACTAGTTCGCCCAGGGACTACACAACTGTATTACACATGCGCAAGTTCTTTACTACTTTTTCATATTTTCCGTAGTTTCTCTTTTTCACAAAATTATACACAGCTTTTCTTCATCGTCATTTTTTTGGTTATTTCAAGCACTGAATGTCACCATTCTTCATATGTTCATATTTTGATAAGTTCTTCTTTACGAAGTCATTTCCACGACCCATATAATATCATAAAATCTAGCAATTCGTGATATCTCCAATATTACCGACTCCAATGATTCCAGTGTGCTATGAAACAATTGGAAATGCAAGAATTTTTAAAGATTTTCAAAAGAAGTAAACATAACGGTGCATTTCCAGAGCACATTAGAAAAATATTTGGATCATTGTCATGAAATGGAATACATTTGAAAAAATTGCGTTTATTTATTGTAACTGGACCAATGATGAACATGAAGAGAGCATTTGTATGGTTAATCGTACTACTAGACTGTATGACAAAGTAAACTGACGGATCTAAGAAGAAAATCTCATTTCTACCCGATTTAGACTTCCCAGTGGCGCCCGAGCAGGGACACGAATATGGAATAAACCTTATTAGTTGTAAAAGAGATTTATTAACTGTTTACTAAAGCTTTGTTTCCGTACTTTTTAATAGTAAAACTTGTAGAAGAGAGAAAAGTTGTTTTCACTCAGAAGTTTTTTTTTTTTAAGTTCCGTAACGCAAAAATGAAAAAAAACGTCAAAAAGCTGGAACAAATGACAAAGTCAAGGTACCAGCCAATCAGACGCCGTCGACCATGTTACTATTTGTTACTCGTCAAATTTGTCGTGAATAAAGTTTTTAAAGAGAGCATCATTCGACGCCATGTTTTTTAAAGAGAAGTGAACATTTACAATTTTTTGGGTACGGGAACGGGTTTTCTGGTAAAATGTGGTAAACATTGTAAAAACTTTTTAGTTCTGGAACAAAGCTTAAATATGTCAACCACATTGGGGACTTCATGGGTTTACAGTCTCCCGAAAGAAGAGCTGGGGAATTATATGACTGAAACGTGTCGTTACAGTGGTCTAGGATTTTGCCTACTGCAATGCAACTCTGTTATAGGTAGTTTGAGGTATATTCGAAAATGTTGCAAAGCGATAGAGTGCGATTTCGGAAATTGAGAAGATTAACCAATCATTTCTGTAGTTATTAAAATATTTTGTTTAAAAATATTTATACATTTATCCTTACTCTCTTTAAAGTTGTCACAACATATGTACAAACCATAAATCAAAAAATTCCTATTTAATTGATGACTTTAGATTTATTAACATAAATGCTGCTGTTGACATGCATTCTTATTTTGAAATTTAATAAATCTTGAAATTTAATAAATTTTAAATTATTTGACACAAAAACGTAACCATCATTTGTAACATCTTCCCTCACTCGCTCACTACTACATCTCATAAATATAATTCTTAAACATTATTAACTTTCAAGCATATTTTGCATGCCCAGGCCTGTTGTATGTAAATTTGTCAAAATTGCAAATATAGCTAGTTAGTCGAAGTCAGTCAGTCAGTTGTTCGTCGGTCGGTCGTCGCCGTATGCCCTCACATTTTATTTACATTAAAATTTGTGTATAACAACATCAGCAATAACACTAACAACAGCAGCCAGCAACAACTAGGCAGGCAGCAGGAGTAATTGAGTGTGCAAGTCAAAGTTTTGTGAGAAGTTATGGTAGCTTTGAACTTGGTACTTGGATTTTTGAATTATGATTATATACCAGTTAATGGATGCATTTTACAAATTTATGTATGATTGTTGTAGGTATGTAAATACATATGTATGTATGTATTACGCAGTTAGATAGATTTATGCACTCTCTGGCATTTTGCTCTCATTCATTGCATTTTCTCTTTGGTAGACAGATAGATGTGTGATGTTGCGACGGAATACGTATGCATGGATTGTAAATTTTGAATTCGATGTTATATGTACATATGTATGTATGTTTTAGAATACATATTAGCATAGTTCCTATGTATTAAAGATGGTCAAACACCAATAAATAAACAATAAAATTACCAAAAAAACTAAAAGTCGAAAAAATTTTTTTTTAAAATTTTATAAAAATTTAAATTTTTTCAAAAATTAAAAAAAATACTCCTTGGGTTTTCACAAAAATTTTATAACTCGTATAAAAACTCATATACTCAAAAAATGTTAAGTTGTGTCAAAAAGCTGGAATTTCATTGGAAATAGTTTAGAAAAACACACATTTTTACCCATGTAATTTCAATAAATTCAAAAAAGTGTTAAACGGACGGAACTGGTCGGATACAGAAGTATAAATGGGCTAAAAAAGGAGACTCTCGGGCATCTTTCTGTGAAAACAGAACTTTGTTCCATGTTGTTCCACAAAAGTGCTAGTCCACTAAATTTGGAATTTCATAAAATTCAGTACCTGAGGAAAAATAAAATAGCTCATGTTGTGTAAACGCTACGTTAATTTACTAAAACGAATCCACAATCCTGCCTACTTTACAAAAAAACAATGAACTCAATATCTGTTATAGTTTCCGAGAAATAGCTACGTCTTTCTCCAGAAATTTCCAAAAAAAAATTACGTATTTCCCAAAAATGGGGAAAATGTTAATTTTTAGGGGCACACCACGCCCACACCGTCCAATATTTTGACCTAATTTTTTGGTTTCCCTAGTTTCAATATGTTTACTATCGAAACCCATATAGAAATTAAATATCTATGACAAAACAAAATTTTGATTTTTGGTCAGGAAAAACGATTCCTTAACCATTGTGCGCCGGCCACCGTATATGAAAACTTGTTTGTGTACTTCGAATATGGCTGCTACAGGCAGAATTTTCATTCGTTGATTAATAAAACCTTATGGAGAAAAATTTGAATTTAAAAATCTTCTCAGGTCTTATGGCCTTCGAATTATAGAGGGATGCCAGAGTATCTTAGCAATCCCGCCAACATTCTCTTCTCTAATTTGGCTTCGGAAAGCAAAGAACTGATTGAGTATTGGACTTTATTGCATGTCGCATTATATCTACTCGCTTTCGAGTACAAATAAATTTTTTAACTTTTCAGTTAAGATTTTAATGGGAATTTTATGTATATGTACATAAATGTTTATATTGGAACTTGATACCCTTTATAACTAATCGAATCTTCTTATATCCTTAAAAGAAATTTCTAAAAATCCTTACGTACTCACAGTGTACGCCACATGCACATATGTATATGTATGCGTACATATTTCTCCATATCCTATTGCTGGTAATAGTGAGAGTAATTATTATGTTATTATTTATTGATTTATTTCAATTGATATCATTTTTACCCAATATTTTTCATTTTTGCATTTTCTGTCATTGTTGTCTGTCTATCTGGCTGGCTTCTGTTGCTTGCTGTGTTGTTGATGATGTTAAAGCCCATACTGGTGATGATGATGATGCTGCTGCATATTTATGCATGTACATTGTACAACAAAACATACGTAGTGTATATAGGATCTGAGAGAGAGCGACACATATTCATCTGTGGGGTAAAATTTTTCAAGTCTATAAAAATGGTTGTATAATGAAGTGCATGTTCTGTGCCATTTTGCAAAATTTATGAACTTCCATGAAAATTCCATTCATATTTTCACAAAAATTATCTCTTTTATATTAGTATTGGTGGTTGATATATCATTCATTCAATGGGCCGACAGACAGTACAAGAGGGATATGGAAATTTTAAAACAGTAATGGGTAAAATACTGTGAAAAAATTGTTTAAATTGAATTAAATGAGCGAATGAGGAACAAAACAAATTTGTTGGAAATAAGTCATTAAACTAAATGCATATATAAATATGGGTGCATGGTATATTACGTTTATATAAAAAGCCGTATATTATTAGTAAATAAACAGCCGTCGGCTATACGATGAACGACATTTATTGAAAGGAATTCATAGCTTTTTAAAATCTAATATAAAGAATCAATAATGATAAAATTAATTGTCTTGGAATAAACAGCGATTAACCGTTTTCAACCAAATCCACTCAGACAAATGGTTGAGTGTTGGCCTTATTCGAATACTGCGGCTGAAAAGCGTTTGTTGGTATTTCATCTTTTTATGATTTGTGTAAGATTTTCCCATTAAGTGGGGAGGATCTAAAAGTTTAGTTAGAAAAGATTGTATTGGTCAAATCATGTATTGCAATTGTAGATAGAACATAAATTATTTGACAAATAAAAGAAGGAAACATTTATAACAAAAACGATAAATAAAAACATGGATACCAAAAAAATCGGTAAAATTAAAACGCAAAATTATGATTGAAAACCTTAAATAAAAGTTGGTAATACTGATCATATCGTTAGCGCCTAACGACTACTTCTTTTTATCGCTAATTTACCGAAAATTTTCGATAATTAATGAAATTATAATCATTTCAGTATTACCATTTTTCGGTAACGAAAAGTTCTGGAATTCCACTACTGATTTAATAGACCTGTGTGTTTTTCTATGTCTTATTATTAATTTCCCACGTATTTTGTCTCAAAAATCAAATTTTCGAATTTCAAAACCGTTGGCTTCTATATTTTCTGACTACAAGCCAAAGTTCGCTTCAAATTTAAGTATCAGTTTTAATTTAAGGCAAGCAACAAAGCAACGATTTATGGTTTGACTTACATATCAACGGTGTCATGATTTTCCATAAGCCACTAGAGTTAGGCAATCTATTTCCAGGGGCAGATCAATCTTTTTAGTTCCTTTTCCGAAAAGGAACTAGTTACTTAAAATAAGTAGTTACATAATTCCAAATAGTTCCGAGACCGATACAGTTCATTGAGTCTTTCTCTTTCATCATTATTTTTATTACCTACGTTCCAAATAATTCCGAGGCCGAAATAGTTAAAGAAATCGTTCACAAAATGAAATAAATTGCAGCGATGTAACATGCAATAATGAACGAAACGAATGAGTGAATGTGGAATTAAAGGATTGAGATGAACTATACCAATGAAAGCACTATGCACTCAGGAACTACAAGGGCGGAAGAGTTGGATATATTTTCAATTGTTACTGGGACGTAATTTGCACATTTTTAATATTGAATCTTTAGTGCTCGGACCTGACTTGAAAGTGTATTTATATTTTTAACTTCGATTATTAAGAAAAGTATAAAAATTATCTAAATTAATATCGGTTGGAATATATAAGTTAACGAGAATTTATTCACGACAGATTTTTATCGATTTGTTTCAATTGCAAAATATTTTATATTGCACAGAAAACATGGAAAACAATTTTTCCCGTCTTTGAGTCCGATTTTTTTAATATCTTAATTGGTAAATAGAAACCATAGCCTACATCTCTAAAGGTCCAAAATCATACGCTTTTGGAATACAAAGTTAAGATACATCTCTGTGGTTTTCAAATAAAACAACATAAGTCGACTTATGTAAATTTTAGATTATTGGTACCACGTATATACATATTTATAAAATAAATAAAATAAAATATATCTCCTCAAAAAATATCTATTTAGGGGATTTTTAGAATTTTGTGTTGTCATCGGAACGTTTGGGTGGCATTTATCTTAACGATTGTGGACGTTCCGAATAAATGCTTACGTTTTGCAAATAAACTTGATTTGGATTAAAGTGCAAAAGTTTTGAACTTTTGCGGAGTGTGTACCTGAAGGAATGAACTAATATAATTGCAAAAAATCATAGGTCATTAAGGTCGACTCCAACGAGAAATTAATAAAAACATAATTCAAGCTGGAAGTGGACCTTATTTTGGGAGTCATTTTTTGGACCATTGTGTCAGGAAGCATGAACTTGCCCGCGAAATACATAATATTGCTTTACCAGGGCCACAAGAAGTATATTGGGTAAAAATTTCCATAGGATTCTCGTACAGCCCTTAAAGTGAACTTAAGCGAAATTTTTGAACTTTTGTGAGGGAGGTACCTGAAGATGAATTTCCACTATGCGCAAAAATTCAATTCGCGAGTTATCCTTCTCGTCAATCATTTTAGATGGCAGGGTTATTTTGAGTTTTTGATCTATTATCTCTTGAAAACAATTGTGCCTTCGTAAAAGAGGTCGTGCACAACCTGCGACAAAAAAACCCTTAACTGAACTTTTGATAAAAAAATTGGAAAATTTGTTGTGCGAGGTATCCAAGAGATTGGACCGATATAGTTTAAATTCGAACATGATCTACGTCTGGTAAAAATATCATAATGTGCAAATTATGGACAAATCGGTTAATGCCTTCAAGAGTTATCGCGCGCACCACTTTAGCGAAAAAACTTTTGTGGACTAGGTAACTGAAGAAGTAGAACGATATGGTCGACCTACAAAGAAAATCAGTCAGCTTAACAGATGGACTGACAGGGCAAAATCGACTTCAAATTGTCTTAAGTCGACATTATAGTGGTCCAAAACCATTACCTCGATGAGGGACATTTCTATCGTATCAAAGTTTATATACCAATGTTAACCTAAAGACTAAGGGTATAATGATAAAATTTACACAGCTGCTTTGTCCGTCTCATAACATCCTAAAAGTCTAATGCGAAAATAACTACCAAAATGAATTTGGGGGTTATGTCCGTTGGGAGTTATGTCACCGCACCATAATTCGTTTACCCAGCAAGTCTCTTACACTAAGTTAGGTATTCAGGAGACGTATACAGTCGAAATCGCTTATAACGACGGTCAAGAGACCGACGGAATTGTCATTATAAGCGAAATTCGTTCCGCAGAAATTTAGTACTTTTGGATATCATCGCTATAACTGATATGTCGTTATAAATGATGACGTTATAAGACATTTCGAATGTATATCGACGCAGCCATGTCGGTTCATCTGTGGAAATCACTTTAGCGTCCAAGGAATGAAGTAAGTAGATAAAATTTTTCTCAAATGTGTTGTAGCTTCGTAGAAAATTTGGTATTGAAAACAGGCTATATTGGCCCCATACAACACGTTGCGTCGCTTTAAGGAATTTTGAAGGTGTTGAGTCCCATTTGGCCTCCGAATTGATTGTGATATGGATTTTGTGTTTCCAGAAGTCAAAAAACATTTCTAGCAAACATTTACGAGGGTCTTAGCCACATTTACACTCTGAATTGGTTTTAATTTGGGATTTTGTTTTTTTTAGAAGTTAAAAAACATTGTTTATGTAGGTCCACACAGAGGAAATAAGTCGATTCAAAATCAACAGGCTGGGAAGTTGTTGCGGATTCTGAAACCACAATATTCATCGATGAGAAAAGTCAAAAAACAAAAAAAAAAAAAAAATCCGAATGAAAATCGCTTACACCTGGGAAGTTTTTGCGGATTCTGAAACCACAATGTTCATCTGCGCAGGAGCGATTTTTAAATAAATCGCGGTCAAAGTTCACATATTTAGAGCTTTTTAGGTTTCCATGAGTTTGTTTGAAAACAGCAAATCTTATCGAAATGGGACTGACGAAAATATTGTAGCAGTGAAAATTCTCTACAATATTTTCTTTAGTCCCTTTTCGATAGCACTTGCCGTTTCCAAGCAAAATCGTGAAAACCTAAAGCAACCCTAAATATGTGAATCGCGGTATTTATTTAAAAAACCTCCGGTGATTTTTGTTGTAGTTTTCTCATCTATGAACATTGCTGTTTCAGAATCCGCAAAAGCGATTTCCATTTAAATTTAGTTAAGGCGGTGCGCCTTATGGTGTGCGCACGGTGCCTGCGTATGGTGTCAACATAAACGCAGGCGTGTTATTTTTTTTTTTTTTGACAGGATTTTTTAATTTTTTTGTATCTGCTCAATTTATAATATTTCGACCAGAAACGTGATCACTTTGACCACTGTACGTTGGCAATTCACGAAACCGTTGAGACCATTTGTTTGTCAACTCGACAACGGCGTGCACTTTTCGACCACAAACGGTGTTGATACACTATCGATAACGGATGTGGTCAGTTTGACCACGTATGGTTAAATAGCGAAACGCGTCGGTATAAAGTATGTTAAAGGTCTTTACCCCATTTACCCACCGAAGGTCTACGTTATAATGTAGCCTCCAAATAGCGCAACGCGTCGATATAAAGTATTTAGAAGATCTTGACCCCATTTGCCCACCGAAATGGTGGTAATTTGGGATTTTGTCTTTCTAGATTCTTGAAAGTATGTCTGCCCAAAATTGTCGATGTATGGCATAGGTCCCACTGCGTCGATTTTACCTTTCCAAGGCCACGGGATTGGCCCTATATAACTCAACGCGTGGTGTTAAGGAATTTTGAAATTATCTCATTTTCCCACCGAATTGGTTGTAGTTTGGGGATATGTGTTTCAGGCGTTAGAAAACCTTTATAAAAAATGCCTATATTAGTCCACGATTTGGTATAGTTTCCATTGATCGGTACCTCCAAATTTTCAGCACATCATCCAACCAAAATTTTTGAAATCTGCTTTCAATATAATTTATGTAGAAATTCGGCAAGGCCGATTTTAACGGTTTTTTACTTGTTCAGCATAAGGAAGTGATCGAATATTTAAAATTTTTGAGGACCGCAAAAATTTTACTTTTATAGAGGTGTTTAAACATACCAAGTGTGTCCGCGTATTCGGTACTTTTTTAATAATTATTGCCAAATGTTACTGAATGCTAATAGTTTTAAAACACGTACAATAGAAAAGTTATAACTGAGGAAATTCATGCATTAACATTTATCAAGTACAAGGTCAATCCCAATACGAAACAAAAGTAGGGAAATGTCTGCAAATTCGGTTGGTCTTCTACGGTTCCAAAGTAAAACTTCCGAGGGTGTATATAAATACAAATTAATTGATAACTTTTTTAATGAACTGAATACAGTATTTATGCAGCTTTTAGGTTGTACAATAATGACTCTTATTGTTTAAAATATCAGCATAAATGCGGTTTCAGAGAAATATATCTTTATTTGCGAATCCTTTTTTTTTACTTTTTTATTTTACTAAACTAAAGCTGTTTCCTCGAAAGAACATGCTGAGACTTTCCTCATATCAAATAGTAATATCCAATACTATTTTCAACTGAATAATATGTAGTCTACTTCTTATCGCGAAGCCCAACGGCGTTACGATCTTTCTTTTTCACTAGATACAAGTTTATTGAGCTTAAAATAATCAGGAAATCTAGCCAAAGTTACTCTGCGAGTTTTGACCGCTGATTACGTGATCTATTTTGCTCAGGTTTCGTAACCACGATTTTTATAAAAGGTGGGCATGATCATTATCATTTTAGGCTTCATTAATTTTTCCAAACATAGTTTACGCATTTTGGGTGCCACCGTGGTGCAATGGTATGCACACCCGCCTTGCACGCTGAAGGTCGTGGGTTCGATTCCCCGGCCAAGCAACATCAAACAATTTTCAACGGTGGCAAAATACCCCTCCGTAATGTTGGTGACATATTCTGAATATGTCAGCCATGTAATACTTCTCTACAAGTGGTGTCTTAACACACGCCGTTCGGACTCGGCGATAAACTGTAGGTCCCATATCATTGAGATAATATGAATCGGGGTACACTTATTGATATGAGAGAAGTCTCCCTTGTCCCATCTGGGATGTTTGTGGAACAATTATTATGTTTACGCATTTAACAAAATTTTCCCACAATTAAAATACTCCATATTTAATAGTTTTGGAATATGTACTTACGTGTTATCCTTTGCTGGTAGAGAACGAATTGCAGCTCCACCACTCCAAGGACTCCAACACAATTTTTCGTTTACGTTTGTTCTGTGATGTTTTATTTTGAGATGAACAAAAAACACACAAAGATTGCTCTTCTTTTATCTTTCTTTTCTATGTTTTCATAGAATTTGCACAATTTAGTAAAGAATGTTTGAAAAGTTATGATGCACTTTTTTCGAACAGACCGAGAGAGAGGACAATGGATGATGCACAGTGGTAATAAAATATTTTTAATATTTTTTCTTATTTTTTTACAAATTATATTTTTTATTTAATTTAAAATTAACTTTAAAATTATTGCTAATTTTTTTGAGACTAGAAAGATTAACAATGATTTATTTTTGTTGTTCTTGTGTTTTTTGTTTATTTTAAAAATACTTTTGGCATTAATTAGAATAATAGAGGAGGGGTGTTGTTGTATTTTGTATTACATAAAGTTTTTTTATAACCAATTCCAATGTTTTGATTTTTTTTAAAATTGGCACTATATGAAATTTTAAATTTTTTAGCTTTTTGTTTATTGCACTAATGTTGTTTCTTTATTATTTCTTTTTTTGCCTTTTTTGAGAATTTAATTAATTATTTCTTAATGATTTATTTTTATGTGGTCTTCCATTATTTTTTTCGTTTTGTTTGTTTTGAATAGATGTTTTTGTTGTTTTTTAGCTCCTTCCTCTTAAGGTGTTTAAGTAATTTATTAATTTTTTGTTGTTATTGCCATTCATCTACCGGCCTTGTAGTTGCCTGCCTTATGTATATGGTTTTGTTGTTTGTTTTTTGTTTCATTCTTTGAAATTCTAGTTTTGTTGTTGCACTGTCCAATTTTTTTATTATCTGTGGCAGTTAGTACATTGTAAGTTCTTCTGCATGTTGTTATTGTTTTTATTGTAGTTAGGTAGTAGATAGCTGTTGTAATGCTTTGATTATGTCGTCGTCTACTAACGCGCTACCGTTTTGTTTGGATGGACTGTAAACATACGAATAAATTTCAGTTTTTACGATTATTGTTATGATTATTTTTATGACTGACTGTGTTGTCTATGATGTGTGTTGACGACCGCGTAGTAGTTGTATTAGTCTACCCCGAACGAACGATATAAACATTGATGATGATCCGGCAATGGCGATACGGAGGACGTTCGTTGTTATTGATGATGGCTGCTGCCGTCTTCTATGGCTGCCAGCCTGGCTATGAATGTGTGCGTGTGTACGGTATTTGTTGGTTGGTTGGTAATGCTGCTGCTGCTTCGCACTTTTCTTACATGAACTGTGGTAGTTGTTGTTGCTGTTTGTCAATGTAATAATGCCGGAGTGTGCCTTCCCCTAAATACCGAATTCATCATCATCATCACCATCAAGGCATAAGCAGCCAGCTAGCCAGCCACCACTTGTGACTTGTGTTTTTTCTATGGCCTGGCCGCTCCAACAGCCCAAGTGTGCCAGCCCTATTCTTATTGTCCCTTTGTAATTGGAATTTGTGTTTAAACTCCTATGAATTGTAGCCTATTGTACAGCCCGAAACTATGTTAGCAAACATTCACGAGGTTAGGGTCCATGCGTATGCAAATTTCACTTTTCCACAACCGATGATGGAAAATTAGCAAAATCAACTTCATTCACAAATTTGTTGTAGGCTAGATAGAGCCAGCTTTATGACATTATCACCACTAACGAAGACATTTTTGCACGCTTTGCCGAGACCGTCTATTTTAATTTTATTAGCTTATCTGTGTTTATTTTTCAGCTATTTGTGGTGGCCCATAAAAAAAGTTTTCTTTTATGACCGCCGATTCAATTGCATTTTGTTCATTTCTGATAATCTTTTATGGCTAATATTTTATTACTATTATTATTGTTTTGTGATGATGTTGATTTCTTTACGACTTCTATCGAACTAAACCCATAAACTATACGTTTCGCAGCATATACATGTGAAAAATTCGAGCAAAAACACTTTGGCTGGCTGTGTGGCTGTCTGTTTTGTGTAGTTGGTTGATTGTTGGCTTTTTCTTCTGGTTCCTTCTGACTTTCTGCTGCTTTTTCCTTGTGGTTCTTCTCGTGGTGCTGGTACTGCAGAAGAGCGCGCCGCGTAAACATGTAGAATTTCTTAATTCAATTCAAAACGAGTCGAATTCACACAAAAGGCAGACAAACCAGAGGAGATCCGTAATGAAATTGTAGTATAAAAAGAAATTTATTGCGCCGCATAACGTTGAACGTAGACGTTGCTGTTGTACGTCAAAAGCTACGGCAATGCCGACGCCGGCCACTGTATTCAGAAAAGCTACTAAACAACTCATCAGACAACCAAACATATGGCTGAACAAGAATTGTGGCAAAACAGGGGAGGGGGAACAAAGGAAAACTTTCTGGTATAAGCTCCCTGAGTACGCTGAGCTAAAGAAAAACAACAACAATAGGTCACAGAAAACCTCAATGTTCTCATATAAATAATCCAACACATATGATATACACAAACAACATTTCACACAAACCTATATTACAAAGAGTTCTGCCACCATTGTCTGTTGACTGCTCTGTTGGCATTTCCAACTCGTACTCGTATAGTATATAAATAATCTTATAAGACACTCAGTGAGCAGCAGTACAAAGGAGAGCACAATACCAACCAACAAACCACCTACATTGCAAGCAACCTTCCATCCAACCAACCTACCCACCCAAATTTCCTCTCATTTTCCACACCAACATTGTTCTCTTGTCTAATAAATTCATCACAACAAGAAGGCCCACTGTGCAAATACACTACTCTACTAAAAACCTCTCTAACTCAGCGGGTGTTCCTCGTCGTCCACCATACGCTAGCTCATATTTGGTTATTTATGTTTTTGGCGGCGACGCAGCCGACACCAACTTTGCAACACTGTTGACTGCGTCAACATCGCCGTTACGTCAACGTTGCGTCTCGTAAATTTGCGGCAAGCAAATATTTTGAGTGACCACGCGTAGCGCCGAAGCAATAAAGTATTCCTGGGTCTGTTTTGCGAAATTTATTGTGTGAATTTTTTCTTTCTTGCAGGGCTCTCAATGGAAAATAAACACAGAGCCACACATACAAAAACACAAAGGGAAGCGTTGTACAGAGAGGGAGAGCATTTGAGTGAGTTATTGTGATTTGTTTCCTTCGTTTGGGGGTTTTTGTTTTGTATATTTTGGTCTCTTCTTTTATTTTGAGCTCATAACGTTTTCTTTTTGGCATATTCCGCAAATTTATGTGAGAATTTTTCTGGCTGGTAGTTTGATATCTGTATTTGAAATATTAATTTATTTTAGATTATTAGAAATTTTGATTTTCAATTTTTATATGCAACTAAACTTTTTTTTCATCTGTCAACGAAACTATTTAATCAATTTAATATTCAATTTTATTAAAAAATTTGATGTACCAAAATAGAGTTGCCACGTAGTGCTGAATTAATCTGAAAATATTGCGTAATTTTTAGCATTTCGGTGTTTCTAAAACTTGTATGAAAGAGTATTCACCCGATTAATGTCGACAGCTTATTGCTAGATGAGGGAATGGCTATCGTTGGCCAGGTATTTTGTTTGACCCCAGGTTATATGGACTGACTCAAGTTCTCTTTTGGTACAGCGAATCCATGTGTTTCTTGGACGTCCTCTTTTTCGTGGTCCTTGCGGATTCCAGTCTAGAACGGTTCTGGCAATGTCACTGTGTGGCCTGCGTAAGATGTGGCCTAACCAGACCCATTTTCTCCTGCGGATTTCTATTTCAATACGGCTACAATTAGTTCGGAGCAGTAGTTCTGAATTGTATATTTTGTTGGGCCAGAATATTCTCAGAATTTGCCGTAAGCTGCGGTTGATAAAAACTTGAAGTTTTCGAGTCGTCGCTTGCGTGAAACTCCAAGTTGTACAGTAGAATAGATTTTACGCTGCAGTTAAATATCCTGGTTTTTGTTGAGGTCGAGATGGTCTTACATCTTTGAGCGAACGGAAAGCATTTCTTGGCTTGTTAATGCGGTCGCTGATGTCTGCTTCTGATCCACCATTTTTAGTAACTTTGCTACCCAAGTAACAAAAGTGCTCTACTTATTCAATGTTATGCCCATTTATTTTGAGTGGGGTTTGACATGTTGAGTCTATTCTCATAAGCTTGGTCTTTTTAGTGTTTATTTTTAGACCGTATCGCGTTAGCGATTTTAATTTAGCACTGATATGGTCGAAGTTGTGGGCGAAAAAGCAGATGTCATCGGTGTATTCTATGTCGCCAAGAAAACCATTTACATTCCAGCGAATTCCATAGGGTGCCTCCGCGTTTGTTGCTTCTAAAACAAAATCTAAGAGGATAAAATAAAGCGGGGGAGATAAGAGACAGCCCTGCTTTACGCCCTTGCAGGTGGAGAAGGGTAGGCTTTATTTGCCATTGAAACGGACAGATATTTCGGCATCTCTTTAAATTTCTCTGACCAGGGTAACAATTTTAAGAGAGATGCCTTTGTTTATAAGGGCGCTCCACATAGCATTTCGGTAGACGGTATTAAAGGCTCGTTCAAAATCCACGAACAAGAGATATAACAATGAATTCAATTCAACGGACTGTTCGATAATTATACGTAGGGAGTTGATATGATCTGCACACGATCAACCAGGTCGAAAACCCGCATGTTCCTTCCGTAAAATCGAATCGAGCACAGGAGACATACGCTGAAGCAGAAGTTGAGCCATTACTTTGCTGATTGCATTTAATAATGTAATTCCTCGGCGAGATCACCTATTTTTGGGATAGTAACAATGTATAGTACCATTCTTCCATTCTTTGGGAAAGACATTTGTCTCCCACACTTCTGTAATAATTGGGGTAATAACATGCGCGATGGGTTCTGCCCCATACCAAGGTAGTCCGAGGGTATGTTGTCCGGACCTGCTGCCTTGCCATTTTTAAGTGACTTCAGAGTTGTTATTACGTCTTCGTACGTAGGTGGATCTGTATTTACGTCTCTTCTTGGCTTGCGGCGCAAAATTGAAGTACATGGTTATGACACATTAGCTGCTGCCTCCTCCTTGACGCCAGCGGTCTATTTGCTCCTCGGGGCTGTTTAGTTCACGTCTATTTTCATCCTTGATTGCTGCTATAGGTCTAATATTGTTACCACTCATTTGCTTAATGGTTTCGTATACACCAAGAATATTATCAATATTAGAAGCTTGTTCCGCCAGCTTATTGAAATATAAACGTTTGTCTCTACGGGCCAAACGCTTAACAATATTTGCAGCAATGCGATAGTTCGATTTGGCTAATACATTGGCTTCATTTGTTTTGGCTCTTAAAAGAATGTTGCGTAAACGCTTACGATGTTTTATTGCATCGAGAGTCTCGTTAATGATCCATGGCTTTTGGGTTTGCTGCGCAGTTCCAATGACGGAGGTTGCTACATCTGCACGTTGTTGCTATATTGTCTCATGTGTTTATCATGTTGTTTCCCTGGAGTTTTTCTGTTAGGCCTACCTTATATCGCAGGAGGATTAATTTGTTGCGCTTTCTCGCGTCTCGTTTTGACATCCATCGGCGAGCCCAGAAAGAGTTTACTAATGAGGATGTGATCGATTTGATTTGGCTTTTGGCCATCTGGTGATTCCCATGTGTATTTATGGATGTTTTTATGCGCGAACTTTGAGCCGCCAATAAATAGAGATTTCTGTCACAGAAATCGACAAGTCTATCGCCGTTATCGTTTCTTGCGTTCTCAAGGCCGTGTGTGCCCATAACTGCGCTTAAATTGTTGTCATTACAACCCACTTTGGCATTAAAATCACCGATAATAAGCTTAATGTCTCCCTTTGGCTAAGTCAAGCTGAAAATAAAATAATTCTTTTGAATCTTTATCATCGGGTTTCGTTGGGGCGTAGCACTGTACGATAGATATGTTGCTGAATTTTGAGTTGAGCCTTGCCATGATGATTCGCTCGGATATGTCTCTATATCCTAGGAGGGCTTTATTGGCTTTTGGAGATAAGAGTATACCGACTTCATTTACTCTGTTAGTGGTATTTCCGGAGAAAATAAAGTTATATCCGTTTTTGAGTGGCATTGTTTCAGATTTCAGCCAACGAAATTCGCTTAATCCAAGGATGTCTATACGATAATTAGACATTTCGTTCTGGACTTGGTTAAGTCTCGATGTTTCAGAGAGTATTCTACATTCCAAGTTCCAACCAAAACCCGGGTTTTAAAACCATAGGTCGTCATCGAAGTGTTATCAGTTCTTATATTGCTTGTTCACGTTTCTGTAATCGGTTTCTTTAAAGATGGGTGACTGATTGGGCCTTCGCATCCGCAGCTGGGGCTGCTAGCTACCCTCTAGGTAAGGGTTTGTTGATAGTGGATCTTCTGACGACCTATAGGCGCCACCGTTGGCCATACCATTGGCTCCTCCGCTGCCATCCCTATTGCTTGACCCCATCACAATCAAGCAAGGAGTCGAGAAAAGAACTGCAGTGCAATGTGCTGCAGGTATTTCTCCATGCTGCATTTAGGCTTACACCGCCCATGACCATCTTGCCACTAACTAAACTAAGTAGAACCAGAAGCTGACTTGGCATATTTTCACCAATTATATTTTGACTATTAATTATAAGTAGGTCATATTGTAATAGCTGACTAAGTAGATTTTAATTATAAATAGGTCATATTGCTTTCGATTTTAGCGTGAAGGGGATCCCCTGCAAAAGAGTTTTGTCACCATGGGTGCCAACATTCCCTGTTGACCCTGCTATAAGAAAATCTTGGATCTGCTGTACCGAGTCGATAGAGAGAGTAAGGGACGTAGGTTAATTTGGAAGGACCCCAAATGCACTTCTCTTACTGGAGGGACAAGGGAGAGTCATCGTACAAAAATAGCTTGGGCAATAAAAACCTTCAAACCCCTAAATTACCTCGTCCACATTGAATTTTCCTGCAATGCTGCTGGGGGCTGAAACCACTGGTCATCCATTGGATTTTCACGACCATTGTGCGGCCATGTCTAGCTTATAGTTCTCTGGTATGTTAGAATGATTTGTGTAAGACATCGTATTTGCATAAGCTAAACAATGTCCAAAAAGAGTATGTGTTCTAAAGTTTGGAGGTGGATGCCCTTCTGTCGGTGTTGATTTTAGTGTCCCTGTTATCAGTCTCATGGTGGAGCTTAGCTGGGTGTCAATTCGTGTTACGTGATGACTGTTGAGTCACACAGGTGCTCCGTATTCGGCTGTTGTGTATACGAGAGACAAGGCAGATGTTCGAAGGTAATTGGCCGAGGTTCCCCAATTGGTTCCTGCGAGTTTCTGGATGATGTTGTTCCTAGATTTAATTTTGTGGGCTGTTTTATCTAGGTGTTGTTTGAACAAAAGGGTTCTGTCAAGGGTTATACCCAGGTATTTTGGATTGAAGATGTGAGAGAGAACAGACCCATTGAGGCGAATTGTTAGTTTTTTGCCTGCATCAATATGCGTGAGGTGCAAGCAACACACTTCGGTTGTCGATAGACTGGGGTTTAGTCACCATCTACGGCAATATGATGAGATTATTGAAAGAGCATTCTCTAAAACGCTTTGCAAGATATGCAACTTAGAGTTTTGAACTGCGAACGTCATATTGCCGGCTTAGATGAACTTGCGGCAAACAGTCTCAGGAACGTCATGAATATAAAGATTGAGCTAGTACGCTAGAAGGAGCTAGTACTGAGCCCTGTGGCAAGCAGTTGTTGAGTTTTCTCGTTCTGCTATGGTTTTTGTTTAGATAAACAGTGAAGGGGCGGTCGCTGAGAAGAGCTGATATAATATTGCAAATTCTACTGTTCGGAATGATTTATTTAATTTTAGCAGGAGTCCTTTTTTCCATACTGTGTCATAGGCAGCCGAATTACACCGCTATTTTTTGCATCTGGTCGAAACCATTTCCTATGATATTTGTTAACGCTAGTACTTACTTGGTCGGTACAGTTCCTACCTTTTCTAAATCCAGCTTGTTTAAGTGGAATAAACTTCTCTATTTCTGCGTCAATTCGACTCAGTATGAGCATTTTAAATATCTTTAGGCACCCTGAGAGGACGGCAATCGGTCGGTAACTCGAAGCTTCAGCCGGGTTCTTGCCTGGTTTGAGATGGGCAATGACTTTTGACTTCTTAAAGAGGCCCGGGATATGGCCTGAGTGAAGGATATCAATGTAGAACCTGGCGAGCCATTTCCTAGTACTGGAACCACTATGCTTAATGAACTCTGGGTAAATGCAATCCACTCCTGCCACTGTTCCATTTTTCATTTTCGGCAGTGCTTGGTCAATTTCCGATACGGAGAATGGGTGGGAGAAAGAGCTATTTGTGGTGGTGTGACTACGTCGGACCTTTAATTCTGAGTTGATTCTTCGAGTGAACGGTTTGTCAGCATCGGCCTTGGATAAATTTACTATGGCGACCTGACTTAACGCCCAAGGACATAACGCCCAAAATTAATTTTGGGCGTTATGCCCGCCCTGACCCCGTACTTAACGCCCAAAATAAAATTGGGTGCTATGTCCGCACTAACTCCGGACATAAGGCCCAAAAAAATCGGACAGAACGCCAAAAAATGTTGGGCGTTATGTCCGCGTTGTAAGTGGACATAACGCCCAAAATGTTATAATATGTTTTTTTTCGTATTTTAATGATTTAAAATTAATATTTGTAATGCAGCGCCGGTTTCAATTGCTGTAGTCCAAACCCTACAATAAACTGTTATTTTTTGAAATTTCTGTCAAACTTTATTATAAAGAAACAATTTTCAAAATGGTAGACTCAGGTTTTATAATGGATAAGTAGATTTTAAAAACGATTTGATTGATCCCTAAAAAATAAACATCATTCAGTTGATTTTAAACCAGTTGGACGCATAAGCAGCCAAGCTATGTATGTCGAAATCTCCCTCAGAAATTTATTAACACATTTCCAGCGTTGAGTGATTGACAGCATGTTGAGTGATTTATTTCTTATTGTGAATTAAAAATTGAGTCATAGATAAAACCGAAAGATGTTGAAAGTGATCGAGCAAAAGTCAAAAACGGTATATTTTATAAAAAATCGCGCGCGCGATTTCTTATAAAATATACCGTTTTCGACTTTTGCTCGATCGATTTCACTTTGGGCGTTAAGTCCGGGTTCAGGTTCAAAATAAATTTTGGGCGTTATGTCCGTTGGGCCTTAAGTCAGGTCGCCATTTACTATATGGGCAGCAATGATGTTTGGATCAATTTTAGGACTTGGAAGATGGGGGTTTGCAGCCCCAAGTTTGCGAAGAAGTTGCCACGCTTTACGACTGAAGTGTTTGAAGCTCATGTAGGACATGGATTTTGACCACTCAGATTTTCTCGCATCGTCTAGGCAGTTTATGAGCTTATCTGCTAGCTCTGGACTTTGGCTTGTACGGAATTCTTCGAGAAGTCTTTCACTGTCCTCATTCCAGAATAGGATATAGTTTTTTCGGAAACCTCTTGGGATGCTCTTTTTGGCTGTGGCAATTATAAGTCCAGATAATCGTTCGAAGTTGTTGGACGTAGGGGATATAAATCTAACGTCCCCGTCGACTTTGGCGGCGAATTTGGGCCAGTCAGCTTTACGAAAGTTCCACCTCGGTTTAGGGGTAGATACTACAATCGGAACAGTTATGTCAATGTTTACGATTGCCGGACGATGTTGGCTTTGAGGAAAGTGAGTCAGTATGCGTCTTGAGGCAGGGATAGGGTTGTCGTTGAGACCAGAAACAAAACATAGGTCTGGATTGTAGTCACGGTGCCATCTGGCAGAGCGAAAGCTGCCGGGGTCCTTGGCATCGAACAATAGATGGAAACCATGATTTTCTGACCATTAGTAGAGCCGCTCGCCATTTTCATCTTCGTTGGCATATTTCCAGAAGCTGTGGTGGCTGTTGAAATCGCCTCTGTACACAGCCGGGTTGGGGTAGACGGGCAGTACGTTTTCCTGCGAGGAGACTGTGGGTGTTTATAGATGTTTGCTATTGCTGATCCGACCATGTCTGGATCAACGAATCCTTTATCTTTCCATATAGTCATATTGCTTATTGTTATTGCGTCGGCATTCGTCTCATTGCGAAATTCTATAATTGTTGAATTCTATTGCCTCCGTTTGCACATCAACGATGTTGCGAAAGGTATTGTCCGTTTGATGGATATCCTGAATGTTGTCCGCCAGGATTTCTGCTCTTTGACCGTTGTTGGTGATCGTAGTTCCGCTACTATCTGCCAGTCCACCAATAGTCTATCCAATGAATAGGTCAGCTGCTGTTTTCACTTTTCCATAAGTTTTGGATGTTTTCTAGGTATGATTTAAAAGGGCCCCTCTTGAGGATTATATTCAAACCTATGATTATGATGCTAATGTTCCTGATATCCGCTTTAAGGATTGGATAGCGTTCAGGATCCATACATCGCCGGAGTGTATTGCGTTTTAGCTCAATGATATGCGATCTCATATCCGAGTCAAAATGGACGCCATGGCGTGTCGAACATGGTACAATATCACTTGTTGCGAAGTTTTACATGACTGAAATGCCACCTACAATACGCTAAAAGGGTTTTGCCATTGAAGGAGGTCTGGCCTGGTTATCGAAACTGGGCATTTAGTGTCCAAGGCGCACATATGAACATTGATGAGCAGGGTTGCTCGTGGAATATACATATGTACATACATATATTTTTATACCCTTTACCACAATATGGAGGGTATATTAAGTTTGTTTTTCTGTTTGTTACCCAGCGTTTACAAATGCCTGTATTGGCAAGACAGTAGCAAAAATACAAACTTTTTTCACAAAAACATTTATACATTTTCAAATACATATCGTCTGCTCCGTCGGAAAAGGTCGTAAGTCCCTCTCAATAAATTTTTCAGGAGGAAGAAAAAACATTCCAGCGCATTCTGTATTAAAGATTTTATTATGGTGGTAAAGGCAGTATTCTTCGTTTATTTATTCCGCTTCAATACATGTACTTTGTTTGATAAAATTCCGTCGTGTTTGGGAGATAATTGGATGTCTTTGGACTTACGACCTTTTCCTTGTACAGTTTTGTATTTTTGTAGGGACTTACGACCTTTTCCTATAATTTACGGACGTTTTTAAAATAAAATATTTATACTTTACAAAACAATGTGGAAAGGGTAGTATAAGTTTGTTTTGTCCAATATTCGTGTAACATCGCGAAGTATTCGTCGTAGACCCCCTCCCCTCTCCATTTTTTCATATCTTGACGAGATAAAGCGATCTAGCTATGTGTGTCCGTCCATCCATTAACAATTGTAACAAACCTCCAGACCTCAATTTTGGACCGATCGTCACGAAATTTTGTGGAGAGGTCGGGTTCCGACCAGAAGTGACCCCATTAAATGTTGGTTATGATCGAAAGGTGTGAAATGGACGAAACCCACAATTTTTACCCGACTTTGTAGCTGTCCTGTAGATCGCAGTAATATTCCGATCGGAGCGAAAGTTTATGAATGATTTATGTTTAAACAAAGAATAAACTTGCAATTTAACATGGTGATGAGATAATTATAAGCGGTTTTAATGGACCAAAACTTTTGGGTGAAATCGTATATATAAAATACTATGTGTGTATGTTTGTTTTGAAAATTTCAGAGAATATGCAAGGAACAACCGAGGTGAAAATAGGCTTTATATTTTTTTGAATTTGGAAGGGGGCGGGGGCTGGCCCTATTTTTTGCAAAATCTATGAACGTGTCGGTCAGAAAATTAATTTGCGAGGCAACGGTTGTTGAATCTCCGACCCTAAGTACTTGTTCCATGTAATTTTCAGATTATGCACAGAATGTCCCTTGGTGGAAGTAGGCTATGTATTTTGTTGAATTTCGGAGGAGCGGGTTACACCTGTGCCCTATTTTTTAAATGCGCTTTTTATATAAAACTTACAAACGATTCCGTTTTCCCAATCCAGATTTTATGCATAACGAAGCTTTGGTCTTATTGGAAAGCAAGTGTTTAGATTAGAAGGCAAAACATCGATAGCTATAGTTTCATCAGGTATATAAGATACATTATAAGAAGGTGGACACAGTCGGTATGCCTCAAGTCATCAGTTATGTGGCACCAACATTTCTGAAGATTTTTATACCCTCCACCATAATATGGATGATATAATTAAATTTGTCATTCAGTTTGTAACATATCGATATATTCAGCTGAGACCGTATAAATTATATATATTCTTGATCAGAGTAAAATTCCTGGTCGGTATAAACATGACCGTCTGTCCGTCTTTTGAAATTAAGATACATCTCGCAATTTTTAAGATAGATCTTCGTGATTTGGTATAGAAGTTTCTATTACTTGTAGGACGTTTGGTATTGACGCCTTCATATAGCCCCCATATAACAGTACCTCCCGATTTCTGGTATTTTGAAGGTGTGGCCTCAATATTTCTCCGAAATAGCTGAAATTTGGTATTTATTCTTCGTTTTCTCCCATAAATTTGTCTATATAGGTCAACGCCTTTATATAGCCCCATAGAACTGTCCCTCCCGAATGTCGGTATTTTGAAGGTTAGCCACATTGTTTTACCGAAATTGCTGAAATTTGGTATTTAGTCTACTTCATAAACGAAAGGAAACCAATTGAAGTAAAATTCAAGTTCGGCCTGGCCGAATTTAACGACGTTCTTACTTGTTATTGATAGTCACTTGCATATCCCAACTAATTTGCGATGCAAAAAAATATAATTGACATAAGAAAAGGTAACATAAACTGTTTCAAGGGCCAGCAACGTGGACCGGTTCGGCTAATATTTAATATAAAACATGACATTCCGTTAATGTACGTGGTTTCTTAGCTACATTGTAATCCCAAATAGTGTTATTTTTGTCTTCCCAAGTATTTCTGTCCCAATTCCCTGCATCTTTTGTTTTTGTCTGCAAACCATGTAGAATCTTCAGCATGTAATGTCTTTCTGCGTTAAGCAAGTTTATCATCAGAGCTTTTGGAATCACCGTGACCATAGGGAACTAGACCCATAACACCATGGTCTAATTCCATTCCAAATTCATACTGCTCTTTGTTAGCAAAAACCATGATGTCTTCTTAGTTTAATAACATTTCAATCAATTAATATTTTAGAATCATTCAATAAGATAAACATTGCACTTACACGTCTGTTAGAAGAAATTACTTTATTGAATTCAGAATACAAACTAATAAATAAATGTCCCTAGATAAACCACAAATTACCAGTTGATAAAGTTAAGTAAGACATACTACAGTAAAAACAGTAAAAATTCTGTTTTTTTTTACAAATTTTTCAATATATGAGGTATTTGGACATATACAGCATCCCAATTTGTATCAATGAAAATGCCAGAAGTCCATCTTTCATAGTCAGTCCGCTTATAGGGGAAAGTAGACTTCAAATGTAAATTTGCGTTGCAATATTGAAATTATCACACTTTTGTTCAAAAGTATGGTCCACAGGCTCCGCCAAATATCATCCGATTATCATCCAAAGGTGTAGGCTAGTTCTTTACATTGTACCCCAACCATGGATGACGTTAAACATTATATCTTAACTGCATTAGCTGTAATATTATATTAAAGTATACATTTTCCTGTGGACTTACGACCTTTTCGAACTCAAATTTGTACGTTTTGTGGACTTACGACCTTTTCCGACAAGGGCAAAACATGTGGAAAAACGCGACATATGTACTACCATTTTCTTTGCATCATACGAAGTGTTTTGACTTGTACTATCATCCTGTAACAAAAACGCGATTTCCAAAAAAAGTGGACTTACGACCTTTTCCGACGGAGCAGACGATATATATAGAGAAAAGTATGAATGTATTGGTGAAAATGGTTTGTAACTCTTCTATTGTCTTGCCAATACTGTATGTGTGTAAACGCCTAATAACATATCGAACTAATCACCTGCGACCCTATAAAGTATATATGTATATTCTCCATCAGGATACAATTCTAAGACGTTCTAGGCATGTCCGTCTGTTGTAATCACTCTAGCGTCCGCAATGATTGAGATAGAAGTTCGAAGATGGGCTATATAGGTCCACGTTTAATATAGCCCCCATGTAACGGTACCACCAGATTTAAGGTATTTTGAGGATTTTATCTACATTTTTTGCCCAAACTAGTTGAAATTTGATTTGAGGTTCTTAATGGACTAGAAACTTCTCCACTAAAAATTGTCAATCGGTACCTCCCGATTTAAGGTATTTTGAGGATTTTAGCTAAATTTTCCTCGCAAATTGGCGCCAATTTGGCACTTGGAGTTTCAAGAGTTAAAAAAAACTTCTGCACAAAAAATGGTGAAGATAGGTCCACGTTTTGGTATAGGTTCCATATAACGGTACCTCCCGATTTAAGGTGTTTTGAGGCATTTAGCTCAATTTTTTTACCTAATTAGCTGAAAGTTGACCTTTGAGGTTCCCAATGACCAACGGTACCACCCGAATTAGCTAAAATTTGTCATTTAGGGTTCCCAGTGACAAAGAAACTTTTCCAACAAAAATTACGGACATAGGTCCACGTTTTATTGTAGCTCCCATATAACGGCGCCGTTATATTTCATGGTGGAGGGTATAAAAATTTCTGTCAGGCCGAACTTATCGCTTTTTTACTTCTTATTTTTTTAATAAGGCTGAAGAAAAAACTCATTATTTAGATAAGTAGATATTATTTAGACAAGTGATATGGCAACATCATTCAATTATCAGCTCTTCCTCTCCTCAATGAAAACGAATTTATGTTGGGAAAAACACCAAATTGAGCTCATAAACCACACAAGTCATCAAATGAAATACTCTGAGTAAGGACACCCAACAAACCTAAGAAGGCTTTCGGTAAAGGGAATAAAATGTGTAACACATTCTCTTGGCAAAATCTCAACACTAAACAGTCTCGAACACATCATGGGCATTGTACGTATGGATGTGGCACAACCATGGCAAGCTGTGCTTAGTTTCATGCAGGGAATTCCAGATTCCCTCATCGACACAGCACAATGTGAGTGAGCTCCAAACTTTGTTTGCTTGCTGGTGGGGATGGATGTAGTAATGAGAGGGTATTAATGAAACAGAAGCAAAACTGGAGAAACAAAAACCAAAGGTTTTTCTCGAACTTAGTTAAATGCAAACACACAACAAGGGTATACTTTAGTTGTAGGTAGAATATGTAAAAACGAATTCAGTTGCTGGTTACAGGATGCCGACGGAGTTAGTTAACCAAGTTACGTGATTGTCGTTGTAACATACCAGACTCCTAAGAAAATGTTCAGTTTGTTGAATGATTGGTTTATGAATTTCAGCTAGAGTTTGTGATTTTTGTTTTATTTAAGTATAATATAGTGAAACAGTTTAGCAGACACCACACTTGTTAGCAAATGTAGGCTATAAGACGTAGGAAAAAAACCGCTATTGTACTACAAAATAGGGTACCCTAAACATGAGTTAGCTAATAACTCACGATTTATTAGTAAACTATGTACCTGAAAAACCCCCTTGTGGTGGATCATGGGGTGGAAACAAGCATAGCCACTTCAAAATAAAAACAAACGAAAAAACATTTATGCCGTCGGCAAAATAATCATGGCGTAAAATCTTCAAGCAAAACAATGAGAACAGGACCGTTGTTTAATGTGGAGAAGAGCAACAGCAACGAACCAACCAACACATCAAGATAAATTACAAATAACGGTGTTGTTTATGAGCACAACACTCAATTTCTCACATCATTCATTTCAATGTATTTGCACACCGATTGGGGAGCACCAAAGCTCCACACAACAACTACACAACCAGCTCCACATAACATAACTCTCACGCTCTGGGGAAGAAGATACTATTGTTTGCCAATTGTTCTCTCTCTCTCGCAGCAAAAACCACGTGCGTTTCACAACAAAACTCTCCTTTAATTGGAAATGACCGTTTGACGCGTGAAAACAACAAACAAACAGTCGGACAGCAGCAACAAACACCATTCCCATTTCCAATTGGCAATAAAACCGGGCCACAAACGGGGAGGAGCCGAACTCATAAAGCATTTTCATTTCAATTTTATCAACTGACAGGACAGACAGGCAACGTTGAGCAGAGGCGTTGCAGTCAACATTGTCGTAGCCGTCACAACAATAAAGTTCCTTAGGCCTGGAAGAGAGACAGCTGGCAGCTAAATGTTGTGCGTGGGGATGAGTATGTGTGTGTGTATTGCGTATCGTTGAGCGATGGTAATAACGATGTCTACTACGAGAGTGAGTAATTCATAAAGATGAATGACTGTGAGAAAATGAGATGATCGTATACACGTTTGTCATGTGAGCAACAGAGTAGGAATGCTTTTGGATGCGTTAAGTGTGACGAATTACATTATTATTTTGCTTTATGGTGTGTCCCACGAGTAAGCCATGTTGTTTTCTACTCGTCTCTGTAGTCTTGTTGTTGTTAATTTAGTCTTCAGTGTTGTTGTTGTATTACTTTTTCCCTGCTCTATGAAAAGTATTCACACATAAATTTTATTTTCAAACGATGCTAGGCGGCTAGGCATTTGGTCTAACGTTGGCAGCATCACAACTGAATTGCCTTTGGGGTAAATACAACAACTAGACCGTTTGGTACCAGATTGCCTGACATGTTGTAGGAACAAAGCAAATGGTTGGCGTGTGTTTTTTTTTTGTAGGGGTTTGGAACTAGCGTTTATTACTGACGTCGTCAAATTGTTATTGCATTAAATCATATGAAATACTCATAAAAAATTAGTCGAAAATCAAAACAAACCATAAAGTGCCAACTTTATTTTTTTGTTTTTCAGTGGTGGACATGCATGTGCAGTTAGTTTTAATACCGGCTGGTTGGCCGCATAACCATTAGGTCAATTACATCTGTCAACATTTTTGTATCATTTTTTGTGTTTTTTAATAATTATGGTTTTATGTTTGGGTGTGAAAAAGGAAATTATTCGAATTAAATTTATTTATTTTTTATGCAAAGTAACTAAGTCTGTGAATCTTGCCCGTCGTTTTTGGTGTTTAGTAACCCAATATTCCCCGGAAAAAACAGAATTATTAGAAAAACGAAAATGGGACACTACGAGGAACCAGTTTTTCTAGATAAGACAATAAATATCTCCTGTACAGTTAAATATCTAGGAGTAATTCTGGATAGGAAACTTAAATGGAAAGACCATATACAAGAAAAGGCTAACAAGGCCCAAATATGTTGGTCAACCTGCAGAAGGGCGATAGGCTCAAAATGGGGGCTCAATCCTAGGATGATACACTGGCTATACAGAAGCGTAATTAGACCAATTCTAACGTACGCGTCTGTGGTACGGTGGACAGCCATGGACAAAAAATGCAATGTGGAAATATTGCAAAAGGTCCAAAGAACATGCTGCCTAAGCATTAGCGGAGCAATGAGGACCACACCGATTGGGCTCTAAAAACAATTTTGTTTGTACACCCAATAGATATTCAGGTAAGGTATGAGGCAGCCATCGCAGCTGTAAGGCTAAGGTCGATGAGCGAGTGGATCGAAAAGAGCCACCAAACATACCACCAAAACATATTAAAGGTCACAACGGGTGAATCTATAAATCAGGTAGTATCGGACCGTATACCTGAAACTAGTGAAGTAGCCTTGTGTGAAGTGTCAATACCTGACAGAGACATGTGGATCGGGAGAGCTCTAGCACAGATTCCCGCTGGAAACTGTGGGTTTACGGATGGGGCTGTGCTAGGGGGGAGCACCGGACTGGGTCTTTATATAATGGAACCGGAAACGGAAATCTCCTTCCGTCTGCCGGATCATAACACGACCCTGCAGGCGGAACTCCGGGCGATAACAGAGTGTCTGCTTTGGTTTGATATTCACACAAGGCCTACCACTGTAAATATCCTTACGGATAGCAAAGCAGCCATTAGAGCTATATCAACCAAGACAGTGAAATCTAGAACTGTATTGGAATGTATTAAATCTATAAATAATTACTCCCAACACGGTAAGGTAAACATTATATGGGTACCGGGGCATACCGGGATTAGGGGTAATGAAATAGCAAACTCCTTGGCAAAACAAGCCAAGGAGCAACCCACGGTAAGTCTAGAAAACGCTAAGCCGTTTAAAGCTTCGCGACTAGAACTAAAGACATGGGCAAAAAATGCACATGTATCCCTCTGGAGTAGTGAAGATAAGGGAAAAAACACAAAAATCCTATGGGGAAACCCAGACGAGGACAAAACAAAAGAATTACTTTTACTAATTAAAAAAGATATTAGTAGACTGACAGGAATCCTTACAGGTCACCTAGGTCTAAAAGCGCATTTGCACAAAATAGGTTGTGCAGAAAACAGTGAATGCAGAGCATGCGGAGAGGACGACGAAACGTTGGAACATTACCTCTGCCATTGTCAAGCCTTCACAAATCTGAGAACCCAGTTATTAGGGAATGACATTATACCAGGACTCGAAAAAATTAGGACAATCGAGTTCAAAAAGATCAGAGACTATGTAAATAGGAGAGAGATCCTAGACTAAGTCAAAAAAAGATAATCCTCCATAACCCAAAAAAAAAAAAATTAGAGCGCACAACAGGCCTACTTATGGCTTAAGTGTATGTCCACATGGGCATGCGGTGATCTAGGATCACCCCTCTTATCAACCTAACCTAACCCAATATTTCAAATACTTACTAAGTCGAACAGATTCCTAAAATGCCCTTATGTACATATATTGGTGCAGAATTGAATAGAAGATGAAATCGTCCATCATCAGGACCGGATGGAATCCCTGACATTATGTTAAAGATGACTTACGGCGGTGCTTTCAGTCATATTGCAGTAATCATCAATCATTGCATAAAACTTGGCTATGAAAGATGAAATCACAAGTCCGCAGGGCCGGATGTAAGCACTGACATCGTGTTAAAGAGGACTGATAGTTCCGCTTTTGATCATATTGCATTTGGGGCATTTTTCATACATACATATATATATATTTATAAATGGGATTCTACCCGGTATTTACCCAAAACATGGGTAAATACCCGATAACCCAGCTAGCATTTGGAAGATTGTTTTTTTCGAAGATCACATTGCGGAGTCTTTTTAGAGTCCTTTTGGTGATCAAAAACTGATTAGGTCGATTGTATGATCAGAAAGGGACTCGAAAGTGACTCCCTGTAATGATTAAAAAGAGTTCAATTTAAAACACAACAACAAATAAATGATTGAGGCGTTTAAAATGTGACCATGTACATACAATGTATTTTTTATTTATTGTCACATTTTGATCATCTGAAGATTGAAGAATGCTTAATCAAAAACGGATCATGCAGGTGTTTGAAAAGTGATTAGAATTACATATGTATCTTCAGATCATATTTTGAACAACTAGGTGATTTTTTTTTCAAACATAACGGTTTGGTTGTATATAATTCTCATATACCCTTTCTACAAAGTCCAATTGAGCAAAGTCCAATTCGAATTCGATTAAAATTACGTACATATGTATATCAAGTACCAAGAGGGTCTATTTGGGACAACATCTTCGGATACATCCCTCACAAAAGTTCAACATCAGTGTAGTTTAAGTAAGGGCTGTTCGAGGAGCCATTGCACTTTTTGATCAATGGTACTTCTTGCGGTCTTGTTTACAGCGATATTGTATTTTTAGTGCGTAAGACCATGGTTATGTCAGGATTGGAGAATTCGGTTAAAAAATTTTGTATGGAAACTATACCGTACATGGTCTGCTATGGTTCATTTTCAATTCTGAACATCCAATGACTGACATATTATAATCAGTTCCAAATTTCAATCTTGTATCTAAAATATTGTGATCTCTCTCTATTGAATGTATGTATATACTTTGTGGCAATATTGAATGTACATAAAATCAACAAAAAAAACCCTTAAAAATAGCTTTACGTAACGATACACAACATTTTGAATTTTCATGATTTTTGGTCAAGTTGGCCCCCCCTCCCTCCAAAATGAAATCCTGCGTACGTCGCTTTTATGTACTATCAGAAAATGGACAAAAATTACTTGGAACCAGGGACGTACGCAGGTGGGGGGGGGGGGGCACTGGGGGCTCGGAATGGATTGGTCGAACAAAATTTGGCAAGCTACAGTAACAAATTATTACATATTTTCTTTCTTATTAACATTTTTTTATTATTGGAGATTTCAAATAAAATGAAAACTTATATGAAAACTTATCTTTTTCTGAAGATTCTGTTCTGAAAATATGCATCATTAATAAGTTTTTTAAGAAATGTTTTCAAATTTTTTTGTTTGGGCCTATACTCTAATGAAATCTGAATTACTTCTTCAGGTCATATCATTCCACTATTAAATACGAATTCCGTAATGAATATACTACATGTTTGTTATATTATATTCGAGGTATATACAGGTCTCGAGGCATTACACTCAATGGACGTGCATGAAAAATTGTCTATTGGATAAAATGTATGAAGGGTTTTGCGTGGACTATATCTAAAAGCCAGTTAGAAAATTTTCTCACTGGCTTCATCAAAATTTTGTTATTCTATTTTAGACAAATTGGTTGCTAAACAGTACGAGAAAATAATTACGTAAAATGAATTTGTTTGCGTCAAAAACTGCTAAAATCTGATATATTTGGCAAATCCACTTGAATTTTTCAACACCGTCCAAAATGTTTAAGGTAGTCGTGTGTAAACAACTTCTATCGAGAATTTTATTTTTTACTTGGGTATTGTTTTGTCAGATCCAGCTAAGATTTTATGTCTTCATCTAAAAATTGCTAAATATTGAATTTTTCGAACAAATTGGGGCTATATCTCAGAAACCAATTCGAATTTTGCTTTGACGGTTTTAGGAAACTTAAAGATAAGAAAACAATTAAAGTATTTTTACAAAAAATCGACTCGAAAAACTGCATAAGCGCTATAAAATGTATGCAATATCTGAAAATACCACAGTTTTGATATAGTTTGCACCATATCTTCCAAGCTTTCAAATTTGTCGTAATGATATCTTTGAAAAAAATATTCGCTGAATGTGATACACAATTCATTTTAACACGCCTTTGTTGTCTAATGTCTCTATCACGGTGTACCTAGAATATTTTCCAACGATCATTTAATAAATATATCAATAAGTCACAACGAATTGCCAAATATGAGAATAATCTGTTCGTGTCAGCATGATATACATGATGTAAAAACAACGTGAAGGATGCATTTTACATCTTCACAATGTTCCAAGGAATTTTTATGCGCTCTTTTTGGCAAATTTTCTGTAAAGGTAACATGGTCCAGCTCCCAATGGTTTAGCAGCTATTGACTAGAATTTCAGAAATAATGTCAAATTTTCTATATTTAATCGATATTTTGTATGACATATGAGGCGCTCAGCGCCAAAACGGCCTAACCCACATTTTCAAAAAAATCAAACTGACTATGCTGAACGAACCGGAACCTTTTGTAATATATACTAAAAAATCTCCAATTGCATAGGTTAACCCTATGTTATTCTACATGCCGTAAACTGTTTTTCCTTTACTGAAAGTTTGAAAAAATGTGGACGCCAAAATGGTCTAAGCCACATAGGCAAAATCGAATACTGGAAATAAAAAAATTCGTGTGGGTTAGGATTAATAATTCAATTAATAGTTCAATACAAATATTCAAATTACATAAATGTTTTATTTCAAGAAGTTAATATTTCAAAAAGGCCTCCAGCAAGTACGTAAATTTTGAATTGGAACCGCTTTATCCGGGAGGAAGATTCATTAAAGCTGCAAAGTTGAAGGATTTACAGGATTTACCCTTTGAAATCATGCATTTTATAATAATTTAAAAATAAATTCGATAGCCGAAGATGAAGATATCCAGGAAGAAGAGCAATAATTTTTATTAATATGTATCAATTAAAACGCTCACAGTTATTTTTATTATTCATCTGCATAACTTTTGTTTTAATAAATGGAGACAAAATGGCCTAACCCTCAGTTCCTATCAATATATTTTTTTTAAATGGATGCCAAAACGGCCTATGCCACTTCAATTTTTTTATTAACTGATTAAAACAGTCTTTATCTATGTAAACTAATACCTAATGATTAACCTGAAACAAATATTACAACTAATATGTATTTATGATTAATAAAAAAATTATAAAAATATTTTAAAAACTTGTTTTCTTTCAACTTCGTTTTTCTCAGAACCATTTCTATGTGGGTTAGGCCGTTTTGGCGCTGAGCGCCTCATATAAGTTCTGCTGTCTGAGGTCGGTAAATACTGGAAAACAAATAATGCGAAAAAAGTCATTTTAGACTGGTTTAGATAAAGCCATAAAATTCGAACCATAAAAGTCGAAACGAAAAATATCTATTAGAAGTTGTTTGCATTTTTAGTGTTGCACACTTGTACCCTCAGCCCTTAGGGCCTCTAGCACAATACGTCTGTCTGTATCTCTGTTTGTCTAGCAGGATGGAGCGCATGGTAACTGTCGACCGGATCAACTGATTTGGTCAAAGGTTTTGATCACGTAATATGTTAAGTTTAATTCAAATCGGTACCACCGCCGTAAAAGTTAAAAAATTTTCGCTAAAATGGTGCATACTATATCTCTCGAAGAGAGTAATCGATTCTATCTAAACTTTGCACATCGCAATATTTTTTCCTTGACATAGATCGAGCCTAATATGGGTTATATAGGCCCACTCCTTAAAATATCGTAAAATTGCTTCCACATGTACATCAAGTTCCAAGAGAATATGTTTGGACAACATCTTCAGTTATATCCCTCATAAAAGTTCAACATAAGCGCAGTTTAAAAACTGTTGGAGGATCCTGTGGACATTTCTTTTTGTTGACACTTGTAGTCTTGTTTACTGCGATATCCTATTTGTTGTGGGCAAGTCCACGCTTCCTGACAAAGCTCAAAATACGATTTTTTTTAATTCGTTACCAACTGATTTCAAGTTATGACAAATATAAAACTCTTTTGGGCAGAAGTGGTCCTTCTTGATTAATTTGCTTATTATTAGCGAATAATTATGTGAGATTCTTAAAGGATCGATTGTTATTTCCCAAAACTATGTAACATTTGAAGCAATACATTTAATTTAAGAAATATTTAAATTCTAGTTTCAATAAGTGGCAAGAACTGAGTCCAGCAAAGTGTTTAATATCATCGATTCCAAAAACGCCACTCGTACAATTAAAAAATGAATGCTTCTTCTGTAACATTATACCGAAAGTAGAGAATACAGCCGAAACCATAGACTAATGAAAACATAGACGAAGGAATGAATACTCAATTTGCGCCGTCAAGCTACTCAAACACGAAAACTCAAAAAAGTTCGAAGACGTTTTTTGGGGAAAATGACAATATTTTCTTGGATATTTTTGTCTGAGGATATTGCTCCCATCAAAAACTAACCCCAAGTTGTCTTTTGCCAGAACAAAATATTTATTAACTTGTATTTTTTGGCATTTTATTTTGAGTTGCGTGAGTGGGTGAGAGCATTCCGTCGTCTATCTTTTCATTAGTCTATGCCGAAACAGCAATCAAGTAATTTTTTCGACTTAAAGTGTTTTGTCACGATTTAGCTAAGAGTTTTCCGATTGATTTCTGATATTGATTTCTGAGATATTTGTTCGACCATGCTTTGGCATAGCTCAAACATGGGTTTTGTAGCCTCATACAGTACTGCGAGAAGGATTCGTAGTATACATATATAATTTCTGAAGATTATAATTCTTATTCTTAGGCTATCGACACAATATCTAGATATATAGAAGTCCAAGCTGCACTAGCGGATTCGATTTATTCTTCTTTTTCGAGGTATTTAATTCATGGAAGTCGAAAAAGGGGTTATGATCGGGTATACCCTCCAACACATTTAACACATTTAACCCGTATATAACTTAATTCGTCCTACACGCGAATAGAATTATATTGAGATTGGATTATGAGGAATCCCAAAATGTAATCTAAGATCTTCGAAATACTGAGAATCTTGTCATAGCAAAAACAATTGCAATTCTCTGCGGTTGTAAAATTCTGGGGTATACCATTCCGTGGACCTACATGATTTATTTTCAATTCTAAATATACGAGGACTTATATTTTATACTCTTTCAAAAATTATAATTGTACGAGCATTGGTTGCAGTTTACGCCCCGATACAATCCTGTACATTTTGGAAAAATATTCATTAAATCCGGAAGTTTTGATATAGCTTTCTGGCCAATTCGAAGAAAGGAAAATACATTAAAATATGTAAATATAATTGTACCCTAAATACTATTAAATTTATATACTCTGTGTCAATATTTCATATAGAATCAACGAACAAACCTTTTAAAATAACTTTACGTAACGCTACACAACATTTCAAAATTTCATCATTTTTGGTCAAGTTGGGCCCCCCCGAAATGAAATCCTGCGTACGTCCCTGCTTGGAACTAATACATAGGAAGACTCCCAACAATGCCTTATCGGAACTTTCTCTTTACCTCAATATGGTTAACAATTTCTTTACTGATTGGGGAATTAAGATTAATATTTCAAAATGCCAAGCAATTTGTTTAAGAAACGCATCAGGGAAATGTACATAAGTACTTTGTTTTTCCCCCAAAGCAAGAAAATGCATTTGTTTCTAAACAACGAAGAAATTCGCTTTAAAATTTTAAGTATTTAGGAGCACATTTTACAAAACTATTGAAATGTAATAAGCACGCCCGTCTTGCTCTCAGCAAGGTAAATGGAGTGAAATCTGCATTTTCTCCCTTATAAGTACCTTCTAAAAGAAACAAAACTATTAATTTACAAGGTCAGCATCCGCCCTCTCCTTTTATACGCATTTCCGATTTGATTTAGCATATCTCCATATGTTATGTTCGAATTTTCTGTTTTTGAGAAAAAAAAAATCATTTATGTGTAAATAAAATGTCCAGTCTTTAAATAAACGATTTCCAAATTGGTACATACATATACGATTTAGCAAACATTACGCCCTACTTATGCGTTGAATCGAATATCTGTTTTTATCCCGATTAGCTACCTACCCTAATCCTTTAACTGAAATTATTTTAGCGAACCAATCCAATTTTAACTGGTCAAACACTTACTACATTGCACCGTTAGGCTTCAGTGAAAGTGAATTAGTTGCAAATTTCCTTCAGAAATTCAAAATTTTTATACAAAATCTTTAAGTAGTTCTCATAGTGGTTGATTTCCCACTAGAACTTTGTTTTTATTTTTTACTTAGTTTTGGGTTTAGTTTTAAGTCTTAGTTGTAAGTCTAAACATCGGAGTTTTCTCTCCCTGCAATGTTAACGTTATGAGCAAGCGTGCTACCTTTTATTTTCCAATTTAAAAAATTGTCTATCGTATCACTAAAAACACGAGTTGAATCTCCTTTACTGTTATTAAAACAATACACTATAGTTTTAAGTATGTCCAATAATGTTTGTATTTTGCTTTAATAACTCGTAAAAATACTCAATAAATTCCAACTTCAACTTGTTTAGAAGAGTCGCCTGAGGTAACGTTTTCCTCCCGACAAAGGAGTAATTTATGATCCAACTTTTTAATCGTGCAGTCGGATTTTCCCCGTAACCAAAAAAGGTAATTTTATTCATAGTAAGTTAAAATTTGCTAAAACACTGCATCTAATTGTATGATTTTAGTTTCTGTAGTTTATACCCAAATATTGGGTAAGTACCTGGGTATTTACCCATTTGTATCCAATTTACCAATTTTAATGGGTATTTACCATTTGGGTATTTATCCATTTCCCATCTTTACATATACTATCAGTAAAAGAAGTAACTGATACTTGAAGGTCGAAGTAGAATCTGCAAAAGTGGATATGGCGGTAAAGGGCGAGAAGACCGACTGTTGAAGTTGGTTCCTATAATTTTGAGGTACATCAGTTGTGAAAAAGAAGAAGAATTGTATTTGGCTTAAGTAAGCAGTTTAAAAACAAAGCCACATCTCGTCAAACAAAAATAACGCTTTACAAACACTGATAATATCCGTGCTGATGTATGATTCCGAAGCATGGATACTTGCGCAAGCAGACAGGCAATGTTTTAGAGAAAAATTCTTCGAAACATCTTCGGACCAATCTGCGTTGACGGTGAATATCGAACCACGAGCTGTATCTGCTATAAAACGACCAGGGTGTCGGAGTCGGGCAATTTTGCTGGAGACGGAGTCTGAGTCGAAAAAAAAAAAATAACTCGACTCCTAATAGCATGTTCCCACGAGCGTTTGAATTACGTTGTTCGTCTGTCGAAATACGTACATTCACAGTAACATAATTAATTTTTTTCTCCTTTTTTGTTTCTTGTTTTTTAAGAAAATTTGAACAAAAACAAGTAAATAATGTCAGTCGGCTTTGCCGATAGATGTATACCCTCAGCCAATGTGAATTGAAACTTTCATCTACGGACAGATAGAATGTATTTAGCGTCTCTTCAGAATTTTGTGGCCCTTTTTCAACATTTGAACTTGCCGACAAAAATGTGGATTAGGAATTAACACAAATTTTGAACCTTGGTGGGGGAGGTACCCTTAGGGAGTGCCGATATGGGCCATTTTAGAAGTTAAACTAGATTTTGACAAAATATTAGGAGATCCAAAGTTTGAACCAAATTGTTTGCACCATTCAAGTGATATCGTCCTAGCTTTTTAGTGACATTTTTTAAATATTGGGGAGAAGTACCGGAAGTTGGGGACCGGTATTGCCCCATGAAACTTAGTTTGGATAAAATAAGACGAAGACCAAATGTTGCACCAAATCGGTAGAACAGTTCGAGAGCCACATATGGTGACATAGGGATGTTTTCCCAAGAAATATGGACCTGCTCCTGAAAAATTTTACCGTCGTAATGGAGGTAGCGAATACAAATCAAAGTGATTCGGGAGCAGGTCTTAAAGTGAACTTATCCGAAATTTTGTGTGCGAGGTACCGGATGGAGTGGACAAATATAGTCCATATTTGAACCTGATCTATATCTGGTAGATACATTAGGATGTGTAAAGTATGGACCAATTCGGCCACTCCCTTCAAGAGTTACCGTACGAACAATTTTTCCGAACATTTTTGAACTTTTGTGGGGGAGGTACCTGAAGGAGTGGACCGATATGGCTTATCTTCGAACTAAAACTATGTTTGGACAAAATATTACTAAGGCCAAATGTTGGACCGAATCGGCAGATCCGTTCGAGAATTATTTTGCGCTCCAACCACCTCAAGCGATGTCATAGGGGTTTTTTTTTGCAACTTTCATGCTATTTTCTCAGGAAGTGTGGACTTGCCCCTAATGAAACTTGTATCGTCGTGTAGGGGCAGTGAATACGAGTTGCTAAAAGAAAAATCAAAGCGATTCGAGATGTGGCCCTAAACTGAACTTTTCCGAAATTTTGTGTGAGAGGTACCCGAAGGAGTGGACCGATTAAGTCCATATTGAAACCTTATCTAAGTCTGGTACACATTTCAGGATGTGCAAAGTATGGACCAAATCGGTTACTTCCTTCAAGACTTATCGTGTGCACAAATTTTCCGAACATTTTCGAACTTTTGTGTGGGAGGTACCGGAAGGAGTGGACCGATATAGCCCATCTTCGAACATAACCTAAGCTTGGGCAAAATATTACAAAAACCAGAATTTTAACCGAATCGGTTCATCCGTTCGAGAGTTAGCGTGCGCTCAAGCCAGCCAGGCAGACAGACGGACGGACATTGCTCAATCGACTCCAAGTTGTCTGAAACACATTTCGTCTAAACATACTTGGGGTCTAAAACCATTATTTCGATGAGGCACAAGTGTATATACCCTCGTTAGCATAAATGCTGAGGGTATAAAAATTATTAGGAAAGCAAGAAAGAAAAGAATATAGTTGGAAAAACGACCTTGTGATAAAATTAACTTAAAAAAAAATAATTTTATTTTTTATAACGCTATGCAGATTAATCTCCGTTTTGCTTTCTATACCCCACACCACTATGTGGGGAGGGTATTATAAGTTGGTTTTGGCAAAAAAGTTTGTAACGCATCGAAATAATGTTCGTAGATCCATAGTTATATATACCAAAATGAATGTCTCGACGAGCTGGGTCGATCTGGCTATGTGTGCCCGTCCGTCTGTCCATCTTAAACTTCTAATCAAGATACAGGTCGCAATTTTGATCGGAACGTAAAATTTTGGGTGTTGATGGGGTTCCCGGAGGGGAAGAAGCCTGTTGATTTTGGTGATGGTCGGATAATATTTAAGGGTCGGGATGACCAATAATTTGGAGAAAAAGTCAACGTTTTTTTCCAAAGCGAATATATCAGCGTCTATAAGAAGTATAGCAAAACCAAAACGTCAAAATATATTTTTGCTTATTTTCCAATTTATAAGATATCTATATCTGATATATTAGTGGATAGATTCGAACGCTGAATGGCTCATTATATACGGAGCGTAAAAAACTAAAATCACGCGGTGTTAAAAGATACCTGTGTGACAATTTTAAATTTTAAAGCCAAAAAGAGGGTTTTTAAGAAAAATACACATATGGAAAATACACATATTTTACCGATTAAATTTCAATAAATTTTAAAAAAAGTGTTAAACGGGCGGAACGTGACGTTTACAAAAGTACATATGGGCTGAAATATGACACTTTCAAGCATCATTCTGCGAAAACGAAACTTTGTTCCATGCTGTTCCCCAAAAGTTTTAGTCCACTTAATTTGGATTTTCACTACAATGTAGTACCTAAGGAAAAATATTATAGCGCACTTCGTGTAATCGCTACCGTAATTTATTAAAACAACTCTTAAAGGCAACAATCCTACCTAACTAACAGAAAAAATATTGAAAACAATATATGTATGTTTTAGTTTCCGAGAAATAGCTCTTTTTTCTCCAGAAATTTGACGTTTCCCCAATTTTTTTATTTCCAAATTTATGTCCAAAAAGGGAATGTTTTTGTCGATTGGGCGAAAATATCCCATAATTAAGTGATTCTAATAGGTTTTCAAGGTTTTAAAATATCGATTTTAAAAGAATTTCGCTTTTTACAATTTTTTACCGAGCGGAAAATTCCGAGGGAAATATTCATGATTGTCCTGAATATGTTTACTATCAAAATCCATATAAAAACTAAAAATCGGTGACGACAAAAAATTGGGGGTTTGGCCAGGAAAATCGATTTCTGAACCACTGTGCAACGTAAATTATTTGTTATGGTCCATGTTATGAGACCGTGGCTAAACACTTCAAATAATATATTTATACCCTCAGCATTTATGCTAACGAGGGTATATATACACTTTCATACGCGCAAAATGTCCCTCATCGAAATAATGGTTTAAGACCCCAAGTATGTTTGGACGAAATGTGTTTCAGACAATTTGGAGTTGATTTAGCCATGTCCGTCTGCCTGGCTGGTGCGCACGATAACGGATGAACCGATTTGGTCCAAATTTTGTCTATCGTAATATTTTGTTTAAACTTAGTTTAAGTTCGAAGATGGGTTATATCGGTCCACTCCTTACGGAGTTCGAAAATGTTCGGAAAATTTGTGCGCACGACAACTCTTGAAGGGTGTATACGATTTGGTCCATACTTTGCACATCGTGAAATTTCTACCAGACTTAGATGAGGTTTCAATATGGACTCAATCGGTCCACTCCTTCGGGTACCTCCCACACAAAATTTCGAAAATGTTCGGAAAATTTGTGCGCACGATAACTCTTGAAGGGAGTAACCGATTATGTCTATACCTTGCACGTTATGAACATTTTACCAGACATAGATGAGGTTCCAATATGGACTTTATCGGTCCACTCCTTCGGGTACATCCCACACAAACTTTCGGAAAAAATTTAGGACCTGCTCTCGGATCGTTTTAAATTTTGTTGTAGCAACTTGTATTTGCTGCCACCATTACGAAGGTACAAGTTTTATCTGGGGCAAGTACATACTTCCTGAGAAAATAGGCAGAAAGTTGTAAAATCCCCTATGGTACAATGTGTAGTGGGTGGAGGGCACGATAACTCTCGAACGGATCTGCCGATTCGGTCTAAAATTTGGCCATAGTAATATTTTTTCTGAACTTAGTTTAAGTCCGAAGTTGAGCCATATCGGTCCATTCCTTTAAGTACCTCCCCCACAAAACTTCGAAAATATTCGGAAAATTTGTGTCCACAATAACTCCTGAAGGCAGTAACGGACTTGGTCCCTTCTTTAATAATAATTGTTCCACAAACATCCCAGAAGGGACAAGGGAGACTTCCCTCATATCAATGAGTGCACCCCGATTCATATTAGCTCAATGATATGGGACATACTGTTTATTGCCGAGTCCGAACGGCGTGTCTTAAGACACCACTTGTAGAGAATATTTACATGGCTGAAATACCCAGGACATGTCGCCAACATTACTGAGGGGTATTTTGCCACCGTTGAAAATTTGTTGATGTTGCTGACTTGCACATCGTCAAATTTCTACGAGACATATATCAGGCTTGAATATGGACTATATATGTATATCAACACCTTCAGGTACTTCCTCCATGTATCGGTTGTATTGGTTGGATGTGTGTGGACTTCGCTAGATATCACTTTTTCAATACAAAACTCCTTAGGTCATGATAGCTCAATTAATTCTATTAAATAAAACTCTCACAAATAAATGACCTTCGTCCTAATAAGACAGCAATTAAATTAAATTCGTCACAGAATTCTTATCAATCCGTATTGTCTTAATTTCACAATTGTCAAGCTGACAATGTACAAAGCTTAAAGACGGGGAAGGACAAACTTAACTTCGATGTTATTGAGTTTTGTAGTTGAGTATTATATTAGAACGATTGTTCACTCAAGGAATATCTTATGAAAAAAATTGGAAATTTGAACATATTTTATTTATTTTGAGTGGTATTGAAAATTACCCTCGGAGTCTACTCCGGAGTCTGAAGTCGTGAAAAAGTCGACTCCAGAGTCGGAGTCAGAGTCGATCTAAAAATGACTCGACTTCGAAACCCTGACAACCACATCAGTATGTATATATGTATATAAAGGTATCGAGATGCAACGATTGCGTTGGCCATATCATAAGAATGAGCGATGATGAACCCGCTATATATTGCTACGAGGGCTGCATGAAAACTTTGCGGTCTAACAATGAAAAGGCGAATATTTACCATTAAAAATAGTTTTATTTTTTTTCCTAACTTGTTTACAGCATGATTTATACACTTTTTCATGCGCTCAAACCAATTGTTGAAGCATTTTGAAGCACCGCGATCGTATTTACTCACAATCGACAAGCGTATTAATTTGAGCATGGCAAACTCTTGTGCTGGATCTAACGAGAAACCCCCATTTTTGAGCTCAGGTGTTCATGCAATATCAAATGTAATTTGGTGGAAGAAATGCACAATGATGCCTGTATCTCACGGTATATAACATGATGATCTTGCGTAATCCGTTCAAGCACGGTTTATTTTTTTCTGGCACAACGACCGTGTTTGGGCGACGCTTATGACCTTAGTTTTTAGCGAGTGTCGGCCACGATTGAATTTATTCAACCAGTTTTTTCATAGGATGGGCCTTTATCCAAATACAAAGATTTAATTTGATCGATGCACTCTTGCCGTGATTATCCACGTCGGAAGTTGTGAAAAATTAGTAAATTCCACTTTTGTGCAAAGCAATTTTTTCAAGTTACTGTAAAAAACACAACACGTGGTCGTATGTCAAACTGTACTGAGTACGTTTAGGCTAAACATTTTCAAACTTTGCCCAAAAAAATGTCAAATGGCGCTTGGCAACACGCAGTTTTGCCTATGTCAGAAAGATGTCGTGGGTGGTCATAGTGCCCAAAATGATTCTCACTCTCTCACTCAATTTCCTGAAAAGGAAAATTCCTTAGCTCCACACTCTCAAAATTTAATTTATACAAAAAGCGCCTATTAATATTGAACTTTTAACTGCCTTATTGCCGAAATGGGTTTATCTATGGGTAAGGCTAAGTTTGAAGCATTTGGTTTTAATTTTGTTCGGCATTGGTATTTTATCCTAATGGAACCAGCTGTGATTATTCCGAAGTAACATTATAGTATTAAGGGACTATAATAAGGATTCTTAAATCAAAACTTAACCTGTTAAAAAACAAATCACACTAACCTTAACATGACACAATGACAAATGTTGCATATCCAAAGACTAGTAACTTAAATTCCATCCAGTGGTTTTCGTTTGTCCATAGTCCAATGTTCGAAGTCCCATGACCATTGTTGGGGTCTTCTTCTCTCCTTCTTCTCCTCCTCCCGCTGGTCCTCTCTCATAACACTAATGTTATCGTGACAATTCGATGTTTCACCTCATAAATTGTATTTTCGACTTCATCGATCACTTTTGTTAAGCTTGAATGCATTCTGTTGCGCCGTCGTTGCACGCATAAATGTTGCACGTTGGACATTGTGTGTCCCCCAAAACACAAAATGTTTTTGCTTTTTGGTTTTATTGTTTTCCCGAGTCTCGGTGATGTCGCAGCTTGTATTGAATGTTGTTTTTTATTCAACTTTAGCTTTTGAATTGCTTTTTAATCACTGGCTCTTGGCCTTGTTAAAACGGAAATCAAACCTGATCACAAGGATGGATGGCGGCTATTGGATGAATGGTTGCCCTGCCTGCTTGGTTGGATGGGTGACTGGATGAATGGTTTGAATGTTAGTTGTTCCTTTATTTATCAACAACAACAACAGCTGTATTGATGATGACGATGATGCATGAACTACTCACAAGGATGCTTGAGTATTTATGAATTGAAATAAATCTTCCCTTTGATATAATGTTGAACAACTGTTCAATGTTTGAATTCCAGAAAGGTGTGAAATGGAATGCAGGTTTTGTAGTTTTGAGAAATAAACATTTTTAGTTGACATATTTTTCAATATTATGGATTTGAAATAATGAAAAAAAAGACACACACAAATAAAGTTTCAATCCGTTTATTTTAGTCCCAATTTACATTAGGCGAGTTTACTTGCGGCAATTGTCAGTTTGTGGGTGAGAGAGGGTGTTGAGAGGCAAAGGGTTACCATATACCTCACCTCTCTTTCCATCAAACTGACAATTGCCGCAAGTAAACTCGCCTAATGTAAATTGGGACTAACATTTTAAATTTTAAGGCCCCCACTCATTAGTCAGTCTGACTGCCAGCATTTATGGTAGTATGTGTAAATTTTTGAAATTTTGAGAATGTATGTGTAAGTTTTCCAAGACTCCCAGATAGCATTTAGAAGACTGTTTTTTCAAAAATCACATTGAGGAGTCTTTTTAGAGTCCTTTTGGTGATCAAAAATTGATTAAGTCGCTTGTGTGATCAGAAAGGGACTCGAAAGTGACTCCCTGTAATGATTAAAAAGAGTTCAATTTAAAATACAACAACAAATGTGTAGCAATCACAAATAAATCATTGAGGTGTTTAAAATGTGACAATTTTTTGTTATTTATTGTCACATTTTGATCATCTGGAAGATTGAAAAATGCTTAATCAAAAAAGGGTCATACAGGTGTTTGAAAAGTGATTATAATTATGTATACTCTGATCATATTTTGAACAGTTAGGTGATTAAAAACTGATTGTTTTGTTTTATTTTTATTTGGTTGTAATTATTTATAAATAAAAAAATAAAATTCTCATATACACTTTCTACAAAATTTTGATATAAATGTAACGTATAATATTAAAGGTACAGACAAACACAACACAACAGGTTTTGCCAAGTGAAATGAAGAAGCAGTGTACTAACCACCAAGCAACATAAAGGATAATTAAAAGACATAACAAAGCAGAAAAGACTATAAAACAAAGGAAAGAAACAAAGAAGAATAAAAAGAAAATTTTTTTAATTTATTTCGTCTAACAAAAAGACTCATAAATGACTCCCTAAAGACTCATAAATGATTATAAACATGACTCTAAAAAGACTCGAAAAAGGGTCCGAAATTAATCAACAAAACACCAATAAATGATTGAAATACGACTCGAAAAAGACTCATTTGTGATTTGTTTAGAAGAGTCGCCTGAGGTTATGTTTTCCTACCGACAAAGGAGTCATTTATGATCAGAAAATGAGCTCATATTCTAGCTTTTTAATCGTGCAGTCGGATCAAAAAAGACTCGAATTTGATTAAAATTTTCAAAAAATGCTGACTGGCACTGATGAAAATCAAAATAGTTTTGATTTCAAAATGAACCCCCATCAGTCTGGGTGAATTGTGTTTATTTTCAAATTGTCAATAAATAATTTTGATAAACAGAAAATAATGTTAGTGTTGGAACACAAAAAACGTAGAATTCATTAATTTTTGGAGGAGAAATTATAGATTTTTAGACTTGACTGATGGCTCGTGCTACACACTTGTCAGTCACACATACAGAAAGGGTTCATCGGACTGACGGCACAGACTGATAAATGAGTGGGGGCCTTAACAAAACGAGAAACAGTCAAAGTACCAGATGCAGAGCACTTAAATATTCCCCGCACAAATCTAAATCTTTTATCCGAATAAAATCTTTTCCCTGTCTCTAATAAGTGGGATTTCTGGACGTTTTAAGAAAAAATGGGCTCTTCTCTGGTGAGAAATACTACGGAAAGCGCAGAAGGGACGACCGGTCGATAACCCAAACTAAATATAACAGTATTTGGTATAAGAAACTGGAAAGAGCAAACCAAATATCGAAGTGTTTGGAGATCATTTAGTTTCATTGTAGAACCAATATAAGTATGCACAGTGGATCCACTTGTATGGAGAAAGTGGCCAAAAATATTTCCCGTGTAAATATCAAGCTAATTCGCTGGTTACAGCTTTGTGCTGCTGCGAAGAGTGTTTTAAGAAACCACGAGCGTAACATTCTCCCCCCTTCCCCTCTGGAGGGGGTATACGGTAAGAATTGTTTTATGCTGTTAATACAAAACGACATGAACAAATGTCCCGATTATCTTATGATGCAAAAATAGGTTTGGGGAAACAAAACAATCTCCAAAACAGCATAAAATTCAACCAATTTAGCGGATTATAAAAATCAACATTTTTGTCTGAAAATTGGTAAAATTTTTAATACAGATCTTATAGCGTTCTTCCTGGAAGGCACGTACCGCCAACGTAAGACAGATTTGAAAGAAGATTTATTCATCTTGCCACTGATACCAATTATGTTAATGAACGTGGTCAGATAACAGAGTTATACGCTAATATATCCATAGAAACCCTTTTCTAGGGCAGCTTTAGTCAGCGGCCCACCATTTAAAGTCTGGCTCTAGATGGCAGCTGAGTTTAATACTGAATAATCTTAAACCCATGAACTACTTTGGAAAATAATTCCCGAGGTGGGCACTGGTGGGCGTCATGACTAAAACCTTAGGTCAAATTTAAGAATATGATCGAATTGGTATTACAAAATACAATAAGAAAATATGCAGCTAACTAGAATTCCACAACACGCTAAAACACTATTTTTAATAGAAATTAAGCTATTACCTCCCCATTCAAAATACACTATAATATTTTGCTATACGTATTAGTTTCGCGATATTTTGAATATATTTACTTACACTTAAAATATAGGTTGTACTCACAACAAAAAATATTAGTCAACTGTTCCGACTTTTGAAGCTATTCTTAAGAAGATCGCGTTCGAATGGAACAAAAATTAATATATTTTTAAAAAGGTCCATGTCATAGCTGACAGAGTTGCCAGATGTTGTACCAAAATTTTGACATTCATTTTTTTATTTTTGGCCAATGGGTGGATCCACTGTGGTATGTAAGTATACTTATAAGATACTTATAAGTATCCATATAAGGAATCAAACATTCCACAGTAGGCTGTGGCGATTTGTGTGGCAGGAAAAAAACCTTTATGGACCCTTCGCGTTTCCGATTTCTGGGATTCAACTGAGCAAAAAAGTCCACTAGACCATATCGTCGGTGCCATGCTTAAGTGTTCCATACGCCATTTTCCCGCTTTGAGATAATCACATTTTTATGTTTGCGTCAAAACTGAGTGGGAACGACTGAAAAAAAAAATATTTATATTTTTGATTTGAATTATTAATAATATTATATAGAATATCATTGCAAAAATATAGATTAATATCTTATAGAACAAAAAAGTTATAAAATATTTTTTAAAAATAGAATTTTTGTCGATTTGTTCCATATCCACACTTATGACACAAATGTTAAATATTGTATATCACATGGAACAATTTGACAGAAAAATGTTTACATTTTTGCCTCAATAAATTCAAAACTTCTGAATCAAAAATTTAAATTTTGATTTGTTAAATCTGTTTTTAAACTTGTAGGTTATTAAAATATTAATTTCATTCCTGGGAAAAACTTAAGCCTCCTCGTCGAAACGTAGGTACCTCGGAAACAAGAGCAGATAGGAAAATGCCGACCAAAAATTCTGAAAGAGCATACGTGAAGACCCTGGAAACCACCACCACATCTCAAAAAGAAAAGATGGCTTATGGAGCACATAAGCATGACACCGACGATATGTCTACGGTGAAAATCGTGCCTCCTGAGTTTGACTTGTAGTTTTTTATTGACGTTTTTTGGATATTTTGGCATATAACAGCTAAACCTTTGAGATTTGCGATCCAACACAAATGCCAAAATTGTAGCCAACAGAATAATTAAGAACTCTCGAGTACATCGCTAAAGTATTGGAATGCTCCTTCAGGCAGTTTTGGCCTTGAGACTGCGCAAATTTTGCGGCAAATATCGATAAATGACACTGTTCTACAAAAGTTGATCAGAAAAATATTCAAGCGTTCTGTTACAAAAATTTTATCGTACTGGGGTTTATTGACCGCGAAAATACCTTTGGTTCGTTTGGGTCACTTCGTTTTATTGTTTTATAACGGTAAAAGTAGTGAACATCTGGGTTTCTTACATTTTCAATGTTAAACGGGCATATCTTCTTTTTTCACAATGGATTTCTATTGATCCTTTTTCCTTTTAAAGGGGTGAATAATATCTTTCGAATAAACTATTATTTTTTAAATCGGGTAACAAATGACTAAAGGCCTCGACACATAAGAAGCATGGTATTCTTGCTTATGTCATATCTGGTGTCTAAAGACCAAGTTCGACCTAATTCAAATGTGATTATGAAATCTTTTTATTAGGTTGAACTTTAGCCTTTTATCACATATGACTTCAGCAAGAATGCCATGCTTCTTATGTGTCGTGGCCTTAAGTTATAGTGGTTGGATTGTAAAAAACCGGAACAAAAAAAAGAAAATTATATTTCTCGTGCGTTAGGCTGCTAGTAGATACCACACACTACAATTATTTATTTTCACCAAAAAGGAAATTAAATTAGCTTCCGAAAACGCTAAAAACTAATGAAATCGGTTGAAAAATAGAGAAGCTATGCAATTTTTGTGTTAATGAAATCCGTTGAAAAATAGAGGAGCTATACAATTTTTTGTGTTTTAACTTTTTGGTTTTTTTTATGCAAGTCCGCCTCTCTGTCCTTTTGTGGTAATCATTCTAGCATCCACAAAAATTGAGATAGGACGCTGAAATTTTGGAAATATAGGTTTTTTTTTGTGTGGGGTCATGTTCGAAGTTCGAAGATGGACTATATCGGTCCACGTGTTGGTATCGGTCCCGTTTTCGGAAGCTTATTTAATTTCATTTTTGGCGAAAATAAATAGTTATACTGTGTGTTACATATCTATTAAGCGCAATGTAAGAAAATGTAAGAAACCCAGATTTTCACTACTTTTACCGTTATAAAAAAAATAAAACGAAGTGACCCAAACGAACCAAAGGTATTTGCGCAGTCTTCAGGCTAAAACTGCCTGAAGAAGCATTCTAATACTTTTGCGATGTACTAGCGAGTCCTTAACTATTGTGCTGGCTACAATTTTGGTCTTTGTATTGGATCGCAAATCTCAAAGGTTTGGCTGTTATATGCCGAAATATCCAAAAAACGCCAATAAAAAACTTCAAGTCAAAATCGAGAGGCTCGATTGCAGATGCAAATTTTGTAATCACATGAACCAACAATTAAAACAAAATCGAATTTATATGAAAGAATTGGGTTGATATAGGCAAGAAGTTTACATTTTATTCTGCAACATTCTACCACAACAATTCTCCTCTGGCCACACACATCATTGCAATAGATATTCATAATTTTCTGTTGATATCATAAATATTCTAATAAAAGGGTTAATCAAATATTTATAACATAGCCAAAATCAAATAAACCCCATCCGTTTGTGTTTTTTTTTTTTCTTAATAAAAAACTATACATTTTAGCAAAAATAAATCTGGCACTGTAGGCGTAAAAAGAGGTGGCCACATTTGTCTATGTTAACAGAGTGAATTATTGGAAAATTAATAGAAAACTGCGTGCGTTGTAGATTCGCCAAAACAAACGGCAAATGAACGAACAAATGCTAGATACCAAATAAATAAATAAAATAAATATGTATGCACGATGTAGAAAAAGTGAAGAGAAAGCACAATAATAGTTAACGCCTTTAATGGCCTACCATGAACATGCCTACAGACAAACGTACATACATCCACTGTAGAATCGACACAAAAACGCTAACGTTTGTAGTCTTGTTTTGGTTATTCCTCTACCAATAATATATTGGTTTATTAGAATGTACCGACATTTATATATTTAATGTTTTATCTATATATGTACGTATGTGTATTAATGATATATTTTAAAAAGTGTGGCTTATGAGTAGTTCATTTTATGTTGTCTTGAATAATTTCTTCATTCTATATAAAGTTTTGCTTCTAGAAATATCAATCATCCAAGTCAAAAAAATTGATTTAGCAAAAATTTCATTACAACTAATGGTCTAAAAAGTTATTTGCCAATTTTTAAGGTTTTTAATTTTATTCATATATATACATACATATATCCTACCAAAAATTACTAGAATTTTCCTATAATTTTACCCTACGTTTTGCCCCCAAATTCATGTCACACTGCAAAATTTTTTCATATCTCGACGACATAAAACGATCTAGCTGTGTGTGTGAAATGGACCAAAAATTCAATTTGATCTTCTTTTCATCACCTACTAGTGTCCAAACAATAAATCCATAAGTGCTTCATTGAAATCCGGTAATAATTCCTCGTAGAACCCGTGGTATCGCTTTGTGGTAATCTTTGTATAAAACTGGCCTCTATTCATTTCTGTAAGTTCCTAATGGATTTTAGATCTAGAGACTAGAATTGGTGATCATTTATATATAGGAGTAAAGTGTAGCAACATTTTATTCATAATTATGGGAACACCTTGGGTATATGCCCCATCGTGTCAATATGAGTGGAAAATATTGTTCTTATATGTCTGAATCCATAAATGCCTTGTAGCTTCTCAGCATCCAGCTTCAATCCTGTGTTAGATCGCATTTTTGCCTGTGTTAGATCGCACCTTGGCTGGTACAAGAAAATGGTCAGAATCGATGTTCGCATCTCAAAACGATTGGACAACTAACAGAATGATTCCTGGTATTGCCATCTGGGGATTTTCTCGTAGCCGTATGTATATCGAGATATAGGAATCTGGCGTGCCTTACTACCATGTTCCCTCTAGGCGCTCGTAGAATCTATATTTGGTTTCTTTGTCTATCTAATCGGTCGGGGCGTAGGAGCATATAATACTGATGTAGAGGAACGTTGGTTTGATGTGGAGTGTTGATATTGTTTCATTGACTGACGTGAATGTGGAGACAAGGCCTTTCATTCTCCGATTTACAATAAATGCAACACCTGGCTCATATTTCGCTTCATGGCATACAGTGCCACATTTTTTTGTTTGTCCATCGTAATTCCTGCGAAGCTTAATATGAAGGTTATATTTCCCAAGTGCATCCGACAGTGCGCAAAATTCGCCATCTCTGTTTAGAGTCTGTATTTTCAAGATGAAATTCGCAGGTCATAACCCGCCAATATTATGGTAGTTCGTTTTAAATTTTTATATTGATATCTCTAAAACTCAACGAGTTACAGGTGATTTTCAAAATATTATTTTGTGTTTATACTACACTTCTAATCATGCTTCATCTTGCACAGAAATTTAGCACTGATATCTGGCTAGCTATTTACAAAGTTGTTAATATATTTTTTGTGTAATAATTTTTTTAATTTGGGAAGTCAAATTTCAAAAGGGAAATTAAAACGCGTTTTTCTTGGAAACTGATTTGACACTTTTTGAGTAAGTGAGCGAAATGTACGTGGGAAAACAGACGCTGATCCAAGGGCCACTCGATCTGAGACAAAAGCTCTTGGAATTCATTGAGGTTCCGCGGGTTCCTTAAGCCCGTCATCCCTTTTTTAAGAAAAGGCTCTGAGGGGATTATGTAAGCATTGCTTACAATGCTCCAGCGAAAAAATACTTTTCTTTACAATACATCCTAATAGACATTTAAATTTTCAGCATAAACCTACAGTTATATGAGTTGTTGTAGTGCGCTGTGAAAAGGATGTCGAAACTATTGGAATATATGATGTGGCAACACATTTTCAAGAAAAGGAATACAAGCTTCGCCCTCAAAATGTTTTTCCATTAATTTCAGTAAGTCCACTTTTTGTGTTCGCCTACAATATGTGAGCATGTAAATATGTATGTGTATATAAATATCGCTATATGTGTGTGGGGGAAAGGACTACCACACGAAGAATGCCGCAAAAAACAAATGTGATGCACGCACAATATTTCGTAGTGTGTAAGAACAACAATACATGGCACATATTGACATCCGGTGCGTGTTTCAATGTGGAATAAATGTACATCCTGTATCTAAGGATGTATTCAAGACAGATGGGTGCTACTTGAAGAAGTATTTTTACACTTACTAAAGTAAATAACATAAAGGACCAACAAGCGTCCATGGGGATGCCACAAATACAAGAGCAACTACAATGATGTTTCCCCATAACAATGGCCACCAATGGGAGAAATGCGCTGCTTGGAGTAAAAGAAGCGTTTTTTTCTTCGTGCACATTGGTTTTCTTTAATATGGTTTTTGTCAAAAGTCCATATCAGAATTTTTTCAACAATGAAATAGATAGATATTCTTTATATATTCGTAAAGTAGAGTTTAATAATTTATTAGAATGGTATAATAAACTGTTAAGCATAAAACCTCTCCTCGGATGGTTTTGAAAATTTCTTTATAAGTTGTTGTCGCTGTAGCAATGCATACATTTTCGTTCGTATATATATATTTTCAATAATCGGCTTCTGGTTCCTTTGTATCCCGACCTAAAATTCTGCATCTTGGACAGGTGGCGTCCATAACAAATCAGGAGACGGGTGAGTAGGGTTAGCTGGGCAGCTAAACAAATGCAGCGTGTAGTGTTGTCCCGGGCCGGGCAAGTGTTGGACATCGTGACATCAATTTGGGCCCGATACGAATTGAGGCGGCTGCATCGGGCGGATCTTAGCTGGGCTAAAACTACTCGCGTTTGCCTTGGCAGCTGGCATTCTTCTGTGGTTGCTATCCAAGCCTGCCTGATAGGTTCGTTGGTCTAGAGGTTCTTTCTCCCTCTCTCTCTCTAGATAATGAAGATCTCTCCTGACGTGGCTGGGTGGGGAAAACTGTCCATTAAATTGTGACAGAGATGCTCACTGCGATAACACCCAAACGGTATTGCATCGGAAACTTCTTGATGTGTTGATGCACCGGTAAAACCTTCGTCTCCTCATGAAGATGCTTCACTGGTGTCATGAAGGGGCACTCTGTTGCAGTCCTCAAGGCGGCATTCTCTCAGGTTTGAATCTTCTTCCACTGCGTAGCGTTACTGTTTGTATACACTCTGGCGCCGCATAGCTTACCACATACTTGCCCATTGCTTTGTAAGGTTTTTTTGTCAGCAACCCAATTGCTACCGGCCAGCGGCTTGAGAAATTGTTTCCTACTTCCGATCTTATCGCAAGTAGCAGTGACGTGCGCGGACGACTTAAACACCCAATATGTTGGGGTATTTGGCGGTCGGAATTAGTACACCATCGACCACTATGTTCAATGGTAGCCTCATTTCAGCCTTCGAAGTGGTTAACAGTATATCAGTGGATTTAGCGGCTGATATTTTCACATTCCTCAGATGGAAGATCTGCACTAGATCAGTTATGTAGACATTTAAACTATCACATATATCATCGACGATAGGATCCGATGCCAAGATAGCACAATCATCAGCATACTATCACTATGTCTAAAGGGTGTGGAATTTCAGAATGTTAGAGGTTAAACAGGTCCGGAGATATCACCCCACTTTGGGACTTCTTGTTTCTGGATTCCACAAACAACTGGCAACCGCACATATAGTTGATTATCCATCGTTTCAAACTCAGCTGGAGAGTGGTCTTCTCTATATCCTCCAACAGCTTGGCATGGTTGACTGTATCGAAGGCCTTCGATATGTCAAGTGCCACCATCACTGTTCGGTCGCAGGGTCTGTTCTGGTTCAGGCCTCTACTCATATGAGTGGATATGGTGTGTAATGCTGTTGTAGTACTATGCATTTTCCGGATTCCATGTTTATGTTGGACAACTGGAAAACTGTTTCTCATCGTGGGGGGAGGGGAGTAGTGCCAGTAGAATATTTGCTACCGGCGTCAGAAGGGAAGTCGCCTGTACGATTTACTTCTGCTGGCATCCTTGCAGTCATCAGTAGAGGGACCACCCTGTCAACTTTCCAGGCTTCTGGTATAACATGGGTGTCTAACGATAGACTGAGGACACTTATTAAATACTCAACCCCGGGTTCATCCAGTTGCATTACCATTGTAATTCCGCGTAGGCGGAACGCTGAACATCGCCTATAGTAAATTGTAGTGGTACCTCCTCGGTTGGCGGTCGGAATTAGTACACCATCGACCACTATGTTCAATGGTAGCCTCATTTCAGCCTTCGAAGTGGTTAACAGTATATCAGTGGATTTAGCGGCTGATATTTTCACATTCCTCAGATGGAAGATCTGCACTAGATCAGTTATGTAGACATTTAAACTATCACATATATCATCGACGATAGGATCCGATGCCAAGATAGCACAATCATCAGCATACTATCACTATGTCTAAAGGGTGTGGAATTTCAGAATGTTAGAGGTTAAACAGGTCCGGAGATATCACCCCACTTTGGGACTTCTTGTTTCTGGATTCCACAAACAACTGGCAACCGCACATATAGTTGATTATCCATCGTTTCAAACTCAGCTGGAGAGTGGTCTTCTCTATATCCTCCAACAGCTTGGGTGTCTAACGATAGACTGAGGACACTTATTAAATACTCAACCCCGGGTTCATCCAGTTGCATTACCATTGTAATTCCGCGTAGGCGGAACGCTGAACATCGCCTATAGTAAATTGTAGTGGTACCTCCTCGGTGGGGAGGGCTCTTACTATACGGGGTAGCACACTCTTCTTCGTAATTTCAATGCTCTATAAACTGCCGGTTAAAATAACACGTGCACCTCGTCGGGTCAGTTACTGTCAAGACGTTGAATGTAACAGCCTTCTTTCTCGGATTCGAAAGTGATTTAACAGTTGCCTAAAATTTACTTAATCCTGTACCAATGTGGCATTGCGTCACGTCGTCTAACAATTTTTACCGCCTTTCTTCGCCTACTAACTTGTTGACTTCCAAAGTAAGCTTCTTTGGTCTTCAGGGTTCGTACGACGAAGCTCATCACGCTCATTTCCCGTCGCTCTGCTGGGAAATTTGGTCTGATTTCGGGTATTCGAGCGGTATGTAGCAAGCGGCTGCTGCAGTGATGATGTCCCGGAAAGTTCTCTCAGCTACCATAAAGTCCACAATTTCGCTGAACTTAATGCGGAGACCGTGGAAATTGAATTGAAGGAATGATGCATTTTCGGGCCGCTGAACAACAACTTATGGTATTAGATGCCGCGTTTGTTTTTGTTGGGGAGGCTGCGGTGGCGTCTAGTCTTCCGACGACAGGGAAGAATCGGAAGCCGAAGTTGGATGCACACTGGGAGATGTTCTGGCGCAGCAAGCAGGAACATATCAATCGCAGTAGTCTTGGGTGCGACTAACGGCAGGGCAGGAAAAAATACACAAACACATAATTGTGGAGGTGACGGCCCCTAGGCGGAGACTCCTCCGAGTCAATCCGGTGCACAGAACTGGCCGTCGTGGGATTGCCTTCCAATCCTACAAAAAATTGTGAAGATCGAATCGTATGTTGATATTTGTAGCTCGAATATGAATATTTGCCGATTTGGGGTATTTTTGGCCTTATATATCTACATATATCAAAATACGATTCGATCTTCACAATTTTTTGTAGAATTTTCGTTAGCCACAACAATGAACTGGTAAGGTTTTTTCATCGATTGGACCATAATTGTGGCCTTTAGAAAATTTTCGTGAAAATGTACCTTTGCCCCATAAAAATTACTATGGAGACAAATATGTTTTGTAGCTCCATAGAAGACTAAATGCCAAATTTCAACCATTTCGCTGAGGTAATGTGTCTAAAACCTTTACAATACCGAAAATCGCTTGGTATCTTTCTATTGGGGCTAACAAATTAATCGATATAGCCGATTTTCACCAAACATCCTATGAGTAGTAGAATCTTAAATGTTGCGTATCTTGATTTCAAGAAACGGATGAACGTGGTTATATCGACTTAAAATTTTATGCTGATCAGGAATATACATACATATCATCACCATAAATGCCAAAAGTCGTAACTAACAAAATAATAATTTTACAGGAGAAGCAAAAAGCGTTATAAAATGAAACAAGTAAAAACGTGTTTGTGAAAAACGAAAAGTTCTAGGACCGAGAAGCCATTCCACAGTCGATACGCCTGAAGAGCTGCTCACCTAACAGCGAAACCAGGTCACGTAATTTGGTGACTCTGTGTGTTCGAGTCCTTGGCTTTCCTTTTTCACTTGCAAAAATTTCTGATCATCAGGCTTAACTCTAAACGAGAAAATTAATAAAAATCATTAAAAATGATTTTCGCCCTAACAGGCAAAATTTCAAAAAATAAAAGACAGGCTGAGCCCGTCTGGGATTTGAACCCACGTCCGTGAAAACATATCAAAAATGTTGTCACGGCATGTTATTGTTCAAAGCCAAAACTCATAACTTCAAAGGCAGCGCAAAATAGCGTTTGTCATGAAGAAATACATTTCAACGGCCAAATATCCGTTTATGTATAAAAAACTGGGACAGAGACGTTATTCCACAGTCGATACGTCTGAAGAGATGCTAAACTAACAGCGAAAGCAAGTCACGTAATTTGGTGACTGTGTGGGTTCGAGTCCTTGGCTTTCCTTTTTCACTTGCAAAAATTTCTGATCATCAAGCTTAACTCTAAACGAGAAAATTAATAAAAAACGTCTTAAGTTCGGCCGGGCCGAACTTTTTATACCACCATAAAATATTCTGAAGTAAAACGGAATAATTATTTTCTTTCCTGTCCACAATTTTAGGAGGAGATATTCCGCGATGACTTATACTTAAATAAGGTAAAAAAACCATAAAAATGTATTCAATCGGTCAAAAATTATAGCTAAAATCCAAAAAACCGAAAATCGGGAGGTGCCGTTATATTGGGGCTCTACCAACACATGTATCTATGTTGACAATTTTTGGAATTACAGATAGTTGGGTCAAAAATACCGATAATGGGGAGGCACCGTTATATGGGGCCTATACCAAAACATGGACCTACGTTGACAATTTAAAAATGGGGGTGGGTATACAAAAACATGGACCTATGCTGACAGTGTTTGGTGGAGATGTTGTGTGACCACTGGGAACCTCAAATGTCGACTTGCAAATAGTTCGGTCGAAATTTGTAGCTAAAATCTTCAAAATACCGAAAATCGAGAGGTACCGTTCCATGGGGGCTATACCAAAACATGGACCTATATTGACAGTTTTTGGTTAAGATGTTTTGTGACCACTGGGAACCTCAAACGGCAACTTGCAGGTAGTTCAGTCACAGGTGATATTTTGTTATCACTAGGAACCTCAACTGTCAAATTACAGGTAGTTCGGTGAAAAATTTTAGCTAAAATCCTCAAAATACCAAAAATCTAGAGTTACCGTTATATGGGAGCTATACCAGAATATGGACCTATGATGACAATTTTCGGTGGAGATATTTAGTGACCACTGGGAACCCCAAACGTGAAATTACAGGTAGTTCGGTCATAAAATGTAGTTAAAATCCAAAAAATACCGAAAATCTGGAGATACCGTTATATGGGGGCTATACCAAAACATGGACCTATGTTGACAGTTTTCGGTGGAGATATTTTGTGATTACTAGGAACCTCAACTGTCAAATTACAGGTAGTTCGGTCAAACATTTTAGCTAAATTTCTCTAAATACCGAAAACTGTGAGGTACCGTTATATGGGGGCTATACCGAAACATGGACCTATGCTGATGGTTTTTAGTGGAGATATTTTGTGACCACTAGGAACCCCAAAAGTGAAATTACAGCTAGTTCGGTGAACATTTTTAGCTAAAATCCTCAAAATACCAAAAATCGAGAGGTACCGTTATATGGGGGCTAAACCAAAACACGGACCTATGTTGACAGTTTTAGGTGGAGATATTTTGTCATTACTAGGAACCACAACTGTCAAATAACAGGTAGTTTGGTCAAAAATTGTAGCTAAAATCTTCAAAATACCGCAAATCGGGAGGTACCTTTATATGGGTCTATACCAAAACATGAACCTATGTTGACGGTGTTTAGTGGAGATATTTTGTGACCACTGGGAACCCCAAACCTGAAATTACAGGTAGTTTAGTCAAAAAATGTAGCTATAATCACCAAAATACCGAAAATCAGGAGGTACCGTTATATATGGAGCCCATCTTCGAACTTGACCTTCCTATGGAAAAAAGACAATCGAGTGCAAAAATATATCACTCTAGCTCAATTATTATATTAGAATTTTATACTGATTAAGAATATATATACTTTATATAGTCGCAAATGATTAGTTCGATGTGTTACAAACAGAAAAACACACTTAATATACCCTCCATACTATGGTGGAGGGTATAAAAAACTGTTTTATGGAATAATGATCTTAGGAAGGCGAGTCTATCGCTTATTTTCAATCATATACGAACGGGAGTAAGTGATGAAACCAAAACTGCGGAAACGCTTGGTTTTGGATTGTTATTTTTTAACGTAGAAGCTGGAAATTTTGCAAGATCATGTATTTTAGTCTTATGTATTAGATTCAATCAAAAAACTAATTTTGACTTTTGTGGAGACACATCTCCTGACATTTATGGTGACGATATATACTTTATAGGGTCTCCGACGAGTGTTTCGATGTATTACGGAATGATAAATTTAATTATACACTCCATATTATGGCGGAGGGTATAAAAATACAATATTTTATTTTGAATCCAATGTGCAAAAAGAACTTTCTGAACGTTGAGTAAGTAGCAGATAAAACTTATTTTATTTTCACAAAAAAATCCAAAATGAATATACATACATTCCTTTGTGTGCTCTTATCAGTATGATTTGTGATTTTGGGTGTCGACGTTTGTGTGCCACTTTTTATCATCGTCATCATCACGAACGTTATGACTATCTATGAACATGTGGAAAACTATTGTAATTCATTAGAATATTGATTTGGGTATTGTAAGGGTGTCTTTTAACAAATATTTTATTCCCCCACTTCTCAAATTTTCTTATAAACTAATAATAATTGGATTTGAAAGAAGCAAGCAATATTATTTATAAATTTGCTATCCCTGAACTCACCTCCCTGATAGGACTTTAAAAATGTGGACTTCTCTAAAGGCTTGTATATGTAGGAGAGGTGAGGTAGAGATCACATGGTCAGCCCACCTGGCTTCAAACTTTTGTCACATGTATGTTATTTTATTTATGTCCATTAATGGGATCATGTTTTATATTTTTATTATTGGTGTTCTAAAAACATACTTTAGATTCTAAAATGATTAACTGTTGCAATTAACCGCTTTAAATATTCTAGCTCTTTCATTTCTGAACCATATCACATTAAAACTTGTTGAGGGATTCAAACAAAATTGGAATATATTTTCTAAACCACTACTGACCCTAGAAATATATATTTTTTTTTCGTTTCATCATAACCTTTATGTTGAAAACTTGGCCTACAAAGTAACCGTAAACGCTCAACAAATTAAAAAAATATAACAACAACTTTGGTCAAATAATAATTCATAATATTGTGCAATATCCGCAGATGTGTTGAAATTATACTCTCACTTACATAAAATGCCATACAAAAGACTACAATGATTAGTGTTACAGATAGACACAAGACAATAGCAACAGTATTAAGACAAAAAAGTACAACAACAATAACTTTAAGTTATTGCGGCTTAAACACCAAATAAAAAGTATAAAAAAGATGTACTTAAAACGAACACACGGGCATATCTTAAAGACATGCTGAGCACGAGTATGTACGAGTGTATGTTATAACAGCAAATAAATATCAAAGCGGGTTTTTGACCATGGTTGAAAAAAAAAACACTTAGACACACTTATATGAAAAGTCATAACTTATTTTTTCTACTAAGTGTATTCTTTCGATTTTTTGGGGGATTATAAAGATTGTGACCCTACACAAAGTGAGCTTCGACTCATTAGCTTACTTTAATGTTTGTTACACTTAGAAATACAAAAACCCAATAATAGGGAAAATAATGGAATTACTTAAGAACAAGTAAGAAAGTATCAGTGCTGTGCTGACAGAGATATACCCTCAGCTACTGAGAAAAAAGAAAAGGAACAAGTGTCGTTTAGGGGCACCTCTCGGATCGGTCCGAAATTTTTACCATACGTAGCCCATGGGACCCTGATTCCAACGATATATAATTTTCCGGGGGGAAGTCCACACTTCCCGAGATATAGGTCTTGACATTTCGAAAATTTCGTACTTTAACACCTATAGGTTGTTTATGGGCACCTTTTGGATCGGGCTGAAATTTTTACCCTTGGGACCCTGAACACAACGATATATAATTTTCTGGGGGGGAAGTCCATACTTCCCGAGATATGGATCTTGACATTTCGAAAATTTCGTACTTGTAACACCTTTATGTTGTTTATGGGCATCTCTTGGAGCGGGCTGAAGATAAATACAGTAGCCCTTGGCACACTGAACACAACGATATATAGCTTTCCGTGGGGAAATCCGTGCTTGCCAAAATATGGGTCTTGACTTTTTTACTTTTATCACCATTATTTTTAAAACCTATGCAATACTCGTATGGGACTCGTTTTAAAGCTCCCGAACAGTACTTTCCAAGGCCGCCAATAATTAATAATGGTAATTACATTTTCTAAAAATAGTTTATTAAGTTATTATTGGGCTACACGATCAAAACTCTCTTTTAAATTGAAAGTGTTTTTAAGTAGCCGGCCTTCGGCCGGGGATTTAAGACTTTCTCCTATGGACAGGGACAAAAGTGGGCTACGCGATCAAAACTCTCTTTTAAATTGAAAGTGTTTTTAAGTAGCCGGCCTTCGGCCGGGGATTTAAGACTTTCTCCTATGGACAGGGACAAAAGTGGGCTACGCCGAAGGCCTGCTAGGCCGGGGATTTAAGACTTTCTTCTATAGACAATGACAAAAGTGGGCTACGCAAACAAAACTTTCTTGTAAATTTAATGTTTCCTAAGTAGCCGACTTTGAACCGGAATTTAATACATTCTCCTATAAACAGGTGTAAAAATAGGTCGCGTGTATAAAAGTACTCTCCATAAGCTTTAAAACGATGCCCATATTGCCCACGTTAGAATTGTAAAATGTCAAGGCCCATATCTCGGGAAGGATGGACTTTCCCCGGAAAATTATATATCGTTGTATTCAGGATGCCAAAGACTATCTACTGTAAAAATTTCAGCCCGATCCGAGAGATGCCCCTAAACAACCTAAAGGTGTGAAAGTACGAAATTTCCGAAATGTCAAGACCCATATCTCGGGAAGTATGAACTTACCCCAGGAAAATTATATATCGTTGTATTCAGGATGCCCGATCCGAGAGGTGCCTCTAAACAACATTTAAGCCGAAGAAAAAAACAACAACAAAATCACATTAATTATGCTGTATATAAAATATATTGATTTTGTATCACGACTTTGCTTCAAAATCTGTATGTACCGTAATGTGGGGCTATACCAAATCATTGACATATACCAAACGTTTTTAGTAACCAAACTTCTTCAGAAAAGGCTCGAAATATAAAATTTCGTTAAACTAAGGTTCGAAGAAATTTTTGAAAAAGTTGTAGAGTTATCTTGCACAATAGCCATTTAATATGTGCCGGCAGGGTTTTGGCGCTTTTGGGTCATTATCTCAGGAAGTATTGACTTACTCCGGAAAAAAATTGTACCGTTGTAAATGAGGCCGCTAGAAAAAACTACTCAAAAAAATCAAAACGATGCGAGAGGAGCTCTTAAACTTCACTTTATCCGAATTTTGTGTGGGAGGTACCCGAAGGAGTGGACCGATTAGACTAGATGAAATATTACGATTGCACAGTCTTCACCAAAACGAATTCCCTGCTAGAATTATCTTGCGGATTTGCCATTTTGGTTGGTGCCGTCAGGATTTCTTGGAGCTTTTAGGCCAATATCTCAGGAAGTATGGACTTGCGCAAGAAAAAAATTGTGCCGTCGTATAGGGAACCGTAAAGGGAACCTACTGAAAAAATTTCAAAACAATCCGAATTTTGTGTGGGATGTACCAGAAGGAGTGGATTGATATAGTCCATATTCGAAACCGATCTATATCTGGAAAGAATAATAGGATGTGCAAAGTTTGGATCAAGTCGATTGCTCCCTTCGAAAGTTATCGTTAACACAATTTTATAAACACATTTTTAACTTTTGTGGGGAAGGTACCCTAAGTAGTGGACCGATATTGTCCATCTTAGAGCTTAAACTAAGTTTGGGCAATGTATTACGATACTCACAATTTGGTTCGAATCGGTTTATCCGTTCGAGAGTTATCGTGCGCACCAGCTAAACGGACATGGCTAGATCGACTCCAAATTTTCTGAAACGAATTTCGTCCAAACATACTTGGGGTCTAAAACCGTTATTTCGATGAGTCACATTTTTGGTCGTATCAAAGTGTATATACCCTTTCCAGCCTAAGGCTGAGGGTATAAAAAGAACGAATTTTTTGTTCTATTGAAAGATATAATCTGAAGTAGAAAATAAACAAAAATGAAAGGGCATACGAAAACAAGTGAGCAAATGCTAGACTATAGCAGAAGCGGAGATATTCGCATAAGAATAAAACGTTGAATTTTCCTCCACATAAATGTTTTGCCCATTCTGACTCCTGAATATTATCCCACAATTAGAGCTGGACAAATTGTTCCGATACCGATATAGTTCCGACCGATTGATATAGACCTATATAGCTATATCAAAACCCGACCCGATTTTCAAATGTTTTTGTAGAAATCGATATTTAGCCACAATAATGAACTGGAAAGGTTTTTTCACCGATCGGACCTTAATTGTGGCATTTAGAGAATTTTCGTGAAAATGAATCATTGGCCCCATACAATTACTATGGAAACAAAGATCGCTAGGTTGGCACGTGTTAACCTTAACCTATCACCATAAAGTTTCAGTTTTAAAAGTTTTTGGGTCAAATGAAAAATTGGGGGTAGGAAATACAAAAACAATTTTTTTGTTTTTTGGGTCACTCTAAATAACATATCGCTCATTTACTCAAAGAGTGGCATAACTCAAAAAATGCGTTTTCTGAGTTAGCAATTTCTATTTTTTCTACGACATCTACTTTATATTGTGTCAAGTTTTCATGCTGATATCTCTAAAACCCGACCAGTTACAGCTCCTTTACTACGAGTTTCGCATAATTCAACACAAAAGTTTTTTTGATCTTGCACAGAAATTTAACACTGATATGTGGCTAGCGTTTGTACAAAATATGGTCCAAGTAGTTATTTTAGTTTTTGTATAATAACCTTTTTAAGTTGGGAAGTCAAGTTTCAATCACCAAATTAAAACGCGTTTTTCTCGAAAGTCGATTTTTTGAGATGTGTCACTCTTTGAGTAAATGAGCGAAATGGAGGTTTCTGAGTGAAATCGGACACTTTTTCAAGATAAGGTTTTTGATTTCCTTTATTTTTTGCTGTGGTGATGCTGCTCATCAACAAAACATTTTAGTATATTTTCAGAATTTTTTTGACTAACGGTTACAGAGATATCGCGCCTTGAAATGTCAAATTCTGTGAAGACTATGTGCAAAGAAATATTTATAACTTCTTTAATATTGGTCCAAAAAACCTTTTTTTTTTGTATTTTTTGTTGTTTTATCAGCTATTTAATAAAAATATTAAAAAAATTTGCACAGTGGGCTTGGATGAAATTTTCGCGATTTAAAATTTAAAATAATATTTTTCTTGAAATTTTTTTGCATTAAACTACGATTAATTACAAAAATTTTAAGACCTATTTGGTAGTGGGATTCGAATGAATACTTTTTTTTCTTAATTTTTTAAAATTTGTCAATACAATTTTTCCTTTTTTACCAAAAAAAAAAAATAAATAAAAAATTAAATTTTTTAACATTTGTTTTGTACTTTTAATATCTTAAAAACTTCGTCATTTTTCGATTTTGAAATTGGCTGTTAGCTGTTATAGTACCAGCCGGGCAATAATTTAACTAAGTTGATTTTAAAAAAATCTACGGTTTGGGAATTATAGGAATGGGCATCCGAGACGAATAATCTAGCAAATATTAAAGGGATATTTTAACCAGAAGATGACTATTTAAATACGAAAGAGGATTTGACATGAGATATTAAATACCTAAACCTATCGCGGGCACAAAAACACTTCATTCAGCAATACGCTTTAATGCTGGTGCACTAATTGCTAAATCAGTCTTTATGTCGCAGGATGAAGAGGTTTTTAGGATGTTTAAGATAAATTCCTAAATAAAATATCAAAACAATAATGTAACTGAAACCATTTATTTTTTTGGTAAAATAACAAATTTTAGAAAATTAAGAAAAAATAGTAATCATTCGAACCCCACTACCAAATAGGTCCTAAAATTTTTGTAATTAATCGTAGTTTAAAAGAAAACAATTTCAAGAAAATCGAAGAGTACAATCATTGATAAAAATTGAATTTAAATTTTAAATCGCTAAAATTCTATTCAAGCCCACTGTGCAAAAATTTTTATATTTTTTATTAGATAGCTGATAAAACAAAACAAAAAAACACAAAAAAATCAAAGAAGTTATGAGCATTTTTTTGCACATAGTTTTTACAGAATTTAACATTTTCAGGGCGCGATATCTCTGGAACCGTTAGTCAAAAAATTCTAAAAATATACTAAAATGTTTTGCTGATGAGCAGCATCACCACAGCAAAAAATAAGGGAAACCAAAAACCTCATCTTGAAAAAGTGTCCGATTCACTCAGAAACCCCCATATATAATTATGGATCTATACAAATATTCAGGCCAAGACAAACTGATACAGTGGTATAGGGTATAACTATCCGTATTATTCTTTAATTCAATAGCCGCAAGTATTGAAATTTAGGTATGTATATGTCGGCAGTGCAAACGGAATGTTTAAGAAAAAAATACTCAAGGAATTAACATAACCTGAAGCTGGACTGACAACTTAAAAGTATGTATTTACCTCATGTTGTGTTCACGCAGAATTTTCGCATTTTGCAATACTAATTTATATTTATATTCTATATTCTGAAATATTTGTATTGAAAATCTATCCCGCTAGCATGAAAATACCAATTGTTCCAATTTAATTAGTCCAGAACTAGTTCTAGGCCGTACTAATACAAAATGTAACTCTAAGTAATGCGAAAGGGACCAGTTGACACCTTTCTATCCCCACGTAAAAGAAAAAGAATGAGTTGCGGCCAAAACTCTATAGAATACTTTGTCCTTATATTGAACTGGACGACATACTGTTGGAACACATCCATCGAGGGCGTGAAACAATAAAATATAAACAGCAGTGAGCTCAAAGGGGAGCTCCTAGCTCTCGGGGAGATTTTCAGCAGCTCCATGTTAAGTTTGAAAATTAATGCTGGCGAGAAAGGACGAAATGCCTCAAACTCGAGGTCTTTGGAAAACAGAATGAGGCTTTGGAAGTGAAGACATGGGAAGTCTTCCACAGTTAGCTGAAAGAGGATGGCACTCTAATTGTGGTGGGACTTTACGATCTCTAACTGGTCAGTCTGACAAAGAAAATGAGTCCACTTCGAAATTGGAAGGGAAGAGATCGGTGAGCAGGAGGATGCCAAAAAGAACAGACAGGAGGCCAAACCTCCGAGCAAGATACAAGAGGAAGCCGAGTTAATCAGCTACTCCCAAGAAGCCAGATTGGAGAACCCATAAGTGTAACGAAACCACAAGCCCTGATGGAGAAAATAAATAAAGGTAATATACATAATGTTTAATTCATGAACCTTGGGCCGTGGAGAACAAGGATTCTGGTATTATATGCCAAAAACAGTGCTCCCTTTTTCTCTATATTTGTTAACGAGGTACAAGTAAGTAGCGATGCTAACACCTCATTTCGTAGTCCTAATACTAACAATATGGAGCATACATTTTTAGATTATTTGAGTAATAACGTCCAGTTCGGGGAATCTAATAAATGAGGTACATGAGCTTAGGTTTTCAGGCGAACACATTCAGGTTCTCGGAGGTGCATGGGCAAGAGAAACACGGCGGGTATACATATATAGAAATGCTAACAATGTAACAGAGGAACGGGGAAGGAAATCTGCCTAGAAAAAATCTGGATGACCGGGTAAATCCGCAACGAGGACAAAAATGTCAAAAGGACAAAAAGGACTAAATGCAATAAACTGCTGTATTTTGTGACATCTATCAGTAAAAATTAAAGAGAAATAAGAAAATAATAAGAAACGCCAGACGAAACTGGATTCTATTTTGTAAACAAGTTGATAGCTTAAACGACATCTAATCAAAAAGATTCTATCCAAAATTCATACACCGAGCTAATGGTGAAATGGTAAAAAGATGGAAACAATCGAAGAAGCTTTCAGTCTTCTGATGAAAACGCACTTCCCGTCGAGCATTGCCGCTCACACAGTGTCATCGACAGAGAGTGTAAACCAATAAGAAGAATTACCAAAAATCGACAACTCGATGGTCAAACACACCACTTCTGTGGTTTATTACTACAAATAGTCTATTAATTTGAAGCAATCTGCTAGGTTACTTTAGAATATGTGTAGCCACTTGGAGACCTGACGGTCCATTGTGATCATCCAAAAGAATTCCTGGTCAACAGGATGAGAAAACGAAAAATCAAAAATGCCAATTTAATCTATTTTGCCTATAGTTTCAGACTTATATAGTCTGATTCATGTGTGACAAAATTTTGTGAAAATTGTCGGACGGTTAGCACCTGTAAGATTAGAAGGTGAAGGAAAAACAAAGGAAGCAAAAAGATATAGTGTAATGTACTTATATAAATATGTGGAAAGTTGAAAATTAAGAGTTTTTAGGGTAGTGATGGTGAATATCCGTGGGAGATGCAGTTTACGTAGTCATTTTGCGCCGTCCCAGTCATTTCAAATTTTTGATGATATTGGTGATGGTAACGGGTTCTATAGTTGCATAGAAGGGTAGACTTGTTGGAAAGTATACACCAGATACGCAATCTCGCTTGCGAACAAGTATTGGTCAATATAAGAGATATTCTATTGCCTCCGTCTGCACAGAGTCTGCAGTAATCAACGCCGTCATCGTTTCATTTGCTGGTAAAGGCTCTAATGTAACAGTGCCTGGTCATTCTCCAGTCATTACCCTGATTTCAGCTTTGCTCAGATTTATTAGTGAATTTGTTCTTTTGGATGATAGAGTTGGACAAACACGCTTCAACTAGGTCCTGGCACCCATTTCTGCACTCAAGGACGGTCTTCTGCAGCTATCCTGATCACGAAGATTTAAGCTTGGGAAACATTACAGTCGTTGCCTTTCAAAGTAGACGCCGGCAACTGCTATATGCTATGTTTCTAAGGGGAAAGAATCCATTTCTGCTTAGTCGTTTGTGGTCGAAATATTAAAAATTGCTCATATTGACACCGCTAGTGGTCAAATTCAAAAAAATGATAACAGCTGTGGGAAAAAGCCTGTGCTCACCTTGACACCATACGATGTTGATTTTGAATCAATTTTCCCCTCTGTGTGGGAGCAATTCTGGGTAGGAAACTTAAATGGAAAGGCCATATTCAGGAAAGGGCTAAAAAAGCTTTCAGATGTTGGCCAATTTGTAGAAGGGCTATTGGTAGACAGCTATGGACAAAAATTTAATGTGAAAATATTGCAGAAAGTTCAAAGAAGGTGTTGCTTATGAAATCAAAGTGTCTGAACTGGTTTAACGCTAACACAAAACCAATCACAGTAAAGCAGTAATTAAACCCAGACAAGGACAAAACAAAAAAAACTACTATTTATGAGTAAAAAATACATTAGTAGTAGTAGGCAGACTTACGGGACACCTAGGGCAAAAGCGCACCTGCACAAAATAGGTTGTGCAGAAAGCAGTTAATGCAGAGCATGCCCTGTCTTCACGACGCTGAGAACACAACTCCTGGGAAACGACACTATAGAAGAACTCATCCAAATTAGGGTAATAAAATGGCCAAATTAAAAATCTCCTCCACACTTTCGAAAATAGAGCGCAGAGTTTGCTTAATGGTTTTGGACATTTTTCAAGTTTCGCATCCGTAAAGCAGTAGTGGTTCAATGCTTGTGTTGAATAGTCGCAGCTTGGTGGCACGTCTACTGATGATTTGAGTTACTAGGCGCATGAGTTTGGTTTTTTTCGAGTTGATTTTGAATTCAATCGCTTTTGCATTTTGCATTAGCTTTTCCAATTTTGCTTCTGTTTCGGCGAGGGAATGGCTCGTAAGACAAATATCATCAGCGTAATCCAGGTTGCTTAGCTTTTCATGTGGACGCCATTGTATGCCATCCTGGATTTCTGAACCACAAATAGTAGATATAGGGGGACCTGAATTTTACGGATTGTTCTACAATGATTACGGGTGTCAGGGACGTACGCAGGGGGGGGGCACAGGGGGCCCGGGCCCCCCCCCCGAAATGGTTTGGTCGAACAAAATTTGTTAAGCTACTGTAACTACTTATTATATTTTTTCTCATAAAAATGTTTGTATGTTTGAAGATTTCAAATTAAAACTTATACTTTTCTTAAGTTTCTGAACAGAAAATGTTCATCATTAACAAGTTTTGTAAGAAAATATTTGAAAAATTTTTGTTTGTATGCTGTTTTTGAGAGAAACTTCCAATGAAATCTGAATTACTTCTTCGTGTCATATCATTCCACTATCAAATGCGAATTCCATAATGAATATACTCCAACTTTATGCCATATTCGAACTATATATAGCTCTCTAAGCTTAAAACTCATTCTATAACAACAAAAATAACGAGTTGAGTATTGTGGGAATGGAAGTATATGAAAAAATGTCTATTGGATAAAATGTATGAACAGTCGGTCCTTCGTGGACTACATCATGAAAGCCATTTAGAAATTTGTTTTACTGGCATCGCCAAAATTTTGTTATCCTATTTTAGACAGATTAGCTGCTTAACAGTATGAGAAAATAATGAAGACAAATGAATTTTTGTGCTTCACTATATTTTTTTCTTTATCATCACCGAAGTATAATTGTAGCCTCAGACTTTAAGGTTACGAGATTATATACACTAAGATATGAAACAAACAGGTCTCATAAAAATAATGATTTTAGACTCCACATATGTTTGGACGATATTCGTTTCAGACAAGATGGAAGTACTTACCACCGTCCGTCCGTCTGTATCTCTGTTTGTCTGGCAGGTTGGAACTCATGATAACTCTCGAACGGATCAACCGATTTGGTCCAAGATATGGATCTCTTAATATTTTGTCCAAATTAAATTTAAGTTATATCGGTACCTCTGCCATAAAAGTTAAAAAATGTTAACTAAAATGGTCGAAGGGACTAACCGATTCAGTCTAAAATCGAACCTAGTATGGGCTACCTAGGTCCACTAGCAAATTTACTTCCAAAAGTACATCAAGTTCCAAGAGAATTTTTTTGGACAACATCTTCAGGTCCCTCATACAAGTCTAACATAACTGGAGTTTAAAGACTGTTCGAGGATCCTTTGGACATTTTGTAGTTTTGTTTACAGCGATATCCTATTTTTCGTGGACAAGTTCATGCTTCCTGACAAAAATGTCAATACTACGGTGACCAACTAAAATAGCTTATGGGCGCGGTAACTATCGGGAGGAGTGTCTCTCAAAATAAGATCCGTTTCCAAAATTAATTATCTTATTATTAGCGAATAATTATGTGGGGTTCAATAAGGATCGATTGTTATTTGTCAAAACTATATAGAACTAAGTCCATCAAAGTATTTGTCATCGAGTCCAAAAACTTCTAATCGTACAATTAAGAAGAGCAAATTCTTTTGTAACATTATATTAAAAGTAAAAATAATCCTGGAATCAGACTATATCTCCTCCGGTAAAATAACATTGTGCAACAATTTTAAGGTAATCTTGTGCAAACAATTTGAAGTGAGGATTTTGTGAAAGTCAGATCCAGCTCGGATTATCCAACCTTGTTAAATATTGACTTTTTAAATCAACTCGGTTCTATATCTCTGAAACCAATGAAAATCTTCTTTTGACCTCTGAAGCAAATTTGTAGATAAGGGCATGACCAAGGCAAATTTATATAAGGAAAAATTAAGAAAAAGAAGAAAATTAATTGTCAAAAATAAATATTGAATAATAGGTTCGTTCCAAAAATTGTTTCAGGAAAGACATAAATACATTTTGAAAATCCTCTAAAATAGAACAAATTTGAATCAAAATGTAAAAATGTAAATGTATAAAGCATACAGAACTGTCGTTATTCATTGTTATTACACGTTTACGGTGAAAAGAATAATTTTATGGTAGCAAATTTCGAAGTTTCAAATTTCATGAGTAGACCCTATTACATTTTGAAAACTAAATTTACAAAAAAAGTAAGAATACAGCAGGTTGTCACTTCTACCTTGTATAAATATGCCTTGGGCCAGACTAAAATATTTGGAGAAATAATGAACTGGAAAAAGTACATTTATTGCCTCAAATGTTATAATATAACAAACAGTTCCATAATTTGTATACATTTCGCACCATATCTCCAAAACTGTTAAATTTTTCTTAATGTTTTCATTTGGAAACATATCAACGATATTCTTAAAAATTAAGCTAAGATTATCGAAATAGTGAAAATCTTGCTAAAGCAGAGATAACGGCAATTCGTTGTGTTTGTAAAATTCTGCGATAAACCATAACGTGGACCTATATGATTATATTCTATTTTCATTTTTAAATATACTACTCTGTAAATATTTAAAATTGTATCCTAAATATTATGAATTCTTTCTATTGAATTTATATGCTATGTATCAATATTTCATATAAAATTCGAAAAATCAAATTTTTTGGCTCAAGTACATGTAGAATAGAATATGTGTCAAAATCTCCAGTCCATCGGACAAAAAATTACCGAGATATGAGCTTTCGAAGGGAAACATTTATTGTGTTTTGTATGTAGCATAGAAACTAAAAACGTCTTTTCCTCGAAGAGGCACTTTTAAAAGCAGTGTCCACTGTAGCTCGAAAACGAATGCTCCGGTCTTTATATTTTTTGTGGGACTATTATACACATAAAGCATGTGATTAACCGAGAGAGTCTTTAAAAAACTGCTGACGGAGTCCAACAAAAATATCAATTTTTTTACAGTTTTTTATTTTTGTTAAAATCGAAAATTCGATTTTAACTTTTAAAAATTTTTAAAAATTGCTTTTTTTAATTCCGTTTCGATAATGGGCAAGATTATTAGGTTCGTAACGATCCCACAAAAATATATGCTAATCGGTTTATTCTTTTTCAATCTACAGTGGGTACCGTAAACAGCTTTAGTAAAAACAGTGCTTTATAGACGGGCATTTGTCAGAAAGATTTAAAAAAAATAGAAGGTAACTCAAGGTTTAATAGATTTCTTAAACAAATGCATGAAAATGGATTCTTATAAGTGGCCATAACCCATTAAAATAGCTTTACGTAACGCTACACAACATTTTTTAATTTAATGATTTTTGGTCAAGTTGGGCCCCCCCCGAAATGAAATCCTGCGTACGTCCCTGACGGGTGTGTTTATGTGGTCAGTGCTGATCTCTGTGGTCGGAAACCTTTTTGATAGCGCCTCTATTGTTGGTTTAATACTGGGGTGCTTCCGTCAAGTATTACAAAGGCGAGAACCTTTGCGTTGGTGTTAGATGAATGATTCCCCTCCAGTTTCCACACCATCTAAGATCTCCTATTTTGGGATTGTAGTAAGGACACCTTCTTTCCGTTCCATATCGTTAGTGCCCCATGCTTCGTTAACGATGTGTTGTACTATGGGGCTTAAGACATCTGCGGCATATTTAAAAAGTTCCGGGGTATATTGTCAGGTACTGTGGCTTTATGACTTTAATAAATTGGCAATACTTCAGATGAAATATCTAATCTTCAGTATCAATCTTACAAAAGTAGATCTTAAAAATGTGAAGACATATCGAAAATATGCTAAAATTTGCAAAAAATATACGCATTGTTATTCATTTTTCTATTTGGCTGCTTTTTACAAACGGTGTGTGAAGCAAGGCTAAAATACATTAGATTTCTGGTAAAATAATTAAGAACTACCAAAGCAACACTTGAATTAGGCCCATCTTCAGTCGATGACTTATGCGATGATTCATGCAACATATTCGACTCCACCTAATGTTTTTTTAGTTAATTTGATTGTTTTTATTTATACTAGTTTTTACTATCCTAATATTAAGATGTCACCGATATTAAGGAGAAGTGTGTTCCAAATTCGTCGCATAAAATTAAAAGAAAACTTGCCTTCTTTGAATATCGCTATCTACCCAAACACCAGATGTATTCATCGCAATCATCATCGTCGTCATCACCATCGTCGTAGTTAGTGCCATCGAATGCGTACATATTCAAAACTCAGATACATTTCTACATACATTTATTATTATAATGCGGATAAAAAGATACAATTTCATTGATATCGTCTAAAAGTCCAATATAAGAAGATTTATTGCTCGGTCAGTTACAGGGAAAATAAACGAAGGCGAAGAAATCGACGATGACGATAGCAATGTCTACATGAAAGCAACAAAAAAATGTACCAAAATAATTCCCGAATTGAGGTATAAGAAGATGAAGATGCTGAATGCAGCATTTGTTACTTGTAGAACAAGCTTATGAGATTTTGACTTTTCATATTTAGTAGAACAAAAACAAAAAAAAAAAAAACGCTATGTGACATTGTCGTCTGTGGTTGTGATTATGATAAATTTTATAGTCTTTTTATTTCACACAGATGGGTGTTTCTATAGATAATGAAAGGAATTTACTGAGCATTTATTTCGTTCTGTATAAAGCAGTATGGATGTTATCATTTTCAGCAGTATTTCCTATGTTAAACTTAAATATTAGAATACATTCAGCAAAAATGGTTTGAAGCCTTTTCGAGAATACACAATCTAGACGTGTCCTAAACCATTTTCCAGTTTCATATAATTTGTTTTTCATAAATGTAGTATGTAATGGCCGATATTATTCATGTATAAAAGATAAGATTTCGGACTATGAAAAAAAGACGGTGTATTCCATTGTTAAAGTCTGCTTTGTTTTTTTTTATTACTTTGTTTGATATTATGAAAATACATTTTTGCTATATCATTCACCTTAGAGAACTTAAAGGTACGTACACATATTGCCAAAGCATTCCTAGGCCTTCATATCTTAGAATTTTATTTGAATACTTTTACTTTTGTTAATATTCACCCATATACAAAAAATGAGTCCGAACAAATAATAATTGAAAACACGGTAATTTGTGTATACAAGTTTTTGTTACGGATGTACTAATTTTCTGTTTTGTGCTGCTTTTGCTCGCAATACAAAAAAACAACTTATTGAAATTAATGGAAGATTTAACAATTTGAAGATTTTTGTGGGTGCCCGCGTTATAAGCAAAATACTTAAGCGTTTGGGTTATCGTAATTGAACGCATTAAGAGCAATACAGAATTTCCTTTCAACAACATGCTTGAAATAAACAACTTGAAATAGCATTATTCTAATAAAGGAGTTTTTTCAATAACTGACAATTCGAAAACTATACATAAAATAGAGGTACCGACCCAACTTTGGTATTTCCAAGCTCGAAAAAAACATAACTTATTCTGAAAACGCAGTGTGATAGAAGACGGAAAAATTATCCCTTTTGATATCAAGGCAGCGTTGCCACAGTTTTTCACCGAAAATCGTCAATTAGATTTGATAAATCGTCAAAAATCGTCAAAATGTTCTAAACGAAGATTGTTGGCCGTTTAATATTAATAGCATAATAACAAATTGTTTTGTCCATTATACTCTCCAGAGCAGATATTCCCCACATAAATCTGGCCTAATAATACGTAAATATATGTAGATATAAACAAAATAAGTCTTCGCGTCGTGAGAACATTTCCTCCTTGGAAACAACTACCAGCATAGCTCACCTTCTGATGTAGAACTCTTATTACAACATATGGTATGTTCCGGAACGTGCAAAAAACAACTATTTTTTAATTTATACTATTTTTCGGATATAAATTTTAAAATTACAAAAAGTTTTTGTGTGCGGGAACACATATGTACATTAATTTCTTAAGGAAAAATGACAATAACCCAAGCAGAATTGTTGTCTAAACCACCCAGATGCCAGCAAATATGTTACCGTTTCTACCTGGCCAAATTTGTAAACCAGAAAGTAGAAGACATCCACAACATCCCCGAAGGGACAAGGGAGACTTCTCTCATATCAATGAGTGCATGCCGATTCATATTGGCCCAATGATATGGGACCTACTTTTTATCGTCGAGTCTGAACGACGTGTCTTACGACAACACTTGTAGACAAGTCCTTCAGACTGAAATACTCAGGAAATGTGGATTTGCACAGACGAAAATTTTGATGTTCTGGTCAGGTATTGAACTGCAGATCTTCTGAGTGCAAGGCGGACGTGCCTATCACAGCAACACACAGCAAATAAAGAAAATATGAGCGTAATATAGCGCATTTTTTTCTTTTTTAAGGGTCAAGTATTTGGCCTATTTAAATATAAATTGACAATTTTTGTTCTCTGCTATCCGAAAGTGTCGATGAAAAAATGGTCACTTTCATACGGGCAAAATGTGTCTCGTCGAAATAATGGTTTTAGACCCCAAGTATGTTTCGACGAAATGTGCTTCAGTCAATTTGGAGTTGATTTAGCCATGTCCGTTCGTCTGTCTGTCTGTCTGTCTGGCACGATATCTCTCGAATGGATCAATCGATTCGGTCCAAAATTTGGTTTTCGTAATATTTTGGGCAAACTTAGTTTAAGTTCGAAGGTAGGTTATGTCGGTCCACTCCTTCTGGTACCTCCCCCAGTTCGCAAATGTTCGGAAAATTTGTGCGCACGATAACTCTTGGAGGGAGTAACCAATTTGGTCCATACTGTGCAAATCGTGAAATTTCTTGCAGACTTAGATGAGGTTCCAATATGGACTCAATCCGTCCACTCCTTTGGGTACCTCCCACACAAAATTTCGGAAAAGTTCAGTTTAGGACCTGCTCTCAAATCGCTTTGAGTTTTGTTGTAGCAACTTGTATTCACTGCTGCCCATACGATCGTACAAGTTTGATCTGGGGCAAGTCCACACTTCCTGAGAAAATAGCCTGAAAGTTGCATAAAACCCCTATGACACTGTGAACAGTGGTTGGAGCGCATGATAACTCTCGAACTGATCAACCGACTTGGTTCAAATTTTGGCTTTCGTAATATTTTGTCCAAATTTTGAATCAGAAATGTGAAATATTCTGTTACTAACCTGCTTCCAAAGCATCCAAAGTATGAACATATAAGCACTACCAAAAAAGCATGAAATTTATACTGTGAACAACGTTACATTACAGTCACTATAGGAGAGAAAAGTTTCGGATAATTGTACGTTTCTGATTCAATTGATGTCCAAGAATTATATCAGACCATGTTACAAAGCAATTCAAATTCTTCTGTAGGCAATTTGCGCCAAGAGTTCCGCGGAATCTATTAATTTCCTGAAATCTGAGGAGAAACGTGCATTTATCGACTCCCAGTAAGGTATATTATGCACAAGAACCACTTCGAAGCTTTCTAGGATCTCAAGATTTCGAATCTGACACTAGTTTAGCGCTTTTTATAAAATACAATACCTAAATACACAAAGAATTAAGCAAGGGTCAGCTTTAACGAGCTATACAAGAAGTCTAACCTTAAATAACGGCATTTAACCCCACAAATTATTATTTTTAGTCCGGTCAAAATAGACATTGAAATAGCAAAAATTCCCACAAAGCTGAATTTTGGTGGAGAGCTAGGGTTTGCCATTAGAAGCAACGTCCTAAAAGTCCCCAACGATCCCATGTGTGCAAAAAAAAAAAATATTCGGGGTCAAAGGTCAAAATTTAAGGGTTTTTAGGTTTTCGGATTTATTTTTTGAAAACGGTTGATCGAATCAGAAAGTGACTAAAGTAAATATTGTAGACAGAAAAATTATCTACAAGTTTGACCTTTATAATTTTTTTCATAGAAGGAACCATTCTTGAGATATAGCTGTTCTAAAAAACACATGATTTTTATGCACTTATAAGGGAAATGTGCACATATTCAGACGAACCGGCTAAAATAGCGAAGTAATCGGGTCTGTCCCGCCAAAAAATATATATTTTCTTGAAGAGCGAAATTATAGCTATCTTCTAAAAAAAATCCAACAAAATCGGAGTGTGTTTAGTAGAGTTATTCAATGTTAGAGTCATTTTATGCAAAAATAGCCCATTTAACCCACATGTATAATCGAAAGCCCAACGGGAACGACCCCAACGAAAACTCTCCGATTTTGTTCAAGTTTTGTCCGAAGGTAGGGTTTGTTGCGCTGATTATGGAAATGTATAATTTTCAACGGTTGCGGATCCGGTTCGCCGGTTATTAGACCCGAAGGGCCAAATTTAAAAACCGGGTTAGACCCGGTTCTACTGAACCGATTACTGCAAAGTGGATATCGGTTGAAAGCTTACGGGAGTATCTAACACATAGTGTCGTTACTTTAACCGGTTCGCCTCATAATGTACTTACGCGGCTTATTTTTTATTTGACCTTTAGATCGAGATATCTCGAAAATGGTGAGTCTTTTTTAAGAATCATAAAGACCAATCTTGTAGACAATTATTGAATCTACAACTTTTACTTTACCGGGCTTTTGCTAAGTATTACCGTTTTTGAGAAAAACTAAAAAAACTGAATAATGCCTCCAAAAATGACCTTTGACCCCGAATAACTTGTTTTGCACACATGGGATCGATGGGGACTTTTAGGACGTTACTTCTAATGAGCAACCCTAGCTCTCCACCAAAATTCAGCTTTGTGGGAATTTTTGCTATTTCCCCCTTATACGCATGTCTATTTTGACCGGACTATTTCTCTAAAATATATCTCAGACAACCAGATACATTCGCCAAAACAATAAGATGTATAAATTTGTACGGTAAAACAGATATTTCCTTGGGTTGTATGTAAACTTTGGTCCCTATAATTTTTTGGTTTTTGTAAAATTTACCGTATTTTGAAATATACTTTTGTTGTATTAAATATTGTTTATTAGTGAGAAAAATAAAACTGCATACTTGGAATTTAATAAAAATCATTACTTATGTAAACTTTTGTCCCTAACTGTATTTAGAGGCATAACAACACACTTTACTTGTTGCAGGGATAGAATGAGTCGTCGAAAAGCAAACCAATGTTACTATTAATAATGATAGTATTGAAGCCGAATATTTAATAAGTCGAAGTAAAATCACATGGGCTTTCGAAAGCTTCTCTCCCTTAAAATCTCAGGGGCCAGATGGTATTATACCAAAAATGATCCAAAGCGGGCAGATAATTAACGTTTGGCTATTGCACCTATACAGTAGATTTCTATCTCTCAACTACGTAGCAACGATTTGGACACAGGTAAAGGTTGTCTTCATAATCAAAGCAGGAAATCGTAGTCAACTGCTAAAGACTTTAGATCACAAACAATACACCGCCCTTCTGAATATAGAAGGCGCCATCTACAACGTTATCCCCTTAGCAATAGACCAAGTTCTATATAACTTCAGCGTGGAACCATTTATCAGTAGCTTGATTAGGGTTTCGACTTTTTGACATTTTTTCCGAAAAATGATTTCCTGTAGTGAGAATGAATTAATTTTGTCATATCAATGCCTAAAATAACATTCATTCCATTTTATTATAAAACAAGTAAGAAAAGCGTTAAGTTCGGTCGGGCCGAACTTTTTATACCCTCCACCACAAATTTCAGCCATTTCGGTGGATTAATGTGGCCACAACCTTCAAAATACCGAAATTACGAAGGTACCGTTCTATGGGGCTATATGATGGCGTGGACTTATACCTACAAATTTCTGGGGGAAAGTTTTATACGCCTAAAGAAGACTAAATACCAAAATATCGAAAATCGGGAGATATTGTATTATGGGGGCTATATTAACACGTGGACCTATATAAACATTTTATGGAAGAAATGTTTCTTAGCCTTTGGAAACACAAAATACAAAGTTACAACCGATTCTTTGGTCAAATGGGTCTAATACATTCAAAATATATTGTTACGGAATTAGGTTTAACTAATCTCCGTGTAGACGTTGTTTTATTCCCCGATACGATTTGTACCAAATAAAACAGGGTTCGTTTTAGATTACGTTTCTACAATGCTTTATTTACTTTATTACACTTATTCAGAACCGACTTTAATTACTAAGCACACAGCTTGTCTCTAGTTAGCACGCAGCACTTCTTTAACCGATCTGTTCAGTTCAACGCTTAAAACACAACTCAACTCGTCATTGCCAGTTCTCCTGTATTTATATTCCATAGTCTCCCTGTTCGAGAAATATCTAGAGCATATGGCAACACCTCGAATCTGTGCAGCGAACACACAGACGCACATTCGCACTAAGCGAACAACCATACTCACATACATACATGGGGGGAATACAATTGGACGACAAGCACAGTAATAACGTAATTACAACAACAAACAGATGCAAGAAATAAAGAGGTGACAAACTAAACAATAATTACATGACTATGGCAAAGCAAAACAAAAACACATTAATGAAAGGTAAAGAACTAGAATGATGAAGAGATTTCTATATGGTAGTTGTTGTTGTTGCTTAAATAAAGTAACTGCGTAATAAAAGTTTACGTTACAATTCAAATTTTTAAATTAACGGAAATTAAACTAAATTAACTTAAACCTATCAGTTACATTCGTAACAATATTAAAATGACGCGTACTTTATAAGGGGCCTTATGTGGGGCCTATACCAAAACGTGGACCTATATAACCCAACTTTGGTAGGAATGTTTTCTGGCCTCTGAAGACACAAAATACCAAATTACAACCAATTCTGTGGTCAAATGGGACTAATACATTCAAAATATATTAAAATGACTCGTACTTTATATGGGGCCTTATATGGGGGCTATACCAAAACGTGGACCTATATAACCCAACTATGGTAGGAATATTTTTTGGCCTCTGGAGACACAAAGTACCAAATTACAACCAACTCGGTGGTAAAATGAGCCAAATATCTTAAAAATTCCTTAAAACGACGACGCGTCACGCGTCGTTTTGTATGGGGGCTATACGAAAGCGTGGACCTACATAGCCCGCTTTCAATACCAAAAGTCCTACGTGCACGCTGATCAATAATATATATACTTTGTGGGGTCTACAATGATTATTTCGAGTAGTTACAAACGTAGTGACAAACTTAATATACCCCCATCCTATGGTGGAGGGTATAAAAAGGTTCCGTACAAATCACTTCTTTTGTTAAAAAAATTCTATGAAATACATTTTTTTTCAAAAAATTATTTCCTGTTGCTCTAATGAATGGCCTTTTGCCTATTAATGACTAAAATAACTTTTATTCCATTAAAATTTTAAAAAAGGTCCCGCACAAACCACTTTTAATTTTTATGATATATGAAATAAAGTTATATATAATATTAAATTATATATATGTTTTAAAACGATGATAAAATTAGTGAGAAACAAACGGTTATGTCATTTTGGTTATGTCGTGTGCCCCCACACACTGTTTTCAGTGAAATATCGGCTTGCTGTGACTTCAAAAAATTGTCAAAAGTTCTGAAAAATAAAAGCTTTTTGTGCGGAAGCTTTTTTATCGAATCACTTTATAATTAAGATTTTATGCAATCTTAGGTATCATACAGGGATAAGAGGTTGTAAAAAGCCATAAACCTAATATGTTAATATAGTTTTTGCGAGTAAGTTTTCTATCATCTGGGAACACAAAATTCCAATTAACAAACAATTTGGTAGGAGAATGTGACTTAAATCTTAAATCGGGTGGAACCCTTACATGGGGCCTTTGACAAAACCTAGACGTACACTGTCTGATTTTTTGCAAAAGATCTTTTGTACCTGTTATAATATTTTGTACCCCTGGCTACAACTCTCAAAATATCGAAAATCCGTGAGTATCGTTCTATGGGGGCTATGTGAAGAACCGTTATATGGGGGTTATATGAAGACGTGGAACTACACCGACAAATTTCAAGTGGAAAGTTGTATACCACCAACGAAGTGTAAGTATAAAATTTTAGCCATTTCGGTGGGGTAATGAGGCTAAAACCATCAAATTATCGACAATCGAGAAGTACCTTTCTATAGGGGCTATTTCAAAACGTGGACCGATATGGCCCATTATCAATACCAAACAACCTAGGAGTAATAGAAACTTCTATACCAAATTATAAAGCTCTATCTTAAAAATTGCGAGCTGTATCTTGATTTCAATAGACGGACGGACTGACAGACGGACACGGCTATTTTGATTTAGAATTTTATGCTGATCAAGAATATTTATACTTTATAGGGTCTCCGACGAATCTTTCGATGTGTTAAAACGGAATAACACATTTAATTATACCCTCCATATTATGGCGGAGGGTAAGAAACAGCACGGTGCCGTCTTAGCTAACTTTAAATGAAAGGTGCTTACACCTGGAAAGTTTTTGCCGATTCTGAAACTTCATTGTTCATATATGAGAAAAATCAAAAAAAACAAAAAAATCGCCGGAGGGATTTCAAATAAATCGCGGTCAAAGTTCACAACTTTAGTGTTTTTCTAGGTCCTCACGAGTTTTCTTGGAAACCGCAAGTCCTATCGTAATGGTACTAATTATAATGTTGTAGCAGTGGAAAATCTCTACAAGATTGACCCTTATGACTTTTTACTAGGTTTTACCATTTTTGAGATATAGAAGTTCAAATTGGGACAATGCATTGACTGTATAGCCTCCTTATAAAACAATGTCATGCACTGTGCGCCTTAACTAACTTTCAATGAAAACTGCTTACGAGGGCAGTTCGGAAACTTTTTAGCCTAGCACAAAAAGCGCGGTATAAACAGAAAAAAGTTAAGTGTTTTGGAAACTTCCATCTCTGTTATGAACACATGTTAAATTTTGTTTCGATCTGGCAACTCCTTCATATAGAAACAGGTATTCAAAAAAGACGCATCCGAAATTTTTTTACAATGGAAAAATTAGAAATGCGTGCTGTCATTAAATATTTACATAAAAAAGGTTTATCGGGACAAGAAATGCATAATGATATGGTGAATGTGTTAGGTGAAAGTGCTCCTTCATATGCAACAGTAAAAATTGGGTTGCTGAATTTAAACGTGGTCGTACAAGCATTGAAGATGAACCTCGTAGTGGACGTCCAAAAACAGCAACAACAACAGAAATTGTAGCCAAAGTGTATGATATGGTATTAAATGATCGACGAATAAAAGTGCGTGAAATTGCTAATATCATGGGCATCTCAAATGATCGAGTCCATTTAATTTTGCATGAAGGACTACAGATGAAAAAGCTTTCTGCAAGATGGGTGCCGCATTTGTTAACAGTCGATCAAAAACGCATAAGAATGAACATTTCTCAAGCTTGCTTGGATCGTTTTAAGCCAAATAAAATGGATTTTAAGCGACGTTTCATAACTTTTGATGAGACATGGATCCACCACTATACTCCAGAGACAAAAGAACAACCCAACAATGGACTGAAGCTGGAGGAAGAGCCCCAAAGAAGGCAAAAACAATTCAATCGGCTGGTAAGGTTATGGCAACGGGTTTTTGGGACTTCAAAGATATTTCATTGATTGACTATCTGCAAAAGGGTAAAACAATAAATTCAGAGTACTATTGCAACCTTTTGGATCAATCAAATGTACAAATTCGAGAAAAACGTCCTGGCTTACAACACAAAAAAATAACTTTTCATCAAGACAACGCACCAGCGCACAAGAGTGTTTTAACAATGGCTAAAATCAACGAATTAAAGTACGAGTTGCTTGACCACCCACCTTATTCTCCTGATTTAGCTCCCAGTGACTTTGACTTGTTCCCAAATCTAAAAAAATCCTTGCTGGCAAGCGTTTTACCTCAAATGAAGATGCAATTACAGTTGTAAACCACTATTTTGAAGACCTTGAGGAAAACTATTTTAATCAAAGGATAGAATTGCTAGAAAAATGTTGGACTAAGTGTATTGAAGTTTCAGGAGATTATATTGAAATATAAAAATATTTTTGAAAAACTATCTATTCTCTTTCATTGATAGGCTAAGAAGTTTCCGAACCGCCCTCGTACACCCGAAAATTGTTTGCGGATTCTGAAACAGCAATGTTCATTGTTGAGAAAAATCCAAAAACAAGAAAAAATCGCCAGAGGGATTTTCAAATAAATCGCAGTCAAAGTTCACATTTTTAGGGGTTTTATAGGCTTTCATGATTTTGCTTGGAAACGGCAAGTCGTATCAGAATGGGGCTAAAGAAAATAATGTGGAGAATTTTCTGCTGCTACAACATTAACTTCAGTCCCATTTTTTTAGAACTTGCCACTTCCAAGCAAAATCCTGAGAACCTAAAATAAACCTAAAAATGCGAACTTTGACCGCGAGTTTTTTTAAAAATCCCTCCAATAAATTTTCTTGTGTTTGGATTTTTATCATATATGAACATTGCTGTTTCAGAACTCGAAAAAATTTCCCAGGTGTAAGCGGTTTTCATGTAATTGAATTAATTGAGCTATCATGACCTAAGGAGTTTGTATTGAATTTTTGTTTAATTGTTGCCTTATTAGGACGAAGGTCATTTATTTGCGAGAGTTTTATTTAATTAAGCGGTTTTCATTTAAAATTTCTTAAGGCGCTCCGTGCATGCATTGTTTCATAAGGAGGATATACAGTCAATGCATTGTCCCAATTTGATCTTATATCTCAAAAACGGTAAAACCTAGGAAAAAGTCATAAAGGTGAATCTTGTAGAGAATTTCCACTGCCACAACATTATTTTTAGTTCCATTACGATAGGACTTGCGGTTTCCAAGAAAAATCGTGAAAACCTGGAAAACCCCTAAAGTTGTGGACTTTGACCGAGATTTATTTGAAAATCCCTCCGGCGATTTTTTTGTTTTTTGATTTTTCTCATCTATGAACATTGTAGTTTCATAATCCGCAAAAGCTTTCCAGATGTAAGCACCTTTCATTTAAAGTTTGTTATGGCGCACCGTGACAATTGTTGGCATTTTACTCCTTCCGTGGACCTACGTTGACAATTTTTGTGTGAAAAGTTTTTTATTCGGAAAATTCTCAAAATTTACATTTGCATAAAAATCGGTAGCAATTTTTGTCTTTAACCTTTAAAATACCTCAAATGGGGACCCGCATTATGGGGGCTATAACAAAACCCATATTAAGCCCAACACTACCCAGTAATATAATAAAATTTTTTGTAAAAATTTCAGTAGTTTGCGTCGTTTCCATTAGAAGTTATTAGAAAAGTTCTTTTAGGATGTAGTTGGGAACTCGACTAACGAACTCCCAAAGGCGTCGTCAGTTGCAGAAGTTAAAGGGGATATCTTCATATATGAAAAAAAAAAACATGGCCACATTAAAACATCAAATGTATAAAGTTTCTGATTAGCTTAAATCGGCGGAACCTGTGTCTTTCATTTTAAGGTAATCTTTGCGTTTACAGTGAAAGTATGATATGGCCTTGGTGTAATGAACAAATAACAACCATATGTAACAATGTTCTAGAACCACAGGTATTACAAACCAATTTTTACTGATGCACCAATAAAACAATAATTCGAGCAGAGGTTAAAAATCAATTCAACATGTTTGTCATTTACATTCAGAAACAATTGTATTTGTTTTGTTTAAGACATTCAAAGCCTTTTTTAAATTGTATAATTTTGTCCTTCGTACGGGTATTTATTAACATTGTACTAACGTATCATTGCGTAAACGTAAAAACACTGATACCTGAACTTAAGTGCGTGTGTGGTAATGGAAAGTCCCATGCATAATCAACTTGACCATTTTATGATCCAAAACAAATGAGGTAATAATGACAAATAAAAGGTGAAATTGTGCGGCTGGAATAATTAGTGCAAGGTCACCACCATCATAAAGACAAGAATAAGCCAAGACTTTAATACCGATAATCAGGATCAAGGTTAATCACTTAAATTTTTTTAAAGTTGGCAAATGACGCAATTTATCGGTATAGAGAAAGTGCAAGTGTTTGTAACCATGAAATTTTTAATATTAAAATCAGGAAGGCAGATGATGAAAACAAAAGATATGACCAAGGTTAACCATTATATCACCTTTAATAAAGTCAATGCACACATTAAAACGAAATCGGTTCTAGTGAGTTAGTAGATGGCACATTTGTATCAATACGAGTACCAACAGGTTACGAATACTGAAATATTGAAATACAAATGTCAAAAGCATTAACAAACTACATTGAGGTTTAAATGATACATACATATGTATATTGCGTAAACGCAATGCGTACCTGTATTCATGTTTGTGTTTGGAAATGGAAAGTCCTTCACTTAATCCATCTGCCCACTTTATGATCCGAAAAATGTGGTAATAACGAAATATCTAGTGCAAGGCCACCACAGTTATAAATACAGGAAGAAACCAATACATTTCTATCGGTAAAGAGGATCAAGGTTTATTGTTGGTTTTCATTTAAAGTAGACAAATGACGTAATTTTCGTTAAAGAAAGTGCAAGTGTTTGTAACAATAAAATTTTACACATTAAAATAAAGAAGGCAGAGTAGGAAAATAAAACATAAGTCCAAGTTTTTACCATTATTTGATCCCTCTTTAATTAACTTTGACATAATGGACATGTTGAATAGCCACATTAAAAATAAAACCATGGCCTCGAAGTCAAGTATTTTTTTTAATCCGACTCCCGCTCAATTTTGTAATATACTCTGTCTAGGGGAATAAAGTTTTGTTTCAGTATGTTCATATCATCTGCCTCATCGGAAAAGGTCGTATGTCCCTTTTCATAACTTATTCAGGATGAAGAAAAAACATTCCAGCGCTTTCTGTATTAAAGATTTTATTATGGTGGTTAACGCAGTATTCTATGCTTATTTATACCGCTTCAGTACATGTAGTTTGATCAAATTCCATCGCGTTTGGGAGATAATTGGATGTCTTTGGACTTAAGACCTTTTACTTACGACCTTTTCCTACAATTTACGGATTTTCTAAAATAAAATATTTATACTTTACACAGCAGTGTGGAAGGGTATTAGTTGTTTCAAATATTAACGAGATAAAGCGATCTAACTATGTGTGTCCGTCCATTAAAAATTGTAATAAAACTCATGTCCGATTTATGCATGTCCGTCTGTCCATGGATTTTTTTGGCAATGTAAAGGTCGCATTTTTTGTCCGATTCAGCTAAATATTGGAGAATATAATTTTTATACCCTATACCACAATGTGGAAAAGGGTATTATAAGTTTGTTTTGGTAAAAATTCATGTAACACCGCGAAATATTCGTCGGAGACCCCCTATGTGGTATACCAATCTTCATATCTCGACGAGATAATGCGATTTTGAGATGTGTGTCTGTCCGTCCGTCCGTCCGTCCGTCCGTCTGTCCATTATAAATTGTAAATTCGCTCCAGGCCGCAATTATGGACCGATCGTCACGAAATTTTGTATGGAGGTCGGGTTCAGACCAGAATATATCCCTATTCTTATTGGTGATGATCGTGAAATATTTAGCGGATGAAATGGACCAAAAACATAATATTTATCCAATTTTCTAGCGGCTCTGTAGGTCTCAATAATAGTCCGATCAACGCGTAATTTTAAATAAGGTAAGAGTATATCACAAAGGAGAAGCTTGCAATTTGAGATGGCGATCGGATAATATTTAGAGGGTTAAATGGACCAAAACTTTTGTGTGAAAATTGTGAACATTTTTAATATACAGCTTATATCTTAATTCCTGGAAGTGACATTCTGGACAAGTGTGATATACTTGAAAGTGGAACGCTTGACCTTTCAATTGATGCCAATTATGTTGGTGTGCATGATCAGATAACAGAGTTACAGCCTAATATATTCCGTTATTTGTTTGTAGAGTAATAATAAACTCGCTAGAAGTCGCAATTATACATCAATAGTCACGAAATTTTGCACCGGGTAAGAGTATAAGTCGAAAAAGATGCCTACAATTTTGAATGATGATCTGATATTCTTTGGGTACCACCGTGTGCAATGGTATGCACACCCGCCTTGCACACATAAGGTCGTGGGTTCGATTCCCCGGCCAGGCAACATCAAAACACTTTTCAACGGTGGCAAAATACCCCTCAGTAATGTTGGCGACATTTCCTGAGTATTTCAGCCATGTAAAACTTCTCTACAAAAGTGGTGTCTTAGACACGCCGTTCGGACTCGGCGATAAACCGTAGGTCCCATATCATTGAGCTAACATGAATCGGGGTGCACTCATTGATATGAGAGAAGTCTCCCTTGTCCCTATGGGATGTTGTGGAAAATTATATATATCTGATATTCTTTAGCGGGTGAAATGGACCATTACTTTTGTATGAAAAATATAAAAATTTTATTTTTGGTTGATATTTTAATTCCTTGAGGACATATATATTTCGCAAAGTAGCCTACATATGGGAAAAAACTACTGACCTTTCCTCTAAAGTGCAATAAAGTGTTTGCTAGATAACGGGCTTACTGCCTAATATATAATGGGTTCTGTGTAGAGAACCACATTTTTATTCCATATTGTCTCTCCAAAAGTTTATGTAACACCACGAAATATTCGTCCTGAACCCCTTATTTGGTATGCCAAAATTCATATCTCGACGAGATAATGCGATTTAGCGATGTGTGTCCGTCCATTAAAAATTGTAAACAAGCTTAAGGCCGCAATTATGGACCGATTGTAACGAATTTTCTAAGGAGGTTGGGTTCGGGCCAGGATAGAAATGATTAGTTTTTGGTGATGATCGTGAAATGTTCAGGGGATGAAATGGACCAAAAAAAAAAAAAAAAAATTAACCAATTTTGTAGCGGCTTAAATGGACTGAAACTTTTGTGTGAAATTGGTAAAAATTTCAATAACGTAGCGGTTAAACAACGGAAGTTGTAGTACTACATAAGTGGGTTTCATTACATTTTAGTTTGTGTGAACTAAATTTTCCTTTCCTGCTACAAAAATGTCTTTGTCATGCTAGATAATTTTTTGGTTTTGGTCATAAGTATTATACATTACATCTCTGATATTTGATAATTAAATTTTCACAATCATTGAAAAGAAGTTCCATGGAGAGTGATTGTCCAGGGATAGTGGTATAGGGTATCCCATGGTCGGCTCCTTCCGACTACAGACTTTTCTTACTTGTTTTATCTAAAGGAAGAACGCTATTTCGGAATGTGTGACAGAATTCGGTCTAAAAATAAGTGTGCCAAATTATATTGAAATCGGTTCAGATTTGGATATAACTCCCATATATTTTTTCGGTCGACTTGTTGCACTAATTTGGATGAAATTTGGAATGTGTGACAGAATTGGGTCTGAAAATAAATGTGCCCAATAACATCGAAATCGGTTCAAATTTGGTTATAGCTCCCATAAATATTTTCGGCCGATTTGATGAAATTTGGAATGTGTGACAGAATTCGGTCTAAAAATAAGGGTGCAAATTATATCGAAATCGGTTCAGATTTGGATATAGCTCCTATATAAATGTTCGCACCATTTCAGGTATTTGCTGCACCAAAATCGCTTTATACGTCAGATTTTAATGAAATTTGGAATGTGTGACTGAATTCGGTCTAAAAATAAATGTGCCCAATAACATCGAAATCGGTTCAAATTTGGATAAAGCTCCCATTTGGAATGTGTGACTGATTCGGTCTAGAAATTAGGGTGCCAAATTATATCGAAATCGGTTCAGATTTGGATAAAGCTCCAATATATATTTTCGCCCGATTTCACGTATTTGCTGCACCAAACACCCTATATCTGTCCAATTTTGATGAAATTTGGAATGTGTGACGGAATTTTGTCTAGTAATAAGTAGAGATGGTATTTACCGGGTATTTACCCGGTAAATACCCACACGGTGGGTAAATACCGGGTAAATACCCATTTGTGGGTATTTATTTGGGTATTTACTATATTGAATGGCAAATACAAAATTTTACACCCTATTCCTGGGTTTAGGTTGTAAATTCGTTTCAAAATGGATAGTTTTACAATAAATACTTGGGTAAATACCCGAGTATTTACCCAAGTGTTGGGTAAAAACTCATTAACTGCCGAACCACTTGACGTAGGCTGACAAAATTTGGCTTACATCTTTCTTATGTCAACAGAACTTCTGGTACTGAACATGGGGTCTCTGGGTCCATGTTTTGATATAGCCCCAATATAGACGTACCTCCCGATTTAAGGTATTTTTCATCTATTAGCCACATTTTACAACCAAATTGGCTGTAATTTGGCACAGTGAGTCCTCAAGGAGTAGAAAATATCCTTGCATAAATTTGTCAATATAGGTCCACGTTTTCTAATAGCCCCCATATAAGGGTACCCCAAATTTTGGGTAAAAACTCTTTAACTGCCGAACCACTTGACGCAGGCTGACGAAATTTGGCTTAAATCTTACTTATATCAAGAGAATATCTAGTATTGGAAATAGGGTCTCTAGGTCCATGTTTTAATATAGCCCCCATATAGCCGTACCTCCCGATTTAAGGTATTTTTCATCTATTATCCACATTTTACAATAATATTGGCTGTAGCTTGGCACAGTGAGTTCTCAATGTGTAGAAAATACCCTTGCAAAAACTTGTCAACATAGGTCCACGTTTCCTAATAGCCCTCATATAAGGGTACCCCGATTTCGAGTATTTACCCAAATTTTCGGTAAAAACTCTTTAACTGCCGAACCACTTGACGTAGGCTGACAAAACTTGGCATACATCTTTCTTATGCCAAAAGAACTTCTGGTACTGAACATGGGGTCTCTGGGTCCATGTTTTGATATAGCCCCCATATAGCCGTACCTCCCGATTTATGGTATTTTTCATCTATTGGCCACATTTTACAACCAAATTGGCTGTAATTTGGCACAGTGAGTCCTCAAGGAGTATAATATATCCTTGCACATATTTGTCAACGTAGGTCCACGTTTTCCTGTAGCCCCCATATAAGGGTACCCCGATTTCGAGTATTTACCCAAAAGTGGGTAAAAACTCATTAACTGTCGAACCCCTTGACGTTGGCTGACAAAACTTGGCTCAAAACTTTCTTATATCAATAGTAATAAAGGTATTGAAAATGGAGTCCCTGGGTCCATGTTTTGATATTGCCCCCATATGGCCGTACCTCCCGATTTAAGGTATTTTTAACTATTAGCCACATTTTACAATCATAACATAACATAACACAACAACATTGTTCCACAACATCCCATACGGGACAAGGGAGACTTCTCTCATATCAATGAGTGCACCCCGATTCATATTTAGCTCAATGATATGGGACCTACTGTTTATCGCCGAGTCCGAACGGCGTGTCCTAAGACACCACTTATAGAGAAGTTTTTCAAGGCTGAAATACTCAGGAAATGTCGCCAACATGCAAGGCGGGCGTGCATACCATTGCACCACGGTGGCACCCACAATCATACACCCACAATTTACAATCATACTGTCTGTAATTTGGTACAGTGAGTTTCCAATATGTATAAAATATCCTTGCAAAAAATTGTCGACGTAGGTCCACGTTTTCTTGTAGCCCCAATATGGGTTTCTGAAATCGGGAGTCTATATCAAAAAGTGGACCCAGGGACTCCATTTTCAATACCCTTATATGGCGGCTGCAAGAAAGCGTGGACCTACGTTGACAAATATGTGCAAGTATATATAATACTCCTTGAGGACTCACTGTGCCAAATTACAGCCAAGTTGGTTGTAAAATTTGGCTAATAGATGAAAAATACCTTAAATCGGGAGGTACGGCTATATGTGGGTTATACCAAAACATGGACCCAGGGATTCCATTTTCAATACCTTTAATACTATTGATATAAGAAAGTTTTAGCCAAATTTTGTGAGCCTACGCCAATGGTTGGGCAGATAAAGAGTTTTTACCCAATATTTGGGTAAATACTTGGAATCGGGGTACCCATATATGGGGGCTATAAGAAAGCGTGGACCTACGTTGACAAATGTTTGCATGGATATTTTATACTCATTGAGGACTCACTGTGCCAAATTACAGCCAATTTGGTTGTAAAATGTGGCTAATAGATGAAAAAAACCTTAAATCGGAAGGTACGGCTATATGGGGGTTATACCAAAACATGGACCCAGGGACTCCATTTTCAATACCTTTAATACTATTGATATAAGAAAGTTTTTAGCCAAATTTTGTGAGCCTACGCCACTGGTTAGGCAGATAAAGAGTTTTTACCCAATATGTGGGTAAATACTTGGAATCGGGGTACCCATATATGGGGGCTATAAGAAAGCGTGGACCAACGTTGAAAAATGTTTGCAAGGGTATTTTATACTCATTACGGACTCACTGTGCCAAATTATAGCCAATTTGGTTCTAAAATGTGGCTAATAGATGAAAAATACCTTAAATCGGGAGGTACGGCTATATGGGGGCTATATCAAAACATGGACCCAGAGACCCCATGTTCAGTACCAAAAGTTCTTTTGACATAAGAAAGATTTATTTCAAGTTTTGTCAGCCTACGTCAAGTAGTTCGGCAGTTAAAGAGTTTTTACCCAACATTTGGTTAAATACTCGAAATCGGGGTACCCTTATATGGGGGCTATTAGAAAACGTGGACCTATGTTGACAAGTTTTTGCAAGGGTATTTTCTACATATTGAGAACTCACTATGCCAAATTTCAGCCAATATGATTGTACAATGAGGCTAATAGGTAAAAAATACCTTAAATCGGGAGGTACGGATATATGGGGGCTATATCAAAACATGGACCCAGAGACCCCATTTTCAATGCTAGATATTCTCTTTACATAAGTAATATTTGAGCCAAATTTTGTCAGCCTACGTCAAGTGGTTCGGCAGTTAATGAGTTTGTACCCAACATTTAGGTAAATACTCGGGTATTTACCCAAGTATTTACCCACTTGTTTAAAGTATTGTAAAACTATCCATTTTGAATCGATTTCATAGCCTAAACCCAGAAATAGGGTCTAAGTTGTTGTATTAGCGATTCAATATAGTAAATACCCAAATAAATACCCACAAATGGGTATTTACCCGGTATTTACCCAATTTACCCAATTTACCGGGTATTTACCCATTGGGTATTTACCCACTGTCCATCTCTAGTAATAAGTGTACCATATTATATAGAAACCAGTGCAAATTGATATATACATCTCCTATATATATTTTACATATTGGCAGTGGCGTAGGATGTCATATATTCTGCCCCGCCCGTCTATGATCCTTTCCTTACTTTCTTTTAATACGATGACTATACGCACTCCACTCACGTAAGTTATATTTAGAAAAAGAGTTCTTGATCTTTCCATTGATGCCAATTATATTGATGAACATGGTCAGATAACAGAGTTTTAGCCTAATATATAACGGGGTCCCACAGGTTTAATTGTTAATATTGATGATAAATGATTATCGAATAGTATTTAGCGGGGGAAAATGACCATATGGTGTTAAAAATTGGGAAATTTAATTTTTGGTGCATATTTTAATTTATGCAGGACAAATTTCGGTAAAAAACTTATAAATTTATAGAAAAAAACTGTTAACCTTACTCCTAATAAACAAGCTGCCTAATAAACAAACAATTGATCTCCATTTGGCGTGTATTTAAAACTACACAGATCCGTCACGTTTGCGTCAACGGCCAGATCGATTAGTTAAAGAAAATGAAGCGTTCCTAAAACTTTTAAAAAATTTATGATCCGAATACAAATGCCAATATAATCAGCGGAAACATCTAACTTTTAATTTTGCATAGCACAAAGGACGCTTTACATACGAACACATCATATTGCATAAAATACTTGATTTAAAAAAAAAACAAATTAGACATTTCGTATAGTAGATAGAACTCATACAAAAGGCCAGTAGGAATTTAGTAGCAGACGAGTTGAATTTAATATTTGGAGAGTCTCCTTTGCTTTTATATTAACTTCGAATTGTTTCGCTTAGACAATCTTAAGACATTTCTATATTAGATATTAATTGCAGTTTTTGCCGAACGTATTCGTGTCATTGCTTTAACGCAAAGTCAAGTGTGTATCAGTATGTATATCCGTGCGGTAACTGAAAAAGTCCTGGACGCAATTAAATTACCTATTTTATGGCCCAAACCAACTGAGACAATGATGCCAAATAAAATAAGTAATTGTGCGGCTGGAATATTTGGTACAAGGTCACCACAATCATAAAGACATGAAGAAAATCAGTCGTTCATACCGATAATCAGGATCAAGGTTAATTGTTTCATTTCACTGGATGAAGGCAAATGACGTAATTTTTCCGCAAAAGAAAATGCAAGTGTTTTGTAAGCATACAATTTAGATTCAAAATTTTTGGCACAGATATGAGTGGCATTTAGAGGTGAAGGTAAAAGAAATACTAGCGTGCATACGTCAAGGATATTTATACATTATATATTCTTCAGTCTGAGTTACTCCGACCAAAATATTCGGTAGAACGCCGGAATTTGTTAATGACGAATAATGAAATGTAGAGGTATCGTAAAGCAGGGCGATACTAAATTTAAAAGTCAACTTGGTGTAGAAATATAGCGTATACCTTTAAAATATATGAACCAGTAACGTATTCGTATAAACATTACATTTGGGATAGATGCATCATATGGAAAAAATAAATTATGGACGAAAATAAGATATCAGATATAGATATCTTATAGTAAATTAGAAAATAAGCAAAAATATATTTTCACGTTTTGGTTTTGCTATACTTCTTATAGACGCTGAGATATTCGCTTTGGAAAAAAACTTTGACTTTTTCTCCAAATTATTGGTCATCCCGACCCTTAAATATTATCCGACCATCACTTAGCCAGATCGACCCAGTTCGTCGAGACATTCATTTTGGTATATATAAATATGGATCTACGAACATTATTTCGATGCGTTACAATCTTTTTGGCCAAAACCAACTTATAATTCCCTCCCCACATAGTGGTGTGGGGTATAAACAGCAAAACGGAGATTAATCTGCATTGCGTTACTGAAAATAATTAAATTTTTTAACTTAATTTTATCACAAGGTCGTTTTTCCAACTATATTCTTTTCTTTCTTGATTTCCTAATAAATTTTATATATTCGTTTTATATTGTATTTGTTTATTGTACTGAAATCCCATAATCAATTTATGAAATCATGTCAAATAAATAAAAAGATTTATATACAAATCTGAATATTTTTATTTCACTGCATCATCTCATATTTCCTTTTGAGAAATCCCAAAGGAACATTTATTGTGAAGCCGTTGTCAATTCGAAATTTCTACGAAATAAAAACAAACCGAAACATTCATGTTTTCAATTTATTTTTAAAATATTTCATTTATGGATGGATGAGTAGCGAATGAAAACATGTCTATCTTTTTCTCTTGGAAATTGGATATTGTAAATTTCCCCACAGATTCACCAAACAAAAAGTTTTCTCGTCCCCCACATTTCTTGTGACAATATTATCTCCCTATTACTGTTGAAGAGAAAAGGCCTGACGATGACTATGATGATGATTGGTGATGATGTTTTTCAATTGTGGCTGAATAGGAGCAAAGAAAATGAAGCTTCTAACATTTTGGGTATAAACATACAAAACAAAAGACACGAAATAGTAATGAAGATTTTCTGTGGTTATAGTTACGGTATTTTCGTGTATGCTGTGGTGTAGCTACTTAGTTTGTGTGGAACATATAGAATTGAAACTTCATTTGTAAAACCTTGCTCTACACATAAAATTATGAAAAAAAATTTTTTTGAAACACAAAAAAATTTTGATTTTTAAATAACATTTTACAAGGACTAGCATAATTGATTTGAATGGAAAATCTCTCATTTTTGTGAAATGGACAGCCATTAAAAACGTTAAGTTGTAGGAATATATCTGACCTACCGATAAAACTTTTATTGTGGATTGTTTTAGGAATATTTTTCGGAAAATCAGTTAGCTATAGTGAATTTTTAAAAAAAAATATTTTAGTGGCAGATTTAGCGTGAAGGCCGAGTGGTGGGGTGATCTAACTCATTTTTTGAGTTACCTACAAAAATCGGTAAAATTAAAACGCAAAATTATGAATGAAAAATTCAAATAAAAGTTAACATCACTGTTGATATGGGAAAATTTTACGTCTACTTTTTATTCGTCGCTAACCTACCTACAAACATCGTTAGCTGCCGAAATTATAAGCATTTTAATTTACCCGATTTTTGTCGGTAACTCAACAAATGAGTTAGAGTATCTCACTACTGATATAAAATACATTTTGTTTCAATTGGGATGAATAACAAATAAGACTTTCTCATATGATGAAGTATTCTGGGATATGTTCTTGGAAACGCAAAAAATGTCAACTTATTTTACTTTTGAATTCTCCCCAACTCGGAAAATCTCTTCCTTTCATTGTTTTCTTTTTTTTTTAAACATGACAATAGAAAACAGAGAAAAAAGTTTTTCTCAACTTGTTTAGGCTGGATATTTGGCTTAAATCAAATTGGAACAAAAAAGGGGAAGATTCTCCATGTTGATTGCTTTTGACAAAGTTTTTTTTTGGGAAACGGAAAATTCTAAACAATTTCTTTGGGTTTCTTTGATGTTGTTTATGGTGTTCGTTTGTTTCTTTTTTTGTGAAAAGTTAACTTGATTTGGCAGTTTCGGTATTTTCGGATGTATGTTGGCTTGTTTCGATTGAAGCCATTGCGAGAAGTACGGTGCCAATATTTGTATCTTTCATTTCTCTATTACAATTCAGTGGGAAGAACTTTTTCCATGCCTTCTCTTAAGTGGTATCCTTTTTCAGCCATCTTCAGTTTCGTTTGAACACCAATTCCAACGAAGCATTTCAAACAAAGTCGAGAAAAACTGTTTAAGAATTTTTCCTAATGTATTTGAATTTATTGTAATTTTATTCAATTGACAAATCGGAAATGTTTCAGAAATTCAATGAGGTGCAGAGTCTGCGGGGTTGGTTGAGAGGTGGAGTGCAGTTCGGCGAGTGGGTGGGTTATTTGCGGATAATTTCGATGGTTTATTTCGATTTGAAAGCCGCAAAAAAGAAACTACCGTCATAAATTATGTTTAAATCCATAAATTACTTTAATTACTTGTTTTTCTTGAAAAGAAATAAAACTTTTTCAATTCTTTTTCTATCGTCATTGAACTTTTTTGGGTGGTCGGTATTTTTATAAAGTTTTATGGTTCAATAAGACAGTATAGAGTAGGGAGCGAAGCTAAAAAAGAAAATTTTATAATTAACAATTTTTTGACTTAAGTTGCTGTTCGGGAGGAATAGTGGAAACTAATTATTGAAGTATTTTTGTCGAATTTCTCAGTTCTTATTTTTTTAATATTAAAAAAAAATAGAAAAAATATTATTAATTCATAGTATGTATAAAAAATTGTTTAGAACATATAGTGAATAGAAATAAATTGTCAAACATTACATTATTTGATCTTGTTTGTTTTGGAGTTATGTCAATTGAACTATATTGAACGACCTAGTTCAGTACCTTGTTCAGTGGACATCGGTCTTTTGTATGAACAAACTGTGTTTACGTAATATCACTCGTTAGTTTGTACGACGTTACTCATACTTTTTTGAACTAGGACAGTGAACTAGGTCGTTCAATTGCCCAACTCTAGTTTGTTTTGTGGACTTACCCCCATTATTATAAGTCTCCTTATGTTATAGCCTGGATTTACCGAACAGATAAATAGCGTTCCAGTTAATTTAAAGTTAAAAGTGATGATTGAATTTCAAGGAGGAGATTCTTGGCATTAACTTTCAATGTAAAAATTATATTTATAATGCATCTAAGCCAATTCGGTTAGAAAATATTGTTAAAACCTTCAAAATACCATAAATTGGGATATACATTACATGGGGGCTATATAAAAACGTAGACCTGTATAGGGTTGCGTTTTAACGCTCACCGTCGGCACGTGAGCTTTTTGCTGAAAAAATAAAGAACAGTACAAATGTTTGCGTTTAAAGAACACTTAATGTTCGTACGCGTGCCGAGTGTTTAGTGTGTTCGGTACTAATCAGAAGTTCGCATGATCAGATCCAGAAGAGAGCGAAATAAAATAAAACAAAAATAGGAAGTGTATTAAAATTGAAAACAAATTTCACCTTAACCATTCTAAAAATAGAACATATGTTTTTTAGCTTATTTTTCAACTTCTAGTGGCCACAGAATAACTAGTGGTCATAGAAAAACTAGTAATTCAGTGAGACATGCCCTTGTTAAAATAATGGATTATTAGGGGTTTTGTAAGTGGTTACGTCTACCAAAATTTATTTTATATATTATTTAGTAAGGAATTTTGTGCTGAGTTGTTCAGTAAAATACACTGTGCAACACTGAAAATGCAGACAACTTATAATGGGCATTTTCTGAAAGTACATATTAAGACGACAAAAACCCTAGTTGGGTTTTGCACTGTTAGATCGGGTTCGGATGTTACAGCCTTTTCTAAGCAGGGCTAAAACGACCCTTTTTTCCATTGTTCGAGGCTTTATCTCAAAAACTAATAAGAATTTTGCTTTTTGGTCTTCAGCAATATTATAGCTCTAAAGTAGTAGAACTTATGTGTCGAACAGATGAACTAGGAAAAACTGCATCTAGCGGGTGAAATCAATAAATGTATGAATGTCTACATAATTTCTGGAACTCTGGTCAGTAGCAGCTAAACTATTGGCAGTCGAACCAATTAACCTGTCGCAAATTTTCCAAATAATGTGCTCAGCAATTCTTCAGAACATTCTGAAACTCTAAAATACTAATTCCATGTTGTTTAGTCGGTATTTCACATTATAGTCCATATTTACATTAGGGTACTTTCATAAAAACCTCATTAGAAGTTGTTTGCACACAATTACCTTGAAAATGTTACACAGTGATTTACATGGGCAATATTTTTGAAAATTTAACATAGTTGAAACCAAGGTTTTCCTTTTGTAACCCGCTAATTGTGATTGTATATTATAAAAACTAACTACTTCTGGAACAAATAAAAAGCTTTTGGACTTGGCAAAAAATATTGGCCTTAAAAGTTAATTTGCGTGGAAGCTGTGGCTATTTTTATGTTAAAAAAATTGGTAAAAATGGGTTAAAGACAACGTGTCTTTTCTTGTTTTCTTCATTATTTTTCTGTCAAAGTAAAAGTAGAAGTCTACTAAATAAGGATAATCCCAAATGTATAACTTTTCAAAATTTGATCTGCGTCTACCATTAAATGATGCTGACATTTTGAAGACATATTTTAAGTGTTTTATGATATTTTCTTCTAGTCGCATTCCGCAAACAGGTTTTTCAATTAGGGTAGTAAAATCAAAGTTTATGTTCATTTATATATTTAAAATACGTTTTTATTAACATTTTTAAATATATTTAAACATAAAAAATGCTAAAATTTTAGAAACTAGCCGGGAGTCTTTACTAATAAATTGAGAAGTCATTTCTTTCTCAAAGTTGCCACTCAGCACAAATGCTCATTACAATACAATGGCATATCAACCGATATAAATAGCTATTTTTTTAGCCACTGAAATAATTAGTCACTACTTTCATTAACTGCTTATTTAACTACTTATTTAAGTGGCTAAGAAACAACTACTTATTTCGCGTGACATGCCCTTGTTAAAATAATGGGTTAGAAGGTGTTCTGTAATCAGTATTTTTGCTGGGCACAATAAAAAGTGAATTTATGTATTTCAAGTTGAGTGAAATTTTGCATAAATTGGTATATGTTGTATTCAATTGAAATTGAACGGTCATACGCACATTTTGCAACCGATTATCCCTAAAATTCATATTTATGGGTTTGAGAGCGTATCCTACATATAACGGTACCTGCGAATTTCAGATATTTGGGGGGTTTTAGTGACATTTTATAACCGATTCGGTTGTAATTCGGTATTTCGACTTCTTGAAATGTAATAGTTTTGGTTTAGATCCTACACAGTGGGAACATCATGTTCAATGAATTTTGTTATTTTCTGGTAATTTTGGGCGCAAATAATTTAAGAATTGCTGTTTTCACACATTTAAAAAAATAATAATCAATATCAAACAAGGATGTTTTGTTAGTTTAGGCCGCATATTTCTGGAGCACTTTCCATTTTCTTTTGCTTAATTTGTTAGGATTTTTTTCAAACAAGGCCAAAGCAACCTGTTCAGGACTAAAATACCACATGTGATTTTTTAATTTGACAAAAAACTAAAATGACTGATTTTGACATTTATTTTTTGAATTCGAATGTAATGAGCAGCGTCTACTCCGTTTTTAGATGTAATTCGAAACATTCCAATTCCAATTATTCCATTTGTAATTTGAAACTATTTAATTGTTATTCGGGAATTCCATTTGTAATTCGAATTATTCTATTTGCAATTCGAAATATTCTATTTGTAATTCGAATTATTCCATTTGAAATTCGTAATATTCTATCTGTAATTCGAATTATTTCATTTGTAGTTCAAATTATTATATTTGTAATTCAGGTGCCACCGTGGTGCAATGGTATGCACACCCGCCTTGCACACATAAGGTCATGGGTTCGATTCCCCGGCCAGGTAACATCAAAATACTTTTCAACTGTGGCAAAATACCCCTCAGTAATGTTGGCCACATTTCCTGAGTATTTCAGCCATGTAAAACTTCTCTACAAAAGTGGTGTCTTACACGCAGAAAAATTTATGTTAGAAATATGTTTGGATCCAAACAAATATATGTTTGGGACCGGTTGCAAACAAATTAATGTTTGGATCCAAACATAATATGTTTGGGTCCAAACAAATATATGTTTGCAACATTTTGTAACATATCTCAATTTGATATGTTTGGGTACCAACATATTTTTTATGTTAGAACATTTTTTTCATGGGTGGAGAGAGGATGTTTGTCAACGAGAGTAATAACAGTGCTCTCGCGGCTGTGGATTGCTGTTTTATAATGAAGAGTTGTGTGTATTGTATAATTGAAGACGTAGAAGCGAAGAAGGGGGCTTTGGTGGCGTGTATGCGACAAACTCGTGTGTTTCTTGTTTTGTTGTTGTTAACCAACTTAGGAGGAGAAGAAAAGAAGAAATCATATGAATTATATTTTATTTCTTTCTTCAGTGTTTTAGATGCCTTTGTAGAGTCAAGGCGGTAAAGTGAGTGAATAGATCAGTGTTTTCTTAAAGAAATTGTGCTTTTTAGTAAATTAAATGCCCAATACATTTTATAATTGAATCGGAAAGTTGAATGGAATTATTTTATTGGACAATGAAGAAATCGCATTTAATATTGGTAATTACATACATACTTATGTATATTTGAAATATGGCATATCCATATTTATTTATTGCATTACATAATCATTTGATTCTAGATGCCGATTCCCCGCTGATGATTTCAACTATGAGGACAATTTGTTTTATTTCACAACAAAGGAGAAGCGTTCAACTACGTTTCTATATATTTTTTCTTTTTAAAAGTGTGACTATTTACAAATTATTTCAATCAGTTTTTCTTTTATTAAATTGTGTTACGTATTTCTTTGGAATTTTGTATGTACCTATGTGTTTGTTGTTCTTTTGCCTTCCAATAAACAACCTCAACATTTGTGTGTATACTATGGAGATAGCCAGTGAGTTCTTACTGAGAGCAAGTGAGCACACATTTTAAAGTGTTTTACATTGAATTTTACGCTCCCTTGCTCTCAGTAAGCGCTCACTGGTGCATGTGTTTGTTTTTTTTTTTTTTGTGCCTTTTGGGTTTGTATTTTTTTGCACCCAAACATATAAAATGTTTGCACCCAAACATAAAATTGTTTCCACCCAAACATAAAATTGTTTGCACCCAAACATAAATATCTTTGCACCCAAACTTATATATATGTTTGCACCCAAACATATATTTGTTTCCACCCAAACATATATTTGTTTGCAGACCCAAACATATATTATGTTTGGGACTGTTGCAAACATATATATGTTTGCTGCAAAATATGTTTGGGACATATGTTAGAGATGCCGATTTTTTTTGCGTGTAGACACGCCGTTCGGGCTCTGCGATAAACTGTAGGTCCCATATTATTGAGATAATATGAATCGGGGTGCACTCATTGATATGAGAGAAGTATTCCTTGTCCTGTCTGGGATGTTTGTGGAACAATTATATTATATTCGAATTATTCTATTTATAATTCGAATTATTCCATTTCAATTTTAAAGAAAAAAATTCGAATTACAAGTGGAATAATTCAAATTTGCATTATTGCAAATTACGTCAAGCCATAGTGTATTTATTGTCCAATTGAATTTTTTTAGACAAATATTGCAGCAAGGGGTCGTTTCGCCACTTTTTTTTCAAAATTTTCTCAATGTCGCTACAGTTAAAGTTTTTCGAAGTACTAATTTTGGTGAAGGCAAAGGCAACCAATTTTAATAAAATCTATCAAGAACCGTGGATGTACACTCACAACCAATTTTTGGGACAAATCGGATACAACTTACATACGGCTAAACTTTTTAAAACTCTGTTTCCGCAAAAACGCGAGGGGTGTGTCGGTTTCCAAACTGAAAAAAACGATCCACAGAAATGCAAATTAATTCGCGATATTTTCAATAATTTTTTTTCGCAATTTTTTTAATTTTTGCAGTAGTGGATGGATTTTCACGATCTATGATCAATGAACTAAAATATCGCGGGATACCAGCACACTCAAAAGAATATTGTAAATACTATGCCCAAAAAATATTTTTTTTTAGAAAAACATATTTTGCAGCAAACATATATTTGTTTGCAACCAGTCCCAAACATAACATATGTTTTGGTCCTGCAAACAAATTTATGTTTGGGTGCAAACAAATATTTGTTTGGGTGCAAACAAATAGTTGTTTAGATATAATATAAATAAATATAAAACAACACATGCACTAGTGGGCGCTTACTGAGAGCAATGGAGCGTAAATTTCAACGTGAAACACATTGAAATGTATGCTCACTTGCTCTCGGTAAGCGCTCAATGGCTATATCTAATATATACACACATTTATAAATGGTGGTGGTTTATTGAAATGCATAGAAATACCAAACACAAAATCAACAACAGTCGCGTAGGTACATACAAATTCCAAACAAATGCATACATAAACAACCTTTAATAAAAGAGAAACGGAATGGAATAATTTATAAAAAGTCACAATTTTAGAAAGAAAAAAATATTTAGAAACATCGTTGAACGCCTCCTCTTAGTTATGAAATAAAACACATTTTCCTCAAAGTTGGAATCATCAGCAGGAAATCAGCACCTGGAATCAAATGATTATATAATATAATAAATAGGTACATCCATATTTCAAATATACATATGTATGTACATATGTATACGAAAAATTTATATTTTTGATTCAATTATAAAATTTCCAATTATAAAATGTATTGGGCATTTAATTTACTAAAAAACACAATTTCTTCAAGAAAACACAAAACACTGATTTATTCACTCACTTTACTACTTTACTCAACGATTGTATTGAGAAAACTGAAGAAAGAAGAACAACATAATTCATGCCATTTTTTTCTTTTCCTCTTCGCTTGCTAGGTTGGTTAACTGAAAGAACAACAACAAAAACGAACGAAACACATGCGTTTGGCATACACACCGTCTTCGCTTCTGCGTCTTCTATTACACCATACACACAACTCTTTATTATAAAACTGCATTCCGCAGCCGAGATTCCTGTTGCTACTATCTTTGACAAAAATGCTCTCTCCACCCATAAAAATATCCCGCTTGCAAAATGAACTAGTTCGGCATCGGGAACTCGTCGATTCTTAGGGTTACAGTAACTAGTTCCACTTTAGACCCCTCACAGTGGAATCAACTGTAAACTTTAACATGGGGATGTCATAGGAGGTAACCAATTGACTTTTTATGCATTACCTGTAGATAGTATTGTACTAGTTCCTAGTTTACAGTCATATACCAGTGTGTTTATCATTCCTCTCTTCTGTTGTTGTTAAAAAAAGTGGTGTATTTTATATAAGAGTAAATAGTCGCAACTGACGCCTCTTCGTTTACTTGGGGATAAAAAGGTGTCAATTGGTTCCCTTCACATTACTTTGTGACGATTTGGTTCTAGTAGTTCAGACCAGAATTATTTCTGGACGAATTTAATTGTGGCAATTGGAATTTTCATTGGTAGCGGGTAGAGAGAAGAAGATGGCAAATTGTATGTTTCCTTGGTATTCCTTTTTATACCAGAACAATGTGAATAATAGGTACGAATATGTTCAGTCCATCAGCACTAGCTTCTGTTATTGAATGCTGCATTTATATGTAAGTTATTAAGAATATGCAAATGTGAATTATTTATACAAATCGTCGTTTACGTAAAAAAATTGTGGATTTAATTAACTGACGCCTTGTCGTTTACTTGGGGCTAAAAATATGTCAATTGGTTCCCTTCGCATTACTTAGTGGTCAATTGTGTACTAGTACCGCTTAGTACTAGTTCTGGACTACTTAAATTGCAACAATTGGAATTTTCATTGCAAGCGGGATGTTCTAACATAAAAATTATGTTGGTACCCAAACAAATAAAATTGAGATATATTACAAAAGAAACAAATTATGTTTGGATCCAAATATATATTTGTTTGCAACCAGTCCCAAACAAATATTTGTGTGGATCGAAACATATATCTAACATATATTTTTCTATGTCCCACAATTGAATAGCAACGTAAAAAATCTCGTTAGCTTCAACGTGTTTATACCCACTTTTATTCATTTAACCGGTCATAACTTCCACGCAAATTAAGTTTTTTGTTAAATTTTTGAGATTTGTTCAAGATCAAGCAATAGTCATAGTTACAGGTAAACTACAATAGTTCGCGTATTATAATAGTGCAAACCTTGGATTCATGGAAACAAATTTTTAAATGGTTTTATTTAGCTCACCCCGTTTGTTTTATTATTTATTCTTGGGTAAAATTTAGTAATTCAAATTTGACCCTCTTCCTGTCAACCCATGATACAATGATACAAGGTAACCTCACGCTCACAACTCACAGAGTAGTATTCGCTTTGCCGTCCCTTCATTGACAAAATGATTTTGACAAACTTTGTATGTATATGTTAAAATATACATATGTATGTCAGTTTTATTTACATTTTAAATTCCAACCAATTTAATTTATTTTTTTTAATTTAAAATTTTCGACAGATTGGATTCAATTTGGCCCTGTACATCTATCTGGCTGGAGAACAACTCTCGACCGGATCAGACGATGTGGTCCAAATGTTGGTCCTCGAAATATTTTTGCAAGCATTGATCATTTTCACATTAGCTGCAGTGACATAGAGCATGAATTTGCGGATTTATAATTTTACAGAGGTTAAATCATCTGGTCTCGGCTTCACATAAAAGCCAAATGTATATACTCAGCCTATTGTCTGAGGTCAAAATTGTGCTTCATCGAAATGATGTTTCAGACGATTCGGAGTTGATTTATCCATGACCGTCCGTCTATTTAGCTGGTGCGCACGATAACTCCCGAACGGATGAACCTATTTGTCTTCTTTTAGGTTCGAAGATGAACCATATCGGCCCACTTCAACCAATCGGTATCACCCCAACAAAATCTCAAACATTTTCGCTAAAATGGTGCGCACGATAAATCCCGAACGGATCAACTGACTTAGTCCAAAGATAGCATTTCTTTCGGACCTAGATCAGGTATGGACTATATTGTTTCATTTCTTCGAGTACCTTCACACAAAATTTTTCCTTAAATGCAGTTTATTTGATATTCCACATCGTATTATTTCTTTCAAACATGGGCATGTCCTTGCATCCTGACATAATGACCAAAAGATAAAAAAATAAAATATGGCGTCTCGAAAATTTAATAGCGCGTAATCACTGTAATTATGACTACAACATAATATTATTTTTTCCCCGGGGAAAACAACACTTCCCACTTTCTTTTCGATATATATATCGCACCCAGTACTTTCAATTGCTAAACGTATAAATTAGAGCTTTTGGACCACTAGGTCAGAAAGCATGGACTTACACACGAAAAACATAATATCGCTCCACAAGGAATAGCATCGGTATAAATATCCAAAGGATCTTCGAACAGACCCTACCTAAACTGCACTTCAACAAAAAACTTGAACTTTTGTGGTGGAGGTACAATAAGGAGAATCCCGATATGGACCATTTTAGAAGTTAAACTCAATTTGTAAAAAATATTACCATAGTTTGGATCAAATTGTTTGCTTTTTCCGCTCATGAGATATATCGTGTACCGTTTTAGTGACATTTTTTTAACTTTTGGGTGAGGTACCGGAAAGGTGTGGACCAATATTTTCCAAACATACCCGAGGTGAAACGCAGAGTAGATTTTGCAACGGTGTGCATTTTAAAATACTTTTACAATGCACGATCAATAGCTGAAACAACGCAGTTTTAAGACTACAAATCTGAAATAAATAGCACAACCTTGATGTCGACGGTAGAGCATTCCCAGCGAAGTCAGCCCCAATCACAACGCCCCATATTACAAGGAGAAACCTTTACTGTCCGCAGGAACATTTAAAACACGAACAAGTTAAATATATATATCTTATAATTGTAGTTTTAATTTTCTATATAGTTGAAAAGTACAAAAATTAATAAAAAGTACGTTCTAAGCAGTAATGAGAACCCATATTTTAATTACTGTATTCCATCGGAGCACAATTGTTCATTGGCTTCACTATCCAAAGAGGGTTCGTAATTAAACATTTCCTTTGGGGGACGGACATTAACTCTTAGCAGAAATCCATTTCCTAATGGTGACTTGACTCTCTGAGGTTTTTGTATTATATTGAGATTGATCTGCTTGGTGTTATGTGTCCGGATTGACTGTCGCCACTAATTTCTTCTTCTACATGTTCCGGGCGTTGACACATATCTGCTGATTGGTCTGACTTGCATCTGTAAAAGAAATATTTGCATATTTACTACATCCTTTTGTCAAACTATAAGAACTATGAAGCGATAACATACCTTTTTATTTCCTTTGTTACTTCATCGTCGGAGAAATCTTTAATTTCTTCACTTTCCCATGAGGCGTTTTCTGGTTGTACAATTGTAACATGTGGTCTAAGAGAAATGTTCTGTCACCAGATACTTTTAGAAAAGATCTTTAGCAATTCAACGTTGTTTTTCTTGCGCTTAACTATAGACTCAGCATTGACACGTTTATCAACAGCCAAATCGGCGCGACTGCGGAGAATCTCAGCATACGATTGAGTGATCTTTTGCAACTTTTGTACATCATAAGGAACTGGTAAAGGGTTTAGTGAACTGTCACAACCAGAACACATTCAATATATTAATACAAACCCATTCCCATTCGCTACAAACCAAATAACTTATTGGCTTCTTCGCTGACGTTTGTTGTTGACGACATCAGGATGAATAAACGCTGCTGGCAAGCAAACACCCTTTTTCTTGACTTTTATACTTATCTAAAATCTGCAATAACAATACAAAGATATTCAAGTTTACTTCTGTTTCGTTCTGCTTAAATAAATAATACAGAGTTATTTTAGCGAGTTTTGACCGTGATGTCCGTTTCATTTCCGCACACAATTTTTTCCAAATTAAATACACAGTTATTTTAGCGAGTTTTGACCGCGATGTCCGTTTCATTTCCGCACACAATTTTTTCCAAAATTACGAAAATATTCTATATATTTTTATTATACACAAATGTAAACAAACAGTGTGTTGTTTTTGTTGTAATTGACATACAATAACAACAACAACTTTCATATTATTTCGATGCAGTGTTGTATTTGGCAGCTCAAGGACGGTTTTTTCAAATGAGATTACCTTCTTATTCTGCCATGCTGTCAACCGATTAATCTGAAATTTTGTATACACTTTGGATTTTGGTGACAATACAATTATGTTTATTCAATATCATTATAAATTCAAGATGGCCGCCGCTACAAAATGGCGGAGAACGTAGGATTTATCAATCCCATCAATATGGGTATCAAATGAAAGGGCTCAACAAGCAGAATACAATATACTATAAAAAAAATTGAAATCCAAGATGGCGTCCGCTACAAAATGGCGGATAACGTAGGTTTTATCAATCCCATCAATATGGGTATCAAATGAAAGGGCTTAACAAGCAGAATACAATATACTATAAAAAGTTGAAATCCAAGATGGCGGCCGCTACAAAATGGCGGATAACGTAGGTTTTATCTATCCCATCAATATGGGTATCAAATGAAAGTGCTCAACCAGTAGAATACAATGTACTATATAAAATTAAAATCCAAGATGGCGGCCTCTACAAAATGGCGGATAACTTAGGTTTTATTAATCCCATCAACATGGGTATCAAATGAAAGGTCTCAACAAATAGAATACAATTTACTATGCAAAATTGAAATCTTAGATGACCGCGGCTACCAAATGGCTGATAACATTTTTTTATCAATCCCACCAATATGGGCATCAAATAAAAGGGCTTGACAAGAAGAATACAGTGCACTATACAACCTCAATATTTAAGATGGGCGCAGCCACTAAATGGCGTATAATTAAGATTTAAATTTAGAAATTGAAATTGTAATTTAGGTATCTGAATAATCCAGCCTGAATCCACCATCCAAGTCAAGATTTTTTATAGTGTTGAGGACTGTGTGGCGTTAGGGTGGCAAAAAATTATACGTCGTTAGCGGTACACCACCCAAGTTAAGGTGAAAGGTTAAAACGCGCCGAGAACTGTATGGCATTAGGGTGGATAAAAATGATATGTCGTTAGCGTTTTCCCCTCAAGACTCAGGCGCATCTTGTTGTACATAGCCTTGCCCTTTATTGGACCTCTGGGGGGTCGACCGTTTAAATGTCCATTACTCGTGGGAACAAAATGGTAAAAAAATATAAAAAATACAAACACAAATAAAACAGAAACTGCAACACAACGTAAACGAAGGCTTCAAAAAGCGAAAGAAAAGTATAAAGCAAAACGAGCTAAAGAAAGTGAAGGTGATAGAAATAGTCGATTACAGAAACGAAGGGAACAATTAGCGTCAAAAACACCTGAGCAATATGAGGCCAGGTTAAAAAGGCAACGTCAGCGAAATACACAAATGACGGCGTCAGAAACGCCTGAAGAATATGAAGCCAGGTTAACAAAGCAACGTGAGCGATACACACAGATGATAGTGTCAGAATCACCTGAAGAATATGAAGCCAGGTTAACAAAACAACTGGAGCGATACACACAGATGTGTGTTGCCTTTAATACTATCATGGGCTTCTACAATACATAAAATGCAGGGCAGCACTGTGGATCACGCAGTCGTATACTTAGGTGCGAAACAGTTTGAAGAAGGTCAAGCCTACGTGGCTCTTAGTAGAGTAAGATCTTTGCAGGGACTACGTATGGAGGAGTGGGACTGCAATAAACTAACGGGCAGGAAACCTTACAATAATGAAGCACTAAATGAATTAAACAGAATGCGAAATAAAAACTAAAAACTAGAAAATAAGAATAGGTAAAAAAACTTTTTAAGTTAAACGGTTTTATGTTAAACATACATTGCAATGTTTAAGATAAATGTACTAAAAACCAAATAATAATAAAATAGATGCAGTCGTGGGAATTATAAACATATGCATAGACTAGACTAAAATTAAACCGTGGGGCACGTCAATTGTCTACAAATTATCGACTTAATGTGCGATAGAAGAATCGTTTAATTCGTCGTTAGGCAGTTGGCCCGCAGACGGTGAGGAAATTACAATAGTTATACACTCCATGTAAATAAAAGAGATGTTTCAACTAGTTTATCGTTGGACATTCACACTGCTGGCTGACGAGGAATCGTTTCACTGCTCGTAGTTTGTCTTTAATCGACAAAGTACTACTCGTTCACCACTATGAAACCCTAAAACTAGCTTATAATCGAGCTTGCTAGCTTGTTTCCACATTCTAGTCCTACTTATCACACGTCCATCGTTGTCGGTTGAACAACTGCCTAATTATAGTGTAACATGACAAAACAAACATTTTAATCAACGATTGTAGACAATTGACGTGCCCCACGGTTTTATTTTAGTCTAGGAGATTAAGGAGATTAACATTAGAAATGTTACATATTAACAGCTTACCAGCCAACAAGAAGATAAACTACAAGAGCGATACTGACAACGCAGCATATTGCTACCGTCATTTGACACAAAAGAGATCGTGCAATCGTAGAAACATTTAGTGCAATATTTACATTCGACAATGGTAGTGAAACTACATTAGTTCTAAGTAAAACTTGACTTAAATATTTTTACGTAAATTGTAAGCGAACTCATGTGTATGTTTTTTGTGTTTATCTTTACAATATGCTGTGATATAATCTATTAAGTAACAAACATTATTATTGTTTTTGTAGATCTTCCCTGAAGATGCAATTTTATAATTGCGAAATATTGGAATAAAGAACAAATAAAAATAAACTTATGACCTCAAGCTCAAATAAAAACTTTATTTATCAATTCGTTAAAAGGTCGAACAACTTCAAAACTAAATCATTTGGAATACGGAGAGCACGCCGAAAGCAAACAAACCAAAAATGATCTACAAAAACACAAAAAGAAATAACTCCAGACAACGAATCAACAAATATACAAATTTGAAGGTAAAGAACACCAAACTAAAAACGTCTTTGACGTTCTTAATACGCTGCCGTAATCATGGAATCATTCCTGATTTTATAAAAAATACAATGAAAAACATATACAAAATATTCACAACTTCAAATAACCATCACATTCTTGATTTGCTAAAACGACATATTGAAACATTTCAAAACAAAATTCTTAATTTAATAATACAACAAAAACATGAACACATTAAATACAACAATGAAGAAATAGAAAAGATAGGTGAAACACTCAAAGGAGAATTACCACAAGAACAACTAAATGACATCTATAACAACGAAAATAAGATCACAACCAGAATACACAACAAAAATAAGAATGTGCAAAAAAGAAAGTTCGACAAACTTAGGGAGAAACAAATCAAAGAACTCAATATTACATACAATGACAATTGGTTTATAAACAAAACCAACACAGAATTCCCCCAAGACGTAAAATGGTTGTTGTCGCTAGGAGAGAAGTTCGGATTGCCCACAGGTAAATCAGATTTCCCTCTCTTTAAGTTCATAGCAGATGGAGACGAAATCATACAAACGAACTATGACAAAGAACAACAGGAATTATTGAGAACAAAGCTAACAACAATGCTGGACACACATCTCAATAAAATAAAAGAGAGTCACAGAGATAAGTTTGTTAACAGAACAGTGGAACAAACTAAAAAATTCCTAAGACAAAATAAAGATATTTTGATTTTGAAGGCTGATAAAGGTAACGTGACAGTGGCAATGAGGAAAGACGAATACAAACATAGAATGGATGTCATTTTGTCAGACATGATGACATACCAAAGAATAAATAAAGATCCCACAACTAGCTTTAGTAAGAAAAATAATGAACTTGTGGAAGAGTTATATACAAATAAAGTAATCTCTTCAATGGAAAGAAAGACACTAAAAACGGACGTGGCTATAGCACCGAGATTATATGGATTACCGAAAATCCATAAAGAGGATTATCCACTGAGACCGATATGCTCATCGGTGAACTCTCCATCTATAAAATTGTGTAAATACATAGTAAATATTTTAAAGAACTTGACTAAGAATTCCCGATATAATGTAATAGACTCAGTGCAATTTAGAGATAGGATCAAAAACTTGACGATTAAGGATAATGAGAGAATGGTGTCATTTGATGTCGTTTCCCTATTTCCCAGCATACCTGTGGACCTTGGAATATCAATAATAGAAGAAAAGTGGGAACATATACAAGAATACACTAATATGCCAAAGAACATATTTTTTGATATTCTTAAATTTTGTATAAAAGACAATAGATATTTCCAATATGAGAACAACATATACAAACAGAGAAAAGGACTACCAATGGGTTCACCGGCTTCTCCTATCGTGGCGGATATAGTTATGGAGAAACTACTTGACACCTGTTTGGAAAAACTTTTGACGAAGCCTGTAATATTGACAAAGTATGTAGATGATTTATTTTTAATTCTGGACGAAGATGCAATAAATCACACACTGGAGACACTTAACAATTTTAATCGCAATATAAAATTCACAATGGAAGAAGAGACAGGAGGATCCATTCCATATCTAGACACAATTATAACGAGAATAAATAACAAATTGGAAATCAATTGGTACCAAAAACCAACAGCTTCGGGACGCATCATAAATTTTTTCTCGAAACACCCGAAGCAGATGATCATCAACACTGGACGAAACCTCATCAATAGAGTTCTAAGCATAAGTGACAAGAAATTCCATAATGACAATATCGTAAAAATCAAGGACATATTATCAAAAAATTGTTTTCCCAAAAGATTAATCGAACATTTAATTAACAATTCTACAATACAAAAACCAAAAGAGAATGTTGAGAAAACTTACAAAAGCATGATATACATTCCTGGTATATCAGAAAGATTTCAACATGCTGATTTTTACGACAAGAATAAATACAACGTAGCATCTAAGCCAACCAACACTTTAAAACGTCTTTTTAGCCAAACCAAGAATAAAGTGGCAAAACTCGATAAACACAATATTGTATACCGGATTGAATGCGATGGTAATGAAGAAGAAAAATGTGGAAAAATGTATGTCGGTACCACGAAGAACAAACTTAAAACTAGATTATCTGCCCATAGATCTGACATAAAACTTAGACATAGAAACACAATCCAAAAAACAGCACTTGCAGACCACTGCAAGTCTAATAACCACTTGCCAAATTTTGAGAGTGTTCACATACTTCAATCAGAGAGTAATTATAACAGGAGATTAACATTAGAAATGTTACATATTAACAGCTTACCAGCCAACAAGAAGATAAACTACAAGAGCGATACTGACAACGCAGCATATTGCTACCGTCATTTGACACAAAAGAGATCGTGCAATCGTAGAAACATTTAGTGCAATATTTACATTCGACAATGGTAGTGAAACTACATTAGTTCTAAGTAAAAATTGACTTAAATATTTTTACGTAAATTGTAAGCGAACTCATGTGTATGTTTTTTGTGTTTATCTTTACAATATGCTGTGATATAATCTATTAAGTAACAAACATTATTATTGTTTTTGTAGATCTTCCCTGAAGATGCAATTTTATAATTGCGAAATATTGGAATAAAGAACAAATAAAAATAAACTTATGACCTCAAGCTCAAATAAAAACTTTATTTATTTATTAAAACCGTTTAACTTAAAAAGTTTTTTTACCTATTTTTATTTTGTCTTTCACTCATATATAAATTTATATCACAATGATATCACCCTGAAAAGCACAAAAGAGTGTGCATTATCAAGCATAAGTATGGCACAAGTGCACAATTTTTGGACTATAGATCATCAATAATTTCACAATTTTTATATAGCATTTGTAGTGTTCAATAAATTGGAGGAGTGCCATTATAACTGGGAGTATTTGTATTTCAAAAAGGAACAGAAGGGGCTAAGCGATGTCAATTTTCCAATTTTAGAATAGTTATTAGAAATGTATGATATATGTATATAATTGGTGCACAAACATTTCCTGACCAGGCAACATCAATTTTTCAACCCCTCAGTAATGCTGGCGACATTTTATGAGTATTTCAGTCATGTAAAACTTTTCTACAAGTGGTATCTTAGGACACGCCGTTCGTACTCGGCGATAAACTGTATTCCCCTATCATTGAACCAATATCAATCGGGGTGCACTCATTGATATGATAGAATTTTTATTTGATATGTTTTTTTATTTTTTTTTTTTCATCTTTGGCAAAAAATCATAAAAAAATTAAAATCAGTTCTACCATATTTTACCTGAAGAAATTTGTCTGGTAGCCATGTTTGTTCTCTCTCTCTCTCTCTTAAAACTTGCTTCCAATTTTACCACTTTTTGAGGTTAAGGAACGCTTTGCAGGTTAAAAATTGTAAAAAATGGTAACCTGAGGTAAGTAAAGGAACACTATCATCAATATTTCTGAGACGATACGAAACCATGTTCGTAAGAATTACTACCAATCGTCTGTTTTTTGAAAAAAAAAAATTATCAATATTTGCTTTCGTCGGAGGAGTTGGGTAGTAATTCGAACATAATTTTTTAAATCAATTTCCATACAAAATTTAAGTATTCTAACACTACGCGTTCCGGTAGCTTCGGCATAATATTTAGCTCCAAACTCTATTCGTTTCCCAGATAGTACAATTTGTATTACCATTCTAGTACCGATTTCCAAGAACCCAGTTTTATCTCATCCCTACATACTAAAAGACCCACATACAAATTTTCAAAATTCGAGACTCACCTGTTTCACCTTCAATTTTACATACATATATACTTAAATGCATTTCTGATTTGATATTTTGAATGAAACAGTTGTGATTTCAAATTTATTGCATAAGTGATGAATTTGTTTTTGTAAATATCATTTTTACAAAAATACAATTATCTTTTTTATTATAATCCCTTTGGATTATAGACATACATTCTACATAAGGTACACAATTGCAAACTTACTTCTTCTGACACTTTATATTAATAGAACTTCTATAAAAGACAATTGACGTTTTTTATTCATGACTCTTCACCAGTCGCCTTTGTCTGACAACCCAAAAAGACTTGGCAAAAACATAAAACACATATTCCATTCACGTTTTAATTAGATTTGTTCAGGTGTATTCTAGGTTCTTTCTATTGGGTCTCCGACGCATCAATGTGACTGCTTCATGTTGGAACGGAATGCAGTATTGCAAACTAACTTAGCCCACCTAGGAGGCATCGAATGGATGAAAACAAAAATCCAATTCACATTTTTGGTGACTTGAAGCACACAAAACTATGACTGCTGGTAATACTTTTCTTAACAAGTTTACAAACATCAGCAACAACAACTCTGTCGGCAAGTGCCTTGCATGTAAATATGCTCATCACTGCAAATGGAAAATTATAATGTATGACGATGATGACATTTGTCCGCATTATGATGATACGTATGACTTACATACTTACAGACAAACAATGAATTTTTGCATGAATTTTATGCACTTGTAGGATTCACATATGGTGCTATCCACGCGTAAGTAGTTGACTTTTGGAGCTACTAATAGCTTGTTGCATCGAATGTTTATGTTTATGGTCTTTTTCTGCCTCTGATGCTCCCATATCATCAATTTCAATGTAAATAGTACAGACCAAATAACAACTACTTACATTCACCATTCCGTAATCATTATGATGACAATGACACAATGCTTCTGATTGCAATCGCCTCGTTGGACAATTATTACAGAAATCAGCAACACAATACAAGTGTTGGTCACACGGACAAACAACACTTGCCATGACATTTACTTCCAAATAAATTTAATATATCAAGGAGGGAGTAGCAAAGTGCATTACTTAAGTCGACTTAAGAACGCCTTATAAATACCACAAAATAAATAAAAGTTATTCGCTCGTCTAGATGGACCTAAATGATCGGATCCCTAATTTTAAAAATAAATCGCATTTTCGTAGGTTGCAACCATAATCCTTCTTAAATTGCAATTATAGATACTAAAATTATAGCTGTTTAACAAAGACTACTAAAATAAGTAAGAATAGTGTTAAGTTCGGCAGGACTGAACTTTTTATACCGTCTACCACGAACTGTACTCACGTAGATAATAACAATAAATTTCCTTACGTTTAGGGACGTACTAACCTCTCCCTCTAAGTTAAAGTTTATTCCTTGGAGGAGTAGAAAATCTTAACTGATGATAATCACTTTATATTGATAACTAGCAGATCACGGTCCGCGTTGCTGGCCCGTCGTGATGAGTTTTAATGACAACTCAAAAATAGGTATTTCCTACTTCACTTCTTCGGTCCATTGTCAAACCGAGGAGGATTTTAAATTTATCAACAGATTTTGTGTGTAACCTTTCTTTTCTCGTACGGACTTTGTTTAGGATTTATTATCGCAACCACCGTTGTCACGAAAATTGATTTGCAAGCCGATACACTCATACGTTTAGCAAATATAGCGATTATACAACAATAGGCCCCCGAAATTCGTCCATAAATATTTAGCATTCTGGACCACGGGACATTCCTGAACATTTTCTGAAATTTTTTTAGCTCCAAATATGTACCTAAGATACACACAAATCTATTGCCTCCAAAATTTATGCTGAAAACGATATAATCATAAGTTTGGCTTATACATATACGTATTGTTTCACAAACATCTCAGAAGGAACAAGGGAGACCTGTCTCATATCAATGAGTGAGTGTACCCCGATCCAAATTCGCTCAATGATATGATACCCACAGCTTATCTCCGAGTCCGAACGGCGTGACCTAAGACACCACTTGTAGAGATGTTTTATATGGCTGAAATACTCAGAAAATGTCGCAAACCTTACTGAAGGATATTTTGCCACCGTTGAAAATATGATTTTGCCTGTCTGGGGAATCGTTTTGCAAAAAGGCGGCAAAGCGACCCATGCTGCAATGTATGTATAAAAATCCAATTGGACAATTAAATCGTTAGGGCACCATGTAATATACCATAATGCAAAAACTGGGAATAGGAAAATGTGGTTCTCTACACAAAACACATTATATATTAAGCAGTAGTCCCGTTATCTAGCAGACACGTGATTGCAATGTGCATCAGAGGGAAGATCAGTAGTTCTATTTCCATATGTAGTCTATTTCGCCGGCATATGGCCTCCAGGAAATAAAATATAGACTAAAAATATTTTTTTGTATTTTCATACAAAAGTAATGGCCCATTTCACCCGCTAAATAATATCAGATCATATTGCAAAATTGTAAGCATTTTCTTCTACCTAAACTTTTACCTCGTGCAAAATTTCGTGATTATTGAGCTATAATTGTGAACTCTAGCGTGATTATGATAACACTACAAACAAATAACTGGGTATATTAGGCTGTAACTCTATTATCTTATTATGTACACCAACACAATTGAAATCAATAGAAAGGTCAAACGTTCCTCTTCCAAGTATAGCTTACTTGCCCGGAATGTCTCTTCCAGGAAAAAAAGATATAAGCTGTATATTAAAAATGTTCACAATTTTCACGCAAAAGTTTGGGTCCATTTAACCCACTAAGTATTATCTGATCGCGACCTCAAATTGCAAGCTTCTTCTTTGTCATATACTCTTACCCTATTTAAAATTTCGAGGCGATCGGACTATTATTGCGACCTACAGATCAGTTACAAAATCTGATAAAAATTATGTTTTTGGTCCATTTCACCCGCTTAATATTTCACGAACATCACCAATTAAGATAGCGATCTATTCTGATGTGAAACCGACCTACATACCAAATTTCGTGACGATCGGTCCATAATTGCGGCCTGGAGTTTGATTACAATTTATAATGGACAGACGGACGGACGGACACACATCTCAAAATCGCTTTATCTCGCCGAGATATGAAGATTGGTATACCACATTGGGGGTCTCCGAAGAATGTTTCGCGGTGTTACATGAATTTTTACTAAAACAAACTTATAATACCCTTTCCACATAGTGGTGTAGGGTATAAAAGTTAAATTGAAAAAAAATAAAATTTTCTTTCCATAAAACCTAAATTGGGTTCTGACGGCATTTGATTTTTTTTCAAATTGTTTAAGTATGACAAAGGGAAGTACCCTGCCCTCTTCGAAATTCAAGAAAATATACATCATATTTTCACATTCGCTGAAAAGTGGGCGTGGTCAAGTCTTTGGTCCTAAAAAAGTAAGCAATACATTCGAAATTACTGGAAATATAGCATTTTCAAAGAAATATGCTATAGGGGAAGTACCCCTCGCCTTTCCGAAATTCAACAAATTTTGTAGCCTATTTTAACCGGGTGCCATCCATGTACATTCCATGACAATTTGAAGAAAATCAGTTCAGTAGTTTTCGTAGAAAAGATGAAACACTAAATTTCAGCCATTTCGATTGGATATTGAGGCCACAACCTTTAAAATTCCGAAAATCGGGAGGTGCCATTCTATGGGGCAATAAGAAGACATTGACCTATACCTACAAATGTCTGGTGGAAAGTTTTGTACATCCAGCGAAGACCAAACACTAAATTTCAGCCATTTACGTTGGATCTTGAGACCACAACCTTCAAAATATCGAAATGGGGAGATGTCGTTCTATTGGGGCTATATCAAAACCTGGACCTATAGCACATTTTCAATGCTAGGAGTAATAGAAACTCTTATACAAATTATATTGCGAGTTGTATCTAGATTTAACAGGACAGACGCACATGTTTATGTCGACTTAGAATTTTATGCCGATCAAGAATGTATACACTTTATAGGATGTCCTACGATTATTTCGATGTATTACAAGCGGAATGACAGATTTACGAGGGCGGTTCGGAAACGTCTTAACCTATCAATGAAATAGAATAGTTAGTTTTTCAAAAATATTTTTATTTTCTCCTGAAACTTCAATACACTTAGTCCAACGCTTTTCTAGCAATTCTATCCCTTGATTAAAATAGTTTTCCTCAAGGTCTTCAAAATAGTGCTTTACAACTGTAATTGCATCTTCATTTGAGGTAAAACGCTTGCCAGCAAGGAACTTTTTTAGATTTGGGAACAAGTAAAAGTCACTGGGAGCTAAATCAGGAGAATAAGGTGGGTGGTCAAAACACTCTTGTGCGCTGGTGGGTTGTCTTGATGAAAAATTATTTTTTTGTGTTGTAAGCCAGGACGTTTTTCTCGAATTTGTACATTTAATTGATCCAAAAGGTTGCAATAGTACTCTGAATTTATTGTTTTACCCTTTTGCAGATAGTCAATCAACAAAATACCTTTGAAGTCCCAAAAAAAAAAAACGTTGCTATAACCTTACCAGCTGATTGAATTGTTTTTGCCTCTTTGGGGCACTTCCTCCAGCTTCAGTCCATTGTTTGGATTGTTCTTTTGTCTCTGGAGTATAGTGGTGGATCCATGTCTCATCAACAGTTATGAAACGTCGCTTAAAATCCATTTTATTTGGCTTAAAACGATCCAAGCAAGCTTGAGAAATGTTCATTCTTATGCGTTTTTGATCGACTGTTAACAAATGCGGCACCACTCTTGCAGAAAGCTTTTTCAACTGTAGTTCTTCATGCAAAATTAAATGGACTCGATCATTTGAGATGCCCATGATATTAGCAATTTCACGCACTTTTATTCGTCGATCATTTAATACCATATCATGCACTTTGGCTACAATTTCTGTAGTTAGACGTCCACTACGTGGTTCATCTTCAATGTTTGTACGACCACGTTTAAATTCAGCAACCCAATTTTTTACTGTTGCATATGAAGGAGCACTTTCACCTAACACATTTACCATATCATTATGAATTTCTTGTCCCGATAAGCCTTTTTTATGTAAATATTTAATGACAGCAGGCATTTCTAATTTTTCCATTGTAAAAAATTGCGTCTTTTTTGAACACCTGTTTCTATATGAAGGAGTTGCCAGATCGAAACAAAATTTAACATGTGTTCATAACAGAGATGGAAGTTTCCAAAACACTTAACTTTTTTCTGTTTATACCGCGCTTTTTGTGCTAGGCTAAGAAGTTTCCGAACTGCCCCCGTAATTATACCTGGAGGGTATAATTATATCTGTCATTTGGTGGTATAATCTATATATATAAAAGAGCTTAGTGAGTGAGTGAGTTACTGAGTGACTGAGTGAGTGACTGACATATCATCGCCCAGACGAAACCGCTGAAGCTAGAAAGCTGAATTTTTGACTGTGGGTTGCTGTCGGTGTGTAGGGGTGAGATAAGGCTGGGTTTTTGGAAATTCGACCTGGAAGGGTACGAAAAGTACTAAAAGGTACTAAATATGGTACCCTTTGTATTAGGCAAACGGGAAGAGCTAGAATTCTGAAATTTGGAACGAGGGTCACTTATGGAGAGTTCGAGAGATATACCAAAGGGTTTTCGGAAATTCGACCTATAAGTGTACGACAAGTTACTAAATTTGGTACCAATTGTATATTTTTAGCGGATATAGCTACAATCTTCATATTTGGTATGGGAATCAAGGTTGGGAAGTGGTGTTGATTTAAGGAAATGATTTTGCAAGTTCGTACTTATGTGTACGAGAAGTACTAAATTACTAAATTTGGTACAATTTGGATTTGGGTGAACGGATAGAGCTGAAAACCTGAAATTTGGAATTTAGATTACCGTATAAGTGTACGATTGAGATATGGGGGTAGTTTTGGAAATTCATACTTATGTGTACGAAGAGTACTAAATGGTACCAAATTTGGAACAATTTGGATTTAGATAGACATGGAAACCTGAAATTTGGAATTAAGATTACTGATGGAGTGAAGGATTGAGGTAGTTTTGGAAATTCTTACTTATAGGTACGAAAAGTTGTAAACGGTACTAAATTTGGTACAAATTGGATTTGGCTGAAAGGATAGAGCTGGAATCCTGAAATTTGGAATTTAATTAATTTTGGAGTGTAGGATTGAGTTAGTCTTGGAAATTCGTACTTATGAGTACGGAAAGTACTAAATGGTACTAAATTTGGTACAATTTAAATTTAGTTGAACGGATGGAGCTGCAATCCTGAAATTTTGATTTAAGATTACTATTGGGGTGTAGGATTGAGCAAGTTTTGGAAATTCATACTTGTGGGAACGGAAAGTACTAAATGTACTAAATTTGGTACAATTTATATTTGGGTGAACGGATAGAGTTGGAATCCTGAAATTTCGAGTTAAAGTTACTGATGGAGTGTAGGATTAAGATAGTTTTGGAAATTCATACTTATGGGTACGGAAAGTACTAAATGTACTAAATTTGGTACAGTTTATATTTGGGTGAACGGATAGAGTTGGAATCCTGAAATTTCGAATTATGGTTACTGTTGGAGTGTAGGATTGAGGTAGTTTCGGAAATTCGTACTTATGGGTACGATAAGTACTAAATTTGGTACAGTTTGGATTTTGGGGAACGAATAGAGCTGGAATACTGAAATTTGGAATTAAGATTACTGTTGGACTGTAGGATTGAGGTAGTTTTGGAAATTCGTACTTATGGGTGCGGAAAGTACTAAATGGTACTAAATTTGGTAAATTTATATTTGGGTGAACGAATCGAGCTGGAATCCTGAAATTCGAGTTAAGGTTACTGTTGGAGTGTAGGATTGAGGTAGTTTCGGAAATTCGTACTTATGGGTACGATAAGTACTAAATTTGGTACAGTTTGGATTTTGGGGAACGAATAGAGCTGGAATCCTGAAATTTGGAATTAAGATTACTGTTGGACTGTAGTATTGAGGTAGTTTTGGAAATTCGTACTTATGGGTACGGAAAGTACTAAGTGGTACTAAATTTGGTACAAGTTATATTTGGGTGAAGGAATCGAGCTGGAATCCTGAAATTCGAGTTAAGGTTACTGTTGGAGTGTAGGATTGAGGTAGTTTCGGAAATTCGTACTTATGGATACGGAAAACTAAATGGTACTAACTTTGGTACATTTTGGGTTTGAATGAACATATAGAGTTGGAATCATGAAATTTATAAATAAAATTACTTATGGAGTGTAGGATTGAGGTAGTTTCGGAAATTCGTACTTATGGATACGATAAGTACTAAATTTGGTACAGTTTGGATTTTGGGGAACGAATAGAGCTGAAATCCTGAAATTTGGAATTAAGATTACTGTTGGACTGTAGAAATGAGGTAGTTTTGGAAATTCGTACTTATGGGTACGGAAAGTACTAAATGGTACTAAATATGGTACAATTTAAATTTGGGTGGACGGATTGGGCAGGAAATTTGGAATTAAGATTACTTATGGAGTGTAGGATTGAGGTAGTTTCGGAAATTCGTACTTATGGGTACAATAAGTACTAAATTTGGTACAGTTTGGATTTTGGGGAACGAATAGAGCTGAAATCCTGAAATTTGGAATTAAGATTACTGTTGGACTGTAGGATTGAGGTAGTTTTGGAAATTCGTACTTATGGGTACGGAAAGTACTAAGTGGTACTAAATTTGGTACAAGTTATATTTGGGTGAACGAATCGAGCTGGAATCCTGAAATTTCGAGTTAAAGTTACTGCTGGAGTGTAGGATTGAGGAAGTTTTGGAAATTCGTACTTATGGGTACGATAAGTACTAAATTTGTTACAGTTTGGATTTTGGGGAACGAATAGAGCTGGAATCCTGAAATTTGGAATTAATATTACTGTTGGACTGTAGGATTGACGTAGTCTTGGAAATACGTACTTATGGGTACGGAAAGTACTAAATGGTACTAAATATGGTACAATTTAAGTTTAGGTGTACGGATTGAGCTGGAATCCTGAAATTTGGAATTAAGATTACTTATGGAGTGTAGGATTGAGGTAGTTTCGGAAATTCGTACTTATGGATACGGAAAGTACTAAATGGTACTAAGTTTGGTACATTTTGGATTTGAATGAACATATAGAGCTGGAATCATGAAATTTATAAATAACATTACTTATGGAGTGTAGAATTGAGGTAGTTTTGGAAATTCGTACTAATGGGTACGAAAAGTAATAAATGATACTAAATTTGGTACAATTTAGATTTGGGTGGACGGATAGAGGTGGAATCGTGAAATTCGCAATTACTGTTGGAGATAGTTATTGAAATTCTTACTTTCATACGAAAAGTATTAATGGTATTATGAATAGAGGTGGAATTCGGGAATTTGGTATTATAGCCGCTGTTGGTGTGTAGAGTTGAGATATGGATGTGGTTGTGGTTGGGGATATACGTACAATAAGTGTACGAAAATTACTAAATGGCACAGAATTTGGTCCAAATTGTTATGTATACGAAAAATACTAAATCGCGGTTGGGATATAGTTTTGGATAAAAGGAAGTAATTTTTGAAACTTATACATACTATAAGTACTAAATTTGGTACCAGTTTGGTGTTGCATGATGGGATATAGGTGGAATTTTGAATTGTTGTATGAGGGATTGTGTTGGTGTTTAGATACGGATTTTTTGAAATGAATACACATTTTAAAATTAGGCTGAGGGCTGGATGATTTATTGAGAAATACAAAATGTACTAAATGCTATTAAATTTGACGTTGGGTGTAGCAATGAAGATGGAATTATATCATTAGTGCGTGAAAAGTATAAAATTGCAATAAATTTGGTATTGGGCTAAGGTATAGAATTGAAATTCTGATATATTATTGATTTGTCAGGTTCATTGTTAGAGGTAGTCGTACAATATGTGTACTAGAGGTATTTAATAATACTAAATATTGAAGCACTGGTGTGGGGTGAATCGATAAATGCAATTTGTTATGAGGATCACCGTTGAGATTGGATCAGAATGTTTTTTTAAATCCGCCTTTAAATGTATGAAAGGTTTCTACATGTAATACCATTGGCATTGGGTGAACAAGTAGAGCTAAAACTGTTACATATGAGCTAAGGTCCTGGATTTAAAAAATTGTACTAAATAATGTACTATTGCCTCTAGGTTAACATGAATTCGGTTTCTAAATAATGTACTGAAATCAAAAAGTCAAACGTACCTTCTCAACAAAATTGTTTTTATCTTTGTTGTCTATTCTAAACGTTATTGTAAGTTCATTTGAAAAGGTAGATCTATGCGGCTAATGTTTTACAAGAAGATTTTTTTACATCCTGAGAAAAAAGGCCTAAAACAAAATGTCTCAAAAATTAACTGTTATATGGGGTAACATCTTCTGAATAATGGTTTTCTACATTTTGATATCACAAATTCCAAAATTCGGCTGGAAAATGTGTATACAATTTTCAAAATATCCATGTTGTTCTAATAAAATGTAGTAATGTAATATTTTTGAAATTCGAACAAAACCATGATACAATGATACAAGGTAACCTCACGCTCACAACTCACAGAGTTGTATTCGCTTTGCCGTCCCTTCATTGACAAAATGATTTTGACAAACTTTGTATGTATATGTTAAAATATACATATGTATGTCAGTTTTATTTACATTTTAAATTCCAACCAATTTAATTTATTTTTTTTAATTTAAAATTTTCGACAGATTGGATTCAATTTGGCCCTGTACATCTATCTGGCTGGAGAACAACTCTCGACCGGATCAGACGATGTGGTCCAAATGTTGGTCCTCGAAATATTTTTGCAAGCATTGATCATTTTCACATTAGCTGCAGTGACATAGAGCATGAATTTGCGGATTTATAATTTTACAGAGGTTAAATCATCTGGTCTCGGCTTCACATAAAAGCCAAATGTATATACTCAGCCTATTGTCTGAGGTCAAAATTGTGCTTCATCGAAATGATGTTTCAGACGATTCGGAGTTGATTTATCCATGACCGTCCGTCTATTTAGCTGGTGCGCACGATAACTCCCGAACGGATGAACCTATTTGTCTTCTTTTAGGTTCGAAGATGAACCATATCGGCCCACTTCAACCAATCGGTATCACCCCAACAAAATCTCAAACATTTTCGCTAAAATGGTGCGCACGATAAATCCCGAACGGATCAACTGACTTAGTCCAAAGATAGCATTTCTTTCGGACCTAGATCAGGTATGGACTATATTGTTTCATTTCTTCGAGTACCTTCACACAAAATTTTTCCTTAAATGCAGTTTATTTGATATTCCACATCGTATTATTTCTTTCAAACATGGGCATGTCCTTGCATCCTGACATAATGACCAAAAGATAAAAAAATAAAATATGGCGTCTCGAAAATTTAATAGCGCGTAATCACTGTAATTATGACTACAACATAATATTATTTTTTCCCCGGGGAAAACAACACTTCCCACTTTCTTTTCGATATATATATCGCACCCAGTACTTTCAATTGCTAAACGTATAAATTAGAGCTTTTGGACCACTAGGTCAGAAAGCATGGACTTACACACGAAAAACATAATATCGCTCCACAAGGAATAGCATCGGTATAAATATCCAAAGGATCTTCGAACAGACCCTACCTAAACTGCACTTCAACAAAAAACTTGAACTTTTGTGGTGGAGGTACAATAAGGAGAATCCCGATATGGACCATTTTAGAAGTTAAACTCAATTTGTAAAAAATATTACCATAGTTTGGATCAAATTGTTTGCTTTTTCCGCTCATGAGATATATCGTGTACCGTTTTAGTGACATTTTTTTAACTTTTGGGTGAGGTACCGGAAAGGTGTGGACCAATATTTTCCAAACATACCCGAGGTGAAACGCAGAGTAGATTTTGCAACGGTGTGCATTTTAAAATACTTTTACAATGCACGATCAATAGCTGAAACAACGCAGTTTTAAGACTACAAATCTGAAATAAATAGCACAACCTTGATGTCGACGGTAGAGCATTCCCAGCGAAGTCAGCCCCAATCACAACGCCCCATATTACAAGGAGAAACCTTTACTGTCCGCAGGAACATTTAAAACACAAACAAGTTAAATATATATATCTTATAATTGTAGTTTTAATTTTCTATATAGTTGAAAAGTACAAAAATTAATAAAAAGTACGTTCTAAGCAGTAATGAGAACCCATATTTTAATTACTGTATTCCATCGGAGCACAATTGTTCATTGGCTTCACTATCCAAAGAGGGTTCGTAATTAAACATTTCCTTTGGGGGACGGACATTAACTCTTAGCAGAAATCCATTTCCTAATGGTGACTTGACTCTCTGAGGTTTTTGTATTATATTGAGATTGATCTGCTTGGTGTTATGTGTCCGGATTGACTGTCGCCACTAATTTCTTCTTCTACATGTTCCGGGCGTTGACACATATCTGCTGATTGGTCTGACTTGCATCTGTAAAAGAAATATTTGCATATTTACTACATCCTTTTGTCAAACTATAAGAACTATGAAGCGATAACATACCTTTTTATTTCCTTTGTTACTTCATCGTCGGAGAAATCTTTAATTTCTTCACTTTCCCATGAGGCGTTTTCTGGTTGTACAATTGTAACATGTGGTCTAAGAGAAATGTTCTGTCACCAGATACTTTTAGAAAAGATCTTTAGCAATTCAACGTTGTTTTTCTTGCGCTTAACTATAGACTCAGCATTGACACGTTTATCAACAGCCAAATCGGCGCGACTGCGGAGAATCTCAGCATACGATTGAGTGATCTTTTGCAACTTTTGTACATCATAAGGAACTGGTAAAGGGTTTAGTGAACTGTCACAACCAGAACACATTCAATATATTAATACAAACCCATTCCCATTCGCTACAAACCAAATAACTTATTGGCTTCTTCGCTGACGTTTGTTGTTGACGACATCAGGATGAATAAACGCTGCTGGCAAGCAAACACCCTTTTTCTTGACTTTTATACTTATCTAAAATCTGCAATAACAATACAAAGATATTCAAGTTTACTTCTGTTTCGTTCTGCTTAAATAAATAATACAGAGTTATTTTAGCGAGTTTTGACCGTGATGTCCGTTTCATTTCCGCACACAATTTTTTCCAAATTAAATACACAGTTATTTTAGCGAGTTTTGACCGCGATGTCCGTTTCATTTCCGCACACAATTTTTTCCAAAATTACGAAAATATTCTATATATTTTTATTATACACAAATGTAAACAAACAGTGTGTTGTTTTTGTTGTAATTGACATACAATAACAACAACAACTTTCATATTATTTCGATGCAGTGTTGTATTTGGCAGCTCAAGGACGGTTTTTTCAAATGAGATTACCTTCTTATTCTGCCATGGAACAAAACGTATACGGGCAGTACTTAAAAGAAATTATATATCAATTCAAATAGGTATTAGTACATCAAAATTTTCAGGGTTTTCCATATTAAATATTGTTTATTTGTATATTATTCCTTTTCCGCTTACGAAGTAGCGGGCATTTTGCTAGTATGATATAAATAGTGCAATAGGTGTAGGGAGGTGTTGCTCTAAATATTGGGACATTTCGGGGCCCATATCTCAGGAAGTATTGTCCAATCCTAGCAAATAAAAAAATAATAAAATGCTGTAGTCATGATCACAATGGTTAACCCATTTGGGTTATTATGTCCGGAATCATGGACTTACCCACAAAAAAAAAAACACAAAATCAATCTTCGAACAGCTCTTAAACTGTACTTGTGCGACATTTTGGAACTTTTGCGAGAGAAGTACCAAAAGGGGTTGTCGAATATTTGTGCCGGTTTGGGTTTTTAGAGCTTTTAGGTTAATCTTCTACGGACTTGCCAACAAAACCAATTGTACCATCGTAATAAGTGCAGCAACAAGGACAATCTGCCTCAAATATTCAATACGATCGGAATTGGTCCTTAACATGCATATTTGCAAAAAAATGTTGGTGGGTGTACCCGATAGGCTAGACCGATATAGTCGATATTCTAACCTAATCTATGTCTGAATGCAGTTTGGATCAAATCTATTTCTCCCTTTGACTGTAAGCAGGACTACAAGGAATATCTTTGATCTTCGAACATAGAATTTTTTGGAACGTTTGGAAAAAAATTTAACGGTATGCAATGTTTTCTGCCGGATACTCAGGTCCTTAAACTTCACATTTGAAACATTTATGAAATGTTGTGTAGGAGGTACCCGAAGGACAAGACCGAAATATGCGATATTCAAACGTCAACCTGGTGGTTCGTCTGTGGTTTGGATCATATTGTTTACTCCCTACTGTAAACAACGCCACAAGGAATAACTTCGGTAAAAATGTCTAAATGATCCTCGAACAGCCTTTAAACTACACTTATCCGATATAAACCTTTTAGGATACTCAATTCGTAAATTATCGTGCTAGTTGGTAATTTTTCAGAGTCTTCAGGTTATTACTGTCAGGAAGTATGCACATTAGGGTTACGATTTTTTGACACTTTTCTCAAACAATATTTCCTGTAGCAAGAATGAATGAAACTTTGCCTATTAATGACTAAAATAATAATATAAATGAAGTATTAAAAAATAGCACACACAAACTTTGATTTTTTTTTGAAAAATACTATTAATTGTACAACATTTTTTTTTTATCAAAGAATTATTTCCTTTTGCAAGAATGAATGACATATTGCCATGGTAGAACAAAGAAGGTAAAGTCTCGGTGTCTTACGACGCCACTTGTAGATAAGTATTTCATGCCTGAAATACTTAGGAGATGTGAGGCAAGATTACACCGAGGGCATTTGTCACCACCGAGGATGTTGATGTTCTGGGATTGAATCGCAGACCTTTTGAATGCAAAGCGGACGTGCTTACCACGGTAACATGGTGGCTTCCACAAGGCGACATGACGTCATTCACTGTAGGTAAAAATTTGCCACATATCACCTTAATTTTCAACTGGTCGAAACACACAAGAATTTTATTTATCACCAGAAGCCACAGTACAGGTGGCAGAATCCCACCCTGCGGTGTACCTCAGTTAACATCTTTCCTCACCGAACTCTCTCCTATGCGGAATTAATAATCCCGCTTTTCAGCCGTTTCACTAGGATGGAAGAAATTCCTAAGTTGCTGAGAGCGTTATGGATGGAATCAAGCTATACATTATTGAAAGTCCCCTCTATATCGAAAAAAAGACACCAAAGTAATGTTTGAAGATGATAGATGCAAGCGTTGACTGCCTATACATCGACATTGGCATAGTTAAACATATCGTAGGCCATGTGATGAGAATGGGCGATGATGAAATCGCTAAAAAGCCTAGAAATACGTGCCGCATAGCTTTACACGAAAAGTGGGAATGCCAAAGATCTGATAGAGTAAAAAGTAGAAGACGATATAAAAATTTTGATATTCGTAATTGGGAAAGCAAAGTACCAAAAAAGCTACAGAATTCCACTATCGGTGTGCTGTAGATTTCCTACAAGTACTCTAAAGCTGAGTAAAGTTTTGTTTCATTTCTGGTAGATGAATAAAAGACCAAGTGCTGCCAAGTTTCAATTCTTTGTTATTCTTCTACCAGAAATGACACAAAACTTTACTCAAACGTTGGATGTTTTTTCAGCTTAAGAGAAGAAAACCAATTAGCCAATTTGTCTTCTATGAGAAGTGATTCTTGACTTCTATGAGTGTACCCCCAGGACGTTTATGAAATGCCTTGTGCTCTTCTATAAGATGTTGTACTGACTTTTTTTTATAACAATGTGTTTAATTTTTTAGTCATTGACAAAAAACAAGTTTCCTAGCGTTTTCCGCATCACCTGCGCTTTCGCAGTTATGGGTATCTAAAGATTTGAAGCAATGATAATAATGAAACCATTTTGTCAGGCTCATATCTTCCAAATCGTTACGAATTTTGATTTTCTCTCAGAGAAAAATTTGAAGCTCTTGTCATAAAGAAAAATATTTATGAACACATAAAATCCATCAGATCCATCTATAAGATCGAAATCGGCAGGTGTAGAAATGCAGTACGCATGGCGGTACAAGCAGAACAAGAGTGCCTAGGATCCGATGTAGTAAGCAAGTAGAAGAGAATATAAAAATCTTGATATTTGAAAGAAAAGCAACAACAAAAAGTGGAGCGAAAATATATTATTAGTTCGTCTTGTTGGACAAATATTCTTCAGAGGCTCACCTCAGTAATAATAACACTGTGCTACAAAAGTTGACAAAATTTTCTGCGGGGGTTCTGATGCATATACTCAGTATTGTGGGAGTCCATGGAAGACGACGATTTCATTGGTTTTCCCCATTTTGTAAAGCTAACTAAATTTCCTTTTTGATAGAAGTAAATCATTACGCTGTTTGGGGTGTTCTACGCAGCCTAGAGCACGAGGAAACGCATTTTCCTGTTTAACCATTTGTTACCCCATTTTTAAAAATTATGTAAAAAATAAGCTGTAAAAGTCCGTTGAGGAAAAAAGAAGTTATGTCCGTTTTAATTTGAAAATCCAAGAAAAAAAGTGACCCAAAGAAACCAAAGGTATTTTCGTCTTCCATGGACTCCCACGATACCGAATTTATGCATCAGAACCCCTGCAAATTTTCACTGTAGCACAGTGTAATAGGACTACATTCCCGTTCGTCACCTGACTGTGTGTAACGTGTTCTTATGCGCTTTGGTCGAATATATTATTGGGGTTCCCCCCAAATTTTTTTATGATTCGGCTTGTTGTTTGATATAACAATACGCACCTCTGCACTTATAATCAATCATTTTAAGCTACAGCTTACATTCCTGAAAATCTAAAATATCGAGGAATTTATCTGCTTTTATTATTAATCCACCGTAGGGTGTTAGATTTGAACTTTAAGTTGGCATTAAAATCAGTCATGTATGAGAATGCAATGGACAAATATGCGCCACTGATACATAAACGTCATAATGACAAAATATTTGTCGTCTGCCTCATGTCCATCGTCTGATCGTGGTTGTCGTTGTTTGTATTGTTCTGCCTATTTATTTCATGCGACGTATGACACAGCACCACGCCATACTATGAATGGTCGGACGGCGGGCCGGCTTGCTCACTTAAAGCTTTGTGCCACATCTAAAATGAGAGTGATTTGCAGTCATAGTGCAATGTGTTAAATTATATTTTTCCATTCGTTTTCAGCGTTTTATAACTTTTCCATTTCCATTTCGGTTGTGGCTTTTAGGATGGATTCACTTGACTGCATGCAATGTACGTATGTGTGTATGTATGGGTGGTTGTGGTATGCCCAATATGTGTTTGCCTAGCTTTATGTAGTTTTACTAAATTCGGTTGAAAGTGAGCTATTCCGTCCGTCTGACAATACGTCTGTCATTCTGCAGGCTGTAGACACGAATTCAAATTAGGAATTTTTATTTTTTTTTTTTTGCTCGGTACGCAACTTTTTTATTTTTATCTTGTGATTTGCAAATACGTTACAGGAATTAAATGTTTTGTTTAGATTTTGTTTTGATGGCTGGATGCATACATGACAAAACGCATGGTTGGTGGTGGTTGATGTTTTGGGTTTGGTTATGCCGTACCTAGGTTTAGTTGTTTTTCCATTTTAGACCAGCCAAATTGCCAGAATGTGTTGGAATTTTTATGGCATTTTGTATGGCTTGGCTTGTACGTATTATGGCTATAACATCAATAGTTTTAACCTACCGCATGCCGTCGCCACTAAGCTCTTGCAGTGGCCAGCTCTTATCTGTTTTGACAAATTGTTAATTCATATCGGAAGGATAAAATCATATTTCAAAAATGTACGTAATAAAATTTCAATTTTTGTTACGACGTGTTAAGTTATTTATACGAATGTGCAAAAAATTAAGAAGAGGTTTGATGAATTGTTGAATTAACTAAATAAAAAAATTCTTACTTCCGATAAAGGTCATTACATGCATGGTTTTGGGAAGAATCTAGAGCTAGAATTGAACGGGAGTTCATTGCAAATGTGTGGTATCTGTGTGAACTTAACTTACTACTCTCATTGAAGTGTTGGAAGATAAATTTCATGTTGTCTCTGGAGCCTCTTGTTTCCTTAATCTCATTGATGAAGGCTGCCTCCAATTGAGCATAATTGCTCACCAAATCCTGCACTCGATATTTGTTGATTTAGTCGACCCATGCTACTCATCTCCCATGACAACGCGATCCAGCGCATGATGCTGAACTTGGATGTGTGGTAACCTTTCTCTGTCTTTCAACTTTAAACAGTCCTAGATTTAATTGTGAAGGATAATAACGCCTTTAGAGCAACATGTCATGCCGACTAGTAGTAGTTCTAAAACATTAAGCACTGCAAAAACTCCTGCCTGAAAATCACTGTAGTTGTCGTTAAGTTTGTACGAGCATTCTCAGTTCTACACTATACTCACCAGCTCCCGTGCCTTCTTCTATCTTCGACCCATCAGTGAAGTTGGATGGCTATCAAGAGACCATTCACTACTATCAGGGATTATTACCTCAGCCGTGTCAAAGTCACCCTTGTGTCACTTAGCCCAATCTGGCTGTAGAATGCTTGCATGTCCATGCCATGAACAACGCCACATATTAAGCGCCTTGAGTCTCAAAACACATCGGATTGCTTGACACTGAACTAGAATATCCAAGCGTTGGATATTCAGCATTGCATTCAATTCTGCCTGGGGAGGTGATTTTTACTGCTCAAGTAATGAGAAATGACACATCTCATTGCAACTTGACTAAAAATTATGAAATTAAAAAATGTTGTGTAGCATTACGTAAAGCTATTTTAAAGGGGTTTTAGTTGATTTTATATGAAATATTGATACAATATTTTGAAATTTGGAACAGAGTATAATAAATTAGTCTTATAATAAATTAGTCTAACCATAGCAGAACATGTTCAGTATAGTCCCCGTACACAAATTCCGCCTGGTATTTTGAAGATTTTAACCAAATTCTCCAACGCAATTGACGCAATAACTAAAAAATCTTTCAAATGAACATTACCCCTATAGGTTTACGTTTTAATGTATCCCAGAATGTTTAACCACAGTAGCTCTTATTTGGCATTTTCAATTCTATTTCAAAGATTTTCAGTATTTCTTCTTCTTTAAAGTACATATCCATATATCCCACATTAACTTCAGTCCCATTAAAAAAGTTTTGTCTTATTTTTGCCTTATTAAGTTATCAATTGGACACATTTTTACCACGAGGACTGATTCTGACAAGAAGATCTATTTAAAAACCTATTAATGTTATTTGTATACCATTAATTAATTGAAATCAATAACTCTAAAAATGAATAAATCGAATCCGCGAGTGCAGATTGGGCTTGTACCGAACTATTGTTAGACAATAATATTCTTTTATGTCATAAAAACACCAAAACTTTACTATTTTACCAGAAGTGATAGAGTCCATGCAAGCCAACTAAAAAATTCAGAAAATTACATTTATGGTCTGTTCCAGTACTGCAAGAATCTACTCATTTTTAGTAGCAAAAATGTGTAGATTCCTGCAGGTTCTGGAACAGGCATTTAGAAAAAAGAGAAAACATTTTTATCAGGAGTCGGGCGATACCAACTACGACTCATAGACTCCGAATTCTATTCGCAGTATTGTTTGAGACTACGAAATCCACATCCTGTCTCGGCAAAATTTTAGCTAAGTCCTGACAAAATAGGTTAAGTCGAAAAACTCCATTAGTAGTGCGATTGTCTAACACATTTTTTGAGTTATCGACAACAGATCGGTATTACTGTACACTGCTCTTTATTTGTCGCTAACTTATCGAAAAAATCGGTAATTACCGAAATTATAAGTATTTTAATTTTACCGACAATTGTTGGTAACTCAAAAATTGAGTTAGAGAATCGCTCTACTGATATCCCAATGGTTTTTATTCCGCCTTATTTCTATCTTAATTGTGCGATTAGATGTTTATGAACTCGATGACATTTAAAACCTTCCAATGACTATGACTTCTGTCGGCACAGCGGAGGTAAACTTATGAAAATTCATAACTTTTGTTTTCTCGAAAACAAGTAAAAAATATCAGTCGGGTTTGCCGACAGCTTGTGTAAGTTGAGACTTTTATCTATAGACAGATCGAATACGGGCTTCATAACCAAAATCTTTGTCCTATAAATTGTGTAGTCGGGGAGTTCAGAATTTCGTGGCTTTTTTGGACGTATAAACTTTCCGACAAAAATATCGAAACATTTGGGTATAAAACATCAAGATTGTGGGTGTTGCGACTAAATGCTTATGCTGAGATCATAAGTTTGACTTCGATAAGAGCGCAAAAGTTTTGCACTTTTGTGGAGAAGATACCTGAAAGAATGGTCCATTTTGGAAGTGGACCTAATTTTGGAAGACATTCTTTTGATAGTTATGGTGTCAAGCCGTTATTTTTGTTGATCATGGTAAGATTTAGAGCTTTTGAACCGTTATGGACTTATCATGAAAAATAGAATATCGCTGTAACAAAGACCGCAAGCAGTAGCATTGGTCAAAATGTCCAAAGGATTCTCGAACAGCCCATAAATTGCACTCATGTTGAAATTTTGTGAGGGAGGTATCCGAAGATGTTGTCGCATATAGACCGTCTTGGTACTTGATATACATATCGCTCACTTACTCAAAGAGTGGCATAACTCAAAAAATGCACTTTCTGAGTTAGCAATTTCTATTTTTTCTACGACTTCTACTTTATCTTGTGTCAAATTTTCATGCTGATATCTCTAAAACTCGACGAGTTACAGCTGATTTACTACGAGTTTCGCATAGTTCAACACAAAAGTTTTTGGAGTTTATGAAGAAATAAAACACTTCAAATCATGCTTGATCTTGCACAGAAATTTAACACTGTTATCTGGCTAGGTGTTTGAAAAATAGGGTCCACGTAGTTATTTTGTTTTTTATGTAATATTCTTTTTAAGTTGGGAAGTCAAATTTCAATCGCCAAGGACGTTCAAAGTTTCGGTTAAATCGGTTATTGAAATTTTGTGTGCGAGGTACCTGAAGGAGTGAACCGATATAATCCATATTCGAACCTAATATATGTCTCGAAGAAATCGATTTGGACCTTCGAGAGTTATTGTGCGCACCATTTTCGCGAAATATTTTGTAGTCTTGTGGGAAAAAGGAATTGGCCAATATGACTTAAAGTTCGATTGATCCGTTCGAGAGTTCTCATGCGCTCGAGCCAGACAGAAGAACGAACTGGGCTAAATCGACGCCAAATTATTTGAAGCGGCTTTTGTCGAAAGATATGAGAAGTCAAAGGTCATTATTTCGATGAGGTACATTTTTATCGTTAGCCTAAAGGCCGAAATTACAGCAGATTTTAATACCATTTAACCAATGTTTGAGCATTAATTTCGTTTACGGTTGTTTTCAGCTACAACTTTGTAATGGTAGGAAAAAAATTCTGGTGGGTGTGCTACTTATAGCAGATATTAGCACTTTATGACGCACAACAATAAATTTTTCTCCATTAAATAAATAATAAAAAAATTAAGGTAGTAAAACAATTTTCTAATTGGTTTTAGAGATATACTCCACGGAAAACACTTGATAAACAATAATAATCTCGTCCTTTTTTGAATACAGAATGAGTTTAAAGCCTCAAGACCTTTATATTCATTATAGAATTCCTCGACCCTTTATTATTTGATAATGAAATTACACGAGATAAAGAAGAATTCTGATTTTACTGGAAGTTTTTCTCAAAAAGAGTATTCGGGTTTTGCTTAACAGATAAAGTCGTTGACTGATATCTTTGCGAAGTTATTGTTCTTGATTGGTTTCTTTAATTTTGGGGGGTTTAGCATCTGTGGACCAGAACCAGATAAAAAGGGACAAAAATCGGATTTGTTTTGATATTTTGACCTGTAAGAACCGTATGTTCTGGAAACATGTTTATTGATATCTAAGGAATATTTTTCTAATTTGTTGTTTGCTTCAATTTTGATCAGTTTGATATCTGTAGACCAACCCCTAGAAAAATTATAAAGGAAATTTGACCTTGATGATTTTGACCTTGAAGATGTGGTTTGGTGGATTTCATGTGTTCAGAATTAGTTCTTTAAGACAAGAGCTACAACTTTGCTTCCGAGAGCAAAATAATATTCTTAGCGGTTTAAAAAATATGAGCCTGGCAAAATGATACTTTTTGACAACAAAAAATAACTTTCAATGCTTGGATATTGAAACTTCGGGATGTGCTGTACTACATAAAGGGTATTAAAGGGTACTTTTTTGAAAAAATTGCAGGATGTTTTCAATGTCCCTGAAAAATTAAATACTAAAATTTTTTAGGGACATTTTTGACTTCCTTGTTATCCTTCAATGCAATAACTAAAATTTATTATATAAAGACAATATTCTCCTCTTTAATAAGACACCAACAAGAGCATCGTGCGATGAGTACAAGCATTTAAAATATTTTTTTAAAAAAATGTGTCGTTTGAAATTTGAATGTCATTTAAAAGATCTCACCCTGTTGATCTTTTAAATGAAAATGAAAAATCTGAAGTGCCATTTTACTCCATTTTTCCTATAGTGTCAATGGTATATAGTCTGGTCCATGTGTAATTTTGGCTGTCTAACGGTGTTATATGTGGTCTGAGGTCCAAACTTTTGCCTATAGAGTTCTTACAGAAATAAGGTTCATCTATCTTCGTCTGTAGCCAAGGGCCACTTGCAATTATTTCGCTTCTCTAGAAAGATTTTATTTCAAGCCATCCTGTATTGGCGCACAAAGTCAGCAATATTTCTTTTACTGATGAATAGTACCTGTCTTTCCTGGATTCACACCAATAACTTTATGGTCAGCCTAGCGAGAGATTTTTACTAGTGGTTGAGATTTCATACCAGTAGTGGGATTCTGTAACTCATTTTTGCTGTTATCGATAATTGTCGTTAAAATTAAAATGCTTACAATTTCGATAATTAACGAAATTTTTCGGTAAGTTAACGATGAATAAAAAGTAGTCGCTAGCCTCTACCGACACAAACAGTGATTCCAACTTTTCTTTATGTTTTTAGTCATAATTTTGCGATTTAATTTTACCGATTTTTGTCGGTAACAGCAAAAATGAGTTACAGAATCCCACTACAGGATATGTTACGGTGAACACTTGTGAAGTTCTTGAGTTTCTTTCAGTTCAGTAGTGGAATTCGGTAACTCATTTTTAAGTTAACGACAAAAATCGGTAAAATTAAAATGCAAAATTGTGAATGAAATGTTTTAATTAAAGTTGGGAGTACTCTTGATATCGGCAGGGCTTAACGAAATCAACTTACTAGTCCAATATTTTAACGGGAGTTTGTCCCACTGAGTAACTAGTTTTTATTGTAGTGTGTTCTAACAGGGAATGTCATCTCATTGGTAAAGGCTATTTTCTCCTGTGCTCGTCAAATCCAGCACAAAGAAATACTCGAGGTTTGGTGATTTAGTCGACCCATGTAGGTCATCTTTAATGACAACGTTGGCCATTTTCCAAAAAACGCGATCCAGCACATGTTCCTGAACTTGAGTGTGGGGTTACCTTTCTCTTTTTCAACTTTGAACAGTCTAAGATTTAATAGTGAAGGATAGTAACGCCTTTAGAGCAGTCTGACTATCCAAAGTCTGTCATGCCCACTACACATTTTTCAGATTAATTCGAATTATTTTAATTCTAATTCGAGAATTCTATTCGTAATTCGTAACATTTCATTTGTTAATTCTATTTGTAAATAATTCGAACTACAAATGGAATAATTCGAATTTCAAATGGAGTAATTCTAATCAGGGACGTAGCCAGGATTTCATTTGGCCCCCCCCCCCCCCCGAAATGACCAAAATTTTGAAAATTCGTGTTAGCGAAATTTTCTTATTTAGCAATGATTTAAACCTTATTTTAGACTTGTATTACTGATGAAATAATTTTCATTACTATTTTTAATTAAATGACGTCAGACTTCTTGGCCAATTACCCCTCGTTTTCAGAACTTTGGTGTCAATATATCAGAGTTAATATATGTTCAAAACAATGTATATATTAATAATCTCATATATATTTTGGGTGTATTATTTATCAAAAAACTCACAACTACGGTAAATGTTATGTAATTCAGTGATATCACTTCGGTAAGACCAAAAGATAGAGTATACAATCGGAAAACCTTAGAAATATCTTAACATTTAATTTTTTGTTTACATGGAATGTTGAGGACCTTTCGTTTGTTTCCTACTTCAAAAAAGTCCAAAATCGCGGCTTCAATTTTCCATTCCAATTTTATTGAGTAATTTATGGAAGGACTTCTTCTCTGAGAGAAATCTCCCTTGTCCCTTGTGGGATGTTTGTGGAACTATTATTATTATTTATGGAAGGAAAATGGGATTACTAGAGAATTGATTTATGCAGAGGGAACGTTTGGCGTTATCCACTAGTGTTTTTTATATTTATAGGTAGAATTTAAGAGTTATATAAATAAAGGAAAAAACGCAGAGACACGTGTCTTCTTTTCTTGGTATTTTGTCACGCTGCGGTGTCAGAATATGGTAAAATTTTCAATTTAGGAAATTCAGGTGTTCAATCGTTGTTATTATCATAAATAACCCAATTGTAGTTATTTCCGTAAAGATATTTTGGTGTCCAATAGTAGATCTTATCACAAAGAATTTCTGAAGGCCGATAGTGGTTTTCTTGATAGAGAACTAGTGCTGAGCAATAGTGAGGATGTCCATCATGAAATTCTAGCACCCAATCGCGGGTATGTAAATGACAAATTCTGTCGCCCAATCGTGCATCTGTTAATAAACTAATTTTGGAGTCCAATCGTTTGACTTCTCTTATAGAAATTCTGCTTTTCTATCGTGGTTCTCCTTATAAATGAATCAGGATCAAGGAAAACTCTGGCAACCTGTCTTGAATTCTTTTAAAATGAAATTCTGGCACCCAATCCAAGGTCTATACACGTATACATTCTTTTATACCCTCAGTCTTTAGTCAAAATGTGTCTCATCGAAATAATGGTTTTAGGGCCAAAGTGTGTTTGGAAGTAATCTGTTTCAGAAAACTTGGAGTCGACTTAGGTGGAGAACACGATAATTCGAACAGATCAACCGATTCGGTCTAAAATTTGGCCTTCGTGATATTTTGTCAAAATTTATCAAAATTTCAGGGGCAAGCCCATATTTCCAGAGAAAATGCCATCATGCGTAATGGCTGATGCGCACAACTTTCGAAATGGATACTGCGTTGGACAAAACTTTGTTTATCGCAATATTTCTGCGAGCCATATATAAAGTTCGAAGATGGTAATTTTCAGTTTGCTCCTTCTGGTATATATAATATATATAATTGTTCCACAAACATCCCTCAAGGGACGAGGGAAACTTCTCTTATATCAATGAGTGCACCCCGATTCATATTGGCTCACTGATATGCGACCTACATGTTATTGCCGAGTCCGAACGACGTGTCTTAAGACACCACTTGTAGAGAAGTTTTTCATGGCATAAATACTCAGGAAATGTCGCCAACATTACTGAGGGGTATTTTGTCACCGTTGAAAATTTGTTGTCGCCTGGCCTGGGAATCAAACCGCAGACCTTTAGCGAGCAAGGCGGGTGTGCATACCATTGCACCACGGTGTCACCCGCTCCTTCTGGTATTTTCCCCCCAAATTTCAAGAATTTCTGCTAAAGTGGTATGTGCGAATTTTCTTGAACGAAGCAACAGATTTGGCCTAAAATTTGGATTTAGTAATATTTTGTCCAAACTTAGTTTTAGCTCGAAAATGGACCATACTGGGTACATCCCTCACAGACCTTCGAACTGAATTGACTGGTGGGCGCAATATCCTTTAAAAGAATGACTCCCAAAATAAGATCTACTTCCGGTCCATTTCTTCAGACACCTCCTCCGCAGCAGTTGTGATCAATGATAAAATCCGTCCGTTTGTTGTCAAGTTCATACGTCCGAAAATGGCTACACAATTCTGAAAATCTCCTAATACATAGCTTTGGGTTGAAGGATTTTGATTGTGTAGCCACTATTCGTTCTATCCATAGATGAAAGTTTCAGTTCACACAAGCTCAGGGTATATTCCTGTCCGCAAAGCCGACTGATACTTGCTGAGATTTTGACGAAGAATAATCTGTTTTTTTATTTCGTTTGTCGTCACAAAGTCCTTCCGAAGAAGGAAAAAGGAATATTTCTAGCAAATGGATGCAGAAAGTACTTCCCAAAATACAATTCATAGAGTAATTGACAGAAAAATCCTTTTTTGTACAATAGACATTAACTAATTTGTAGCAAGAGACCAGATTCAAATAATCGCAACGGACGACACTGCGGTGGAACAGAAATTATATCATAAAATTGGTTGATATAGTTTTTTTTTGCAAATTTCAAACATAGTAAAGAATATGTAATTGTTATGATGTTCAAAATAGTTCGTTATAAAAACGTGTTAGAGACTATATACAAAAGTTTAAAACCACAAAAATTAAGAGATTTTATTTTTTATTGTTGAATTGCTCTTATAAAAAATTTCAAAAACAAAACATCGCAAAATGCCAAAGAATAGGAAGTAATATGCTGCAAACGGGGGGCCCGGCTACGTCGGTGATTCTAATTACAAATGCAATAATTCGAATTTCAAATGGAATAAATCGAATTACAAATGGAATAATTCGAATTGCAAATGGAAAAGTTACGAATTACAAATATAATTCTTGAATTACAAATTAAATGTTACGAATTACAACTAAAATGTTTCGAATTACATGTGAAAAAGGTGTAGTAGTTCAACGGCATTCAGAACTGAAGAAACTGCCGCCAGAAAAACACTGCAGTTGTCCCAATTTGAATTAAGTTTAGTCATGTTAGCCTTGTTATATGACCTCCTGCTGACTTTCACGAGGTTTGGCTTGGAGAAGTCGCATAACTTCTCATACGAATCACAGAGAACATTTGTGAGAACTTCAACTTGGAATTTCACTCAGCCCTAAAGAAGCCAGACAGTTGAATTTCTCTCAATTGGACCTTCTAAGGTTCCTGTGTGGCGGTTGCCTTTTACTTCCATACGAGACTTGAAAATGTATCAACCTGTGATTCGAAAAGGAACATTCCGCCGATACGCTCCAGTCTGTTATATATTCTATAACTTCTATAATATAGAAGTATCCTCCATATTCGTAAGAATGAGGTCTATTACCTCCTCTCTTACTCTGTTCTGGAAGGTAGCCGTATTTTTCCCCAATTACATACTCGTAGATTATTAGTCGCGTGGGTCTGGTACTTCCAGCCTCACTACTGTCGTATTGCCATCACTGTAATTGTAGAGTTGAATATGATTTAGACTTTTCTTCGCTACAATACAAGTTCTTACCTTCTTCTCATTTAAAGCGTAAAATACGGAGTATAGAGTTTGTATTGAAATATGGTTCCTATGGTTCCTAAACCAAAGCGATGTCTATCTTGCAAGGGAGAGAAGGAGGACACCTTGTGGGGGCACCTTCATAGATTCCCGCCGAAGCGTTGTCTTGGCTGCCGATAGAGTCAGGTTGCGCCACCCCGCCGCAGATACCACTGATGTTTGCATGGGACTCAAGCAGCCTGAAAGCACCGGATTTCCATTTCTGACTTGTGTCGTTTTAGTCGTCGCAGCTGGTGGGCTTCCATCGCACGAATCGAATTTTCAACTCGATCTCCCGGAATTCCGCTTTGGTGATCTCGCTGTGAGAGTGCTTATCTTTCATTTCCCTGGCATTGTTCCTCTTAGTGGTATGTGAGCATCATCAGAGCATCCTGCCTGCCTATCGGTGACCAGGAAACCTCCTTACCAAGAATCATAGTTTTAATTTTTGACATTTATAAGTGACTAGTTATTTTTAGCAAATATTTCAGTTTTGTTTAGAATATGTGGTACATAAAGTGAGGTCCAGCCGCTACATATGTATGTATGTACAAATAGTTACAGCAGTTTTTTTACGTTAATATTTGGATAGAAATAAATTAACACGAATTGTGTATTGCTTCAAAGTGAACGTGCGAATGATTGTGTTAAGTTTTCTCCTTTTTGTTTTGTTTTAGTTCTGGCAACTTACAACAAACTATAATGGACAAACATTTATCTTCACGACGTATGTGTTACGAGTATAAACAACAAAATTTTGTAATATTCTCATTTCAATTCAACATTTGTTATCACACATCTGGGAATATCATCAATTCCTTTATCTGTTGTTTCGTTCGTTCGTTTGTTCGGTCGTGGTTTCAGTCCTTTTTTCGGGCATCGGTTTTTTGCTACGAAAATGAATGAATATAAGAAGAACCAGGAGGACTGTGTTTTGAGTTTTTTGTTCTTTCATTTCCATGGATGATGGAAAACTTTGAGTAACGAGAACGAGTAGTAGTAAGAAGAATTGGTAGCTGTGGCGGTTGGGAACAGCAGTAACAACAACCAATTATTTTTCGATTAGTTTCGCTATCATTCCTGCCAGTGAACATCGTTGCCATTTTAGCCATATTTCGCAAAAACACACACTACTGAAGGGGAGTACAGTGTTGAAAATTTGAATGGGTACATCTGATTGAAAAAAGAAAACAATTATAATTTAAAATTTAATATCTATCGAAAAGAGCTCAAGCTCTTGTCTGGAAATAAAATTTTTAGAGAAATTAGGTTATTAGGTTTTATATAACTTTATTGGTAGAATTGGGGAGTTTTAAATGTAACAACATTTTAATTTCACAAGGATCCAACACTACAATAGTTATTTATGAATTAAAGCTCCCTTCATTAAATTTTTAAATTTTCTGACGCTGTCTAATTCTTGTCTGATCAACCGTAAGTAGGCATTTGGGTTCTCAATAGCACTATGCAACACTGAAAATGCAAACAACATCTAGACGGATTTTTTGAAAGTACATATTTAGACTACAAAAATCCTAGTTGGGTTTTGTCCTGTCAGATCCAGTTCAGATTTTATGGCCTCATCTAAACCGGGCTAAATCTACACGTTTTTGCAATTATCAGGCTTTTATCTCTGAAACGAATAGGAATTTGGCCTTGCTGTCTTTAGCAATATTGTAGCCCTAAAGTAGTAGAACTTATCTTTTGAAGAAACCACATAAGAAAAACTCCATCTAGGGCATCAAAATCTATAAAATATAGACAATTTTACATAATTGCTGAAATTCTGGTCAGTATCGCCTAAACTATTGGGAGTTGAACAAGTAACCTTTTGCAAAAATCTTCCAAATAAAGTTCTCAACAACATTATGAAACTCTAAACTGCTTACTTCATGTTGTTTCAGCGGTATTTTGCATCATATCTTTTACAACACGTATTTCAAACACAGTTCACACCAACAGTTTGTTCTCGCATTTCGGATTTCACCACATTATTGACATATTTATTAAATCGTCGTTGAAAAATATGCTGAAAACAATGGGATAGAGGCATTTTACAACAATGACATCTTCTGAAGAGTTGTGTATTACATTCCAGGGAAAAAATTAACGGTTTTGGAGATATGGTGTGAAATGTATAAAAATTGTGGTATTTTTGCATATATTTTGAAATTTGAGGCAATAAATGTAGTTTTTCGAGTTCATTATTTCTCCAAATATTGTATTCTTGTCCTTATCTACAAATTTGCTTCAGAGGTCAGAAGAAGATTCGCATTGGTTTCAGAGATATAGCCCTGAATTTCTTTAAAAACTCAATATTTAACCACGTTTAGATGGGGCCATAAAATCCGTTGTCTTGTCGTTTGGGTCTGAACTTTCAAAAAATCCTCCGTTCGAATTGTTTGCACAAGATCACCTTCAAAATGTTGCACAGTGTAGACAACTAATTTCAAAAAGTTGCATAAATTTGAAATACTTGTTTGTTTGTCTGTACATTTTCTTCATAAGAATCAGATAATATGTCAGATTCCAAATTGAACCTATGTATATGACCAATAGTGTTCTAATTTCGAATGAAATTAACAAACAACAAATTGCAACAACAACAAAAGCAGTGGCAACGAAAAGACATCCATCTTTCTATATTCGTAAACAACAAATAAAACACTAACAATGACGCTGCCACCACCACCTCCCAGCAATGCTACTGACAATTTCAATAGCACAATCACCATCACTGCCACCACCACTGCCATCAACATCACCATCAGTATTGGCATCATCGTCCTCATCAGGACAACTCACCCCTAATTTCAGAGGAAAAAAGGCACGAAAAGGAAAGTTTAACGAAAATATGTTACGGGCTTTAGACTCCTACACCCAGAACAAACACACACACAGTGAGGCAAAAACACATAAATATGTATCAGAAAGGCAGCATCAGAAAAAAATAAATAAATAAAACATATAGAAATACAAAAACGACTACAACAACAATATCATCGTCAGCAGTAGCATCCGCGCACCAACCTACACAACTATGTCGACAACAACAAAAACAACGATGCCAAAAGAAATAAATCTTACTAAAAAGCCATAAAGCATTTTCACCATTCGCAATTTAATATATGAGTGAGTATTTTAAGGGTACGCTCGCAATAATAACAACAACAACAAGCCTAGTGATTATACTGCACAACACCACCCCAATATATTTGCGTGATGAGATAGTCTATGGTGTGAGATTGTGTGTTATACCATCCATGAAGAATGCTACCACACGCATACTTACACATGCGAGGAAACAAAGAAAAAAATACACAAAGCCTTGCTCCAGGACACATTAGAATGTTCAAAGAAATTAAAGTTGTTTCCAGTATTCTTATCACAGAAAAAAGTGTGGCAACCAAAGAGGTGGGTCATAACGAATTTGTAATACACTTTATGGTGTTGTGTTGAGGGAAGGAGAAAATTAACCAATTTTGGTGGAGAATATAATAATACAGCAGCATTTTTATGTAGCATAACTGCCCAGCAAAATTTGACGGAAGGGGTTCTTTGCGATGACGTGATTTCATGTCATCTTTTGCATTGGTTCAAAGGAAGTCGTGGAAGATCCGATCTTTTCATTAGGATTTGAACCAATGCAAAGGAAGTCGTGAAAGATCCGATCTTTTCATCAGCATTTGTACCCATTCCATCGATCCAATAGAGATGATGTTTGTGTTTTTATTTACACACCTGTTTATTTTCATTTTGGTATGTTCCAGTACTGCAAAAATCTACTAATTTTTACTATTTTTCCGATAACAAAGGAAAAATTGTTATCGTAGTAAAAATAAGTAGATTCTTGCAGTTTCTGGTACAGACCAAAGTTGTTAGAACTGTCGTCGTGATGTTGTCTTACATTTCCTGCATATCAAACAACTAAAACTTCTAAACAATTGGTATTATATGAGCTAAAAATAGAATCGGACTGCACACATTGCTATTCTAAAAGTTCCCTTGTCTGTTCTAAATCTGACATAGAATGAAATCAATCAAATCTCGCTTCTTGGAATTTGAAAAAAAGTCCGAAACGAAAAGGAACAAGAATCTGAAAATAAAGAAGAAACTACTTTTGGAAAGAAACAATTAAAAATAAATTAATTTAGCATAAATGGTATTTTCCATAAAAAGTCTCTCCTCCCCGTTCGTTACATTTTGTTCTTAGAGATCCCTAAAGCAAGCCGGGTTGTAGATCCCTACATATTTCCGTCACTAAACAAAAGAGGGTAAATTACCAAAATGTTGTTATAAAATAACAAAATTATAAAATAAAAGTAATTTACGAAATAAAAATACTTAAAGGAGTGCATTTGGAGTCCATGTCGAAATCTGAACTGGTGATGGGAAGATAATTGAAAAAACCTTTTGTAAGATGAAAGAATATCAGTTGCGGAGAACGGAGGAAGTAATCTTTTGCGTTGCAGCGGTGGTGATTACATTGCAATTTTGGATATAAACTTTTGAAAAACTAAAGTGATAAATTAATTGTAGTTATTTCATGAATTCGTTTGAATTAATAAAGAGTTTTGTTTTTCATGAAAACCATATTTCAATACAGCATTTCCATTTTCCAAACAATATGAAAATTTCATGCCAAGGGGTTGGTGAAAATGACATGCCAAAGCATTGGTTAAAATGACATGTCAAAGCATGGGTGAAAATGACATGTCAAATCATTGGTGGAAATGACATGCCAAAGCATTGGTGGAAATGACATGCCAACGCATTGGTTAAAATGACATGCTTAGGATCCAGAAAAGAACGTCATCTTTTGGGGTCCACGCTCATATAAAATTCATCGATGAAGATGCTAAAAAGATGACATGCTAGATCACTTGCACCCATGATTGAATGTCATCTTTGGCATCGAACATTTTGCTGGGTGAATTCAGACGTCATTCTTTGGTTATAAGATTCTTTTCTTGGATAACACCTAATAAATGCAGAACATTTAATATTACAATAAATTATCAAGGGATTTTGCCAATTTGGCCCAGTGCACGAGATGCGTCACCATCCAACCCCTACCATAAAAATCGTTAATCATTTTTCTCTAGAGCAATCCGTTCACCGTAACTTTTAATCCAATCAGATTTTTGGGTGCCATCGTGGTGCAATGGTATGCACGCCCGCCTTGTACGCAGTAGGTCCGTGGTTCGATTCCCCGGCCAAGCAACATTAAACATTTTTCAACGGTGGCAAAATACCCCTCAGTAATGTTGGCGACATTTCCTGAGTATTTCAGCCTTGAAAAACTTCTCCACAAGTGGTGTCTTAAGACACGCCGTTCGGACTCGGCGATAAACAGTAGGTCCCATATCATTGAGCTAAATATGAATCGGGGTGCACTCATTGATATGAGAGAAGTCTCCCTTGTCCCGTATGGGATGTTGTGGAACAAAGTTAGATTTTCCAAAAGGTAAGGTCCAATTGGGATAATATTATCACCAAAAGCGAACAATGCCCTCCTAGGATATAAGACCATATCCGAGCGCATCATTATGGTAAAGTTCCGCAAGATGCAGTTATTAACTATCTACCGAAGGGAGAAGTATTAAGAGCTCTAACGTCACTCAAAAATGGCAAGGCACCTGCTTCGGACAACATACCCTCGCAACTACTCAGGTATGGAGAGGAACCCATTGCGCAAACTATCACCCCAATTATAAGAGACGTGTGGGAGACAAATGTCTTTCCCAACCAATGGAAAATGGCACAATTGTAACAATCCCAAAACAGGTGATCTTACCCAGTGTAAAAATTGGCAAAGAATAACATTGTTAAGAGCAATCAGATGCTATGTGGAACGACCTTATAAAAAGGCCTCGCTCCTAAAAGTGTAACCCTAATCAGACGCCAAAAATTCCGTCCGTTTCGACGGCAAAGAAAGCCTACCCTTCGCAACCAGTAAGGGTGTAAGCAGGAATGCCTCTTATCCCTCACAATTGTTCTTATATTTCTAGATTCTGTTCTAGAAACAACAAACATCGAGGCACCCCTTGGTGCTCGGTGGAATGTAACTGATATCGATTATGCAGATGACATTTGCTTTTTCGCTCACAGCTTCGACCACATCAAAACCAAATTGGAATCGGTTACCCGAAATGCCTCCAAAGTTGGTCTAAAAATAAGCACCGCAAAGACAAAGGTTATGAGATTAGGCACAAAAAGTCAAATAAACGGACAAATCATCGAAGACGTAGAACACTTCTGTTACTTAGTTTGCAAGATTACCGAAGACGGCGGATCAGAAGCAGATATCAGTGATCGTATTAACAAGGCTAGATATGCGAGCCGATCACTCATAAAGTCTGGAGGTGTAGTACCATATCAATCACAACTAAAATTAGGATATTTAACTGCAGTGCCAAATCTATTCTGCTGTATGGTTGTATGACTTGGAGTTTTACGCAAGCGCCCAGTAGAAAGCTCCAAGTATTTATCAACCGTTGCAAACAAATTCGGAACTATTACTCCGAACCTATTGTAGCCTTGTTGATGTAGAAATCCGCAGGAGGAAATGGACTTAGTTAGGCCACATTTTGGACGACCACCCAGTGACATCGCTAGAACTGTTCTAGACTGGAATCCGCAAGGACAACGCAAAAGTGGAAGATCAAGAAACACTTGGATTCGCTGTTCAAAAAGAGAGCTTGAATCAGCCCATATACCTGGGGTCATGCAAACCATCTGGCCAATAAAAAGGAGGTGGAGAGAAATTGTCAATGCCCTATATATATATGAAGGGCGTTGTCAACAATAACTCTTGGGTTTTCGAGCCCCAGATGCGAACATTTTGCTTGCTGGACCTAGGCACCCCTTGGTGCTCGGTGGAATGTAACTGATATCGATTATGCAGATGACATTTGCTTTTTCGCTCACAGCTTCGACCACATCAAAACCAAATTGGAATCGGTTACCCGAAATGCCTCCAAAGTTGGTCTAAAAATAAGCACCGCAAAGACAAAGGTTATGAGATTAGGCACAAAAAGTCAAATAAACGGACAAATCATCGAAGACGTAGAACACTTCTGTTACTTAGTTTGCAAGATTACCGAAGACGGCGGATCAGAAGCAGATATCAGTGATCGTATTAACAAGGCTAGATATGCGAGCCGATCACTCATAAAGTCTGGAGGTGTAGTACCATATCAATCACAACTAAAATTAGGATATTTAACTGCAGTGTCAAATCTATTCTGCTGTATGGTTGTATGACTTGGAGTTTTACGCAAGCGCCCAGTAGAAAGCTCCAAGTATTTATCAACCGTTGCAAACAAATTCGGAACTATTACTCCGAACCTATTGTAGCCTTGTTGATGTAGAAATCCGCAGGAGGAAATGGACTTAGTTAGGCCACATTTTGGGCGACCACCCAGTGACATCGCTAGAACTGTTCTAGACTGGAATCCGCAAGGACAACGCAAAAGTGGAAGATCAAGAAACACTTGGATTCGCTGTTCAAAAAGAGAGCTTGAATCAGCCCATATACCTGGGGTCATGCAAACCATCTGGCCAATAAAAAGGAGGTGGAGAGAAATTGTCAATGCCCTATATATATATGAAGGGCGTTGTCAACAATAACTCTTGGGTTTTCGAGCCCCAGATGCGAACATTTTGCTTGCTGGACCTAATCCAATATTCTAAAAAATGCTTTTGTTTTGAGAAATGTTGCCGCTAGATTTTTACCTGCTTGGTGGTAATTTTAAACATTTCAATGCATTGAAGGATGTGCTAATGGCATAGTTTCTACTCATTAAATGTCAAAGAATAAAACTTTAATAAATGCCAACACCTTTTGTTGCAGAACCCTGTATATACAAGGTCCTAAAACGCACGGCGCATAGAGATTCAACATTTTATTTTAACTGAATATTTGATTCAAAATATTTTAAAGCGTGGACGTGGGGTGATCCCAAAGTCCAATATTTATACACTCAGCCTCTAAACAAACGAGGGTATGTTGACAGGATCAAAAAGGGTTTTTGACCCCAAGTATGTTCTGTCGAAATCTGTTTCAGACAATTTGGATCTATTGAGCGCTGCTGTCCTCATAATATTTTTTTACAAACCTAGAAGGTTCATATCGGTTGTTGTAGTAATGCAATTATGTTCGTTCGTGTATTATTTCAATTATCAGGTTCTGGTTCCTCTGTATTCAGACTCGAAAATTCTGCAACTAGATTGTGTCCATAAAGAATCAGGAGACAGGTGACTGGGGCATGTGTTGGGTATAGTGGCATCAATTCGGGCCCAATACCAATTGAGGCGACTGCATCATCCGGATCTTAACTGGGCTAAAACCACTCGTTTTTGCCTTGGCTGTTGGCGTTCATCCGCTGCGATGGATAGGGATGGGGTACCCATGTACGGCATTCACACGATATCTCAGTACTGTTTGTGCGACTGCACCAGTGTGAATGCTATCCAAGTCTGCCAGATAGGCTCGCTGGTCTAGAAGTTGCCGTTTATACCTTTGGACCTCTCTCTCTAGATCATGAAGATCTTTCCTGACGTGTCTGGGTGGGCGAAGCCCTTCCATTATATCATGATGCCTGTCCTTCGACTCCTCATGAAGATGGTCCTCTGGTGGCATAAGAGGCACCATGTTGCAGTCCTCAGGGCGGCATTCTGGCAGCTTTGAATATTCATCCACTACATAGCGCGAAAATTTGCATACCATGCTGTGCTGCATACCTTAACACAGACCGGCCTTTTGCTTCGTAAGTGGCCAACAAGGTTTCTTTGTCAGCACACCAAGTGTTGCCGGCCAGCGAATTGATGATCTTGTTCCTACTTCTGATCTTATCGCAAATAGCTCTGGCTTGCGCGGACGACTTCAACATGCTACCGAATATTAAATCTAATATTTTGGGGTTGTTAGTTTTCGGGATCAGTACAAAATCGACCAATATATTCAGAGGGAGCCTCATTTCATCCGCCCAAGTGGTGAACAGAGTAACACTGGATTTAGCGGCGGATATTTTCGTATTCCTCAGATGGAAGTACTGCTTTAGGTCAGCTATGTAGAAATTGTACCTAGCACATACACATCTCATCTATGACAGGACCCCACGGCAATTTTCAAAATACAATTCGATCTCTATGCCGTCCGGATTCGAGAGTGATTTAACCGTTACCCACAATTTACTTAGTCCTACACCAATATTGCCTTGCTTCAGGTGGTCTAGCCACTTTTCCGCTTATGAGTATGTTGGCCCACTCGCCTTTTGAATTTAAGAGTTAGTTCTCTAACTCTTGGGTCTTCAGGGCTCGTACGACGAAGCTCACTTGCTAGTTCCGTCTCCTCAGCTGGGAAATTTGGTCTGATTTCGTATATTCGACCTGCAGATATGCGGCGTTCAGAGGTTATTAAGTCGGGTGGTCTTTTTACGGAGACGATGATAGGAAGGTTGTCTGAGCCAAGGAAAGTGACGGGCTCCAGGATACGTCATGTGTTTGTGGTTATATCGGTGCACTCCTTCGGTTATCTCCCTCTTTTAAGTAATTCCCAGACAATTTTTATAGATGGCAAGTCCATACTTCTCTAGGTAATAGCTCATATGCAACAAAACCTATGCCGGCACCTACTAAAATTACCCATGAGCACATAACTTTCGAATTGAGTGCACGAGTTGGAGTAAAACTTTACATGTTCAAAATTTTCGCTTTAAGGGCTAATCGAAATCGTGCTGAAAATTTTACCGAAGGCACTCCTTGTGGTCCAGTTACAGCCATATAATGTGTTTCGTGGGCAAGTCTATGCTTCCAGTCATAATGTAGTCATTGTAAACTTTATATATTTTTTGCTAGTGAAAGTAAATACTTCCTGTGATATGGCCTCGAGATGTACGAAGGTCCTAGCGGGCCCATATCACTCAAAGTTAACATTTTGTAGGTTTCCTAAGATTTTCAGAATTTTGCTTGGAAACGGAAAGTCCTACCGAAATGGGGCTAAAAAAAATGTTGTAAAGGATTTTCACTGCTACAACATTTTCTTTAGTTTCATTTCGATACGACATTCCACTTCCAAGCAAAATCCTGAAAGCCTTACAAAACTTAAAAAATGTGAACTTTGACTGTGTTTTTTTTAATTCCTCCAGAGATTTTTCTCTTTTTTGAATTTTTCTCATCTATGAACATTGCTCTTTCAAAAATTAACAATCGGTGTCGGAAAAAAAATTGGGGCTTTGGCAATGAAAATCGATTGCTGTTTTTGCTGTTGAGAATGCATTTATGAAATTTTAATGGTAACAAATTTTGGTGCAAAAATGCACCATAGCGGTTTTATAAATCGAATACTTCATCTCATCATACTTTTAGTTCAATACAAACTAGATTTGTCCCAACGAAGATTCTATGCAGGGTATACAAAGTTCGTCTCGGTCAAACTTGTCCCCTTTGATGTTATAAAAAATGCTAAAGAAGTTTGAATATTTTCTTCAGTACAGATACTGGTGATAGTCATTCGTATATTGAAAACAACAATAACAACAAAAGAAAAATCTCTCTCAAGAAAAAGGAGAGACCTATGCACGCACTAAGTGTGATATATTTTCCAGGATTATATAAAAGAATGTTTTATTATCACAACTTATTGTTGCTGTGGTTGTTGTTATTGTGTTTTCATCTTAGCATTCGAGTTTGTTTTTGTTGTTGCTGCTGCTTTTCTTGATAAAGCTATAGAATCGACAAACAGAAAACAACATGAACGGAGGCTGAGAAAACTCATTTAAAAGTGCGAAAAGAAAGGATATTAAAGGTACAATATAAGGATATTAAACAAATAACAAACCTAACAGCAACAACAACTATTGCAAAGGAAAGGAAAGAAAAAACCTTGCTTCCAACAAATATCCTTTTACAATTTACCAAGCACCCCAACACACACGCACGCCTTCTCCCCACCACAACCATTGCCATCCATGTGCAATGAACAGCATCTGTCTTATGTTTTAGAAGGAAACAAACCGAATGAATTATTCGTTTCGTATTTCACATTTTACTGCCTCATCTTGAATTATTATAGCGGTTGAATGATAAATGTATAATTTAAAAGTTGATTTTTTTATTACTTGACTGTTCTTATTTCTTTCCTTCCTATGTAATTCGCTTTGGTTCGTTTTTTGTTTTTTCCGCATGGGGTTTTTACAAGCAACCAACAACTCCTTTCTTGGTACTACATTTCATCAGGTGGTATAGAAATACAAGATAAGATTTCTTAAGAATTTTTGTTTTTGCTGAAGTTTTAAATTTCACGAATAAGGTTTATATTATGAACTAGTTACCGATGCCTCTTTCACCTTTACTTAACTAGAATGCGATAATTACAAATGTTCAATAAGTATGACTTAAGTTAGATAACAAGTAAAAAAAATATCAGTCGACTTTAAAGACAGAGATATACTATATTTCCCAAGAAAATTATGTATTTAGGGAGTTTTTCAGAATTTTCGGTAGGTACCTGTGCGTGTGGACTGATAAGTACAATCTACGACTTTATCTAAGACTCGCAGAAATATTACATTATGCAAAGTTTGAACCATCCCGGTTCGAAAGTTTTTGTGCGCACCAGCCGCTACACATGTTTGCGACAGAGCTACCCGAGGGAGTGGATCGATTTGGCCCATATTAGAATTTGGACAACATATTTCGAGGGCCAATTGTTTGGAACAAATCGGTTAATCCGTTTGAGATTTATCGTGAGTTCAAGCCATCCAGACAGACTGGCGGACATGGCTAACTGGGCTCCAAATTGTCTGTAACGGGTTTCATCCAAACATACTAAGGATCTAAAGCAATTATTTCGATGAGATACATTTTGGTCCTTAGCCTAATAGCTGAAGTTATAAAAAGTACCAAGGAAGTTTCATTCGCATATTTTATATTGATAAATGATAAACTCTTGTCTACGTTTTAAAGATGACCTTCGGAGAACATGGATTCAAATTGGGTAGCTGTATAGAGCAGCTACGTTAGAGAACGATAATCCAGTTGTCCTTGTCATCAAGCGATGGTGATCTCTCCCACAGATGTGGGTACCATGGCAACTGTGGTCGATGATACTAGACTGAGAAACTGTAGCGAAGTTCTACCTCGACACAGCACTCAGAGATAGAGTCCGATAGCAACAGCAAAACAAATACAACGGCCGCAGAAATACCATAATAAGCGGAAACACCATAATAAGGATCAGATCTCCTTAAGAGCCGAACACTACAAAGCCGACACCTTCAAATTCTTCGGTCAAATCACATCAAGAACCATACGAAAAAGACTCTTCAGATAATCCTTTGGAAAAGGACACCAAAGGGAAATCGAACACGAAAAAGGTATGTTTGACCTCGGAATCAACTGCAGAGCCTAGGGAAGAAATCCAGGGCCCAACAGAAGATTAAGAGGGTAGGATGCTCCCAAAGGGATCATTAACACTCCATACATTTCTTCGAAAAGGGAGCAGAGAATCAAATCTCAAAGGGGACATTTTTCCTTGGCCTGCCTGACAAAGAATAAAAGCATGGCCTTCTACGTCTCAGACGCTATTCCCCTCTCGGGAAAAGTGGACGAGGAAACCTATCAAAACACATGTAGGTTATACCATCAAGCAACAAGTCGAGACTGATATCAGCGATTCCCAGGTAGCCGGTTTATTGAAGGATCAATAGTTGAGGTTATCCAGATTAATCTCCATCTGAAAAGACGGGAAGCATGACCTGATGGAGCAAATTAATACAGGTAAAGTACATATTGGCTTTATTCAAGAACCAGATGTCTCCATGCTACGGGAGAACGGGACTGAGACTTTTAATATCCTCAGCCTTCAGGCAAACTAGGGCATATACACTTTCATACGACCAAAATGTGCCACATCGAAATAATCATTCTAGGCCCCAAGTATGTTTGGACGAAATCCGTTTCAGACAATTTGGATTCGATTTAGCCATGTCAGATTTTGTTTATTTTTGGCAAATGGCCGAAACTACTGTGCATGGGGTACATCTTAAATGAAAGTTCAAAATGTTTGTTTAAGTGCAGTAAGATCTGTTTGATGATCCTTTGGGAATTTTTACCAAAATTACTCCTTGTGGTCCTGTTTACAGCGATATTGTATTTTTCGTGGACAAGTCCATGTCTCGTGATATAATGGACCAGAAGCTTTAAATTATGCGGTGACCAACTGAAATGAATCTATCGAAAGTAATGACTCCCAACATGAGATACAGTTTCAATATGAACAATGCGGTCCACTCCTTCAGGTGCCTCCTCCGCATCTCTTTTGAGCTTTAATCCAATTCCATACTTTTCCCGTCCATCATACTTTTACGTCCGTCATACTTTTACGTCCAAAGGACCAAAACATTCTGAAAACCCTCTAAAAATATAGTTTTTGTGGAAAAGAATTTTGCTTGTGTAGCCGGGGTATTCCATTCACACATGCTGAGGGTATATCTGTGCCGGCTGATACTTTTTTACTTGTGGACTTCCAAACGATTACAGAGTGTTTGAATTGGGGAATTTTTTATGGATAAAGATTGTACAACTTCTTTCCAAAGGTGGGTCAAATACACAAGCGCTCAGCCGATGCCAAAGTTTTATTTGAGAGGAAGTGTAAGTCCTGATGTTTGTCATATGAAATAAAGTGAGGACCGTTGCTTGTTATCTAACTTCGCCATATCTACCATTTTATTGAATTTTCGAGACTCTATGATAATTTATAATATAAGTAACTCAGCTAACTATCAAGAACATTTATATCATCCCAAAATTCAAATAATTTGAATAAACAAATTAAACAGTTGTCATCTGTTCGTTAACATAAAACACATAAAATCGACTCCACCCCTCTCATATATTGAGTGTTGAAAAGTTCATTGATGTCAGCTGAGTTGCTTTTTTTGTTGTCGTTGCTTCATTTAGTAATAAATAAATTTACATATGAATAGATTCATAAATGAATGAAGAATGATTAACTGATTACAACAATTTTATTATTTGTGTGAAATGGAATAATGGGAGTGCTGTGGTTTTTGTGGTTCAACACCAAATATTATGAAAGTAGTCAAGCGACCGAGCGACCGACCATTCGATAATGGTGGCGGTTAGCTAGCACATCATTTCAAATGCTCGACAAAAAATACCCTGCCATATTCTCAGTTAACGCCATATGAAAAACGGATAAGGACATGCGGAATGCAACAAAGGCCAATAGGACCAAAATGGCGTTGGGAAGTCAGCATTTATGAACACGAAAGAATTGATGATAATTTAAATTTTCTGAATAATAAAATTCAATGAATACATTAATTGAATTTATAATAAAATGCTCGGCATTGTTGTAGGTATTCAAATGAAATAATTTTATGGATATTTTCCCTGTGCTTTTTTTTTACTCCGCGTACAAGAGAAATAAAAGACAGGAAGATGGCACAGAATGCAACGCAATGAAAATAAAACAAACAGCGGCAATGTAGGACCTTCGTTGCCGAGATAAGATTACAAGTTAACAGAAATTAAAGTTATGAGACTTCATTGTGAATTTACACACTTGGCTTTAATTTCATCAGCCTTTTTTGTGTGCGTTAAAAGTAAGTTGGTGGTCGTTCGTTCGTTTGTCCGAACTCAGCGAAATGAGAAATTTTCGTTCACTAGAATTTTCAATTAATTACATGTGTGACCGACCATTGCATGGTGGTCGACATGTGTGGTTTTTCGCATTGGTGTCCAACAGCACAGCCAGCAAAGAAAATTTGTAATGCACTCCAATTGCTTGTTTCAGTACAGTTGTAAAATTCACTCTTTGTTCAATGTCCAGAGAAGCAAAATGATTTTAGTGTGACAGTTTTTTTGTCCTACACTCCGTTCTTGAACCAAAACATTACAAGAATGGGTTCTTTGCCGCAACAGATTTAAATCATTAATGTGGTTTGGCTCGTATGATCCCGAAACAAAACAGCAAGCGACCGTGGGGGTCTTGGAAGGTGAGCCTAATCCAACGAAAGTTGTTCATCGAAGAAAGAATTTGAAGCAAATGGTCGCCTGTTTCTTCAGCTAAACTGGGCAAAAGGCTACTATACGGCTTGATGAACGTAGAAGTGGTACACCACAATTTGTTTGCGTGAAGCCTCCTGAGAAATTCGACAAACGAACAAAAGAAGACTAATCTTTGTGCACTGTGACAATTTGATCTTTCACACATCGATTTAAACCAGTGCCTTTTTGACCGGACAAAACGGAGAATTGATGGTTAATCCGCCGTTCATGGAAGGTAAATCTAAATCTTTACAAACAAAACAATCCGATAAAGCAACCCATATGATATACGCAGAAAAATATATGTTAGAAATATTTTTGGATCCAAACAAATGTACATATGTTTGTATCCAAACATGTTATGTTTGGGTCCAAGCAAATATTTGTTTGCAACATTTTGTAACATATCTCAATTTTATTTGTTTGTGTACCAACATATTTTTATGTTAGAACATATTTTTTATGGGTGGAGAGAGTATTTTTGTCAAAGAGCGTAACAACAGGGCTCTCTCTTATTTCATAATGAAGAACTGTGAGTATGATGCAATAGAAGACGTAGATCGGCGACGGGAGGATGAAAAAGTTTGTTTTTTGCTTAGGTGGTGGGTATGCCAAACACATGTGTTCCGTTCTTTGTTGTTGTTGTTGTTGCGATTTATACATCCAGCGAAGCAAGCGAACAAGAAAAGGAAAAATCATGTAAATAATTTTATTCTTTTTGCGAGAAAGACAAAGCATTTTTTCTTCAGTTTCCCCAAGGCAGTCGTTGAGTAAAGGCGGTAAAGTGAGAGAATAAATCAGTATTTTGTGTTTTCTTAAAGAGATAGATTCCAAGATATTCTTACTCGAATATTTCGAAAAAAAATACACTAGAAATGGGCGGAACTTGCCCGCCTACGTAGATTAATTCCCGAAGAAAAATTTAAAGACACCGATACACGTGGTTCATATTTTTAACTCTACTTTCAAAATCTGCTCAGATTTCTATGACAGTTTTTAAGTGTCTAACAGTGTTATTGTATTATATTCCAAACACAACCAGTAAGGAAAGGATCAAAGTCGGGAAATGCCGACTTTATGATACCCTAAACCACTGTGAATATGTAAAATATACATATGAGATATATCAAAATCAGAACAGATTTGGATAGAACTTGGCACACTTATTTCTAGACCAAATTCCATCACATATTGCAAATTTCATCAAAATTAAGTAGATATAGGGTGTGTTGTGCATCAAATACCTCAAATCGACCGAACATGTATACGGGAGCTATATACAAATCTGAACCGATTTTTATATAAATTGGCAAATTTATTTTTTGACCAAATTCAGCCATACATTTCAAATTTCTTCGAAATCGGACATATAGCGTGTTTGGTGCAATAAAAACCTGAAATCGACCGAAAATATGTATGGGAGCTATATATAAATCTGGGCCGCTTTCACATTTATTTCTAGAACGAATTGTGTCTTACATTCCAAATTTCATCGAAATCTGGCATAATAACGTGTTTGGTGCAGCAAATACGTAACATCGGCCGAAAATATATGGGAGCTCTATCCAAATCTGAACCGATTTCGATATAATTTGGCACTCTTATTTCTATACCAAATTCAGTCGCACATTCACATGTTTGGTCCAGCAAATACGGGAAATCGGCCGAATATATATGGTAATATTCAAAAAAGTTTTTTAATCGTTGAAGTTGAGGTTCACCATTTAATAAGTCGCGAAATGTTAATATATTTTATAAAATATGAATATATTTATATTAACTGAAGTGTTTTAGCCACGATCTCATAATATGGACCATAACAAATAATTTTCGTGGAAGCTGCGTTAGTGGTAATATAAAAAAATAGGAAAAATGTGTTGAAGTAAACATGTTTTTTTGTGTTCTTTTTTGATTTCTGGCCAAACCACGCAAAATTCGAACCTGTGCTCAAAGAAAGAACTAAACAATACCCCTTGGGCAACATGGTTCTAGTGTATGACTTTTGGATATATACACTGCATCCCCCTAAAATCGATGCTGACATTTTGAAGTTTTGATTTCAGTGTTTTTCGAATTTTTCTTATAATTAGAGGGTGCAACTAAATAATAATCCAAACTAGCTTATAGGATTGTAGCACTCGCGATTCCACGTCGTTTAATGTATATCTCATGAGTGTGCTCCGTGCATCTTCCTAGTAATAGGAGTCCAAAGGCGAAAATTTGGTGCGTAAATTTTCTGAAAAAACCTATTTTTTGGCTTTAAAGTTTACAACTGTCGTACAGGTATCCCTGAACCCCGCGTGATTATAGTTTTTTTACGTGCCGGATCTAATGAGCTCTTCCGCGGTCGAATCCATCCACTAAAACTCCGGATATATATACCTTGAAAGTAGGAAAATCTGCAAAAATATATTTTGACAATTCCGCGAATTGAACCCCGATTTTCTTTGATTATTTTTGCATAAATGTAATCCTTTATACGCGATTATAATATTTGCCAAAAAGGTGTGTCACAAATTACAAAGATTCAGGAGTAATATCAATATTTATCCCAAAATAGAATGTGGTGGCACATCCGCAATTCTTGACGAATCTGTCTAAAATAATTTATATTGAGGTATTTTTAATAGGGGCCATTGAAATCGGATGCACCTTCTAATCATATGCACATCGCGTAATTTTTGCCCACTTAAAGGTTTTTTGAATAGTAAGATGCAACTGATGGCACACTTTGGCCGCTGAATGAAACGTGGGAAAATCCATGCCTATTGATAGGCATGGACTCCCTGTATCCGAAAAGCACATGCACCTCAACTGATTTAAACCGATTCGCGAATTATACGGGTTTTAAATACTATGTTCTTTCTTTGATTGTAATTTCAATATTACGCTCCACTTCTTATTTCTATTGCTTATCACAGAAAGCAAATATACTTTCACGATGATAATAATGATAATGATAATAGAATAACTCCCAACATTTATTTTTCAAATTTTTCGTATTTAACCAAAAATATATTTTTGAAATAATTTCCAACAATAAGTTTCTGTTCTTTGTTGTTGCTGTAATATGCAAGTTATAAACGCGATCTTTATAATTTTGGTCTCACATTTTTCTACGCGTTGTCTATATTCTGTACGTATTTTTAAATTATTTTTTAGAGATTTTTTGGACTCTGATTTAGAATATATAAAATTTATTCCAAGATTTCTTCAATATTTCTTGATTTTCCGCGAAAATAAAAATAAATTTAGCAACTATTTTAGCATATACGGATAGGTATCAAATGCTGCTAACGGTATATATATATATATATATATATATATATATATATATATATATATATATATATATATATATATATATGTATATATATATATATATACATGTTCTTATTACAACACAATAGGAATTTTTAAATACCCAGCAAAATTTTATGGAAGTGGTTCCATGAGATGCCATGATTTCACTGGATCTTTTGCATTGGTTCAAATGAAGTCGTGAAAGATCCGATCTTTTCATTAGCATTTAAACCCATGCAAAGGAAGTCGTGAAAGATCCGATCTTTTCATCAGCATTTGAATCATTTTTACAGATCACTACAAAAAAAAACAAGTCGATTTGTACATCCGTACATGTAGCGACATCAAAACAAAAGAGTATACATTTCCAAAAATGTTGTTATAAATTTACAAATTAAATGTAGGTTCACGAACTAGAAATTCTTAAAGGAGTGCGGTTGGAGTCCATGTCGAAATCTGAACTGGTGATGAGAAGATAATAGAAAAGCTTTTGTAAGATGAAACAAAATCAGTGGCTGAGAGTGGACGAAGTAAACTCTGTTGCGGTGCAGCGGCGGTGTTTAGACTGCCACAGCTGGGACAGCCGGAAGTCAAGTTTCTCACTTAAATTTACAACCTGTCGCTTGCCAAACACATCGTTCCCGAAGTCTGGAAAATAGGCCAGCTACTGAAGCCCGAAAAGGATGCCAGCAAAGGTGAATCTTACAGGCCGATTTTGCCGCCCGTAGCAAGGACTCTTGTGGCTTCAGTTCTTCCACCATCAGAAATAACTTTCCAGTTGCCGATCAATAGCATAGGATCCATAAGCAGCACAACAAGTGCGCTGAAGGCCATCTCCATATTAGCCGAAGACTCACTCAGAGCAAGCTGTGCGATAGAACAGTGATAGTGACACTTGGTTTAGCAAAGCCCTTTGATATTGTCAAGCACCCTCGTTGTTTGATGTCATCGAGCAGACTACGCACTGTCCAAGTTTGAAACGTTGGATAATAAATTTTAAGTGTGGATGACAGTAGTACGTAGAATTTAGGATCAAGAAGTCCAAGACCCGTAGAGTGAAGAAAACCTCTTCTGAATTCCAAACGCGAATGATTGCGAATGATTGTACTATCTTGGCGTCAGGTGCCTTCCATGACGACATTTGTGAAAGACTGAGCTCCTTTTTGTCTGATCTTACCATTTTTTCCACGCGAGGAATATGCAAATACCAGCCAATAAATCTACGGCTTCTCTGTTCACTACCTGGGCGGCCGAGTTGGGAACAATAGAGTTGAATGTCATGGTCGATGATGATAACGTTACAAGAGAGAACCTCGATCAACAAGCCTTTCAACCAGGTTTAATTAGCACTAACACGAATGCAGTCGCGGATGCAGTAAACAGTTATCGTCTATCGCTGCTGATAAGCGCCAGCTGTCAGGACAAACCAGAGTAGTTTTGGGTCAATACGCTCGGGATGGTGGATCCGTCAAAATTCCTATAGGGCAAGTACTGATGACACCGTGGAAAACATCTGCCCAGCATACAGCACAGGCCCCCACGACACACTGCTCCTTTTCAATTGCCCTACCAATCCTGCTAAGAAACTTAAGTTTGCAGCTTTGTGGTTACAAACCATATAAATAGCGAAATAGCCACATTCTTACGACTGATAGACCCAGAGTCAGATTAAGCAGAAAAATGAGAATACAAACATATTAACTACTGTTACAACAACGAGTACAAACTGCAATTATAGATGTAAACTTTATGATGATAAATAAATTATAGTTATTTCATTAATTCCTTTGAATTAATAAAATAAAAAAATGAAAATCATTTTTCAATACAGCATTTTCCATTTTCCGAACAAGACGTGAAAATTACATGCCAAAGGGTTGGTGAAAATGACATGCCAAAGATTAGTGAAAATGCTATTCTTGGGAATTGGTTAAGATGGCATGCCAAAGGATTGGTATAGATGCCATTCCAAAGAATTGTTAAAGATGCCATTCCATCGAGTTAGTAAAGATGACATGCTTAGGATCTGAAAATGAATTGCATCTTTTGGGGGTCACGCTCTTGTAAAAAGAATGAGTGAAGATGCTGAAAAAATGACATTCCATTTCACTTGCACCCATTCTTGAATAGCATCTTTGGCATCGAACATTTTGCTGGGTATTTTTTCTTTACAAGAGAGTAAAACCGCATATAACTTTTGAGTGCAGCATCCAATTTTGTGAACGCGAACAGATTTGAAACACCGATTTTTTTCGTACCAAAAATGGCGGATGTGCTCGCCAAAAAAGTTTTTAATTTTTTTCTATGTAATTGTAAAGGAAATTTGAAATTTACCATATGTATGTATATGGGAGCTATATCCAAATCTCAACCGATTTCGATATAATTAGACACATTTATTTCTAGATCGAATTAAGTCACACATTCCGAATTTCATCTAAATCGGACATATATAGCGTGTTTGTTGCAGCAAATATGTGAAATCGGCCGAAAATATGTATATATGGGAGCTATAACTAAATCTGATATGGCACATTTATTTCTATACCGAATTCAGTCACACTTTCCAAATTTCATGAAAATCGGACATATATAGTGTGTTTGGTGCAGAAAATACGCGAAATCCGCCGAAAATATATATGGGAGCTATATCCAAATCTGAACCGATTTTCACCAAAAGCAATAGCGTTCCTCCTATGGTTAAAAAAATGATCTTCCCCAATTTTTAGCTGAATAGGACAGTAAATGCGGCATGTACGTTGCGAACGGACGGACTGTTATGCATACATCAACTCAGAAAGGGATTCGATGTATATGCCTACAAGAATTATGGATCTATCTCGTTTCCTTTTTATATTACATACAAATGCACACAGACATAATACCCATTACCACAGTGTGGTGTAGGGTACAAAAACAAACTTTTCTCTTGCTTATTGAAAGAGACATCATCTTGCTGTAAGCACATATTCTTTTCGTCTAAATATTCGATTTTTCGTACCAAAGTTTTATTTATCAATTTCTTTACGTTCTACTAATAATAATGGTATGGTACTAAGTAATGTTCAGCTCATGTAGTTTGGATTTCTAAACACCTTGTCTTTGTCACCACAATATTTCAACTTGAATTGAAAATGATTTTTAGCACATACATATTTCCAAACAAGTAAGAGAGAGTTATATTCGGACAGGGCCGACCATGTGATACCCTACTCCACTACACCTGGGCCAAGGAATTTCTTTTATATGATTGCGCAATATTTTAGCCGTCCGGTCATACATACGTAAGTTGATATACATGGTAACATACCAGAGATATAGAACATACATACATACATACATATATACGCCGTCGTTTACTTTAAACGTAAGGTATTTTATAATGACCAATCGGGGGTTTTCGCTATATATTATTAAAACAGGTTAGAAAGTATCAATCAGCTGTGCCGACGGATATATACCCTCAGCCTCGGACGCAACGAAAATAAGTAAACTCAATACTTATAACGTCTCTATGGTTTTTTTTTAATTTTGGTCCAATTTCCCAAGAAGAATGGACTTTAACCCAAGAAAAATTGTACTGTCGTAACAACAATCCGAGACGAGTTCTTAAAAGGAATGTTCCGATGTACCCCATATTCGGACGTAATCCAAGTTTCTAAGAAATAAGACCAAGTCGTTATCTCCCTTCGATGGTTATCTTAGACACTAGTCAGTTTAGTTGGCTTCGTCCAAGGAATTATGGATTTGCCAAAAAAAAACTTGCACCGTCGTAAAAGGGGCTGCAAGGTGAACATGTTTCAAACAAATTCAAAACGGTTCAAGAAGAGCTGTTAAACTATACTTTTCCCAAATAATATTTTCAAATCCCTAGTTTGGAACAATTCGGTTATTCCCTTATGGAACTATAGCGCGAATGATCTTGTGGGGGTAATTAACTGAAGGGGTTGACCGACCTAAGATGAACCAAAAAGCCAGACAGACGGACGGACATGGATAAATCGACTCCAAATTGTCTGAAATGGATTACGTCCAAACATACTTGGGGTCTAAAATCATTATTTCGATAATATCGTTGGCTTGAATGTTGAGGGTTTACACAAATATTAAAAGCATTTTAGAAATAGTTTCCGGTGATTTCTACCGTATCGATCAATAAAAAAGACCAATATTTTGAGGTAGTATTACATTACCTTTTACTAAAGGTATCACAAAAACTTCAAGACCACGTACAGCATTGTAATTTGTAACAATTTCAAAATCTGGGAATCCTTCTTTCATGATTTGAAAACCTTTCTATCGTGATTGCGACATTTTGTAACATGGAACATAAATGTAGGTCTATGCAAGAAATCACAAAAATAAACAAGTAAGGAAAGGATCAAAGTCGGGCGGGGCCGACTATATCGACGCCTCCAAACAATAATATGCTAAGTCGACTTAGCATGTTTTCAAGCTCTTTACATTTTTATATTTAACGTCCTTTAACTTAAATTCTGTCAAATTTTGGTAATGATCGGACAATCCGAACAGAAGTTATAAACAAATATTTACTTAGCATAGTACTGAAGGTCAAAGAAATTTTCAAACTTTTAGAGCTTGTCCTGCAAAACTCGCTTTTCAGAATTAGCATACTATTATTTGGAGGTGTCGATATATTTTACATATTCACAGTGGTGTAGGGTACTATATAGTCGGCCCCGCCGATTTTCACCAAAAGCAATAGCGTTCTTTTTATGGCTAAACAAATTGTAGTCCCCAATTTTCAGCTGAATCGGACAAAAAGTGCGACCTGTACGTTGCGAACAAAAATACATGGACAGACGGACAGACGGACGGACATGCATAAATCGACTCAGAAAGTGATTATATGTATATCCCCAAAAGGAACTATGGGTCTATTTCGTTTCCTTTTTTATGTTACATACAAATGCACAAAGACATAATACCCCTTACCACAGTGTGGTGTAGGGTATAAAAACACTATTTTATGTAACACTGCGTTTAAAAATGACAGGGCAGTTGAGTTCATGTATTGATTGTCAAAAACCCTAAACTTGCCTATGTGACGTAGGCGTCCAGACAACTGCAAAAACAGTTGTAAAATTATGAATGAATATCAAAGATTCCTTTTCGTTTTCCGTTCACATATTTTGTTTTTGTAGATATTCTTTTGTTTTCAGCATATTTTAATTATCATCTCACTTATTTTTCACAAAAATTTCAAAAATTGTTTAAACCGACTGTCTGTGAACAAATGATGGACAGCTGGGAGACAAACGACAATTGTATGTATGTGTTAGTAAATCAGGGTTGTATTTGAAGACATACTGTATGATGTAAACGCCTAGTAAGGGAGTAGTTCAGTTATCTAACCGCTATATTCGTGTTGGTTTTCAAGTATATTTTCGTAGATTGCCGAACTATGTCTCCTAGAAATAAAACATAGACCAAAAATTTAATTTGAATGTTTTTGCCACAAAAGTTAACCCACTAAGAACTATCCTCTCATTATCCAAAATTGTTGGCATCTTCCTTGACCAAAATTGCGAATATAACTGCGAACTTTTGCGAGGTTATGGTTAAACACAATTAAAACTGTGGAATTTCTGTATATACTAGACTGTAACTCTGTTATCTGAGCACCTACATCAACATAATTGGCATCTATAGAAAGATCTAGAGATCGTCTTTCAAATCACGCGGGCGGATTGTGCGTACCTGGAATAAATATATAAGATATATATTAAATTTTTTCCAATTTTCTCCATCCATTTTACGCGCTAAAAACTATCTGATCATCATGTAAAACTGTAAACTTTTTTCAGTCATAAGCTCACACTTTATTTAAAATTTCGCGCTGATCGGACTATGATTGCGACCTACAGAGCAGATACAAATTCGAATAAAAATTTAGTTTTTGGTCCATTCACCCCCTAAATATTTCACGATCATCACCAATAACAATAGCGATCTATTCTGATGTGAAACCGAATTCCATACCAAATTTTGTAAAGATCGGTCCATAATTGCGGCCTGGAGTTTGATTACAATTTAAAATGGACAGACGGACACACGGACGGACACACATCGCTATATCGCTTTATCTTGTCGAAATAATTATTTCGCGGTGTTACATGAATTTTTAGAAAAAAAAAAATTATAATACCCTTCCCACATTGTGGAGTAGGATATAATTACAGCTCTAGCACTTATCAAAACTAACTAACATATGTAGATTGCAAACTTGGTACATGCGCTTATAATAGTTTTCAATTCGATGGACACCTAAGTGTTACCCTTTAAAAATGTATGCCTGTTGATAATACCAAAAGCTATTTGAACGCATTTCGTGTTTTCACTAGAATGCATTTGGCGTTTTACATTTTGGCTTTATTTTTGTGTATTCGACAGAATCCCTTTGATGGTGGTCATAATGACGACGATTTTCCGTGATGTTTTCCAATGAAAAATCGCGAATGGTTAGCTTGTCATAGAATGTGTCATGTCACGCATAACATGTGAGGTTAGTGGAATGGAACTGTAGTCCGTCTTTAATTCATTAGAACATAAGCAAAAAACTGTCTCTTATATGTTTAGAGGCGTTTAATATAAATCCTTGATGTGGGTAACCAACCATATTAAAAACAATTTGTTATTTGAAAACAAATAAGATAATTTAATGACCAATATGAAGTTTTTTATTGTATGCATTTGAAAGCTACATATTGGAAAAATAGGTTGCAATTAATGTTATACAAAGTCTAAAGCCAAATATACTAGAAGTCGATTAAAGTATTGCTTTTTGGAAAATTTTGAAACTCTATACTGAAATAGAAATATTCAATTCATCTCCATTGTTGGGACGCTCGCTTTAATATATGTATCTTCGATTCAAATTAAAAAGACGCTACACCAAATTGTGTGGGCGAAGTTCCTTTATAAAAACTTTTTTTGGCAGAAAGTTACTTCAAAGAACAAGGAAAATGTGGGCGAAGAAAAAGTCATTGCTACCGCCTGCCTGCCAGCTAGTCAAGTCAAGTCAGCCAGCCTGCATTTTGTTTTTTCTATATCAAACGGAGGAAGGGGAAATCGTTTATATCGAAATAAACAACCACCAAACCCTCTGTTTAGTACACTTCACCATAATTTATGATGTCATTCATCATTTTTATCGGGGGAAAAAACAAGCGAGAAGAATAAGAAAAAAGAAAACATTTTCCTGCCTCAGCCTTATGTCATTGGCCAAGGACTTTCACTGCCGCTGTTCGAGCTGCTGTTTTGTTTTGTTCCGAGTCTCTTCTCGTTATATCGAAAGTCCTCATCCTTTTATCCTGCAGTGCTTCACCCTCCTACACACATCTGTTTAAGAGTTTTTCCTTTGAAAATGATTTTGTCAGCCATGGCAAAATCCAGAGGAAAAAATTTAATTTATTTTTTTTTGTTCTTCATCTTCGGAAAGAAGAAAATTTCGAGCATGATTTTAATGATTTGAACAACCCTCACTTGAGTTAAGCGATGACTGATGATGAGGTTAGCTTCGCCTGCCCATTATCTTGATACTGAAGAATATAGCTGGTCTCTTTTTCTTAATGTCTGTTTTTATGGGGTATGTGTGAATGTATCCCTTATAAATTTAATAGTCCCCTTCAATGAGTATTGACAATTTGTTAATGCTCAAAATGTTTTAATTTTTGCGGTTGGGAAATAAATTTCAAATACACATAAATTGGTTGCAATTGTTTAGTTCCACTATCCTCTAACTGTTTGGTTGTTTTAATCTATTTACATAATTTACATAGCCAATGATGAAATTGAAAAAAAGATAAAGATTCTACGAGACTTCTTAAATCAGTACAAGATAGTGGGCCCTTCAACTAGAAAAAATGTTTAACTAGTACGAGTATGTCCCAGGAAGCAATCCTCTCACATCTAAACATTCATAAAATTCATCAAAGAAGAATAAGAAAAATATCCCTGGCATTACCCCAGACAAAATATACGTTAGGGTTATAACTTTTCTGCATTTATTGCAAGTATCAAAAATACCACCACATAGACGTATAGAGTATGGAAAATATTAAGAAATGTATTATCACTTTTCCCCTACCGTTAAAAAAGTTTCTGTACCGAGTCCATACAAATTGTTCATTGCAGTTTTTCCTTATATTTGTATACCCTCCACCATAGTATGGAGGGTATATTAAGTTTGTTTTTCCGTTTGTAACTCATTGAAATACTCATTTGCGACCCTATAAAGTATATATATTCTTGATCAGGGTAAAATTCTAAGTCGATCTGAGCACGTCCGTCCGTCCGTCCGTCTGAGGTAATCACTCTAGCATCCACAAAAATAGAGATAGGACGCTGAAATTTTGGGAAAATGCGTCTTTTGTTTGCAGGCAGGTCAAGTTCGATGATGGGCTATATCGGTCCACGTTTTGGTATAGCCCCCATATAACGGTACCCCCCGATTTACGGTATTTTGACGTTTTTAGCTACATTTTTAGACCGATTTAGCTATAATTTGACATTTAGGGTTGTTAAGTATCAATAAACTTATATAACAAAAGTTGTGGACATAGGTCCACGTTTTGGTATAGCCCCCATATAACGGTACCCCACGATATACGGTATTTTGACGTTTTTAGTTACATTATCAGACCGATGTAGCTATAATTTAACATTTAGGGTTCTTAAGTGTTAATAAACTTATAAATTAGAAGTTGTGGACATAGGTCCACGTTTTGGTATAGCCCCCATATAACGGTACCCCACGATTTGAGGTATTTTGACGTTTTTAGCTACATTTTCAGACCGATGTAGCTATAATTTGACATTTGGGGTTCTTAAAAGTCAATAAACTTATATAACAAAAGTTGTGGACATAGGTCCACGTATTGGTATAGCCCCCATATAACGGTACCCCCCGATTTACGGTATTTTGACGGGTTTATCTACATTTTCAGATCGATTTAGCTATAATTTGACATTTAGGGTTCTTAAAAGTCAATAAACTTATATAACAAAAGTTGTGGGCATAGGTCCACGTATTGGTATAGCCCCCATATAACGGTACCCCCCGATTTACGGTATTTTGACGGGTTTAGCTACATTTTCAGACCGATTTAGCTATAATTTGACATTTGAAGTTCTTAAATGTCAATAAACTTATGTGACAAAACTTGTGGACATAGGTCCACGTTTTGGTATAGCCCCCATATAACGGTACCCCCGATTTACGGTATTTTGACGTTTTTAGCTACATTTTCAGACCGATATAGCTATAAAATGACATTTAGGGTTCTTAAGTGTAACTAAACTTATATAACAAAAGTTGTGGACCTAGGTCCAAGTTTTGGTATAGCCCCTATATAACGGTACCCCCGATTTACGGCATTCTGACGTTTTTATCTACATTTTCAGACCGATTTAGCTATCAATTGACATTTAGGGTTCTTAAATGTCAATAAACTTATATAACTAGTGGACATAGGTCCATGTTTTGGAATAGCCCCCATATAACGTTACCGCCCGATTTCAGGTATTTTGAGAATTTTACCAACAAGTTTTAACCGAGTTATCTGTAATTTGAACATTTGACATTTGAAATTCTTAGTGGTCACCACACCTCTCCACCAAAAATTGTCAAGAAAGCCCCCATATAACGGTACCTCCCGATTTTCAGTAATTTGATGATTTTAGCTACAATATTATACCGAACAAGCAGTAATTTGACATTTGAAGTTCTTAGTGGACACAACACCTCTCCATCAAAAATTGTCAACATAGGTCCATGTTCGGATATAGCTCCCATGTAACGGTACCTCCCAATTTTCAGTAATTTGGCAATTTTAGCTACAATTTTTAACAGAACTAACTGTAATTTGACATTTGAAGGTTGTAGTGGTCACCACACATCTGCATCAACAATTTTCAACATAGCCCCAATATAACGATACTTCCCTATTTTCGGTACTTTGAGGATTTTACTTAAAATGTTTAACCGAACGTAGGTCCATGTTTTTGTATAGCCCCAAAACAAACAAAAATTGTTCATTTAAGTTCATATTTTCGTATAGCCCAGATACCTCCGAACTAGCTGTTAATGACATTTGAAGTTCCCACGTTATGTACCGATTTTCGATATTTTGAGGATTCTAGCTAAATTTTTTAACCGAATTAGGAGTTATTTGACATTAAAGGCTCCCATCAAAAACTGTCAACATAGGCCCATGTTTTATTATAACCCCTATATAACAGTACCTCCCAATTTCTAGCCCACCAAAAATTGTCAACAGTTAGATATAGGCACCATAAAAAAGGGCCTCCCGAATGAAGCATTTTATGTACATTATCTGACATTTTAACGTACTCACTTAAAGTTGGGGACAGGAATGAATATTTTATGGTGGAGGGTAAGAAAAGTTCGGCCCGGCCGAACTTAATGCTTTTTTACTTTTGTTCAATTATAATTGCGTACCGTTATTAAATAAGCTATTTATTATTGAAATTGAATATAATCGTCAATATCGGAAAATTCTACATACGTCCAATACGTAAATTTCATCAAATCGCGTTATTTTAAGAGTTTATTTTAACATAAATATAGCAAAATAAAAATTTGTTCAAAAAACTGAAATCAAAACTTTTCTTTATAAAAATGTTCAAAAGGCATATAGAATTCTGAGTCGGTGCGGAAACTTTTTTCACCTAATCGAACTGAAAGACATGTTTTCGTTATCAGGACAATATTCCGCATATGGTACTGGCGTGGTATTTTTTGGTTATAGCCCTAATATACATTGCGTACTGCAAAACTTTCCACAGAATTTTGGTGAAGTATTAGGGTTTGCCATTTCAAGTAATGTTCTTAAAGGGCCCACCTATGCCATGAGTTTAAAAATTGTTATTCAGGGTTAAAATTGGGGTTTTTATTTGGTTTTTTATACCCTATACCACAATGTGGAAATGGGTATTATAAGTTTGTTTTGGTAAAAATTCATGTAACACCGCGAAATATTCGTCGGAGACCCCCAATGTGGTATACCATTCTTCATATCTCGACGAGATAAAGCGATTTTGAGATGTGTGTCCGTCCGTCAGTCCGTCCGTCCGTCCGTCCGTCCGTCTGTCCATTATAAATTGTAAACACGCTCCAGGCCGCAATTATGGACCTATCATCACGAAATTTTGTATGGAGGTCGGGTTCAGATCAGAATAGATCCCTATTCTTATTGGTGATGATCGTGAAATATTTAGCGGGTGAAATGGACCAAAAACATAATATTTATCTAATTTTGTAGCGGCTCTGTAGGTCACAATAATAGTCCGATCAACGCGTAATTTTAAATAAGGTAAGAGTATATCACAAAGGAGAAGCTTGCAATTTGAGATGGCGATCGGATAATATTTAGAGGGTTAAATGGACCAAAACTTTTGTGTGAAAATTGTGAAAAATTTTAATATACAGCTTATATCTTAATTCCTGGAAGTGACATTCCCGACAAGTGAGATATACTTGAAAGTGGAACGCTTGACCTTTCAATTAATGCCAATTATGTTGGTGTGCATGATTAGATAACAGAGTTACAGCCTAATATATCCCGTTATTTGTTTGTAATGTAATAATAAACTTGCTAGAAGTCGCAATTATACATCAATAGTCACGAAATTTTGCACCGGGTAAGAGTATAGGTCGAAAAAGATGCCTACAATTTTGAATGATGATCTGATATTCTTTAGCGGGTGAAATGGACCATTACTTTTGTATGAAAAATATAAAAATTTTATTTTTGGTCGATATTTTAATTCCTTGAGGACATATATATTTCGCAAAGTAGCCTACATATGGGAAAAAACTACTGACCTTTCCTCTGATGTAAATTTCAATAAAGTGTTTGCTAGATAACGGGCCTACTGCCTAATATATAATGGGTTCTGTGTAGAGAACCACATTTTTATACCATGCTACATATTGTCTCTCCAAAAGTTTATGTAACACCACGAAATATTCGTCCTAGACCCCTTATTTGGTATGCCAAAATTCATATCTCGACGAGATAAAGCGATTTAGTGATGTGTGTCCGTCCATTAAAAATTTTATACAAGCTTTTAAGGCCGCAATTATGGACCGATTGTAACAAATTTTTTAAGGAGATTGGGTTCGGGCCAGAATAGAAATGATTAGTTTTTGGTGATGATCGTGAAATGTTCACGGGATGAACAAAATAATAACCCGCAAAATTTTAAACAAGGTTTGAGTTTATGATAAAGACGAAGCGTACAAACCAACGTGAAGATCAAATAATACTTAGCGGGATAATGGACTGAAACTTTTGTGTGAAATTGGTAAAAATTTCAATAACGTAGCGGTTAAACAACGGAAGTAGTAGTACTACATAAGTGGGTTTGATTACATTTTAGTTTGTGCGAACTAAATTTTCCTTTCCTGCTACAAAAATGCCTTTGTCATGCTAGATAACTTTTTGGTTTTGGTCATAAGTATTATACATTACATCTCTGGTATTTGATAATTAAATTTTCACAATCATTGAAAAGAAGTTCCGTGGAGAGCGTTTGTCCAGGGATAGTGGTATAGGGTATTCCATGGTCGGCTCCGTCCGACTATAGACTTTTCTTACTTGTTTTTTTTTTTTGTTTTGATTTTTGAACAAACCACAAGAGAATAAAGTGAATAAAGTAAATGTGGTGTGTAGTTAAAAATGTTGTTTAATATACTTCTAATTTAAAAAAAAAAAATATTCATTGCTTGCATAGGTGACCTCCTTCAGAACATTTGTCTTATAAGCCGAGCCAAGAATAGATTTCCACTCCCAAGCCTTGGCCTTCTAGTTCTGCTTTTAGCGTCATGCGGCCCGTATTTATACTCCTCTTTAGTAGGTTCATCATCGCTCATTCGTATGTGAAACCATACATTAGCACTGGTAATATCAGTGTTTTATAGAGTGTTATTATACCCTACACAACAATGTAGAATGGTTTTTTTTGTTTCCCAAAAATACGTGTAACCCATCGAAATAATCGCTCAATTCTTTTACCTTTTTTCTAATCTCAACAAGATAAAATGATGTGTGTCTCTCCGTCCATTAAAATTGTAATCAAACTCGAGGCCGCAATAATAAACCAGTCGTCGCAAATATTGGAGGTCGAGTTTTTACCAGCCATAGTAGTCTGGCTGGTGAAATGGACCATGAACAATTTTTTTTCCGATTTTGCAACAGCTCTTTAGTTCAAAATATTAGGTAACAATAATTACATGGCCATCATCATAATTGCAGGAGGACACATGAAAATGTTCATCTTCCATATAAAAGTATCAATATGGTACTCTTGACATTTTCATTAATGCCTACTATATTGATGTTTGGATACATATAACGGAAACATAGCTTAAAATATGTGAAATAAAGTCAAGATGTGTATTTCCCGGGAATGAAAAAACCGGGAAAACCCAAAACCCTAACTACTAGCAATTAGAATAGTGACAGTCTTGAATCTTTAGGCTATAGCTCGGCTATCTGACAACATAAATCAACATAATTTTAGTAAATGGAAAGGTCAAGAGTTTCGTTTTCATAAAAATTTTCTTGGAAGCAATGTGTACTCCACAAAAATCTTCCTTCTTTCCAGGGTTCGAGAATGACTTAACCGTTGCCCACAATTCACTTATTCCGGCTCCTATGTTACAACTCTTTAGATGATTTAACCACTGGTTCCCCTTATGCTTATAGAATTTAACAGGTTGGTCGGTGAACCTGTTAAATTCGAGTGTCAGCCAGTGTTGTCAAATTTGATGATTTATCGTCATTTTGACGATTTTTTGGCCCAAAATTGGAAAGTGATGATTTGACGATTTTATGCCCTGAATGACGATTTTTCACGTTGGCCAAAATTGCATGAAATAAAACAGGATAACTAATTATTAACCAAAGAATTTAACAAAGACACTGTTGCAAACTCATCTTTATGAGTTTTTTAATGTTTTTAGCAATTTTCAGCAGATTGGATATATTTAGGTACTTACCTGGAATGCAGGTAGTTTGAGCTTTTATGCCTCACATTCCATTTATATCAGTTGAAAATTTTCGTTTAGGATTGTTAATAGATGAATATCGTCTATCTCGTTGTGAAAAATTTAGGGGTCCAGCTTTCTGCTCTCATTCATGACCGAATGACATCACACAGTTGATCAGGCGATATTTTAGCAAAGCTGTCATTCATAACTGTATTCAAAACTATGTATTTACCTTGCTGCATTGTTGCAAACTCGATATTCATAGGGGAAACTCTCATCAGGTGAAAGCTTTTTGTGGCGGTATTTAAGTGAGATTAAGTTAGCTTTAGTGGTGTTCCTTTGCTTGCCTGAGGTTACAATTTGTATCATTTCTTAACATTTTTAACCTGCAAAGCGTTCCTTAAGCTCAAAAATTGATAAAACTGGAAGCAATTTTTAAGAGAGAGAGAGAGAGAGAGTTCAAAAATGGTGTTCTCTCTACCACAGGCTACCAGACAAATTTCATCTGATAAAAATAGTAAAACTGATTTTTGAAATTTGTTTGAAAATTATTTGGCAATGAAGAAAAAAATTAGCAAAACGAAAGAAAAAAGCGAACGCTGGTAAAACAAAATTAAAAACAGTAAAATAAAAGAATAAAAATGAAATTTTATATTTATACCCTACACCACTATGTGGAAAGGGTATTATAAGTTTGTTTTGGGAAAAATTCATGTAACACCGCGAAATATTCATCGGAGACCCCCAATGTGGTATACCAATCTTCATATCTCGGCGAGATAAAGCGATTTTGAGATGTGTATCCGTCCGTGTGTCCGTCTGTCCATTATAATTTGTAATCAAACTCCAGGCCGCAATTATGGACCGATCGTCACGAAATTTGGTACGGAGGTCGGTTTCACATCAGAATAGATCGCTTTTTTGATTGGTGATGATCGTGAAATATTTAGCGGGTGAAATGGACCAAAACATACTTTTTATCCGATTTTGTAGCTGCTCTGTTGGTCGCAATAATAGTCCGATCGCCTCGAAATTTTAAATTAGGCAAGAGTATACGTCAAACATGAAGCTTGCAATTTGAGATGGCGATCAGATAATATTTAGAGGGTTAAATGGACCACAACTTTTGTGTGAAAATTGTAAAAATTTTTAATAAACAGCTTATATCTTTGTTCCTGAAAGACACATTCCCCACTCGTGAGTTATATTTATAAGGCGATCTCTTGACTTTTTAATTGATGTCAATTATGTTGGTGTACGTGATCAGATAACAGAGTTACAGCCTAATATATCCAGTTTCTTGTTTGTAGTGTAATCATAAAGCCGCTAGGGTTCGCAATTATAGCTCAATAGTCACGAAATTTTGCACGAGGTAAGACTATAGGTTGACGAAAATGCCTATAATTTTGCATGATGATCTGATATTATTTAGCGGTTGAAATATACCATTACTTTTGTATGAAAAATATACAAATTTTATTTTTGGTCCATATTTTCATTCCTGGAGGGCATATACCGCCAAAGTAGCCTACATATGGAAAAATAACTACCGATCTTTCCCCTGATGTAAATTGCAATAATGTGACTGCTAGATAATGCACCTACTGCCTGATATATAATGTGTTTTGTGTAGAGAACCACAATTTCCTCCCATGCTCCAAATTGTCTCTATCATGACGGAGAAATTTTCAGTTCAGTTGTCAAATTGGATTTTTATACAAATATTGCAACATCGGGTCGCCTCGCCACTTATTTTATACCTAAGGATTTAGGGTAAAGGGGATACAAACAAAATACGACCAAAGATGTGTCTCGTCGAAATATTGGTTTTAGACCCCAAGTATATATGGACGAAATTCGTTTCAGACAATTTGGAGTCTTTTTAGCGCTGTCCGTTCATCTGTCCCTTTTAATGTCTAACTGGCTGGTGCGCACGATAACTCTCGAACGGATCTACCGATTAGAACCAAATTTTATACAACAAATTTGTTTAAGTTCTAATGTAGGCTATGTCGGTCCACACCTCCCAAAAAGTTCAAAATTGTTTTCGAAAAATTGTGTGAACGATAACTGGTGAAGTGAGCAATCAATTTGCTCCAAACTTTCCATATATTATTATTCCTTCTAGATATAGATCGGTCCTTAGGGTGCCTCCCACACAAAATTCGGAAAAGGGAAATTTAAGAGTCCTCTTGAATCGTTTTGAATTTTTTCAGCAGATTGTACTTGCGCCGCCAATCCGTAAGTTAACTCTCAAGGTGTTATTATTTCATCCAGTCATGTGTCAGGTCGGAATATGTACTATATCGGTCCGTTTTTCGAGTACCTCCCACACAAAATTTGGGAAAATTGCAGTTTGAGAACCCGTATCGGATCTATTTGATTATTTTCTTTTTTTGTAGAAGGTTCTTTTTACGGTCCCTATTCTGGTCCCTTTCCCGGGGTAAGTCATACTTCCTGAGATAATAGTCCAGAAGTTCCAAAAACCCCTGCCCCGGCTCCAACTAAAATTACAAATCTGAAAAAATAATTCTCAAATATTTCCAAAATTTAGATTTTAGCTTACTAAAATTGATTTGGTATAGCCTCATATTACGATACCTACAGATTTCACACATTTTGAAGCAAACTCGTTTTAAAAAATAAATATATTTTTAGAGGCTGAAGGTATATCACCGTTAGCGCATCAGACTTTTACTATCTTCTTTGCTGTATAATTGAATATGAATAATTTTGATTTATAAATTTGTTTGCATGCAAAAATTTTGAATTTCTATTCATTGTTAGTTATTTCTACCGGTATATAATATATTTTTGATATCACAATATGAACTACAATGAACTATTTTCGAAGCATATGTGAGGTACAAGTGCACAATTTTTGGACGATAGATCTTCAATAAACTCCCAATTTTCCCAATTATCGACAACACAAGCATCCCAGTAAAGACAAGCGAGGCTTCTCTTATATCAATGGATTCATATTATGTTATTTATATGTGAGGCATTTTGCCACCATAGACAATTTGATGGGAATCGAAGCCGGACATTCAGCGTGCAAGGCGGTTGCATGATGTGGTGTAGGGTATCACATGGTCGGCCCCGTCCGACTATAGCCTTTGCTTACTTGTTATTTTTGACATTGTTACCAGATCTAACATTTCCGTTCCTTTACTTTTCTGGTAGAGCTGGTCACGAGAGAGCAATTTTGACAGTTTTATCTTTTATCATTTTTATCATTAAAAAAAGTAGAGGACAAATCTTTTACTGCTGCGGGTTGTATTTCTGACTGACTACATAAGTCAGTCTCATTGTTACAACTATAAGCGAAAAATGCAAAAAAATGTTTACGATTTCCGATCAAAAACTGTCGGCAACGCTGGTGTCAGCTACCTGAATCTGGGGTCACTGGGGTTGGTACGACGAAGCTCATCACGCTCATTTGCTAATCCCTTCGCCTCTCCTGGGAAGTTTGGTCTCACTTCGAGTATTCGACAGCTTGTATATGACGATATGATGTCCCGGAACGTCCTTTCTGCTATCCGAACATCAGAAAAGTTGGGCAGATCTCTGAAGCTGTGATTAGTATGCAACCCCTATTTTTGGTCCGATTCATGTCAAAGTTTGGGACAGGGCATTTTTTGGCTCCTGATTAAATTGCAATCGAAACATATGGCATATGCAAAATTATGCAAAATGCATACATTTTTGCATATGCAAAATTTATGCATTTTACATATTTTCTTATGCAACAAATATTTCAATAATAGGTACAAACATGTTTGTATGTACACATTTTCTTTTTAAAATTATTTTCAGAGAAGCCACAGAAACAGAGAAATGTATAACCACAGCCTCAACCTTCAAAATACCGAATTTCGGCAGGTATCGTTCAATAGGGGCTATACGAAGTCCTGAACATAAACCGACAAAGAAGACTTAATACCAAATTTCAGCCATTTTGGCGGGTTATTGTGGCCACACCCTTCAAAATACCGGAAATCGGGAGGTACCGTAATATGGGGGCTATATAAAGACGTAGACCTATACCGCCAAATTTCAGGTGGAAAGTTTTATACCGCCAAGGAAGACTTAATACCAAATTTCAGACATTTTGGAGGGATATTGAGGCCACAACCTTCAAAATACCAGAAATACGGAAGTACCGTTCTATGGGGGCTATATGAAGACGTGGACCCATATCGAGAAATTTTATGTGGAAAGTCTTATACCCCTAACGAAGACTAAATATCAAATCTCAGTCATTTCGGTGGGATATTGAGGCTACAACTTTCAAAATACCGAAAATCGGGAGGTACCGTTCTATGGTGGCTCTATGAAGACGTGGACTTATACTGACAAATTTCAGGTGGAAGGTTTAATACTGCCAACGAAGACTTTATACAAAATGTCAGCCATTTAAGTGTCGGGAGCTACAGTTCTATGGTGGTTATATGAAGACGTGGACCCATGCGGACAAATTTCAGGTGAAAAGTTTCATACCCCTAACGAAGACTTAATACCACATTTCAGCCATTTCGGTGGGATTTTTAGACCACAAATTCTTGTATATATTTATGCATATGGTTTTGCATATGCTCATTTTATGCAAGTATGTAAAAATATGCACGATATGCAAAATATGCAAAAATTTGTGGGGCTAATTCGTTTAATTTTGTGATAAAACGAGTTTCTGTCTAATCAGATTTTCTCTACGACCATCCTAACCATATATGCATTTGCATAGGATTCCGCTGTCTAATAATAAGTTCACACAATACTCTTACAAGCTGTAAAGTTACGGTAATTGATTTATTTTAACATGAATGTGATTTTTGATGTGCACGCATTTTATTCTTGAAATATCAATCACGAATTTGGACGTGCGTGAGCATTGTATCATTTCACGTGTCCATATTTTCCAGCTAAGCTATTAGTCATATTTTGAAATTTTCTTTCGCACATATCTTTCCATTGCAACTGCAATACTCGACCGCCAACATAACGAGTAGCCAACAACCAACCAACTAACAGGCTCAACAACCAGCCAACCAACATTGTTTCGTTAAGCTTTCTGTAGCCTTAGTTTGGTTGGTTTTTGTTCTGTAACGAAAAAGCGTTAGAAAAGACTTGACTTGCTTTTTGGTGGATTACTTATTGGACTCGTATGCGGCAAAGCTCAAAAGGATTATTGCAAAACATTCTCGTAGAAACCGTTGTGGCCGTTGTCATCATCGTCACCACCGTGATGGTTTTGGCAGTGTTACTGCCTGCCGCATTCACACTCTGTCCGACAGGCCGAAAAAATGTAAATTTTCTTTTGCATTCAATGCGCTTTCGCAACTATTATTCAAAATGTTCGATTATTTTCGTTCAACAATTGCAAATCTTGTCGGACGTTGTTGCCGTTGTTCACTTAAGTCGGGCTGAGTTCATAACACAGTAGTTATTTCAAACAAGACTACAGTAGTTTTTTCATTTATGACCACGTAGTGAAAGAAATGCAAGTGTGAGTTAGCAAATGGTAATACATGTGGCCAGTGGTAATAACAGTGATTTTGAAACAATTTGGTGAAACAAAAATAACTGGTGATGTAGGGTACGAAAGATAACAAGGATCGATTCTGCCCGGCTATAACATGGCAAAGCTCAGGACTTATCTTGGTCCCTCCTTTATCTGAAGTGGAAATCGGACGTCGCCGCGGTGGCGCCTGGTAACATCCGTTAAGGATTGTGAGCTAACATGTGCCGACCGTTCAAACATAAGAACGATAAAATCTTTTGCTCGGCGTCGTTTTAATAATCTTCCCCTATAAAAACATCCTGAAAAAGAAACAAGTAAGAACAGACTATAGTCGGACGGGGCCGACCATGTGATACCCTATACCACTATCCCTGTGCACTAGCTTTCCGGGCTAGCTGTTATAAGATGTGCATTAGAAATTTTACCAATTTTCACACAAAAGTTTTGATCAATTTAACCCGCTAAATATTATCCGATCATACCGTTGACTTGCACGCTACTTCTTCATCTCAAACCAAAACTACGTTTAAAATTTCGCGCCGATCGGACTATTATTGCGACCTACAGAGCGGCTACAAAATCGAGCAAAAATTTTGTTTTTGGTCCATTTCATCCCTTTAACATTTCACGATCATTGCCAAAAACTAATCAGTTCTATTCTGGTCCAAACCCGACCTCCATACTAAATTTCGTGACAATCGGTCCATAATTGCGGCCTCTAGCTTGATTACAATTTTTAATGGACGGACAGACGGACGGACGGACACACATCGCTAAATCGCTTTATCTCGTCGAGATATGAAGTTTGGTATACCACATGAGGGGTCTACGACGAATATTTCGCGGCGTTACATGAATTTTTGGGAAAACAAACTTATTATACCCTTTTCCACATTGTGGTATAGGGTATAAAAATACAAACAAAGTTCGGGAAAGGTGCCACAACATAAAGGTTACATACTGTATTATAGCTCTAATGATATAAGCATTAGTTTTGTTGGCGATCTGTTCTTAGTCGGAGGTTAAGACAACTAGTGTTCAGTTTCACCTCGGTGGATGAATGACTTGCTACAATTAAGATAAAAGCCAAATTTTTCCACATTGATCTTATTTGCGCCCCTGTCCCCCACCGAAAATGAAAACGAGCAGATGAGCGTTATATTTTACGAGCGCATAGAACAAATATTAGACCGGTAACTTGTTTAGGACAATAAAATTATTCTAGATGACTTTAAGGCCAAAATAAGAAAGAAAAACATCAGTCGGGGAAATCTCCACTATGTTATATCTGACAACGGAATGGGGATAATAGACTTCCCAGCGGCAAAAACACATGGTAGTTAGCAGCGTCAGATTTTAGCATCTCGACATTCAGAAGTTCACCTGGATGTCACCTGATAGAAAAACAAGAAAAATATGGAAGACATTCATCAAGAGTGTTGGATGTACGATGGTTTTGAAAAGCAAACATCGTGATTAAACGTAGCAAGTAAAGCACGAACAGGCCCAACCCGGAAGTTGGTCATTGATTATCTGCAATCAAAATAGATAACCACAGCATATTGCACCCAACTGACCAAAGAGCAGAATTTTCAGCATAAATTCGCAATATACGCACGTGGATACCAGAGACCTCCACCAAGGAACCCTTGGTATGACCAGGAGTATAGAGCTGCACCAGAAAAGTATCGAGAGAAAAGGAGAGAGGAGAGACGTCTTTTCCGCTATAATTTTTGTCGATATGGAAGTTTTAGTTAAAGTTATTTTAATTACTTTTATATAAAAGTTTGTACACATTCAATACTTTTTGTGGGTTTTTTTGCAAGTCCTCAAAATCCAAGTTGAGTTTTACGAACTAGGACATCCTAGGCCACTCTCAATTTTTTGGGGAATATTCAAAATAGTTTCAAGCGGTTTCAGCTGCAAATATTTCCGTGCGTGACATCAAAAATACTTATGATGCCTCTGGTCGTTTTAGTGAATATGCTCTATTGCTGTGTTGTTTTGATTTTGGTTTATTTATTCACGATTTGGTAATTTTTGTTTTGGGAACCACTTTTGAGTGTATTCTTTACACTTGTATATTTTTGACATTCAAAATAAAAAACAGGTAAAAATGTTAAGTTCGACGGGACCGAATTTTATATGAGATATTCTGACCTCAAGTGGAATAATTAGTTTCCTTTCCTATCCACATTTCACCAGTGAGAACCCTATTACCAAATTACAGCCGATTTCGGCCGAAAATGTAGATATCTAACGGTACCGTTATATGGTGGCTCTACCAAAACCTGCACTTATGTACACTTTTTTGATGGGAAAGTTTCCCAATCAAAGAGAACTCCAAATATCAAATTACAGACCATTCGGGCCGAAAATTTAGGTAAACAAGTAAAAAAGTATCAGTCGGCTTTGCCGACAGAGATATACCCCAGCCTATGTGAATTGAAACTTCCACGTACGACATAGTCAATTATGGAAGTGGATCTTATTTTGGTAGTCATATCTTTTCGATAGATATCGCGCCCACTAGTCCTTTCATCGTATAACTTTTGGGACAGTAGGCCAGGAAGCTTGGACTTATCCACAGAGAACATAATATTACTGGAAACAGGACCACAAAAAACAGCAGTGGTATACATTTCCAAACGATCTTCGAACAGACCCTAAACTGCACTTAGACACAAATATTGAACTTTTGTGGAAGAGGTACTCTAAGGAGAGGACCGATATGGGCCATTTTAGAAGTTAAACTAAATTTGGACACAATATTAGGAGATCCAACGTTTGGACCAAATTAGTTGCCGTTCAAGAGATGTCGTCCATACCATTTTAGAGACAATTTTTAAATATTGGGGGAAGTACCGGAAGTTGTGGACCGGTATTGCCCATCTTCGAACTGAAACTATATTTGGACAAAATATGACGAGGACCAAATTTTGGACCAAATCGGTTGATCAGTTCCAGAGTTATCGTCCACGCCAGCCGCTACATATGGTGTCACAGGTTTTTTTACACCTCTCGGGCTGTTTTCTAAATTTCTTGATTTTATCTGAAAGTTCTTGGTAACTTTTCCATGTTGAGAATTGAACCCACGTTTCAAATAAAGCAAGTCAAATTTGTTGTAGGATTTATCACAATGTTCCATTTTACTAAACTAAACCAAAAAACTGCGCAATATTTGCATGAGTAGTACAATTTTTCAATTTTATTTGATTCAAACCTATTCTGATGATCGCAAAAATTGGACACTTTTTGTACATTTTTATACCCTACACCACTATGTGGGGAGGGTATTATAAGTTGGTTTTGCCCAAAAAGTTTGAAATAATGGTCGTAGACCCATACTTATATATACCAAAATGAATGTCTCGACGAGCTGAGTCGATCTGGCTATGTGTGTCCGTCCGTCAGTCCGTCCGTCCGTCCGTCTGTCCATCTAAACCTTGTAATCACGCTACAGGTCGCATTTTTGATCGGATCGTCACGAGATTTTGGGTGTTGATGACGGTCCCGGAGGGGAAGAAGCCTATTGATTTTGGTGATGGTCGGATAATATTCAGGGGTCGGAATGGGCAAAAAACTTATTTGGATAAAAAGACAACGTTTTTTTCCAAAACTAATATCTCAGCTTCTATATGGGGTATACCAAAAGCAAGGCCTCACAATAATAGTAGAAAATATCACCTTTCTAATGGTGTAAAGTAGGTTCTCGTAGGTGATCAAACAACGAAGATATTACAATAGTCGCAAATAAAACCCAAATTTTCATTCTTGTGATTTTAATTATAATGATGAATATCACAGCTTTGGTTGGGGACTTTTCAAAAGCAAAGCCTGACTTTGAAAGTAGAAGATCCCATCTCTACAATGATGTAAACTAGGTCGGCGTAGGTGACCAAATAACGGAGATATTGCAATAGTCGGTAATATATCCCATTTTTCATTTTTTTGGAAATCACGCTACAGGTCGCAATTTTGATCGGATCGTCACGAAATTTTGGGTGTTGATGGGAGAAAAAGTCTACATTTTATTCCAAAGCAAATATCTCAGCGTCTATAAGGGGTATATAAAAAGCAAAACTTGGCAATGAAAGTAGAAAATATCACCTTTGAAACGATGTAACGAGGGTTATCGTAGGTGGTCACACAACGAAGATATCGCAATAGTCGCTAATAGAACCCAACTTTTCATATTTGCGATTTTAATAATAATGACGGATATCACAACTTTGGCTCGGGACCTTCTAAAAGCAAAGCCTGACTAAGAACGTAGAAAATCCCATCTTTAAAATTATGCAAATAAGATTGGCGTAGGTGGTCAAATAATAGAGATATCGCAATAGTCGGTAACGCATCCCTTTTCCACTTTTTCTGCAATCACACTGCAGGTCGGAATTTTGATCGGATCATCACGAAATTTTCTCACAGAGATAGAAGCCTATTGATGTTGGTGATGTCGAGAGTAGTCAAATATAAAACTAAATATTAATTATTTTGGTTCAGTTCGCCTTAAGTCCTTGGTATACGAGCCAGATAGGTGAAAAATTTCGTATCCCCGTAAAAGAAATGTTTTCGAGTGAAAAGATTATCCATAGGGGTAGTGGTGTAGGGTATCACATAGTCGGCCCCGTACCGACTATAGCCTTTTCTAACTTGTTTAAAAAATATTTTTGTATAAATCGTGGATTTTTTAAAAAATATTTTTGTATAAATCGTGGATTTTTTAAAAAATATTTTTGTATAAATCGTGGATTTTTTAAAAAATATTTTTGTATAAATCGTGAATTTTTTAAAAAATATTTTTGTATAAATCGTGGATTAAAAAAAAACAAAAAAAATGTATAAATCGTGGATTTTTTAAAAAATATTTTTTTAGAAATCGTGGATTTTTTAAAAATATTTTTGTAGAAATCGTGGATTTTTTAAAAAATATTTTTTATAAATCTTGGATTTTTTTTAAAAATATTTTTGTAGAAATCGTGGATTTTTTTAAAAATATTTTTGTAGAAATCGTGGATTTTTTAAAAAATATTTTTTTATAAATCGTGGATTTTTTTAAAAATATTTTTGTTGAAATCGTGGATTTTTTTAAAAATATTTTTGTAGAAATCGTGGATTTTTTTAAAAATATTTATGTAGAAATCGTGTTTATTTTTAAAAAATATTTTTGTAGAAATCGTGGATTTTTTAAAAAATATTTTTTATAAATCGTGGATTTTTTTTTAAAAATATTTTTGTAGAAATCGTGGATTTTTTTAAAAATATTTTTGTAGAAATCGTGGATTTTTTTAAAAATATTTTTGTAGAAATCGTGGATTTTTTAAAAAATATTTTTTATAAATCGTGGATTTTTTTAAAAATATTTTTGTTGAAATCGTGGATTTTTTTAAAAATATTTTTATATAAATCGTGGATTTTTTTAAAAATATTTTTATATAAATCGTGGATTTTTTAAAAAATATTTTTATATAAATCGTGGATTTGAGAATTGAACCCACGTTTCAAATAAAGCAAGTCAAATTTGTTGTAGGATTTATCACAATGTTCCATTTTACTAAACTAAACCAAAAAACTACGCAATATTTGCATGAGTAGTACAATTTTTCAATTTTATTTGATTCAAACCTATTCTGATGATCGCAAAAATTGGACACTTTTTTGTACATTTTTTATTATAATTGAGATATTTTCCGAAAATATGGCAACACCGTCAAGTTTTTTCTTGGAAATGTTGGCATAGTATAGGACTCTCAAAAACTAAATAGTATGGATCTGTAATACGAACACATCAGAAGATACCTTAACATATAAAAAGAAAAAAATTCAAACCTATTCAGATGATCGCTAGTGTATATTAGGATGTGTAAAGTATGGACCAAATCGGTCACTCCCTTCAAGAGTTATCATGCGCAAAATTTTTCCGAACATTTTTGAACTTTTGTGGGGGAGGTACCTGAAGGAGTGGACCGATATGGCTTAACTTCGAACATAATCTAAGTTTGGACAAAATATTACGAAGGCCAAATTTTGGACGGAATCGGCATATCAGGAAAAATGTCTAAAATAGTCTTTTCCATTTCAAAAAAATCAAAAAAAAAAAATTGATACTACATCAATGATTTTTGATACATAGATTAAGAAAAAAATCAGCATTCCAATTCTGGTTTCGTTACTAACTTTGATCGTTGCGCGCAAAAGATATGACCGTTTTAATTATGATAATTAGAAAAAATCTAAAAAAATCGCGGCTTAATATAGTTAGCTGTTATATCCTTTTATCGTTAACTGAATTCGTAATCGCAAAGTCTCAATGGATTCGCGAAAAATCAAATTTGTTAAATAATTTCACGTATTTACAAACATATTTTTGAAACAATAGCGCTCATACTTACGAAAAATATATAAAAAAATTATAACAGCATCCAGACATTTTGAGGAATAAAATGAATTATAGTAGGCTCTAAAGAATTAATGTCAAGAGAATGTTTATTTATAGTTTGAATATTATACTTTAGCTATTATGTATATTTTGTAACAAATGAATGGAATTAAATAAATAGCACATTAAAAAGTAAAAAAAAGGAATAAAATGAAACCTAAGTTGTGAAGGTTGGAGCTATAGTATTCATGTTATTTGCAAAAATACGAAGAAAATATTACGAAAAAGTTAAAAACATATTATTCTAATTTTATTTTTTTATGGTTTTATAGGAAAAGTTGGTGAAAAAATGTTTGAGTTCTTCGGCATTTTCGTCAAAATTTCACGCAATAATGATGATATTCTGTTGTAATAAATTTTTCGCTTATAGTTTTCCTATTGGCGAATATTTTTAGAACATTATATTAAACCACAAGGAATTCCAATTGTGGCATAACGTTAAAATAATGTTATATTGAATATTACAACATTTAAGACGCATATAAACCGCGTAATTATGCAAATGACATGATGCGCATCCGTTTCAATGCGACCCATGAAGAACCGTGGATGTAGCATCGTACTCAATTTTTAGAAAAAAATTTTATATCTCTGGAATTACGAGAGTTTTTAAATATCTGTTTTCGCGCAGTTTAAACACGTGTATCGATCTATTTATTTAAGTAGAACTGACACATCCAAAACGCGTTTTAATATGCGATATTTTCAAAATCATTTTTTGCAAATTTTCGAAATTTGAGGGGTATCATATCCGCCGATCTAGTGGGTGGCTTGTTAGACTCAGAACGTAAAAAAACTAAATTTACGCGGGTTTCCACGGAAATCGAATGACGTTTGTAAATTTTAAACCAAAAAAATAGGTTTTTGAGATAAATTTACGCACAAAAATTTTGTGTTTGGGCGCAGATTACTGTGATCCTGTGAGGGCTACACCCTCATGTTATACATCAAAAAATGCGTAATCGCGAGTACTACAATCTCATAATCTGTTTTTAAATGAGTACAGTTGCGCGTCCCGGTTAGAGCAAAAATTCAAAAAACCCAATTTTTCAGGTTTCAAAATGTCAGCATCCGTTTGAGGTAGATACAGTGGATATATTAAAAAATCATACATTAGAAACTTCATCTCTGAAGTGTACTCTTCAACTTCTCCTTTGAGCATTAAGCTCTACATTGTGTTGTAAAACCACTAATTGGAAAATAACATAATGAAACTCGTTTCCTTCAACGATTTTTTCCGATTTTTTTACATTAGTTCGACCACAGCTTCCGCTCAAATTATAATTTTAATAAACCCCTCGTGAATCGGGCTAAAACAGTTTATTTTACCGAAATGCGGTCAAAAGTAACTGATCGCGAGTTACAATACCCCATACCTCAGTTTCAACATAAGTTAATTTTCTACAAAAAGGCCGATATCCGTTCGCGAATTATCTTGCACTCCAACCACTACACATCGTGTCATAGGGTTTGTTTTCAACTTTCATGCTATTTTCTCAGGAAGTATAGACTTGCCCCTGATGAAACTTATACCTTCGTATAGGGGGCGGTGAATACAAGTTGCTACAATAAAAATCAAAGCGATTTGAGAGCAGGTCCTAAACTGAACTTTTCCGAACTATTGTGTGGGAGGTACCCGAAGGAGTGGACCGATTGAGTCCATATTGGAATCTCATCTGAGTCTGCTAAAAATTTCACGATGTGCGAACTATGGACCAAATCGCTTATTTCCTTCAAGAGTTATCGTGCGCACAAATTTTCCGAACATTTTTGTGCGTTAGGTACCTGAAGGAGTTGACCGATATGCCTTATATTCGAATGTAAACTAAGTTTGGACAAAATATTACGAAGGCTAAATTTTGGACCGAATCGGCAGATCCGTTCGAGAGTTATCTTGCGCTCCAACTACTACTCGCAGTGCCATAGGGGTATTTTACAACTTTTAGACTATTTTCTCAAGAAGTATGGACTTTGTAACGTGACTGCTACATTACACCGCCGCCTCCTTAATATTACCCCTGCATCATGCATGTTGTTACATACATAATTACAACTCTATTCATACATTATTGAAACTTCAGTGTATTTCGAGGCGAGTCACCCCGCCTTACAAATAATTCTCATTCACTCCGTAAACCCAGACAGATAAGATGTTTAGTTTTCGTCGCTGAATTTGTCGTGTGCTGGCGTTAAACGAAGTGAAAGGTAAGACGTGTGGCATTGACCGCAGTCACTTGAACCGAATCTAACAACAGTCATTGGCCCCAGCGGTCCGTTCGTTCGCTGGTGCCGATTCGTTCACTCCTGCCGATCCGTTTGCTCCTTGCGATTCGTTCGCTCCTGCCGATTTGTCCGCTCCTTGCGATTTGTTCGCTCCGTTACCTAACCATTCCCGACTCTTCTCTTTACAGAGTCATCACCCGAACGTTACCGAGCAGATTGCCGATCCGAGCCGAGACGAGCGTTGCTACTGCCAACGAGGCAACAGATTACCCAAAACCGAGCAACACACCCGATGACTGCCGACAGCATCCGGCGGCATCCGATTACCCGGAGCCGAGCAACACACCCGACGATCGCCGACGAGCCACCAACAAGCGAATACCACCGAACCGAGCCACACATCCGACGACTGCCAAGCCGACTATTCCGAGCCACGCACCCGATTATCACCGAGCCGACAGCTACAATACGATTGCCATCGAACGATCTTATCAACCCGATTACCAAAGAGCCGATTAAATAAACCAGATCACCAGCGAGGCGATAGCATCCAGCTGAGTTTGTTTGTAACGTCAGCCAACCTACATAGATATTCATATTTACGTAATTGTATCAATAAAGCATTGAAACACAATTAAATGTTGTTCTTACTTAAGGTTCGTAGGTCCTTAAGTCGGCCCTGGCAACGGCTGAGCTAACCTCAGCCTTCGATAAAACCACACGTTATAACTTGCCCCTGATGAAGCTTGTACCGTGGTAAGGGGACAGTGAATACAAGTTGTTACAACAAAAATCAAAGCGATTCGAGAGCAGGCCCTAAACTGAACTTTTTCGAAATTTTGTGTGGGAGATATCCGAAGGAGTAGATCGACTGAGTCCATAGTGGAACCTCATCTAAGCATGCTACAAATTCCACGATGTGCAAAGTATGGACCAAGTCGGTTACTTCCTTCAAGAGTTATCGTGCGCACAAATTTCCGAATTTCGGATTCCGGATTTCTTCCATTATTTCGATGAAGCATATTTTGTCTGCATGAAAGTGTATATACCTTCGTTAGCATAAATGCTGAGGGTATATAAATTCCGAAATTCCTGAAATCGACAGGTATCGTTATATGGGCGCTATACCAAAACCTGGACCTATGTCCAAAATTTGTGGTATATAAGGTTTCTGACAACTGGGAACCCCAAATATCAAATTTCAGCCAATTCAGGCCGAAAATGTAAATAAAGCTTCAAAATACTTGAAATCGGGTGGTACCGCTATATGTGGGCTATATGAAAAACTAGACCCATATTGATGATTTTTTGGATAAAGTAGTTTTTACTTGTTTTAAGAATTTACTGAACAAATCAGATCGATGCGACGATTCGAAATATTTTTGTCTCATCTTCTCATACAACTCACTGTGCAACGGTATTTTCGTCTACAATGGACACCAACCAAATTGCTATGTCAGGCCCCTATATGTTTATTTTAGGTCTTGTATCATAGTTTAATGCTCTCATATTTTTGATGCTGAAACCACTGTACCTATAACGCAGACATTCTACTTTTTTGGTAAAATGGACTATTTAGATTAGTCTCAACTTTTACTTTGCATGTTAGTTGGTGTTGAATACCACCTCTCAGCCTTTCGTATGAATGAATGAAACTACGAAAATCGTATGAATTCATAATAGTTAGGAGAACTTGTGCAGACTAACAATGGATGAAATTACTCCTCACACATTGTATTCGTAGATGTTATGCACCCAGTAGTAGTGGTAGTAGTACCGCACAGCTCAGCTATTGTATGTTAGCAGAAGCAGAAACATGTAAATTCTTAAACTGGTACTTAGCTTTTATTATTTATTATTTTAACACTTTTCAACACCTCTCAACAAGTTAGCTATTTTCCTCACAGGCAGTGAGTGTTGCATGCATGTAATAGAGGAAATATTACTGTACTTCGTACAACTAACTACTAACTCTGAGAACAAGTATTAGTATTTATGGTAAAGCCGGCTGCTCTTGTTGAATTCCAAGTTAATAGTCATGAATCAAAATTGCAGTGCAGTAGGTACATATTTAAAAATTCTCAGCTAGAATGGAATTAAGAGAAAATTTCATTAAAATCGGAAATAAAAGTGTGACTTAAACATACAGACTTTAAAAAAATCGGGCATAGTAATTTGTAGCCAGAAGAGAACTTTGAAAACAATTCGGCTGAAATAGAATTTGTTTGTGGTATGAGTAAGTTATATGATATAAAGTATTTTATCATGGGGCCTAACATTTCTTAATTTAGTATTTAAAAGAGAAACGGATGTTCTTCCATGTATCGTAAAGACATCTGTGAAATATCTGTTTTGTGTGTCGATAAAAACACTGTGCAACAATTTTTTTTTTTTTTTTTAATTTTAAATAATGGAAAACACCAATTAGATTATGAGTGTGGTAGCAAAGATTCTAGAGGCACTACTCCTCCCCACGATGGGAAGTCGTTTTCCAGTTGCCCAACATGGATTTCGGAAAATGCATAGTACTACAATATAATTACACACAATATCCACACATATCAGTAGAGCACTGAACCAAAACAGGCCGCGCGACCGAAAAGTTATGGTGGCAACAATGCTAAGTTGTTCGAGGATAAAGAGAAGACCACTTTCCAGTCATTTGTGTTATTCAGAAAGGAGGAGTCCAAAACCCGTATAGTGAAACAGGAACCAAAACCCTCTCTACCTTTCTGAAATTCGCCACTCTCCAGACGGCAGAGATCGTAATGCATGCGGTGATTGTACGATCTTAGCTGAACTAGTGCAGTTCTGTCATCTGATTAATATGAAAATATCCGCCGCAAAATCCTCTGCCACACTGTTCACCACCTGGGCGGCTGAAATGAGGCTCCCACTGAACATATTCGTCGATGGTGTACTGATTCCGACCACTAACTACCCCATAATATTGGGTGTAACGTTCGATAGCATGTTTAAGTCGTCAACTCAAGCCACAGCTATTTGCGATAAGGTCCTCATATCGTTGGCCGAAAGCACTTGGGGTTATAACAAATAAACCTTGTTGACCTTTTACAAAGCAAGAGACAGGACTGTATTAAGCTTTGCGGTACCACCGTGGTATGAAAATGTTAGCACTACGCGGTGAAAGAATATTCAAACTTGCCAGAATGCCGCCCTGAGGCTCGTGACACCTCCAACCTCCTTATGACACCAGTGTGCCATCTTAATGAGAAAACGAAGGTCTTACCGGTGCATCAACACAACAGGGTTTAGGTGTTATCGCAGTGAGCATCCCTGTCACGATTTAATGGACAGGCTTCCCCCACTCAGGCTGGTCTGGATAGATCTTCATGATCTACAGTATCAAGGTATAAACGAGAGCCTCTAGACAAAAGAGCCTATCAAGTAGCCTCGGATAGCATTCATGCTTATGTTGACGCGCAGGTGGTACAGAGAAACAGTGCGAATGCCGTACGTGGGGAGCTTTTGGGTCATTATCTCAAGAAGTATGGACTTACTCCGTAAAAATTGCACCGTAATAGGGACAGCAAGAACAACTGCTGAAACATTTCAAAACGATCCGGGAGGAGCTCTTAAACTTCACTCTTTCTGAATTTTGTGTGGAAGGACGGAAACGATATAGTCAATATTCCAACCTGATACATGATGGGATCAAATAATACTATGCGCAAAATTTGGACCAATCAAAAACTCCATGTGAGATTTATCTTAGGGATATTCCATTTTAGTTGGTGCCGTCAGGGTTTCATTGAGCTTTTAGGCCTTTATCTCAAGAAGTATGGACTTGCCCCCGAAAAAAAGTACCGCCGTAAAGGGGTCCGCTAGAAAAATCAGAACGATTGGAGAGCAGCTCCTAAACTTAATTAATCCCCCCCCCCCCCTCTAAGGAGTGGACCGATATAGTCCATATTCCAACCTGATAGATGACTGGATGATATAACACGAAAGTTATCTTGCGGACTTACCATTTTAGTTGGTGCCGTGAGGATTTCTTGTATCTGTTTGGCCATTATCTCAGAAGTGTGGACTTGGCCCCGTCGTGTAGGCGGACGCAAGACCCTACGCCTGAAAAAAAATTCAACACGATCAGAGTGGAGTTCTTAAACTGCACTTTTCTCAAATTTTGTGTGGGAGGCACCCGAAGTAGTGCACCTTTATAGTCCATATTCGAACCCGATATATATCCGGAAAGTATAATACCATGTGCAAAGTTTGGACCAAACCGATTGCTCCCTTCGAGAGTTATCGTTCACAACATTTTACAGCAAAATTTTGAACATTTGTGAGGGAGGTACCCGATGGAGTGGACTGATATGACCCATCTTCGAACATAACTAAATTTGGACGAAATATTACGAAACGCTATATTTGGTTCGAATCGGTTGATCCATTCTAGAGGTATCGTGCGCACCAGCCAGGCAGACAGACTGACGGACATTGCTAAATCGACTCCAAATTGTCTGAAACGAATTTCGCCCACACATACTTGGGGTCTAAAACCATTATATCGATGAGGCACATTTTTGTTCGTATGAAAGAGTATATACCCTCTTTAGCCTAAAGGCTGAGGGTATACAAAATAGAATTGGGCTGAAATTGCCCCGATGTAAACATTGAAAACGCATATACACATGTGTAACATTTTTAGCTCTTCTTTATCTGCTCAGTTTTCCTTCTCATTTTTTTAATGTTGCACAGTGTTATTATTATACAAAATCTAGCCTCGCCGTTCGAACTCAAAGTTAGAGTAAAAGAAAACCCCAAATAAAAGTAAAAATTTATTAAGATAATTTAAAATTGATTGAGTTAGTTTTTGCGACTGCTCTTCTGTGATTTTTGTTGTTTGAAATTTAATAATAATAATAAAAGTTATTTTCCATGGTAGCTTAATGGTCGATGTTACTCAATTAGTCGGTATAAATTAACACCTTATTTTCCTAATGATTAAAAGATTTCGTGTGCTTAATTAGACAATTGGAGCCATCCCATCTACGAAGTCTCTAGTCTTCTATCTTCCTAATATGAACAATAGATATTCCTCCTCTCAACCATTCGCCAATGAGAACATCGTTTTTAATAACTTCCTCGTGAGCATTTATATTGGCAAATTAAATAAATTTCAATAATTTCTTTATCATTTTGTTTATTTCAAATTAAAGCTGTTACTGTAAAGCTGGCAGCCAAAGAAACAAGGAAAACCCCCCAGCAACAGAGAAACTAAAACGATGAGCAATGTTTCAGGGTCGTGGGCAATAAATCACGTTCGGGACACCACTGGCAGTAGCTACAGCTACTGCTGCACCACAACCAAAAAACAATTGCAGTTTTTCTTGTTCGCCAAACGAATGTATCGCCGCCGTGTACCACTTGAGTGCCACCATCCTCCCCCAGTTGGCATCTGGCGCAAAGAGGAAAAAAGACTATAACCACCATCAGCTACGGTGGCAGCACTAAAATGAAAGCAATGCCATTTTGCAACTTTATATCGGAATGAAAAAAAAACCACAAGTATTCGCAACCCCAAAAACGGACTGAGTGACTGATTGAAATGGGGAAGAAACTAGAAAAATGTGAAGAAATTGTGTTCTCGTAATTTTTCTCTTGCATCTTTTCCAGTCAGTGGAACTTTTCAAATCTACGGTGTGAATAACGTGATGTGGTGGAAAAAAATCTGAACCCCTCCCCTCATTGGCAAAATTTTTCTTAGAACCTATACACGCTTATACGAAATCGACCAGAACCAACATAAATACCACCCGAGATCCAAAACTACTTGGCAGTGTGGAGCGTGACATGAAGATAGATGGTAATTCAGTCGCATTGCTGGCAAAATGGTATTTATGCACTGGTTATATATAGGAGTAAGTCCAAACAACAATAAAGAAAAACACCAGTCAGTATTGTAGCCACCAACAGCAGCAACCAACGGTGGTGGTCCAATGACAGCCACTTCAATTCTACGGGAAACAGCAAAGACACCGACCGCACTCGCACACCTAGCCAAAAGATGGAATAAATGAATGAATGGAATAGTAGAACTAAATGAAAAAGGAGACGAAAATTGTGTAGCTGTGTCGCGTGTAACCGACCAACAAATGTGCCCGCTGATGCAAACTCAAAATGTTGCATCTATTCAATTAACACTGGGTGGAATATTTGTTTTGAAAACGGTTTCATTTGCAATATTGTTGAAAGCAAAAATTGGTTGACTCCTTTCTTGGTGAATAAACGAGTTTTGAGATCCAGATCTTATTTAATTTCAGTAAGTGGCTGACATACCGACAAAGTAGTTAACTGTTATCGTTTTTCTGGATTTAATGTCGGCAGATCAGGAATCAATTGGGATATTTAAAGCACGAATTATGCTTCAGCTTCTACTCTATTATGAGCCTAATGATTGAGTTAACACGTTCGCGGACGCAAGCAAATTCAGAGAGGTGAAAAAAATGACACCCAATTATTTTCGAAATTAGTTTTTTGTTTTTATTTAATAACTAGCGGACCCGGCGAACTTCGTGTCGCTATTAAGGAATACAATTTCATACAAAAACTCAATTTTCGATTTTTCCAATTTTCCGACTTTTCCAGAGAGATTTTCCAAAATTTTCTTCCGTAAAGACCTTCTCCTCGAAAACACGAATAACTGACAAAAAATTTTACAGAAATCGGCCTGGCCGTTCTCATTTTATGAATTACTATACATTTTTTACACCATTTTTATATATATAGATTATTGATTATTATTATTATTTTTTATTTATTACAGAGTGTACCTTGTTGAAATAAATCGTATTATGTATATTAATCACCAAAACTTAAGATTGTATACAAGTAAATGGACAAAAATTGGCTGACAATGTGAATGCTATAGCCTTCACGTCATTTTGCATCGGAATGCTATAGCATTCACGTCCGCGAACGTGTTAAAGTTTTTGTGCTACATTGGGATTCACCACGTCTTGCAGTTCTGCGTTTGTAAGTACTCATACTTATTATATGTCTAACAATAACGGTGCAGTGAGGTATAGCTTATGTCGAAAGTAGAGTTGTGCCAAAGGAACTATATGGAAATATCTAGTTCACTTCGCAGTTCCAATGGCCCACATTTTGCTTTGAGCAAACTGCGTATACTTAATATCACACATTACATTTCATGATGTTACTCATACGTTTTGGAACTAGTACAAGGAACTAGATTACCCAACTCTAGTCGAAAGGAGTGACAAATGTGTGAATCAAATGTCATTCGTTGGTAGTGGCATCAATTGAGAACGGCTGGACCGATTTGCATAATTCTTTTTTTGAAATATTCGTCATAACCCAACTTAGGCATTTATGCAAAGAAAGTTTGACCACGCCCACTTTTTCAATTTAATCTTTTCTACAAAAACTAATGAACTGATTTTCCTGAAATTTTGAGGGAATATACAGGGATGGCCCCCGGTGAAAATAGGCTACATATTTTGTTGAATTTAGGAAGGAGCGGCGTACTTCCCCTATACCCTATTTCCTTAAAAATTCTATATCTATATAAATAAAAATCAAATCGTCGGTGTCATGCTTAAGTGTTCCATACGCCATTTTTGACATTTTGAGATAAAGGTACCTAACAAGGTTTTGAACCATGCTCTTTCGGATTTGTTGGTCGGTTTTTCTCTATCTCTTATGGTTTCTGAGATATTTAGATGCCAGCATGTTCCATATCCGCTTTGTGACCCAAAAAATCTTGTCGTTTTGTTCCATATCCATAAAGCCTGGCGTACGGAACAAAACAACTTTGAACTTTTTAGTTCCATATCCATGTCGTTTGGCGTATGGAACAAAAAGAGACAAAAACAAATTGTTCCGCACCAAAAATGATGGCGTTTGGAACAAAAAATTGTCCATTTTTTGCCAAGTTACGGAAAAGTGTGGCGTATGGAACAAATTTTTATAAAGGACTTGGTTTAAAAACTGAAGAATAATAGTTTCTAAATTCAAATATTTTTGAATATTGTATTGTTATATGAAAACGAAAATTTATCAATCGTTTAAACAAAAAATCCCTTGTTTAAAGACAAAATTTTGATGTACGTCCACAAAAATATACGCAAAAACGTTCATTCGGCTTGAAGCTAACCGACTACAAAAATGGTATTATAAGAAAATCGCGTTTAAATGTTTTATGTTACCTTAGAAATGCAAAATATCAATCCGTTTTGTCCGATCGAAATTTTTACCACAAAAAATAGTGATAAGTGGAGGAGATCCCTTAAAGAAATGTTAAGGAAACCTATAATAATGGTCCTTATTGTATTTATATCAGAAAAATAAATGTTTCATTTAAAGTCTTGATTTTTAAACTCCACAGTAGCACTTCATATGTGGGAGGTGCAACACGATCGATAAAAAGTGTTTTGGTTGAAATGTGACAAATCGTGTTCCATGTGACACAAACTGCCAAAAACATGAAAAAAAGATTCCATGGAACAACTCAGCAACTTTTTGTAATTATAAAAATGTGCCATAACTTCTAGACTACCACAGATATCTGACTAAAATAAATTACTGATCTATTCTATGAGTTTAGTTAAGTAGAACTGAGCTCTTAAAGTATTGGCAATCAGGCAAATGGCGTATGGAACACTTAAGCATGACACCGACGAAATGTCGTTCGTTGATAATGGCATCAGTTGAGAACGGCTGGACCGATTTGGATAATTCTTTTTTTGAAATGTTCGTCATAACCCAACTTAGGTTTTTATGCAAACAAAATTTGACCAGGCCTTTACGTTTTTTTCAATTTTCAATTTTATTGTCAGCGAGTATACAGTGATGTCCCCCGATGAAAATAGACCACATATTTTGTTAAATTTCGGAAGGGGCGAGATACTTCCCCTATACCCTATTTCTTTAAAAATGCTATATTTACAATCATTACGAATGTATCGGTTTGGAAATTAATTTGCGAGACAATTGTGGTTGTGTCTCCGGCCTTACCTACTTTTTCAGGACCCAAAGACTTGACCACGTCCACTTTTTAAAATATGTTACATCTACAAAACTACTGAACCGATTTTCCTGAAATTTTCAGAGAATGTACAGGGATGGTCCCCCGTGAAAATAATATGCATATTTCTCGAATTTGGAAGTGGGCGGGGTGATTCCCTTTGCACTATTTAAACAAGTGAGAAAAGGCTATAGTCGGTACGGGGCCGACTATGTGGTACCCTACACCACTACCTCTGTGCATTATCTTTTCACTCGAAAACATTTGTTTTAGGGAGATACGAAAGTTTTCACCTATCTGGCTTTTATACCAAATGGCTTAAGGCGAACTGAACCAAAATAATTAATATTTAATTTTATATTTGACTACTGTCGACATCACCAACATCAATATGCTTCTATCTCTGTGAGAAAATTTCGTGATGATCCGATCAAAATTCCGACCTGTAGCGTGATTGCACAAAAAGTGGAAAAAAGGGCTTTGCTTTTAGATGGTCCGCAACCAAAGGTGTGATATCCGTCATTATTATTAAAATCGCAAAAATTAAAACTTGGGTTTAATTTGCGACTATTGTGATATCTATTTTGTTTGATCACCTGCGGGAACCTACTTTACATCATTAGAAAGGTGATATATTCTACTTTCATTGTCAGGTTTTACTTTTGGTATACCCCATATAGAGCTGAGATATTCGCTTTGAAAAAAACGTTGTCTTTTTATCCAAATAAGTTTTTTGCCCATTACGACCCCTAAATATTATGCGACCATCACCAAAAGCAATAGGCTTTTTCATCTGTGAGACCCCCATTAACCCTCAAACGACCTGTAGCGTGATTTCCAAAAAAATTGAAAAATGGGATGTATTACCCACTATTGCGATATCTCCGTTATTTGGTCACCTACGCCGACATAGTTTGCATCATTGTAAAGATGGGATCTTCTACTTTCATAGTCAGGCTTTGCTTTTGGAAAGTCCCCAACCAAAGCTGTGATATTCGTCATTATAATTAAAATCGCAAAAATGAAAAGTTGGGTTTTATTTGCGACTGTTGTGATATCTTCGTTGTTTGATCGGCTAAAAGAACCTGCTTAACATTATTAGAAAGGTGATATTTTTTACTTTCATTGTCAGGTTGTGCTTTTGGTATACCCTTATAGAAGCTGAGATCTTCGCTTTGGAAAAAAACTTTGTCTTTTTATCCAAATAAGTTTTTTTGCCCATTCCGGCCCTAAATATTATCCGAACATCACCAAAATCAATAGGCTTCTTCCTCTGTGATACCCCCATTAACCCTCATAACTTCGTGACTACCTATCAAAATTGCGACCTGTAGCGTGATTTCGAAAAAAATGAATAAATGGGATTTTTTACCGACTATTGCGATATCACCGTTATTTGGTCACCTATGCCGACCTAGTTTGCATCATTGTAAAGATGGAATCTTCTACTTTCAATGGGCAGGCTTTGCTTTTGGAAAGTCCCCAACCAAAGCTGTGATATTCGTCATTATAAATAAAATCGCAAAACTGAAAATTTGGGTTTTATTTGCGACTATTGTCATATCTTCGTTGTTTGATCACCTACGAGAACCTACTTTAAATCATTAGAAAGGTGATTTTTTCTACTTTCATTGTCAGGTATACCCTTTATAGAAGCTGAGATATTCGCTTTGGAAAAAAGGTTGTCTTTTTATCCACATAAGTTTTTTGCCCATTCCGAACCCTAAGTATTATCCGACCATCACCAAAATCAATAGCCTTCTTCCCCTTCGGGACCCCCATCAACATCCGAAATTTCGTGACGATCCGATCAAAATTGCGACCTGTAGCGTGATTACAAGGTTTAGATGGACAGACGGACGGACGGACGGACGGACGGACTGACGGACGAACACACATAGCTAGATCGACTCAGCTCGTCGAGACATTCCTTTTGGTATATATAAGTATGGGCCTACGACCATTATTTCGATGCGTTACAAACTTTTTGGCCCAAAAACCAACTTATAATACCCTTCCCACATAGTGATGTAGGGTATAAAAACGCCATAGCTTTATCAATAAAAAGAAAGAAAGTTTTACCGCGCCCACTTTTTTCAATTTTAAATTTAATTTTTTTCTGCAAAAACTACTGAACCGATTTTCCTGAAATTGTCAGGGAATGTACAGGGCTGGCCCCCGAAAACAGGCTACATATTTTATTGAATTCCAGAGGGGCGGGGTACCACCACTATGCGATATTTAAAAAAAACCCTATATTTGCAAAAATTACTCATGTATCGGTTTGACAATTTTATGGATTAATCTACAATGTAGTACGTAGTTTCAATGAATAAATGAAAAGTTTCATTAAATAACCATAATGAGTTTTTTCATAGTTCCAATGAAATTTCCTCAGTTATGCGATGATAATTCTTTATTAATTCAATAAAGTAGTTAGATGTTACAATTGATCAGTACTTCGAAACTTTCACATTAATACTATGAAACAATAATGAAAGTGCTTTTATGAATCTCAATGAGACTTCTTTATTAATACAATGAAGTCTAACGTTGGTTCAAAATCAATGACAAATTTCATTGATACAACGTAATTTTCTTTCAGTGTAGGTACATAATTAGAGCCAAAATACCGGGCACCGCGCTGTTTATTAAATATGTTATGTCTTGAAAACTGATGACCACGCCCACTCTTTTCAATACATTATTTTTCCAAGACTACTGAACTTAAATTCATGTAATTTTCAGAAAATGTTCAGGACATTCCAAAATGCTATATATTTGTAGACGAATTTCGAGGGCCTATTGTTTTATAATCGCTATTTTTTGCAAACTTATGACTGCTTCGGCTTGACAACTGTGGTGGCGCCCCCGATCAAGAAAAACGATATATTTACAAATTTCCTTAAATGGTGAGGTTCAACGGTCCATCAGCCATGAAAAACTAAAACATATAAGTCTCAATAAGCGGGAGAATTCGACTTAACCATTCTGTGCTTACTTTTATAATTAGATCGCCTTAGGATAACGACAGGGGACATGGACGATAATAAATCCTAAGCAGTATCAGTGGGCGAAAAAATCCGACAAAGTCCGTAAAAGAAAATCTGTTGATAAATTTAAAATCCTCCTCGGTTTGACAATGGATCGAGGAAGTTAGATAACACCTATTTTTGAATTGCTAAGCACAAAGTAAATAAAAAGTTGTCATTAAAATTCATTACGACGGGCCAGCAACGCTGACCGGGGACTGCTAGTTTTTAATGAAATGCTCTGTAATTATTCATAGATATGTAATATTATCATAAATATTTTCTATATAGGTCGAAATTATGTTTTGAAATTTTTACAGATATTTTCAATATACTGACATCCATAGGTGACCCTGTACAGAACATTTGTCCTATTAGCCGAGCTAAGAAACGATTTCCACTCCTCCCCATGTTTTGCTTTTCTTTCCCAATTTCAAATATTATGTTCTTTTGATTTCGTCTTTCATATCTTTAATGCATAGAAACCTTCGCCTTCCAGATCTGCGTGTACCGCAATACAGTCTGTATTAATATGGATTTTTAGTGGATTCATCATCGCTCATTCTTATGGCATGGCCTAGTCATCGCAATCGTTGAAACTCGAAAGATTTAACATGCCTATCGTCGCTGTATAGCCGATACAGCTCTTGGTTCATACAACATCTATATTCACCGTCAAAGAATATTGGTCAGTGTCGTCGCTATAAACAAGTAACATGTGGCTATTTGTGTGTATTTTAACATTTCTTTTAGCACCTGTATCTCGAGATGTGTCACACGATAATCTGTTTCCTTGTCTAAAACCACGAAATTGAACGATTTTGGAATAATGTCGTATAAATATCGAAGGAAAAATGTTCTCTGATGCCTTTTTATTGCCATATTTTTCTTTGTAATTTTTTATTGGAAGATTGTAATTTCAAACGTTTATAATAATTTTCATTGTTGGTATCATTTTGTAGTTAAAGTAGAACAATGTAAACTTTGTGTACGAATATTTTGAATCTAGCAGCTTTTACTCTATTATTTAGCTTGAATTATTATATGTTTCATTTATATTTACAATATTTAGAAATTGTATATGCGAATTTTCGACCACAAACTAAAATTAAACAACCCCTTGTTGTTAGTTGTTACACACATACACAAAGTGTTCAGATTTTATTCCGAATTCGTACCGACATCGGAATAAAATCTGAACAGTGAATCAACCTTAGGTGTTGGTTTGATGCGTTTTTCAATTTACCGTATTTCTTGTATGGAAGTAATATCGGCTTTGAACATTGCAAGCAGGTCTGCCAGTACTTAAACATCACCCTCTCTATAACACCCTGTGTAATTTTTTGAGTCATGTTTTATTAACTATATCCTGACACCGCAGTGTGTCGCCGTTTTTTCCTATCTCATCAAATTTTGCGGTGATATAGCGTCCAAAAGTTTGAGGATTTGATGTCAAAAGGGATCATTTTATCAGGATCATACCTTCCAAACCGTTAAGAAATTTTGTTTACTCTCTGAGCAAAAGTTGTAGCTCTTTTGTTAAAGAACAAAACACATAAAATCCATTAAACTTCATCTGCAATATCAAAATCGCAAAAGTCAAATTTCTTTTAATTTTTTTTCGGGTTGTGGTCTACAGATATTAAACCGATAAAAATTTAAGCAAACAACCAACCACAAAACTGTACCTTAGATCTCAATAAACAACTTTCTAGAGCATACGAGTTCTGTAGAAATTGTACTTAAAGGTCAAAATAGCAAAACAAATATGACTTGATCTGGTTCTGGTCCGAAGATACTAAGCCGTTCAATATTCAAGAAAACAATCAAATACAATAATGTTGCAAAGATTCTGAAAGGTCCTCATAGCAAAACACTTTAGAAAATATTCGAGGTAAAAGATACCGCCTATGGGGCGTCAAACAATGTAGCTAAGACCCTCAAAATACCGAAAATCGGGAGGTACCGTTATATGGGAGCTATATAAAAAGATAGACCTATGTTGACGATTTTTAGTGAAGAAGTTTCGTGGCCACTGAGAACCTCAGACGTCAAATTACAGCTAGTTTGGTTAAAAATTGTTACAGATAGTTCGGTTAAACATACAAAAAATCGGGAGGTACCGTTATATGGGGGCTATACCAAAACATAGACCTATGTTGACGATTTTTGGCGAAGAAGTTTTGTGGCCAATGTGAACCCTAAATATTAAATTACAGCTTGTTTGCGGCTATACCAAAACATGGACCTATGTTGACGGTTTGCGGTGGAGATGTTTTGTGACCACCGGGAACCCTAAATGCCAAATTACTGATAGTTCCGTTAAAATTTTAACTAAAATCTTCAAAATACCGAAAATCGGAGGAACCGTTATATGGGGGTTATATCATAACATGGAAATATATTGTCGATTTTTAGTGAAGTTTCGTGACCACTGAGAACATCAAATGTCGAACTACAGCTAGTACGGTTAAAAATTGTAGCTAAAATCCCCAAAATATAGCAAATCGGGAGGTACCGTTATATGGGGGCTGTATCAAAATATAGACCTAAGTTGACGATTTTTGGCGAAGAAGTTTCGTGACCACTGTGAACCTTAAATATTAAATTACAGGTAGTTCGGTTAAAAATTGAAGCTAAAATCCTCAAAATACCGAAAATCGGGAGGTACCGTTATATGATTAAATTTATGCGTTCAAAATTTTTGTTCTTTTTGAGAAGTGCTATAGCTTTGCCTCTGAGACTAATTCAAATTTCCTAACGGTTTGGAAGATATAGTACTGAAAAATTACCTCTTTTGGCATCAGAGCCTCAAACCTTTAGAGGCCTATAACATCGAATGTTAATGAGATAGGAAAAAAACGGCGAGACACGTGTTTTCTCTTTTTTGGTCTTCTATGACGCTGCGGTGTCAGAATATGGTTAATAATATTCGTGTTGTATAGTGTAAATAAACTAACATTATAAACTATTTCCCACGAAAATCCCCGGGCAGACTTCTTTCCTATCAAGGAGTGCAAACCGATTAAAACGTAAGTTCAATTGGACCTTTTTTTACCGTGTAGTCCGGTGGTACCGAGCGGTACCACATGAAGTGAAGTTTTATATGACAGAGAGTTTTATTTATTGTTTACAAACATATTAGCTAACATCCATTTATGACCGGTATGTAACTTGTTCGACCTTTTCTTCTACTGTTTCATAAAATTTATTTTCATTTGATACATGTTTCCACCATTCCTTGAAATTGTATTCATCTCTCCAAGCCACGTTAGAAACAAACCCAGCACGTTAGTAACACCATGGAGTTAAAAGAGATTCTAGTTCAAGTATCGAACCCAATTGTGAGTCGAAGTCGAGTACTCAAACGAACCCATGTTTTTGTATGTGAGTAAGAACATAACTACAGTAGGACTTGTTTAACGCACAGCTGTGGTCCTCTTGGGACATTTCAGTTCGCTGTTTCTATTCACCAGGATTTTGTGCCAAAATGTTTTAGCTCCGTTAGGACATGTTTCACAAACGGAAAACGTAGTTTGTCCTGGAATAAAATTTCGATGTGGTATGACTACCTTTGTGTTGTTGTTGCAGAAAACGTGTTTTCCGGCAACAGAATGCAACATATTGCCAAACCAAACGTTTTACTGTTCATCATTCTTCGTTACTATAAAAACTCTTTCCTTATTAATGTTCAACAGAATTGCTGTAAATTGAAAGAATTTATTTAAAGTGTGTGCTTTGCAGGGAATGTTGTAGTGCAAAACGAGTAAACCTTTTTGATTCAATTATTTTTATTATTTGGTATGTTCCAGAACCTGCAAGAAACCACTATTTTTTCCTTTATGTTTTCGGAAAAAATAGTAAAAATCTTGCAGTTCTGAAACCAATTATTTTTAAAGTAACAATACATTTTTCGGCTAATTTGAAGAAAAAAATTTTGGAAAGGCTTCATAAAAGTCGGGTGTTTCATGTGGTGGCACTATACACAAGAGATATTTCCGACTTTACCGGAAATATTTACTTTTATTATTTTTATCCTTAAGCTTATTAATAGAAAAATCTGTCATTAATATTAAAAAATATGGCTTGAGTACATTGCTGTTTTAAAACTTTAGCTTAACCCAACAACATCCCCCCCTTGCTTCCTTTCTTACGAATTTCTATCATAAATTAGAGTTTTCAATCATGCGTGCCAATGTAAATAAATTATCCAACAGAATCAATTGGCGAATTTGAATTATAATGTACTTAAGTCGAATAGTTTATTGTATGATTATTACCATTATGTCACATACATATGGATGACTGTTGTTGGCCGGGCCGAACAACAAATATTTCTTCCATTTGGCATTTGGAAATCCTTTTATTTTATTGGAAAATATTGCAAATTTTCAACAAAGGTAACCACTGAACTGTGAATGAAAAATGGATTGGAATACGATTGACAAAATAAAATAACATTTCATTATTATACATCTTGTATATTGTTGAACTTATTGCTTGCATGAGTGTATATATGTATGTATGTATGTATATACACGTGTTTGTCCACAAAAGAAAACACATGTACTATGTTCTTACGAGAAGATGTCATGTACATATTTGTATGTAGTTTTTTAAGGAATAATGTGTAGCCTGGATTCCTTGTGGTCGATACGATTTTTTTATTTGTATTGCAAGAACTTATTTATTTCTTGTTTTTGTAAATACATACGAAATATACTTCTAGATTCAAAATACCATAACGGAAATCGTAATTGTACCACTACGAAACACAGTACAGCTTCCAGGATATATTACAACTATTTTGTATTTTAAAATTTACTGGTATTAATCGGCTTTGGTGACAGAGACATAACTTCAGCCTGTGTGAATTCAGACTTTCATTTGGACGGTAGTCGGTAACACAACCAAAATCCTTCTCCCCAAAAAATTATATATTTAGGGTTCTTTCAGAATTATGTGGTCTTTTTTCCCCGTATATACTGGCCGACAAAAATATAGAAACTTCAGAAACATTCATATTAACGATTGTGGACGTTCCAAATAAATGCGCGCATTTTGGTGACACACACCCGTACACGCAGAAAAATTTATGTTAGAAATATGTTTGGATCCAAACAAATATATGTTTGGGACCGGTTGGAAACAAATATATGTTTGGATCCAAACATAATATGTTTGGGTAAAACATATTTTTATGTTAGAACATTTTTTTCATGGGTGGAGAGAGGATGCTTGTCAACGAGAGTAATAACAGTGCTCTCGCGGCTGTTGAATGCTGTTTTATAATAAAGAGTTGTGTGTATTGTATAATAGAAGACGTAGAAGCGAAGAAGGGGGATTTGGTGGCATGTTTGCGTCAAACACGTGTGTTTCTTGTTTTGTTGTTGTTAACCAACTTAGCGGGCGAAGAAGAAAAAAATAAATGATATGAATTATATTTTTTTCTTTTTTCAGTGTTTTAGTTGCCTTTGTAGAGTCAAGACGGTAAAGTGAGTGAATAAATCAGTGTTTTGTGTTTTCTTAAAGAACTTGTGTTTTTTAGTAAATTAAATGCCCAATACATTTTATAATTGAATCGGAAAGTTGAATGGAATTATTTTATTGGACAAGGAAGAAATCGCATTTAATATTGGTAATTACATACATACATACTTATGTATATTTGAAATATGGCATATCCATATTTATTTATTACATTACATAATCACTTGATTCTAGATGCCGATTCCCCGCTGATGATTTCAACTATGAGGACAATTTGTTTTATTTCACAACTAAGGAGAACCGTTCAACTACGTTTCTATATATTTTTCCTTTTTAAAAGTGTGACTATTTACAAATTATTTCAATCAGTTTTTCTTTTATTAAAGTGTGTTATGTGTTTCTTTGGAATTTTGTATGTACCTATGTGTTTGTTGTTCTTTTGCCTTTCAATAAAAAACCACAACATTTATGTGTATACTATAGAGATAGCCAGTGAGTTCTTACTGAGAGTAAGTGAGAACACATTTTAAAGTGTTTTACATTGAATTTTACGCTCCCTTGCTCTCAGTAGACGCCCACTGGTGCATGTGTTTGTTTTTTTTGTGCCTTTTGGGGTTTGTGTTTGTTTGCACCCAAACATAAAATTGTTTCCACCCAAACATATCTTTGTTTCCACCCAAACATATCTTTGTTTGCACCCAAACATATATATCTTTGCACACAAACCTAAATATCTTTGCACCCAAACATATATATGTTTGCACCCAAACATATATTATGTTTGGGACTGTTGCAAACATATATATGTTTGCTGCAAAATATGTTTGGGACATATGTTAGAGAGACCGTTTTTTTTCGTGTAGAAATAAGTCGGCAGGGTCTCTTTTGGCAGATGATCTAATTTTGGGAGTCATTCCGTTTAACAGTTACCGCGTCAGCCAGTCCTTTTACTTGATATCCGCAGAATTTTTTAGAGTTCTAGAGTTCTTTGTCAGAGACCCTACACGCAAAAAAAAACGGCCACTCTAACATGTGTCCCAAACATATTTTGCAGCAAACATATATATGTTTGCAACAGTCCCGAACATAATATATGTTTGGGTCTGCAAACAAATATATGTTTGTGTGGAAACAAATATATGTTTGGGTGCAACGATATTTATGTTTGGGTGCAAATATATATATGTTTGGGTGCAAACATTTTATATGTTTGGGTGCAAAAAATACAAACCCAAAAGGCACAAAAAAAAACAAACACATGCACCAGTGGGCGCTTACTGAGAGCAAGAGAGCGTAAAATTCAATGTAAAACACTTTGAAATATGTGCTCACTTGCTCTCAGTAAGAATTCACTGGCTATTTCTATAGTATACACACAAATGTTGAGGTTGTTTATTGAAAGGCAAAATAACAACAAACACATAGGTACATACAAAATTCCAAAGAAATACATAACACAGTTTAATAAAAGAAAAACTGATTGAAATAATTTGTAAATAGTCACAATTTTAAAAAGGAAAAAGATATATCGTCACCATAAATGCCCGAAGACGTAACCGACATTAAAATCGAAATTCGTTTTTTGACGTAATCTGATTCACGAAATGGCATTTCGGAAAATGGGATAATATTGCAGATTTTGTTGTAATGGAGGATCTCAAAAGTAAGTACTTCAGTGGTTTTGGTTTCACTACTTATTCCCCTTCGTATATGATCGATAATATCCCATATACTCGCCTTCATAAGATTAATGTTCCGTAAAACAGTTTTTAATTTCATAACGTTTTTTGCTTCTCCTGTAAAGTTTTGGTTTTGTGGGTTACGTCTTCGGGCATTTATGGTGACGATATGTAGAAACGTAGTTGAACGCTTCTCCTTAGTTGTGAAATAAAACAAATTGTCCTCATAGGTGAAATCATCAGCGGGAATCGGCATCTAGAATCAAATGATTATGTAATGTAATAAATAAATATGGATATGCCATATTTCAAATATACATAAGTATGTATGTAATTGCCAATATTAAATGCGATTTCTTCCATGTCCAATAAAATAATTCCATTCAACTTTCCGATTCAATTATAAAATGTATTGGGCATTTAATTTACTAAAAAGCACAATTTCTTTAAGAAAACACAAAACACTGATTTATTCACTCACTTTACTGTCTTGGCTCTACAAAGGCACCTAAAACACTGAAGAAAGAAAAAAATATAATTCATATCATTTCTTCTTCGCCCGCTAAGTTGGTTAACAACAACAAAACAAGAAATACACGAGTTTGACGCATACATGCCACCAAAGTCCTCTTCTTCGCCTCTACGTCTTCTATTATACAATACACACAAATCTTCATTATAAAACCGCATTCCACAGCCGCGAGAGCACTGTTATTACTCTCGTTGACAAACATCCTCTCTCCAACCATGAAAAAAATGTTCTAACATAAAAAATATGTTTTACCCAAACATATCAAATTGAGATATGTTACAAAATTTTGCATACATATATTTGTTTGGACCCAAACATATTATGTTTGGATCCAAACATATATTTGTTTGCAACCGGTCCCAAACATATATTTGTTTGGATCCAAACATATTTCTAACATAAATTTTTCTGCGTGTATAAACTATATATGTATATTATTTATCAGCATATATTACACTGCTCAACACGACTTTTGTTTCAACCGAAGTTGCGGTTGTTTCTAGATGAAATCGGCGAGATATTTTCAAATCCGGTCCCGGTTTTTGTCCATCAGCTCTTGTTTTTGAGATATAGCTAAAAATCGGTTTTTACGAGTTTAACCCAGACTTTCGTTATTTTCGGATACAAACAAATATTTTTTGTGGGTTTTTCGACATTAATCTATTAAGGAGATGTTGTACGCTCGATACAAATCATTTTTGAAATAGTTATGGTGAGTATATATCAAACAATATAGAAAATATACGACGGACCTTGTAGAAATTGCATATTTTGAGTACTTTAAGCTGTAATTACGCCATCGGGGGAAGTCATAGGATCTTCATATGGCAATGCGGATATGCTTAGGGTGTCTACTATATAGTCCAGTATTCAAATATATAATATAAAGTTCATAGCGCCCATGATTCGGCCATAACCTAAAAATCGCCATGAAGACTTCTAAAGGGAAATCATTTACCAGTGATATCATTACCACATAAGCCATTTACTTTTCAATGGCAGTCTTCATGATGGTTTTTAGGTTATGGCGGAATCATGGGCGCTATGAACTTTATATTATACATTTGAATACTGGATTATATAGTAGACACCCTAAGCATATCCGGAGTACCATATGAAGATCCTATGACTTCCCCTGATGACGTAATTACAGCTTAAAGTACTCAAAATATAACATTTTTACAAGGTCCGTCGTATATTTTCTATATTTTTTGATATATACTCACCATAATTGTTTCAAAAATGGTTTGTATCGAGCGTACAACATCTCCTTAATAGATTAATGTCGAAAAAATCCACAAAAAATATTTGTTTGTATCCGAAAATAACGAAAGTCTGGGTAAAACTCGTAAAAACCGATTTTGAGCTATATCTCAAAAACAAGAGCTGATGGAGAAAAACCGGGACCGGATTTGAAAATAACTCGCCGATTTCATCTAGAAACAACTGCAACTTCGTCTGAAACATTCAACTTTTTCAATTTTGTTGAGCAGTGTTATTGATCAGCGTTCGTCCGTCTGTTTGCTGAAATCGTTATACAGGTCGCAATTTTTAAAATAGTGCTTCATATTTTGTGCATATGTTTCTATTACTCCTGGGTTATTTGCACACAGAAAAAAAGGCCTCTCTAACATATGTCCCAAACATATTTTGCAGCAAACATATATTTGTTCGGAAGCAGTCCCAAACATAACATATGTTTGGGTCCTGCAAACAAATATATGTTTGGGTGCAAACAAATTATATGTTTGGGTGCAAACAAGTTATATGTTTGGGTGCAAACAAATTATATGTTTGGATGCAAACAAATTATATGTTTGGGTGCAAACAAATTATATATTTGGGTGCAAACAAATACAAACCCAAAAGCTACAAAACAAACACATGCAACAGTGGGTGCTTTCTGAGAGCAAGGGAGCGTAAATGTCAATGTGAAACACATTGAAATGTATGCTTACTTGCTCTCAGCAAGCGCTCACTGGATATCTCTAACATATACACACATTTATAAATGGTGGTGTTTTATTGAAAGGCATAGAAAAAAAGCAAAAACACAGCAGACACATAGGTACAAAAAAATTCCAAAGAGAGACAAAACAGACTTTAATAAAAGAAGAAACTAAATGAAATAACTTAAAAAATCGCATTTTAAAAAGAAAAAATTATATAGTTGTGAAATAAAATACATTTTCTTCAAAGTTCAAATCATCAGCGGGAAATCAGCATCTGGAATCAAATGATTATATTATGTAATAAATAGGTACATCAATATTTCAAATATAAATATGTATGTATATGAAAAATGTATTGATATAATTACCAATATTAAATAAGATTTCTTCTTGTCCAATAAAATATTTATATTCACCTTTTTGATTCAATTATAAAATGTATTGGACATTTAATTTACTAAAAAGCACAATTTCTTTAAGAAGAGACAAAACACTGATTTATTCACTCACTTTACCGTATTTAATCAACGATTGTCTCTAGAACACTGAAGAAGAAAGATTAATATCATTTTTTTCCTTTCCTCTTCGCTTGCTACGTTGGTTAACAACAACAAAGCACGAAACACACGAAACTTCGGCGTCTCCTATTACATTACACTATACACACAGCTCTTCATTATAAACCGGCATTCCGCAGCGGCGAGAGCCCTGTTGTTATTCTCTTTGACAAACATCCTCTCTCCACGGATGAAAAATATGTTCTAACATAAAAAATATGTTGGTACCCAAACATATAAAATTGAGATATATTACAAAATGTTGCTAACATATATTTGTTTGGATCCAAATATATTTCTAACATATATTTTTCTGCGGCTCCACATTTTTATGTAGCCCCCATAGATCGGTACCTCTCGATTTTCGGTATTTTGAAGGTTTTAGCCACATTTAGTTTTGGCTGGGGGTATCAAATTTTCCACGTGAAACTTGTCGGTATAGGCCACGTTATCATATAGCCCCCATAGAACGTTACCTCTCGATTTTCGGTATTTTAAAGTTTTAGCCCCAATATCCCACCGAAATGGCTGAAATTTGGTATTTATTTGGGGACATAAGAGTTTCTTCTTGAAATTTGTCGTTGTAGGCCCACGCCTTCATATAGCTCACGTAGAACGGTACAATCCTATTTTCGATATTTTGAAGTTTGTGACCTCAATATCCCACCGAAATGGCTTAAGTTTGGTATTTAGTCTTCGTTTTGGTTATCAAACTTTCCACATGAAACTTGTCGGTATATGTCCATGTCTTTATATAGCCCTCATAAAATGGTACCTCCCGAAATTTGGTATTTAGTGTTCATTTGGGGTATACAACTTTCCACCAGAAATTTATCGGCAAAGGTGCATGTTTTCATAGAGCTCCCATAGAACGGTACCTCCCGATTTTCGGTATTTTCAAAGCTTTAGCCCTAATATCCCACCGAAATTGCTGACATTTGATATTTGGTCTTCGTTGGGGGAATAAAATTTTCCACCTGAAATTTGTCGGCATAGGTCCACGTCTTTATATAGCCCCCATTGAACGGTATATCCCGATTTTCGGTATTTTGAAGGTTGTGGCCTTAATATGCCACCGAAATGGCTGAAATTTGGTTTTTAGTCCTCGTTGGTATAAAACTACCACCCCCGAAATTTTCTGTAGAGGTTCAGATCTTCATATAGCTTTCATAGAACAGTGCATCCCGATTTTAGGTTTTTTGCAAGGTTTTAGCCTCAATATCCCATCAAAATGGCTGAGATTTGGTATTTAGTCCTCGTTGGGGGTATACAACTTTCCACTTGAAATTTGTTTGTATATGTCCACGTCTTCATATTGTAACGCCCAAAAGTCCCTACACTTGTTTTTGGGGTTCATTACAACTATTATTTGTTTATTCAATATTGTACTTATGTATCCATGAATATTAATGTGTTTATTTTATGCTTTGTAATTAATTTTCATATATTTACCTTTAATGGATGAAGTAAACTTTATTTTCTTTATATTTGAAATAATAAATTATTTAAATTATCATTTAAATATTAACGGTCAAACAGGCCACCTAGTGAGGATATTAAACATCAACACATATATGCACCCCTGGCGGCTAAGAATGAGACTAAAGCGACAATTAATAGTACCACTGACAGAACAACGTACTGTAAACATTGCCTGTGGGAAAGCAGTGAGTGGATGGAGTGAGCGGCCGTTCTGCTATAAAAGGAGCTGTTGTTCACACATTCTGGGGAGTCGTCTGTTGATGGCTGATGAGTGAGGTTGATTGGGAAGAAGAAAAGAAAAGAAAGGCCTTAGTAAGCTGAACAATAAGCCGTAACTCGTTGTGGTGACTGGACCGTGCGCAGGGCCAAGTGGGGGCTGTAGCAATACACCCTATTCTTCGGGCTGCGCTGACGCCGACTGAACGCAGGGCCAAGTGGGGGCTGTAGCAATACACCCTATTCTTCGGGCTGCGTTGACGCCTGTCTGACCGCAGGGCCAAGTGGGGGCTGTAGTAATACACCCTATTCTTCGGGCTGCGCTAACGCCGACTGAACGCAGGGCCAAGTGGGGGCTGTAGCAATACACCCTATTCTTCGGGCTGCGCTGACGCCGACTGACCGCAGGGCCAAGTGGGGGCTGTAGCAATACACCCTATTCTTCGGGCTGCGCCGACGCCGACTGACCGCAGGGCCAAGTGGGGGCTGTAGCAATACACCCTATTCTTCGGGCTGCGCCGACGCCGACTGACCGCAGGGCCAAGTGGGGGCTGTAGCAATACACCCTATTCTTCGGGCTGCGTTGACGCCGACTGACCGCAGGGCCAAGTGGGGGCTGTAGCAATACACCCTATTCTTCGGGCTGCGCCGACGCCGACTGACCGCAGGGCCAAGTGGGGGCTGTAGCAATACACCCTATTCTTAGGGCTGCGCCGACGCCGACTTATCGTACATTGACCGTGTCAGCATAGCGTCACCACGTGTCATCGTTGTGAGCTTTGTGTCGAAGCTGCCGTCATCATAGCGTATCATCAGCGGGCAGTTGTTGTGCCAAATCTGCCACCATCATAGCGCTTCACCATCGGGCAGTTGGTCAAAGCTGCCGCCATCATCTTTATCGTGCCGCTACTGTCCACGTGGCCAATATCACCATTCGTCGTCATCCGCATCGGGCCGCCGCTGTACCAAAGCCGCCGCCAGTAACAATCTACGCCATCCACATCAGGTCGCCGCTGTGGCCAAGCCGCTGCCAATACAACTCGCCGTCATCCAACCTAACTCATCGTGCCGCTGTTGCTGCATCTCGTTAATAACTTCAACAACAGATCCGCTGCTGAATTTACAATGCTCCCGTATTAACGATAAGCTGTTTTTGTGTTATTGTTGCCGTGCAGTCAAAGTGTTCAGTGTAGTGATAGTGTTTTAAGTAAATAAAGACATTTATAACGATTTATTAAACAAAATATATCAGTGTGAGTTTCTCTCCCTTACGTCCAATATCTGAAATAAATTCTTGTGACGACCCTGGCCCCGCTGAACCTATCCCAGCTTCAAAGTGAGATAACACGTCGTCACAATGGCGCCCGAGCAGGGACATTAAAAGGGAGAGATATTAAAAGAAAAAAATATACATTAACAATAAAACAATTAATTTATAAAAGACGTGAAAAAAAAAGAAACTCGGTGAAGTGAAAAAAATAATAGAAACCATGCAAAAAGATAATACATCGTTGAAAGTATCCTGGGCTTACATGCTGAAACAAGAAGATTTGGTTGAATATCTAACCGAATTCAAACTTGATACAAACGGGAAAGTGGATGAACTTCGGAAAAGGTTGGCGAAATTTTTGCACGAAGATCACGACGAAAGCGTCTACTCAAGGCTCCTGGCATTACAAAGCAAACACGAGTGTGTCACTCCTACCTCGTCACGAAATAAGTTGCCATTTATAATAGTAACCCCGACACCTGCGCTAATGGAGAACCTCCTACCACACTCTTCATCCAAGATGGATCCTACTAAAGCGACACAAGTCCCTAATGGAGTGCTAAACGAAAAAAACACGAAAAAGTTATCACCTGTACAAACTGAGGGTGCCCGCCGTAAGATTACGCTACCTGAAGCAGCCAACAACTCCCCCCGCCAATTGCATATAATCCTCGATCAAATTCATAAATGGAATGTTACATTCGACAACGGAAATGACCCCATTGGATTTGTGGAACGGGTTGAAGAATTGGCAACCACATATTGTGTGCAATTAAATCTCTTAACCAAAGTAATTCCTGAATTGTTGCGAGGTAAATCTTTAATCTGGTTAAGGAATAATAATGGACACTGGTCTACGTGGAGTGAATTCAAACGAGATTTCCTGAATTTCTTCCTACCACCAAGATACTTCGAGAAACTGGAGGATGAAATTCGGAAGAGATCACAACGACATAGAGAGCCGTTTAAGGAATATGTACTGGCTATTCAGAACCTGATGCAACACATCGACATGACCGAGGAACAAAAATTAGAGCGTATTTTTCGGAATTCGCAGCCAGAATATCAATGGTATATTCGCCGTAAAGATTTTACTACGCTACCAGAATTGATTGCGCTAGCAGATGAACTGGAGAGCATTCCGAATCCTGGTCGTCCTGAGCCCCAGAGATATATGCCGCATCATAGTCGACAAACAGACAGTCACCGGAATAATCTCTACAGAACGGAACAAGACAATCAGTCGAAAAGAAGGAATTCATCGGGTTCAGTACAGCAACAGGATGAACCCCCCACCAGAAAGAGTGATCGCCAAGCCACATCATTTGTATGTGAAGAACACCGGCTTACTGCTACCGTTTTAATAGAAGGACGATTAGTTAAAGCAACTGTCGACACAGGGGCCACCAGCTGTTTTATCAAGAGGGAATTTGCTGAAAGTTTAAAGAAGAATGTAGCCTACACACGACAACAATCCAGTGTCATCCTTGCAGACGGCACGGCGGTAAACATCACCAAATCAACCTTACTTTACGTCACTTTCGGAAACCAAAGTTCAAATTGCCCTTTCTTTATCATGCCGCAGTTTAAGGAAAACATAATTTTAGGATTGGAATTCTTGAAGTTATTTCCGACCACTATTCATTGTGCAGGATTAAGTGTCACCCTAGGAAAGCTCACTACTTCGAACGAGCGCTGTACAATGGTCATTGAAAGTGATGATACGTCGAATGAGGTAAGAAAGTCAGTGACAGTGGTAGAAAATGTCCTAGAAGAACTAAATGTGCTTAATGATCGCCTAACGTTATCCCAAAGAGATATCATCAAAGACTTTTTATCGCAAGAATTGCCATTGTTCAACAAATTGAGGGGTCTCTCAACGATAGCAGAACACAAAATTTGTATGACAGACGATCGGCCCATTAAGTTGCGGTATGCGCCAAGAAATCCTGCTATGCAAGCCGTCATTGATGCTGAAGTAAATAAACTCATCGAACGTGGTTGTATTGAGCCTTCGAAAAGTCCATATAGTTTCCCTATAACCCTAGTTAGGAAGAAAAATGGAGACTGGAGGACATGCATGGATTTTCGCCAACTAAATAAAAGATCCGTTCCAGATGCATATCCTTTGCCGCGCGTAGACTCAATATTAAATCGACTCCGGAATGCCAAATATGTGAGTAGTTTGGATCTCAAAGATGGCTACTGGCAAATTCCCATGGAAAAAGAAAGTCGAAAGTATACCGCATTTGCAGTAGCTGGAAGAGGGTTGTATCAATGGAAGGTGATGCCGTTCGGGTTGCATTCTGCGCCAGCAACCTTCCAAAGAGCACTAGATAGTGTAATTGGACCAGAAATGGATCCCCACGCCTTCGCATACCTCGACGATATAATCGTAATTGGCAGAACTTTTGAGGAGCACCTGGATAACCTGCGGAAGGTCTTTATGAGACTACGAGCGGCTAACCTCAAAATTAATGTGGAGAAATGTGAGTTTTTCAGAACGGAAACCAAGTATTTAGGCCATGTCGTCAGCAGCGATGGCATAAAAACAGATCCCGCCAAGGTTGCGGCCATTGCTGATATGAAGCCGCCAACATCCGTGAAGGAAGTACGACGATTTCTCGGGGTAGCATCTTGGTATCGGAGATTCGTGCCTCAATTTGCGACCATATCCCAGCCACTAACGAGTATGCTGAAGAAAGGAAGGCACTGGAAATGGGGACCAGAACAGGAGAAAGCCTTTGAAACACTGAAAACCAAATTAACGGAGGCTCCGGTGCTCGCATGCCCAGATTTTACCAAAACCTTCTCTCTACAAACAGATGCCAGCGATTATGGACTTGGGGCAGTGTTGACGCAAGAATTGGAGGGTGAAGAAAGAGTAATAGCCTATGCCAGCCGACACCTCAACAAGGCCTAACGAAATTACTCGGCCACAGAAAAGGAGTGTTTGGCTATTATTTGGGGCATTAGGCAGATGAGGCCATACCTAGAGGGCTATAACTTCATCGTTATTACGGACCATTTAGCTTTAAAGTGGCTAAATTCTATTGAAAGTCCCACCGGCCGACTTGCTCGTTGGGCCCTTGAGCTTCAACAGTTCAATTTTACAGTTAAATATCGTCGAGGAAAGCAGAATGTTGTCGCTGATGCTCTCTCTAGGCAGCCGGTAGAGATGCTGGGCTTGGCTTCGATAAAAACCGACAATAGTAGCTGTTCTTGGATCGAGAAGTTGAAAAAAACCATTCAGAAAAACCCCACAAAGCACGCCGATTACACCATCATTGAAGGAAACGTGTATCGTCATCTACCGAAACAAATCAACGATGAAGACTGTACGCCGTGGAAATTGTGCGTGCCTACCGCTTCAAGAACACAGGTGCTTAAAGAAAACCACGATAGCGTGACAGGAGGGCACATGGGTATTAGGAAGACCAGCAACAAAGTGGCAAACCGGTATTACTGGCCAGGGATGTTTCAAGACATTCGGCGTTATGTCCAGCGTTGTGAATCTTGCCAGAAATACAAGGTCAGTCAACAGAAGCCAGCCGGGGAAATGCTTACGAGAATACCGGAGGAACCATGGGCCACTATTTGTGCCGATTTCGTAGGGCCACTTCCACGATCGAAGCATGGAAACACGATGCTTCTCGTAATTGTGGACCGGTTCTCAAAATGGACCGAATTGATCCCACTGCGAAAAGCTACATCGGAAGGACTGATAAAAGGATGCAGGGAAAGAATAATTTCCAGATATGGAGTCCCAAAAGTAATAATAACCGATAACGGTACACAATTCACGAGCAAGCAATTTGGGAAATTCCTCGCAGAAATGGGCATTAGACACCAGCTGACGGCTCCTTATACGCCACAGGAAAATCCCACGGAGAGAGCAAATAGGACAGTAAAAACGATGATAGCCCAGGTGTCACAGCAACATCACAACAAATGGGACGATAAGCTGCCAGAAATTATGTTGGCTATAAATACCAGCGCATCGGAGTCTACAGGATACTCACCGGCATACCTGACGCAGGGCCGAGAACCAAGGCTACCCCAGGCTCTGTATGATCAGGTTACGACGGGGACCGGCGCAAGAGAGGTGCTACCCGATGATCGTGCCCAAGAGTTGAAAGAGATCTTTACTATTGTTCGAAGGAATCTGGCTAAAGCTTCCCAAAACCAACGACGACAGTACAACTTAAGACGGCGGGTCTGGAAGCCTCAAATTGGTGAGAAAGTACTGGTTCGTCTCCACCCACAATCGAAAGCCATCGACAGTTTCGCTGCAAAATTAGCCCCAAAATACGGAGGTCCTTTTATAGTCCAGACATATAAATCCCCCGTCATCGCAGTCGTTAGAGGAAAGGACAATGATACGCGAGTGGCCCACTTGAGCGATATGAAACCTTATTTTGAAGCAGAACAAAGTAGAAATAGTCCGTAGATTCATAGATTCGTAGTAAATCGTAGTTCGGTTGCATGGTAGTCGAGTCACTTTAATTTCCTAACAACTGTTTCTCATTCTTTTATTTATAGACCACAAATTGAAATCATTAAAATTAAAATCGATAGTTAAGTACCAACCGAATAATCAGAAATTAAATAACATACGCTACTCTGCACGGCAACCATGGAGCCAGATAGTCCAAATACACAAAAATTCAAAAACGCTAAACAGAAGTTTCGAGCGAACTGGGAAAAAGCGGAAGCGCAAAAACGTCGAACGATCTGGCTAGAGGAGGGCCCGAGTACAAGCCAAGCATCCAGAGGGAGAACAAGTCGTAAGCCAAATCAAAGAGCGCCTAGTAGCCAACAAACTCCAATGTCATCCGCACAACAAATTTTTTATCGAATGCAACATACTACGCCAAATGAAACATTCAATGAACAGGTGGAGACAGACCAGAAAACGAGTGACAGTGTTGAGCAAGAAAACCGCCCGGTGGACGAAGAAACACAGCCCAATATGGACGTCCCTCGCACACCAACCTATGCCAGAGATTTTGAGTCCCCAAGGAGCAATAAACAGACCACCACAACCGTAACACCATCCACGTCGATAGGCTCAGAAATACCCATTACCCCGGGTAGAGGGTGGTGCCTGGACTCCGATGATGAATCAACAATCCCTCGATCAACAAATGATGAGTCAGAAACAGAAACCTTAGGCGACATGGACGAAGGGGATCGTCACACGCTGTATGGTTATTTAGACCGAGATGTCATGCGCCGATCACGATCACCGCTGTCAGAGAGTGATGTTTCAATGGAGGGATCGGGAGACGAAGATTTCCATACACCCACCCCACCCCGTAGACGTGGCTTGGGTTTCATACGCCAAACAGATCGTCAATACAAATATCTAGGCTGCCGTTGCTACGAAAGGACGGTTACTGTCCAGCTTCTAGTACCAGATAACGATCAAGATACGGTACCAGCTATCGGCGACGTAGAAGGTGAACCCCCACTGACCGTAGCAGCCCAACAGACATCCGATAGCGATGAAGCAGGTGACATGACCATACAGCAGAAATCAACTGGGGACACCCACACTGACGTCGTCGCTAGGAGTGATGAGATGAACTCCCTCCAAGGAATGGGAAAACACGCTATACAAAGTCCCGCCCTAGCACCTACCGAGGAGGACGTCCCTTCATCGTCATACCCGAACCCTCAGTGGGAGGAAGACTCACGATCTTCCCAGAACAGTTTCGTGACAGTTTCAGAGGAACCAAGTATGGAGTGGTGGACACAGTGGCAAACATTAGTTGGTGTCCCGCCACCATCCCCTCTGTCTATACCAGTAGAGGAAAATATATCACAAAGCGAAGCGTTCAAAGTACCAACCACAACAGGTACCTGCTATGGCTGGTCAAACCCTAAGCCAGACACCTCAGATGAAGAGAGTGGAAAACAAAACAGTCCCAACTCTACTAGCTGTTCGTCAGTTTCGTCCAGTTCCCGATCGATGTCGGAATCGTCAACTAGTGTATCGACGTCGACCAATGCGTCAGTGCCACCAAATAAAGTATGTAGCAGTGTGCAATATATCAATGAAATATTTACTCCCATTGATGATACTCCAAACACGGCAAAGCCACAGCTGCCTGATCATACAACAGGGGCCATACCAAAGGAAAATGTGGGTGATCAATATTCCGATGTGGTGGACTACCCAGTAGCCCTACAAGCCCGTATACAAAAAATTAAAGATAATTGGAAGAGAGGATACAAATTGAAGCGTATTATTAAATCCGAAGGGCAGCAGTACCGGATCGTGATAACAGCGGACGGGGTCGTTAAAGTGTCCCGCCGAGCCTCTGCATCAGTCGCAGACATATCTTAGGATTCGACACTTATCAAGTCGAACGAAAGCACCTATGCTGATGATAAAACAGAAAGAACAATCCACCGGGCTTCCCTGCAGTTCATAGCCAACCGCAACGAGACAGCCACACACGGGGAAACAAAAAAAAATCAGAGGAAAAAAGGGGGGCCATGTAACGCCCAAAAGTCCCTACACTTGTTTTTGGGGTTCATTACAACTATTATTTGTTTATTCAATATTGTACTTATGTATCCATGAATATTAATGTGTTTATTTTATGCTTTGTAATTAATTTTCATATATTTACCTTTAATGGATGAAGTAAACTTTATTTTCTTTATATTTGAAATAATAAATTATTTAAATTATCATTTAAATATTAACGGTCAAACAGGCCACCTAGTGAGGATATTAAACATCAACACATATATGCACCCCTGGCGGCTAAGAATGAGACTAAAGCGACAATTAATAGTACCACTGACAGAACAACGTACTGTAAACATTGCCTGTGGGAAAGCAGTGAGTGGATGGAGTGAGCGGCCGTTCTGCTATAAAAGGAGCTGTTGTTCACACATTCTGGGGAGTCGTCTGTTGATGGCTGATGAGTGAGGTTGATTGGGAAGAAGAAAAGGTGCGCAACTTTGGTTGGTCTGAGCCTTAGTAAGCTGAACAATAAGCCGTAACTCGTTGTGGTGACTGGACCGTGCGCAGGGCCAAGTGGGGGCTGTAGCAATACACCCTATTCTTCGGGCTGCGCTGACGCCGACTGAACGCAGGGCCAAGTGGGGGCTGTAGCAATACACCCTATTCTTCGGGCTGCGTTGACGCCTGACTGACCGCAGGGCCAAGTGGGGGCTGTAGTAATACACCCTATTCTTCGGGCTGCGCTAACGCCGACTGAACGCAGGGCCAAGTGGGGGCTGTAGCAATACACCCTATTCTTCGGGCTGCGCTGACGCCGACTGACCGCAGGGCCAAGTGGGGGCTGTAGCAATACACCCTATTCTTCGGGCTGCGCCGACGCCGACTGACCGCAGGGCCAAGTGGGGGCTGTAGCAATACACCCTATTCTTCGGGCTGCGCCGACGCCGACTGACCGCAGGGCCAAGTGGGGGCTGTAGCAATACACCCTATTCTTCGGGCTGCGTTGACGCCGACTGACCGCAGGGCCAAGTGGGGGCTGTAGCAATACACCCTATTCTTCGGGCTGCGCCGACGCCGACTGACCGCAGGGCCAAGTGGGGGCTGTAGCAATACACCCTATTCTTAGGGCTGCGCCGACGCCGACTTATCGTACATTGACCGTGTCAGCATAGCGTCACCACGTGTCATCGTTGTGAGCTTTGTGTCGAAGCTGCCGTCATCATAGCGTATCATCAGCGGGCAGTTGTTGTGCCAAATCTGCCACCATCATAGCGCTTCACCATCGGGCAGTTGGTCAAAGCTGCCGCCATCATCTTTATCGTGCCGCTACTGTCCACGTGGCCAATATCACCATTCGTCGTCATCCGCATCGGGCCGCCGCTGTACCAAAGCCGCCGCCAGTAACAATCTACGCCATCCACATCAGGTCGCCGCTGTGGCCAAGCCGCTGCCAATACAACTCGCCGTCATCCAACCTAACTCATCGTGCCGCTGTTGCTGCATCTCGTTAATAACTTCAACAACAGATCCGCTGCTGAATTTACAATGCTCCCGTATTAACGATAAGCTGTTTTTGTGTTATTGTTGCCGTGCAGTCAAAGTGTTCAGTGTAGTGATAGTGTTTTAAGTAAATAAAGACATTTATAACGATTTATTAAACAAAATATATCAGTGTGAGTTTCTCTCCCTTACGTCCAATATCTGAAATAAATTCTTGTGACGACCCTGGCCCCGCTGAACCTATCCCAGCTTCAAAGTGAGATAACACGTCGTCACAATATAGACCCCATACAACAGTACATCCAGATTTCCGGTATTTGAAGGTTTTGGCTTGAATATCCCAACGAAATGGCTCAAACGTTGTGCCTAGACTTTGTTGGAGTTATAAAACCAGAAATTTGTGGGTATAGGTCTTCATATAGCCCACATAGAACCGCACTCACGGTGATTAAAAAACCTCCACACAGAAATCTATATATCTATATATATATATAAAATTCTTCGAGACTGCCATGATGTTCGAAATTAAACTCCTCCGAAACGGCTGGACCGAATTCGATGAAATTTTGTATGTGGAGTTTTTAGGTCTGAGAATAGGTTTTTAGCTATTTTTCATACTGGTCAGTGGAATGACCAGAGTACCTCCCCCACAAAAATTTTTTTAAGAAAACGTGAAAATATGGATATTTTTGAACGTATTATTTAAAAATTACTTGCAATACTATGGTAAATACTGCCTCGATCCTGAATGGTCATCTCGGAAGTGGAATATCGCGGTCAGCCCAATTTTTCAAAAATGTATAGATAATATCCTTAATTTTAGTAAGCGTGACTACACAAACGCTATAAACACTGGCTTAAATAAGTGGGAAAGCGCGATCAAACCACATTTTGGAATACAGTACAACCTCGATAATGTAAAATGCTGCGTGATCGAAATTCCAAAAAAATTTATTGAGAAGTCAGGCAAAACGTAATTTCAAAGATGGTTAAATAACTGGAACGTCTAAAAATGTGAAATGGTCACTAAAACGACGAGTAAACTATGCTATGATCTATCTAAATGTATATAAATTCTTTAAGACTGACATTATGTTCTAAATTAGACTTCCGTGTGTGCAGGTTCATAAGGTGGTAGAATACAGAAAATGGAGGGGATGGGGGGGACCTCTCCCATAACAGGTTTTAACAAATCGCGAAACTCAGAGTTTTAGACGTATTAGTAAAAACAATAGTAATTGTGGCCTCTGTCAATAATGGGTTTTTTGAATCAGAATATAGCTATTGCGTCCAATTTTTGAAAACTTTATTCTTTCTGATCAGATTCACTAATTTAATAAGGGAGCAGCAAACACGCCGTGAACATTAACTTCAGGGCTTGAAATACAGCAGAGTGTAGATAAATTCATCTAGCATATTGAAGTCATTTTTTATGAATCACTGATGTTTCATGTTTAAAAGTGTAAAATAATATCGTGCTAAATGAAACAGCACTTTGCTAACAACAAGTAAAAACGACGTTACCCGCCAGCATAAATTATATTGAAATCAGGTTTCAGACATTTCGGTTGGAAAAAAATCACCAAAAATCGGTAGTTATTGTTTTATGGGGCTATATGGAAACGTGAATTTTACCGACAATTCTCCGCTAAAATATTTGATACCTCTAAAGTAGACTACATACCAAATGATGTTGAATAATGCCGCTAAAACCTTGGAAATACCGAGAACCGGAAGGTGTCGTTCAATGGAGGCCACATAACAACTTCTACCGGTAATGTTTTATACCCATAATGGAGACTAAACACCAAATTGTAGCCTTTCCGGTGGAATAATGACTCTAAAAACTCAAAAATATTGAAACTCGGGTACAGTCCTATGGTAGATGTATTAGAACGTGGACCTATGACAATAATTCTCTGCAGAAATGTTGTATACCCCCAAGGGTGACTAAGTATTAATTATAGCCATTGTGAGCACTTTGAGCTTTGATTTAGAAACAATTTCAAAATATAGAAGCCACAGACAATTTTGTTTTTCGAAAAATATTTTTCCTTCTGAAAACTTTTGAAATTTGGATTCATTCGATTTTTAATTTTGAAACTGGTCTTTACGAAGTTCGGAAAAATATTTATAAAAGAAAATTATTAAGGATATTGAGGACTTGTCTACAAAAGGATACGGCCTAATATAATTTGAAGGACTTTGCCTAGAAATTTGAAAAGGATTCAAGGATTTTCTCCATAACATTGAGAAGGATAAAATCTTAATCATTACCCGGATTTTGACTATAATTATGGAATATACATATAATGTCTGAAATGTATACAAGGATATTACTGAAATTTTGAAGAGGAAAAAAAATATTTGAAAAGGATTCAAGGATTTTCTCCATAACATTGAGAAGGATAAAATCTTAATCATTACCCGGATTTTGACTATAATTATGGAATATACATATAATGTCTGAAATGTATACAAGGATATTACTGAAATTTTGAAGAGGAAAAAAAAATATTGCCACAATTTATACAAAGAATTTTTGAAAAAGGATATTGCCTAGAAGATTTCAATTTGGATTGATTGCCTAGAAGATTTCAGTACAGATTAATTGCCCAGAAGTTCAAAAATAATGACTTGGGATTAAAATCGTTCAACAAAATTTTTTCTAAAGGATGTTTGCTTATTTAACATCATTTGCCTTCAATTTAACCGCATCTTTTTGTTGCATCAAATCAAAGAACTACCAGTGCGAAAATATATGCAAACAATTTCATCGTTGATAAATAGAAGCTATTTTTTATCATTGGATGCATTGTACAATTATCATGAACCAAACTATCAAAACTAAAATATTTTCCGAAGAGCTGCAATTAGTTTAAGCGTTTATATACTTTTAACTTCTCACACAATCATCATATTTCGATCTCAACACATTTTATCCCCTTAAAATATTTGATCAAGAATTAAAGGATCCAGACTACAAGCGCTTGTTGGAGTGGATGCTGTAAAAAGTGAGTATTAAATGAAATACAGATTATAATTTCTTTCTATGACATAAAATGTGCTGAGAGATCAAAACATCTAGAATATTACGATAATAATCATTTTTTTTTTTATTGAATACGGAATCTTTGTTTTATCTTAATATTATTCAAATACGTAATAACCTATTTATTGCTATTTTCTTATTGTATATTAAAATACGTTCGTTGATTTATGTTTTGCAATAAATATAAATATGAATTTTTAAACTAATTCCGAGATATTTTCCACGAAATTGAATGGTTTAGGTAAAAAGTACGTGGGCTGACAAGATATTTTAAAAGTTGGCATGGTTGGGAGGGTAATTCGACTTGAGAAGACGGACAACATCTGAATCTTCTTCTATCTTATTCATTTCCGAAGTTACTAGAGTGTTAGGTCAATTTACACGTGATAATAATGCTACCTAAACAAATTAATTTTTCTTGGTCGACCCAGACTAATTTCTTCCGGTAAGAACACCCCCCATTAGCCCTGAGCACAGCCGGAATTAAAGGTAGCGTTGGGCCGGAAGGAAAAGGGTCTGTAGGGAAGCGGGTCGTCACAGAAATTTTATGGCGCCCAACGTGGGGCCACATCGCGAAAAGAATTTTAAATTTAGTCTATTCATAAAACATTCAAGGTATGATGTGCCCCTTTTATTTGAATCTAACGTGCAAATTGACGCATATTTTTTTTATCTTTTGGTAATCTATCTATGGCCTTATTATTGGATTACATGTTGGTTTATATCGACGTGTACCAAATAATTGAAGAGTCTGGATATACTTGAGAAGAAGTTAGGTGAGATTTCATTCTGGTTTATATTGGAATATACTTCTTGATTTTGTTCTTGGGTTTTGGGTGAAACTTATTTGGTTGAGATAATTGGTAATGGGTTGTTTCGTTGCCAATCTCCCACACAGATTTCAACCCCTATTCAAAAATTTATTTTCTTTTGGTTTAGATAGAATATGTTTAGTAGAGATTATTGGTTATGAAGTATTTTGCTTCCAATCTCCTAGGCAATTTTCCATCGCAGTCAAAATTATTGTATCTTCGGAAAGAATTTGATTTTATTTTTTTTTTACGCTTTTTACTGAAGCTTTCAAGAGTAGTGGAAATAATTTTACATTTGAATATTTTATTGATATATTTAAGTTGAGTTTGAGCATATACATATTTTATTAACTGGTAATTATTTGATAATCATGCCACTTACAAGAAGTAGGGAAATTTGAACGCGTTTGATGTGGATGAACCAACTAACTGTAGCTTTACGATAAATATGGAAAATGACAATGCAGAAGCAACGCAAAATTCAGCAAGAAGAATAACTAGGTCACAGAATAAAAGAAATTCTAATAGGAATACAAATACGCGAACCGTTCCGGATGATACTCATATTAGGTCTATGATTAGCGAATCGGTGACTAGTTTAAGGGAAGAATTGACAGCTGTCATAACGAACGAGTTAAGAATGTTAAGAACAGATAACACCTTAGCATCTAGAGGCTCAGATCCTAACAATGATAGGAACATAATAACTACTACTAGCACAGGACAACCACATGGATTAGAGGTAATGAATTCTGAGAAAGTTCTTAACATTATTCGCAATTGGAAAGTTAAATTTACTGGAAATTCGTCAGATATAAGAGTTGAAGAATTCATTTACCGTATCAATACATTAACTGCTAACACCTTGAATGGGGACTATGAACTTTTGTGCAAGAATGCGCATGGCATTTTTGATGGAAAAGCTTTGCAGTGGTATTGGAGATTCCACAGGAATACAGATGACATTACCTGGCAAACTTTGACCGCTGCCCTCAAAAGTTATTTTAAAGATGATTTTAGTGATTTCGATATCATGGATGAAATACGACGGCGAAAGCAACGACCTCAAGAATCTATTGATGACTACTTGGAAGTAATAACTTCAATGACCGATAAACTCAAACATTCCATTACTGAAACCGAGCTTTGCGGAACAGTAATAAAGAACTTAAAACCCGATGTTAGATATGAGTTGTTACATTTCCAGATTGACAGCATGTCTCAGCTCCGAAAGGAAGTTAGAAGGCATGAACGTTTTATGCAAGAAGTGACTCATAAAGACACGAAATTAGTGAGGACGCGGATAGCTGAGATAGTAGATATGTCAGATATTCCTCAAGTACAAGACGATGATACTCAGGAGGACATTTGTGCTCTACGTATAGTGAAATGCTGGAATTGTGACGAAACTGGACATATATATGTAGATTGTATGAAAGCACGGCGCATCTTTTGTTACGGATGTGGTTTACGTGATACGTATAAGCCAACGTGTCCCAAATGTACTCTGAAGAGTCAGGGAAACGGGAAGCCGGATGTCCGCAGAAAGTAAACCGGACATCCGTTGATTGCAAAGACAAGGGAGAGAAAAAACAAAATCTAGAAAGACGAGACTTTGATAATACTCTTTTGAGACCATTTCACACCCGGATGAAAAATATACAAAACCAAATACCTAAAACACGGACTAGACGTATTAAACGATCGGCTAAACGAATAAGGAATTATTATCGTAAAATAAAAGACTTCAAGCGAATTACAATATCTACGATTTTGGATAAAAATTCTGACAACAGACCATACATAAACCTTAAGATTGAGGCATCGAATTATTTTGCTCTGCTTGATAGTGGAGCTAGTAAAAGCGTTATAGGAGGAACATTTGCAAACGAAATCCAACGTAAGAAAGACTTTAAAAAATTTAAAGGAAGTGTAAAAACGGCAGACGGCCAGACGCAGAGTGTATTGGGAACAATTAGCTTAGAGGTTACATTTCAGAATAAATGCAAATTATTTGAATTTTTAATTGTACCAGCAATACAACAGGATGTCATCTGCGGTTATGACTTCTGGAAGGATTTTGGCTTACAAATTTCGTTTCCACATATTGGGGCGATTGAAGCAACAGAAAATAATCCAGACAAACTACGACTGACACTAGAACAGGAACGTAGACTTAATAATGTTATATCTACTTTTCCTGATTCGGAAATTGAAGGGTTGGGATGTACATCTTTAATAGAACACCATATAGATACTGGTGACGCAAAACCAATAAAGCAGCGTTATTACCCCATATCTCCGGCAGTGGAACAACAGTTATGTGGAGAAATAGACAGAATGATTTCGTTAGGGGTAATAGAAGAGGCACCTACTTCACCTTGGTCATCACCAACAGTAGTAGTTATAAAACCTGGCAAGGTTCGAATGTGTATAGACAGTCGCCGCTTAAACTCAGTGACAGAAAAGGATGCTTATCCAATGCCAAATATTGATGGGATTTTGGCCAGGCTTCCACCAGTACATTGTATTTCAAAGATAGATCTTAAGGATGCCTTTTGGCAAGTGAAACTTGATGAGAGTTCAAAACCGAAAACGGCTTTCACGGTCCCTAATAGACCGCTGTATCAGTTTACTCGTATGCCCTTCGGGCTATGTAATGCTCCTCAGACTCTTTGTAGACTGATGGATATGGTAATTCCATATAATATGAAATCACATGTTTTCGTGTATTTGGATGACCTCCTAATAGTTTCCAAAAATTTTGAAGAACACATAAATCATCTTTTAGAAGTTGCGACACATTTACGAAAAGCGGGGTTAACTATAAATGTTAAGAAGAGTGAGTTTGCATTGAGCAAAGTAAAGTATTTGGGATATGTAGTAGGTAATGGGACTCTACAAGTCGACGAGGAAAAAGTTAAAGCCATTAAAGATTTACCGGTACCTAAATCAATTCGACAGGTTCGAAGATTCTTAGGAATGACAGGCTGGTACCGACGTTTTATACAAGATTATTCAGCGTTGGCTTTTCCACTAACGGAACTACTTTCCAAAAAGAAAACATTTATTTGGACCGAAGACGCTCAGAAGTCTTTCGAGCTTCTAAAAGAAAGGTTAACAACAGCTCCGTTGTTAGTCCATCCTAATTACGACAAACCATTTGTACTGCAGTGTGATGCGAGCACTTATGGCATTGGTGCAGTACTGGCTCAAGAAGACGACGAGGGCGTTGAAAGACCCATAGCATTTATGTCCCACAAGTTAAATAAGAGTCAAAGAAATTACTCCATAACAGAGCTAGAATGTTTAGCTGTTGTAATGGCAGTAGCTAAATATCGAGCATATATCGAGGGACAAGAATTTAAAGTGGTGACGGACCATGCAAGTTTAAAATGGTTAATGGGACAAAAGGACTTATCCGGACGATTAGCCAGATGGTCGTTAAAACTACAAGGATTTAATTTTAGTATAGAGCATCGTAGTGGCAAATACAACGTCGTGCCTGATGCATTATCGAGGGCTTTTGAAGGAGAGGAATTTTTAGAGTCGATAGACATAGAAAACATTCCAGCAATAGATTTGAAATCCGAAGCTTTCGAAAGTTTAGAATATGGCAAGTTACGCGGAGAATATGCCAAATTGAACGTTCCAGATTTTAAGGTAATAGATCAGTATATCTACAAAAGAACTGAATTTTCGAACGGACATTCAGACGAGTCTGAATCGTGGAAACTTTATGTGCCATTAGAATTGAGGCAAAATATAATATACTGGGCACATGATATTCCGAAATCGGGTCATGGTGGTATTGCGAGAACACTCGAACGAATAAGAAGATATTTCTATTGGCCGGGGTTAGTAGTAGATGTACGACGATATGTTTTGGAATGCAATTTATGTAAAACTTCAAAGACTCCAACTCATACGTTGAAACCCCCATTGGGTCAAATTGTAACTACAGAACGACCGTTTCAGCGGTTATACATTGATTTGATAGGACCTTTACCACGAACAAAGTCCGGCTATATTGGTATATTGATTATTTTGGACCACTTTTCTAAATTTACATTTTTAAAACCATTGAAAAAATTTATAACTAAACCAATTTTAGAATACCTTGAAAAAGAAATTTTTACTTGCTATGGTGTCCCGGAAGTTATTGTGACCGATAACGGGTCGCAGTTTAGGAGCAGAGATTTTGAACGTTTTTTACAGAAAAACGGAATCAAACACAATTTAACTGCGGTGTATAGTCCGCAATCAAATGCAAGCGAACGCGTGAATCGAGTTGTGAATGAAGCATTACGTTCCTATATTAGAGATGACCAGAGAGAATGGGATAAATACCTGGATAGTGTGAACTCTGCTCTACGTAATAGCGTTCATCAGAGCATCGGGAGAACGCCGTATGAAGTTGTATTCGGGCAACGAATGGTAACTCATGGCAACGACTATGAGATTTTAAGGAGGTTAGAACTTTTAGCTGAGACCGACTCAAATATAGAACGGCAGGACAAATTTCCACTAATAAGAGAATCAATAAATGAATATGTTAAGAAAGCATACGAAAGAAATGAAAGAAGCTATAATTTAAAGTCGCGATTTAGAGAATTCGATGTAGGTCAGGAAGTAATAAGACGGAATTTTGCGCAAAGTTCGAAGGTAGGCTATTATAGTTCGAAGTTAGCACCGGTAGGTGTAAGAGCAAAAGTTGTGCGTAGGATTGGTAGGGTCTACTATGAGTTAGAAGACATGGAAGGTACAAACAAAAACGTTTATCACGCAAAGGACATATGGATTTAGGAAGGAACAAAAACTCTTTTTTTTTTTTTTTTTTTTTTTTTTTAAGCGGTGGTGTGAAATTGTGAGCACTTTGAGCTTTGATTTAGAAACAATTTCAAAATATAGAAGCCACAGACAATTTTGTTTTTCGAAAAATATTTTTCCTTCTGAAAACTTTTGAAATTTGGATTCATTCGATTTTTAATTTTGAAACTGGTCTTTACGAAGTTCGGAAAAATATTTATAAAAGAAAATTATTAAGGATATTGAGGACTTGTCTACAAAAGGATACGGCCTAATATAATTTGAAGGACTTTGCCTAGAAATTTGAAAAGGATTCAAGGATTTTCTCCATAACATTGAGAAGGATAAAATCTTAATCATTACCCGGATTTTGACTATAATTATGGAATATACATATAATGTCTGAAATGTATACAAGGATATTACTGAAATTTTGAAGAGGAAAAAAAAAATATTTGAAAAGGATTCAAGGATTTTCTCCATAACATTGAGAAGGATAAAATCTTAATCATTACCCGGATTTTGACTATAATTATGGAATATACATATAATGTCTGAAATGTATACAAGGATATTACTGAAATTTTGAAGAGGAAAAAAAAATATTGCCACAATTTATACAAAGAATTTTTGAAAAAGGATATTGCCTAGAAGATTTCAATTTGGATTGATTGCCTAGAAGATTTCAGTACAGATTAATTGCCCAGAAGTTCAAAAATAATGACTTGGGATTAAAATCGTTCAACAAAATTTTTTCTAAAGGATGTTTGCTTATTTAACATCATTTGCCTTCAATTTAACCGCATCTTTTTGTTGCATCAAATCAAAGAACTACCAGTGCGAAAATATATGCAAACAATTTCATCGTTGATAAATAGAAGCTATTTTTTATCATTGGATGCATTGTACAATTATCATGAACCAAACTATCAAAACTAAAATATTTTCCGAAGAGCTGCAATTAGTTTAAGCGTTTATATACTTTTAACTTCTCACACAATCATCATATTTCGATCTCAACACATTTTATCCCCTTAAAATATTTGATCAAGAATTAAAGGATCCAGACTACAAGCGCTTGTTGGAGTGGATGCTGTAAAAAGTGAGTATTAAATGAAATACAGATTATAATTTCTTTCTATGACATAAAATGTGCTGAGAGATCAAAACATCTAGAATATTACGATAATAATCATTTTTTTTTTATTGAATACGGAATCTTTGTTTTATCTTAATATTATTCAAATACGTAATAACCTATTTATTGCTATTTTCTTATTGTATATTAAAATACGTTCGTTGATTTATGTTTTGCAATAAATATAAATATGAATTTTTAAACTAATTCCGAGATATTTTCCACGAAATTGAATGGTTTAGGTAAAAAGTACGTGGGCTGACAAGATATTTTAAAAGTTGGCATGGTTGGGAGGGTAATTCGACTTGAGAAGACGGACAACATCTGAATCTTCTTCTATCTTATTCATTTCCGAAGTTACTAGAGTGTTAGGTCAATTTACACGTGATAATAATGCTACCTAAACAAATTAATTTTTCTTGGTCGACCCAGACTAATTTCTTCCGGTAAGAACACCCCCCATTAGCCCTGAGCACAGCCGGAATTAAAGGTAGCGTTGGGCCGGAAGGAAAAGGGTCTGTAGGGAAGCGGGTCGTCACACCATTTCGTATGAATAATGTGGCTATACACATACAAATACCGAAATTAGAAATCTAGCGATGACTATTTACAAAACCTGGACCTGTACTGAATATTCTATATTTTATACCCACACTGTACACTTATTACCAAATTGTAGCCATTTCTGTGGGATTACGAGACTAAAACCTTCAAAATATCGAGACTCGGGAGGTACCGTTTTAGAGTCTCTATCAAAACGTGGAGCTATGTCGATAATTTATTACAGAAATATTTTATGCCTCCAAGGGAGATTAACAAAAAAAAAAAAAAAAAAAAACATTGTTCCACAACATCCCATACGGGACAAGGGAGACTTCTCTCATATCAATGAGTGCACCCCGATTCATATTTAGCTCAATGATATGGGACCTACTGTTTATCGCCGAGTCCGAACGGCGTGTCTTAAGACACCACTTGTGGAGAAGTTTTTCAAGGCTGAAATACTCAGGAAATGTCGCCAACATTACTGAGGGGTATTATGCCACCGTTGAAAAATGTTTGATGTTGACTGGCCGGGGAATCGAACCACCGACCTTCTGCGTGCAAGGCGGGCGTGCATACCATTGCACCACGGTGGCACCCGGGAGACTAAATACCAAATTATTGTCATTTCGGTAAGATAATGCTGTTAAAACCTTGAAAATACTGCAAATCGGGACGTCAGTGGTGTGGCGGCTATAGCAAAATGTGTTTTCAATACCAAACATGCTACGAGTAATAAATATAAACTTCTGTACCAATTTGAAGAGTTATATGTTAAATATCGCGAGCTGTATCATGATTTCAACAGATACACATTATATCGACTAATATTTTATGTTGATCACAAATTTATACATACTTTATAGGTTCTCCGACGAATATTCCGATGTGTTGCAAACAGAATCACAAAGTTTATTATACCCTTAAACATCGTATGGTGGAAGCTATAATTTAAGTAACTTTCTATTCTACATCTGGAGATACCATTGTATGAGGGTTATACTAAAACATCGACATATCGTCAATTCGGTTCGAAAATCTAGAGGTATCAATATTAGATAGTTAAATTGTTGATAGATTACTAATGCTTACATGGAAACCCAAAACGACGGGCCAGCAACGCGGTACCGGATCAGCTATGTCCCTAGGTGAGCAGGTCTTCTTTACGAACAATTATGACGGAGAAAACCAAATATTGCCAAGGACTACATTCGAACTCCTAATCACAATGTAATTTTTCCTTTTAAAAATTTTAAGAATTAACCATTATTATTCAGCTTACTGGTAATGTAGAAAGTAGGGACTAAATACCAAATTGTAGCCATGACGGTGGGAAACCTCCAAACTGTTCTATGATACCTATATCAGAACGTTGACTTATACCGACAAGTCTCTGCAGGTATGTTTACGACCCCCGACGGAAACCAACAACAACCATTTCGGTGGGAAAATTAGGCAAAACCTCTTTACTATAGAAATTCATGAGGTATCGTTCTATGGGAGCTTTATCAAAAAGTGGACCTGTAGCGACAATACTCTGCAGAAGTATTTACGACCTCCAACAAATCAAATTATAACCATTTCTGTTTAATAATTTGGCTAAAAACTTGCAAATACCCAACATCGGGTTGCTTTATCAAAAACTGGACACAAAATGGAAATGTTTATACCCCAAGGAAGACTGAATCCCATTTAATGGCGAATACCGAAAATCGGGTGGTACAGTTCCATGGGGTTTATATCAAAACGTGGACCGGTATAACCCATTTCCTATACCAAACATCTTAGGAGAAATTTATTACAAAGTTCAATGTTAAATATTGCGGGCTGTATCTTGATTTCCGCTGAAGAACATCGCTACATTAGCTCACTTTTATTCTGATCAAAAAAATTCGAAGTGTTAGGGAAACAAAAAGTTAGTTATACCCTTCATCTTATGGTGGAGGGTATAAATAAAAGAATTTTCTATTTTAAATCTGCAGATACAATTACATGAGAGTTTTGCTAAAAATTGTATTTTTTGAAGTTTCAAGAGGAATGCATAGTTAGGTCAATTCGGTTCGAAAATCGCAACATTTCATTCGTAATTCGATTATTTTATTTGTAATTCAAATTGTTCCATTTGTAATTCGAATTATTCCATTTATAAAATTATTAAATTTATAAAAAGGAAAGGAACAAAAAGGAACAAATGGAATAATTCGGATTACAAATATAATAGTTCGAAGTACAAGTAAAATAAGTCGAATTACAAATGGAATAATTCGAATTACAAATTAATAATTCAAATTACAAATAGATAAATTCGAATTACAAATGGAATAATTCGAATTACAATTGAAATGTTTCGAATTACAGTTGCAATTATCGAATTACAAATAAAATGTTACGAATTAAAAATGGAATTCTCGAATTACAACTAAAATGATTCGAATTGAATCTGAAAAGGTGTAGATATATAAATATGTAGATGGGTTATAAATGTTTACACGGAAAACTAAAAACGGGCCAGCAACGCGGACCGGGTCAGCTAGTTTTTTTAAATAAAGTGATTATCATAATTAACGTAGATAGAGACCTTAGTAATTACTAATTTTTTATATTTACTTATATTTACTTTACAGTTCGTGGTGGGGTCTGTAAAAAGTTCGGCTCGGCCGAACTTAACCCCGTTCCTACTTGTTTTAACGTGGCTAAAACCAGGACTTATCTTGGTTCCTCTTTCATCTCAAGTGGACACTGATTTCCCCGTGGTGTAACCTGGGAAGCTGCCTTTAAGACCCGTTAAAGATAGTGAGCTAACATGTGCCGCGCGTTCACCCACACGAACGATAAAAACTTGGGTCGGCGGTTTGATAGTAGGCTGTGTTTTGACGCGATTAGTTACTATCCCGTCAAAACACAGCCTACTATGAAAAAAAAACAAAGAAAAAGAAAAAGAAGAAAAACAAAGTTGACGACCCCCTCAAACGTTTTAAGGACCATTATCTACGAATCTGCACCTGTCACAGTAGGTGCAGTTTGCACACTGGCGGATGTACTTGGTAAGTACAAAGCTAATATTGTCGCCTTACAAGAAAGACGATGGAATCGGGCAGACGTAAAAATCACAAACGATAACGCACTTTATTATAGCTGCCATGAAACGAAACATGAGCTAGGTGTTGGATTTATTGTAAATCGATTCACTCCGTTTGATGAGAGAATTGATACAATCCGTATAAAATCAAAGTTTTTTAAGATCAGTGTCGACCGGCGGAAGAGAAATTACAATAGACCAATGATATGATCTACAAGCGCTTAGATAGAGCATATGACCGCTGCCCTGGCCATTACAATAAGAGTGTTCTAGCAGATTTTAATGCTAAAATTGAGAGGGAAAATATCTTTGGTCCCACTATTGGCAAGTTCAGCCTTCATTATGTAACATCCGACAACTTAATGAGGCTGACCAATTTTGCAGCGGCAAAAACTATAGCAGTGAAGAGCCACGTGGAAATCCCCATATGGGAAAACGAGATACCAGATTGTTCATGTTGTGATAGGCGGAAGACAATCTAACAGTGTGTTAGATGTCCGATCGATTCGAGGGGCGAACATCGATTCGGACCATTTGCTTGTAGCAGCTAAGGTACGCACTTGTCTTAATGTTGCGCCAAAAGTGCAGTCTAGCACAGGGCGCAATCTGGATTCAAGAAACTGTAAAGACAACAGAAAGACGCTGCTTGCCCCGATAATGCGGAAGCGCAGGGCAAAGAATAGCCCACTCTCTTCAAACTGCCGCGAAATCTATACTTGGATGCCAAAAACCGCCACATAAAAATGTTTGGTACGATTAGAAATGTCGTAAGGCTACTGAAGAGAAGAACGCGGCATACAGAGCAACCCTCGGCATTCAGTAGAAACACGAAGGGCATAAGAAGAGTATCAGGAGCAGAGAAATTTCAGAAGAAAAACGTGAGCGTGAGAAACATGAGATGTTCAGGAGTCAGAATGAAGTCCGAACATTGTACCAGAGTGTAAAACTCCAGACAGAGGGGTATGGTGCAGGCACATTCTCCAGCAAAGATGATAAGGGGAATACTACAGAAAACTCACTGAAGACAGATCGACACTTACCACCTGTTCGTCGACTACATATAAGGCCGCTTGGCCGGATGATATTAGCTGACACAAAATCAGCAGCGGAAATAAGAAAGAACCTCTCTGAGCCGTTCAACACAAAACGAGGTTTCCTGTGACCTATTTAACATCATACTTGCACTACATATATATGTATAATAAGGAAATAATGTTAGTGGCCCACGCAGATGACATACACATAATAGGCCCATCAACGTGAGCCGTAACAGACGCCTTTGGGCAAATTGAAAGGGAGTTTGCCGAAGTGGGTCTGGCAGTCAACAGCGATAAGATGAAGTTTATGGTATCAACTCGTAAGACTTTCAGTAGACTCGGACCAACTATGTATGTTTATAACTACAACTTTGAAGTAGTAAATGATTTTATTTACCTCGGCACTGCCAATAATTAAGCCAACAACTACAGTTTTGAAATAAAAAGAAGAAGAAAGAGTATTACGATGTGCAAAGGTTGGACCAATGTAAGTTACTCCTTATCGCGCACATGAGCCATTTTTGTTGGTCACCCTAGGATTTTTAAAGCTTTAGGGTCTTTTGGCTTGGATGTATAGACTTGTCCACGAGAAAGTATATCGGCCTATATCTGATGACAAAATTGATAATCATTGATATAGTATATTCACACCGAAAAAAAAGTATGATGAAAGATTCGAATGTTACAAACGGTCTGTTCGACATATTATATCATCGAATAATGGTGAGTGTTTGTACATCTTTCTTGTTGTTCTTCCACTTGCAACAGGATGATTGCCAAAAGGATTGCTTGACTATTTGTTCAATATGAATAGATTTTGAGAATCGCTTATGTATACAAGAAATCCGAATAAAATTATAGATTATTAGTATTGTTGTTTTTGGGAGGTTTTTTTGTTTGCTATTAGAGGTAGTTTACACTATATATCAATGTCATATGACACGAAATAAAAACATTCCATATCTACCCACGCAGGCAATGTGAAGACGTAATTTTATTACATTTTTGCTGGTGTGGACGCACAGAGTAAATGGCGTAAGGAAAATCTCCAATATTGCACATAATAGCGAAAATATAACTATGGAAAATTGCATGTCATATGACATTTACATATAGTGTAAACTACCCCTTAGATGCAAAGAGATGGGATGAAGCCTTTGACTGCAGTTGTCCTATACACATTCCGCTGTTGCTGTATTTTGTTCGCCCTTAAATGTTGTTGCATTTGTAATTGTATAGAAAGAATTTTGGCCAACATTGTCATTTTAATGTTTGTCTTTATGTAAGACCAAAACATAGCCACCACATTTATTGTTTGCACATTGGTTATACCATTTTGATGGTTTTGGTTTGACTATATGTACATAAATGCTGTTTAACATGCTAACAACATATACGCGTATATAAGAATGGGTAAATAAATCTTTATGTGATGAAGTGCATTACACTCGCCCTCCCACACCAAAGATGGTAGGACTGTTCTATATAAATCCATTGAAATTGGTGTTTATCGAACATATTTGACACCTTTTGTGAAAATTTTGTATGTCGGAAATAATCAGGGAATTCCAGCTAACATAGGACAATGCCTTATCGGAGATTAAAACTCAACACACAAGAAGCAATCCTAAATTATTAATTGGATTTAATTTTGCTGTCATAGTACCCAGTCTGTTACATTAGCCTATTTATATTTGTAGTAGTTTTATTTAATAAATTCCAGTGGCTTTACAATAATAGCAACACAATTCGTTAACTATATTTAGTTTTTGTTGGAGTGGCAGCAGCGACAACCCACTGGAAATATACGATTTTATTGTCATTGATTGTAATGTTGTTATAAACTTTACTCTATAGTGTCATATGTTGTTGCTTGCTTTGCTCCTAAACGAATTCACCAGGATACCTATGTTTTGATATAGGAACATTTTAAAACGTAAGGCAAAATATTTGTATACATAATAACTATATAGGCATTTATAAATAATAAAATACTATAACAGACATAGATTGTATATTCTGTGTTTGTGAATTAAGAAAATTAATACTAAAGTTCAGATTTTTAAATCTCCCATTGTGCGAACAGTGAATATCATTTTATATAAGGACTAACAATGTACTTACGTACTTACATATAAATACATCAGCCCGCCTATGTATATACTGCTCCTGCTGCTCACATATGCTTACTATACATATATTTCCACAAAGAAGAATATCACTATATTTGTCGACATGTGACTTTGGATTACGGTATAATTATGTATTAAAGTGTACCCCGAAAACTTTAAACTATGTATGTATGAGGATCTACGAGTTTTCCAAGTACTTCCACTTTGTTTTGAAGAAGTAACCTCTTCACAATATATTTTATGGTAGACCCCGTCCGATTATAGTATTTTCTTCTCGTTGGCGCAATAAAGTTCTTAATATTCTTTACTTTACAAAATTAATACATTTATTGTATTTATGCTAAAATATGTTTTGGCTATTTTCACTCAAAACTTAACAAGTAAAAACAGTTCAGTCAAAATAGTCATTGAAATAGAAAAAATTTCCACAGATCTTAATTTTGGTGGACAGCTATGGTTTGCCATTAGAACCATTCTTGATATATAGCGTTTCTAAAAAACACATCATATGTTTGCTCTTACATATAAGGCAAATAGGCCCATATCCAGGCGAACCGGCTAAAATAACAAGATTAACTGGGTCTGATGGAGAAGTGTGGTTTAAAATTGTAGCTTAAATACTCATAATACCAAAAATCGGCAGGTACCGTTATATGAGGGCTATACTAAAACATGGGCCTATGTAGACAATTTTTGGTGGAGAAGTTTCGAGACTGCAGGGAACCTCAAATGTCAAATTACGGTTTGTTCAGTCAAATATGTATGTAGCTAAAATTCTTAAAATACCGAACATCGACAGCTACCGTAAATGTAAGGTCACATTAGGCAAATATTTTCTCCAGCGCACTATAGGCCCAATGGCAAGTTTCTGAGGCAAAAAGTCTATTTTTCAAGTCATATATTTGAATAAGAAAAACATTTCCACCTGACAACGCTTCATGGCCACATACCGGGCTGTCAAAAATATTACATCTAACATTGTAAAAATATTCAATATTCAATCAAAAGAATTAAACACCGTTAACATAATTAACGATTTTTTAAAATGGAAAATACGTGGAAAGATATGCTTAGTAAGATTGTTAATAAGAATTAAAAAAAAAGTTAGACGCGATAAAGAATTGTTGGCGTAGACATGTGATGAGTTTTTTTGTGTAGTTTTTACTGTAGTTTATATGTTCTTTGGAGTAGAACTCTCGGTATCGCGACGTATCCGAGATACCATATATATATATATGGTAGAAGGTATTAGTGAGTACTACATGTGTAGAAAAATGTATCCGCATATGGCAGCGTAAACTTATAGAACCCAATTAATTGATAGCGTGACTCATAAAAATTTGGATATTGTTATGTATTGGGTTGGGCTGGGAGTTGGACTTGCCGATATGACACAAAGTGTTCAAATATCGGACGCGATCGCGGTATTCTACTTCCAAATCATCAATGAATGATGGAGGTCACAATTACTATTGTATCGTTAACAAATACGTCTAATAATTTCTGAGATTTCGCGTTTGGCTAAAGCCCCGCTCCCTCCATTTTTCGGTATAAAAACTACCTTACGATCTATTCTAAGACCTAAAGAAACTACAGTCAAAGTTTTATCAAATTCGGTCCAGTAATTTCAGAGGATTTATATTTCTAACATCATGGCAAGCTTGAATAATTTTCTATATATATGTAGATATACATATATACCTGAACCGATCAGAACCAAAGTTTCCGGACGTGATTCTAAGTTGAACAGGATTTACCATACCAAATTTTATAGCGATCGGATGCAAATTGTGACCCTAGTGCGGCTTTAATATAAAATCGGTTGAAACATATATATAAAAGCTATATCTATATCTGAACCTATTCCTTCCAAATTTTGCATACGTATTTTAATGCTCGTTATAAAAATCGGGAAAGGTCCAGCAGCTTCCAGCGACTTGTTGCCTCAAAAACCTGTCATTGGACCCATAGTGCAGCGACAGTCAGTGTGCGCTTACTGAGAGCAAGTGGGCGTAAATTTCAATGCATTATTTACGCTCTCTTCCTCTCAATAGGCGCACACTGACTGACGCTGGAGCACATATTTGCTTTATGTGACTGTACCTTTATATGGGAGCTATACCGAAACATGGACCTATGTGCAGGGAATTTCAAATGGCAACTAACTTCGGTTTAAAATTGTAGCTAAAATCATCAAAATACCAAAAATTGGAAGGTACCATTCTATGGGGGCTATACCAAACATGGACGTATGTTGACAATTTTTGGTGGAGAAATTTCGTGACTGTCAAATTATGGGTAGTTCAATCAAAAAATACCGAAAATCGGCTGCTACTGTTATATGAGGGTCATACCAAAACATGTTCTTATGTTGACATTTTTTGATACAGATATTTTGTGAGAAACTCAAATGTCAAATAACAGGAATTGCGGTCAAAACATGTAACCCTCAATATTGTTATACTATGGCTATACAAAGCATGGACCTAGGTTGACAAGTTTTAGTGAAGTAGTTTTGTGACCACTGAGAACCTCAAATATCAAATTAAAGGTAGTTCGTTAACAAAACATATATCTGAAATCCTCAAAATACCGAAAATCTGGAGCTAACGTTATATGGGTGCTATACCTGAACATGGGCCAATTTTCGGTGGTGAAGTTTCGTGACTGCAAGGCACATCAATTGTCAAATTACGGGTAGTTCAATCAAAAATTTTAGCTGAAAGCATCAAAATACCGTAAATCGGAAGGTACCGTTATATGTTATATAATTTTATCCTCTAATATCACAATAAATCCCAAAAAGTGTGCCAAATCCATTATTGGGTCCATTTTAAGAAAAAAAAAACTTGAAAGGATTCTCCAACGAACGATGAAGATTTACTAAAAATTAGCGAACCAGTATCCTTAGAGTGTAACATGCCGAGCCTTAATTGTGGGTTAACTAATTCTGTTATTGTCACCCCTGTAGAGTTCATATAAACGGTGACCAAAAAGAGAAGGAGTTGGCGTAGGTGGATGAATTTTGGTACAAGTACTTATTGTTGTCTGACAATGTCGAAGCCAAAAAATTTAGATGGTCGCTATACGTTTGAACAGTTTAGCCAAATTTATCGACGAAAATGGCTGAATTTTGAGTTGCAGGGTTCCCAGCCGACGAAAACTTTCCCGATAAAAATTAAAATTAAAAACTAATTTGATATAAGCCCAATATAACGGTATCTCCCGATTTTCGGTATTTTGAAGACTTTACCTAAGTTTTTCTACCAAATTGGCTGAATTTTTGAATTGAGGGTTCCCAGTGAGCAAAAAAAACTTTTCTGATAAAAATTATGGGCACAGGTCCACGTTTTGATATAGCTGCCATAGAACGGTACCGGCCCGTATTCGGTATTTTGAAGATTTTAGCCACATTATTCAACCGAAGTAGCTGATATTTGGTATTTAGTCTTCGAAATATTCCTACGTAGAATTGTTGGTATTAGTCCACGTTTTGATGTAGCTCCTATGCAACGGTAACACCCGATTTTCGATATTTTGAACGTTTTAGCCACATTATCCTCCCGATATTACTGAAATTTGATTTTGAGTCTTCATATATTTTTGTGGGCTTAGTGAAGACATCAAAATTTTGTCTTTCAATAAGAGCATTTTCCCTAAAAAAGTTGTTTGCCCCATTTTTTGTTAAAAATCGAAATTTCGAAATTGACTGTTCACTGTTTCTTTTTTAATTTATTTTTTTAAAGTTTCCTCTTTTGAAGGCAAGATTATTGGTACTTAATAAGTGTAATGTCCCGTCTGGGAATGGGTGTATTTTGATGGAATATCTTCCATGATGAGTTCACCTTTAAACTTATCTGATATACAAGACAGTGGGAGCCATTGAAAGACTAGCGGTCAGCCGGGTGGGGTGAGTCTGGCCTTGCATCAGATAAATCATTTTTGCCACTACAATACATTTATTATAGACTCCCGGTTTTAATGACATTGAAAATTATATGGACTGGTCTGATTATACGTACACAATATCCCCCAATATAATCGTAAGTAGAACTAGAAAATAGATATGGTGGGTATCGATTGAAAACATAGTTATGAAATCTCTTTAGATGGTTTCAGAGACACCTCACTACCCTCACCAACCTTCGTCCTATTTGGCATTGATTATAGTAATAGAACCCCTAACATTTACCTCTACTTCGCGAGCCTTGCAAGAAAACTTTATGAAAAGATTTAGTTATTCATATTGAAATATTTATTCCTTAAATTCATATTCATATAATAATTTAGAAAAATATCGCTTTGGGTAAGGTTAATTAAACCTGATGTATTAAGAGTATTCACATAATAGATGTATATCAAATGAAGGTTTTAACATTATCACGCAAATATTATGGACCCTTAAGGGGTTAACAAGAATTAGAGCTCAGTAAATAAATGCAACAACAAGTACTTCAAGAGAAATGATAACTGATATGGGTGACGATAGATTATGAGAGAAACGTAAAATTATGAATGAATTGTAATATCGATCTTCTCAATGAATGACAAAAAAAATAGGATTTGTGGATCCTATCTGATAGGTAAAAAAAACGCTCTCTCATAGTCTACCATCCACATGGAAGTAAATCAATGCAAAGATATTAACAACAATAAAATACATTACAACGACTTACCCACATCCCAAATTCGTAGAAGGCCTTCCGTATACTTGGAGTGGTTATTGTTATTGTTTTTGCTGCTGATGATGATTACGATGATGCTAGTATTATAGTGAAGAAATTAGCAATGATTTTGCATTGATTTAAATGTACCTATGGGTAATGATAACTAATTTAGACTAATAAAGAAAATCATTTGTATAGTAAGAAATTAAATTCATTATACTTAAACTCTATTTTTTTTTGATACGATTTGGGAATTAGTCGTAGAAGTATGTAGCCAGCTGCTTTGTCTAATCCGCCAGCAAATTCAAATATCATGGGTTAATTTTGGCTTATGGTGGTCATGTGTGTATGGCCTTCTAGATGACTGTAGCTGGATCCCAAAATTATTCTTTATATGGTTCGCATAGGATATTAACTGGTGACCTCAGTCAAGCTGGTTGTTGTTTTCAAACCTTCCAAGTTCAGTAATTTATAATGACAGGATTTTGCAACCACTCATCAAAGAAAGTTTTTTTTTTTTTTTTTTTTGAATAGCCAGCAACTGCATCTTTGTAACATGTCGAAATAACCTCTAGCTTAAGACTCCAATTTTAACTTTCATTCCTTGTTGTTAATTTTTTCAGCTATTGACACTGGTAACGATTCAGTTTGGATAAAAACGCAATGTTAGTCTGAATTGTTCGAATTGGAAGTTTCTTGATTTAATGCGAAGGCACAATGAGACACATTTTTACTTGTCTGAAATCAGAGTCTTCCAAATTGTTGAATCCATGGAGAAATATGTATGGATTAAAAGGCGGAAGATGCATTATTTGGGGAAGTTTTAGGTTCAGTTGCGGTATCGTTTCTGTTGGTGGCTTTTTCACTGAACAAACAATGTTTCAAGCTGGTTTTTGTGTTGTCGAACAACCTGTACGAATCACGTGTTAATCACTATATTTATTTGTGTTTATTTCATTTAGTCTTACCGTTTGATTGATGATATTTTTTTTTAATTAAAGAGATGAAATCGAGGAAATTGGCGAGTATACGCGTACCCTGCGGGTAGCGTATCTCCAGGAAAAATGTGATCAAAATCCAGAAATTGGTTTGGGGTGAAAATTGCCGAAAATGAATGATTTTTCTGTATTAAAGGAATATTTTCTTTATCACTGCTCACGTAAAAATCGTAATTATTTGTTATTACCTTTGACAAATTATGTATATATTTTTTTGGAATCACACTTTAATTACAAGTTAATGGATTTCAAAGATTTTTATGATTTTTTAAAAAAAGAAATTTCCACTTATTAACTCTTCAAAAGTCGCCCGCAAATAGGAAGAATTGAAGTTGGCTTCACGCAGTAGTAAGCGTTTTGTTTGACATTCAGACCGATAACTGAACTTAATTTATTAGAGCGTAGTTGCCATTTATGAGCTTCTCAATTAAGAATAAGTCTTTGTATTTAAACCCGGTTCACTTTAAAAAACCCGGATCTATAATAAAATTTAGGAAAATATCTATATTTATATACATTTTTTAATCCACTATCCGATTATTGTTTCTAGCAATTTATTTACAAAACCTTCAAAAGATTTTTGATCACAGTTAAAACAGATTAGCAAAAATATCAATCAATCGTAGGCAGACTGAATGGTAAAGGAAGACTGAAAATGTGAAACGTAATAACGAAGCAGAGGGCCTGTGTTTTTTTGTTTCCTTATTACTTCCTCACTTATTCTGTACTGTTATTGCTTCCCCTCGTTCCGTTCGGTACTACGAATAAAACAAACTCGCTTGTATATTATCTTCCGTACATTCACAGTGTAGGACAAAACTGACGAAATATTTTATGTTATGACGAAATATTTTATATTTCTGTTAATAATCATCACTCTAATGAATTGTACCATAAATTTACACAAATTTATGGGACGTAAAGTTTTGTTTATATATACATATACATATATATTTATTAAAAGAAGGAATATCAAAAAAAAAAAATCAAATAATCAGACAACGCCATTACATAAGCTCACAAAAATGTGTGATGATCGGTCCATTCGTTTTCGAGCTTTAGTTGACAACCCTTAATGAGGTGGTCACTAAAACGATGAATAACATGTTCGTCTGCAAACCTCTGCTCATGTGCGTAGCAAGGAATAGCTTAGAGGGGGGGGGGGGGGTCACCTGCCCCCCTCTAGATCCTACAAAAACGATAATTTTTTGTATGTTAACAAATTTTTAATATTACGGAAAAATAAGCATTTGTCCCCTAGAACGAAAAACCAAGTATTCCTGGCTACGCCCATGCCTCTGCTGCTGGCACTTTTATACATTTCAAATACTCACTTCTCACAACTCAATCAGCAAATTAACTTTTTCAAACTCCACTAATTTTAAAATTTGCTTCACCAAATTTTTTAACTAAAAACTACAACTACCTGGGTAACTGTAAACACAATATGATCATTATTTGCTTTCAAACAAATGTGAAGCCTAGTTTATTACATCCTAAGCAGCTTAACAAATCAGTTTTATAACGACCGTTACTTTAAATATTCAAATATTTGAAGATAATAAATACTGTTAATTTTGATATAATATGGAGAAAAATTCACATTACCAAAAATTATCGGATTTGAACCCTCATAAAAATTCAAAAACCTTCTAAGTAGAATATTTCCTATCGACTCCCATCAGTATATTTGCTCTCTGAAGTACTTGGTTATTATATTATAAATCGCAAAATAACTTTGTATATTTTGACGGAGTATTGTTTTGAGGACCAATAGCAAGAGATTTGCACAAATAACCGTATAAATTTACAAAATTTCTTGCATTAACCAACACTTAATATGAAATTTTCTACAATTTTGGTTTTTGCAATACATTTATTGACTAACAGTATATAGTGTATAGGGTCGCAAATCATTATTTCAATGTGTGACAAACAAAAACAAAAAACAAACTTAATATACTCTCCATACTATGTTGGAGGGCACGGTGTAATCATGCATCATGGTAGAGGGTATAAAAATAACATGTCAGGAAGTGCACTTTTTTGCATCTTTAATTTGATTCCAAAGTATGTCTTCGAATTCAGTTCAATGCACTCAAGAAAAAGATGCTCTGGGGAATCAAAACGGATTTCATCCGAGCCTTTGCCGATTGAAATGCATTATTGGTTACAAAATATTTGCTGGGTTTCACGTTATGCTTTATAGGAGTACACTTCAATTTCATATTTCGATATGTACACACATGTATGGATGTATTTGCTTTTGCTATGTTTGTGTAAACCAATTGATTCGTTGTTATTTATTGTTTTGCATTAAACTATTAAAATATTGTTTGCATCGGTTTCTGTTCGGTATTTGTTTGTTTCATTGATGCACAAATATTTTGGAACATTTTTGTATGTTAGTTTCTCTCTGCTTCTTTACAGCGCCTTACATTCACACATAGTATGCCTAACATCGATACCGAGATGAACACTCCTGCTCATCAGTATAAGTTCACTATACTTTGTACACAGTTTGTGAAGGAAATGTTTTCAAACAAAAAAAAAAAAAACAACTATTTTCTTGTACAGTTTGTCAAGTAAATGTTTCAAACAAAGAAAACCAACTCTTTTCTTGTATATATTGGTGTAAAACTACGTATCGTCACCTGAAATGCCCAAAGTCGTATAAATTTACAGGAGAAGCAAAGAACGTTATAAAATGGAAAACTGTTTTATAGAATATCAGTGTTATGAGGGCGATTATTAGGGATATTATCAAACATGTATGAATTGGAGTAAATAATGAAACTAAAACCGCAAAAAAACGCTTGGTTTTGCGATCCGTAATTTCAACAAAATCTGCTATGTTATCCCATTTTCCAAAATGCGATTTCTCGAATAGGATCAATATTTTTTAACGTAGAAGCTTAAAATTTTGTCAGAGCATGTATTTTACCTTTATGTATCAGATTCTTTCAAAAAAAGAATTTTGATTATCATGTAGCTTACGCCTTCGGGCATTTCTGGTGACGATATAGTTGTGATAAAAATGTCAGGTATTTGGAAAAAACTAATTGGTGTCCTTGCTTCCGACAAGATATAAAAATAAAAAAACTCACGTAGTTCAATAACAATAGCCAAAACCAATAATTAATTCAAAGTGTCAAACAAATGTTCTGAAAATGTAATGGACATTCCACAATACCTGGGCTTTGGTGAATATTTAAAAATCTTGACATGTTATGAATTAAATCGTTAATGGACTTAAACAGCCAAGAAATATCAATAAGATTATCCCCACTAAGAGGGTTACCATATTGGCCAAGTCGAGCATCGAAAGTTCGCATTAATCTGCATTAACTATTTGTAGTTTTCCACAAATAAATACTATGTACAAGAAAGGTGTTCGTTTTCTTAGTTTGGAAATGTCAGTGACATGAACTACGAAAATATTTAAATGGTATTTTACACATCTTTTTTTAATTTTTATAAAATATAACTTTCTGTAGGGATATAGAAAAAATGAACCTATACCAATTAGCTCAAGTGTAAGTATACTGGTATTGTGGGCACTTTGTGACTCGTACTGTGTGCGGACAAGGAGCTTCTGCTTGAATGAATAATATTTGTGGCGTCGTTCGCTTATTGACTTAAGTTGAGCAAATAATTTGATTTGGCTTGTAATAAATTGTATAACAAATATTAATAGTTCTTATTTATTTGTTTTCTATTTCGCATTTTTTATTTCTTGTTGGTTTGTTGTTGATGTAAGACGTAGAAGATCATAATAGAGGAATGTTGAATGAAAATGTACAAAAACAATAAATTAGGACATTCAACCATGTCGCAAAATATAAAACTATTTTAAAACTTTAAATAAAATAAAAAATTGATTAAAATTAGATTTATAAAAGCTCAAAAACGTGTGGAGGTCGTCTAGTCAATAAACGATTACAATAGACCTTGAAATGGTATATGTATAGATTCAGCTCCATGAAGTTTCAACTTTGTGCGAACCATCATAAAGAACCGGCTACTGTTGGACGATGGGAGCCATGCGATGGAGTTGCCAAACAATCGATAGTACCATTACTTTTATTTGAAAGGCAGTATCGACGGAACGTATGCCTTGTCCCCTACTGTCTTGAACATTTGGCGTAGGAGCCTAATTTATTATTCTTTCGCAGACATACTGCGGTCATTCTGTCCAGATTTCCTTCTGCCTGCACCAAAGTACTTTGCTTTTTATACCCGGCACCACCTTGTGGTAAGGGGTATTATGTCTTTGTGCATTAGCTTGTAACATGCAAAAGAAAACGAGAGAGACCCATAGTTCCTTTTAGGGATATACATAGAATCGCTTTCTGAGTGGATTTACGCATGTCCGTCTGTCTGTCCATGTATTTTTGTAAACAAAGTACAGGTCGCATTTATTGTCCGATTCGCATGAAAATTAGGGAAGATAGTTTTTTTGGCCAAAGGACGATCTCTTTTTATTTTGGTAAAAATCGGTTTCGGAAACACGCTATATATGTAAGATTTTAATGAAATTTGGAATGTGCGACGGAATATAGTCTAGAAATAAGAGTGCTAAATTATATAGAAATCGGTTCAGATTTGGATATATCCCCCATATATATCTTCGTCCGATTTTAGGTATTTGATGAACTAAACACGCTATATATGTCCGATTTCAATTAAATTTGGAATGTGCGACGGTATTTAGTCTAGAAATAAGCGTGTTAAATTATATAAAAATCGGTTCAGATTTGTATATAGCTCCCATATATACTCTCGGCCGATTTTAGGTATTTGATGCACGAAACACGCTATATTTGTCCGATTTCAATGAAATTTGGAATGTGTGACGGCGTTTAGTCTAGAATTAACTGTGCCTAATCATATCGAAATCGGTTCAGATTTGTATATAGGTATTTGATGCACGAAACACGCTATATATGTCCAATTTTTATGAAATTTGGACTATGTGACTTAATTTGGTCTACAAAAAAATTTGAAAAATTATATCGAAATCTGTTCTGATTTGGATTCAGCTCCCATATATATTTTACATATTCACAGTGGTGTAGGGTATTATATAGTCGACCCCGCCCGACTTTGATCCTTTACTTACTGGTTTTATAATAGTTTTCTTCCTTCCACTTTCTTCTAATTTTTTTCTTGTGTTTTTTTCCAGAGACTAGATTGTCTGTATAGATCCACGTTTTGGTATGGCCCCATATAACGCATAATTCAACAGTACTCGTCACTTTAATTTATTTTGAACGTATTAATCTCATTTAAACACCGAATTGGTTTAATTTAAAAAACATTTTTACCAAAATTTTTTAGGAATGTCCAAGTTTTTTGTATAGCCCCCATAGAACGGTTCCTCCCGATTTTTGGTATTTTGAAGGTTTTCGCCTCGTTGTCATACCGAAATGGCTGACATTTTGTACTTCGTCTTCTGTGGGACTACAAAACCTTCCCCCAGAAATTTGACGGTAAGTTTTGGTATAGCCCCCATAGAACGGTGCCTCCCGATTTTTGGTATTTTGAAGGTTTTAGCCTCGTTATCACAACGAAATGGCTGACATTTTGTACTTCGTCTTCTGTGGGACTACAAAACCTTCCCCCAGAAATTTGACGGACTCAGTCTACGTTTTGATATAAACCCCATAGATCGGTGCCTCTCGATGCACAGAGGGGAAACATAGGCCTAAAGTTGCTCAAAACTCAAAATATGAAAATTGTTTATTATGAAAAAAATGTTGATAAACGGCAACCAGACTCTTTTCTACATTTGCTATAATCATCCTCGACTTTGTAAGATTAACCAATCAAATGCAGCAGTCGATTGAACTCAGCCATACTGAAAACAAAAAGTAAATTTTCGAAAACTAAGAAATTAGGTGAACATTAAAATGACATTATTTTCGCGAAAATTTATATTTTTCAAGATTTATTGTTTTTGTACAGTCTCCGAACAAGATTAGCATTTAAAATTTTCAGTTTGATTTTACATCTTTGCTCTTTAAAAATGGTGATACATATCCTCTTTATGATAATTTTTTATGATAATTTTTAAGATGACTACAATTTCAATAGTGAAAAAGTCTATTTCCCCGTCGTTTCCCGACCATAGTTTCTTCTAATGTTTTATGCGCTTGAGTCTCAAATATCAGATTCAATCATAAAAAATTGCGCATTTTTGCGCCATTCCGAAAAAATCTAATTTTTCTTAACTAAAATATGAAATATTTTTATATGGAATTGCAAGGTTTACTCACACTAAATTTTGTTCCGCCTTATAACAGGGGCTCTTATTTATCAGAATAAACCAACACCTATCAAATATGTTTGCATTATTCAGAAACATTCACGACTTTTCTCATGTGAATTGAGAAAAATTTAATTTAAGTAAGTTTCAAAAATAAAATTTGGAATGAAATATATGTATATGGAACTATATATACACGCAGAGAAAAAATATTTTTCGCTTTTGTTGGAACAAAAATATATGTTTTGGTTCCAAAAATGTATTTGTTTTGTTCAAACATTGTAATCCAAATCCAAAAATACCATCTTTTGTTCCAAACATAGAAAACAAAAACAACTTTCGAATTTCCGCAATATTGTTAAAATCGTTAACAATACCGATTGTAGGAACTATCATAATCTAATTTTGTTTACAAAAAGTATTGTCAATACAGAAAACCAGCCCAGAAATTTTTGATTTGAGTGCATATACTTCTCATATACACTTTTCGCATAACTTGGATATAAATGTCGCGTATAATATTGCAATCATTGATGAACACAATACATGGTTTGCTGCATTGGCTGACAACAAAGACAAACAAATAGCCACAAGAACCCACCACAACATAAGGAATAATTAAACACCATAACAAACATGAAAAGGAAAGAAGAATGAAACAAAACAGAAACAAATAAAAACAAGAGTCTCACAAGTACATACACACAAAAACAAAGGTAAAGGCAGCATGTCATACAAACACACCACAACTCACCAAAATTATTTTTTCAACACGGCATCGAATAGCGAGAGAAGAGAAACAAATTTTCGAAGAAAAGAGAGAAATGTTGTTCAGTTGACACAAACTATTTTTGGATTTACAATACTACATGAGGAATCCAACAATATGTTAACAATACATATTTTGCTCTTGGAATATTGTTGGATCAAACATATTTTTTTCTCTGCGTGTACATCTGTACCGATTTGTTTGAAAATTGGCTCAATGTTTTTTTAAGGCTAGTTAGGTTGCATGTGTCAAATTTCAGTGATTTTGGTGCATTTTTATCTCATATCAGATGCGTATATATATGGAAGCTGCATCCAAATCTGGACCGATTTTCATTATTTTCTATAGGATTAATCCTTGTACAGAAGATATGCTTTGTGCAAAATTTTATATCAATCCGACTATAAATGAGCTTTCTAGGGCTTTTAACCAACTTTTAACATAAATTTCCCCTCTGTGCGATGTTCAGTATTTTTAAGGTTTTAGCCAAATTATCCCGCCGAAATGGCTGAAAATTGGTATTTAGTCTTCTTTCGACCTCCAGAAATCTTTCAGTATATGTCCACGTTTTAATATAGCACCCATTGAAGATGCCTCCCCATTTTCGGTATGTTGAAGATTTTATGGTTTTAGCCACATTATCTTACAGAAATGTCTAAAATTTGGTATTTAATCTTTTCCGCGCGTACAAAACTTTCCTCAAAAAAAAATTAGCATAGGTCCTCTTTTTGATGTTCGTATCACTACCCCATATAAACCCCTGGATATGGGAGTCCTAAGAGAGACCTTGGACGCTACTAAACTTACCTCCGCCGACGACAACAACACGTTACACTCTAACTAAATCCACACTAAGTAGGTTTAAGTGAAATGACCACAAGTCCCCACTTGTAAAATATAAAACATCAATGGAATTCTGTCAATGAAATTTATTCACTGAACCACTTATGAAAACAAAAATATTAAACAATCCATTAGGACAATAATAATTCGTATGATGAGGCAGATCTAAATTATCCATGGTCTGTCTAGCCACTTTAGAATAATGACGAGATTTAGTTGATGGTACAATATTGTACCCGCTGATAAACTATACTATTGCGACATCATCTCATGCAGCACCACCTACTTTTCTGGTGGAACAGTGTTGGATAAATATTTAGCATTGGGTTTTTATGACCGGTATTTTGTGTTAATTGCTTTGTAATTTACTTTGATGCAAAATATGGTGTCGCAAAAATGTTCCTACGTGGATTGCCGTTGCATCAATTCTGAAAACACAAAATGTTACATCTGTCAGACATAATTCCTAAATTAATTATTTACATACTTCGCTTAAAAACATAACTTTTCAATGGTAAGAAAATTCTCTTTGGGTTAACATAGCACCAAGAAAAAACCAATACTGGGCTTATTACACTGTGCAACAAAATGGAGGTGAAAGTCTGGTGCCCGGAAAATTCCTCTTGGGGGGAAGAAAGGCCTTGGTGAGTATATAAAGAACCCCGAAGGACAGATCCGCGTGAGTCGAACTTCCGCGTTATGGCGTGATGAATTTTTTGCTAGAAACCCTGTAAGCCATCAGAAAGTAGCGTTATATCTTTGCTCACTGCTGCTTTAGCTTATTTTTGAGATGATATCAGGTATGTGATCAAAACCGAATCGACTCGATTTGCCGAATCGTAATGGTATATAATCGGAGTGCCGTTGATGATATATATAGGTTTGCATCGCAAACGCCCTTTATTTGAATAATATTTTTATAATTCATTTTTAATTTCATTAAAATATTCACCAAAATTAGAGATATACGATTTCGATTTATGGCAAAACGAGTCGAATCGTTTTCCATCACATACCTGCATGTCTTCAGTCAAATCGAATGAGGATTATTTTCGTAGAACACTTCGACCTTCTAACTCGCTTCCTTCAATGTCTTTTTTGTCCTTTATTTTAAGAACCGCTATAAAGTACCACGAGATGACGTTTTTCAGCTTCGACATGTTGTGCAAAAATGTCGCTCAGAAAATTTTAAGTACGGCTCTTATTGACAACTAATCGACTTTGTCGCGTTTTCATAGTAATTTTTTACATTTACCCCCGTTTGCTCAGAAAAAAACTGTGTTTTGTGTTTTTGTATGTTCTGTAACGAAACAGGGTAAATGCACAAAACGACCACGAAAACGCGACAAAATCGATTAGTTGTCAATGAGAGCCGTACTTAAAATTTTCTGAGCGACATTTTTGCACAACATTTCGAAGCTGAAAAACGTCATCATCATGTTCTACGAAAATAATCCTCATTCGATTTGACTGCAGACAAGTCATCTCAAAAATAAGCTAAAGCAACAGTGAAAAACGATATAACGCTAATTCCTGTTGGCTTACAGGGTCTCTAGCAAAAACTTCATCACGCCATAACGCGGAAGTTCGACTCACGGCGGATTTGTCCTTCGGGGTTCTTAATATATTGCTTTTCATTCCCTTTCATATCCCTAGTTTATTAGTACCTTTTGGCAGACATAACTACTTACAAATCAAGCATCTAATGCATTATTTTCTCAAATTTTTAATTGCAATCAACGGAATTGTCTAGGAATTATGCGCTATTTAAGATATAACATCTAAAGTGTAACGGTAACCGAATCAAACAACGTTCGTACTGAATTAACACAAATTAGTTTACCCAATTTTGTCCCCAATTGTATTATTCATGGCTGCTCGTGATGATGCATTCTTTGCAGTTTTTTATAATCTTGTGGTAAATATTCGAACAGGATATAATACTTGAAATGCTTATTACGGCCACAGATATTCCATAAACCAACACCATCATCATCATTATCGTTGCAGAAAAAGACAATGCCGATTTCAATTGCATTAAGTGCGAATATGAAGAATAAGACTAAATCCCATTCAGTTTTTCCATTGGACGGCAACGCGAAGAGAATCAAAACCATCGCAAATCGTCTGAAATGGCAACATCAAACGAAAGTGCAACACCAAATATTGGCTTCAAGTCAAACATCTGAATACATAAATCAAACATTTATAAGATGTCTGTCCATCTGAGGACCGACCGTTTGTCTGTCTGCCTGTTCGTCCGTCCGTTCGCCAGCTTGTTCTTTTATCATCCCATGGTGTACTTGTGCCTCAACGGTTTAAGAATCTATCTGGGCATCTAAAACCGTTGCACACTCCATGAAATAAATTCAGCCTTTATAGCACCGCTTAATCACACATGTGAAAATATATGAAAAACAGCTTTTGAACAATGAATGTTATGCCCTGTGTCTTATGCCTGCCTTGGAGTACGTAAAATGGAAATCTTTTTTTTTATGACTTATATATCCCGAGGATTGTAAAATTGTACTGCAACGAAAATGACAAAAAAGAAACTTACCATTGAATCGTAGGAGAAGATATCGCACAGCGGTGTCTTCCAAGTTAATGTCATGATTGATGGCTTAATTTGAAGACTCTGTAATGTCTGGCATGGTTTTGGTGTGAAGTGATATGAATAAAATATTTGGGAAAATTGCAAATGAGATTATGAACTTTTTTCTTCGACATCTCTGATTGTCTATAAAAATACATAAAAACAAATGTTTCGTACTTTTGTAACAAGTAATATTTTTATGTATGTATTGATATTGCACGTATTTGACTCATCAAACTTTTAATTCAGAATTTGTCCTAAGCTGATTTTGAGTACATAATTGCTTTTTTCAATTTTTTTTTTTTGACCATTGAAATAAATTTAAAATGTACTGGAACGGAAAAATTGCAAAACTTGCAAACACTCTGGCCGAAGCTTCTAGTTTCAACGCAACCAAATTTGTGTGGTAGAAGATTTTTTGTTTGTTTTTGTTTAAAGAGAAGTGCAAGTTTTGCTACTTTTTTGGTTTTCTTCTTGGTTTTTTCTAGCACAAAATTGGAAAAATAGTACTATTTTGATAATATATGTAAATAAAAAACAAAATCACAATCATCCCACTTCTTTTAATATCAAAGAGTTCTGTCATATTTTATTTGCAGCTAAATGATATAAAACCTACTCTCTCCTACTTCGAATGTCATACCAAACGTTGCGGCATGTATAAAATACAACTGAAGTATAGCTGAAATCGCTAGTCGAAAATCGTGGTGCAATCGTATACACACGCGCCTTACACGCTGAATGAATAGTCTCTCCTAACACTTCTGTTTAAAAATGTTCTCAGATTAGGAGACCAAGTATCGTGTGGTCTGTTCAACATATCTCTCATTTACTCAAAGAGTGACACATTTCAAAAAATCTAGTTTCGAGAAAAACACGTTTAAAGTTGGCGATTGAAATTGGACTTCCCAACTTAAAAAGATTATTAGCCAAAAAATAAAATAAATACAAACAGCTAGCCGGATATCAATGCTAAATTTCTGTGCAAGATCAAGCATGATTTGAAGTGTTTTAATACTTCATAAAGTTTTTTGTTGAATTATGCCAAGCCAGTAGTAAATGAGCTGTAACTCTATGAGTTTTACACGCAGAAAAATATGTGTTAGAAATATGTTTGGATCCAAACTAATATTTGTTTGGAACTGATTGCAAACAAGTATATGTTCGGATCCAAACATAATTTGTTTGTGTCCAAACAATATGTTTACAACATTTTGTAACATATCTCAATTTTATTTGTTTGGGTACCAACATATTTTTTATGTTAGAACATACATATTTGTTATGGGTGGAGAGAGGATTTTTGTCAAAGAAAGTAAAAACAGGGCTTTCGCGGCTGCGGAATGCTGTTTTATAATAAAGAGCTGTGTGTATGGTGTAATAGGACACGCAGAAGCATTGGCGGTGTGTATTGTTTCGTGCTTTGTTGTTGTTAACCAACGTAGCAAGCGAAGAGGAAAAGAAAAAAAACGGTATTAATTATGCTGTTCTTTTTTTCTTCAGTCTTTTAAATACAATCGTTGAGTATAGTGAGTGAACAAATCAGTGTTTTGCCCAATACATTTTATAATTGAATCAAAAAGTGGAGAAGTTTCTAGTCCATTAAGAACCTCAAATGTCAAATTTCAGCTAGTTTGGTCAAAAAATGTAAATAAAATCCTCAACATACCATAAATCGTGTAGTACCGTTATATTAGGGCTATACCAAAACATGGACCTATATTTTTAGTGGAGGAGTTTTTTGGTCATTAGGAACCTCAAATGTCAAATTTCAGCTAATTCGGTCAGAAAATGTAGCTAAAAGCCTCAAAATACTTTAAATCGAGAGGTGCCGTTATATGGGGACTATACCAAAGCGTGGACCTATCTTAAAAAATTTTAGTAGAGAAGTTTGTAGTCCATTAAGAACCTCAAATGTTAAATTTCAGCTAGTTTCGTGAAAAAATGTAAATAAAATCCTCAAAATACCTGAAGTCGGGTGGTACCGTTATATGAGGGCTATACCAAAACGTGGACCTATATTTGCAATTTTTAGTGGAGAAGTTTTTTGATCATTATATATTTATATATATTTATATATTTATTTATTTATGCCTGAACAACAAGACAAGGTCTTATAAATTACAGTTCAGGATTATAATTATAATAATATCACGTCCAACTTAAACTAAAGCTTGTACAAAGATAAATTTATATGAACATATTTTGAGTGTATAAATTAAAAAATGATGTTTTTGAAGTTAATTTTTAAAATCACAACCTAAGGGATGTTCAAAGTAAAAAGTTACAGATTTGTGTGAGAAGTCAATATGCAATAAAAAAAATATAGTTAGAAATTGAACGTTATAATAATATGTTTAGAAAAAAAATGTTCCAGTTTATGTTTAAAAGTGGATACGTTGTTGATGCGTTGTAAATCGTGTGGAAGAGTGTTCCAAAGACGTGTAGCGCCAATAAAAAAATGCCATTTTGAGACGAGACTTTTTCTTCATTTTCATTAGGAACCTCAAATGTCAAATTTCAGCTAATTCGGTTAGAAAATGTAAATGTATGGGTGCTATACCAAAACGTGGACCTCTTGGCAATTTTTAGTAGAGAAGCTATTTGGTCACAGGGAACCTCAAATGTCAAATTTCAAATTTCGATCAGAAAATGGCGCTAAAAGCCTCAAAATACCTTAAACCGGGAGGTACCGTTATATGGGACCTATTAAAAAAATTGGACTTAACCATTTTTGGCGCAGAAGTTTTTTGATCTATTGAAACTCCAAGTGCCAAATTGTAGCCAATTTGGGGTGAAAAAATAGCTAAAATCCTCAAAATACCTTAAATTGTTATATTGGGGTGGGAAAGTTTTATAAATTTAAGCCGTTTCGTTGTGATAATGAGGCTAAAACCCTCACAATATTGAAAATCGGAAGGTTCGTAAAAAGTTCGTAAAGCGTAAGAAGTTGAAGCACAACACCCAGTCTGATCTACGAATCTAGTAAGGTGCATGGTAGTTTCAGGTTGATTAAAGTTATGGATGAATACTCAAAGGGAATCCTGGGAAAAGCATAGCAATGTTTTGGACGACATCGGCAGGAAGCTCATTCCGGCCCAGGTAATTCCGATGAGACCTCGAATCAAAATAGGTTTGCCAAATGCTGCGGAAATGTCTAGAGAAAATTAATAAAGATGTTCAGTAAACGGTACTGAGCCACCCAGAGTTCCAAATTACTCGCGAGTGAAAATTTGGGGTGAGGTTGTAATTGTTTTTGCATGCAATTTTTTTGATTGCGGTGGGGCAAGTTTTTTTGGTGGTGGGGTAAGTTTTTATTTGGCGATGGGGAGGGGGCAAGTTGCCCCTCTCAACTCGCTCGAATTCGAGAAGAGTTTCACTCGCGAGTGGAATTCGATTGCATTCGAGCGAGTATTCGGAGCTCTGGAGCCACCTAACAACAGCAGGATGAGTTTTGTATTCTCAATAATAGAAGCCGGAGTAGATACGCTTTAGGGATTGGTAACCAATCTGTTCTTCGGCATAAAGGAAACCAAAGTCATAAGCCTACGCCGAATGGTGAAGAGTAAGAAGATGACATCGACGATTCCGAAATGTTGTTTGACAACATGCAGGTAAAGGACGTACACATCGTCGCCCAACGAAGCTGATGCTTAAAGTCGATCAGATCAATCTGATGCAATCTTGTGCTGCTTCAAATTATCTGCCGATCCTTCGGGTTGAGGAGGATCAACACATAGACATCATGCAAGAACCCTACAATTGTTGAAACGATCATTGATCTCACACTGGTATCCGACAGACGACAAATCGAAGTAGATAACTGGGTTGTATGCAATAGTCTTTCTCAAATCATAATTGGATACTATTCAACATATCTGAAAAAACAATACCCACCCTATTTTTGGCAACCCTAAAAAACTAACTGGGAAAAGTTCAACAGGGCTTTTAAAAATTGGCTCCGAATATGCCATACATAGATGACAATTCACCAGATATAAAGCTTTTTTTAAGATAGAGCTTTGTAATTATTATAGAAGTTTCTATTACTACTAGGATGTTAGGTATTACAAATGGGCTACATCGGTCCACGTTATGATATAGACCCCATAGAACGGTACCACCCGATTTTCGGTATTTTGAAGGTTTTAGCCTCATTATCACCCCGAAATGGCTGAAATTTGGTACTTAGTCTTTGTTGGGGGTACAAAACTTTCCCCCAGAAATTTGTCGGTATAGGTCCACGCCTTCGTATAGGCACCATAGAACGGCACCTCCCGATTTTCGGTATTTTGAAGGATATGACCACAATAGTCCACCGAAATGGCTAAAATTTGGTATTTAGTCTTCGTTGGGGATAAAAAAAACATTCCCCCAGAAAGTTGTCGGTACAGATCCACGCATTAGTATAGCCCCATAGAACGATACCTCTCTATTTCCGGTATTTTGAAGGTTGTGACCTGAATATTCCAGAGAAATGGCTGATATTTGGTATTTGGTCTTAATTTGGGGTATTAAACGTTCCATATGAAATTTGTCGGTATAGCTCCACGCCTTCATATAGCCCCCATAGAACGGTACCCCTCGATTTTCGTAATTCTTAAGGTTGTGACGTCAATATAAAATATTCCAGAGGAGAATTATCAGTATCAATACAACTCGTGGCGGTTATAACAAGTTCGGCCCGGCCGAACTTAACGCCATTCTTACTTGTTTACCCATTGAGTCGTCGTTATCAGCAGTCCCCAGACGCACACACAGCACTTAACACTAGTCGTTGAAATTATGCAATGGACTCTGAGGTAAAATCGAGGAAATAGAGTATTTTATTCGGAATAATATCGCAGAGGTGCATCGAAAGATCGATATCAGCAAATATCTGCGACCATTCAGCAAAATGTATCTAAACATATCATATTTTAATATTCCAGCACTGTTTTTGTAATTTATGACGGTATTTAACAAAACAAAACAGAAGAAGTTGACATTTACGTATAATCTTTAAAAACTTTAAAAACATCAGTAAGGTTGTGACTTCGTGCAAGGCATATAACTCAAAATTGAAAGGATAAAATTATTTGTTTCGAAATGGAAGGTTTAGTACAAGGTTTTCTAATTACTTTTACATAAAAATGTGTACACATTATTCGCATAAAATGTGCTGGAAATCACATTTTTTATAATACTTTTTTGTTGATTTTTTTCCTAGTCCTAAAAATTGAAGTTGAGTTTTACTAACTTCGCCATCCTTCGCCACTCTCCAAATTTTTTGAAGAATGTTCGAAATAGTGTCAAGATTACAAAAAAAAATTGTTCCAGCTTCATATATTTGCATTTCTGTGCGACATTAAAAATACTTACGATGCGTCTGGTCGTTTCAGTGAATATGCTGTATTACTGTATTCTCCGTTTCTTCTTTGTTTTGTGTTTTAATTATTTGTTATGGTTTCTTTCTTTAAAAATTTAGACATTTTTGTTTTGGGTTCTACTTATGAGTGTATTTTTTTACATTTGTATATTTCTGATATATGTATGATACTACATATAACATGGAAAACAAGTACAAATGTAAAGTTCGGCCGAAGCGAACTTTATTATATCCCCTACCATGAAATATTCTGATATCAAATGGAATAATTTGTTTCCTTTGCCGTCCACGATACCAGTCGGAGCCGTTTTTTAACCATTAAGAACTCCAAATAGAAAATTACAACCAATTCGAACCGAAAATGTAGATAAAAACCTCAAAATAACTGAAATATGGAGGTACCTAATATGAGGACTATACCGAAACCTGGACCTAAGACCACCATTTTTGGCGCAGAAGGTTTTTGATCATTGAGAAGTCCAAATGACAAATTACAACCAATTCGGGCCGAAAATGTTGATAAAATCTTCAAAATACCTGAAATCGGGAGTTATCGTAATATGAGGGCTATATCGAAACCTGGAACTAAGACCACAATTTTTGGCGCAGAAGGTTTTTGATCATTGGGAACCCCAAATACCAAAGTACAGCCAGTTAGGGCCGAAAATGTAGATAAAAACTTCAAAATACCTGAAATCGGGTAGTACCGCTACATGGGGGCTATAGGAAAAAGTAGACCCATATTGATGATTTTTTGGATAAAGTATTTTTTACTTATTTTTAGCATATACTGGAAAAATCAGATTGATCCGACGATTATAAATATTTTTGTCGCACCTTCCCATACAAGTGGGACCACTGTGCAACGTACTGAAGATGAATCGCACAAGAAGTGAAGTTGGGGGACTAGATTTTATATTACACCAGTCCGTTCAATACAAACTTGTATGGCTTGGATCTGGTTCTAATGACCCATACATGGAATATACATGCGTATGGAGGTAGCAGTTAGGTATGGAAGTGCCAAGGTGTAGTTGCTTAACGTTTATATCCCGCCGGTCTTTAGTCCCGGAAAGTCATAACCGGCTGGTCTTAGGGAACTTTAATGATCATCATGAGTTGTGGCATTTGGTCCTCGGCAAGGAGTTTGATAGCTCTACGTTTTCCACGGTCAATGAGGACGCCCCTAGCATATATAGGGGAGAGTGTCACAGATCGCCAGATCTAACCATCGTGTCACATGGTCCAACAAGTGACGTCAGATGGCAACCCTTCAGTTTTCTTGTGTCATACCATCTTTCCATGATTGTTTCCATCAGCAGGCCGCCCAATTTAATCAACTTTGAACGCAGCACTTTGGTCAAGCATGGGAAGCTAATTAGCTGCTTCAGAGACCTGCACAAACCTTCTGATGTTCTGGTAGCAGAAAGAAAGTTCTAAGGCAACTTCACTGCTGCAACAGCTTGATATATACCTACTGCTCGATGACCCTAAGTGAGACCAAACTTCCCAGCAGAGCCGCCTGGATTAGCAAATTAGCGTGATGAGTTTTGTCGAGTCAACCCCACAGACTCCAGAGTCAAGGGGCTGACACCGACTGACAGAAGAGTTTCAAGAAGAAGGACTGATCCGAAGAGATGTACATTATTTTAATCACAGTTTGTCAAGCACCCCACACACGATAAGATCTTTTCCTTCCGAGAAAGCACCACCACAATTACAAATGTATTATGTTGCAAATGCCATTAGGAACGCTAAATTATACAAAACGTTGGGTCCTGATGGAATCCTCATTGTTTTGCTGATTGCAGCTAGCATGGATAATTAGCAGGGTGATCCCCCTACTGAAGGGCAAGGATGCCAGCAAAGGTACAGACTGATTTCGATTTTGTCGCACTTATTAGTCGAGGACTCAATCAGAACAAACGATAAGTTAGGATGGTGTTGGTGGCGATGATTGTACAACCTTGGCGTTTTGATTTATCTTACCACCTTTTTCCACGCAAGGAATATGCCAATATCCCCCACTAAATCTACGGCTACTCTGTTCCATGGAGTGTGCTAGCAGAATTTTGACCACTAATTACTCCAAGGTTCTACGGATCACATTCGACAGCATGTACTTCGTCCGCGCATGTCATAGCTATCTGGGACAAACTGAGATGGAGGAACAATGCTCTCGAGTCCATGGGTGCAGACAACGAAACCTTTTTGACAACATATAACGCTATGTAGTAAGATATGTGACGTGAATATATCGCTCATTTACCCAAAGAGTGACACATTTCGCAATATACAGTTTCGAGAAAAACGCGTTTCAAGTTGGAGATTGAAATTTGACTTCTCCACTTAAAACGATTATTACACAAAAACTAAAGTAACTACTTGGACCATATTTTGCAAACAGCTAGCCAGATACCAGTACTAAATTTCTGTGCAAGATCAACTCGTCGATCAGCTCAACACAGTCACCTGATTGACTGTGTGACCTTCCATGTCTTCTGGTCATGACTGCCTAACTGACCCTAGAGCGCAGAAAGCTGGACTACTATATTTTTTTACAACGAGATAGACGATTTTCATCCGTTAACAATGCTAAACAAATTGATATAATTCGAATGTGAGGCAAAAAAGCTCAAACTACCTGTATTCCAGATATGTACCTAAATATAGCGAATCTGGTAGGAAATTGCAACATTGTTTTCTTAAAATTCTTTCGTTAAATTTTGGTTAACATATTGTTACGAATCTAACTGATAGGTTTAAGTTAATTTAGTTTAATTTCCGGTAATTTTTCTAGAGTTCTCTTCTAACTTTTCCTCTAAGTTGTCGTCGAATTTGGCAAATCTTTCCTCCAATTTTTTGGAATATTCTTCACTCTTTCTGGAATTTTCTTCCATTTTAGCATCTAATTTCTCCATAATTTTACTGGAATTTTATTCAACCATTGTACAATTTTCTGCCTTCATTTCCATCATAAGTCTGGAAGTTTCTTCATTCTTTCTAAAATTTTTGTCCATTTTAGCATCTAATTTCTCCATCATTTTGGAATTTTCTTCACTTTTCTTATTCATTTCCTGCATTGATTTCCCCTGGCAGCTACCGACGAAACTTCCTATCTTCCTATCGCCCTTTGCCGATAACTCGACTTCCACCTTACTGTCGAACTCATATGCGTCGATGTTCATTCAACGGCGCTCGAACTCTTCCAACAAGCGTTTTTGTAGTTCAGCCTTGTTGTCAGCAGAAGACAACTCCAACTTACTTATCTCCTTCTTCAAGTCTTCCACTCGTAGATCCTTAAACTTCATTGTAGGATGATCGTAATCCCACTTCTGACAACAATTGTTACGGAATTAGGTTTAACTAATCTCCGTGTAGACGTTGTTTTATTCCCCAGTACGATTTGTACCAAATAAAACAGTTTTCGTTTTAGATTACGTTTCTACAATGCTTTATTTACTTTATTACACTTATTCGGAACCGACTTTAATTACTAAGCACACAGCTTGTCTCTAGTTAGCACGCAGCTATTATTTAACCGATCTGTTCAGCTCAACGCTTAAAACACAACTAACTCCCCGTTGCTTGTTCCACCTGAATTTATCTAAAAATTCCCTCGTTCCTCTAGAACACGTCTGGCAATAACTCGAATCTGTGCAGCGAACACACAGACGCACATTCGCACTAAGCGAACAACCAGACTCACATACATGGGCGAAGATCAATACAAGTGGAGAAGCACACTAATGACGTAATTACAACAACAAACAAATGCAAGAAAGAAAGAAGTAGCAAACTAAATGATAAGTACATGATTATGGCAAAACAAACAAAAGCACATTAATGAAAGGTAAAGTAAGAACTAGAATGATGAAGAGAATTCTAAATGGTAGTTGTTGTTGTTGCTTAAATAATGTAACTGCGTAATAAAACTTTACGTTACAATTCAAATTTTTAAATTAACGGAAATTAAACTAAATTAACTTAAACCTATCAGTTACATTCGTAACAATATAGTTATTCTGTTTTATTTCTTGCAATTTTGGCTAACGTAAAAAATCGCCATTTCGGGGTATAACATCGTCAAATCGTCATTTTCTAATTTTGGACCAAAATATCGTCAAAATTACGATAAATCGTCAAATTTGGCAACACTGGGGCTATATCAAAACGTGCACAGATAAGCCCATTTTCAACACCAAACATTCTTGGAGTTATATAAACTTTCGCCCATACCTAATATTCCCATATTATGGTAGAGGGTATAAAAATAAAGATTTTTGCAAGGTCTAGTATAAGGTCGGCCAATAAGCCCAGCTGACTATTATGTTTGATGTCAAAAAAATTATTGTGATTTAAAATACAAAGGAACTAAAATCACAATAATGTAAAATCGATTATGTTTGTTGTCAAATGTTGTTAACAGAACTCTGAATGGCCAACTGTATAAACTGTGGATTTTTGCTTTCATTAAAAAAATTTTGGTAACAATTTCGGAAAATTTTGGTAGAACATTTTTTTACTCAGTGGCAACCGTGGTTTCTATACATATGTGCACAGTGGTCTGTGTCAGTTTTATAATTTATTCTCTTTTCATTAGGTATATTAATAATATGGAGCATATCTAGAGTAAATCGCCTTTTATAGTTATTTTCCTGTGCAAGAATGTCAACGTTTTTAAAGTCCGGTTTGTGTCCCGTTAGCATACAATGAGTTCCTAAAGCAGTTTTTTGTTCAATAGGTTTGTCCGGGTTTTGATCTGAATTGTGTCCAGAAAGTCGTGTTTTTAGTTTGGTTTTAGTCGTGCCAACATATACCTTGTGGCATATGTTGGCGTCGTCCCCATTACAAGTTATCTTATACACTAAATTGCACCTATCTTCCTTTTTCGTCTTAGTTTTTGTTTTGCTGAACATACCGTTGACATTGTTTTTAGTTCTTAAAGCTACTTGGTAGTTATCTTTGTTATAAATATTTGAATTGCAGAGCCTTTCCGAAAATCCAGGTATGTAAGTTACGGACTTATACGACTTTTCTTTCTCTCTTTCCTTCTTCTAAGTCATCAATCGTCTTTTTTGGAAACCCATTTTTGAACAATATTTCGCGTATTTCGATTTTATTGCCTTCATGAAATTGTGGATCACTTATTTTTAGGACTCTATTAATGAAATTTGTGGCTGTGTTTATTTTAATACGTCTGGGGTGTTTAGAATAGAAGTTAATCAATCGTCCAGATGCAGTTGGTTTTTGGTACCATATAGCGTTGCCTTGACGAATTATCACAGGGTCTTAATATGGAAGTTTATTGTTTTCTTCTAGTTCATGTGTGAACTGTATGTTTTTGTCAAACGCGTTTAAAGCTTTTGAAATATTCATCCACGTACTTAGTAGTTTCGGTTTCGTCGTACATTTTTCCATCGTAGTGTCCGATAACTCCTCCATTACTATATCCGCTATTACTGGTGATGCTGGTGATCCATAGGAAGTCCTTTTCTTTGCTCATACATCTTGTCATCAAAAACAAAATATCTAGAGTCTTTTATGCAAAGTGTCCGTATTTCCATGAATAGTTCTCTAGGTATTTTGGTATAGTCTTTGAGTATACTCCATTTGGCATTGATAATCTTTAAAGCCAGATTTATTGGGATGCTAGGGAATAATGAGATTACGTCAAAAGATAATAAAGTTTCGTCCTCGTATATCATTGTATTGGCAATTTTAGTTTAGTTTATTTGTATTTATTTCTCACTATTTTTTGATTTTCCGCGAAAATAAATATAAATGTAGGAAATATTTAAGCATCTGCGCATACATATCAAGCACTGTTAACGATATATATACTTTGTTATTACAACACAATGGGAATATTTAAATATTTTTTCTTTATAAGGGATTAAAACCCCCATAACGCGACAAAAAATTTTGCTCGCAAAAATTTTTTTTATTTTTTTTTACTGGAATTGTAAAGGAAATTTAAAATTTACCATATGTATATCAGCAAAAATATCTAAAAATGTCTTTTCCAATTCAAAAAAAAAAAAATCAAAAAAAAAATTTTGATACTACTTCTATGATTTTTGGTACATAGATTAAGAAAAAAATCGTCATTCCAAATCTGTTTTCGTTACCAACTTTGATCGTTGCGATCGATCGCGCAAAAGATATGACCGTTTTAATTTTCCTAATTAGAAAAAATTCTAAAAAAATCGCGGCTTAATATAGTTAGCTGTTATATCTTATTATCGTTAACTGAATTAGCACCCTTTGCGATGATGCAAAAAAAAAAAATCGAAAAGTTTCAATGGATTTGCGAAAAATTAAATTTGTTAAATAATTTCACGTATTTACAAACATATATTTGAAACAATAGCGCTTATACTTACAAAAAAAAATTTATAAAAAAATTATAGCAGCATCCAGACATTGTGAAGAATAAAATGAAACCTAAGTCGTGAAGTTTGGAGCTATAGTACTCATGTTATTTGCAAAAATACAAAGAAAATATGACAAAAAAAAAAAATAAAAATCATGTTTTTCTAATTTTATTTTTTTATGGTTTTATAGGAAAAGTTGAAGAAAAAATGTTTGAGTTCTTCGTAATTTTCTTCTAAATTTCACGTAATAATGAAGATATTACGTTGCAAAAAATTTTTCGCTTATAGTTTTCCTATTGGCAAATATTTTTAAAACATTATATTAAATCACAAGGAATTCCAATTGTGGCATTACATTAAAATAATGTTATATTGAATATTACAACATTTGAAACGCATATAAACCGCGTAATAGTGAAAATGACATGATTTTTCTACACAGCGAATCAATCCCTTTTATTTGGTTTACAGTTTGTGAAATTCTATTTGGCGGCCACGATGTAGCGCCCGTTGCATATTAGGGCGTAAAATACAGTAAGATGGTCATAATTTCCACCAAGTTCATTTACATTTATGCGCATCCGATTTCGATGATAACCTGTAAAAAAAATACATAATTTAATGTCGTTTCATTGCGATCCATCAAGAACCGTGGATGTAGCATCGCACTTAATTTTTAGAAAGTATATATACTTGATCAGCGTCAAATTCTAAGTCGATTTAGTCGATGTAATCACGCTTTCTTCCGAATGAGTTGAGATATAGGGCTGAAACTTTGTATACTTGTGTCTTTGGTCTGAATTTATATCAAGTTCGAAGATGAGCTATTGTAACGCGACAAATGTCGAAGATGACGCGACAAATGCCGAAGATTGTAACGTGGCAAATGTCACATACATACATACTACAACACCTGCGGTCTACCCCTACCATCACAATAGCAGTGAATCAGCATGCACTTAACAGCACCTTCATCTACCCTATTCATGCATTGAGGTCATGCGCTTGCTGTAATCAATGCAGAATAATTCTCATACACTTCATACCAGCTGAACCTCAAGTATTTCAGTTTTCGTCGTTGAAGTCAGCTTGCTACTGCTAGGGCTTGCTATTCACCAAAGTAATATTTGGTAGCAAGTTGCGTTTGCAAATTTTGGAAGGGACTACCCATTGTTGCTGTCCCATAAATACATTGTACACAGTGAGTTCTTGTTTACTGTCCCTCACAAAGACTTCGGTTTCCTGTTCCACACGAGTCTTTGGCTTTCTGTCCCACACGGAAGCTTCGGCTTTCCGTCCCACACAGAGACTTCGGCTTTCTGTCCCACACGGAAGCTTCGACTTTCCGTCACGTTACACTATAACGGTCCACGTTTTGGTATAGCCACCATATAACGGTACCGCGGGAAGTAGTTACACTATTCCTAATCAGGACACATAATATTGTCTAGTATGACAAAAACTATTGTTGTCGGATTTCGTATTTGATGTGATTCAAATGTTATCAGCTTAACCATAATTCCTTCTTTGCCAAATTAATATATGGCGAAAACCAAAAATGTTTTACAATCGATGAATCCGAGTTTCACCCATTCAGAATTCGCGAACTGTTAACATATTCTATATAGTATGATTGAAATTCTTTAAAATGAAGTGTTTTAGGAGGGATCCCATAAGGTCGACCATTAAAATTAATTTACGTGGAAGCTGCGTTAGCATCAATGTAGAAAAATAGGTAAAAATGGGTTGAAGCCAACAAGTTTTTTATGCTCCCTTCCGATTTCTGGCTTAACCTTACATTTTATAGATATATGCCCATAAAAAGACTCAAAGAATACTTCATGGGCAAAACGATACTAGTGTATCATTTTTCGATATACCCACGGCATCCACCTAAAATTGATGCTAACATTTTGAAGCCGGAATTTCGGGGTTATTTGAATTTTTTAATAATTCGGACGCGCAACAAGATAATATTCAAAGCTCATAACAGGACTATACATAGAACTCGTGATTTTACGTCGTTTAATGCATATCTCATGAGTGTGCTCCTTACAGCATCCTAGTAATTGGAGTCTAAAGGGCAAATATTTGGTGCCTGAATTTTGTTAAAAAAACCTATTTTTTGCATTTAAAATTTACAAGTGCCATTCAATTTCCTTTGTATCCCGCGTGGATTAATTTTTTTTACGCGACGGATCTAATGAGACCTTCCGCGATCGAATCCATCCACTAAAACCGCGGATATATGTATGTAGATACCTTGGAAATACGAAAATCGGCAAAAATGTATTTTGACAAATCGGCGTATTAAACCGCGATTTTCTTTAACATTTTTTACATAAATGGAATCCCTTATACGCGATTATAATATGTGCGAAAACGCGTGTCATAAATTACAGAGATTCGCGAGTAATATCGGTTTTTTACCAAAAATAGAATCCGTGGTTCTTGAAGAATCTGTTTGAAATATGTGTATATAGACGTATTTTTGATGGCTGCTACTGAAACCGGATGTGCATCAAAATCGTATGCAAATTGCGCGATTTTTACCCACTTTAAGGTTTTTGACATTGTGGGATGCAACTGACGGCACACCATGGCCGCTGAGTGAAACATCGAAATATGCATAAATATTGAAAGAGATTGATTCGCTGTATCCAAAAACGGATGCGCATCAACTGATTTTAACTAATTCGCGAATAATAGGCTTTTTAATTTCCAATTTTTTTTGAATGGGTTTAATTTCGATATTACTCTTAATTTCCTATCCTTATAAGTTATGACAGTAAGCAAATAAGCTTTCACGATGGTAAACCATATTTCTTGAAGAAGTTTTAGCAGAACACATTAATTATTGTATGGGATTTTAGCGAAATAGTTGGAGAACTCCCAAATATTTTTTTCTAATTTTTCGAATCAAACCAAAAAATATATTTGCAACAATATTTTTCAACAATAAGTTTTTCTCTTTTGTTGTTGCTATAATATGCAATTTATGTACCCAATCTCTATAAATTTGGTATCATATTTTTGTACGCATTGTCTAGATTCCGCATATATTTTTTAATTTCTCTTTTGAGGGTTTGTACGGACTCTGGGGCAGGATAATTTGTATTTACTTCAAAATTTTTTGATTTTCCGCGAAAATAATAATAAATTTAATAACTATTTAAACATCTACGAACAGATATGGAATGATGTTAACGATTTATGCATACATTTTCTCATAACAACAAATAAGATATTTTTAAATATTTTTTCTTTATGTGAGAATAAAAACCGCTATAAATTTTGCGCGCATCGTCCAATTTTGTGAATGCGAACAGATTTGAAAACAGAATTTTTTTCTTAACCTCTATGCTAAAAATTGTAGATGTGCTCGCAAAAAAATTTTTTAATTTTTTTCAAATGGAATTGCAAAGGATTTTTTGTTTTCGCCATATCAGGAAAAATGTCTAAAATTGTCTTTTCCATTTCAAAAAAATCAAAAAAAAATTGTTGATACTACATCAATGATTTTTGGTACATAGATTAACGAAAAAATCAGCATTCCAAAGCTGTTTTCGTTACCAACTTTGATCGTTGCGCGCAAAAGATATGACCGTTTTAATTATGATAATTAGAAAAAATTCTAAAAAAATCGCGGCTTAATAGAGTTAGCTGTTATATCCTATTATCGTTAACTGAATTCGCAAAGTCTCAATGGATTCGCGAAAAATTAAATTTGTTAAATAATTTCTCGTATTTACAAACATATTTTTGAAACAATAGCGCTCATAGTTACGAAATATATATAAAAAAATTATAACAGCATCCAGACACTTTGAGGAATAAAATGAAACATAAGATGTGAAGGTTGGAGCTATAGAATTCATGTTATTTGCAAAAATACGAAGAAAATATTACGAAAAAATTAAAATCATATTATTCTAATTTTATTTTTTTATGGTTTTATAGGAAAAGTTGGAGAAAAAATGTTTGAGTTCCTCTGCATTTTCGTCAAAATTTCACGCAACAATGATTATATTCCGTTGTAACAAATTTTTCGCTTATAGTTTTCCTATTGGATAATATTATTAGAACCTTATATTAAATCACAAGGAATTCCAATTGTGGCATAACGTTAAAATAATGTTATATTGAATATTACAACATTTGAGACGCATATAAACCGCGTAATTATGAAAATGACATGATGCTCATCCGATTTTCCAACACAGCGAATCAATCCCTTTTATTTGATGTACAGTTTGTCAAATTCTATTAGGCGGCCACGATGTAGCATCTGCTGCATATTAGGGTGCAAAATACAGTAAAATGGTCATAATTTCCGCTAAGTTCATTTACATTTTATGCGCATCCGATTTCAATAATCACCATTAAAAAATACATCATTCCATGCCGTTTCAATGCGACCCATCAAGAACCGTGGATGTAGCATCGTACTCAATTTTTAGAAAAAAATTTTATATCTCTGGAATTACGAGAGTTTTTAAATATCTGTTTTCGCGCAGTTTAAACACGTGTATCGATCTATTTATTTTAGTAGAACTGACACATCCAAAACGCGTTTTAATATGCGATATTTTCAAAAAAATTTTGGCAAATTTTCGAAATTTGAGGGGTATCATATCCGCCCATCTAGGGGTGGTAAAAAAAACTAAATTTACGAATGACGTTTGTAAATTTTAAACCAAAAAAATAGGTTTTTGAGAAAAATTTACGCACAAAAATTTCGTGTTTAGGCGCAGATTGCTGTGATCCTGTGAGGGCTACACCCTCATGTTATACATTAAAAAATGCGAAATCGCGAGTACTACAATCCAATAATAAGCATTTAGGGAAATCCAGCTGCGCGTCCCGATTAGAGCAAAAATTAAAAAAAAAAACATTTTTCAGGTTTCAAAATGTCAGCATCCGTTTGAGGTAGATACAGTGGATATATTAAAAAATCATACATTAGAAACTTCAACTCTGAAGTGTGCTCTTTAACTTCTCCTTTGAGCATTAAGCTCTACATTGTGTTGTAAAACCACTAATTGGAAAATAACATAATGAAACTCGTTTATTTAAAAAAAAAAAAAACAGTTTATTTTGCCGAAATGCGGTCAAAAGTTATGGTATAGTAAAACTGATCGCGAGTTACAATACCCCATACCTGAGTTTCAACATAAGTTAATTTTCTACAAAAAGCTTGCTATGTATTTGCAATTCCAAATAAAACAATCACAAGAAAATTATAAAATTGGTTAATTAATTTCTTTTCTAAACGTTGCAAAGTGCTACTAACTTTTATTTCAGATTCTAGTACCAAATTTAACTAAACTAAAACCATATATCCAACTTCAAATGTTTAATAATTGGTTTGACGCTGATAAACAAAGAAAAACGATGAGTTGACAATCCGATGGTTAAATGAACAACACACGTCCCGGACAAGCCATCATGACTGCAAGGTGATTTATTTATCAATAGCGAATAGTTACAGTGTGGCGCTTTAGGAAAATAGACGCTACGTGTTGCAAATTCAAAATATCCAGAACGCGAAAATATTTGCATGGATTTGGTGTACGGGTGTGTACGTAAGTATGTATGTTTGAGTGCTACACTTGTAGAATTTTTACATTAATGCAAATGAAAATGCAAATATGATGACTGACCGGACTAGACCATACCGGCTAGACCACTTCACATTAACACACTCCAAAGAGTAGGTATTATACCAGACCCCCTTTCTGTTCGCTATTGGAACAGTTTTGAAGCGTTCTCTCTTCCGCCTGGGTATTGCCAAGTCCTTAGCGATGTCCAAGAGATGTTCTGTTTTGTTGGTGCGTATGAAATTCCAAAATGGGTTTGATGCAAACACACAAAGACGGACGGCATGTTGATTCACTGAGAGGAGGGTTTACAAACGAAATTTCTGCTATAATATTGTTGAACTATACCAGGCGTTTATATTTGCCTTTGGTTCGTTCGTTTCGACTTTGTTTTCCGAGAGTAGATGTCAATGCATTTAAATAACGATGGCAAAAAGTATGACGTTTCCCATGCCTAAACAACAACAACAACAGCTACATCAAGCTAGAGCAACAGCCAACAACAGATGATGGTGTTCATTTTATCCAATTCAGGTTGGGACACTCGGCCCTAGCAATAGGCTGCAATTTACCAATAGAAATGTATGTATGTGAGTGCGGATATGTAAATATATTGAGTGTATATGGATGTTGGATGCACGCCTGCATCGGTAATGGATCACATGCTGCACAAGTGCATTGTAGCTGTATATTTTTGCTGTTCTTATTTCATAACTTTTTTTGAAGGCTTGGCTTTGTTCAAATTAACGAGGTAAAATGCAAAATTATTTCAGAATTAAGAATAAATTAGTATCCTGATATATAATATTTTAAATGCGGAGAATATATTCACATGCTGTGTGCGATAGTATTCTGTTCGATGAACAATACATAAATATCTCAACCAAATTGATATTCAACTTCAATATTGCAGTTCTTAATTTTATCCACTTTATATTATATAACAAATACCCAGCAAAATTTGACGGAAGGGGTTCTTTGCGATGACGTGATTTCATGTCATCTTTTGCATTAGTTCAAAGGAAGTCGTGAAAGATCCGATCTTTTCATTAGGATTTGAACCAATGCCAAGGAAGTCGTGAAAGATCCGATCTTTTCATCAGCATTTGTACCCATTCCATCGATCCAATAGAGATGATGTTTGTGTTTTTATTTACACACCTGTTTATTTTCATTTTGGTATGTTCCAGTACTGCAAAAATCTACTAATTTTTACTATTTTTTTCCGATAACACAAAGGAAAAATTGTTATCGTAGTAAAAATAAGTAGATTCTTGCAGTTTCTGGAACAGACCAAAGTTGTTAGAACTGTCGTCGTGATGTTGTCTTACATTTCCTGCATATCAAACAACTAAAATTTCTAAACAATTGGTATTATATGAAGTCCCAACCATCGAGCTAAAAATAGAATCGGACTGCACACATTGCTATTTTAAAAGTTCCCTTGTCTGTTCTAAATCTGACATAGAATGAAATCAATCAAATCTCGCTTCTTGGAATTTGAAAAAAAAAGTCCGAAACGAAAAGGAACAAGAATCTGAAAATAAAGAAGAAACTACTTTTGGAAAGAAACAATTAAAAATAAATTAATTAAGCATAAATGGTATTTTCCATAAAAAGTCTCTCCTCCCCGTTCGTTACATTTTGTTCTTAGAGATCCCTAAAGCAAGCCGGGTTGTAGATCCCTACATATTTCCGTCACTAAACAAAAGAGTATAAATTACCAAAATGTTGTTATAAAATAACAAAATTATAGAATAAAAGTAATTTACGAAATAAAAATACTTAAAGGAGTGCATTTGGAGTCCATGTTGAAATCTGAACTGGTGATGGGAAGATAATTGAAAAAACCTTTTGTAAGATGAAAGAATATCAGTTGCGGAGAACGGAGGAAGTAATCTTTTGCGTTGCAGCGGTGGTGATTACATTGCAATTTTGGATGTAAACTTTTGAAAAACTAAACTGATAAATTAATTGTAGCTATTTCATGAATTCGTTTGAATTAATAAAGGGTTTTGTTTTTCATGAAAACCATATTTCAATACAGCATTTCCATTTTCCAAACAAGACATGAAAATTTCATGCCAAGGTGTTGGTGAAAATGGCATGCCAAAGCATTGGTTAAAATGACATGTCAAAGCATGGGTGAAAGTGACGTGTCAAAGCATTGGTAAAAATGACATGTCAAATCATTGGTGGAAATGACATGCCAAAGCATTGGTGGAAATGACATGTCAACGCATTGGTTAAAATGACATGCTTAGGATCCAGAAAAGAACGTCATCTTTTGGGGTCCACGCTCATATAAAATTCATCGATGAAGATGCTAAAAAGATGACATGCTAGATCACTTGCACCCATGATTGAATGTCATCTTTGGCATCGAACATTTTGCTGGGTATAAGTTGCAACCTTACTATGCTTATATTCAAATTGGGACTGTGGCCTTTACGAATCATTAGCTCAAAAGGCAACATGAGTAATCAAGCAACAGTTGTACAAATATCTTAACTGTAGTTTCAATTCTCTAAGTGTTGTTAAATAATTTAAATAATTGATACTACCTGCAGATATAAGATATATCCATAACATACCCTAAGGACAAGGTAGACTTATCTCAATGATTGCACCCCGATTCATATTACCTCAATGACATGGAGCCTTATCTTTATCATCGAGTCCAAACGGAGTGTCCATTATCACATTTAGAGAAGTTTGTATGGCTGAAATACTCAGAAAATGTGATGTTATTTGGCCTGGAAATCGAATGGGGTCATTCAATGTGCAAGGCATGTTTGCTTACCATTGCACCTTGGTGATATTGCTACTTATATCCTCTACTTATATCGACAGATTTTTTCCACACACAATTTTCCTGGCATTTTTATATAATCTCGTTTGGAAGTTATTTTGAAAATTTACCCTCGCTTTTTTCGCAAAGAGATATATTTGAATCTCCACTATACATGCTTTAGTTTTTTGCAGTTATATTTTGGAAACAACAGACTATTTCACATGTGTATCGCACACTTTGTATGTCTGAATGCTGATGTGAATTAAAAACTACATTTGTATGAGTCCTGGCACAGTGGAGCCTCGTGAAATTGAGTGCAATTAATTATATGAAACGCACATTAAACAAGTAAAAAAGTATCAGTCGGCTTTGCCGACAGAGATATACCCTCAGCCTGTGTATATTGAAACAATTTTTTCCTAAAATACGTATGTATTTAGGGGCTTTTAATTTTTTTGGGCGTTTGAACCGACAAAAATGTTGATTAGGATTAAAGATCAAAAGTTTTGCAAGATACTAAAGAACTGGATCGACATTGACCGTTATGAAAGTGGATTTCCAGCCACAACATATGGTGCCATAGGGGGTTTTTACACTCTTCGGGCTGTTTGCTCAAGAAGTATGGACTTGCCCCTAAAAAATTTTACCATCGTAATAGAGGCAGCGAATGCAAGTTGCTTCAACAAAAATAAAGTGATTCGATATCAGGTCTTAAAGTGAACCGAAATTTTGTGTGGGAGGTACCGGATGGAGTGGACAAATATAGTCCATATTTGAATCTGATCTATATCTGGTAGATATATTAGGATGCGTAAAGTATAGACCAATTCGGCCACTCCCTTCAAGAGTTACCGTCCGAACAATTTTTCCGAACATTTTTGAACTTTTGTGGCGGAGGTACCTGAAGGAGTGGACCGATATGGCTTATCTTCAAACTTAAACTATGTTTGGACAAAATATTACTAAGGCCAAATTTTGGACCGAATCGGCAGATCCGTTTGAGAGCTATTTTGCGTTCCAACCACCTCACACGGTGTCATAGGGCTTTTTTGAAACTTTCAGGCTATTTTCTCAGGAAGTATGGACTTGCCCCTGATGAAACTTTTACCATTGTATGGAGGCAGTGAATACAAGTCGCTTAAACAAAATTCAAAGCGATTCGAGAGATGGCCCTAAACTGAACTTTTCCTAAATTTTGTGTGGGAGGTACCCGAAGGAGTGGACCCATTAAGTCCATATTGAAACCTTATCTAAGTCTGGTACACATTTCACGATGGGCAAAGTATGGGCCAAATCGGTTACTCCCTTCAAGAGTTATCGTGCGCACAAAATTTCAGAACATTTTCGAACTTTTGTGGGGGAGGTACCGGAAGGAGTGGACCAATATAGCCCATCTTCGAACTTAAACTAAGTTCGGGCAAAATATTACGAAAGCCAAAATTTGAATCGAATCGGTTCATCCGTTCGAGAGTTATCGTGCGCTCCAGCCAGCCAGCCAGCCAGACAGACAGGCGGACAGACATTGCTCAATCGACTCCAAATTGTCTGAAACACATTTGGTCCAAACATTCTAGGGGTCTAAAACCGTTATTTCGATGAGGCACATTTTGCCCGTATGAAAGTGTATATACCCTCGTTAGCATAAATGCTGAGGGTATAAAAACTAAAAAGTCGATAAGTTCGGCCGGGCCGAACTGTTTATACCCTCCACCATAAAATTCTTAAATAAAATGGAATAATTCGTTTCCTTTCCTGTCCACAATATTAGGTGCAAACATTTTCCGAGCACTGTGACCACAAATGCCTAAATTATCTAATCTTATCAAACAAAGCTTTGTAACTGCAGAGAACTTTTGGTGGAAACGTTTGGTGACCAATGAGAACCTCTATCGGGAGGTACTGTTATATGGAAGCCATATCAAAATACGTACATATTTCCATCATTTTTGGACTAAAATTTTTTGGGCACTGGAACCCTTAATGTAAAACTATAGCTTATTCGCTCTATAAATGTGACTAAGAACATGATCCAAAAACCGATATAGCCCATGACTTAAGCTGTCTGCAAACAAAAGAAGTATCTTCCCAAAATTTCAGCGTCCTATCTTCATGTTTGTGTCTACTAGAGTGATTAAAACAGACGGACGGACACGCATAGATCGACTCACAATTTTACCCTGATCAAGAATATGTATTTTTAGGTCCGCAAATGATTATTTTAAGCGTTACAAACGGAAGAACAAATTTAATATACCCTCCATACTATGGTGGAGGGTTAAAAGAAGAAAAAGTTGGCTTTACCGATAGAGATATATTCCCAACCTATGTGAATCGAAACTTTCATCTTTGGACTGATCGAATACCGGTTGCCCAAAAGTTTGGACGAAATTGGTTGCTCCGATCAACAGATATCGCACGTGCCATTTTAGGGAAAACTGTTGAACTTTTGAGGGGGAGGTATCAGGAGGAGTAGACGATAGGCACCATCTTCGACCTTTAACATTCGCAGAATACTACAATATGCAACGTTTGGACCAACGCAGTGCTCTAAACATGGTGGCCGCAGAAGTTTCTCCAGCTTTCGGCAAGAAGTATCGACTTGTTCCGGAGAACTACATGGTCTTAAAATGCACTTTTCCGAAAATTTTTGAAATTTTGTGTGGAAGGTACCCAAATTAGTATATCGATGTAGTCCGTATTCGAAACGGATCAATGTCTGGTAGAATTAGGTGCAGACCTTAAAGTGGACCATCGTGGGTCTGACTGAAATCGGACAATTTTCAAAAAGTAATTTTTGATTTCCTTTTTTTGTGTTGTTGCCGATCCTCAGCAAAACATTTCAGTATATTTTCAGATTTTTTTGACTAACGGTTCCAGAGATATCGCGCCTTTAAAAAGTCGCATTCTGCAAAAACTATGTACATGCAAAGAAATACTCATAACTTCTTTAATATTGGTACAAATGGAAAAAATTTTGCTTGGGTGAAATTTTTGCGATTTAATATTTAAAATCAATTTCTATCAATGATTGTACTCTTCGATTTTCCTGATTTTTTTATTAAACAACGATTAATTAAAATTTTTAAGTCCTTTTTGGTAGTGGGATTCGAATAATTATTATTTTTTTTTTCTTAATTTTGTAAAGTTTGTCAATACAATTTTTATTTTATAACAAAATAATATATTTTTTTCGATTGTTTGAGTGGAGTAAAATAATATATTAAAACTAGCTGACCCGGTCCGCGTTGCTGCCCCGTTTTTGAGGTCCCGGTATAAACATTTACAACTACAACATTTTTCTACAACTACAACTTTTTTCTACAACGGATTTCTACTACCAACATACCAACTAATGATGTAGACCACAATTACCAATGTCATGTTTACCAATAATAATATCTGAAATTTCACGTTTTGGTCAAAACAGCTGTGGGGGTGTCACCCGAGACCACTACTTCCCGTTATGCTATGAGAATTTGCATTAAAAGCTGTTATTTCGATATTTTGAAGAACTTTGGCTGATTTCCCAATCGATTGTTTTGGAATTTTGGTCAAGTGCCATTTCAGATTATCGGAACTTTACTGTGAAAATTGTGAAGTTGACCGCAATGTCTAACTTATTGAAGCCAGTGTTTATAGCGCTTTTAAAGACACGCGTACTAACATTAAGGATATTAACTGCAATTATACATTTTTGAAAAAAAATTGTGGACCGCGATATTTAACTTCCGCGATGACCATTCAGGGTCAGGGCAATAATTACCATAGCATTGCAAACAATTTTTAAACAATAGGTTGAAAAATATCTTCGATTACACGTTTTGTTAAAAAAAGTTGTGTGGGAGGTACCCTGGTCACTCCACTGACCACTATAAAAAGTAGTTAAAAACCTATTCTCAGACCTACAAACTCCACATACAAAATTTCATCAAATTCGGTCCAGCCGTTTCGGAGGAGTTCAAAGCCGAACACCGTGACAGGAGAATTTTATATATATACTAGCGGACCCGGCGAACTTCGTCTCGCTATTAAGGAATAAAATTTCATACAAAAACTCAATTTTCGATGTTTCCAATTTTCCGACTTTTCCAGAGAGATTTTCCAAAATTTTCTTCCGTAAAGACCTTCTCCTCGAAAATACGAATAACTGACAAAAAATTTTACAGAAATCGGCCTAGCCGTTCTCATTTTATGAATTACTGTACATTTTTTACACCATTTTTATATATATAGATATAGATTTTACAAAAAAAATTACATTTTTATACCCTGCATCATACTAATATATTAAGTTTGTCATTCCGTTTGTAACTACTCGAAATAATAATTTTAGAGCCTACAAATTATATATATTATTGATCAGCGTGCAATTCTATATCTATATAACCATGTCCGTACGTCTGTGGAAATCACTCTAGCGCCCGAGTGGATTGAAGTAGGTGGACGAAATTTTGGTAAAATCTATTGTGTATATGTAAGACTTTTGGTATTGAAAACGAGCTATATAGGTCCACGTTTTCGTATAGCCCCCATACAAAGGGACACGTGACGCGTCGTCGTTTTAAGATATTTGTCCCATTTGACCACCGAATTGGTTGTAATTTGGTATTTTGTGTCTACAGAGGCTAAACAACATTTCTGCCAAAATTTTTTATATAGGCCCACGTTTTGGTACAGCCCATATATAACGCCCCATATAAGATATTTTGAATGTATTAGTCCCATTTGACCACAGAATATATTGTAATTAGGTATTTTGTGTTTCCAGAGGCGAAGAAACATTTCTACCAACAAATATTTATATACATAGGTCCACAGTTTGGTATAGCCCCCATAGGATGATATGTCCCGATTTTGGGTATTTTGAAAATGTCTGAAATATGGTATTTAGACCTCCTTTGGGATACAAAACTTTCACGTCTTCATATAGACCCATAGAAGGCTACCTTCTGATTTTCGGTATTTTGAAGGTCGTGTCCTCGATATCCCACCGAATTTGTGAAATGTGGTATTTAGTGTTAGCTGGGGGTGCAAAATTTTACACCTTAAATTTGTCGGTACAGGTCCATGTCTACATATAGCCCCCATAGAACGGTACCTCCCGATTTTCGGTATGTTGAATGTTGTGTGCTCAATATCCTGACTGACATTTGAAGGTATAAACTTTCCACTTTAAATATGTCGGTATTAGTCCACGCCTTCATATAGCCCCATATAACAGTACCTCCCGATTTTCTGTATTTTGAAGGTTTAATATCCCACCGAAATGGCTGCAATTTGTTGGTATGGGTCTACGCCTTCATATAGCCCCCATAGAATGGTACCTCCCGATTTTCGGTATCTTGAAAGTTGTAGCCTCAATTTCCCACCGAAATGACTGATATTTGGTATTAAGTTTTTGATAGGGGTATTAAACATTCCACCCGAAATTTGTCGGTATAGATCGATGTCCTCAGATAGCCCCCATAGAACGGTACCTTCCGACTTTCGGTATTTTGAAAGTTGTTGTATCAAATTTAATATTTAAAATTATCAGTATAAGTCCATGTCTTCAAATAGCCCCCATAGAAGCGTACTTAACGATTTTCGGTATTTTAAAGGTTGTGCCCCAATATCTCACAAAACGGCTGAAATTTAATATTTAGTCTCCGTTGGTGGTATTAAAATTTTCACCTGAAATTTTCGGTTATTGTTCCATGTTTTTGTATAGCCCCCATAAAAATGTCCCTCCCAAGTTTCGGTATTTTGAAAGTTTTAGCTACATTATACAACGGGAATAACTGAAATTTCGTATTTAGTCTTCGCTGGAGTTACGAAACTTTCCTGCAGAAATTTATGGTACAGGTCAACGTTTTATACAGCATCCATAGAACGGTGCACCCAACCCGATGTTCGTTAACTACATATCCAAATCCAGAATATCCAGGTTTAGGTCTAGTCGGATCTGCCCAATTTTATGTATTTTGCTCAATTCGGAAAATTGTTAATATTGGTCCACGTTTTGGAAAGAACAACGATGTCGGTCCATATGAGCTGTTTTGAAATGAGTATCATCAGTTAGGATATATGTAGTAGTCCTGCAATAAAAGGAAGTGTTTAGTACTTTCATAAACTAAATTAAACTAATTGTTCCTATTCACTTCAGTAGAGTTTGTGGTGGAGGGTATAACAAATTCGGCCCGGCCAAATTTAAATTTAGTTAGTTTATTGTCCGGCTCGTACAATAATTGCTAATCCATGTTCAAAATCGAAAAATTTCGCAGTTTTTAAGATGTTTAAGATAAATTCTTAAAAAAAACATCAAAACAAATGTTAATTTTTTTGGTAAAGATTAATGTTTCACACTGTACTGGGAAGCTTCGGTCAGAAAATGTAGCTGAAAACTTCATAATTCCTGAAATAGTGAAAAAGTAGCTAAATACTCCAAGATACCTGGAATAAGGTGGTACCGTTATATAGGGGGCTATTCCAAAACGTGGACCGATATAGTCCTTCTTCGAACTTGGCTGCCTGCATTATATTGAGGGCATACTGTACAACAGAAACAAAAAAATAACGAATGAACAACCAATATTGCTGTTGCTGGATTTGTTGCTGTTTCTCTGTAAAAATGTGTGTCCATACGCAAATGCAGCCATGATTTATGATCTGAAACAATATTGAGCGTACGAAAATTTATGGAGTGCTCCTCTTTTGCAAATAAAAGGAAATAAAATTTTTGTCAGTTGAATGTATGTTCGACTATGACTTCAACGACGGACGTCGAGTCGTAAGCATCCATGGCACCCATACAACAAACATTTTTCAACCATACCACTTTAGCAACAACAACAAAACAAGCACAAAAATCCAAAACAAACGTATTTTTCAATACTTTTTGTTTTTGTATTTTTACCAGTTGGTGTTGGCGGTGTATTATCCTTTTTTGTTTTTTTTTTTTGCATTTGTTCGGAAAACTGGCCAAACTTTGCATGCCGTCCACTAGCTCAGCCTCTCGATATATGCACCTACACTGACCACCATCGTACTCTATTCCCATACATAAGTGTACATATTTTGCAATTGTTGTCCTTTTTTGCTGTTCTTTCGTTCATTCATTCATTTTATATACGAAGTACATTCATTTTGCCCTCGATTTATTTCATTTCCGTATTTATTGTGGGAGCCATACGATGGACAGAGGCAGAGCGTGTGGTCATAGGCCATCGCCTGGCCTAACGTATATTCGTCTATATTCGACAGAAAGAATTATTTGGTTTCACTATTTAAATATTCATGTTGCATGTAGAGAAAACGAACGAACGACAAAAAAAACGCCACCGAAAATCATATAAAAGATTTGAGTTTTATTCAGTGTTAATCTTGAGCGTCTATTAAATCAAATAGTTTTTGTAGACAAATGATATATTGGGGACATTAAATTAAGTGCAAATTGTTGACATTTCATGTAAAACACATTTATTACATGATTTTCACAAAAACGCAAAGCTGCTCTGGCTTGGCATATGAACACGAAGGGAATAATTTAAAAATGTTTTCAGTCAATGAAGATGATTGTGCTTTAAAGAAACTGTAATTCATAAATCATAATGAGAAATATTTTTTTTTGTATTTTTTGTTTATAAAAAATGACAGCATTTACAATTTTTGTCAAAGTGGCAGTCCGGTTGTCTTGTTATCAGGTTCTGGTTCACCAAAAATTTTGCAACCTGGACTTGTTGCGTCCATAAGGATTAGGAGACAGGTGAGTGGTGTTTGCTGGCCAGCTTAATAAATGCGGCGTGTCATGTGGTCCACATCCACATGCCGGGCATGTTCTGTACTGCCTGCGCGACTGCTATTCAAACCTGCTCTTTGGTCCAGATGTTCTCGTTTATACCTTTGAACCTGTCTCTCTCTCCCTCCCTCTCCGTAAATCATTAAGATCTCTCCTGAGTGGATCCATGCCTGGTTGGGGGGAAGCTTGTCCATTAAATCGTGACAGGGATGCTCACGGCCATAACCCTCAAGCAGGTCAGATGCCACTATGACAGCAGGACTGACGAAATGGCGATTTTTAAAATAAAAATCGTAAAATCTATTTGATAAAATCGGCAAAAATTAAAAGTTATTAAACATGTTATTAAACTTCAAGTCAGTAAATTAAACGAGAAAGTTATTCATTTTGCAAATAAATAATTGATTTTGACATCTTTAACAATCAATAGGTCATAACAATTTGTTTTGTTAAGTTTTAATTATTTTCAAACATATGCTCAAAATCCAAAAACCTTAGTTTGTCCTTTGCGTATACACCTAAATATATTTGATTATTATTTACCCACTTAGCGCCAACAATTTTTTATGAAACTGAAATTTTTGAGACTTTCTAAGCATTTAAAAAAATTCTTTTAAAAATGCCGAAAACTTTGATGGGTAATGTAGGTATATTCTTAAATGACAATCCGTTGCGTGGAAATGCATACGCCAAATTAAATTTTATAAACAGTCAGATGACAGACTGTACTATAACAGACAATACTATAACAATATGCAAAAAAAAAAAAAAAAAAAAAATCACGTTTTTGTGGCTTTATTGCATTGCATGGAGCCTGTTGACTTCAAGAGTAAGTTCTCTAAGTTCTTGGCTCCTCAGGGTTGGTACGACGAAGCTCATCACGCTCATTTGCTAGTCTCGTCGTCTCTGCTGGGAAATTTTTTCTGATTTCGGGTATTCGACCAGCAGGTATGTAGCCAGCGGATGCTGCAGTGATGATGTCAGCTTCCCGAGGATCTGAGAGAATGGGCAGTTCTTTGAAGTGGTGGTTGGTAAATTCCTTGGGGTGCTCTATAAACTGCTTATCAGCTTTCCCTTGGTTCGGAAAAGTACGACATTCAGAAGTTATGAGTTCGGGTGATCTATTTACGGAGACGATTATAGGATGGTGGTCTGGCGCAGAAAGCACCAGAGCACTCTCGAAAGTGCACCCATGCCCCACATCCATTACATCTCACTGATGTTAACATGTGGTCGATGCGGAAACGGAACATATACATACTGGCCTAGGATTCATATCTATCCCGGCACGGACCAAAAGATTTGGGAGCAGGCATTCGCTCCCTTGATGACGCCCCTGGTGGAAGATTCCTCTGAGTCAATCCGGTGCATAGAACCAGCCGCCATGGGATTTTAGTGTGGGTTGTTGATGTATAGGGGTGAGATAATGCTGGATTTTCGGAAATTCGTACCAGAGTGGTACGAAAAGTACTACAAGATACTAAATATAATCCCCTTTTTATTAGACAAACGGGAAGAGCTGGAATTCTGAAATTTGGAAATGTACCAAAGGGATTTTGGAATTTCGAATTATATCTGTACGAAAGTTACTTAATTTGGTATCCATAGTATATTTTGAACTGATATAGCTAGAATCTTGAAATTTGAGAGTCAAGGTTTGGAGGAGGTTTTATTATAAAGAAGTGGTTTCGGAAACTCGTACTTACACTAGGGTTATGACTTTTTGAAATTTTTTTCTCAAAACTGATTTCCTGTAGTGAGAATGAATGAACTTTTGCCTATTAATGCCTAAAGTAACTTTTATTCCACTTAAATAAAAAAGGTTCCGCACAAACCACTTTCAAAAAAAAATTTTTAATAAAATTCTACACAAAACAAACAAAACATTGTTCCACAACATCCCAAACGGGACAAGGGAGACTTCTCTCATATCAATGAGTGCACCCCGATTCATATTAAGCTCAATGATATGGGACCTACTGTTTATCGCCGAGTCCGAACGGCGTGCCTTAAGACACCACTTGTAGAGAAGTTTTTCAAGGCTGAAATACTCAGGAAATGTCGCCAACATTACTGAGGGGTATTTTGCCACCGTTGAAAAATGTTTGATGTTGCCTGGCCGGGGAATCGAACCACTGACCTTCTGCGTGCAAGACGGGCGTGCATACCATTGCACCACTACGAAACGAAAAAAAAATTATTTGCTGTTGCACTAATGAATGACCTTTTGCCTATTTTGTCTGACCAAAATAACACTTAAATATTGAAAAAGGTACCGCACAAATATGAAATATGAGAATAATATTAGTTAGAAAAAAACGGTTATGTCACGTTGGTTTTTTCTCGCGCCCTTATTCTTTGATTTCATATAAATATCGAAATTTCTGAAAAATAAAAACTATAAAGGTAAAAACTCATCAAAATATTATACAGGGATTGGCGGTTGTCAAAAAGTCATAACCGTAACTTACACATTGTGTACGAAATGTACTAAACGGTGAAATTTGGATTTGGGTGAACGGAAGAGCTAGAATTCTAAAACTTGGAATAGAAATTACTGTTGGAGTGGAGGACTAAGATTTGAGATTGAGTTTTGAAACTCATAGTTATGGGTACGAAATGGTACTAAATTTTGTACAATTTGGATTTCGATGAACGGATGGAAATGGAATCTTGAAATTGGACGATTGAGATAATTTTGGAAATTTGTACCTAAGTGTACGAAAAATAACTGTGGACATAAGATATTTTCCCAGTAACGGTACCGCCCGATTTCAGGTATTTTTAAGTTTTTTAATACACTTTTCGATTATAATTATCTGTAATTTATCACTACGGACTCCCAATGGTCAGAAAACTTACGGGCTCCTTTTGTAAGTGTTCATACATGCCGATAAGTTGGTGCCTGTAGAAGGAACTCATGACTTCGAAATGGTACATTACACTAGTTCCCTATTTGGGAATGTCCACTTGGTCGTAGTAATCCATTGCGACTTTATAAAATATCCTATCCTCACCTCTTACTTTGTTTTCAATTGATGCATTTCACACATTAGTTTTGCATCTTGTGTTATTAATTTTAATATGCCATTAAACAAGATCAAAATCATAGCCAAAGCAATTTTTAACAAAAATTTACATAAATATAATGCGTTGACAGTATGAATTGCATACTTAAAAAAATCAAAATCATAGCCAAGCAAACATTTTCGTTATAAACTCATACATCGAAGGTACAGCCATATGAAGAAAAAATTATTTCAATATTGAACAAAATCTTTTTAGTTTTGGTATCAGTATCTGTCCAAGTCTCCTGGTATCTCCTTGTAATCTATAAATTATATATTATTTAACTATAAGTGTCAATAGGTTTTTCAATGTTAAAATACATGTGGCCTCCTCAATTGAGATTCTTTCTAGATTTCTTGGCATACTACTTTGATGTTTTCCAAAGTCAATTTAACACAAAATCATTTATATTTATATAACATTTTCTCGAGTGTTTTACGAACAAAACATTATTGGTGGCCATTGTCCATCGTGACCATTTGCTTCTCTCCTGCATTCGATTCATTTTCGTTGCTATTATAATTGTTGTCGTTGGTGCTACTGCTCGCTTGCTAGTATTCACTCTGGCCGGCTGCCTCATAAGTTGCACGGCTGCATGGCTTGTGAGTTTCTGTAATTTATTCGATCTCTGATAATACGAGCCTGCTGTCCGAAATGTCTCATAAAAATTGCAGTTTAATTACTCCATCGACAGTATCAATTTGGTAAAATCTTTTATTAGAGATGAATTGCTGTATGAAATTTATGAAATCATTTTCAGTGAATATTTTCAATTTGCTTTTGGTTGGTCATCGAATGGCCCTAAAACATTATTATTGGCAGTAATATGTAGAAAGGTGTATAAGGTACTGTTCTGTGTGCTTCCTTTATTTTTGGAAATATATGGCCACATATTTTAAGTATACATCTGTGATTAAGTATGTTGTAAATCATATTGTGGTTAGAATTGTAAAATGTTAATGATGCATAAGAAAATAAATAATTAGATAAGTGATTGAATACATTGATCGGTTGTCATTGATGTTATCCTTTGCACTGTGTAGAAAAGGCAATTACGAAAGACCTAAAGTATCTAACCACTGCAAACTTGTCGAAGTCAGTTTTAATATAAATGAAAAAGAACATGTAAAAAATTTCACATATCTTCAGTATTAAATAACAATATAGGGAATATATCCCAAATATTACAAATGAATAGCCTTTTCGTAGTTAACCAAAGAAGTGTTGGAAATCTCCAGCACAAATCCTTAGACCTTTGTGAGGTAGGTATCATAAAAATTCGACCTAATTATTCCACTGACAGAACCAATCAGATAAAAAACATAATTATTCTTATAGTTCAAGAACGCATCTTTTGTTTTTGGAACATTCTGACTCTTTTCGAGAGAAGTATGGAGAAAATATTATAGCATTGTAAGAACGACCAAAAATACAAAAAATGACTAAAATTTGTACATGATCCAAGTGATTGGATTGAATTACAAAACTTTTGGTACCTGAAGAAATGGGCCGACATAGTCCATCTTTCAACTGGTCCTTATTTTGGATGTCATTCTTTTCGCAACCCAGCCTTTTTTGTTGGTCACCGAAGGATTTTTAGAACTTTTGGGTCATTATGTCAGGAAGCATGGGCTTACTCACGATATACACTCTGTTTCATTTCAATAGCACATTCAAAATTGTTATTACTCTCCACCATAGTACGGAGTGTATAATAAGATAGTTTTTCCGTTTGTAACGCATTGAAATATACATTTGCGACCCTATATATCAGGATAAAAATCTGAGTCAATATAGCATTGTTGTCACTCTAGTGTCCGCAATAATTGAGATAGGGCGCTTAATTTTCCCATAGGCAGGTCAAGTTTGAAGATAGGAATTATCGGCCTACGTTTTGGCATAGCCCCATATAAGGGTACCTACGGATTTTCGGCATTCTAGTTTAACATTTAAGGTTCCCTGTGTTCACGAAAAGTCTCCACCAAACATTGTGAACATAGGTCCACGTTTTGGTATAGCCCCCATATAACGGTATCTCCCGATTTCTGTATTTTGAGGAGTTTAGCTACATTTTTTGACAGTACTACATGTAATTTAACAATTAAGGTTCGCTGTGCCCACAAAACATCTCTACCAAAAATTATCAACATAGGTGCTAGTTGTGGTATAGCCCTCTATAATGGTACCTCCCGATTTGCGGTATTTTGAGGAGTTTAGCTAAATTTTTTGACAGAACTACCTGTAATTGACCATTTGAGGTTGTTAGTTGTCACAAAATACATATGTCCACCTAAAATTGTCTATATGGGTCCATGTTTTGGTAAAAAAAAATGGTAAGTGTCGATCTACATCTCTTGTGTCTTCTCCTACCTGGTCAAAGGTAGAATTGCTTGGTCTAAAGCCGCATTGGTATGGTCGAACTATTGCATTGATCATAGGCTTTAGCCGTTCAAACAATATTCCTGGCACTATAAGCAATAGGGAGCAGGCTTATGCACCTGCAGTTATAGCACAGGATGGCCCGGTTCCAATCGACGGGTACACGTTCTTCTTGCCAGATAGTGCTAACTAGCTGATGCATACACCTTATAAGCGTGTCGCCTCGGTTTTAAAAAGCTTGGCTGGTACGCCATCTCTTGCTACTGCCTTCTTACTCTTCAGCTGGTTTATTGCAGTCTTTACTTCATCTTGGAAGGGCTGTATACAGTCAATACCATCTTCTGGGATTGAATCTTTGGTATCTTTATCGTCTTCGCTAGTATAGGATACCAACTGGTTTGAACATTTATTTTTCTATATTCTGAGCACACCATCTGTATCTGTTACTAGATTACCTCGCTCGTCTCTACATCCCTATTTGCCGCATACTTCTATTGGGTAGCAGCACGACACTCCTGGTCCAATCCTGGGTTCTGTGATGGAGGCTTCTGGTATGCAATCACGGATTTTGCGGCTGTTTACTTGTAGTGGGCATTACTTTGCCATTGTTTTGACATGTTATCGGGACGAGGAGTGCTTTGATCAAGCTTTTGGGCCAGCTGAGTGAAATATGCTGTGGCTATACGTTGTGATTGCAGCTTACCCGATGTCCAACTTCCATGTTGTGTCTGTTCGTACTTTATTTGCTACGTGTAATCGGGTACGTACCTTTGCTAAAACAAGGTTGTGATCCGAGTCGCTGTGTGCTCCTCGGAACGACGGCACATCCAACAAACTTGATGAATGCTTTCTATCTATCATAACGTGATCAATTTGATTTCAAGTCCTGCTCGTCCTTGTCTTCAGCAAATAAAATTGATGTTGAAAAATATACCTTTTATCGGAATCGTAGCAAGTCTTTCATTCACAGGGGTGAAGCTGGAGATCAGATGTTTTACGCTCCGACTAACTACAAATCCGCAACTTAACACATGCTTTATGTCATCAATCCATCCTATTTCCTCTATGACAGTAATTGCGAGTACATCTGTCAGTGTGTAAACTGCATCTTCTCTATAAGGAATCTGGAAATTCCAGATGCGGATTCGCAGATCATTGTCCTCAAACCGTTCATCAACTTTAGAAGGTTTTGTTTTTCTTGTTTCTTCAATATAAGTCCTGGGCTTTGCCACGTTAAAGCCAGGGCCGCACAGTGGTTCAGAAACCGATTTTTCTGGCCAAAAACCCCATTTTTTGTTGTCACCGATTGTTAATTTTTATATGGGATTCGATATATTGAAACTAAGGAAAGCAAAAAAATTAGATCAAAATATTAAAAGGTGTGGGCGTGGCGTGCTCCTATAGACGCAAAATGTTTCCAAATTTTGGAAAATACGTAATTTTTGCAAAGTTCTGGAGAAAGAAACAGCTCTCTTCCAGAAACTTTAACATTAATAAATTACCGTAGCATTTACACAAAGTGAGCTATTTTATTTTTCCTCAGGTACTAAATTTTAGTGAAATTCCAAGTTTAGTGGACTAGAACTTTTAGGGAACAGCTTGAAACAAAGTTCAGTTTTCACAGAATGATGTCCGAGAGTGTCCTCTTTCAGTTTATATATACTTTTGTACACGTCCGGTTTCGTCCGTTTAACAATTTTTTAAATTTTTTGAAATTACTTGGGTAAAAATTTGTGTTTTTGTTATTTTTATACCCTCCACCATAGTATGGAGGGCATAATAAGTTTGTTTTTCTGTTTGTAACACATGGAACTAATCATTTGCGACCATATAAAGTATATATATTCTTGATCAGGATAAAATTCTAAGACGATCTAGCCATTTCCGTAGAGCGCTATATTTTTGCACTCGAGTGTCTTTTTTCTATAGGCAGGTCAAGTTCGAAGATGGGCTATAACCGACCACTTTTTGGTATAGCCTCCATATAATGGTACCTCCCGATTTTCGGTATTTTGAGGATTTTAGCTAAAATTTTTGACCTAACTACCTGTAATTTGACAGTTGAGGTTTCTAGTAATCACAAAATACCTCCACCGAAAACTGTCAACATAGGTCCTTGTTTTGGTATAGCCCCGATATAACGACACCTCCCGATTTTCGGTATTTTGGTGATTTTAGCTACATGTTTTGACCAAACTACCTGTAATTTCACGTTTGGGATTCCCAGTGGTCACAAAATATCTCCACCTAAAACTGTCAACTGTATCCCATGTTTTGGGATAGCCCCCATATAACGGTACCTCCCGATTTTTGGTATTTTGAGGATTTCAGCTACAATTTTTCACCCAACTACCTGTAATTTAACAGTTGAGGTCCCTAGTGATGGCAAAATATCTCCACTAAACTCTGTCAACCGAGGACCATGTTTTAGTATAGCCCCCATATAACGGTACGTCCCGATTTTCGGTATTTTGAGGATTTTAGCTAAAATTTTTGACCGAACTACCTGTAATTTGACAGTTGAGGTTCCCAGTGGTCACACAACATCTCCACCAAAAACTGTCAGTGCAGGTCCATGTTTTTGCATAGAACCAATCCCCAACCCCCTATATAAATAGTCAACATAGGTCCATGTTTTGGTATAGCTCCCATATAACGGTGCCTCCCCATTTTCGGTATTTTTGACCGAAACTGTCCACATAACTCCATGTGTTGGTAGAGCCCCCATATAACGGTATCTCCCGATTTTGGGTGTTTTCGATCTTACCTACAATTTTTGACCCGAGTATCAACAATTCGACAGTTTCCCAGTGGTTACATATAAGTCCACACTTTAATTTAGCCCTATATAAGGTTCCCGACCGATTGAATATATTTTTTATGATTTTTTTTACCTAATCAGTGGTCACAAAATATCTCCGCCTAAAATTGTGGACAGGAAAGAAAATAATTTTTCGGTTTTACTTCAGAATATTTTATGGTGGAGGGTATAAAAAGTTCGGCCCGACCGAACTTAGCACTTTTTTACTTGTTTGTATTCTTATAGTTTGTTTATTGGGGTTCGACCTTTTTTAAATAGTTAGAACACATAAAAAGCTCAAAAACACTCACTTTTTTATTTAAAAAAAATATATTTTTTATAATTACACTGTGCAGCAGCATTTTTGGGGGGTGGAAAATTTCACTTGGAGATGAAAGCCCTTGATGGTTATACTAAGAACCCAAAAGGAAATTTTCGCCATAGGTCAAGTTTCTAAGATATCGCGCGATGCAGTTTTTGATTTTTCCCTATAATACTTGGTAAAAAGGCTCCATATCTCTGTTTGGCGTTGTTGTAGCTTCATTTTGAGGTGACAAGTCTTCAGTCAAATCGATTGGCGAATCTTTTTGTAGAACATTTCATTCTTCTAACTCAATGCCTTTCATGTCCTTTTCGTTCTTCATTTCTTGAACCGTAGTGAAAGTACCACAAGATGAGATTTTTCAGCATCCAAATATTCTACAAAAATGTTGCTCAGAAGATTTTAGGTACGGTTCTCTTTGACAGCTAATCGATTTTGTCCCGTTTTCATTGTCCTTTTTGATATTTAATCGGTTTTGGTTCAGAAATAAACTATGTTTTGTTTTTCTGTATATTCGTCATTTATATTTATTGGTATGTAGACATAACAATTGGTTATTGTTTATGTAGACATCTGGGGTGCTTTTGAAATATTTACCACAAATAGCTCTTGTAATGGTGAACACGTTAATAACAAATTTTCTTGGAGGATAGATCCGGTTATCTCAATTTTTGATCCGGATATTCCGACATTAAAACCGATTTTTGAACCGTTAAAAAGCATATAGATTTGTCAATCAAATTAAATTAATTCGCTTCTGAAAACTTTGTTAGTTGCAGTTCTAGAACAAAAAACCGATTTCTTAAACCGTTTTTAAGGAAAAACATCAGTACGCGCAAATATGGAGATCAAAGGCTTGGGGGTGAAAAACTTTTTTTGGCGATGAATGTCGATGAAGATAATATCCTGAACCCGAAAGGACATTCATGCCGTAGGTCAAACTTCTGAGTTATAGCGAAATTTGTTCGAGCCAAAATGGGACAAAATCGATTAGCTGTCAAAGAGAACCGTACCTAAAATCTTCTGAGCAACATTTTTGTAGAATATTTGGATGCTGAAAAATCTCATCTTGTGGTACTTTCAAGAAATAAAGGACGAAAAGGACATGAAAGGCATTGAGTTAGAAGAATGAAATGTTCTACAAAAAGATTCGCCAATCGATTTGACTTGTCACCTCAAAATGAAGCTACAACAACGCCAAACAGAGATATGGAGCCATTTTACCAAGTATTATAGGGAAAAAATCAAAAAATTAATCGCGAGATATCTCAGAAACTTGACCTATGGCGAAAATTTCCTTTTGGGTTCTTAGTATACTCATCAAGGGCTTTCATATTCAAAAGAAATTTTCCACCCCCCAGACTTTGAGTTCCATTTTGTGTCACAGTGTTATAAATTATAATAAAGAAAATTTTAAAAGCACTAGCAATAAATGCTATCGGCTAAAATGTAAAATAATAGGTATATGAGTATGAAATAGGGTGAATATATTTACATATATATGTAAAAATCACTCATATTTTATGCAAAATATGAGAAAAACTCATATTTTTAACTTTGACCTTGAATTCCGCTTCAACCGCTAGACCGAATTTGGTGGCTTTTAATGTTGAACAAAAAAAAGAACTATGAAATTGTCTATATCCGTTCAAAAGTTTCAGAACAAACGATTCTGAACCACTGCGGGCCGTTGTTTTGTATCCTTCATCACCTACCGCAGCCCTTGGTTTCAGACAGGATATTGCATTACTCTATAATTCAATCTAACTATACACGGGTTTCACTTCTCACTCTCTCCCGTCCTGCATTAAGAATATTATTACATTTTAATGTAAAAAGGGCATGTACATTTTGGTACACACCGTTTTTATGTCTGTGTCATGATGTTTATTGTGTTGGAAACAAGAAATATGTTCGTATTTCATAATTTATCTTTAATATATGTTCAACATAGCCAAACGAATTTCTGAACATGAAGAAAATAATTCTACACCTATTGTTGTGATGATGAGTTTCTCGCACTTAAAAATTAATTTAATATCCTGTAGCATCTTTTCATTTTATGTATTTTTTGTTTTTGTGTTTCCCACACACAAAAAATCTCTTTCAGTCGCATGCTTTTAAGCTATAAACGATACAATAGAACAAAAGAATGAAATGAATGTAGCCCAAACATGGCTAAATAATGCACACCAAATTTTCTAACGTAAAATATAGTCGACTAAATTTGAAACTATACCCTGATGAAACTGATTTTAGACAAATATCACAAATCTCGTTCAAAATGATTTGAAGCCCGTTTTGCTAAATCCACAAAATATTTCATATAAAAGATGGATCTTATATGTACATATCACATTTGGCAAGAAGCATGTATGTGGCATGTCCTTATAGCCAGGTTAAATCTTTACACACACACACTTGCAATCAACACCCGTTACAAAAGAACATTTAAACTAATAACACATGTTTCAGCCATGTAGCACTCTCACAAAAAACATCCTATTCCAAGGATAAGAAACAAGGACCTCTCGAGTATCCAAAGAAACTTTTGTTTCTTTGGTTGTTGGTTGGCTGGCTAGCTGGCTGTGTGTGGATGGTTGCCAGCAAATGATGTTTGGGATATAAGATGAGTAAATATAATTATGTCGACTAAAATCGGATCCTTGCAGGATTAATTAGTGCGCATTATGAAACGCATAACAAACATGCGAATTCCCATCTTCCCCACAGTCTTGTCTCGTACAAATGAGTTTGGCTATGATTATGTTGTGGTCGAGGTTTGAGAGCTAACAATTTCTCCAGTGGTTAAAATGTATTCGCATATATGTATGTATATGTGAGAGTGTAAGTGAGTTGGGGTTTTATATGTTTTTGTGGCTACAACAATGGATGTGGTTTGCGTTCCTTTTTTACCCCCTTCACTTTTGGGTAATGCAAAGTTCATAAAATTTGTCGGCAAGTGCATGAGTACGAAGAATAAGACACTGACATGAACATTGGAGCTAATTAAGAATCCATGTTTGAAAAATGACTGAGCAGTTGTTGTTTTGTGTTGTTTATCCAGTTTCTATGATGCCAAAGACTTTGCATTGTTCTAAAATATTGTACAAGAAACAGGATAATTAAATGTTTTTGTCTTTCGATGTATTCATAGAAATGATGTTTAAAGGTTTTCATAATGCTAAAAGTTTTCGAATAACGGAAAATATTTAAATAATTTATAAACAAACTGGTTTTTGAGCAAATTGCAGATACTGAATAACAGATCAATGAAATTCTAAGGGTCATTTTTCATATATGTTCTAAAGTGATATTTCTCTTTAGTCCTTTTAATACCCTCCACCATGGTATGGAAGGTACATATATTAATTTTGTTTTTCCATCTGCAACGCACTGAAATAATTATTTTGTTTTTTTTTTTCGTTTGTAACGCATTGACATAATTATTTGCGACCGTATAAAGTATATATAATCCAGTTCCTTCTGTTGTAATCACTCTAGCGTCCACAACAAATGATCTACAAAACTATATTTTTGCACCCGAATGTTTTTCCATAGGCAGGTCGAATTCGAAGATGGACTATATCGGCCCAGGTTTGGTATAGCCCCCATATAACGGTATCTCCCCATTTTCGGCGTTTGGATGATTTTTAGCTGCAATATTTAACTGAATTACAGCTAGAATTTGCCATTTGAGGTTCCCTGCAGTCATGAAACTTCTCCAGTAAAAAATTTCTACATGGATCCATATAGTCCCCATATAACAGTACCACCCGTTTTTAGGCCGAAAATATATATGTAAGCTATATCCAAATCTGAACCGATGCTTATCAAAATAAATAGCGTTCGTCCTTTGACCAAAAAAATCTAAATTTTTCCCTTTGAGGTAAAACCACCCTAAAGTCCATATTTTGGTACAGCTACCACTTAACGATACTTTCGGATTTCACGTATTTTCGTATTTTCCACCCGAATTCACTATAATTTGAGATTTTTAGCGCTCTATGAACCAGAAGTCTCCTTACCAAAAATTATAACTATCGGCAAATGTTTTCGTATAGCCCCATGGTACCAGTCGCAGGTTTCAAATATTTTTGACAAAACGGCCTATACATTTCTGAAACCTCCTAAATCAATATTTTTGGGAAAAGGATTTTGGCTGCGATTTTGATATCGGTATTCTACATGTCTAATTTCTAGCCGAATGTCTATCCCATACGGAAAATGTGATTATAGGTGAATTTTTAGTAAATATAGTGGTGATTAACACAAGCATATACCTCGACGACTTTAAAAATAATTATGTATGGAATGGGGAATTAAAAAAAAAAAAACAAGTAAAAAATTATCAGTCGGTTTTGTTGAGAGATAGATGTATGCCCTCAGCCTGCGACAGAATAAATAAGCAAAACATGTATAGCTTGTTCTTCCAAAATATTACTGTTGTCATGGGTACTGCTGAAATAACGTTTAAAATTTATCCGCGGCCACGTCAGAATCTGCTCTCAAGCTAAATGTTTTGTGGGGAAGTGCCGGAAAAGGTGGATCGATATAGTTCATCTTCGAATTTGAAGTAAGTTTGGAAGAGAAATTACAATACGCAAAGTTTGGACAAAATCGAGGGTTCACTTTAAGAGCTATGACTTGTTATTTCCGTCAGTATGAACTTACCCCCCGATAAAAATTATACTGTCATTATATGAGTCGCGAAGACTACAATTTTGAAATTTTGTGTGGAAGGTACCCGAGGGAGTGGAAAGAAATATTAAGTTGAGCAAAGGTTGGACCAACGCCACTCCTTTCGATTGTTATCGTGCTTATCAGACACTTCATTTGGTCACAGTAGATTTTTTTAAGAACGAGAAACATTATATCGATGTAGACAAGACCACATGCTTCAAAAATTTCATGACGATCCGAGAAGTGTTCCTAAACAGCACTTGTTTAGTTTGTGCAAACTTTAAACTTTTGTAGACCTATCTGGCACATCTTCGAGCTTGATCTATGTTTGGACAAAATATTACGATACCCAACATTTGAACCAGATCTGCTTGAGAGTTAGCGTGCGTTCCAGCCAGCCATCCACACGCACAGACATGGCTAAATCGAATCAAAATTTTCTGAAACGGATTTCGTCTAAACATACTGGGGCCTAAAACCATTATTGCACATTTTGTTCGTATCAAAGTGTACAGTGTCGTCCAAAACTAATTTTTCTGTTTATTTATTTATATATTTATTATTGGAAAACACAAACATTAGGAATTCAAAATTTAATAAACAAAAGTTAAAATTCAATAATCATTTTAGGTCGCAAGTATAAGCGGACAAAACTAAAGCATCCCCCCAATTTGAGTTGTTGTAGTACCTCAAATTCAAACTATTGAAATCAATATTTCGTTGCGTATTCTTTATTCTGGATGGCACAAACACCTCTTTTATTCATAGAGGATATTAAACTATTAATTATTTCAGGCGAAATAATTAGTTTTCGGGAAATGACGCTTTAATCCTCAAACTACTGAAAATCGGGAGGTACCGTTATATGGGGGCTATACCCAAACGTGGACCCAGGTCCACAATTTTTGATGGAAAAGTTTTGTGACCACTAGGAGCCATAAGTACCAAATTACAGCCAATTTAGTAGGAAAATGTTGCTTAAATCTTCAAAATACCGAAAATGGGGAGGTACCGCTATAAGGGTCTGTACCAAAACATTAGCTGATATTGCTAATATTCATCCAAAAATTATGTTATAACATCTTCTGGTCAAATACAAAGTCGCTTAGATTTAAAAATTAGCAAAATTTACAGAAGAGCCGCAGAGGCCGGCTTATTTTGTCGACGACCAGCAAAAAACCATTAATATCGACCACAAATGAAAACGCCAGACTTGAACTCGCCAAGGCCCATCTGAACTGTAGTGTCAAAAAATGGAGGACTGTGCTGTTTTATGATGTATCTAAGTTTAATTTACAGGATTCAGGTGGCATAATGCGTGGACCATATGGGCAACGGTTAAGTCCTAAATATTGCAAAGGCACTGTAAAACAAGGAGGCTGAACATAATGGTCTGGGATTTTTTCTTGGAGCAAGGGATTGGTTCAATTCATAAAATTAATGGAATTATGGATCGTTTCAAGTATCGTAACGTATTAAAAGGCGTGATGTTGCCTTATGCTGAAGAAGAGATGCCACAAGATGGGGATTCCAGGAAGATAACGAGCCAAACATGTATCGAAAGTGGTTAAGAAGTGATTCCAAAACAATTCGACAGAAGTTCTGCATTGGCCTGCCCAATCCCCTGATCTTAGCTTTCGATTGGGAGCTGCAAAACCAAAGAAGATTTATTTGAAGCCACAAAAATAGTCTTGGAAGCAATATCGCCTGCAATAATTAATAATTTAATATCCTCTATGACTAAAAGATGTGCTTGTGTCATCCAGAATAAAGATACGCAACGAAATATAGATTTCAATAGTTTTTGTTGTACCTCAAATTGGGAGTGCTTTAGTTTTGTATTTAATTTGCGACCTAAAATGTTTTTTTGAATTTTAACTTTTGTTTATTAAATCCCAAATTCCTTATGTTTGTGTTTTCCAATAATAAATATATAAATAAATAAAAAGAAAAATACAAGAAAATAAAAAAATGTGCCGACACTGTATATGGGAAATGTTGCCAATTTTTTCATATTCCAAATCAAAAACATTTTATTTGCTACATAGGTTAAAAAAGAATTCCCCAGTACGAATCCCCTCGCTAGCCTATTTTTTGTTGTTCTGGAAAAAGTTATTTATCGCGGTTTCATTTCAGCTCTTGTTAATGAGCACAATTGTCAGTAAAAAGTTATCACGAAGTGGCTTCAGCGAGTATATTGCATAATATTTGTAAAATGCTACTCAGTATTCGCTGAATTTAATAAAATTGAGAAATGTTTAAATGTAAACATTGCAAAGCGAGTTAAAATCGATAAAAGAGGAATGCTCTTCGGTATCATCGCATTTTGGAACCTTTTCTAATTTATTTGATAAAAACTGTGATTTGGATGATTTTGAATCGTCGTCGTTTGGACCTGGGCAGAAACGTAAGAGAGCAGCGAAGGAGGCACTTTATAATTCTATGCCTAGTTGAAAAGCGTTCTTACCTGGAACACTAGATCGCAATCGGCTTCAACACGTGATAAAATTGAGGCTGCGTCTGGTCAGTCATATGCCGGTATTGTAGCACAGCCGGCTCCTGAGTCAATGAGTATTAGTTGTGTAGCCCTAGTAAAGACTTCACAGCCTTCTCAAAGTATTCAGGAGTCACATGTTCCTACAACTGTTGTTGCTCCCGGAGCTGGTTCTGCAACAACTGGCAAACCCATGCAGTCTGACCAAAGACCATTTTCTATGGGTCCAGTAATGAAGGCGGTCTTTGTGTCTAAGTTTCCACCGGAAACTAACTCATTTACGTCAGAGATAATAATAATAATAATAATAATAATAATAATAATAATAATAATAATAATAATAATAATAATAATAATAATAATAATAATAATAATAATAATACTAATAATAATAATAATAATAATAATAATAATAATAATAATAATAATAATAATAATAATAATAATAATAAAAATAATAATAATAATAATAATAATAATAATAATAATAATAATAATAATAATAATAATAATAGTAATAATAATAATAATAATAATAATAAAAATAATAATAATAATAATAATAATAATAATAATAATAATAATAATAATAATAATAATAATAATAATAATAATAATAATAATAATAATAATAATAATAATAATAATAATAATAACAATAATAATAATAATAATAATAATAATAATAATAATAATAATAAAAATAATAATAATAACAATAATAATAATAATAATAATAATAACAATACTAATAATAATAATAAAAATAATAATAATAATAACAATAATAATAATAATAATAATAATAATAATAATAATAATAGTAATGATAATAATAATAATAATAATAATAATAATAATAATAATAATAATAATAATAATAATAATAATAATAATAATAATAATAATAACAATAATAATAATAATAATAATAATAGTAATAATAATAATAATAATAATAATAATAATAATAATTATAATAAAAAAATATTATATTATGCCTTTACACAAATCTGTCAGTCTATCAAATGCTTCGAATTATGGAGGAATTGCAAAATTAAGCGCTATTCCTAAATTGTTTTAAAAACTAATCACGGATGTAATTTCCAACAAAATTCAACCCGTGCTAAGTCCATATCAGTATGGTTTTCGCATTGGTCTCTTAACAATAACAAATCTTATTCAATTTACATCGATTGTAATAAAAGGATTTGTTCAACGTTATCATACTGATACAATATATACAGATTTTAGAAAAGCTTTTGACAGAATCTGCCAAAAGCTCTTGCTACTACAGGTCGCAATTTTGGTTAAGCAGCCTACTGATTTTGGTGATGGTCCGATAATATTCAGGGGTAGGACTGGGCAAAAAAAAATTATTTAGGGAAAATTGCAACGTTTTATTCCAAAGTGAATATCTCCGCTTCTATAAGGGGTATCTTAAAAGCAAAACCTAGAAATAAAAGTAGAAAATATCAAACTAAATGTCAAACAACGGAGATATCGCAATGGTCGGTAATGCATCCCATTCTTCAATTTTTTGTAATCACGTTACAGGTTGGAATTTTGATCAGATCCACATGAAATTTTGGGGGTTGAAGTGGTTTCCACAGAGGAAGGAATAAGTGTGGATCGGAATGGGCAAAAACTTGTGTAGAGAAAATTCATCGTTTTATTCATATGAGAATATCTCTTCTTCTAGTAGGCGTAGTCCAGCCAGTTAATGGAAGAAAATAAGATTTGTTTTACATTGTTGCAAAGTAGGTTGACGTTGGTGGTCAAACAACGGGGATATCGCAATAGTCGGTAATGCATTTCTTTTTTCAATTTTGTGCAATCACATTATAGGTTTTGATCGGATCGTCAAGAAATTTTCCTTCCGTAGAGGAAGAAGCTTATTGAGTTTGGTGATGGTCGGATCATATTCAGGGTAGAGGTGGGCGCGTGTCGTGCCGTGAGTAGTGCGTGTTCGTGCCTTCTCGAAAAACGCCGTGTTTTTGCGTGTCGTGCCGGAATACATTTTTGACCGTGCGTGATCGTGTTTTTTGGTTTGACACGGTTTTGCACGACACGACTAAACACGATCTGCACTATGTGACACGATCGTGCTAAATTTTTGGTCTGCCTTTAGAAGTCGTGCAAGAGGACATACTAAACACAAAAATCGAACAAGAATATAAAACCGACGAAAAAATGCCTAAAATTTTTGGTTCATTTTTGTACTCTGGTACTTATTGCCGTTTTGTTATGGAGAGGCCAGAGTATGAGTGAAAGAAGATGACTTTTGTTTGCAATTTGTTTTGTCCATGAGAGAAGCAAATCAGATGTTTATCTGACTGCATTATCTGTTAGGGATGATGTTATTGAAAAACATCCTCTTCCCGAATTGGGAAAACTGATTGACTGGCCAAAAACGTTGTAAGATATTTTAAACACTTGGAGCTAAACCATAGACTAATAAATGTATAGACAGAGAAAAAAATACTCGTCTTATACGCGGCGTAGTGACTCAAACTAAATAACTCATAATTTTTCGAAGACAATTTTTGCGGGATAATTGCAAGATATTGTTCATTATTTTTATATGAGGATGTAGATCCGGCCAAAGACTACACAAATATTGTATTTTATCAAAATAAATAGTTTAATAATGTATAGATATTGCCATTTTAAAAATTGAGTGCATATTAAGCAGACTCAATTCGAACATACTCACTGAGGGGATTTCTTTGTCTAAACATTTATTAGTCGAAAATGTTTAAACAAGATATAAGAACACCTTGCTTGAGAGAATATACCAAGTCCAGAAAGAGATTAAGAGTATTTTGCTACAAAAGAATGAGTTGGATCGTATATCTGAGTTAAAGTTTGCTAGAACTTCCATTGGGTTTTCATAGAATATTCAAAGAGTGTTCCGAAAAATTAATTTCGGAAAAGTACCCTATTATGCACATTTTTGCCCTTTGGTCTAAAAAACTTTTAAAAGTCTGCTCAATTGATACCATTGACTCAATTCATGAAAAATTTTAAAGCTAAAACTAAGCAATCATTTCTTAAACGATTTGTACCAACAATGAATGACTCATCTTTTTTCCGCCGTTTAAGAATATGAATTTTTTATTAGCTAATGTAAAAGCAATGTTACTGGATATATAAAATGAGAACATAGAGTTTTCTATTTACACGAATTTTCAGAGTTTCTGGATCAACATGGCAAAAAGACGAACAACGAAAAAAATAATAATACGTTGCATTTATTTACATTTGTGTTGTTGTTTTATTTAGGAATTTATCGTAATCATCATAAAAACATCTTTATTTTGCGATTTTAAGAATGGTTTAGAAATTGCTGTACCAACATTAGTATATATTACTGAATGAAGTTTTTTTGCCCGCGATATCTAAATAATAATCTTCTGGCTCGGATGCTCAGTCATAGTTATTTGATCATCAGCTTAGTCAGTTTATTGTCCGGCTGGTACAATAATTACTAATCCATTTTCAAAATCTAAAAATAACTCTGTTTTTACGATGTTTAATATAAATTCATAAATAAAGCAACAAAACAAATGTTAAAAAAAGATATTTTTTAAATTTTTTGGTAAAATAGCAAATGTTTCACACTGGTATAAAGCAAAAATTATATTGCCAAATTTTAAACAATTAAGAAAAAATAGTAGTCATTCGAATCCCACTACCAAATAGAAAATTTTTGTAATTGATCGTAGTTTTATACAAAAAAATTTGAAGAAAATCGAAGGGTTCATTGTTAAAAATTGATTTTAACTATTAAATCGCGAAAATTGAATATAAGTCCACTGTGCCAAATTGTTTTCTATTTTTTATGGAATACAAATTGGACCAATATTAAAGAAGTTATGAGTATTTCTTTGCATATAGTTTTTACAGAATTAAACTTATTTAAGGCGCGATATCTCTGGAGCCGTTGGTCGAAAAAATAAAAAAATATACTGAAATGTTTTGTTGATGAGCAGCATCACCACAACAAAAAATTAAGTCAATCAAAAACCTCATATTGAAAAAGTGTCCGATTTCACTCAGAAACCCCCATATGAATATTTTTATACCCTCAGCATTTATGCTAACGAGGGTATATACACTTTCATACGGGCAAAATGTGCCTCATCGAAATAATGGTATGTTTGGACCAAATGTGTTTCAGACAATTCGGAGTCGATTGAGCAATGTCCGCCCGTCTGTCTGTCTGGCTGGCTGGAGCGCACGATAACTCTCGAACGGATCTACCGGTTCGATCCAAAATTTGGCTTTCGTAATATTTTGTCCAAACTTAGTTTAAGTTCGAAGATGGGCTATATGGGTCCACTCCTTCCGGTACCTCCCACACAAAATTTCGGATATGTTCAGATTAGGACCTGCTCTCGAATCGCTTTGATTTTTCTTGCAACAACTTGTATTCATTGCCCCCCATACGACGATACAAGTTTCATCAGGGGCAAGTCCATACTTCCTGAGAAAATAGCCTGAAAGATGCAAAAAGCCCCTGTAACACCGTGTGTAGTGGTTGGAGCGCAAGATAACTCTCGAACGGATCAACCGATTCGGTCCAAAATTTGGCCTTGGTAATATTTTTTCCAAACTTAGTTTAAATTCGAAGACAAGCCATATCGGTCAACTCCTTCAGGTACCTCCCCCACAAAAGTTCAAAAATATTCGGAAAAATTGTGCGCACGATAACTCTTGAAGGGAGTGACCGATGTAATCCATACTTTGCACATCCTAATATATCTACCAGATATATTTGTCTACTCCTTCTGGTATCTCTCACACACAATTTCGGATAAGTTCACTTTGAGACCTGCTCTCGAATCACTTTGATTTTTGTTGAAGCGATTTGCATTCGCTACCTCCTTTACGACGGTAAAACTTTTTTCAGGGGCAAGTCCATATTTCTTAGGAAAACAGCCCGAAAGATGTAAAAAATCCCTATGTTACTATACATATGTGGCTGTCGGAGAGCACGATAATTCTCGAACTGTTCAACCGATCTGAACCAACATTTATTCTTCGTCATATTATATCCAAACTTAGTTTCGTGGGCCAATATAGGTCCACAACTTCCAGTACTTCTCCCCAATAATTAAAAGAATGTCACTCAAATGCTAGGATGATATCACTTGAATGGGGCAACCAATTTGGTCCAAACTTTGGATCCCCTAATATTTTGTCAAAATTTAGTTTAACTTCTAAAATGGTCCATATCGGTCCTCCCTAAGGGCACCTCCCCCACAAAGGTTCAACATTTGTGTCTTAGTGCAGTAAATTCCTATCCACATTTTTGTCGGCAAGTTCAAATGTCCAAAAAGGGCCACAACATTCTGAAGAGACCTTAAATACATTCGATCTGTCCGTAGGTGAATGTTTCACTTTACATTGGCTGAGGGTACATATCTGTTGGCAGAGCCAGCTGACACTTTTTTACTTGTTTGAATAAATAAAAGTACACCTATATCGATTTCTCTTTTTTTGTAATTTCGTGCGTGAGTGTGCGTGCTCGTGCCTTCTCGAAAAACGCCGTGTTTGTGCGTGAATGTGCATAAAAATTTTAGTCCGTGTTCGTGCATGTTCGTGCCTAATTTTTTAGGCACGCGCCCATCTCTAATTAGGGGTCGGAATGGGCAAAAAACTTATGTGAACAAAAAATAACAGTTTTATTCTTATGCGGATATCTCCCTTTAGGAATAGATGAGGAAAATATCACCTTTATTATGATGCAAAATAGGTTGGCAAACATCCCACTTTCCCATTTTTTATTTGAATTGTACTGACGAGTATCTTAGCTTTGGTTGGATGCGTTTCAACAATGAAGACGTTCTGAGCTTTTAAATGTTTCCAATTGCGTTACCAAAATTGGTGAACTGCTTGTGATGTTGAAAAAGACAGTCACCGTGCGCCTTAACTAATTTTAAATGGAAGGTGCTTACACCTGGGAAGTTTTTGCAGATTCTGAAACTACAATGCTCATAGATGAGAAATATCAAGAAACAAAAAATGCCCGGAAGGATTTTCAAATAACTCGCGATTTAAGTTCACATTTTTAGGGGTTCTTTAGGTATTCACAATTTTGCTTCGAAACCACGAGTCCTATGTAAATGGGTCTAAAGAAAATGTTGTAGCAGTGAAAATTCTTCACAAGATTGACCTTTATGATACTTTCGTAGGTTTCACCGTTTTTGAGATATAGAAGTTCAAATTGAGACAATGCACTGACTGTATCGCCTCCTTATAAAACAATGTCATTACTGCTATTTTTCAAATAAAACTTATATATCTTGAAAATGGTACAACCTAGGAAAAAATAAATCATACAGTCTTGTAGAGAATTTTCACAGCTTCAACATTTTTCCATTCCCATTTTGATATGACTTGCGGTTACCATGCAAAATCTTGCAGACTTAAGATAAAAACCTAAAAATTTGAACTGAACCTCTATATCTCAAAAATGGTAAAACCTAAGAAAAAACCTAAAGGCCAGTTTAGTAGAGAATTTTCACAGCTACAACATTTTCTTTAGACTTATTTTGATACGACTTGCGGTTTCCAAGCAAAATCGTGAAAACCTAAAAAACCCTAAAATTGTGAATTTTGATCGCGATTTATTTAGAAATCCCTCCGGCGATTTTTTCTGTTTTCTTTATTTTTCTTATCTATGAACATTGCTGTTTCAGAATCCGCGAAATCTTCCATTGCCTAAGCGGTTTTCGTCAAAAGTTGGTTAAGGCGCACTGAGCATGATATTGTTTTATAAGGAGGCGATACAGTCAGCGCATTGTCTCAATTCGAACTTCTATATCTCAAAAACGGAAAAACCTACGAAAATATAATGAAGAGCAATCTTGTGGCGAATTTTCACAGCTACAACACTTTCTTTAGGCCTATTTACATAGGACTAGCGGTTTCCAAGCAAAATCGTGAAAACCTAAAGAACACCTAAAAATGTGAACTTAAATCGTAGTAGTTTCAGAATCTGCAAAAACTTCCCAGGTGTAAGCACCTTAAGCACCTTCCATTTAAATTTGGTTAAGGCACACCGTGCACTGGGATATCCCAATTTCCAATTTATGGAATTTTATTTTCATGTCAGATATTTCTGCTTCTGTTGGACTTATTCCATAGAGATAGCTTGAAAATTAAACTAAACCATCTGAACTTTAAATTAGTACAAAATTTACGGTAAAATATCAGAGTTATTGCAAAATGCGCTAATGCGCTAACATTTTGATGTTGTTACTTTAATAACAGAAGTATTTGCTTCTATTTGGTGTATTAAAGACAGGTAAAATGCTAATTAAGAAGACCAGCAAAGCTTTCAATCTGTACCAAGTAGATGTCGACAGTTGTCAAATATAAAATTAAATATTAATTATTTTGGTTCAGATCGCCTTAAGTCATTTTATCTTGTATAAAAGCCAGATAGGTGAAAACTTTAGTATCTCCCTAAATGAAATGTTTACGAGTGAAAAGCTTATGCACAGGAGTAGTGGTGTAAGGTATTACATAGTCGGTCCCATCCCGACTTGTTTATTTGTTATATTGATGTAATGTCTGTTGTGGACAGGTCAATGATTCCTGACAATGGCCCATAAAAATATTTTCATAATAGCCCACCCAATGAAATTTGGTTCCGATACTTTCTTTCTGTATTATTGTGCAGTTTTTAACGAACTTTGAAACGGAGATATGTTTTCCTTTTCAGCGTTTTCTTATTCCAGCCGCATGTTGCAAGTTGTGGTCCTTATTAAGTTTATATTAATATTTCCCCGTTTATAGCCTTTTGTATCTATTTCGGAATCAAATATTAAAAAATAAATTAATCATTTAGACATTTTGTTAAAAAATATTCTAAAATTTTTTATTTATACCGTTATTCTTTTTTCATTCAAATGCCTTCTCCTGTTTTTCGAAGAAGAAAAAACTTCGCAAAAAAGTTGGTCCACGTATCTTGTTTGTATTGTGTTTTTCTCTATTCTTGGTACAAAAATATTGCTCATCAATTGGAACCTATCCAAATTTTAAGTTTTTCTTGGTCTCTTCTATGTTTTTCTCAATGTGAATTTGAAATAAGGCGCTTATTTGTCGCGATTCGAAATGTGTTATTGTAAACTTTTTCCTCACTTGATGCAACCCGACTGCGTTGAGCTTTTCTTTGGTTTGATGATGGTAAGTAAACCGTTGTATATTGTATTGTGAAATATATTTAATAACAGTGAAAACAATTTTAAATGAAAGTGTCAATGTTTTCTGCTAAGAAAGTTGCTGATAATTGTAATAATCCTAGAATACACATAAGTGTGTAAATATTCCCTTATTTTCCATTGATGAACTGTAAAAATATGTCAACGGTTCTCAAATTATTTGTAGTATCTCGTCTCAATATCGAATCAAATGAAGAAACTGGGAATGTTACTTTCTTTATTACGTATTACACAGTCCTTGTAAACTAGTATTCTATGAAAATCCAATCTAAACAAACCCTACTGTATCCAATACTAAAAATTTTATTTGAAAAGAATTTTAATTTTTCTTCGAAAAAACTGACTGAATGAAAAATAAAATATAGAATTGTAATGAATAGAAAGAAAAGTTTAATGGAACCAATATAAAACCTAATACAAAAATATCCCCAAAACACACATCCAACCAACCAACCAACAATCGTATACAACGAGTCATGAAATGATATAAATTTATAGTTTTTGTTGAATGCCACGACGACATGAAATGAGGGTAACATCACAGCGACAAGTAGCAGACATTTATTATTTCAATTCAAAGAGTTTTTTCCTTCGTTTGGGTTTTAGTCCCGCAATTTTTTGGCTAGCAACTGAGTGTCTATCGAAGAACTCGAGTGAATGAAAACTTAGTTTATGAATATTGCCTTTTAAGTATCTTGCCGAAAGGAAGTACTTCTCTGCATTAAAGATTTGCAAAGAAAATAATAATGAATCTAAAGTTGAATATCTCCGAAGGAAGTGAAATTAGAAATATAGTTTTGAGAGTAAACTAAAAATGGGTAATTTTCTTTCGCTTATAATTGGCTGCTTACATTATGGCCAAGAAAAAATTCATGATATTGAACTTCATCAAAAACTTTAAGAAATGACAACTAACATTTAAGACGATGCTAAATTAATTTTATTATTAGAACTAAATTAATATAAATTTAATTTTTACGTTACATTTCTAAATTTAAAAATGTTTAAACATTTTTTTCTTTATCTTTATTTATTTTCCAGTCAATGTTTTTTTTTGTCCAAAAATGCCAAATCGTTTTGTATAAATAGTAATGAAAAAATGAGGAATTTCTATAAAAATTGTTTTGTGTCTGCAAGACATTGTTGCATTATTAGGTTTTAATTAAAATGCCTTTGACTCCCTCCTCAACAAGAAACAATGAATGGACGTTGGTTTCATCATTTTGTGCTGATAAGATTTATGTCCAACATCTGATTTAAAATACCCATGATGATGATGTGAAGATATTTTAATGGATGCCATTAATTATTCTCTCTTTATGTCTCATTTGAATGTCATCTTACAGCGTCTTTTTAATTAGACCTAATAAGTAAAATGTACATAATTGATTGGAGCATTTTTATATATTTTTCTCTAACAATGAAAATTAAATTTGTTTATTAATAATAAAATCATATTAGTTTATAGAAATAATCACAACTAAAGCGTATAAAAACCTTGGTTTTGTTAAGCGTTGGTGTAGAATTCTTAGATCCCTTAGTCACAAAGCAATTGTATAGATCCTTTGTTCGCTTAAGTCTGGTGTATGGGTCTATTATACGGAACCCTGTATACTCTATTCATTCTAACACCAATGAATCTCTGCAAAAACAGTTTCTTTTATTTTGCCTGAGAGGTCGTGGATGGAATCCTTAATCTTTACCGTCTTTTGAATATAGATTAAACTTAATAAAGTTGCCAACATTAAAAAGACGTCGGTCCATGCTGAATGTAACTTTTTTTCTCAACGTTATTCAAGTCAAAATAATTTCTGAGTTTTTATTAGACAAAACCCGTTAAATGCTCCATTTAGACTCTCCGCTATGAGAAATTCCATTTAATGTGGGTCAACGAACATCATAGAAGAAGCTTAAGTCCTAGAAGTACAAACACACACAAAATGTACACCCTTTTGTTACGCATTTTTGGGATACTTGCAAATATGTAGTTATTTAGAATATTTCATCAAAAAGCAGACCTTTTTGCCTCCCATACGCGTTTTATGTCCTGTAATGTTTTTAATTCAAAACAAGTAAGAAAAGCCTATAGTCGGAGGGAGCCGACCATGGGATACCCTATACCACTATCCCTGGACAATAGCTCTCCACGGAACTTCTTTTCAATGATTGTGAAAATATAATTATCAAATATCAGAGATGTAATGTATAATACTTATGACCAAAACCAAAAAGTTATCTAGCATGACAAAGACATTTTTGTAGCAGGAAAGGAAAATTTAGTTGACACAAACTAAAATGTAATGAAACCCACTTATGTAGTACTACTACTTCCGTTGTTTAACCGCTACGTTAATTTTTACCAATTTCACACAAAAGTTTCAGTCCATTTAACCCGCTAAGTATTATTTGATCTTCACGTTGGTTTGTACGCTTCTTCTTCATCATAAACTCAAACTTTGTTTAAAATTTTGCGGGTTATTATTTTGACCTACAGAGCCGCTACAAAATTGGTTAAAATTTTGTTTTTTGTCCATTTCATCCCCTGAACATTTCACGATCATCACCAAAAACTAATCATTTCTATTCTGGCCCGAATCAACCTCCTTAAAAAATTCGTTACAATCGGTCCATAATTGCGGCCTTAAGCTTGTTTACAATTTTTAATGGACGGACACACATCACTAAATCGCTTTATCTCGTCGAGATATGAATTTTGGCATACCAAATAAGGGGTCTAGGACGAATATTTCGTGGTGTTACATAAACTTTTGGACAGACAATATGTAGCATGGGATAAAAATGTGGTTCTCTACACAGAACCCATTATCTATTAGGCAGTAGCTCGTTATCTAGCAAACACTTTATTGCAATTTACATCAGAGGAAAGGTCAGTAGTTTTTTTCTATATGTAGGCTACATTGCGAAATATATATGTCCTCAAGGAATTAAAATATGGACCAAAAATAAAATTTTTATATTTTTCATACAAAAATAATGGCCCATTTCACCCGCTGAAGAATATCAGATCATCATTCAAAATTGTAGGCATCTTTTTCGACCTATACTCTTACCCGGTGCAAAATTTCGTGACTATTGATGTATAATTGCGACTTCTAGCGAGTTTATTATTACACTACAAACAAATAACGGAATATATTAGGCTGTAACTCTGTTATCTGGTCATGCACACCAACATAATTGGCATCAATTGAAAGGTCAAGCGTGCCACTTTCAAGTATATCTCACTTGTCCGGAATGTCACTTCCAGGAATTAAGATATAAGATGTATATTAAAAATTTTTACAATTTTCACACCAAAGTTTTGGTCCATTTAACCCTTTAAATATTATCCGATCGCCATCTCAAATTGCAAGCTTCTCCTTTGTGATATACTCTTACCTTATTTAAAATTACGCGTTGATCGGACTACTATTAAGACCTACAGAGCCGCTAGAAAATTGGATAAATATTATGTTTTTGGTCCATTTCACCCGCTAAATATTTCACGATCATCAACAATAAGAATAGGGATCTATTCTGATCTGAACCCGAACTCCATACAAAATTTCATGACGATCGGTCCATAATTACGGCCTGGAGCGTGTTTACAATTAATAATGGACAGACGGACGGACGGACGGACACACATCTCAAAATCGCTTTATCTCGTCGAGATATGAAGATTGGTATACCACATTGGGGGTCTCCGACGAATATTTCGCGGTGTTACATGAATTTTTACCAAAACAAACTTATAATACCCTTTTCCACATTGTGGTATAGGGTATAAATACATTAATAAATATTAAAATATGTATACTATTTGACAGTTTGTCTTTCCATCGATATTCGTCGGTAGTGCTAACGATTTCTACAATCGGTAACATAAAGTTACAGAATAGCACATTCGTTAACTCAACCGAATATTTTCGTTAATTGCCGAAAATTAGTGTTAAGTTAACAACCAAAAAAAGTACTCGCTAAGTCTTAACGACATTACATAATTGTAATTTTTTCCTGATTTCTTTTATGAACGGCATTTTTATATGCGCATATGTTAAGTTAATAAGGAGGGTGCACAAGGTAAATTCCGCCTTATTGAGAAAAATCTTCTTAAGGTATTTACATAAGTGTTAACTATGTAGGATAACATGGGGCATATGAACGCTCCGCTATCCTTTGTTTTAATTAATAAAGAGGAAAAACGTTAGCTAATGCTTCAAAAGAACTTAAATGTGGTACTGTTATGCATCGTGCAAGAAGAAGGTGATACAGTAGTACCAACTGATGCCTTCATTTGCTGTCAAAACATATTTTTAATCAAAAATAAATAACAAATATTTCACTTCTATCGTGAATATTTGTGTTCAACGTCTTTATTTAAGCTTCGCGAAGTTTATTTTAACGTTTTCTTCCATCTTTTGTGGATATTTCGCGCAAAAAATTATGAAAGCAAATGAAGACTACGGCCTGAATTCGCCCGAATTCGCCTTTTAGATCACCTTCTTAAATTCGCCTTGCTGCTATGTAAGACCTACACCAATGTCCTTAATACTACCTTTCTAGGAGGCTTTCGTTGGCTTAATGACGTACTGAGGCCAAAACGTGTATAGTATTTCTATAACCTACTTTGTTCTGTGGTAATCTTATACATTTAAACTCAGCATCACTAACAATCAGAATGCTAAGAATGGCGTATAAGCTTGGATTTCTAAACTTTTCATACTCTCCGCTATAAGAAATTTCATTTAATGTGGGCGTGAATTGAATATATGGTAAATTTCAAATTTCCTTTAGAATTCCATAAAAAAATTAAATTTTTTTTGGCGAGCACATACGCCATTTTTGGTACATGGGTTACGAAAAAAAATTGTGGTTACAAATATGTTCGCGTTCTCAAAATTAGTTAATCGTGTGGGGAATTTTCACAGCTACAACATTTTCTTTAGACCTATTTACATAGGACTCGCGGTTTCCAAGAAAAATCGTGAAATCCTAAAGAACCCCTAAAAATGTGAACTTAAATAGCGATTTATTTGAAAATCCCTCCGGCGATTTTTTTTTTGTTTTTTGCTATTTCTCATTTATGAGCATTGTAGTTTCAGAATCTGCAAAAACTTCCCAGGTTTAAGCACCTTCCATTTAAATTTGGTTAAGGCACACCGTGCGAAATAATGTTTTCAGCTTCAAAATATATTTTATTTAATATTAAAATATAATAATTGGCATTTTACTTTCTACAATCGGTAACATAAAGTTACAGAATAGCACAATCGTTAATTGAACCGAATATTTTCGTTAGCTATCGATGTCGGTTCGTTATTAAAAAAAGTTACAGAATCGCACTACTGAACTTCTATATCTCAAAAATGGTAAAACCTACAAAAATATCATAAAGGTCATACTGGTAGAGAATTTTCACAGCTACATTATTTTCTCGATTGGACTTGGGGTTTCTAAGAAAAATCGTGAAAACCTGAAAACCCCTAAAAATGTGAACTTTGATCGTGATATATTTAAAAAGCGCTCCGACGATTTTTTTTTTTGATTTTGCTCATCTATGAACATTTTTATGATTTTGCTCATCTATGAACATTGTAGTTTCAAAATCCGCAAAAACTTTCATTTAAAATTGGTTCAAGAGCACCGTGCAAATACAACGTGGGTATATATCCACAATTTTTGATGTTGACGTTTTTAAGCACTGGGAGCCATAAATGTCATATGGCATTAAATTTTGCTCGAAAATGTAGATAACAAGTAAGAAAGTATCAGTCAGCTATGCTGACGGAGATATATATAAAATATATTGATTTTGTATCACGAGTTTCCTTTTTGAAAAGTTGTTATTGTTATTCATTTTTGAAAAGTTGTAGAATTATCTTGCAGTATAGCCATTTTAGTATGTGCCTGCAGGGTTTTGGAGCTTTTGAGCCATTAACTCAGAAAGTATTGAAAGTATTGAAAAAATGTACAGTTGTTAATAAGGCCGCTAGAATAACCTACTGAGTCAAAACTATTCGACAGGAGCTCTTAAACTTCACTTTATCCGAATTTTGTGTGTGAGGTACCCGAAGGAATGGACCGATATATTCTAACCTGATACATGACTGAATAAAATGATAATACGATGTGCAAAGTTTCCACCAATCAACTCCCTTGGAGGTTTTGCGCAAGAAAGAAATTGTAACGTCGCAAAGGGGGCCGATCTATATCCGGAAGGAATAATACGATGTGCAAAGTTTGGACCAAATCGATTGCTCCCTTCGAGAGTTATCATGCACACCATTTTGCAGATAAATTATGAACTTTTGTGGGGGAGGTACCCGAAGGAACTTGAACTAAGTTTGGACAAAATATTACGATACCCAAAATTTGGTTCGAATCGGTTGATCCGTTCGAGAGTTATCGTGCGCACCAGCCAGCCAGACAGTCTGACGGACAGACAGACGGATGGACAGGGCTAAATCGACTCCAAAGTGTCCGAAACGAATTTCGTCCAAACAAACTTGGGGTCTAAAACCGTTATTTCGATGAGGCACATTTTTGGTCGTATCATAGTGTATATACCCTTTCTAGCCTAAATGCAGAGGGTATAAACATTATGAAATCGTTGGACGTGGATCTATAACTAAAAATGTTGGTGAATTTTTTGTACTCCTTTGAAACATTAATTCCAAATAAAGCAAATTCAGACAGATAATTTAGATAAAATACATATTTCAAATTACTGAAATCGAAGGGTACCGTTATATGGGTGCCAGACCAAACCATGGTCACAAACCAAATACCAAATTTTGACCACAAACCAAATGACAAATTGTAACTACTTCGGTCTAAAAATGTAACTAAAAAGGTCAAAATATCTAAAATTGCGTGTTACGGTTTTATGGGGCCTATACCAAAATATCTATCTCCATCATTTTTATGGAGAAGTTTTATGATTACTTGGAACCCCCAAATGCCAAATTAAAGCTAAATCGGTCTGAAAATGTAGCTAAAAACGTTAAAATACCTTAAGTAGGGTGGTGCCGTTATATACAAAATTTTAGCTAATTTGGTCTGAAAATGTAGCTAAAAACGTAAATCTGAAATCAGGTGGTAACGTTATAAGGGGACTAAACCAAAACTGGGACCTGTGTCCATAATATACTATATGAAAAATATGAATTTGCTCTAAAAAACATTTTTAAAATAAAAGCAAAACAAATCGGTTGTAAATTAGTCGAATTTTTGATACACGTACGCCATTTAAGTTCTATATACCAAAACCAACTTATAATTCCCTACCCATGTAGTACCGTAGGGTATAATAAGATTCATATCCAATGACTGAAACTATCCGTAGTGTTAGTGGATCAACGACATGCGGGAGCCACAACTCAATAGAAATGGGGAACAACTAGTGAAAAATCTAAATTTTTTCAATCAGTCATTTCAAATACACAAAATACATACCGTCCTAATGTTGTAGATGACAATGAACTGTCATCACATTTTCTATTTGAAATATACAAATAAACACGAAAATAACACAAAAATAAATTAAAATGTTTAAAATTATATAAGATAATGAAATGATAAGTATCTCATGGTGAAGAAGGATGCACGCACAAACATAATTACAGTAAATAAATAAATATGTATGTATGTTCATTTATATACGAATGAATGAATGATTTCAAGAATGTACTTTCGATTACATGCCAAACATAATTAAGTCGTTTAATTTATGTTTATTTTGAAATAGAAAATGATGTTTTCGATTTTTCCATCAGCAACAATATTATGTGTATGTATATATTCGATAATATTGTTTATATAAAACACGCGCGCTTATACACATAATTATTTAGAACATATTTTTTGTGGGGGTGAGGGTGGGTTCCCAAGAAAACAACGAGACGAAGACGAGACAAAATGCCATTTAAACATGTTGCACAGTGAATTTATGTCGAAAATCAATCTTATGTATTTGATGAATAGGTCTGTGAGTGTAAATGTAAATTTTCTCTACAGCCAAAAAAACTGGTTACAAAACCACATATTATCAGACGTAACTTTTTTACTAATTGGACTAGAAACATACTATTTAATATGTCATAGAAAGAATGCTATTTCTTGAACTATTTATGCACATATTTAAATTAAATTATGATAAATAACCGCTTATAGGAATTATAGGTCGTTATGAGTAAGATTGTAATATGCATTTGTACAGAATAATTAGTTGTCCTTACCTTGTAATTCGTAAAATATATATGTACATATTGCTCAGCTATAAGTATATGGAAGTATACCTACTACATATTTTTGTTTGCTTTGAAATCACTGTATTTTCCATCTATTTGAAATCTCTAAAATATCTATCATTATTTTCTGTTTTATTTAAATTTTAGATGGTGGCTGCGATAAAACGATTGAACAACCAATAAAATGTGTGTTTATGTCTTCATATTCGAACATTGAATATTGCCCAAATGTTATTGAAATGACGCTTTATTTCCTTGCCCTACATGCAACCGGGGAGTAAGGAAGCAAACACATATTGCGGTGATACACAAGAATCTGTTTGTACGTACATATGTAATAAATAAAAAATATCTCTTAAAAGTGCAACATTAGCGTGATGAAATTTGAACCTTTTTTTTACCAAAATTGAGTATTGCAATTAAAAAAAATCCACAAAATTGGTACTAACGGGTTTACCAATAGGGAATAGTAAACTAATCCTTACACTGATCGTCTCAATTTATTCAGTAAAATCAGCATTTTTGTCATCGTAAAATACAGGAACAAGCAACATCTGCAAAAAATATTCTAAACTAAAACGAAATAATTAGTTTCCTTTTCTGTCCACAATTTTGGGCGGAGAAGTTTTTCAACCACGGGTACTCCAAATGCCTAAATTAGGACAGAAAATGTGTCTAAAATGTCTTCACGCGGGCGGTACCTTTATATGGGGGGACCTATGTTGACAATTTCTGTTGGAGAAGTTTTTAGACCACTGTCAACTACAGATAGTTCGGTTATCAACTGTAGATAAACTCCTCAAAACACCTAAAATCGGGAGGTACCGTTATCTGGGGGCTATACAAAATGGACCTATGTTGACAATTTTTGAATGAGAAGTTTTATGACCACTGGGAACCTCAAATGTTAATTAAGAAAAAATGGTATAGATAATTCATACCATTTTTTCTTTTCCTCTTCGCTTGCTACGTTGGTTAACAACAACAAAACAAGAAACACACGTGTTTGCCGCATACACGCCACCAAAGCCCTTTTTATACCCTCCACCATAGGATGGGGGTATATTAAGTTTGTCACTACGTTTGTAACTACTCGAAATTATCATTGTAGACCCCACAAAGTATATATATTCTTGATCAGCGTGCAATTCTACATCGATATAGCCATGTCCGTCCGTCTGTCCGTCTGTCTGTCTGTCCGTCTGTCCGTCTGTGGAAATCACTCTAGCGTCCGAACGGATTGACGTAGGTTGATGAAATTTTGGGAAAATATGTTATATTTACGTAGGACTTTTGGTATTGAAAGCGGGCTATGTAGGTTCACGCTTTCGTATAGCCCCCACACAAAATGACGCGTGACGCGTCGTCGTTTTAAGGAATTTTTAAGATATTTGGCCCATTTTACCACCAAATTGGTTGTAATTTGGTACTTTGTGTCTCCAGAGGCCAAAAAATATTCCTACCAAAATTGGGTTATATAGGTCCACGTTTTGGTATAGTCCCCACATAAGACCCCTTATAAAGTACGCGTCATATTAATATATTTTGAATGTATTAGACCCATTTGACCAAAGAATCGCTTGTAACTTTGTATTTTGTGTTTCCAGAGGCTAAGAAACATTTCTACCATAAAATGTTTATATAGGTCCACGGTTGATATAGCCCCCATAATACAATATCTCCCGATTTTCGATATTTTGAACGTTTTAGCCTCATTATCACACCGAAATTTGGTATTTAGTCTTCTTTAGGCGTATAAAACTTTCCCCCAGAAATTTGAAGGTATAGGTCCACGCCATCATATAGCCCCCATAGAACGGTACTTTCCGAATTTCGGTATTTTGAAGGTTGTGGCCACATTAATCCACCGAAATGGCTGAAATTTATGGTGGAGGGTATAAAAAGTTCGGCCCGACCGAACTTAACGCTTTTCTTACTTGTTTTAAATACCATCGTAGAGTAAAGACTGTAAAGTGAGTGAATAAATCAGTGTTTTGTGTTTTCTTAAAGAAATTGTGCGTTTTAGTAAATTAAATGCCCAATACATTTTATAATTAATCGAAAAGGTGAATGGAATTATTTTATTGGACAAAGAAGAAATCGCATTTAATATTGGTAATTATATACACAAATATGTATATTTGAAATATGGTACATCCATATTTATTTATTACATTACATAATCATTTGATTCCAGATGCCGATTCCCCGCTGATGATTTCAACTTTGAGGAAAATGTGTTTTACTTCACAACTGAGGAGAAGCGTTCAACGATGTTTCTATATATATTTTTTCTTTTTAAAAGTGTGACTATTTACAAAACATTTCATTCAGTTTTTCTTTTACTAAAGTGTTTTATGTATTTCTTTGGAATTTTGTATGTACCTACATATGTATGTGTCTGTTGTTGCTTTGCCTATCAACAAACAAACCACCAATTATAAATGTGTGTATATAATGGAAATAGCTACCCAGCTAACATTTTTTTCCGAATTCGTTTCGAATTCGGACAGAATTTCTGAAAAAAAATCCGATTCTGATGCCGAATTCGTACCGAATTCGGTACGAAAGTTGTATGGACGTGGTCACCGAATTCGGAAAGAATTTTCTAAGGAAATTCTTAAGAAATATTAGAGTTTCGCGACGAATTCGGTCCGAATTCGGAAGAAAATTCTGGAAAATTCGATGAAAAATTTAGATTTTCTTAAGAAAATCCGTCCGAATTCGGAAAGAAATTCTGAAAAAATTCGGAGAAAAGTTCAGATTTTCTGAAAAAATCGGAAACAATTCTGACGCTGACGCCACGTGTCGTACCCCACTCAGAGACAATTTTCTTTTAATGTGCTATTTATGGAAGATTCTTATTTCAAACTTTCTAATGATTTTGCCTGTTGTTATCATTTTATGATTAAAAGTAGAACAATTTGCAGAAGTATACTTCTACATATACTCGTATGTTAACATACGAATTGAAGCTATCAACACTAGCTTGAATTATTATACGTCGCATTTATATAAAAAAAAATTTAAAATTGTATATGCGAATTTTCTAACCAGTCATTTTGTTCTTCGACATCAAACGAAAAAAAAATCCCTTAGAAAATCCATTAGAAATCGGAACGAATTCGGAATGACGATTCTTAAGATTCTTTAGAAAATGTGCAGAGATTCTTAAAATAAACTTATAGAAAATCGGTCAAATTTCTAGGAAAATATTAGAGAAATCGGCCACAATTCTAAAAAATATTCAGAAAATCTCAGAAAAAATCTGATATCAGAGCCCTCGGAAAAAATTGTTAGCTGGGTAGTGAGCGCTTACTGAGAGCAAGTGAGCATACATTTCAATGTGTTTTACATTGAAATTTACGCTCCCTTGCTCTCCGTAACCGCCCACTGGTGCATGTGTTTGTTTTTCTTTTTGTGGCTTTTGGGTTTGTATTTGTTTGCACCCAAACGTATAATTTGTTTGCAGGACCCAAACATCTATATATATATAAAAAAGTAGTGAGGTGAGTGACTGACTGACTGATTCATCAACGCCCAGACGAAACGGCTGAAGCTAGAAACTTGAAATTTGTAGTGTGGGTTGCTGTTGGTGTGTAGGGGTGAGATAAGGCTGGATTTTTCGAAATTCGAACTGAAAGGACGAAGAGTACCAAAAGCTACTAAATATGGTACCCTTTGTATTACGCGAACGCGTAGAGCTAGAACTCTGAAATTTGGAACGCGGGTCCCTATTTATGTGTACGATAGATGTACTGAAATGTACTACTTTTGGTACCATTAGGTATCGTGTGAACGGATAGAGATAAAAGCTTGAAATTTGGAATGATAATTAAGGTTGAGAACTATCGATTATATAAGGAGTTGTTTTCTGGTTGTGAACTCATGTGTACGAAATGTACTAAATGGTACTAAATTTGGTACAATTTCGATTGTGGGCGAACGAATAAAGCTGGAGTCATGAAACTCTAATTTAAGATTACTGCAGGAATGTAGTCTTGAGATATGGAGATACTTTTGGAAATGGATACTTATGTGTACTAAATGGTACTAAATTTAGTACAATTTGGATTTTAGGTGAACGAATGGAGCTGGAATCCTGAAATATGGAATTAAGATTATTGTTGGAGTTTAGGATTGAAATGTGGAGGCAGTTTTGGAAAATCGTACTTATGTGTACAAAAAGTACTAAATGGTACTAAATTTGGATTTGAGTAAACGAATAGAGCTGGAATCGTTAAATTTAGAACTATGATTACTTTTGGAGTGTAGGAGTAAGATATGGAGGTAGTTTTGGAAATTCGTATGTATGTGTACTAAATGGTACTAAATTATGTACACTTTGAATCTGGGTGAACGGATGGAGCTGGAATCCTGAAATTTGGAATAAGGGTCACTGATGAAGACAAACAAAAATGTACCAAAGGGTTGTTTTAAATTCGAACTATTAGTGTACGAAAAGTACTAAATGGTACTAAATTTCGTTCAACTTGGATTTGGGTAAACGGATAGAGATGCAATCCTGAAATTTGGAATGAAGATCACTGGTGAAGAGTAGCAAAGATGGACCAAAGGTCGAAAGATACTAAATGGAACTACATTTAGTACAACTTGGATTTGGGTGAACGGACAGAGCTGGAATCCTGAAATTTGGAATGAGGGCCACTGGCGAAGTGTAACAAAGATGGACTAAAGGTCGAAAGATACTAAAGAGTACTTAATTTAGTACAATTTGTATTTGGGTAACGGATAGAGCTGGAATCCTGAAATTTGGAATAAGGGTCACTGATGAAGTCAAACAAAGATGTACCAAAGGGTTGTTGTAAATTCGAACTTATAGTGTACGAAAAGTACTGAATGGTACTAAATTTCGTACAATTTGGATTTGGGTGAACGGATAGAGCTGGAATCCTAAAATTTGAAATGAGGGTCTCTGATGAAGAGTAGCAAAGATGGACCAAAGGTCGAAAAGTAATAAATTTAGTACAATTTGGGTTTTGGTGAACGGAAATTTAGAATGAGATCACTCTAAAATTTGAGATAAAGTCCGGAGTTAGAAAAGAGTATATTGATTCATTCAGTTTATGTGTACAGAAGGCGGTAATTTTTTGTTCACAGTGGGGAACAAAAAGGCCTATTTTAAAAGGCCTAAAAAATTTACCATTATTAGGTATCTAAGAATTCAAGGTCAAAATTAAAAAAAGGACAATATAAGTTTATTATATTTTTAAAATACCCAAAGTCGACATGGAGATATAGGAAAAGTGGATATCTATGGCCATTTTGAATACCGGCAATTTTACGGACCTACTCGGGTTGTCGGCGAAACCGCTGAAACTAGAACCTTGAAGTTTGAATGTGCGCTATTGTTGTGAAAGGGTAAGATGGACAATCTATCATTCCATATTAAATATTGTTCATTTATATGTAATGCCCTTTCCGCATACGAAGTAGCGGGCATTTGCTAGTATGTTATGTTTGGGACTGCTTGCAAACAAATATATGTTTGCTGCAAAATATGTTTGGGACATATGTTAGAGAGGCCTTTTTTCTGTGTGTACCCTCCAATTCACATTTAGATTTCAGACAAACTCTTCCAGTTATACCATTCCAGCATTTATTTCATTTATTTTTCTAGTCAACAGTTCTTAACATTTCTGAAGATTTTTTATTTATAGTCACTTGCAGATCCCGACTAATTAGCGATGAAAAATATAATTAACTTAAGAAAAGGGCCAGCAAACCGGACCGGGTCGACTAGTTTTTTTATATAAAATATTTTTATCATTTGAGTAATTTACCATTTTACCTCATCATGCCTTCAAATAACACCCTTTGCATCAAACGCTAACAGAAGACACCATGAGCTAGCTGATCGAATTTTAACGATTTGTTTTGATATTTTTTATGATTATGGCATCGTTTACACAACATAAATGGAACATAAAAATTCACATAACATGGCGGGATACAACACATCGAATGTTCTTGCTGGGCGCTAGAACCAACCAACCAACCAGTCACTGTCAGAGGACGTAACAATGATAGTACCAGCACTTAATGTAAACACTTTTTCTATTTTCCATGCTGTTTTACTTGCGTTATCTATGAAACAACAACAACGACTAAAATAAAATGTTCATATACCACAGGACATAGAAACATGTGCGGGTGTCGTCGTCTGTAAGTAAAATTGATAATAAAAAATACTTAAAATCTTGTGTGACATTTGTGGTGGGGGTGGAGTCAAATTGTTAAGATGATGTTAATTCACTTATTTATCGCATAGGATAACGCTATAAAATATTTGTCTACGAATTATCATTTTATTCGATTGTAGTGAAGCTAATCTTTTAATTGATAATAGTTTTTGAACTTTATTAAGATATTTTGAAGAAAATGTGGGTGTATATTTATTAGTTACTTCATATATATTCACTTGGCAGTTTTGATGTTGTAAAGTTGCCCTATATTAGAAATTTGTAACCATTAAATGATTTAATTACGTTTATTGACCCTTTCACAGTAAAAATAACTCACATTGAGCACGAATTTGTAAACATTTTTGTTGGCATTGTTATGATGGAGTAATTTTCATCAATGGCGTCTGTCTCGCTTGAATCAATTGGTCATATTGTGACTTCTTCTTTGTTCTTATGATGATTATAGTTAATACTATACTCCTCATAGTGTTTCCTTTGGACTTAAAACTAATTGTAGTAAGGTAACCTGTGTTGAGTTCCCCATAATGACGATCAAAACTTGGGTTAATCCCTAGGATTAGTTAGTACCCATCTTTGAAAAAACACTTTACTATGAAAAACGATACAAAATAGGATAGTATATGGCTGTAAGTCAGCGTTGCCGACAGTTTTTGGTCGGAAATCGTCAAAAAAATCGTCAAATCGTCAACAAAATTTGGAAAATCGTCAAAAAATCGTCATCATGATCCAAAACTAGGTTTGGTTACCGTTTAATGCGATTTAGCCGATAGGTTTGTCAATGAGACTGACAACATAAAATGTAAATTTTATACCTGGGCATGCTAATATAGCTCCAAACGAACAAGTGAATCATGCAGCAAAGGATGCCAGTAGAAACGGCACATTCTTGGACATCAACTGGCCTATCAACGATGCCATATCCGTAATCCAAGAAAAAATCTTGGAAGATTTGACAAGGGAGTACTCAAATATAGCCCTAGAAAGCAACTCGCATTACTATAAAATTTTTCCTGAGCCAAATAGAACAACTTGGTTCAAGAAATCCAAGCTCCACCCTAGTGATCAAAAAACAGTCAACGGTATTCTCAGCAACCACTCTTTTAGTAAAAGCACACTATATAAAATGCACGTAGTCCCATCGGGTGATTGCGATACTTGTAATTCAGAGGACACTGTTTCGCACATCTTGTTTGAATGCACCAAATACAGCAATATAAGAGGCAACTACCCCACCTTTAATGAAATCCTGACAGTCGAGGACTTCATGGTTAAACATAAGGGAGAACATTTGTATGATCTAGTCAAATTTCTAAGAGAAACCAAGACTGAAATATAATTTTAAGGCACATAGACCAAGTCTATACAATTTGTTTTGGCCCCATACATGAGATTGCTTGGCAAGCCCTTGGACCATTTACACCTTTCTCTATAGCATAAATATAGACAAAGGCATTGTAGAGAAAAAAAATGTACAACCCACAGCAATAAATATAACCCAATCTCGCTTAAAGGGTTGTCCCTAGTTGGGCAGACCAAAAAAAACTACCAATTTTTTTTTTTTAAAAAGTTTTTTTATCAAGAAAGAAAGAGCACATCTTATCCTACTTTTGGTATTTTTGTTGTTGAAAAATATTGCAAAGTCTTGTGGTAAATGGCTATCTGGGAAACCCTTTTTCTAAAAGCGTTTTGCGATGCCAACGATGACCCGAAAACGGATGGGTCGATTGTTTGTAAGCATTTTATGAACCTATTAATCTTGCCTTAAGGCGAAACAAAATTTTAAACAAACTTTTTTAAAAAAAAAACTAACTGTCAAAGTCAAAATTTCGATTTTAACGAAAAAAATGTACTGCGTTTTTTTTTTTTTTTTTTTTTTGTCAAAAAATCGGTCAATTTTTTTTAACTGTCTCGCTTAAGGGAAAGCCTTTTATTTATTTAATAAACTCACCAAACCATGTGAAGATCGGTCAATTCGGTTTCGAGCTATCGTTTGCACCGACTTCAAAATGCCATTTCGAGAAAAACGCGTTTAAAGTATCTATGCTACATACAAATCTCAAGAAATTGTTCCATTCTTGAACAATGAAATTACCTCTATTCCAGATATGTGCCTAAATAAAGCCAATCCGTCTCGAAATTGTTTAAAAACATTAAAATAGCTCATGAAACCGAGTTCGGAATATTGCTTTCCTTAAAGACTTTCGTGAAATTCTGGTCAAAATATAGTTATCGTGTTTTATTTCATGCAATTCGGGATTACGTGAAAAATCGTCATTTTGGCCCATAAAATCGTCAAATCGTCATTTTTCAATTTTAGGCCAAAAAATCGTCAAAATGACGATAAATCGTCAAATTCGGCAACACTGCTGTAAGTGCTAAGAAAAACTATTTAAAAACAGCATCTCTCATATCAATGAGTGCACCCCGATTCATATTAGCTCAATGATATGGGACCTACAGTTTCACGCCGAGTCCGAACGGCGTGTCTAAGACACCACTTGTAGAGGAGTTTTACATGGCTGAAATACTCAGGAAATGTCGCCAACATTACTGAAGGGTATTTATTTTCCTATTTATAACTACTCTGAGTTGCTAATATTTTATTTACAATATTGATCCCAAAGAAAATATGCAGCATATGGTAAAAACCAAAAAAAAATTTGCGAGCACATCTACGATTTTTAGTATAGAAGTTAAGGAAAAAATTCTGGTTTCAAATCTGTTCGCGTTCACAAAATTGGACGATGCGCGCAAAAGTTATAGGGGTTTTTTATTTCTTGAAATTTTGCCTGTTAAGGCGAAGATCATTTTTAGTGATTTTTATTTTCTCGTTTAGAGTTAAGCTTGATGATCGGAATATTTTTTGCAAGTGAAAAAGGAAAAGCCAATGTATCGAACCCACACAGTCACCAAATTACGTGACCTGGTTTCGCTGTTAGTTGAGCAGCTCTTCAGACGTATCGACTGTGGAATGGCTTCTCTGTCCTAGAACTTTTCGTTTTTCAAATGCAAATGTGTTTTTATAAATTAACGGATATTTGGCAGTTGAAATGTATTTCTTCATGACAAACGCTATTTTGCGCTGCCTTTGAAGTTATGAGTTTCGGCTTTGAACGCAAACACGCCGTGACAACATTTTTGATATGCTGTTTTTATTCCCTTATAAAGAAAAAATATTTTAAAATTTCTAATTTTTTGTATTCATAAAATGTATGCATACATACATATATCAGTAACAGCAATTGGCATCCATCCGTAGATGCACCATAATTTCTAAAATTTGTTTCCATTTTCGCGGAATATCAAAAAAATTAAAAAATCTTGGAGCAAATCTAAATTATACTAACTCAGAGTCCGCATAAAGCTCTAAAAAATAAATTAAAAATACGTACAGAATATAGGCAAATATGAAACCAAAATTATAAACATTGGCTTTATAAATTGCATATTATAGCAACAACAAAACAGAACAAGTAAAAAAGCATTAAGTTCGGCCGGGCCGAACTTTTCATACCCTCCACCATAAAATATTCATTCCTGTCCCCAACTTTAAGTGAGTACGTTATAATGTCAGATAATGTACATAAAATGCTTCATTCGGGAGGCTCTTTTTTATGGTGCCTATATCTAACTGTTGACAATTTTTGGTGGGCTAGAAATTGGGAGGTACTGTTATATAGGGGTTATAATAAAACATGGGCCTATGTTGACAGTTTTTGATGGGAGCCTTTAATGTCAAATAACTCCTAATTCCTAACTTTACATTACAGATAATTCGGTTAAAACTTGTTGGTAAAATTCTCAAAATACCTGAAATCGGGGGTACCGTTATATGGGGGCTATACCAAAACGTGGACCTATGTCCACAAGTTTTGTTATATATGTTTGTTGATACTTGAGAACCTTAAATGTCAAATTATAGCCAAATCGGTTTGAAAATGTAGCTAAAAACGTCAAAATACCGTAAATCGGGGGGTACCGTTATATGGGGGCTATACCAATACGTGGACCTATGTCCACAACTTTTGTTATATAAGTTTATCGACTTTTAGGAACCCCAAATGTCAAATTATAGCTACATCGGTCTGAAAATGTAGCTAAAAACGTAAAAATACCGCAAATCGGGGGGTACCGTTATATGGGGGCTATACCAAAACGTGGACCTATGTCCACAACTTCTAATTTATAAGTTTATTAGCACTTAAGAACCCTAAATGTCAAATTATAGCTACATCGGTCTGATAATGTAGCTAAAAAAGTCAAAATACCGTATATCGGGGGGTACCGTTATATGGGGGCTATACCAAAACGTAGACCTATGTCCACATCTTTTGTTATATAAGTTTATTGATACTTAAGAACCCTAAATTTCAAATTATAGCTAAATCGGTCTAAAAATGTAGCTAAAAACGTCAAAGTACCGCAAATCGGGGGGTACCGTTATATGGGGGCTATACCAAAACGTGGACCTATGTCCACAAGTTTTGTTATATATGTTTGTTGACACTTAAGAACCCTAAATGTCAAATTATAGCCAAATCGGTCTGAAAATGTAGCTAAAAACGTCAAAATACCGTAAATCGGGGGGTACCGTTATATGGGGGCTATACCAAAACGTGGACCGATATAGCCCATCATCGAACTTGACCTGCCTGCAAACAAAAGACGCATTTTCCCAAAATTTCAGCGTCCTATCTCTATTTTTGTGGATGCTAGAGTGATTACCACAGACGGACGGACGGACGGACGGACGGACGGACGGACGGACGTGCTCAGATCGACTTAGAATTTTACCCTGATCAAGAATATATATACTTTATAGGGTCGCAAATGAGTATTTCAATGCGTTACAAACGGAAAAACAAACTTAATATACCCTCCATACTATGGTGGAGGGTATAAAAAGCTTATTGCAAAGACATAAATACAACAAAGACAAGACAAAATGCTTGCAATAATGCAATCGTAATACAACTTTATGTTAAATTCAAAAGCCATTCACTGAAGAATGATAGCAAAAAAATGTCTTACCTTGTTGTATTTATGTCTTTGCTTATTGTTAAAATATTATTCAAAATATTTTTTTTTGTATAGATTAGAAAATTTAGAAAAATATATTTGGGAGTTCTCCAAATATTTCCCTAAAATCCCATACAATAATTAATGTATACTGCTAAAACTTCATCAAGAAATATGGTTTACCTTCGCGAGAGCTTAACTGCGTACTGTGATAATTTATAGGGATAGAAAACCAAGAGTAATATTGAAATTACATTCATTCAAAAAATATGAAAATTAAAAAGCCTGTTATTCGCGAATTAGATAAATCATTTGATGCGCATCCAATTTTGGACACAGCGAATCAATCTCTTTCAATATCAATATCATATTTCGATGTTACACTCAGCGGCCATCAGTTGCATCTCACAATGCCAGAAAACCTTAAAGTGGGTAAAATTAGCGCAATATGCATACGATTTTGATGCGCCCATCAAAAATATGTCAATATACACCTATTTCAAATAGATTCTGAAGAACCACTGATGTGCCTCCACATTATATTTTGCTTAAAAGACCCATATCACTCGCGCATCTCTGTAATTTATGACACGCGTTTTCGCAAATATTATAATCGCGCATAAAGGATTCAATTTATGTAAAAAATTTTAAAGAAAATCGTGGTTTAGTACACGGATTTGTCAAAATATATTTTTGCTGAATTTCCTATTTCCGCGTTTTTATACCCTACACCACTATGTGGGGAGGGTATTATAAGTTGGTTTTGGCCAAAAAGTTTGTAACGCATCGAAATAATGGTCGTAGACCCATACTTATATATATATATATCAAAATGAATGTCTCGACGAGCTGAGTCGATCTGGCTATGTGTGTCCGTCCGTCAGTCCATCTAAACCTTGTAATCACGCTACAGGCCGCAATTTTGATCGGATCGTCACGAAATTTTGGATGTTGATGGGGGTTCCGGAGGGGAAGAAGCCTATTGGTTTTTGTTGATGGTCGGATAATATTTAGGGGTCGGAAACGGCAAAAAACTTAGGTGGATAAAAAGACAACGTTTTTTTCCAAAGTCAATATCTCAGCTTCTGTATGGGATATACCAAAAGCAAAACCTGACAATGAAAGCAGAAAATATTGCCTTTCTAATGATGTAAAGTAGGTGCTCGTAGGTGATCAAACACCGAAGATATCACAATAGTAGCAAATAAAACCCCAATTTTCATTTTTGCGATTTTAATTATATTGACAAATATCACAGCTTTGGTTAAAAATTTTCCAAAAGCAAAGATTGACTATGAAAGTAGAAGATCCCGTCTTTACAATGATGCAAACTAGGTCGGCGTAGGTAACCAAATAACGGAGATATCGCAAAAGTCGGTAATACATCCCATTTTTCTATTTTTTTTTTTTTTTTTGGAAATCACGCCACAGGTCGCAATATTGATCGGATCGTCACGAAAATTTTAGGGTTAATGGGGGTCTCACAGATGAAGAAGCATATTGATTTTGGTGATGGTCGGATAATATTTAGGGGTCGGAATGGGCAAACACTTATTTGAAGAAAAGTCAAAATTTTATTTCAAAGCCAATATCTCTGTTTCTTTAAGAAGTATATCAAAAGCAAAACCTGGAAAGGAAAGTAGAAAATATCACCTTTACAACGGTGTAAAGCAGGTTGTCGTAGGTGGTCAAATAGCAAAGATATGGCAATAGCCGATAATGCATCCCATTTTCCGATTTTTTTGTAATCACGCTACAGGTCGCAATTTTGATCGGATGGTCACGAAATTTTGGGGGTTAATGGGGGTCCCAAAAAGAAATAAGCCTATTGATTTTGATGATGGTCGGATAATATTCAGGGGTCGGAATGTGCAAACACTTATTTGGAGAAAGGTCAACGTTTTATTTCAAAGCCAATATCTCTGTTTCTTCAAGAGGTATATCAAAAGCAAAATCTGGCAAGGAAAGTAGAAAATATCTCCTTTACAACGATGTAAAGTAGGTTGTCGTAGCTGTTCAAACAACAGAGATATCGCAATAGTCGGTAATGCATCCCATTTTCCGATTTGTTTGTAATCACGCTACAGGTCGCAATTTTGATCGGATCGTCACGAATTTTTTTGGGAGTTGATGCGGGTCCCACCTAGGAAGAAGCCTATTGATTTTGGTGATATCCGGATAATATTAAGGGGTCAGAATGGGGAAAAACTCATTTGGAGACAAATTCAAAGTTTTCTTCTTTGTGAATATATTGGCTTCTAGTAGGGGTATTCCAACGACAAAGCCTGTCAATGGAAGAAAAAAATATTATCTTTACACTGGTGTAAAGCAGGTTGGCGAAGGTAATGCATCCAATTCTTCCATTTTTTTGCAATCAAGCTACAGGTCGTAATTTTGATCGGATGGTCACGAAATTTTGGTTGCTTATGGGGGTCCCAGTGGTAGTCGGTTTCTATTCCCTAAAAGAAATGTTTACCAGTGAAAAGCTTATGCACAGGGGTAGTGGTGTAGGGTATCACATGGTCGGCCCCGTCCCGACTATAGCCTTTGCTCACTTGTTAGTGGATGGATTTGGTCGCGGAAGGGCTCACTAGATCCGTCGCGTAAAAAAAACTAAATTCACGTGGGGTTCAAAGGAAATTGAAGGACACTTGTAAATTTTAAACGCAAAAAATAGGTTTTTTTAAGAAAATTCACGCATCAAAGTTTGGCTTTTAGACTGCAATTACTAGGATACTGTAAGGAGCACACTCATAAGATATACATACATGAAACAACGTAAAATAACAAGTTTTATAATCCTATTAGGAGTTTGAAATATTATCTTGTTGCGCTTCCGGATTATTAAAAAATGCAAAAACCCCGAAATTCCAGCTTTAAAATGTCAGCATCAATTTTAGATGAATGCAGTGGATATATCGAAAAATCATGCCCATGAAGTATTCCGTGATTCTTTCTTTGGGTATAGGTCTATAAAATGTAAGGTTAAGCCAGAAATCAGAAGGGAACATAAAAAAACTTGTTGGCTTCAACCCATTTTTACCCATTTTTCTACATTGATGCCAACACAGCTTCCACGAAAATTAATTTTAATTGTCGACATTATGGGATCCCTCCTAAAACGCTTCATTTTATAGAATTTCAGTCATACTATATAGAATATATTAACAGTTCGCGAATTCTGAAAGGGTGAAACTAGGATTCATCGATTGTAAAACATTTTTGGTTTTTACCATATATAACAGGGTTTTATATATATCGAAGTTTTTTTTGCCAAATTTTCGAACCGAGATTTCTTTAATTTAATTTCCGAATGGCAACGGAAAATTGTAAATATTTTATTAATTTTTGGAAAGAACAAAGTTGACGCCCCATATGAACTCTTTTGAAGGGAGTATTATTAGTTAAGATATTCTGCTCCTGCAAGGAATAAGAGGAAAATCTTAGTAAATTTATAAACGAAAGGATACTAATTGTTCCTATTCACTTCAATACAGACCTGTGGAAGTTTTGATTTATTTGCACCAATCGATACGAGCCTTTTTGATGAAATGAAAATTGTTCATCCATTTTTTTAACATTCTTCTTCAAAAATGTCGTATTTGTTCTAGTGACCCCCTCCCTGTGTTTGTTCCTGGTAAGAGATATATGTGTATACGAGTGTTGCTCGATAACTTTCTGGCCTAACAATGAAAACGCTAAAATTTACCATCAGCAATAGTTTTATTGTTTTTCTTAAATAGTCTCCAGCATGATTTATACACTTTTTCATATGCTCAAAACAATTGTCGAAGCACATCCACTCCGATTGAGACACACCCAAAACATAGTTTTTGAACGCTTGTACAGCATGTTCTGCCAAAGAAAATCGTTGGCCACACCTTTTTTCTTGATGGGCGGAAATCGAATAAATTCATTGGGTGCCAAGTCAGGGCTGTGCGGCGGGTGACCCATCAACTCCACGTTTTTTCCAGTAAAAAGGCACTGGTTTGAATCGACGTTTTATAGCTCACATTGTCACGGTGCACAATGATTAGCCTTCACTTGTTCTCTTTTCAAATTTTTTAGCAGACTTCAGGCAAATAAATTGTCGTGTACCACTCAGAATTAACCGTCCTACGCTCCTCATGCCGTATAGTAATAGTTTTGCCGAAGAAACAGTCGACCATTTGCTTCGAAGTGATTCTTCCATGAACAACTTTCGTTGGATTTGGCTCGCCTTCGAAGACCCACACGGTCGATTGCTGTTTTGTTTCGGGCTCATACGCATAGATCCAAGATTCGTAGTCTGCGAAGATCTTATAAACGTCGTTTGAAGATCCGCGATAGTATTTATTCAAAATTTCTCTGCACCAATCGATAAAAGCATTTTTTGAGCGATTGTCAAATTGTGCTGGATCTAACGAGAAAACCCGTTTTTGAGGCCTGGTGTTCATGCAATATCAAATGTTAAACAAAAAAACATTGTTCCACAACATCCCATACGGGACAAGGGAGACTTCTCTCATATCAATGAGTGCACCCCGATTCATATTTAGCTCAATGATATGGGACCTACTGTTTATCGCCGAGTCCGAACGGCGTGTCTTAAGACACCACTTACGGAGAAGTTTTTCAAGGCTGAAATACTTAGGAAATGTCGCCAACATTACTGAGGGGTATTTTGCCACCGTCGAAAAATGTTTGATGTTGCTTGGCCGGGGAATCGAACCCACGACCTACTGCGTGCAATGCGGGCGTGCGTACCATTGCACCACGGTGGCACAATATCAAATGTTAGTTGGTGGAAAAATAGCCAAGGAGCCTCTATCTCACGGTATATAACATGGCGATCTTGCATTACCCGTTCACGCAAGTTATGTAAATTAAACACATATTTTTATTAAACAATATTTCTTTATTTTAATAATTTCATAAACGTTACAAACATGTAGTTTCGACTCCAAAGATAAACTGAGCTCTCATCAGTGATGTCGTTAAAATAAAATTTGAAACATAAAAGAATAATCGACTGGAGAGAAAGTAATACAATAACAATTATGATTTAATGTAAAAGAAAATAAGTTTAATGAAGAGAGTTAAAAAGAAGAATTCGTTAATTGATATGTTAAGGAAATTAATAAAAGGTGTAAAAAAGAAAATAGTTGATGAATTAAAAGAATGATAAATACAATACACTGAAGAACAAAATCGAATTCATATTTATTTTAAATACCTAACTCGCACGGCTTAAGTTTTTTGCTGGTACCGTTTTTGGATAACCCACAAACCTGAGTGTTTTGGGAATGTCGGCCATGACTGAATACATTAAACCAGTTTTTCATAGTGTTATAGGATGGTCCGTTATCGGCATACAAAAATTTAATTTGATCGATGGGTGCACTCTTGCCATGATTATCCACGTCGAAAGTTGTGAAAAAAGATCAGACAAAATGTTCACAAATAAGTTCCATTTTTTTTTTTTTTTTTTTGGAAAGTAGTTTTTCCAAAAAACTGTAAACAACACAAGACATGGTCGTATGTCAAACTGTCCTGAGTACATTTATCTTATATGTTTATTAAAAAATGTCAAACTTTCCAATGGAAATGTAAAATGACAACACGCAGTGTTGCCTAGGTCAGAAAGTTATCCAACAGCCCTCGTAAAGTGGGTCCGGCAAAGATGCTTCTTTGGACAACGTAAGTAGGTTAAAAACCCAGCCACATCTCGCCAAGCAAAAATAATTACACTTTACAAAACACTGATACCACCCGTGCTAATGTATGCTTCCGAAACCTGTGTACTTGTGCTAGCAGAAAGGCAGTGCTCAGTGTGTTTGAGAGACAAATTCTCCGGAAGATATACGAACCAATCTGCGTCGACGGTGAATATCGACTTCTATGAACCACGAGGGCATATATGGCAAAAACCAAAAATGTTTTACAATCGATGAATCCGAATTTCACACATTAAGAATTCGCGTACTTTTAACATATGACTGAAATTCTTTAAAATTAACTGTTTTAAAAGGGATCCCATAATGTCGGTCATTAAAATTAATTTTCGTGGGTAAAAATGGGTTGAAACCTATGCCTAAAGAAATTAATGATTTTTCTATATATCCACTGCATCCACCTAAACTTGAGGATGACATTTTGAAGCCGGAATTTTGGGGTTTTCTGGATATTTTTAATAATCCGGACGCGCAACAAACTCATTATAGGATTATAGAACTCGTGATTTTACGTCATTTAATGTATATCTCATGAGTGTGCTCCTTACAGTATCCTAGTAATTGGAGTTTAAACCAAAATTTGATGCGTGAATTTTCTTAAAAACCTATTTTTGCGTTTAAAATAGAATATGGAGGCACATCCACGGTTCCTGAAGAATCTATTTGAAATAGGTGTATATTGACGTATTTTTGATGGACGCTAATGAAACCGGATGCGCATCAAAATCGCAGGCTTTTTAATTTTCATATTTTTTTATTGATTGTAATTTCAATATTACTCTTAATTTCCTATCCTTATAAGTTATCATAGTAAGCTGTTAAGCTCTCGCGATGGCAAACCATATTTCTTGATGAAGTTTTAGCAGTATACTTTAATTATTGTATGAGATTTTAGCGAAATAGTTAAAGAACTCCCAAATATTTTTTCTAATTTTTCTAATCGAACCAAAAAACATAAATATTTGGAATAATATTTTAACAATAAGAAATTTTAAAATATGTTTTCTTTATCTATATTAATAAAAGAGTAAAGTGATTGACTGACTGACTTAATGATTCATCAACGCCCAGACGAAACGGCTGAAGCTAGAATCCTGAAATTTTGGGTGTGGATCACTCTTGGTCCGAAGGGGTCAGATAAGGCTGGGTTTTTGGAAATTCGAACTGGAAGGGTACGAAAAGTACTAAATGGTACTAAATAGGGTACCGTTTGTATTTGGCGAAGCGGTAGAGCTAGAACTTTGAAATTTAGAATGAAGGTCACTGATGGATTGTAGGAAAGATGTACTAAAGGGTTTTTAGAAATTCGAACTATAAGTGTACGAAAAGTACTAAAATGTACTAAATTTGGTGCCAATTCGTATTTTGTGAACGGATAAAGGTTAAAGGTTGAAATTTGGTGTGAGAATCAAGGTTAAAAGGTACGGTTGACATAAGGATGTGGTTTAGGAAAAGTGTAAACATGTGTACGAAAAGTCCTAAATGGTACTAAATTTGGTACAATTATGATTGGCGAAGGGATAGAGTTGGAATCCTGATATTTTGAACTAAGGCTACTGTTGGAGAGTAAAATGGAAGTAGTTTTGAAACTTCGTACTTATGGGTACAAAAAGTACTAAATGGTACTAAATTTGGTACAATTTGGATATAGGTTGAAGGGATAGAGCTGGAATCCTGAAATTTGAATTAAGGCTGATGTTAGAGAGTGGATTGGAAGTAGTTTTGAAAATTCGTACATATGGGTTCGAAAAGTACTAAATGGTACTAAATTTGGTACAATTATGATTTGGGCGAACGGATAGAGCTGGAATCCTGAAATTTGAATTAAGGCCGTTGTTAAAGAGTAGAATGGAATCAGTTTTAAAAATTCGTACTTATGGGTACGACAAGTACTAAATGGTACTAAATTTTGTAAAATTTGGATTTAGGCTGAGCGGATAGAGCTGGTATCCTGAAATTTTGAATAAAGGCTGCAGTTGGAGGGTAAAATTGAAGTAGTTTTGAAAATTCGTACTCATGGGTACGAAAAGTACTAAATGGTACTAAATTTGGTTCAATTACGATTTGGGCGAACGGATAGAGCTGGAATACTGAAATTTTGAATTAAGGATACAGTTGGAGGGTAGAATGGAAGTAGTTTTGAAAATTCGTACTTATGGGTACGAAATGTACTAAATGATACTAAATTTGGTACAATTACGATTTGGGCGAACGGATAGAGCTAGAATACTAAATTTTGAATTAAGGATACATTTGGAGGGTAGAATGGAAGTAGTTTTGAAATTTCGTACTTATGGGTACGAAAAGTACTAAATTATACTAAAATTGGTACAATTACGATTTGGGGGAACTGATGGAGCTGGAATCCTGAAATGATACTAAATTTGGTACAATATGAGTTAGGGGAACGGATAGAGCTGAAATCCTGAAATTTTAATTAAGGCTGATGTTAGAGATTAGAATGGAAGTTTTGAAAATTCGTACTTATGGGTACGAAAATTACTAAATGGTACTAAATTTGGCACAATTACGATTTGGGTGAACAGATAGAGTTGGAATCTCGAAATTTGGAATTGAGATTACTGGTGGAGTGTAGGATTGAGGAAGTTTTGGAAATTCGTACTTATGTGTACGAACAGTACTAAGTGGTAGTAAATTTAGTACATTTTGTATTAGGGTGAACGGATAGAGCTTGATTCCTCAAATTTGGACTGAGGGTCACTGATGAAGAGTAAAAAAGATGTACCAAAGTACTAAATGGCACAAAATTTGGTTCCATGGAGATTTGAGTGAACTGAAAGAGCCGGGATCCTGAATTCGTAATTGAGATTACTGTTGAAGTATAGGATTGAGGTAGTTTTGGAAATTCGTACTTATGTGTTCGAACAGTGCTAAATGGTACTAAATACAGTAAAAATTGGATTTTGGTGAACGGATAGAGCTGGAATCCTGAAATTGGGAACTGACATTACTGTTGGAGTGTAGAACTAAGGAGTTTTGGAAATTCGTACTTAGAGTACTTAATTTTGTACAATGGGGACGGATAAAATTGGAACCCTGAAATGTGGAATTGAGATTTTTGTTGGAGTGTAGGATTGTGGTAGTTTTGGAAATTCGTACTTACGAAAACAAAAAGTACTAAATTTGGTCCAATTGGAATTTGGAATCTGGAATCCTGAAATTTGGAATTGAGATTATTGTTGAAGTGTGGGATTGAGGTAGTTTTGGGAATTCGTACTTATGGTTACGAAAAGTACTAAATGGTATTAACTTTTTTACAATTTTGATTTGAGTGAACGAATTGACCTGTAGTGCGATTCTCTAACACAATTTTTGAGTTACGGACAAAATTCGGTAAAATTATATCGTAAAATTATGAATGAAAAGTCCAAACAAAAGTTGACAATAGTCTTGCAATCGGTAGAACTTTACGACTACATTTTATTCGTCGCTAACTTACCGAAAAACATCGGTAATTACCGAAATTATAAGCATTTTAATTTTACCGACAATTGTCGGTAACTCAAAAAATGAGTTAGAGAATCGCAGTACTGAAATCCTTAATCCTTTGGAATTGAGATTACTGTTGGAGTATAGGATTTAGGTAGTTTTGGAAATTCGTACTTATTGGTAGGAAAAGTACTAAATTTGGTACAGTGGGTATTTGAGGGAGCGGATAGATCTGGAATCCTGGAATTTTGTATGACTACGGTTGGAGTGTAGGATTGAGACGTGGAGGTAGCTTTTGAAATTCGTACTTATGGGCACGAAATATACCAAATAGTACAATTTGTATTTGAGTGCACCAATTTGTTGTTGGGCGTAGAGACAGTGCTGGAATCTGTATTCTTTGGATTTAGGGTGAGTATTGGTGTGCAAAGTTGGTCTCGCTGTTAATATGTAAGGTATATAAAAGTGGAATAAGTGCAATAAAATTTTCAGTGTTCGCCATTTTCATATTTCATATTTTATATTGTTTATTTGCTTTTTATATCCTTTCCGCATACAAAGTAGCGGGCACTTTGCTAGTAAGAGAATAAAAACCGTTGCACGCATCGACCAATTTTGTGAACGCGAACAGATTCGAAACCAGAATTTTTCCTTAACCTCTATACCAAAATCGTAGATGTGCTCGCAAGAAAATTTTTTAATTTTTTTCAAATGGAATTTTAAAGGAAATTTGGTTTTTACCATATGATTAGAGGCCACCTAAGCATGGTATAACAAGAAGATATTCCGTCAGTTTTAATTAGTATTTTGGGTGTGTACTCGTATGTGTAGTGAAAACATGAAAATTAAATTTAAAATGTGTTCCAAATCTATTGCAAAAAGTTAATGAATTAATCAAGATATGGTACAGATTTGGTATGGAAATATGTTTTAAGTCGTATATCAATAATAACTTGAAAAGAAAACCTAACTTTTTAATGGTCTTCAAAATAATTGAAAATATCTAACAAATGGAATAAATATACCTCAAAATATATATAAATAATACCTCAAAATCTGTTGCTTAAGTCAAGCCAAGGGTGCCAAAGGAATATGTAATTTAGTTATCTCCTACTTAACTCCCATGATTCCTATAATAAATATATAGCTTTAAAATTTAAAGTTTAAACAAAAATTTGGCTTATCTGAAACAAATATTTTTTTCACCACATTCTGGACAAAACGTATCAGTTGCAAATGTTTCGCGCATTCCAAGATGTGAGTTAAGTTTGTTTTAGCTTTAACCGAATAATACTGTTAATAGGGCAAAAGCTAATAAATTAAACGAACTGCAAAAATAAAAATATTTCGATAATTTACCCAGATATGTACTTACAATATCCGAAAGTTACAAGTGTTTTGGCTATAGTCGTTTCTTACATGGTTAATTTTGCCGACATTTAGTTGTTTATGTAGTAATATTCTGATAAGAAGAAACGAAATTGATTTTTTAAATTTTGACAAGCTGTCATGTTTTAAAAACTGTGCACGTTTAGTTTTTTAATTACTTTTGTATATACTATGCGTATTCAAAAGTATGAAGGCAAGTACCATTCTACAAAATATCTTGTATCTAAATACCCACATATGTATGTATTTCGCCGAAGTGTTTTATTTTTATTTCAAATATGCATGCATATTTCTAAGTATATATGTACGTATGATTGTTTTACGTAAACTAACGCTATGTGTGGCCATGTGACAATGGAAATAAGACCATGTTATCCTGTTGAGATACATATCCTGTTATTGGTGTATCACACTCAGAATTTCTCTCTACTTCCACTTATAGAATACCAACAATAAATGCGCGGGTAATTCATAAAAAATCAAAGTCATAAATCATAAATCCATATGTAATAATTTTTTGTTTATGTTTCAATTAGTTCTACAAGCACACTTATATCGTAAAAAATCCATATTTTCTGTCACGGTTTCATTTTTATTGGGTCATATGCAAAACATTCCTGATTACACAACAAAACACACACGGTGAAATTATGCGTACGCACATCCTTAGGTATGTATGTATGTCGCGCCTGTGAAAAACACCGCTTATTTTTGTTGTTTTAACATTTGTCAACAATACTGTTGTCCCAATTTGAAGTTGTCTCACTTGACAATTCATATTTTTATGATTTATGACTTACTTTTCGAAAGAAAAAATCTTTTGTCTTCAGGATACAGGATGCATAAACGCACGTAAACATGCCTTTGTTTTACTTTTTCACAGTTGCTCTAATTTTCGTATTGGCGATCACATGCATTCGGCATATGTATACGAAAATCGTGGGTGGTTTCGATGCATTTCTTGATTATCAACAAATCTTCAGAAGAAAATAACTATCAGCTATAGAGATTTGAGATGTTCACTTATAGTATGTTTATATATATACTAGCAAAATGCCCGCTACTTCGTATGCGGAAAAGGAATAATATACAAATAAACAATATTTAATATGGAGAATACTGAAAATTTTGATGTACTAATACCTATTTGAATTGATATTTAATTTCTTTCAAGTACTGCTTGTACACGTTTTGTTGGAATTTTTCTACATTTCAACAGCGGCCTACATTTTAAATTCCGCAATTTTATCCGCATTTTCCAATCCAATTTTGGAATTTGTGATATAAAAATTTAGAATACCACAATTCAGAAGATGTTACCCTATATAACAGTTAATTTTTGAGACATTTTATTTTAGGCCTTTTTATCAGGATGTAAAAACCTTCTTGTAAACCATTAGCCGCATAGATCTACCTTTGCAAATGAACTTACTATAACGTTCAGAATAGACAACAAAGATAAAATCAATTTTGTTGAAAAGGTACGTTTGACTTTTTGATTTCAGTACATTATTAAGAAACCGAATTCGTGTTAACCTAGAAACAATAGTCATTATTCAGTACAATTTTTAAAAATCCAGGACCTTAGCTCAATTGTTACAGTATTAGCTCTACTTGTTCACTCAATGTCAATGGTATTACATACATTTAAAGGCGGATTTAAATAAACATTCTGATCCAATCTCACGATCTGACAAATCAATAATATATCAGAATTTCACTTCTACCAAATACCAAATTTATTGCAATTTGGTACTTTTCACGTACTAATGATATAATTCCATCTTCATTGCTACACCCAACGCATTTAGTACATTTCGTTTTTCTCAATAAATCATCCAGTCCTCAGCCTAATTTTAGAATTTGTATGCATTTCAAAAAAATCCGTATCTAAACACCAACACAATCCCTCATACAACAATTCGAAATTCCACCTATATCCCATCATGCAACACCAAACTGGTACCAAATTTAGTACTTACAGTATGTATAAGTTTCAAAAATTATTTCCTTTTATCCAAAACTATATCCAAACTGCGATTTAGTATTTTTCGTATACATTAGTACGAATTTCCAAAACTTCCTCTCTATCTCCACTCTAAACGTCAACTGCTATGCTAATACCGAATTTGACAATTTCAGCTTTACGCCTTTACACAATAACAATTTGGACCAAATTCTGTGGCACTTAGTAATTCGTACACTTATTGTACGTATATCCATAACCACATCCATATCTCAATCCTACACACCAGCAGCGGCTATAATACCACATTTCTATTCATAATAGCATTAATACTTTTCGTATGAAAGTACTAATTTCAATAGCTATTTCCAACAGTAAGTGCGAATTTCAGGATTCCACCTCTATCCGTCCACCCAAATCTAAATTGTATCAAATTTAGTAGCATTTAGTACTTTTCGTACCCACAAGTACGAATTTCCAAAACTACCTCAATGCTACACTCCATAAGTAATCTTAATTATAAATTTCATTATTCCAGCTCTATCTGTTCACCCAAATTCAAAATGTACCAAACTTGGTACCATTTAGTACTTTCCGTACCCATAAGTACGAATTTCCGAAACTACCTCAATCCTATACTCCATAAGTAATCTTAATTCCAAATTACAGAATTCCAGCTCTATTCGTTCACCCAAATATAAATTGTACCAAATTTAGTACCATTTAGTATTTTCCGTACCCACAAGTACGAATTTCCAAAACTACCTCAATGCTATACTCCATAAGTAATCTTAATTATAAATTTCATTATTCCAGCTCTATCTGTTCACCCAAATTCAAAATGTACCAAACTTGGTACCATTTAGTACTTTCCGTACCCATAAGTACGAATTTCCGAAACTACCTCAATCCTATACTCCATAAGTAATCTTAATTCCAAATTACAGAATTCCAGCTCTATCCGTCCACCTAAATTTAAATTGTACTAAATTTAGTACCATTCAGTACTTTCTGTACCCATTAGTACGAATTTCCAAGACTAAGTCAATCCTACAGTCCAACAGTAATCTTAATTCCAAATTTCAGGATTCCAGCTCTATTCGTTCCCAAAAATCCAAATTGTACCAAATTTAGTACTTATCGTTCCCATATGTACAAATTTCCAAAACTTCTTCAATCCTACACTCCAACAGTAACCGTAACTCGAAATTTCAGGATTCCAGCTGTATCCGTTCACCCAAATATAAATTGTACCAAATTTAGTACCATTTATTACTTTCCGTACCCATAAGTACGAATTTCCAAGACTAAGTCAATCCTACAGTCCAACAGTAATCTTAGGGATCCCAGCTCTATTCGTCCCCCCAAATCCAAATTGTACCAAATTTAGTACTTTTCGTACTCATAAGTACGAATTTCCAAAACTTCCTCAATCCTACACTCCATCTGCAATCTTAATTCCAAATTTCAGCACTCCAGCTTTATCCGTTCACCTAAATCCAAATTGTGTACCATTTAGTACTTTTCGTACCCCCTAAGTACGAATTTCCAAAACTTGCTTAATCATACACCCCAAAAGTAATCTTAAATCAAAATTTCAGGAATCCAGCTTTATCTTTAATTTAGTACCATTTAGTACTTTCCGTACCCATAAGTACGAATTTCCAAGACTAACTCAATCCTACACTCCAAAAGTAAGTAAATCCAATTTTAGTACCGTTTACTACTTTTCGTACCCATAAGTAAGAATTTCCAAAACTACCTCAATCCTTCACTCCATCAGTAATCTTGATTCCAAACTTCAGGTTTTCATGTCTATCTAAATCCAAATTGTACCAAATTTGGTACCATTTAGTACTTCTCGTACACATAAGTACGAACTTCCAAAATCATTTCCTTATATCAACACCACTTCCCAACCTTGATTCCCATACCAAATATGAAGATTTTAGCTATATCCGCTCAAAATATACAATTGGTACCAAATTTAGTAACTTTTCGTACACTTGTAGTTCGAATTTCCTAAAACCCTGTGGTACATCTTTCTATCTCTCCATCAGTTACCCTCATTCTAAATTTCAGAATTCTAGCTCTTCCCGTTTGCCTAATACAAAGGGTACCATATTTAGTACCTTTTGGTACTTTTCGTACCCTTCTAGGTCGAATTTCCAAAAACCCATCCTTATCTCACCCCTACACACCGACAGCAACCCACAGTCAAAATTTCAGCTTTCTAGCTTCAGCGGTTTCGTCTGGGCGATGATATGTCAGTCACTCACTCACTAAGCTCTTTTATATATATAATATATATATATATATATATATACTAGCAAAATGCCCGCTACTTTGTATGCGGAAAAGGAATAATATACAAATAAACAATATTTAATATGGTGAACACTGAAAATTTGATATTAGAATTGATATTTACTTGATATTCACTTCAAGAGCGGCCTACATTTTAAATTCCAGTCCATTATTAGAACGGTATGGGTATTTTGAAAATTTTATCCACATTTTCCAACCGAATTTTCGAATTTGTGATATCAACATGTAGAAAACCTTTATTCCAAAGATGTTACCCTATATAACAGTCAATTTTTGAGACATTTTATTTTAGACCCTTCTATTCTCAGGGTGTTAAATCTTTTTGTAAAACATAGATCTATCTTTTCAAAGGGATTTATTATAACGTTCAGAATAAACAACAAAAATAAAAACAATTTTGTTAAAAGATAAGTTTGAATTTTGATTGCAGTACATTATTTTGAAACCGAATTCGTGTTAACATAAAAAATAGTACAATATTCAGTACAATTTTTAAAATCCAGGACCTTAGCTCAAATTTTACAGTTTTAGCTCTACTTGTTCACCCAATGCCAATAGTATTACATGTAAAAACCTCTAACAATGAACCTGGCAAATAAATAATAAATCAGAATTCCACCTCTATTCCTGAGCCCAATACAAAATTTATTGCAATTTTGTACTTCTATAGCTCTAATTAAATAATTCCAGCTTCATTACTACACCCAACGTCAAATTTTACGCCATTTAGTACATTTCGTATTTATTAACAAATCGGCCAGCCCTCAGCCTAAATTCAGAATTTGCAAGCATTTCAAAAAATCTTTATATAAACACCAACACAAACGCTCATACAACAATTAGAAATTCCTCCTATATCCCTTCTTGCAACACCAAACTGGTAGCAAATTTAGTACTTATAATATGTATAAGTTTCAAAAGTATATCCCAACCACGATTTAGTATTTTTCGTATACATAAATACGAATTTCCAAAACTTCCTCTCTATCTTTCCTCTAAACGCCAACTGCTATTCTAATACCGAATTTCACAATTTCAGCTCTACGCCGTTACACAATAACAATGTAAACCAAATTCTGTGCCATTTAGTAATTTTCGTACACTTATTGTACGTATATCCATAACCACATCCATATCTCAACCCTACACACCAACAGCGCCTATAATACCAAATTTCCGAATTCCACCTATATTCATAATACCATAAATGCTTTTCGTGAGAAAGCACGAATTTCAATAACTATCCCCAACAAAAATTCCGAATTTCAGGGTTCCACCTCTATCCATTCACCCAAATCTAAATTGTACTAAATTTAGTACCATTTAGTATTTTTCATATACATAAGTTCCAAGAGTAATCTAAATTCCAAATTTCAGGATTCCAGCTCTCTCCGTTCACCCAAATTCAAATTATGCCATATTTAGTACCTTCTGTATTGATAAGTACGAATTTCCAAAACCACCTCAAACCTACACTCCAACAGCAATCTTAATTTAGAATATCAGGATTCCAGCGCCCTCCATTCACCCAACTCCACTTTGTACCAAATTTAGTACTTTTCGTACCCATAAGTACGAATTTCCAAAACTTCCTTAACCCTACACTCCAACAGTAACCTCAACTCAAAAGTTCAGGATTCCAGCTGTATCCGTTCATCCAAATCTAAATTGTACAAAATTTAGTACCATTTAGTACCTTCTGTACCCATAAGTACGAATTTCCAAAACTACCTCAATCCTCCACTCCATAAGTAATCTTAATTCCAAACTTCAGGATTCCAGCTCTATCTGTTCACCCAAATCCAAATTGTACCAAACTTAGTACCATTTAGTACTTTCCGCAACCATAAGTACGAATTTCAAAAACTATCCCATATCGCAATCCTATACTCCTTCAGTAATCTTTATTCCAAATTTCAGGTTTCTAGTCCTATCCGTTCACCCAAATCCAAATTGTACCAAATTTAGTACCATTTAGTACTTTTCGTAAACATAAGTACTAAAACTACCCCATATATCAATCGTACACTTCAATAGTTATCTTAATTCCAAATTTCAAGTTTCCAGCTCTACCCTTTCACCCAAATCCAAATTGTACAAAATTTAGAACCATTTAGAACTTGTCGTACACAGAAGTACGAATTTCCAAAACTACCCCCATATCTCATTCCTATACTCCGTCAGTAATATTAATTCCAAATTTCAGGATTCCAGCTCTATCTATTCACCAAAATCCAATAGTACCAAATTTAGTACCATTTAGTACTTTCCGTACCCATAATTACGAATTTCCATAACTACCTCAATCCTACACTCCATAAGTAATCTTAATTCCAAACTTCAGGATTCCAGCTCTATCTCTTCACCCAAATCCAAATTGTACCAAACTTAGTACCATTTAGTACTTTCCGTAACCATAAGTAGGAATTTCCATAACTACCCCCATATCTCAATCCTATACTCCGTCAGTAATCTTAATTCCAAATTTCAAGTTTCCAGCTCTATCCTTTCACCCAAATCCAATTTGTACTAAATTTAGTACCATTTAGTACTGGTCGTACATATGAGTACGAATTTCACAAACTATTTCCTTTTATAAACACCACTTCCCAACCTTCATTTCCATACCAAATTCGAAGTTTCTAGCCAAATCCGTTCAAAATATGCAATTGGTACTAAATTTAGTACTTTTCGTACACTTAGAGTTCGAATTTCCAAAAACCCTTTGGTACACCTTTCTAACTCTCCATCAGTTACCCTCATTCCAAATTTCAGAGTTCTACCTCTTCCCGGTTGCCTAATACAAAGGGTACCATATTTAGTACCTTTTAGTACTTTTCGTACCCTTCTAGGTCGAATTTCCAAAAACCCAGCCTTATCTCACCCCTACACACCGATAGCAACCCATAGTCAAAATTTCAGCTTTCTAGCTTCAGCGGTTTCGTCTGGGCGATGATATACATGTCACTCACTCACTCAGTCATCACTAAGCTCTTTTATATATATAGATATATATATATATATATATATATATATATATATATATATATATATATATATATATATATATATATATATATATATATATATATATATATATATATATATATATATATATATATATATATATATATATATAACTTGATTTAACAAACCCACTGGGTTTCAAATGTCAATTCCATTACTTATATTTCAAATTAATCCTCATGAAGAAGGTTAACCCTGCAAAGAGCTATAATTTAAACATGGCCTTATGATAACAAAAATAAAAAACTTATAAGGATTTGTGTTCGGGAGTGTGAACATTATTATTTTAGATAACGCAATTATATTTTGTCCAATTAATGTTAAATTTGGATTTAAGAAAATAACATGTTTTCATAGAACTCGTTGCATATTAAAAATTGCATTACAAAATAAAATAAAGTATTTATCCAATTTGGGTATATACACACTCTTCATCTCTGGATCGGGACCAACCACTCGTACCACTATTGGGTATTCACTTCAGCGAATAAAAAATAATTTTGTAAAAAAGTTATTTCATCAAACTTGTGGAAAGGTGTTGAAAAATTCTTAGATCCTCACACTGGATATGACATCGACCGCAAACTAAAACTGTTGTTCAGTATTAAAATTTGTGGGGTATCATTTAATATTATTCATTTATATTATTTTAACGCAAAATCACTTTCAAAAGTCTAAAATTAAAATAATCCAATTTTTTTCAAGTTTGTTCCTTATTACTCACAAAAATATTTCTGCATCACTTGAAAAAGAAACACGAAAAAATGTATCAGTCTGCTTTCCGACGGAAAGCCTGTGACATAATGAGTATTGTGAAAACTATCCGAAATACAGTTTAAAATGTATTTGCGAACAGATATCAGCTTATTGTTAAGCCCAGGGATTCGGAATCGAGCCATTTTTGGTCAGACTCCGACTCCAGAGTCGACTTCGAAAATATATTCGAACTCACAAAATATATTACTAATCAGTTAAGTTTACCTCCCTATTATCTACCGAGTGATAATACAAAATCCGAATTACAGCCATTCATTACAGTGGTGGCACTTTCAAGGGAAGGTATGGCAAAAATACTTCTAGATAATATATCAAACTGCAATTTTTGTCGCTAGCTCCTAGTGACCTGAAAATACTCTAACAAAAATATTGCATTTCTAGGTCCAAGTTTTCGACTGTTCCCATATCATCCTGAATTATGGTATTTTACTGTTACCACCATATTGTTGCTGTAATCCGGTACTAGAAGTTCTTATTGGATAGTAATCTTCCCCGCGAAAAATTGTCAATACTGGTCCATGATTTGCTATACTCCCTACATTATTTCTATCTACATTTAATTTTTTTTTGACAGATATTAACCAAATTTTCAAACGGAGCAGTCTTTAATAGTAAACTCAGAGTTTAGAACATCACCTTTTTAAGAAATGTTATATCGGTCCACTTTTGCCCACAGCCTCCATGTAGGGTTACCATCCACTTTCTGTACTTTATAGGATTTAACCAACTTTTTCAGCAGAATCCCCTGTAATATATTGTTGGTTCACAGTGTAGGAAATCCCTCCTTAAATTGTTCAATATAGATCAGATAACATTAGGGTGTCGCAAAATACTGGTATTAATAAATGTGAATATGTAAAATTTGTAGACCATGACAAATTAAATCGCTAATAACATCAATAATAGTCTTATTACAATATACATATATGCACTAAAGAACATTTTATTGAACATACACGGTGCTCTTGAACCAAATTTAAATGGAAGGTGCTTACACCTGGGAAGTTTTTGGGGATTCTGAAACTACAATGTTCATAGATGAGAAAAATCAAAAAACAAAACAAAAATTGCCGGAGCGCTTTTTTAATAAACCGCAATTCAAGTTGACATCTTTAAGGGTTTTTTTAGGTTTTCACGGTTTTGCTTGGAAACCGCAAGTCCCATCAAAATGAGACTAAATAAAATGTTGTAGCTTGACTTTTATGATATATTTGTAGTTTTTACCGTTATTGAGATATAGAAGTTCAAATTAGTACAATGGATTGACTGTAAGAAAAAAAAAACAAAAAACATTGTTCCACAACATCCCATACGGGACAAGGGAGACTTCTCTCATAGCAATGAGTGCACCCCGATTCATATTTAGCTCAATGATATGGGACCTACTGTTTATCGCCGAGTCCGAACGGCGTGTCTTAAGACACCACTTGTGGAGAAGTTTTTCAAGGCTGAAATACTCAGGAAATGTCGCCAACATTACTGAGGGGTATTTTTCCACCGTTGAAAATTTGATGTTGCCTAGCCGGGGAATCGAACCCACGACCTTCTGCGTGCAAGGCGGATGTGCATACCATTGCACCACGGTTTCTCCCTTCGAGGTTTATCATACGTACTACACAGTTTAGTTGGTGCCGGCAGGCTTTTTTAGAGCTTTTGGGCCATTATCTCAAGAAGTAAGGCCTTGTCCCTAAAAAAACATATACCGTCGTAATGGGAAAAGCGAATACAAGTTAATACAACAAAAATCAAAAATATGGCGCCCTAGGAATTTTTTACAGCTTTCGGACCATTTTCTCAGCATGTATGGATTTGCCCCTTAAAAAGTGTGTTCCGTCGTAATGGAGGCAGCGAATACAAGTTGTTACAAAAAGAAGCAAAACGATTCGAGAGCAGACCTTAAACTGTCGTGTTGCGAAATTTTGTGTGGGAGGTATTCGAAGGAACGGACTTATATAATCCATATTTTAACCTGATCCCGCAGACATATTACGATATGAAAAGTATGGACCAAATCAGCTACTGCCTTCGAGACTTATCGTGAGCACTATTTTAGAGAAAAGTTTTGAACTTTTGTGGGGGAGGTACCTGAAGGAGTGGACCGATATAGTCAATCTTCGAACTTAAAATAAGTTGGGACCAAATATTAAGAACACCAAATTTTGGACCGAATCTTCTGATCAGTTCGAGAGTTATCGTGCGCTCCAACCACTACACATGGTGCCATAGGGTTTTTTAAACCGTAATTGAGGCAGCGAATACAAGCTGCTACAACAAACATCAAAGCGATTCGAGAGCAGATTCTATATTGAATTTTGTGTGTGAGGTATCCGAAAGAGTGAACCGATAGAGTCCACATTGGAACCTCATTTATGTAGAAATTTCACGAGGTGAAAGTATTGACCAAATCGGTTACTCCCTTCCAAAGTTATCGTGCGATCGATTTTCCGAACATTTTCGAACTTTTGTGGGGGAGGTACTTGAAGGAGTTGACCTATATGGCTAATCTTCGAGCTTAAACTAAGTTTGGACAAAATGTTTGGTCCGTTCCTTTACTTTTCAAAATGGTAACAGTGGCAAAAAATGGTAGAAATGGTTAACTGTTCTCATATAAATTGTATGCTTCTTAAAGTAAGGGAACACTTTGCTGGTAAAAAATTGTACTGACGCCAAATTTTGGACCAAGTCGGTTCATCCGTTCGGGAGTTTTCGAGCGCTCCAGCACACAAGCAGTCTGAAACGGATTTCGTTCAAACCATTATTTCGATGAGGCACATTTTGCCCGTACGAAAGTGTATATACCCTCGTTAGCATAAATGCTGAGGTTATAAAAATTAAATTTTCCGGGACGCACGTCTTTTTTTATCTTCAATAACGCCGTTGTGTCAGAATATGGTTAATTTTTTCGTATTGGGCAGTGTAATGTGATTATAATGTGCTATACCTATACCACCAATTCCTTGTAGAAATGTTTTCTACCCTAGCGAAGACTATATAACAAATTTAAGGCATTTAGGTTCGATAATGTGCATACATTTTCCCCTTCCTCAGCATATAAACAAATTTACCCCACACGCCTGATTACATTTAATAGAAAATTCATTTGAAATCTACTCATCGAAGTATGAGAAAAAATAAAATGCCTCATAAAGGACGCTTGGTTCTTCAAAAGCCCAACATTTTCTCATAGCATATGAATAGGGTGTTTTGAAAAAACCAATTGCAATAAAATCTCTAGCTTTTTATACCCTCATATGGGCAAAATGTGCCTCATCGAAATAATGGTTTTAGACTCCAAGTATGTTTGGACGAAATGTGTTTCAGACGATTTGGTGTCGATTTAGCAATGTCCGTCCGTCTGTCTGTCTGTCTGTCTGACTGGTGCGCACGATAACTCTCAAACGGATGAGCCGATTTGGTCCAATATTTGGCTATCGTAATATTTTGTAAGTTCGAAGATGGGCCATATCGGTGTACTCCTTCAGGTACCTCCCCCACAAAAGTTCGAAAATGTTCGGAAAATTTGTGTGCACGATAACTCTTGAAGGGAGTAACCAATTTGGTCCATACTTTGCACATGGTGAAATGTGTACCAGACTTAGAAATGGTTTCAATATGGACTCAATCGGTCCACTCCTTCGGGTACCTTCCACACAAAATTTCGGAAAAGTTCAGCTTAGGGCCTGCTACCGAATCGCTTTGATTTTTGTTGTAGCAACTTATATTCACTGCCCCCTATACGACGGTACAAGTTTTATCAGGGCAAGTCCATACATTCTGAGAAATTAGCCTGAAAGGTGCAAAAAACCCCTATGACACCGTGTGTAGTGGTTGGAGCGTAATCGAATGGATCCAAAATGTGGCCTTCGTAATATTTTGTGCAAACTCAGTTTAAGTTCGAAGATAAGCCATATCGGTCCACTCCTTCAGGTACCACCCCCACAAAAGTTCAAAAATGTTCGGAAAAATGGTGCCTACGATAACTCTTGTGGGGAGTGACAGATTTGGTCCATACTTTACACATACTAATATATCTACCAGGTATAGGTCAGGTTCGAATATGGACTTTATTTGTCCACTCCGTCGGGTACCTCCCATACACATTTTTGCATAAATTCACTTTAAGACCTGCTCTCGGATCACTTTGACTTTTGTTGAAGCAACTTGCATTCGCTGACTCAATTACTACAGTAACATTTTTTTCAATGGAAAGTCCATACATCTTGAGGAAAAAGCCCGAAAGTTGTAAAAACCCCCTATGGCACCATATGTAGTGACTGGAGGGCTCGAACCGAATACTGCGTTCGTCCACACTTTGTTTAACGTAATATTTCTTCGAATATTAGATGAAAATCGAAGGTGGAAGGAGTGGACCTTCCGAAACCTCCCCCACAAAAGTTCGAAAATATTCGCTAAAATTGTACTCTAAATATTGTCGAAACTCAGTTTAAAAAAGTACTATCTATCGATATCCCCGCAAATTTTTGCGCTTAAATCCTATCCATATTGTTTTGAAAACCCCCCTAAATACGTAAGTTTATTTGAAAAAAAGTATTTCAATCCACACAGGCTGAGGGTATATCTCTGTCGGCAATGCCGACTGATACTTTTTTGCTTGTTTTCATACAAATTCAGCGAGAAGTCTAGTAGGATCAATATCACTACTATAAAAGTCCATTTGGCATTCAGTACGATTTTTCTTAGAGTACCACAAGGTCTTTCTTAGTATTCCAACAGGTCCTTTCACAGAAGACATTAATTACTTGTAAAAAGAAGAAGATTAGTTAGCCTTTTATAAGATGACTGGTAAATCTTCTTAAAGATCTTCCCTAAGAATATGTGGTATATGGAGCCATTATTCCAAAGTCTAGTATAAAAAATCAATTGACCCAATTGACCCGATATGCATTTTGTAATCAACATAGAGGCTAAAAGGTTTTTATTTAAATTATGGTCCTTTAACTGACTTTTGATGCAACAAAATTTTAATAATTGTTGAACGGCTCCTGCAAAATTTGCTAGACTCTGACTCTAACTCCGACTCCGAAACCCTTGTTAAGCCTTAATATTTGTACTTTTGTGGAGGTACCGGAAGACGGCGATTGCGTTGCTGAAAGTTGATAGACGAGAAAAATTGTAGTAGTTAAGAACGTTTGCAAAGCAAAGTTGAGTAAAATAATGGGATCTATGTTAGAGAGGAAGGTCAGAGTATCTACCTCATGATGCCTTGTATTCTGTGTCTTCTTGTCTGCAACAAGGGGCACCTACAATGTAGATGTTCGACAGTCTCTATTTCATCTACATCTTCACATCAATCTGTCATCCCACTTAGAAGTTAGACATCGCACTCTGCAGTGACCCGTTATAAGTCCCACCGTGATTTTCATTCCTTAGGTCGATAGACTTAGAGCCACCATTATATTACTATGACCCGGAACCCAACATAGTTTGACGATATTGCGTATGTCTTGCAGAGCTTTCCTGCAATTAAGAATAGACCGATAGTTAATGGTTTGTGACTTGAGAGCCCTGAGGGCCGCTTGACTATCGATGTAAGATAACATTTAAGCCCCTTCACCAATTCGCCAATTCGGCGGCGAATGAATCTCTGCCAGAAAAACGCTGCAGCTATCGTTAAGTTTGTTTGAGTGTTCAATTAGTGGATTCTTGCAGAAGACGCCGGAGGCACTGCCTTCTTCCATCTTGCATCCGTTTATGAATATTGCCGGACCATCCAGAGGAGATAAACCTAGAACCCATGAAGATAAGGGAAAAGAGTCAAACTTGAAGGATGTGGGCATATAATCGCTTACGCGACGCCTGTCGTTTAATCCAAGCTGACTATCAATAAGTTTCAAGACTTTCGCATGTCCCTGACTCTCGAAGTCTAAATGCCGCTCTTGCGTAGAAAGTTTCAAACCAACCCCGTCCAAGACTGCAAATCGGAAACGGAAATCACCATTCAAAGTCACAACATTCTTCCTTGTCGTAAATTTAAACTTCTAACAATGTGATGTATGAAGTGACACAAACATATTATTACATATTATTCGATCATCCTCAACAACTATAAGTGTATATTCTACATGCTATTATAAACTATTGGTTAACTATTTAAAGTTGCAATTGGATAAGTACATATTTTTTATAATTTGGTAAAGAACCTCCATGTTGACCAGTGTTGGCTTTATACCGTAATTTTAAAAAGCAAATCCAAAATCTCTCATTTTATTTCATTATGAATTTTAATAACTGCCAAAAGTAAACACACAATGCTCCTCCCCAAAGATAATATTGAGTGAAGAGGATGTTTCATTTATTCTTTAACAATGCACCCATTTTTTATTGAAATACAACTCACTTAACAGCACCTGTATTGCCCATTATGTTTATTTATCATTTATTTATTTATTTAGATTCTTGTTGTTTTGTGTTATTTTAATTTATTTTTAAACGATTTAAAAGAAAAAATATACCCTCCATTAAATTACTAACTAAATAAATAAATATTTTAGAAAGGCTAAGGTTAAGTTTGAGTCGATTGGAAACTCGCCTACACGTTTTTGTTTATCTTGTTAAACATAACAATCTGTGCAGCCCAATACTATATTCCGCTCAATGAGGCCGAATGGTTTATCTAACGATGCTATTCATTGTGTCATAGTAAAATCTATATGAATAATTAGATAATTAGTTTGTTTTCTTTAAAATCTTAATTAAAAGTTTGCTATTGCTTACCGTAGAGTGCACAAGCCAATCATAACATGTTCATGCATCATCACATTGTCTCAACCGATTTTGAGCTGTACATCGTATTGGAATTTACATAAATTCTTGTGTTGATTTTTGTTTAGCTATTGAAAATTAGGAATATCACAGCGGGCACACATCGCATATCAACCGAATAGTAGCCAACACTCCACAACCCAATCATCCTGAGTAGAAATGGTAGATATCGTTGGCAGCACCGGTAGCGCTAACACCGGTAACAAAAACAAATCCGACAAACACTTCCAACTGTTTTTAGCCCCGCTAGCAAGCAGTATGCGTGGAAGCTGGTATGACAGCCCACAGATGAGTGCTGAAATGAGGTGCGAAATCGAACATCATGAGGAAGCGCTCAGTGGCGTCTGTTTATCCAAAGGGGGTCGTCGTAATGGCTGCATGAAATACATGAAATAGATCAAGAGTTGCTGTAAATAGAAAAATACACATTTCGTAACTTGTAGTTTAGATGTCTTCATTAATATAAATGCATCTATCTGTACATGGCAAGGAAGCAAACATAATTTGAATCATTTTGTCAGTTCAGAATAAATTGCATTATTAATTTTATTGTATGATTTCGAACTCCAACCGTTGGAAAATTTAGCCTAGCCGATGAAATGTCCGACGAAGGAATGTACAATAGGGTTATGACTTTTTTACAACCTCATATCCCTGTATCATAGCGTGATGAGTTTTGCCATAAGATTACATAAAATCATAATTATAAGGTGATTCGGTGAAAAAACCTCACGCACAAAATGATTTAAAAATTTGAATTTATCAAAATTATGGACAATTTTTTGAAGTCACTGTAAGCAGATATACATACAATTGAAAATAACCTTTAGAGTCACATGAGATAATTAAACTAACATAGCATTTATTTCTCACTAATTTTCTTCAATTCTGAGAATCGTAAAAATGTCGTAAACGCTTTTATTTAAAGATATAATTTTGTAACAAAAAACAAAAAATTTTTACAAAGTGGTTTGTGCATGACCTTTTTCATTATTTGAATAAAATAAACATTGTTATAGTTACTAGTAGGCTCATATTTATTCATACGTGCAACAAAAAACAATTTTTGAAAAAAATTTTTTTTCATTTCACAAATTTTTTCAAAAAAATATATTTTTAAAATCGATTTGTGCGTGAACTTTTTTATATTTCAATGGAATAAACGATAGCGTTGTGATTATTAGGCAAAAGTTCATTCATCCCTGCTACAGGAAATCATTTTTGAGAAAAAATGTTAAAAAGTCATAACCCTAATGTACAACCCCTTATAAATATCCATGGATGCGATCTGATCAAATCAGAAGGATACAAACAAATCATATTGTAACAAATGGTAGGTATTTGAAGTAGAACATATCACAAGAAAATTGAATTGATAATTTTGACCACATGAAGATCTTAAATGCTACCACCGATATACCAATTTTATATTTATTTTATAATTTTGTGTATGCACATCCAATCTGCAGTGAAAATGAATCTATGATCAAGATATAAAAGATATAAAAAGATACAGTTAGAAATGTATTGCAAAAATCAAAATGGCAACAAGTTATGTAAAAACTATACGGGTTTTTATGCAAAACATTTAATAAGTCGCGAACTGTCAATATATTTTATATAATATGAATAAATTTATATTAATTGAAGTGTTTTAGCCGGGGTCTCATAATATAGACCATAATAAATAAATTACGTGGAAGCTGTGTTGGTGGTAATATAAAAAATGGGTAAAAATGTGTTGAAGGTAGCAAGTTTTTTTTGTGTTTTTCTTGATTTCTGGTCAAACCAGGGATAATTCAGACCTGAGCTCAAAGAAAGAATTGAAGAATACCCCTTGGGCAACATGGTTCTAATGTATGACTTCTCGATTTATACAGTGCATACCCCTTAAATCGATGCTGACATTTTGAAGTTTTGAAATCGGTTTTTTTTTAATTAAACTATTTATTGGATTGTAGAACTCGTAATTTCACGTCGTTTGATGTATATCTCATGAGTGTGCTCCGTACAGGTCCCTAGTAATAGGAGTCCAAAATGGAATTTTTGGTGCGTAAATTTGCTTTAAAAACCTATTTTTGGCTTCAAAATTTAGAACTGTGACTCAGGTACCCTTGAACCCCGCGTGATTATCCACTAAAACCGCTGATATATATACCCTGAAAATAGGAAAATAAGTAAAATTTTATTTTGACTAATCCGCATACTAAACCGCGGTTTTCCTTAACATTTTTTACATAAATGGAATCCTTTATACGCGATTATAATCTTTGTCAAAAAGGTGTGTCATAAATTACTGAGATTCGGGAGTAGTAATCGTATTTAACCAAAAATAGAATCAGGTAGCACATCCGCGGTTCTTGACGAATCTGTATAAAATTTGTCTTATTGACGTATTTTTAACAGGGGGGCACTGAAATCGGATGCGCCTTATAATCATATGAACATCGCGTTATTTTTACCCACATGAAGCATTTTGGTGTAGTAAGATGCAACTGATGGCACACTTTGGTCGCTGAATGAAACATGGAAAAATGCAAACACATTGACAGAGATGCACTCGCTTTATGCGAAAAGCACATGCGCCTCAACTGATTTTAACTATTTCGCGCGTTATACGGTTTTTAACTTTTATGTTTTTTCTTTAATTGTAATATCAATATCACTCTTTATTTCCTAATTCTATTGCTTATCACTAGACAGCGGAATTTTATGCAACCCCTATTTTTGGTCCGATTCATGTCAAATTTTGGGTCTGGGCATATTTTTGGCTTCTGATTACATTGCAATCGAAACATATGACATATGCAAAATTATGCAAAATGCATAAATTTTTGCATATGCAAAATTTATGCATTTTACATATTTTCTTATGCAACAAATATTTCAATAATAGGTACAAAAATGTTTGTGTGTACAATTTTTCTGTTTAAAATTCTTTTCAGACAAGTCAATAAAATAGAGAAATGAATAACCACAGCCACAACCTTCAAAATACCGAAAATCGGGAGGTATCGCTCTATGGGGACTATATCAAGGTCTGAACCTAAACCGACAAATTTTAGGTGGAAAATTTGTTATCCCCAAGGAAGACTTAATACCAAATTTCAGCCATTTCGGAGGGATTTTGAGGTCACAACCTTCAAAATACCGAAAATCGGGAGGTACCGTTCTATGGGGGCTATATAAAGTCGTGGACCTATCCCGACAAATTTCAGGTTGAAAGTTTTATACCCACATCGAAGACAAAATGTCAAATTTCAGTCATTTCGGTTGGATATTGAGGCCACAACCTTCAAAATACAGAAAATCGGGAGGTACCGTTCTTTGGGGGCTATATGAAGACGTGGACCTATACCGACAAATTTCAGGTGGAAAGTTTTATACCCAAATCGAAGACAAAATGCCACATTTCAGTCATTTCGGTGGGATATTGAGGCCACAACCTTCAAAATACCGAAAATCGGGAGGTACTGTTCTATGGGGGCTACATAAAGTCGTGGACCTATCCCGACAAATTTGAGGTGGAAAGTTTTATACCCACATCGAAGAAAAAATGCCACATTTCAGTCATTTCGGTGGGATTTTGAGGCCACAACCTTCAAAATACCGAAAATCGGGAGGTACCGTTCTATGGGGGCTATATGAAGACGTGGACCTATACCGACAAATTTCAGGTGGAAAGTTTTATACCCAAATCGAAGACAAAATGCCACATTTCAGTCATTTCGGTGGGATATATAGGCCACAACCTTCAAAATACAGAAAATCGGGAGGTACCGTTCTATGGGGGCTATATGAAGACGTGGGCCAATATCGAGAAATTCCAGGTGGAAAGTTTTATACCCCTAAGGAAGACTTACTATCAAATTTCAGCCATTTCGGAGGGATATTGAGGCTACAACCTTCAAAATACCAGAAATCCGGAGGTGCCGTTCTATGGAGGCTATATGAAGATGTGAACCTATACCGAGAAATTTCATGTGGGAAGTTTTATACCCCCAACGAAAACTAAATACCAAATTTCAGTCATTTCGGTGGGATATTTAGACCACAAATATTTGAATATATTTTTGCATATGGTTTTGCATATGCTCATTTTATGCAGATATGTACAAATATGTCAAAATATGCACGATATGCAGAATATGCAAAATATGCAAAAATTTCTGGGCCTAATTCGTTTTATTTTGTAATAAAACGAGTTTCTGTCTAATCAGATTTTCTCTACGACCATCCTAACCATATATGCATTTGCATAGGATTCCGCAGTCTACTTATCACACTAAGCAAATATACTTTCACGATGATAAACTATTTTCCTTGAAGAGGTTTTAGCAAAATAATTCAGGTTTTGTTTGGAAATTTAGCGAAATAGTAGAATAACTCCGAAAAAATGTTCTCAAATTTTTCGTATTAAACCAAAAAATATATTCTTGAAATAATGTTCCAACAATAAACTTTTGTCTTTTGTTGTAGCTGCAATATGCAATTTAAAATCCTAATCTATAAAATGTTGGTCTCACATTTTTCTCGACATTGCACTATAGGTCAAACGGGCCATTTTATTGGCCAAAAGTCTTAAAGTTAAAACAAGTATTTGGTTTAAGTTAATATAGCGTTTTTAGATTCAGGGAGAAAAATGAATTAACTTGGCCCAAAAAATTAACCCTTTATGGACCAAATACACAACTGGTACCTTAACCCTTTGGGGACAAAAACTGGAAGGTCTGTTATTTGTCTACAGAATTGAAGGCATCGACGTCCGATAAGTTCAGAAGCTTTTTTGTTGTGTTTCGTTTTAGTTTTAATGTGAATATGCCTTAAAATTATTACCTTGTAAATCCCACAATATGATGTGACATATTTTGCCTATAACTGTATACATTTATAAAAGCTTTGTAAATAATTTGACTTTAGAACACAGCAGAATGCTGCAGACTCCAATTTGGCTAACATTATTTGGTAAGAGGTTTAACCCTGACTTCAAAAAATCAATATTATGGAAAATATGGTAACATAAAACAACTTGTATAATTCTTGTCGAGCAAATTTACGCAAAATCACATAAAATTTTCTGCATTCGGCACGAGTTAATGAACCAATTTCAATTTTCACTTTCATTGCCGAACGTTGCCGAGACTTTAAAAGCGTACATAACCTCAAAATGTTCTACTTTCTTCGAAAATTCAAAATTAACACCCATTTAATAACTATTTATACACATAAATGAAGATAGGAGAGCATTTTTGATAAATAGATATCGAATACTTTCTAATCAAATCGTTACTTATGCTAATATTGTGATTTTGTTTCACCCTTAACGTATACAAGTAAACATATTTCGTTAACAAGTTTTTAAAGATATTTGGATAATACATATTTGGCAGCCTGCTATGTAACGGTATAATTTCTCATACAAAAGCAAAATTTATTTTTATTATATTTGAAGTGTTTCTTACAAGAAAGTAACACAAAATAAGTGAAAATACAAAGTGCGAAATCTGACTTTTGGCCAGTAAAATGGCCTGTTTGACCTATAGTGCATTGTCTAGATTCTGTACGTATTTTTAATTTATCTTTTAGAGATTTTTATGGACTCTGAGTTAGAAAAAATAAAATTTACTCCAAGATTCCTTCATTTTTTGTTTGATTTTCCGAGAAAATGAAAATAAATTTAGCAAATATTTAGGCGTCTACGGATAGATATTAAATGTTGTTACCGATTTATATATACATTTTGGTATTACAACATAAAGGGAATTTTTAAATATTTTTCTTTATAAGGGAACAAAACCCCCCATAACTTTTGGGCGCAGCATCCAATTTTGTGAACGCGAACAAATTTGAAACCACGATTTTTTTCTTAACCCATGTACCAAAAATCGTGAATGTGCTTGTAAATTTTTTTTTAATTTTTTTCGATGGAATTGTAAAGAAAATTTGAAATTTACCATATACACTTTCATACGGGCAAAACGTGCCTATTGGATATAATGGTTTTAGACCCCAAGTTTGTTTGGACGAAATCCGTTTCAGACAATTTGGTGTCGATTTAGCAATGTCCGTCCGTCTGTCTGTCTGGCTGGCTGGAGCGCACGATAACTCTCGAACGGAGCAACCGATTTGGTCCATACTTTACACATCCTAATATATCTACCAAATATAGATCAGTTTCGAATATGGACTATATTTGCACACTCCTTCGGTACCTCCCATACAAAATTTCGGAAAAGTTCAGTTTAGGACCTGCTTTCGAATCGCATTGATTTTAGTTGTAGCAACTTGTATTCAGGGCCCCCCATACGACGGTATAAGTATCATTGGGGCCAAGTCCATACATCCTGATAAAACAGCCTGAAAGTTACAACAACACCCGTATGACACCTTGTGTAGTGCTTGGAGCTCAAGATAACTCTCGAACGGATCTGCCGATTCGGTCTAAAATTTGGCCTTCGTAATATTTTGTGCAAACTTAGTTTAAGTTCGAAGATGAGTTATATCGGTCCACTCCTTCAGGTACCTCCCCCACAAAATTTCAAAAATGTTCGGAAAATTGTGTGCAAGATAACTCTTGATGGGAGTGACCGATTTGGTCCATACTTTACACATCCTAATATATCTACCAGATATAGATCAGTTTCGAATATGGACTATATTTGCACACTCCTCCGGTACCTCCCACACAACATTTTGGATAAATTCCCTTTAAGACGTGCTCTCGAATCACTTTGATTTTTGTTGAAGCAACTTGCATTCGCCGCTTCAATTACGGCAGTAAAAGTTTTTTTTAGGGGCAAGTCCATACTTCTTGAGAAAACAGCCCGAAAGTTGTAAAAAACCGCTATGGCACCATATGTAGTGGCTGGAGAGCTCGAACCGAATACTGCGTTCGTCCACACTTTGTTTATTGTAATATTTCATCGAATATTAGATGAAATTCGAATGTGGTGCTTATAGGTCCACTCCTTGCGGTATCTCCCCCCAAAAGTTCGAAAATATTCGCTAAAATGGTACGCGCAATTTCTCATAGACGTAGCAACCTATTTGGTCCAAACTTTGGATCTCTAAATATTAGTTTATGTTCAAATTTGGGCCCTATCTCTCCAATCCTTGTGGTACCACCCACACAAATGTTCAACAGTTTTGTGTAGTTCGAGGATCCTTTGGACATTTTTACCGAAGGTTTTGCTAGTGGTCCTGTTTACAGCAATATTATGTTTTTCGTAGGATAGTTTGATAAAAAGCCCTATCTATCGATATCCCCGCAAATTTTTGAGCTTTAATCCTATCCATACTTTTGTCGGTTCATACGCCCAAAATTTTTAAAACCCCCCTAAATCCATAAGTTTTTTTGGGAAAAAAAAATATTTCAATCAACACAGATTTGAAGGTATACCTTTTTTACTTGTTTTTTTTTTTAATGGACCTAAACATTTTATAAGGATTTTGGCGCGAGGTATTTAATAGTTAAGATTAAGGGGTTATGGCCACTTACAAATTTAACAAAATCGAACACTTTTTTATTGGCTAATTTTAAAGTACAGATACATTAGAATATGTTGCAAAAATTTCTCGTCGATCGGACAAAAATTAGCTGTGATATGAGCATTTGAAAGAGAAAATTCATTGTGATTTGTATGTAACATCAAAGCTTTAAAAGCGGCTTTCTCAAAATGGCATTTTTGAATGCGGTGCCCACTGTAGCTCGAAAACGGATTATCCGATCTTCATATTTTTTGTTAGATTATTATACATATAAAAAGCTTGTACTTAAAAGGGAGACTTAAAAAAAATAAAAAAAAAACATCTTTGACAGATTTTTTTTTTTTAAATGGATATTTTTTAATTCCTTTTCGCTTAAATACAAGATTATTAGGTTCTTGATTATCGGTTTATTCGTTTTCGAGCTACAGTGGGCACCGCAAACTGCTTAAGTAAAAACAGCGTTTCGTAGGCGGCCATTTGTCACAAAAATGTGCAATATTTTTCAAAAAAAAAAAATGAAAGTAGCTAAAGGTGTGATCTATCAGACCAACAGAAAATTTTCTAAAACAAAAATTGGTAGATTTCTTGTGTTCTCAATAAGTGGCCATAACCCCTTAATATGCCATGATCTGGCCTTGGGATAGTTGAACTTATTTGAACTCTCTGGATCCCATTTACTGACTTTCACAATGATGACTATTAAATATTTCCTAATGATGCCCGTAGGGATGTCTTCCCAACCATTTTTATGTCCGTGAATCCGATTTCGCATATTATTTTGCTTGGTAAAGTATATAGCACCCAAAAATTCTATATTCCAGTATCACCAGTAGGGGTTTAATTTCCATATTTGGTGGGTTTTATTGAATTTGGCACACTTTTTGGGATTTATTATGATAGTAGAGGATAATATCAATCAATTTAGTAAATATTAAGTCCTTCCAATACTAATGAGAGAGGAAATAGTGCTCTGTTGTAGATCGTTTCAAAATACTGCACTATGACTATTTTTTCCTACACTTTCCAGAGGTATTTTGACGTTTTCAAAACGATTGTTATACATTGGTCCATTTTCCGACAATAAATATTGAGTTAAATATTCATTTTTTGTATACTTGTATCTAGCCGATTTGTCATTGTTTTTGTTAATATGATGTCATGAGTTTTTTATCTGTCTGAAAACTCTCCATGTCGGTTTTTTTATCAATGAACTTTAGCACATTCAATACTGTTAGACCATTTCTAGCGGCTGAAGTTATAAAAATGCATAATGACTAAACAAATTTCAAAAATGATAAGCTTACTAGTACAGTATCATCTCGATAATCCGGACACCACATGTTTCGGCGGAATCCGGATTATCGAATTGTCCGGATTACTGAGTAGTAACAAAAACATATATTTTTGTACGTTTAAATCATTAACAACGGACTTTTACTAGATAATAACCTGACATATAAGGTAAACGAATTTATATTAAGCAAATATCACGGGTTGCGACCATTTTAAGTCCGGGAGCAGCTTCCAAACTCTTCTTATATTCCAACAGCGTAACTTAGGTAACATTTGTTGAGCATTTTTGTCATCTAAAACTTCTCTACAACTGGTGTATATTTGTTTATTCATAATTTTTGTTTTTTTAATTAGAGATGTGAAATGGGTCGGAGTCGATCCATTTTAGGTCAGACTTCGACTCCGACTCCAGTCCATTTTTTTCACGACTCCAACTCCGGAGTCCGAAGATAAATTCCACCACTCGAAATGTACCCAGCAAAATTTGAAGGAAGGGGTTCCATGCTATGACGTGATTTCATGGCATCTTTTGCATTGGTTCAAAAGAAGTCGTGAAAGATCCGATCTTTTCATCAGCATTTGAACCCATTTCATCGATGCAATAGAGATGAATTTTGTGTTTTTATTTAAACACATTTTTCTAAATATATAAGATTAATTATTTACAATAGGCTTGATGTTGTCGGAGACTCGTAATCACAACCAACGTTTTTAAAACTCTCGTCGTAATGACAATGTCATTGCAAAGGTTTGGTGAAAATTACATGCCAAAGCATTGGTGAAAATGACATGCCAAAGCATTGGTGTAAATGACATGCTTTGGATCCAAAAATGAATAGCATTTTTTGGGGTCCACGCTCATATAAAATTCATCGATGATGAAAGATGACATGCCAGATTACTTTCACCCATGATTGAATGGCATCGAACATTTTGCTGGGTATTAAATATTTACTTATCAGTTACCAGTGTGAAATCTTCAACATACGTTAAATCAGGAAGTATACCAAAACTCATTCTCATTCTCTTCACGGAGGGTTTCTACACGTTTGGAATCCGAAATACAAAGTAACACCCACTTCAGTACGAACATGTAGCAAAACCCTTCTAAGGTTTCTCTACCAAACAAAGACCTACGAGTATAATTACAATTTTCCGAATTTGACTTTTATACCCAAGGAAACCCGAAATGCCGAGGTACCCTAATTGCTGTCCGATAACACTGTTTATATTTTTTGAGCACTGCAGCATAGTAGAGTACCAAAAAAGAAACGTGTCACGGCGTATTTTCCATCACATGGACTTTCGCATTTATGATGTCTAAAGGGATAATTTTGTCCAAACCGTTAGGAATTTAGATTTACTCTTGGAGGTAAAGTTGTTGTTCTTCATCGTCAAGGTCGAAATCACTGAAGTCAAATTCCATTTAAATTTTTTCTGGGGTTTTGCCGTCGCAGTAAATAACTTTCTAGGAACGATCTTCTATAACGCTTCGGTGTCAAACTATGGTTAATTTTGTTAATGTGTCAATGTGTAATGTGACCAAATAATTGAACTACATCAAATCGGGCTGTAAGGTTATATTGTGTTATATTAAATCGTAAGCCTTTACCTACAATTCTTTACAGGAAGGTTTAAGGTATTTCTTTTCGATAATTTGGTAAAATCCTTCAAAATACCGAAAATTAGTCGGTGCAGTTCTATTAGGTTATAACCCATTTTGAACACAATACAACTTAACAGTAATGTAAATTTCTGTACCAACTTACTGCCACTGTATTAAAAACGTGCACAAAAAATTTTTCGGTTAACATCTTTATTAAAATTTGTATTTTGTGACTAAGTAAAATGTAATTTACTTTTTAAAATACGATGAAATAAAATGTGAAAATAGCAAAAAAATTTTGAAAATATTCGATTTTTATACTTTTTTCTTCGATTCTGGTCCACAGATACCGAACCACTCTACAATTAAAAAAATTAAAAAAAAATTAAAAGCAGTTCATAGAATGTTTGTATTTTCCAGAAAGTTTTTTCCTAATATTTGTGCTATATTATTATGGTTGATTGATTCCTTGAATTTTGAATGGTTTAGTATCTAAGAGGATGAAGTCCAATTTGTTTTGCAATTTTGGCCATTGAAAATTTTCTACAAAGTTCATATGTTCTAGAAACTTGTTTATTGAGATCTAGGGTACAGTTTTGTAGTTGGTTGTTTGCTTCAATTTTGATCGGTTCTTAATCACAGTATTAATTAGCATACCTTTCCACTTTTTTTGTTATTTTCAAAAACGCTAATTGTCGAACGAAACAATTTTGCTCTTCTTGTGATTAAATTTTAAAAAAAAATTTACAATATAAGTTGTGCTATTATTGACAGCCCGGTCCAAAGTGGTCCAAAATGTTAAGAATCTAATCACGTTACTATTTTATTAAAATACTAGCAGACCCCGGTCCGCGGTGCTGGTCCGTCGTAATGAGTTTTAATGACAACTTTTTATGGACTTTATTCTTGGCAATTCAAAAATAGGTATTTTCTACCTCCCTTCTTCGGTCCATTTTCAAACCGAGGATTTTTCGCCCATTGATGCTGTTTAGGATTTATTATCGTCCATGTCCCCTGTCTTTATCCTAAAGCGATCTAATTATAAAAGTTAAAACAATGGTTAAGTCGATTTCCCCGCTTATTGAAACTTATATGTTTTAGTTTTTTGTGGCAGATGGACCGTTGAACCTCACCATTTAAGGAAATTTGTAAATATATCGTTTTTCTTGATCAAGGGCACAACCATCGTTGTCTCGGAAATAAATTTGCAAGCCGATAATCAATATACCGATTATTAAACAATAGGCCCCCGAAATTCGTATATTTTTGGACCACGGGACATTCCTGTACATTTTCTGAAAATTACATGAAATTAGGTTCTGTAGTTTTGGAAAAATAATGTATTGAAAAAAGTGGGCGTGGTCATCAGTTTTCAAGATAAAACATATTTAAAAAAGTGTGCGGAGTCCGGTATTTTGACTCCAATTATGTACCCTAAATTTATGCTGAAACCGATATAATCATAAGTTTGGCTAGACATATAGCGTTTAAAAGAAATGCGTGGGGAAGGTACCCCACCTCCTCCGAAATTCATAAAATATACATAACAACGGCAAACATTGAGCTTTTGCTGCAAATTTGATGGAAATCGGTTCTGTAGTTTTGGAGAGTCGGGTCATAAGCCCCAAAGAAATACTACATTGTTGATTAATCCTTTTAAACTGATACATGCGTAATTTTTGGAAATTTAAATATATCGCATAAAATATATCGCATAGAGGACGTACCCCGCCCCTTTGGAATTCAATAAAATATGTAGCCTGTTTTCGGGGGCCATCCCTGTTCATTCCTTGACCATTTCAGGAAAATCGGTTCAATAGTTTTTGTCTTCTAGCCATTAGCATTCAAATACGCCTGATGAGCCTGGCTTAAACCACTAGGCGAAACGATCGTAGCGTAATGGTTGAGTGTGTGGCATTTCGCTAGAATTCATTTTTCAATACAAAACTCCTTAGGCCATGTTAGCTCGATTAATCCAATTAATTAATTAAAAACTCATAAATAATGGCCTTCGTCCTAAAAAGACAATAATAAATAAAAAACTTCACAGCAGAGCCCGGCTGCCCCGGCTGAGGTTTGAACCTGGGTCCTCTCCAACACACAGACAATGTTGTCGAGATCTCAGCATTCTAAGCCACTGCCAATATATCATATCAACAAACCAGTCGACATGATGCCAATGTATCATATCAACAAACTAGTCGACATGATATCCAAAACTTCAAAAACTGAAGGCATTACAATTCATGAAGGAAACCCCCCTTCGATTGTATATGTGTATGTATTGAGAAAATGATTCCTAGACAAGACACTAGGGTGACTTGATAAAGAAAAAGACTTCAATAAATACTTCATAATTACAAATTTGTAAAAATGTTTGTATAAATAGAAGTTATCGAAATCAGCCTTTGTCAGGCGAAACGATCGTAGCGTAATGGTTGAGTGTGTGGCATTTCGCTAGAATTCATTTTTCACTACAAAACTCCATAGGCCATGTTAGCTCGATTAATCCAATTAATTAATTAAAAACTTTCATAAATAATGGCCTTCGTCCTAAAAAGACAATAATAAATAAAGAAAAAAAATTAAATTGAAAAAATAAATTCTTTCCATAAAAACCGAAGTTGGGTTATTACAGCATTTGATTTTTATTCATAAAGAGACGTTTTTAAAATATGGCAAAGGAAAGTACCTCTCCCCCTTCGAAAGTCAAAATACATTCCCTGAAAATTTCAGGAAAATCGGTTCAGTAGTTTTGTAGATGTAACATATTTTATGGTCAATCCGTTGGGTCCTAAAAAAAGGAGGTAAGGTGAAGACACAAACACAATTCTCTTGCAAATTAATTTCCAAACCGATACATTTGTAATTATTGTAAATATAGAATTTTTAACTCCGAAACTAAATTTGTAGCCTATTTTCACCGGGGACCATCCCTGTACATTTCAGGAACATTAGTTCAGTAGTTTTTGTAGAAAAGATTAAAATTGAAAATTGAAAAAAGTGAGCGTGGTCAAATTTTCTTTGCATTAAAACCTAAGTTGGGTTATGACGAACATTTAAAAAAAGGATTATCCAAATCGGTTCAGCCGTTCTCAACTGATACCATTACCAACAAACGACATTTGGTTTTTATACCCTCCACCATACTATGGAGGGTATAACTAAATTTGTCATTCCGTTTGTAACACATCGAAATATTCATCGGAGACCCTATAAAGTATATATATTCTTGATATGCGTAAAGTCGATACAACCATGTCCGTCTGTCCGTCCGTCCCACAGAGGGGAATCATAGGCCAAAAGTTGATCAAAACTAAAAATAATAAAATTGCATTTTTGTGAAAAAAGTGTTGATAATCAGCAACCTGACTCTTTTCTCCATTCTCTATTACCATCCGCAACTTTCTGAGGTTAACCAATCGAGAACAGTAGTCGATTGAACTAGATCATAATGAAAGTAAAAAAGTACATATTCTAATACTAAGGAATTAGGTGAACATCAAAATTGTATTATTTTCGCGAAAATTTGTATTTTCCAAAATTTATTGTTTTTGTAAAAATTGATTTTTTTTGTAAACAAGATAAGCTTTACTCTTTAATAGTTGTGGTACATATTGTTTTCATGGATATTTTTCTTCTATTAAAATTTTAAGGATAACTCAAATTTCAAAATTGAAAAAGTCTATTTCCCGTTCGTTTCCGGACAATAGTTCCTTCTGATGTTTTATGCGCTTAAGTCTCGAATATCAGATTCAATCATAAAAAATTGCGCATGTGTGCGCCATTCGGAAAAAACTATTTTTTCAAATTATGCTCAGATAAAATAATAGAGTGCTTAAGGAAATAAATGTTCTTACGAAAAACTGTTTGTATTATTTAAAATTGTATATCGAATTTTACCCTGGCATCCGACGTCCCCGACTGTACATAAGATATTAATTCAAGCTCCTGCAGTATGATCCAACGACTGAATGATACTGACGTAGTCAGGGCCAGGTCAGTCACTAATTATTATATACATAATTTAAATATGTATGTATGTATGTATGTATTTATAGAACAATAATAATAAATTTGCCTTATTTTTAATTTTATTATCAGCATTATGATGAGTTAACTATGAAATTGGCTGAAATATATATGAATGCATGTTGGAATATATCTTGACTAAAACGGTTTGAACAAGCATTGCCTCAGAAAAAAATTATTGGGATAAAATCAATTTTTTTAGTGTTGTTTAAAAAATATATATGTAAGCAATATCCATATCTCAACCGATTTGATCTACATCCTATCGAAACAGACTTAGCAAAAATTTAGGATACATTTTATCAAATATATTCGTGATCTGAGGTATATTGTGCCTTTTGTGGAACTTTAACAAAATATGGAATTAAAATATGTACATTGGGACTACATATCGTCGGTGTCATGCTTAAGGGTTCCATACGCCATTTGCCTGATTAGAGAAAAACTCATGTTAATGTTTAAGGCCATACAGGATAAAAATGGTGCAATAATCCAATACTTTAAAAGCTCCGTTCTATTTAACTAAACTCATAGAATATATCAGTAGTTCATTTTAGTCAGATACATATCTGTGATAGACTAGAAGTTATGGCCAATTTTTATAATTTCAAAAAGTTGCTGAATTGTTTCATGGAATCTTTTTTTCATGTTTTTGGCAGTTTGTGTCACATGGAACACGTTTTGTCACATTTCAACCAAAACAATTTTTATCAATCGTGTTCCACCTCCCTTATATGAAGTGCTCCTGTGGAGTTTAAAAATCAGGACTTTAAATCAAGGCTGTTCAAAGTGCGCACTTGGCCTGTCGGTGTATGTCAATTTGCTTACACACACAATTTAAAAAGAGAGCTTTTGTTTTTGTTTTGAATATTTCCAAATTACCAATCAGTCTCTATTGAACATTCAATGAGGGAGGTTCTGTTTTCGATTTTGTCTATGAATTTATATGCGTACACTGAAAAATGAATGAAGATACTGAATACGAATTTTTATTTGCCGAAAATTATTACGGCAAATTATAGTGTTTGGTTTGTCAGCGCTCTTTGGCGCAACAAATTATAACATCAACAGTCATATTTGGTCAATATAAAATAATTCTTCTACTTTAAATTTTGAAACATAAAATAAAAAAAAAAAACTTGTACAATATTTCTCACAGTCTACAGAGGCAAAATGAAAACCCAGTCAGCATTTTTTGAAAATTTTAATCAAATTCGAGTCTTTTTTGATCCGACTGCACGATTTAAAAGCTAGAATATGAGCTCATTTTCTGATCATAAATGACTCCTTTGTCGGTAGGAAAACATAACCTCAGGCGACTCGTCTAAGCAAATCACAAATGAGTCTTCCTCTGCATTAGTTTCGAGTCATTTTTGCCCATTTTCTGATGGTATATAAAGTCTTTTTCGATTCGCATTTTAATCAGTTATTGGTGATTTATTGAATAATTTGGGACTCTTTTTCGAGTCTTTTTTGGGTCATGTTTATAATCGTTTATGAATCTTTAGGGAGTCATTTTTGAGTATTTTTATTAAACGAAATAAATTAAAAGAATTTTCCTTTATTCTCTTTTTCTTTCCCTTCCTTTCCTTTGTTTTGTTTTCTTTCCTGCTTTGTTATGACTTTTAATTATCCTTTATGTTGGGCGGTGAGTATACTGCTTGTTCATATCACTTGGCAAAACCTGAACATGTGCTGTGTTTGTCTATACACTTAATATTATACGTTACATTTATATCAAAGTTTTGTAGGAAGTGTATATGAGAATTTTATTTTTTTATTTACAACCAAACAAATATAAAACAAAGCAATCAGTTTTTATTCACCTAACTGTTCAAAATATGATCAGAAGACACATAATTATAATCACTTTTCAAACACTTGCATGACCCTTTTTTGATTAAGCATTTTTCAATCTTCCAGATGATCAAAATGTGACAATAAATAACAACAAATGGTCGCATTTTAAACACTTCAATGACTAATTTGTGATTGCTACACATTTATTGTTGTATTTTAAATTGAACTCTTTTAATCACTACAGGGAGTCACTTTCGAGTCCCTTTCTGATCATACAAGCGACTTAATCAGTTTTTGTTCACCAAAAGGACTCTAAAAAGACTCCTCAATGTGATTTTTGAAAAAACAGTCTTCCAAATGCTAGTTGGGCCTACTTTAAATTAGGTCCCCATTATTATAGGTTCCCTTAACAGTTATTTAAGGGATTGCCTCAAATTATCACTACTTTTTGGTGGTAAAAATTTCGATCGCACAAAACGGATTGATATTTTGCATTTCTAAGGTAACATAAAACATTTAAACGCGATTTTCTTATAATACGATTTTTGTAGTCGGTGTCCACACTAGCTTCAAGTCGAATCGACGTTTTTGTGTATATTTTTGTGGACATCATCAAAATTTTGTCTTTAAACAAAGGATTTTTTGTTTAAACAATCGATAAATTTTCGTTTTCATATAACAATACAATATTCAAAAATATTTGGATTTAGAAACTATTATTCTTCAGTTTTTAAACCAAGTCCTTTGTTCCGTACGCCACATTATTCGTAACTTGGCAAAAATGGGCAATTTTTTGTTCCAAACGCCATCATTTTTGGTGCGGAACAATTCGTTTTTGTCTATTTTTCTTCCATACGCCAAACGATATGGAACTAAAAAGTTCAAAGCTGTTTTGTTCCATACGCCAGGCTTTATGGATATGGAACAAAACGACAAGATTTTTTGGGCCACAAAGCGGATATGGAACATGCTGGCATCTGTATATCTCAGAAACTAAAAGAGATAGAGGAAAACCGACCAAAAAATCTGAAAGAGCATGGTTCAAAACCTTGTAATGTACCTATATCTCAAAATGTCAAAAATGGCGTATGGAACACTTAAGCATGACACCGACGTATACATCTGAACTGATAAATCATGCGCAAAAAGCGCTATATACATTTAATAGAAGCGGAAAGTTAAATAATGGATGCATTAGCCTAATTTGGTCGGCTAATGCATCCATTATTTAACTTTCCGCTTCTATTAAATGTATATAGCGCTTTTTGCGCATGATTTATCTTAACTCGGATGCCAATATATGAGCGCTGTATCTAAATCTGGACCAATTCTCACTATTTTCTGTAAGGTTAGTATTTAGACCGATAATATGATTTGTGCCAAATTTTACGTCAATCGGACTACAAATGAGCTTGTTAGGAGTTTTAATCAACTTTTAATATACATTTCCCCTCTGTGCGTCCGTCCGTCTGTTGAAATCAAGATACAGCTCGCAAATTTTAAGATAGAGCTTTGTAATTTGGTATAGAAGTACATATTACTCCTAGGATGTTTGGTATTGCAAATGGGCTATATCGGTCCACGTTTTGATATATCCCCCATAGAACGGTACCTCCCGATTTTCGGTATTTTGAAGGTTGTGGCCTCAATATTCCTCCGAAATTGCTAAAATTTGGCATTTAGTCTTCGCTTGTGGTATAAAATGTTTCCCCATAAATTTTTCGGTATAGGTCCCCATAGAAGGTCCCCATAGTTTTCAATCTAATACATAGATGCGCAAGAAATGTCCATTGTCTCTGTGACCGTTTCTCTCTCCACACGCACAAGTAAACTAATTAAAAATCCACCCGTTCACATAATGATAGCCCCCTAAAGTATGTAGAAGAAAATATGGTGCCCATCGCTGATTCCTCTTGGCATTGCTTCCATATTCTCTGACAATCTATTTGTTGTGATAACATATAACATTATCTATAGAAGATGGCTGATGATGGACAAATGTATGCATGTGATTTTTGGAAAGATCATGTAACACATTTTAAATGAATTTGATATGTAGTTGAATGCACTAAAGTAGATACGTACATACAAACACATGTACATACTGAAACATAACATAAACATGTCCCATTTAAGAAACCCTATTGGAGTTTATTCATGTTCCACATTGTATGGGAATACTCCAATGAAAATGAAAACATGCATTCGAGACATTAAGTCTAACATGAAACTCCTCACAATACGAGAGCAACAACATTTCACTTCCTTGTGAAGGATATGCATAATGACAGACGTACAACAACAATAACAAAACAAAACATAAAATACAAGACAAACATTCCAAAGTGTAACAGTTTTTAAGAGGCAACAATGCTCTGGAAATGGTACTCTTTTTACAAATGACTTTAATACATACATATGTATGTATATGAATACATACCAAGGACTGTGAATTATACCATAAGGGATTCCATACAGATCAAAACTACAAGAGAGTTTTTTCAGATTTTTGACACAAAAATTTATATATTTATTTCAAACATAAATAAATGTGATCCTTTCCTCCGAGCAACAATGGACCTTGAGACAAGTGGACCTTGCTTCAATCCACTTTTTTATACCGATCTTATTATAAGAAGTATAGCGTGGAGTATCATGATCAGTCCCCAGTCATTACTGAAACATTCTCCCTACATACCATAATATTGAACTGTTCCAATTCAACAATTAAGTACTGTAATTTTACTTCAATTCAAAAGCATTAAGTGCAAAAAGGAAATGTTCGATCAATTGTTGAAATTTGATTTGCTGTTGTTTCCTGCCTTTCTGTTGTTTTTGTTGTTGTTGCAGACGATGCCATTATTATTCAGACATGTGCACTCAATTTGTTGTTTGTTCTGTTTCTATTTTCCTTATCCAAAAATAAGTCATTGTCTCTTCTATGAAGCAAATGCTTTCCACATACTATCTGCTTGCATGTCATTCACGCAACACTTCTCTGCCTGTGAAAAAAGTAAAATGTCCGATGACAAAATGGAAAAATGTCGTTTCAGTTGAGATTTTAATGGACATACACCAATATACATTAAACCAATATACGTTTTGCTAGGGGCGGATCAAATCTAAATTTGTCGTTCGGATGATATGAGATATGATACCAAACAACTGATACCATAACATCAGCTTGTAAATTGTGTATGTGTATTTTTTAAATCTGTTTTCAATATGAACCAGCTTTGTTGAGGGGTTAAGTGAACGGAAACAATACCATCAAATCTATTTTGAATTGATATTTGAAAACAAATGTTTCTATTCCTCATTGTATTGACATAAATCCTTCTGCACGTGACTTAAGATGCATTTTATGTTATGTAAATGACGATAAATCATAAGCAATTATCCGAAGAGATTAGGTATTTTTGAAAACATTCAATTTTGAATTACGAAAGATTTCAAATGTTGTTTCCAAAAGCATTTTAGAGGCGCAGGTTAGCTACACTCTAAACTTTTTCTGTTGAATTTCGCAATGATAATGATACAACAAGATGCCACACAAAAATTCGTAATTTTCAACAGCTTTGTTGTTGTACGATTTTACGCAAAATTTGTTTAAAATTTACAAATTTTGAGTTGGGATTTTAGACACACTTTATTGTAATTTTACGCACTTTTTTATGTAAATGTGTGCAAAGGTACCCAAATAATTTCTGATGTGTTAAATAAAACTACATTTTAAATATGGGAAAAAATTGTTTTATTTATATAAAAACATATCTTATTTAATTAATTTAATAAAAAATACTAATAAAAGTAAATGTATATATAAACTGTATATATTTAGTTATAAATAAATTCTGCTTGCAGGCTTCTGAACTTTAATTAAAATTATTTACGACACTAATAATATTTTACACCTTTTTTCGATTTTAAGCCCTTTTACTACAATTTATCATTTACTTCTTATTTTAAGTGTGTTTTATTGAAACAACAATATCTTCACAATCTTAGGTCCGCTTCGAACAAAGGACCGCGAGCAACTAAAGCGAGTTTTTTGAGCTTTCTGTGAAAATGAATTTGCTACTGTCTGTGTTTAATTTCAAACACATTCTGTTGGAATTACTGTTTACTGTTACTAATATGCCTGATGATCGGACCTAACCACCCGCGAAACGTAGCATAATGGTTGGATGACGTGTGGGACTTCGATAGACTCCTAATTTTAATTAAAACATTTTAATATTATTTATTTATTTATTTATTTATTTATTTATTTATTTATTTATTTATTTATTTATTTATTTATTTATTTATTTATTTATTTATTTATTTATTTATTTATTTATTTATTTATTTATTTATTTATTTATTTATTTATTTATTTATTTATTTATTTATTTATTTATTTATTTATTTATTTATTTATTTATTTATTTATTTATTTATTTATTTATTTATTTATTTATTTATTTATTTATTTATTTATTTATTTATTTATTTATTTATTTATTTATTCATTTATTTATTTATTTATTTATTTATTAATTTATTTATTTATTTATTTATTTATTTATTTATTTATTTATTTATTTATTTATTTATTTATTTATTTATTTATTTATTTATTTATTTATTTATTTATTTATTTATTTATTTATTTATTTATTTATTTATTTATTTATTTATTTATTTATTTATTTATTTATTTATTTATTTATTTATTTATTTATTTATTTATTTATTTATTTATTTATTTATTTATTTATTTATTTATTTATTTATTTATTTATTTATTTATTTATTTATTTATTTATTTATTTATTTATTTATTTATTTATTTATTTATTTATTTATTTATTTATTTATTTATTTATTTATTTATTTATTTATTTATTTATTTATTTATTTATTTATTTATTTATTTTTTGTTTGAAAAAAATTATATATTTTTTTTAAATTTTTCGTATTTTTATTTTTTGTTATTGGTGTTTGACCTTGTTTGAACATATTAAAAACTCAAAACACTCATATTTTGATGCAAAATATGAAAAACACTCAAAAATTTAACTTTGACCTCGCAAATGAAAATTTCTCTATCCTTTCAAAAGTTACAGAGTTTTGATCAGGAAAAAACGATTCTGAACCACTGTAGTCCGTAGGATTTTTTGACCTTTCGTACCACAATGTCAGAGTTGCCTGAAGGAGGGGACCTATATATATCCATTTTGAACTTTAATCCTAATCCATATTTTTGTCGGCTAGCTCAGATGTCCAAAAAGGCCACAAAATTCTGAAAATACCTTAAATATATTCGATCTATCCGTAGATGAAAGTTTAAATTCACATAGACTTAGGGTATAAATCTGTCGGCAAAGCCGACTGATACTTTTTTACTTGTTTAATTCGAAATTCAGTCTTTGGTGATAATTTTCTATCGGAAACAACACGTAAATGTCCCTCCCAATTTTACTGTGAAAAATATTTACTTATTCAATATAGCAGAACCCGTTCTACCTGCATTTCTTACACGATAATAATCATGGTAATTAACTGGCCCAATTTGTACCGAAATTCTGTTTTTAAAATCCCACAAACGGTAGTGGCGGCTTACGTATTGCAATCCGTCGCCCGATAATCACTTGGATTTTTTTTAATTTACCCACTTTGTGACAATAATCACCATGCTTTAGCCACAACATCCTAAACCAACCGACAATCATAAAATTTGTGCGGTAACTTCAACAAAAGGATTTTATGTGTCAAAATGTCATAAAGTCATCATAAATTAGCACTCTTTGAGTTTTGTTAGAAGGAGGTTGTTGTTGTTATCATTTTTGGCCTCAACAAGAACACAAACCCTTACTCCGTAACACAATGGTGTCCGACTTCAAAGTGTCATAATTAAATCGTTTTATATGCAAAATCACCCACAATATATTTTAAGTTATCTACCGTTGAGAGCTGAAAACAAAACTCCGTAAGTCGGATTAACTCATCCGTACTTGTTTCGAGCGCAAAAGAAAAGGAGTGATGTGAGTGAGAAAATGTCATTATTACCTGAACAATGCAGCACAACAGAGAAAAAGTAATCAAAAAGACCAGAACTAAATTAAATTTCTACAGACTCTTGTTGTTATTGCTGTTATTGTTGTTGTCGTGTATGTTTTTCTGTCGCTGTGGTTTATGACAAAAATAATTGTGAATTTTTAAAATAGACAACTTGTTTTCTTGGCTTTGTATTGTTGAATTCATATTCCATCCATAAATTTGGATTTCTGGTGCGAACAGTGTTGCAAAATAAATTTTGTTGGAAAATGATGCAATTTTATGTAATTTTATTTGAACATGAGTACTTGATTAGTAGAATGATCCTTAAAAAAGTTTGAAGGCCTTTCTGGTAATGGAAATAAAAATTGAAAAACTTGGTACAGAGAAGGGACGCAATTTGTTCCGTTTCCAAAAACAAAAATTAAGAATCCTAGTAAAAAGGAAGAAAACTGCATTAAGAGGGCATAGAGGTAAAGTGATGACCGCATCTGCTGCAAGATAAGATATATTTATCATAGACATTATTAAATACCCGTGGTGCAATGGTATGCACACCTGCCTTGGGTTCGATTCCCAGGCCAGGGAACGTCAAACTTACATACCGGTGTACGAAATTAGACACAATTAAGTATACACTCCACGTCAGTAGAATAGAACACCTAAATTTTTGTTAATGTTAGCTTATTGAATGAATCTACTTTTTTTAATCTTGTAGGAATTTAAAGTAAAAGAAAAGAAGTAAAGAAAAAATTATTTTCTGATTATTTTTCCGATAGTACTATGCAAAATAGGCATTTATTTTTGGTCATCAGGATAGAACAATTAGGGTAAATCCTCCTAACTCCGGCATGTACCAGTAGTCGGCATCTTTCGTATTTGAACTCAAATAACTCAAAATTACTGTAACAAAATGTGAAAATAATGTTAGAAAAGCTTCAACAATACTCTCAGCTAACTTTGTATAACCATTTATTATATCGGAATTTAACTTTTTGTTAGTGAGCGTTTTTCACCACAACCGAAAATGCATGAAAAAATTAGTGGGGTTGTCAACATAAAAATGTCTGTAATTATATTAAAAAGAACAAATTTTTAATAAAATGTATTTATGATGGTAGACAATACTCAAAAGAACACATTAGAAAAAGAAATTATTAAAAAATGAATTTAATTCTGCCATTTTAGCTGATGCCGACTTTAGGGACAATAAAATGTACATTTTGCCAGAAGTCGGCATGGGGTGGGAAAATTGTGCTTTGTCAATTATTGAGTTCGTTTGTGGCATACCGACAATTAGGTTATAGCTACCGACTATAGACAATCACTAATTTATTTAAGCAACATATTTAAATTTTCTTAATTTTTGATGCAAAATTAATTGGAATGTGAACAAAAAATGCAAAAAAAACCCATTGACATTTCAAATAAATATGTTGATGTTATAAACACACAAAAACAGAACTTTTAACTGATTTCCAAATGTTAACAAAATATTAACATTATTTAATTCTTAAAAGCAATATGGATTAAAATAAGTCTTATTTGTTATAAGTGCGTTTTTGTGGTTTAAAATAAAAGAAATGATAAACTTATAGCATTTCTTTACTAAAATACGATATGCCGGCTACTGGAACATGTAATGCCGACAATTGGGAAATGGTGCCGACCACTACCAAAAAACCACTATTTCACTAAATTCGCATTTTTCTCATATTTAATAAGAAATAATACTTTTTTTATTTCATCGAAAAGTAAACAAAATTTCGAAGCAATTAAGCTTTATTTATAGCAATTGGAAAAATTTACTCTGATTAGAAAGTCCTACTTTCCCTATGGAAACAATTTTTTTATCTTGATGACCAAAAAAATGCATATTTTTCAGGTAAAACATAATTTTTTCTGTGTAGATTCATTCGGTTCGGGACACATAAGCTAATATAACAAAAATTTAGGTGTTCTATTCTACTGAAATTTCCAAGAAAATTTAAAATTTGCCAAGATTAAAATTAAAACCAAAAAAATTGTGCAATCGATGAATCCGGGTTTCACCCATTCGGAATTCGCGAACTGTTAACATATTCCATATAGTATACTGAAATTCTGACTGAAATTCTTTAAAATAAAGTGTTTTAAGAAGTATCCCATAGTGCCGACCATTTAAATTAATTAACGTGGAAGCTGTGTTGGGATCAATGCAGAAAAATGGGTAAAAATGGGTTGAAGCAAACAGGTTTTTTATGTTCCCTTCCGATTTCTAGCTTAACCTTACATTTTATAGGCCCATGCCCAAAGAAAGAATGTCGGAATACTCCAATTGATGCTGACATTTTGAAGACGGAATTTCGGAGTTTTTTGATTTTTTTAATAATCCGGACGCGGAACAAGATACTATTCCAAACTCATATCATCAGGATTATAGAACTCGTGATTTTACATCGTTTAATGTATATCTCATGAATGTGCTCCCTACAGCATCCTAGTAATTGGAGTCTAAAGGCCAAAATTTCATGCGTGTATTTCCTTAAAAACCTATTTTTTGTGTTTAAAATTTACAAATGTCAATTTTTTTTCAATTCAATAAACTTTTTTCAATTAATAATAATATGTACATTTAGTAATATCTACAAAGTTGTGTGTTTTTACGTACATAAAGTTTTACAGCATGGTTTAAATTAAAACCGTCTGCCGGAATAATGAGTGTTGTAAACATATTAATGATTGTATTCGCTTATTACCATTTGTCTATATTTTAACGCTTCTTTTATGTAATAATATAAATTTGACCAACTATAATTTTCACCACCGTTTAAAACATTGATTATTTCACTTTCTGATAATACAGATTTATTAAAATAATGTTTTCTAATGTTTTTAAATATGGGACACCTTCCCATGAAATGTTGTGTAGTTTCTATCTCATTAAGATTGCATATAGAGCATAGATTGTATGGTTCTGATCTGAAGTTGTTGCAGTTCAGTGCGACCATACCAGCTCTTGCTTTCATTATAAATGATATTTGGTTTTGTCTATATCTGTCGTTGCAATATGTTGTACCCAACTGAGGATTTAGATGTCTGTAGATTCGATGCTGACTTTCTTGAGAACTTTGAATGTGTTGTATAAAGCTCGTATTCCTTACTTCCCATACTAATCTTTGGCATGTACTATACCACCATTCTTTATCCATACCAACACTTCGATAATCAATATTGTGGTAATTCAAGCGATCTATATAATCCTTGTACCAAGAAGCATTTCTTTCAATAGCCTTTTTGGCAAGTATGTGTGGTAGTCTGTTAATATGGTATTCAAAAAGTACTTTATTTATATATTTTAGATGGAGTGTATACGTATACATATAACCAGGTTCGTATCCGGTCTCTAAGGCTAATATGTAATTAGGAGTATTATCTGGTGGCCTTAATATGCGTTTGATAAAATACCTGTAGAGTTTTTCTACGTCTTCAAAGTAGTTGCTACCCCATATTTGGGCACCGTAACTCTGTATGGAACGGCATACTGCTAGGAACATTTTCCACTTTGCGCTAAGAGAAATTTTAGGCTTTCCAATAAAATTTTTCCACGTGACATTTAGACAAGATTTAGCTGTTTCTTTTTTGATAGTTATGTGTTTTGTGAAGGACAGTTTGGGAGTTAATATGATTCCGAGATATTTATATTCATTTACTATTCGAAGTGTTTCTCCTTTATATATCCATTTGTTGCTTGTTGATATTCTGCCTCCTTTTCTAAAAATCATTATCTCAGATTTATCTTTGTTGACTTCCATACCCCATTTGTCACAATATACAGCTAGATTATTTATCATGTTTTGTAGTATAAGTGGATCATCTGCAAGGATTACAATGTCATCCGCATACATTAATATCCTGATATTCATATCATCTATGTATAAGCCACCATCAAGCGCATTATGCAAATCATTCAGATATAAGGCGAATAAAGTTGGAGATAATAAACATCCTTGCTTTACACAAGATTTTGTCTCAAAAAAAAGAAGAGAGATATTCTCCTGTCCATAGGGCCGATTTGGTATCTGTATAGACTTTTTCTATAAAATTCAGAATTTTGTTCGTGAGTCCACTTTCATAAAGTTTGTATATTAATAGACTTCTTGGCAACCTATCAAATGCTGCCCTAAAATCTACAAAAAAGGCATAAACTTTTTTATTTTCCGTTAACTTTAGGTTTATGATTGACACCAAGTTGAATATATTATCCGTTGTTGAGTAACCTCTGCGAAAACCTGTTTGATATTCGTTTAATATCTGGTATCTATTTAGCCAATCAGTTATTCTGTTGTTTATCATTCCCATCATGAGCTTAGCTATACAATTCATAAATGCAATTCCTCTATAGTTACAAGGATCGTTTGGATCTCCTTTCTTGTAAATTGGAAATAATAACAAATGTCAATCAATTTGCTTTGAACTCCGCGTGAATTTAGTTTTTTTCCGCGACGGATCTAATGAGCCCTTCCGCGATCGCATCCATCCACTAAAACCGCGGATGTAGATACCCTGTAAATAGGAAAATCAGCAAAAATATATTTTGACAAATCCGAGTACTAAACCTCGATTTGCTTTAAAAATTTTTACATAAATGGAATCCTTTATACGCGATTATAATATTTGCGAAAATGCGCGTCATAAATTACATAGATACGCGAGTAATATGGGTATTTTCCCAATAATAGAATGTGGAGGCACATCCGCGTTTCTTTAACCATCTATCTGAAATAGGTGTATATTAACGTATTTTTGATCGGCGCATCAAAATCGTATGCACATTGCGCGACTTTTACCAACTTTAAGGCAAACAATGGCCGCTGAGTGAAACATCAAAATTTGCATAAATATTGAAAAAGATTGATTCGCTGTATCCAAAATCGGATGCGCATTAACCGACTTTAACTAATACCCGAATAACAGGCTTTTTAATTTTCATATATTTGGAATGATTGTAATTTCAATATTACTCTTATTTTCCTATCCTTATAAGTTATTTCAGTAAGCATCTAAGCTTTCGCGATGGTAAACCATATTTCATAATGAAGCATTAGCAGAAAACATTAATTATTGTGTGGGATTTTAGCGAAATATTTCGAGAACTCTCAAATATTTTTTCTAATTTTTCTAATCAAACCAAAAAATATATATTTGGAATAATATTTCAACAATAAGTGTTTCTCTTTTGTTTTTGCTATGATATGCAATTTATACACCCAATCTCTATAAATTTGGTTTCATATTTTCCTACGCATTGTCTAAATTCTGTAGTTATTTTTAATTTATTTTTTTTTAGCTTTGTACGGACTCTGGTGCAGAATAATTTGGATTTACTTCGAGTTTTTTTTTTTGTTATTTGTTGATTTTCCGCGAAAATAAAGATATATGCATATATTTTCTCATACGAACAAATAAGACATTTTTAAATATTTTTTCTCTATATGAGAATAAAAGCCGCTATAATTTTTGCGCGCATTTGCCAATTTTGTGAACGGATTTGAAACCAAATTTTTTACTTAACCTCTGTACCAAAAATCGTAGATGTGCTCACAAAATTTTTTTTTTCAATTGGAATTGCAAAGGAATTTTGGTTTTTACCATATACACTTTAATACGGGAACAATGTGCTTCATCGAAATAATGGTTTTAGATCCCAAGAATGTTTGGACGAAATTCGTTTCAGACATTTTGGAGTGGATTTAGCAATATCCATCCTTCTGTCTGTCTGGAGCGCAAGATAACTCTCGAACGAATCAACCGATTTGTTCAAAAATTTGCCCTTCGTTATATATTGTCCAAAGTTAGTTTAAGTTCGAAGACGAACCATATCAGTCCACTCTTTCAGGTACCTCCTCCACAAAAGTTCAAAACTCTTGAAGGGAGTAACCGATTTGGTCCATATGTACTTTACAAATTGTCAAAATTCTACCAGACAGTGATAAGGTTCGGACCACTACTTCTGGTATATCCCACACAAAATTTCAGTGTAAGACCTGCTCTCGAATCGCTTTGGTTTTTGTTGCAATAAATTGTATTCACTGCCTTCATTACGAAGGTATACGTTTCTTCAGGGACAAGTCCATACTTCCTGAGAAAATAGTCCGAAGGCTGTAAAAAAATCCCTATGGCACCATGTGTAGTGCCTGGAGAGTACGATGACGGTCAAACGGATCAGCCGATTCGGCCCGTCAACTGATATTATTGGCGCGATATCTATCGGAAGGAATGACTCCCAGAATAAGATTCACTTTCAAAATGGTCAGTCCATTTCTTTAGGTACCTCCTCCGCAACACTTTTTAGCTTTAATGTAAATATATTTTTTGTCGGCAAGTTCATACGTCCAAAAGGGCCACAAAATCTGAAAACGAAGATCATTTGTTAGCCGTCGGAAGAACGCTATTGCTTTTGGTGAATATCGGTTCAGATTTGGATATAACTCCCACATATATTTTGGGCCGATTTGAGGTATTTGATGCATGAAACACGCTATATCTGTCCAATTTTGATGAAATTTGGAATATATGACGGAATAAGGTCTATAGATAAATGTGCCAAATTATATCGGAATCGGTTCAGATATCAATATACATAGCTCCCATATATAATTTCGGCCGATTTGAGGTATTTTATACACCAAACACGCTATATCTGTCCAATTTTGATGAAATTTGGAACGTGTGACGGAATGAGGTCAATAGATAATTGTGCCAAATTATATCGAAATCGGTTCAGATTTGTATATAGCTCCCATATATATTTTTGCCCGATTTGAGGTATTTGATGCAACAAAAACGCTATTTTTTAGTCTAGAAATAACTACGCCAAATTTTATTGAAATCGGTTCAGATTTGGATATAGCTCCCATATATATTTTCGGCCGATTTGAGGTATTTAATGCGCCCAACAGGCTATATAAGACAAATTTTGATGAAATTTGGAATTTGTTCTAGAAATAAATGTGCCAAATTATATTGAAATTGGTCTAGATTTGAATATAGTCCCCATGTATTTCTTACATATTCACAGTGGTGTTGGGTATCATATATAACCATAGTACTATTATAACAATAGTACTATTATATAAACTATGCATTAAAATTTATAAGTCCATTAAAAAACTGAAAAGCTTACCTCCAAAGAAAAAAGGTACCAAAAACTTGAGAATATCACCATTACAGTGTGACATGCCTAAAATATATTACTGTCATCACAACCAAACTGCAAATAAGGTCTGGAGTACATATACAGCTCATCAGGATCCAAAATTTGAGGACTCTCACAATGTTTCATTTTAAATTATACTATATACCCGCTGTTTGAAATTAATTAGTTCGCTAACTGCATACAATTTCAAATAAAATAGCAGCACTGTGCGACATAAAAATTTTATGACGTTGATATGATACTCTGCAAAAGTTGCACTGGTTCCTTCAGTTCCTGTCTCATAGAATAGTCATAGAAATGTCACATAAATAGTTTGCCTTGTGCCAAACGAAACTAAAGAAAATACAACTTTTTTTAATCATCACTACAACACCAAAGAAAAACTTTAATAAAAATGGGTAAGTTTTTGATGACAAACCGACACAAGGACGGACGTTCTCGAATAAACAGAGAACGAGACTTTCGAATGACTGTTGGCAGCCTTCATCCTTGTGTTATTATTTGTTTGCTTTTAGTTCCGTTTTCCGGTGTATCAACTTTGTCTTTTGTCCATTCGTTCTTTCTAAAGCTCTGAGATGGTGGCATGTTGGTTTGTCTGCTGCCCCCATTTTGTTTTTAATCCTGCTAACCCCTCCAAAGTTGTTCACGAAGACACTTGTTTGTGTTTCTGTTCCCTTTTAAGGTTTATGTGACGTTTGCATCGTTTCGTTTGTTCCCCATTCTAGAAGTTCTAACAAATATATTGATGTACGTATGTATGCGTATGTATGTTTGTATGTCTTTTCCCACAATAAGTTCAGTTCAATTACAATTATGGCAAATTACTTTATTACATCCGTAATTGTGTGACCATGGAAGCGTGCACTTCTTCTTTTTCTTTTGTTCTAGAGCTACTGTCGTTTTTCCCACTCCTGTTATAGTAGTTGTTGTTAATGTTGTTATTGTTAGCAATAGTACTGCTTTTCATGTAGTTAAATTAAATAACGCCACAAGTGGTTTCTGCTCCCCAAAAGCCATGAAGCGTCAAACAAACAAGCCAACAACAAAAACACAATAATCTAGCGAAACTTTCCTTGATTACCGGCGGCAATTGTAAACGTTTTATGTGAACTCAAATTGAAGTTGTTCAGATTTCCTTCCTAAGGTGCCATAAACGAATTAGAAAAAAGAAAAACTTATTTTGTGTTCTCTGCCCAGACACATACATACATACATATTTAAATGTTGGAAGTGAATTGTAGAAAATACTTTCCATTATTAAATACGCGTAAGCAAGGACATAGAGTAAGTTTCAACCTATTTTAAGGATCTCGCGAGGCGAGATTTAAAAATGATATCTCAAATAAGGCTTAGGTTAGGTTTTGCGCTCTAGACTAGGTTTTTTGAAGAAGGGGACTCTACTGTACTTTATTTGAGGAACTCTGTGCCGTTAACAAAATCCCGTAATTGTTTCAGGTCGTCTACAATTAGGGGCATTGGCAGAGAAATGCTTCAATGTTTCGTCATCTTCTCCGCATGCCCTGCATACGCTGTTGTCTGCACAACTAATTTTGTGCAGACGAGCTTGCAAACACACTAACCTGTAAGGACACCTGTAAGTCTACTCAACTCTGCCTTACCTAGCAGTAATAAGTCTTTAGTTTTTTCCTTATTTGGGTCTCCCCACACGATTTTTGTGGTTTTCCCTATTTCGTCTCTATTCCATAGTGATAAGTGGGCATTTTTTGCGCAAGTTTTTAACTCTAGACGAGACGCGTTTAGTGGCTTTGCGTTCTCTAAGTTTACTGTTGCTTATTCCCTGCCAGTTTTGCCAGAGATTTCCTATCTCATTACCTCTATTCCCCGCATGTCCCGGTACCCATATTATACGCACAGAGCCATGTTGAGAATAGCTGTTGATCGAATTTATACAATCCAGGACTGTTTGTGATTTTCCTGTTTTGGATGTTATTGCTTTGATTGCAGTTTTACTGTCCATAAGGACGTTTGCAGTATTTGGTCTCGTGTTGGCATTAAGCCAGTTCAGACACTCAGTAATCACTCGGATCTCCGCTTGATGGACCGTATTTTGATCCGGCAAACGAAGAGATATTTCGGTCTCGGGTTCTTCAATAAAAAGATGCAGTCCCATTCTCCCACCTAGCCGTCTGTATAACAACAGTTTCCAGTCGGCATTTGTGCTAGAGTTCCGCCGATCCACGAGTCTCTGTCTGGAATTAATGCTTCGCATGAGGCAGCTACAATTGTTTCAGGTATACGGTCCGATACAGTGTTATCCATTGACTCTCTCGTTGTTACCCGTAGAATGTTTGATAGTATGTTACGTGGTCCCTACTGATCCACTCGTTCTTCGCTTTAAGTCGGATAGCTGCGACGGCCGCTTCATACCTTATCTGGATTTCTATTGGGTGTATATATAGAATAGTTTCTAATGACCTCGTTGGTGTTGTCCTCATTGAGCCGCTTACACTTAAAAACACATTCGTTGGACTTTTTATCCATAGCTGTCCACCAGACTATTGAAGCGTATGTTAGAATATGTCTAACTACGCTTTTGTATAGCCAGTGTGTCATCTTAGGATTAAGACCCCACTTGGAGCCTATAGCCCTTCTACAGGTTGACCAACATCCATAAGCCTTGTTAGCTCTCTCTCTTGATTATGGTCTTTCCATTTAAGATTCCTATCCAGGATTACCCCCAGATATTTAACTTTGTTAAAAATATTGATTGTCTTGTTTAGGAAAACTGGTTCTTCAAAGTGTCCCAGTTTTGTTTTTCTTGTGAACAGACATATTTCCGTTTTTTCCGGGTTTACGTTAAGACCTCTTGGTCTAGCCCAGTTGTACGCGAGTTTTAGGGCTGATTCAGCTCTTCTGCATAGCAAGTTTGGCTTCTTACCCCTCAGAAGTATTATAAAGTCGTCTGCATAGCAGACTGGGTCAAATCCCACATCGGTTAAAGTCCTTAATAGGCTATTTATGAAAGTGGCCCATAGGAGTTGAGATAAAATCCCCCCTGCTGCGTACCCTGACCAACTTGGTCCCTTATTTTTACGTCAAGTAGCCCGCAGCTTATCCATCTATTCCGTAGCATGTGGCTTATCCAGTCCCTAAGGTCCCGGTTCACCTAAATTTTATCTAAGGATTGTATAGGGGTTTCGGTGCTGACGTTAGTGAAAGCACCCTCGATATCAATGCATACCGCTAGTGTATACATCTTCCTGTCGAAGGTGCTCTCGATGTGGTGCACCACTTCATGTAATGCGGTTTCCACTGATCTACCTTTAACGTATGCATGTTGTTTTGTATTTAAGCATATCGTTTGGAATCTTGCTCTTAATCATGGTATCGACTATACGTTCCATGGTTTTAAGCAGGAAGGATGTTAGGCTTATCGGACGATAATTGCGCCTTGCTGTTCTAGTCATTTTTTGTATTCTATAAGTTTTGTGTGATAGTTGTCCCAGAATACAGCTAATTTTTTACGTCGAGCTCTGTTGTAAAGCCTTCGGACCTCTTTGCCTTTGTTACGAATTTCCGTTATAATGTTGACATTTCTGTCTACATCTTCCGTGCTTATCCATTCATAGCTATCGTGCCCTAGCCTTTCTTTTATTAGTTTTCCAAAATTTGTCCAGTTGGTTTTGGATTTATTTCGAAAACTCTGGAGAGAAAAGAAAACATAAGTTTTTGTGACATATTATATGTACAGGTTCTCGGTCGAGACCCCGTATTTGCATAAAACAATTGGTAGTTTATATGGTTTAGTTCACAGACCTTGTTCTGAATGGTCCAAGGTTCCTGGATCAAGCCAATGCGGATTTTCCTCGCTTACGCCGATTACCGCCTCTCCTGCTTTTAAGCGGACAGCGTTGGAGAAAGCCCTGCCCTTAGTCTTTGTTAGACTGGCCATGGAGAGATGGTCAATTCCGACCGCAAGGAGAGTTCCGTCCTCCTGCTCCTCCCTGTGGGAGACCTACCATATCTTCAAGTCCAAGTCCTTGTTTTGGCGACCAAAGACTTCGAGCATGCGTTCCGTCTTGAACTTGCTGATCCAACCTCTGACGAATACCGAAGTCTTAGTTAGTTGAGGAATGCCGTGAGTTTGCCGCTTTCCCATGGAGGTATTATGCTGCTGATAATATCCTTGAGGGCGGTAGCGTTTGCATGCTGGGCAAATTGGAAAACCATCACGTCCCTTTTGACCCCGCTGCTAATAATTTGAATTGGATCGCCACCATTCATTATGTGATCCAATATTTTATTGTTGACCATTTCCTCAATTGCTGAAAGATGATCTTTGGGTAGCTTTCCGGAACCTCTATTGGTATCGATCACTGCAAAGCAGAGCTCGTCCCTGCAGCGTTTCTTGGCTACCTTGGCGTAAGATGGCGGCTCTCTACAAGTCTCCACAGCCCTCTTCCTCTTATGCTGGGTCCGGGATTTCTTCGCAGAATCCCCGGACACAGCAGTCGATTCTGCGGCTGGGCACACCCTCTTCACGTTCGAGCTGACTTTGTCGCCCTCTGTCAAAGGATTCTCGGAACAGTCTCCTTGGCGTGGTTCTTGACGCGGTGCACTCGATACGTTTGGAGATGTGGAGCTCTTTTTCTTCTTTGTGGGCTTTACAGTGTTCTGCTCTTCGGGGGATCTGATCCTCTTCGCCGCCTTTGAAGAAGTGGCAGGAGTGTTCATGATCCCTTTGGGAGCATCCTGCGATATAGCCTTTTTGCTTGCCCGTTGCTTCCTGAACTTGCGTCGTTGAGCCCCAGACAGCTGCTTCTTGTGTGTTGTGAGCTTTGCAATGCTGTTGCTCACTTCGTCTACCATCTTGTGGACCTCCTCCTTATCTGGGATTTCCATGACGGTTATATTTTTGTTGCTTTCGCTATCGGAGTCTGAGTCACTACCTGTATCTGAAGGCTGGGTCGAGCATGAACTTCCCCTTAGCTTCTCAGTCTCTTCCTTCCTGTATTTGCCCTTAGGCTGTGTGCTTGCTCACGATCGCATGATGACGACGGGGTGTGACTAGTAGGCAGATCAACATCACCCGCCGGTACTGGGTTTATTAGGCCCTGCACCGTAACTTTTTCACATTGTCCAATTTTCTTCATTTTTGTTTTAGGGGAACGCCCCCATAGTCAGTTTTTTGTCCGCGGGGAAAATAAATTCCCAAAACAGGCTTTATGTATATATGAAGCTTACACTAAAACATCAAACATAATTTTTCAACGGCACATTATAATAACATATACCGATGTTGGATTTTTTAAGTCGGCGCATACCACCCAACTAAATTTTAAAATTGCCAAAGTTGGAGTACGATCGGAATATGTATGCATGTTAATACGTGCCACTGGAGCCTCCAAGTTTCCATAGCAATTTGTATTGGACCAAAGGCGAAATTTTCACGAAATCGCTCAACAAAACACATTTATTGCCCAATCGACGAACAAAATTTAACTGTTAATTAAAAAAAATTTGACACTACATCAATGATTTTTATAATATAGATTAAGAATCCGAATCTGTTTTTGTAGGCTTTTTAATTTTAATAATTAGAAAAATTTCTAAAAAATCTCAGCTTAATATAATAAGCTGTTATATTCTATTACCGTTTACAAAATTTTAATCCGTTGCGATGATGGAAAAATACTTATGAAAAGTCTCAACGGATTCGCGAAAATCGAATTTCTTACAAAATTTTACGTATTTGCAAACATATGTTTTTAAAATAATGGCACTTGTACTACAAAAAAGACATTTAAAAATTTCAACAGCATCCATACCCTGTGAGAAATAAAATGATGCCTAAGCCGTGAAGCTTGGAGCTATAATATTAATGTTATTTGCAAAAATACGAAGAAAAGGTCGTAAGTTCTTTTTTTAAATCGTGTTTTTGTTACAGAATGATAGTACAAGTCAAAACACGTCGTATGATACAAAGAAAATGGTATTATGCCACGTTTTTTCTATATGTTTTGTCCTTGTCAGAAAAGGTCGTAAGTCTTCAAAATGTAGAAATTTGAGTACGAAAAGGTCGTAAGTCCACAGGAAAATTTATATTTTAAAACACACTATAGTTCAGATATAATGTTTAACGTCATCCATGGTTGGGTACATTGCAAAGAACTATCACATTTGGACACATTTGGATGATAATCAGATAATATTTGGCGGAGCCAGTGGACCAAATTTTTTAACAAAATTCGGATAATTTCTATGCTGCAACGAAAATTTACAATTGACAGCTATTTTTTCTCTATAAGCGAACTGATTATGACAGATGTAGTTATGACCTTTTCACTGATACATATCACACATATTGTAAAATTTGTAAAAAATTCAATTTTTCGTTGTTTTTATACCCTCAGCCTTTGGGCTAGAAGGGTATATGTATACACTTTGATACGAAAAATGCCTGTCTGTCTGGCGTGTGCGCACTAAAGCTCTTGAATAGTTCAACCGATTCGAACCAAATTTTGGGCATCGTAATATTTTGTCCAAACTTAATTTAAGTTCGAATATAGGCCATATCGGTCCTCTCCTTCTGGTACCTCCCCCACAAAAGTTCAAAATTTTTCTATAAAATGGTCTGAACGATAACTCTCGAAGGGAGCAATCGATTTGGTCAAAACTTTTCACATCGTATTATTCCTTCCAGATATATTTCTGGTTCGAATATGAACTATATCTGTCCACTCCTTAGGGTACCTCCCACACAAAATTCGGATAAAGTGAAATTTAAGGGCTGCTATCGGATGGTTTTGCAATTTTTTTCAGTAAGTTTTCCTTGCGGCTCCCTTTATGACGGTACAATTTTTTTCTTGCGGAATTCCATATTCCTGATATATTTGCCTCAAAAAGCTCCAAGAAACCCTGACGGCACCAACCAAAATGGCAAATCCGCACGATAATCCTCGCAGGGAATTTCTGATTGGTGCAAGCTTTGCACATCGTATTATTTCATCCAGTCATGTATGAGGTTGGAATATGGATTGTATCGGTCCACTTCTTCGAGTACCTCCCACACAAAATTCGGATTAAGTGAAGTTTAAGAGCTCCTCACGGATCGCTTTGAAATTTTTTTCAGTAAGTTTTTTTTTGTGGCTCGTTTTACGACAATTTTTTGCCGGAGTAAGTCAATAATTGGCCTAAAAGCTCCAAGAAACCCTGACGGCACCAACTAAAATTGCAAATCCGCAGGATAATCCTTGTAGGGAGTTTTTGATTGATGCAGGCTTTGCGCATCGTATTATTTCATCCAGTCCAGTATTTGTGACTCCTTTTCAGTAGATTGTTGGAGCGGCCTCATTTACAATGGTACATTTTGTTCCGGAGTAAGACAATACTTCCTAAGATAATGGCCTAAAAGCTTCAAAACCCTGTCGGAAATTGTGCAAGATAACTCTAAAACTTTTTCAAAAATTTCTTTCAAACTTATTTTAACATAATTTAATATTTTGAGTCCTTTATGAGAAAGTTTGGTTGCCAAAAATGTTTGGGATATGTTAATGATTTGGTATAAGCCCACGTTACGGTACCTACAGATTTTAAAGCAAACTCGTGATATAAAATCAATATACATACATATTTTATATACGGCATAATTATTGTGTTTGGTTTGGTTTTGTTGTTTTTTTCTTGGCTAGTGGCTGAGGGTATTTCTCCGTCAGCACAGCTGACTGATACGTACTTACTTGTTTGTTGATATCTTACTTAAGATTTAAAAAAAAAATCAAGTATTTTATGGAATATGATGTGTTCATTAGGGTTATAACTTTTTGCACTTTTTTGCAAATATCAAAAATACCACCACATAGCCGTGTAGAGCATAGAAAACTATCATGAAATACGGTGTCAATTTTTCTCTATTGCGAAAAAAGTTTTCGCACCAAATGCATTGAAGTTCAGTAATGCATTTTTTAAATTTTAGCTGCGATGACAACATATTTGCTTTTAATTAAAATTTTTATTTTTTTTTTTTTTTTGTAATCTAATTTAAAATCATTATCAAAGTGTTCTGGACCAATTTGTTCCCAAATCGCGCCATTTCGGAGCATATAAGGAATTTTTGACACTATTGCAATTTTTGTTTTTTCTTTATAAACTCGTCAATTTTATGTTTATATTTATTGTACCTATTGGACAAGAGAATATGGTGTCATTTGCAACAAATTCGCGAAAGTTACAGACAGCTTTTAATGACTTTGACTGTGAGAATTGTATTTTTTTCTATGAATATTTATTCAAACAAAGCAAATTTAAAATGATAAGTAGAAAAAATATCAAAAGGGTTTTAGTACCCAGCAAAAATTCGGATCCATTAGTCATTACGTAACCCATTACAAAGTAATGTAAACAAGCTTCTTTTCCCATTACAAGTAATCTGAAAAGTAATGGGATACTTCTTAAAAAATGACAAGGCAAATCTACTTACTTTGCTCCTCGCTAAGTAATGAGGACGGTGGCACAGTGAGTGTGTGTCCGACTATAAATCCTAGAGTTGTGTGTTCAACGCTCACTGTCGGCACGCGAGTTTTTTTTAATTAAAAAATAACAGTTCGTGGTGCACATGTGCACTGCACATTTAAGTTCTTAAGCAACCCTTAATGATCGTGTGCGTGGCATAGTATGTAGTGTCATTGGCTAGAAATCAGAGGGTTCGTGTGTTCAATTCGCACAGCGAGCGAAATAAAATAAAATAAAAGTAAGAAGTGTGATGAAATTAAAAAAGTTCTCTACATCAACTGTTCTAAAAATAGATTTTTTTTCAACTTACTTTTCAACTTCTAGTGGCCACAGAATAACTAGTTATTCTAGTGGTCATAAAATAACTACAAACTGAGTGCGACATGCCCTTGTAAAAATAATGGGGAAGAAAGGGGGGTTGCGAGTAGTTACGGCCAGGGATGTACGCAGGGGCGGGGGGCACAGGGCCCCCCCCCCCCCGAAATGGTTTGGTCGAACAAAATTTGTTAAGCTACTATAAAAAATTATTACATATTTTCTTTCTCATAAACATTTTTTAATGATTGGAGATTTAAAATAAAATGAAAATTTATACGAAAACTTATATTTTTCTGAAGTTTCTGTTCAGAAAATGAGCACCATTAACAAGTATTTTTAAGAAAATTTTTCAATTTTTTTGTTTGGACCTATACTTTTTTGGAGAGAAACTTCTAATGGTTTCTGAATTAATTCTTCATGTCATATCAATTGACTATTATATACGACTTCTGTAATGAATATACTTCATGTTTGTTATGTCATATTCGAGCTATATAGAGGTCTCGAGGCATCACACTCAATGGAAGCGCATACAAAAATGTATATTGGACAACATTTATTAAGGGTTTTCCGTGGACAATATCTTAAAAGCCAATTAGAAATTTGTCTCAGAGGCTTGACACAAAATTTTGTTTTGCAATTTTTGACAAATTGTTTGCCAGAAAGTAGGGGAAAAAATTATGTAAAATGAATTTGTTTACGTCAACAGCAGCTAAAATCTGCTATATTTAGCAAATCCACTTGAATGTTTTCCCGATCATGAACTAACTCTGTCCAACATTTTTAAGGTAGTCGTGTGCAAATAACTTCTACCGAGGATTTTATGAAAGTACAGACCCAAACGACAAAAACACTATTTGGGTATTCTTCTGTCAGATCTAGCTAAGATTTTATGTTCTCATCTTAAAATGGCTAAATATTGAATCGGGGCTACATCTCGGAAACCAATTCGAAATTTGTTTTGACCTTTTTAGCAAACTTATAGATAAGGGAACAAAGAAAATAGAAAATACAAAAAATCGACTCGAAAAACTGCATTAGCGCTATAAGATGTATGCAATATCTAAAAGTACCACAGATTTGCTATAGTTTGCACCATATCTCCCAAACTTTCAAATTTGTCGTAATGATACCTTTGAAAAAAAAAACATTCGCTTGAATGTGATACACAATTCATCTAAACATGCCTTTGTCTAATGTCTCTATCACGGTGTATCTTGAATATTTTTCCACGATCATGTAATAAATATATCAATAATTCACCACTAATTGCCAGATATGAGAAAAATCTATTCGTGTCAACGGTGTTTGATATACATGATGTAAAAAGAGTGACATAAAATACTGCTGAAACAACATGAAGGAAGCATTTTACATCTTCAGAATGTTGCAATGAATTGTTAAGCGCACTTTTTGGAAGATTTTCTGTAAAGGTAACATGGTTCAACTCACAATGGTTTAGCAGCTATTGACTAGAATTTCAGAAATTATATAAATTTTCTATATTTAGTCGATTTTTTGTATGACATATAAGTTCTTTTGCCTGAGGGCGGGCTACAATATTGCTAAAGACGGGAAAACAAATAATGCGAAAAGGGTCGTTTTAAACGTTCAACATAAATGCTGTTTAAAAACTATTCGAGGATACTTTGGACATTTTTCTTGTTGACTATTGTAGTCTTGTTTACTGCGATCCTACTTTTCGTGGGCAAGTCCAAGCTTCCTGACAAAGCTCAAAATACTACGGTGATCAACTAAAATGGCTTGTGATGGGGTAACTATTGAAAGGATAAGATCAATTTCCAAAAATGACTTTGTCGCTCCATTTCTACAGGTATTTCTCCGAAAAATTTTAACACTTCTGCGCTTTGATCTAAATTAATTTTTTTAGCAAAACGTATGCATGTATTCCGAACTTCCACAATCGTTAAGATAAATATCCCAAAGATCCCAGATAGGCCATAACATTCTAAAAGCTCCTGAATACATATTTGTTGGGGAAAACACAGGCTGAGAGCACATATCTTTTTTCCATTTTTTTTTCAGAAATCAAAATTAACGAATTTTTTGTTCGCTTCCAACCGATTACAAGTTATGATAAATACGTATAAAACTCTTTTGTACAAGAGTGATCCTTCTTGATTAATTTGCTTAATATTAGCGAATAATTATGTGGGGTTCTTTAAGGTTCGATTGTTATATGTCAAATTTTTATAACATTTTAAACAATACATTTAATTTAAGAAATATTTAAATTCTAGTTCCAATAAGTTGCAAGAACTGAGTCCAGCAAAGTGTTTAATGTCATCGAGTCCAAAAAAGTCAACTCGTAAAATGAAAAAAATAATGCTTCTTCTATAACAGCTGGAACAACAATCATGGAATTTTTTCCACTTAAAGTGTTTTGTCACGATTTAGCTAAGAGTTTGCCGAATGATTTGACATAGCCCAAACATGAGTTTTGTATTCTCAAACAGTACTGCGAGAAGGATCTATGAGTCGTAGTCGATTTTAAATTTCTGAAGTTTTTAATTGTCTTGTACAGACTCTATCACTTCTAGTAAAGAAGAAAATTTTGCGTTTTTATGACAAAAAATAATATTTTATTCTTAGATTATCGACACAATATCTAGATATAGAAGTCCAAGCTGCACTTGCGGATTCGAGTTATTCTTCTTTTTCGAGGTATACCTTCCAACACATTTAACCCGTGTATAAATTAATTTTTCCTACTCGCGAATAGAGTTATATAGGGATCGGATTAAAAGAATACCTAAAATCTAATCTAAGATCTTCGAAATACTGAAAATCTTGCGATATCAAAAACAATTGCAATCCTCTGCGGTTGTAAAATTAAAAACTTTGATGTGGTTTTTATACCCTACACCACTATGTGGGGAGGGTATTATAAGTTGGTCTTGGCCAAAAAGTTTGTAACGCATCGAAATAATGGTCGTAGACCCATACTTATATATACCAAAATTAATATCTCGACGAGCTGAGTCGATCTGGCTATGTGTGTCCGTCCGTCAGTCCGTCCGTCCGTCTGTCCATCTAAACCTTGTAATCACGCTACAGGTCGCAATTTTGATCGGATCGTCACCAAATTTGATGAGGGTCCCGGAGGGGAAGAAGCCTGTTGATTTTGGTGATGGTCGGATAATATTCAGGGGTCGAAATAGGCAAAAAACTTATTTGGGAAAAAGTCAACGTTTTATTTCAAAGCGAATATCTCCGTATCTATAAGGGGTATATCAAAAGCAAAACCTGGTGATGAAAGTAGAAAATATCACCTTTGCAACGAAGTAACGTAGGTTGTCGTAGGTGGTCAAACAATGAAGATATCGCAATAGCCGGTAATAAAACACAACTTTTCATTTTTGCGATTTTAATAATAATGACGAATATGACAGCGTTGGTTGGGGACCTTCCAAAAGCAAAGTCCGACTATGAAAGTAGAAAATCCCATCTTTACAATGATGTAAAGCATGTTGGCGTAAGTGGCCAAATAACGGAGATATCGCAATAGTCGGTAATACATCCTACTTTTTAATTTTTTGTAATCACTCTACACGTCGTAATTTTGATTGGATCGTCACGAAATGTTGGGTGTTAATGGGTGTCCCACAGAAGAATAAACCTATTGATTTTGGTAATGGTCGGATGTTATTCAGGGGTCGGAATGTGATGGTTGATGGTTGGCGTACATCCCACTTTTCCATTTTTTTATTTGAGTTATTCTGACGATACAAAGGCGTTAAACTATCCCAATTTTAATATTATGAATTTTACCAGTCAAAAGCTTATGCACAGGGGATGTGGTGAAGGGTATCACATAGTCGGCCCCGACCCGACTATAGCCTTGGCTTACTTGTTTTCAATTCTATATATCCGAGAACTTATGTATATTTTATACTCTGTACAAAAATATAATTGTACCCTAAATACTACTGAATTTATGTACTTTGTGTCAATATATCGTATAAAATCAACTTACAAACCCTTTAAAATAGATTTACGTAACGCTAAATTTTCATGATTTTTGGTCAAGTTGGGCCCCCCCCGAAATGAAATCCTGCGTACGTCCCTGGTTACGGCTGCCAAAAATCCCTTACAAAACCCATGATTTTGGGAGGACTTTTTTTGCTGGGTTCAATCATCACTTTTAACTTTATGTTAACCGGAACTCTATAAATCTGTTCGGTAAATCCAAACTATTACAAAAGAAGACTTATAATAATGGGGGTAAGACGAATCGGACTCAAATTAGTCGAATTACTACCAAACTCCTGTTATTGTAGAAATTGTTTGTTCAATTGAAAATAAAAAACAATTCAAATATTTTTCACAATTCAAATATTTCGAAAGAATTTGTATTCGAATCGTCTTAGTTAAACAGACCATAATAAAATGTTTGGGCAAATAACATATTTTGGATTACTTACGATTACTTTTTAGTTACGAAATTTATAAATGTACTAGCTGACCCGGTCCGCGTTGCTGGCCCGTTGTTTGGGTTCTCCGTGTAAACTTTAGTTATCTATCCAGCATTGATACAGCCATAATTAGGCATCCCTCTAGAAACTTCATAATATAAATCAATGTTTTGACATAAATTCCATGTAATGGTATCCCCCAAATTTAAGATATAAAATCTCTTTTATTATACCCTTCACCATAAATTGACAGTTTAAAGCACTTTGTGACCTACATATAATGATCGGTGCACGTCAATTAACATTGCTATATATTGGATTGTTGGTCTCGGTTGGGGTCGTAATTATTACTGCAGAGAATTGTCAGTATAGGTCCACGTTTTCATATAGCTCCCATAGAACGGTACCGGCTGATTTTCGCTATTTTTGAGGATTTAACATCATTATCACACCGAAATGGCTAAAATTTGGTTTTAATGTAATTTAAAGAGGAGAGCATAAATATTCGTATCGACCGAAAGACACGCCTTTTTATTTGCGCTCGGTATGTAACAGTAATAGGTTCACGTTTTGATATAGCTCCCATAAAACAGTACCTCCCGATTTTCGATAGTTCAGAGATATAGCCACTGTTCAGTATACGTCCTCATTTTGATATAGCTCCCATAGAACGGTGGCGCCTGATTTTCGCTATTTTTGGTGGATTTAACCTCATTCAGCCCGATCGAACGTTACGCCTTTTTTCTTCGAGCTCTATATGCAATAGTGGTAAAATACCCCTCAGCGAAATGTATGTTCCTTCGGGATATGTATGGCAACATTTATATAATTCATAAAAAAATTACTTCTATAAATTGTAGTAGTTATTATCGAGATTTTGCTGTATTTAAAAAATGTATCTTTACCTAGCTATTCCAAGGACTGAAATCAATGCTCATGAAGTTTCACTTCCCACATTTAGAGATTTTATCCGTAATTATAATATTTTCAAAAATCGAAAACGATCGCGGTATTCTGATTCCAATGATGATATTGTATATCAATAACTTTGTCTGATTTCCAATGGATATTTCTGAAATTTCGATCTTGTGACATCTCAAGATATCCGGATTTTACTGTATTCCAAAATGTGGAGTTGATCGCGCTGTCCCACTTATTGTTTAGTGTTCAGCGTTTATAGCGTTTTTTAGGCATGCTTACAAAATTATGTATATTATCTGAAATAATAAATGTTTGCAAATTTTTTGATGACCGCGATATTTCACTTTTCGCGATATTTCACTTCCGGGAAGACCATTCAGGGTCAAGACAGTAATTACAGTAGTATTGCAAATAATCTGTAAACAATACGTTCAAAAATATCATGGACTTCAGATTTAAAAAAAAAAAAAAAAATTTTGAAGGAGAACCTCCGGTCACTACACTTAGCCGTATTAAAATAACTCACGACCGCGCTATCCCACTTGTTCAAGCTAGTGTTTATATCATTTTTGTGTCACGCTTACTAAAATTATTTATATTAATTGAAATAATACATTTTTGAAAACTTTGTGATGACCGCGATTATTCAGGGAAAACAATCTGTAAACAATACGTTCAAAAATATCAAAGATTTCAGATTTTCTTAAAAACATTGTGGGGGAGGACCACCGGTCACTATAAAAACAGGTTACGACAGTTCTAATTAATTGAAATAATACATTTTTGAAAATTTTGGGATGACCGCGATTTTCACTTCCGCGACGACCATTCAGGGTCAAGACTGTAATTACCATAGCATTGCAAACAATTTGTAAACAATATATTAAAACGTATCTTGAATTTCGCGTTTTTCTTAAAAAAATTGTGGGGAGGACCACCGGTCACTACACTTAGCGGGATAAAAAAATAGATTACGACCTATTCTCAGACCTAAAAACTCCACATACAAAATTTCATAAGATTTCCCAATCGATTTTTCGGAATTTCTATATAGTGACATCTCAAGTCATCGGGATTTTACTGTATTCCAAAATATGGCGTTGACCGCGTTATCCCACATATTGAAGCCTGTGTTTTAGCGGTTTTGTAGTCACGCTTACTAAAATTAGATATATTATCTGAAATAATACATATTTGAATAATTTGGGATGACCGCGATATTTCACTTCCGCGATGACCATTCAAAAAAATATATAGCCTATTTTCACCACCGGTGTTCCCAGTACATTATCTGAAATTTTCAAGAAAATCTATTCAGCCGTTTTTGAGTCTATTCGGAACATACAAACATACAAACAAACAAACATACTAACATACACACATTGCCTTTTATATATTAGATGTTTTGACATAAATTCCATGTAATGGTATCCCCCAAATTTAAGATATAAAATCTCATTTATTATACCCTTAAATCGACAATTTAAAGCACTTTGTGGCCCACATATAATGGCCGGTGCACGTCAATAAACATTGCTATATATTGGATTGTTGGTCTCGGTTGGGGTCGTAATTATTACTGCAGAGAATTGTTAGTATAGGTCCACGTTTTGATATAGCTCCCATAGAACGGAACCGGCTGATTTTCGCTATTTTTGAGGATTTAACATCATTATCACACCGAAATGGCTGAAATCCTGTTTTAATATATTTTAAAGAGGAGAGCATAAATATTCTGATCGACCGAAAGACACGCCTTTTTATTTGCGCTTGGTATGTAACAGTTATAGGTCCACGTTTTCATATAGCTCCCATAGAACGGTACCGGCTGATTTTCGCTATTTTTGAGGATTTAACATCATTATCACACCGAAATGGCTAAAATTTGGTTTTAATGTAATTTAAAGAGGAGAGCATAAATATTCGTATCGACCGAAAGACACGCCTTTTTATTTGCGCTCGGCATGCAACCGTTATAGGTTCACGTTTTGATATAGCTTCCATAAGCAGTACCTCCCGATTTTCGATAGTTTGGAGATATAGTCACTTTTGGGGGTCGTAAACCGTGTTGCAGAGAAATTTCAGTATACGTCCTCGTTTTGATATAGCTCCCATAGAAGCGTGGCGCCTGATTTTCGCTATTTTTGGTGGATTTAACCTCTGGATAGTGACATCTCAAGTTATCGGGATTTTACTGTATTCCAAAATGTGGAGTTGATCGCGCTATCCCACTTATTGTTTAGTGTTCAGCGTTTATAGCATTTTTTAGGCACGCAAAATTATGTATATTATCTGAAATAATAAATGTTTGAACATTTTGTGATGACCGCGATATTTCACTTCCGCGAAGACCATTCAGGGTCAAGACGGTAGTTACATTAGTATTGCAAACAGCCTCTGGATAGTGACATCTCAAGTTATCGGGATTTTACTGTATTCCAAAATGTGGAGTTGATCGCGCTATCCCACTTATTGTTTAGTGTTCAGCGTTTATAGCATTTTTTAGGCACGCAAAATTATGTATATTATCTGAAATAATAAATGTTTGAACATTTTGTGATGACCGCGATATTTCACTTCCGCGAAGACCATTCAGGGTCAAGACGGTAATTACATTAGTATTGCAAACAATCTGTAAACAATACGTTCAAAAATATCATGGACTTTAAAAAAATTGAAGGAGTACCTCCGGTCACTACACTTAGCCATATTAAAATAGCTCACGACCGCGCTATCCCACTTGTTCAAGCTACTGTTCATAACATTTTTGTGTCACGCTTTCTAAAATTATTTATATTAATTGAAATAATACATTTTTGAAAACTTTGTGATGACCGCGATTATTCAGGGAAAACCATCTGTAAACAATACGTTCAAAAATATCAAAGATTTTTGATTTTCTTAAAAACATTGTGGAGAGGACCACCGGTCACTATTCTTAGCAAAAAACAGCTCACGACCGTTCTAATTAATTGAAATAATACATTTTTGACAATTTTGGGATGAACGTGATATTTCACTTCCGCAACGACCATTCAGGGTCAAGACAGTAAATACCATAGCAATGCAAACAATTTGTAAACAATATATTAAAAAGTATCTTGAATTTCGCGGTTTTCTCAAACAATTTGTGGGGAGGACCACCGGTCACTACACTTAGCGGGATAAAAACTCCACATACAAAATTTCATAAGATTTCCCAATCGATGTTTTGGAATTTCTATATAGTGACATCTCATATTATCGGGATTTTACTGTATTCCAAACTATGGCGTTGACCGCGTTACCCCACATATTGAAGCCAGTGTTATAGCGGTTTTGTAGTCACGCTTACTAAAATTAGGTATATTATCTGAAATAATACATTTTTGAATAATTTGGAATGACCGCGATATTTCACTTCCGCGACGACCATTCAAGAAAATATATAGCCTATTTTCACCACCGGTGTTCCCTGTACATTATCTGAAATTTTCAAGAAAATCTGTTCAGCCGTTTTTGAGTCTATTCGGAACATACAAACATACAAACATAGTAACATACACACATTGTCTTTTATATATTAGACTAGCTGACCCGGTCCGCGTTGCTGGCCCGTTGTTTGGGTTCTCCGTGTAAACTTTAGTTATCTATCCAGCATTGATACAGCCATAATTAGGCATCCCTCTAGAAACTTCATAATATAAATCAATGTTTTGACATAAATTTCATGTAATGGTATCCCCCAAATTTAAGATATAAAATCTCTTTTATTATACCCTTCACCATAAATTGACAGTTTAAAGCACTTTGTGACCCACATATAATGATCGGTGCACGTCAATTAACATTGCTATATATTGGATTGTTGGTCTCGGTTGAGGTCGTAATTATTACTGCAGAGAATTGTCAGTATAGGTCCAAGTTTTGATATAGCTCCCATAGAACAGTACCGGATGATTTTCGCCATTTTTGAGCATTTAACATCATTATCACACCGAAATGGCTAAAAGTTGGTTTTAATGTAATTTAGAGAGGAGAGCAGACAGTTATAGGTTCACGTTTTGATATAGCTCCCATAAAGCAGTACGTCCCGATTTTCTATAGTTTGGAGATATAGTCACTTTTGGGGATCGTAAACAGTCTTGCAGAGAACTTTCAGTATACGTCCTCGTTTTGATATAGCTCCCATAGAAGGGTGGCGCTTGATTTTCGCTATTTTTGGTGGATTTAACCTCTGGATGGTGACATCTCAAATTATCGGGATTTTATTGTATTCCAAAATGTTGAGTTGATCGCGCTATCCCACTTTTTGTTTAGTGTTCACCGTTTATAGCATTTTTAGGCACGCAAAATTATGTATATTATCTGAAATAATAAATGTTTGAACATTTTGTGACGACCGCGATATTTCACTTCCGCGAAGACCATTCAGGGTCAAGACGGTATTTACAGTAGTATTGCAAACAATCTGTAAACAATAAGTTCAAAAATATCATGGACTTTAAAAAAAATTGAAGGAGAACCTCCGGTCACTACACTTAGCCATATTTAAATAGCTCACGACGGCGCTATCCCACTTGTTCAAGCTAGTGTTCATATCATTTTTGTGTCACGCTTACTAAAATTATATATATTAATTGAAATAATACATTTTTGAAAACTTTGTGATGACCGCGATCATTCAGAGAAAACAATCTGTAAATAATACGTTCAAAAATATCAAAGATTTCTGATTTTCTTAAAAACATTGTGGGGAGGACCACTGGTCACTATTCTTAGCAGTAAAGCTTACGACCGTTCTAATTAATTGAAATAATACATTTTTGAAAATTTTGGGATGAACGCGATATTTCACTTCCGCAACGACCATTCAGGGTCAAGACAGTAATTACCATAGCAATGCAAACAATTTGTAAACAATATATTAAAAAGTATCTTGAATTTCGCGGTTTTCTTTAACAATCTGTGGGGAGGACCACCGGTCACTACACTTAGCAGGATAAAAAAATAGATTACGACCTATTCTCAGACCTAAAAACTCCACATAAAAAATTTCATAAGATTTTCCAATCGATTTTTCGGAATTTCTATATAGTGACATCTCATGTTATCGGGATTTTACTGTATTCCAAACTATGGCGTTGACCGCGTTATCCCACATAGTGAAGCCAGTGTTATAGCGGTTTTGTAGTCACGCTTACTAAAATTAGGTATATTATCTGAAATAATACATTTTTGAATAAATTGGGATGACCCCGATATATTTTACTTCCGCGACGACCATTCAAAAAAATATATAGCCTATTTTCACCACCGGTGTTCCCAGTACATTATCTGACATTTTCAAGAAAATCTATTCAGCCGTTTTTGAGTCTATTCGGAACATACAAACATACTAACATACACACATTGCCTTTTATATATTAGATAATTAGGGTTTCGAAAATTTTAGTTTGTTTTTGCAATATTTGCTATTTAATAACTCCCCACCTTAAAATACTGGATGTAGTTAATACCCGAAATATCCATAAGAGTATAATATGTAATCGGTAATCGGGCAGTACATTCATGTTTAATTATGTACGTAAGTCACAATGATTTTCAATAAAAATACCATATCTAATATGCATATTGCCGACGGTAAGCAAACAAAACATGTTCACAATTTTTGAGTAATTTATGTGTTTACTGATTGTAATCATCCAAGTTGAACCATGTCGATGCATTTCTCGCCTCTCTGACACTCGACAAGCAATATGATTACGAGTTACCGCCTATATTGCTTCTACGCTTTAGCATAACGAATGGAACCGATTCCCAAGATAGACCTACCAAACAACTACACACTGCCTGTATGACAAAATAAAGTTACTTCAACATAGCCGAAGGCTCCAAAAAACAAGTTCAATTACTCTCCAACAGACCACAAGCAAGTAGCGAAGCTTTTTACATTTTACCAAAGCTTGTTTTCAACTGTCTGTTCCATGCAATAACGAGCACCTAAATTAACGCTCAAAACATCTTAGGCTTCGAATAGCTTGTAGCATGTGATGTCTATAAATCAAGTCTTAGCCATAAACGCGCCAAAATTTTCCCATTTCAAAATACGCAAACTCAGGCCAAATGCAAAAAGTGTTCCAGGCAATAGTACAAAGTGAGTGAGCGTAGACACATTTTCAGTTCATATCTTTCGGCCATATTTATTTACGATGTAAACAAACAATTAAGGAGAAAAATTACGACCTCTGCGGCAGAGCAACACACTTCTGCTACGGCGCAGTGGGTATAAAATTTATATTGCTGAATAAAACGACGTAGACGACAGTACGGCAGCACTGCCACTACTGCTCAAGTTCACTCAACAAATAAATCTCATTTTAACATCCTTCAATGTTGTTTATGGGCTATTGTGTACTCTGTCCCTCCCGTGTGGCTAAAGGAGCAGCTGTTGCATTCACACAATGTTTTATGGCTTCCACAAATGCTTTATTGCCCATGTGCGTGCCATAATACATTGTTTGTTTTGTTGTTGTAGCACCATCGTGTTGTTGTACTGTTGAATGCGTATTTTACTCTCCCTTCTTCAAATGGAACGGTACACATTCCGGTTTCTCAAGAGACTGTTAACATGAGTTGTTCTCTTTGTTTTGTTTTTTTGAGAAAATTACAATTTACGATTCTCAATACTGAGCGCTAACAAGAGCAGCTGTTTTTCTGGGACCACCATATGTTGGCATACGCGTGGTTGTTTATGTTGGCTTTTGCTATTCTTATGAAAACAACAACAACGATACTACTTTTTGTAGACCATATGACTGAACACAAATTCGGGCCCATTGTTTCTCGAGAAAAAAAAAACAATACAGCACAGATTTCTCGCAAAACCAAGAGAATTTATGGCGACGTTTGACTCCGCCCCTTTAGTGTTGGTAAACGTATTTTTGGAAGTTATATTATTGTGCATTTCTTATGTTTGTATGTGTGTTGCATGCATTTTGCTTGTATTTTATTAACTTGTTTATGGGACGACCGACCTGTTAGAGCATGTCGACTACTTCAGCCAGTAGCACGTGTTTTAACAATTTATGAGCAAACACTTAGAAATATGGCAAAAATTAATCAAACTTTTTTAGTATTTTTGCGAATTTGAATTACTGAGTAAATTTCATATTTTTTATACCAATTATGTATTATATTTTTGTACATAATTTTGTGTGTTTTTTACGAAACAAAATTCTTATGTTCTAGGTATGATTTTAAAATGCCTAGTAGACATTTGGAAGCAACACCTGCAACATATTATTCAGATGTTAGGTCATGCGCTCCTAATGTCAGTTTTAGTAAAATAACTGAGTTATTCATTTAAGATTTTGAATTTATCAACAGGTTATCTTTCTTTATCAAAAGGTCTTTGTCGGATTTTTCCTCCGGGTACATTTGGCTCAAATACATACATACATATGTATGTACATATGTACCACGACTTGAATACACAATCCCCAGTGGTCATAAGTTTTACATATGTACATACATAGCGTTTAAACAAAAGTTACCACAACTCATCTGAAACTCATAAAATCATAAATTTTCCACAAATTTCATAAAAAAGTTGGAGTGGTCGAGTCTTTAGTCCCCAAAGAATTACTTAGATTCTGAGGTGCAACCAACATTTTTCCAAATAAAGCGTTTTAAAAACTAGGTACAGGGAAGATGCCCCACCCCCTCCGATTTTTATGGGACAACTTTGATCATTGTTTAAAAATTTCACGAAAATCCGTTCAGCAGTTTTGTAGATATAATATGTATATATGTATTTGATAAAGTGGACGTGGTCGGGTCTTAAGGCTTCAAAGAAATACCCATACATTCGATATTTTTGCAAATATTGTTTTTTATACCCTACACCATAATGTGGAAAAGGTATTTTAAGTTTGTTTTGGTAAAAATTCATGTATCACCGCGAAATATTCGTCGGAGACCCCCAATGTGGTATACGAATCTTCATATCTCGACGATATAAAGCGATTTTGAGATGTGTGTCCGTCCGTCTGTCCATTATAAATTGTAAACACGCTCCAGGCCGCAATTGTGGACCGATCGTCACGAAATTTTATATGGAGGTCGGGTTCAGGCCAGAATAGACCCTATTCTTATTGGTGATGATCGAAAAATATTTAGCGGGCGAAATGGACCAAAAACATAATTTTTATCTAATTTTGTAGCGGCTCTGTAGGTCGCAATAATAGTCCGGTAAGGTAAGGTAAGGTAAGGTAAGGGTATATGACGAAGAAGAAGCTTGCAATTTGAGATGATGATCAGAAAATAATTAGAGGGTTAAATGGACCACAACTTTTGTGTGAAAATTGTGAACATTTTTAATATACAGCTTACATCTTTATTCTTGAAAGACATATTCCGGGTAAGTAAGTTACACTTGGAAAATAAACTTTTGACCTTTCTATTGATGCCAATTGTGTTGGTGTACATGATAAGATAAAAGAGTTACAGCCTTATATATCCAATTATTTGTTTGTAGTGTAATAATAAACACGCTACTGGTCGCAATTATAACTCAATAGTCACGAAATTTTGCACTAGGTAAGACTTTAGGTCGAAGAAGATGCCTACAATTTTGGATGATGATCTGATATTATTTAGCGGGTGAAATGGACCATTACTTTTGTATGAAAAATATAAACATTTTATATTTGGCATATACCGCCAAAGTAACCTATATATGAAAAAAGATAACGACTGACCTTTCCACTGATACAAATTGAAATAATGAGTTTGGTAGATAACGGGGCTACTGCCTAATATAAAGTGGGTTTTCTGTAAAGAACCAAATTTTCCTCCCATGCTATAATTGTCTCTATCATGACAGGGAAATTCCCAGTTTGTGCATTATTGCGAATTACGTGGAGCCCAGGCGTATTAATTGTCCAATTGGAATATTTTAAACATATCGCACCTGTTCAACAGAAGGGTAGTAACTAAAAATTTTAACTTTTTATTAAGAAAATGAACTACCCTACCCACTGTATAAATCTGTCATTTCTTTGTCTTTCTTTCGTTAAAAATACCGGGATTTCACTTTTCATACTACTTATGTACCAACAGTTCTTGTTTCTACTGAAAAATAGAAACGTTTGAGTTACTACCTTTTTGTTGAACAGGTGCGATATATATTGCAGCATGGGGTCGCTTCGCCACGTTTATTCAAAATGTTCTCGGTGTCACAACCGTTAAAGTTTATTTCAAAAATCAATTTTGGTAAAGGTGAAGGCACCCACTGAACTCCTCCTGGCCAACGATTTTGGGATTTATACATACAGCAATTTACGGCCTAGTCCGAACGGCGTGCCCTAAGACACTACTTGTAGAGAAGTTTTTCATGGCAGAAATACGCAGTCAACATTACTAAGGGGTATTTCGCCACCTTTGATCGATTCCCTGGCCAGGTAACTTCAAACGGTGGGAAAATACCCCTCAGTAATGTTGGCGACATTTTCTGAGTATTTCAGTCATGTAAAACTTCTCTACACGTTGTGGCTTAGGGCACGCCGTTCGGACTCGGCGATAAACTGTAGGTCCCCATATCAGGAAATATGAATCGGGGTGTACTCATCGATATGAGAGAAGTCTCCTTTGTCTCTTATGGGATGTTTGTGGAACAATTATTATATTATTCTAATTATATTAATTAAAACGAGGTCGAGGTCTTCGAGGTCTATCTAAAATAAAGGTCGAAGTAAACAACCAAAAATTCGTAAATTACTATATTATTTAAGCGTGCTTACTTGTTTTTTTTTTAAAGGTATGTATAAGAGAGGTGCACCGCCCCCTCAAAATTCGACGAAATGTGTACCTTATCTTCACAGGGGGCCATCCCTGTTCATTATCTGAAAAGTTCAGGAAAATTGGTTCAGTAGTTTTGTAGACGTAATATATTTAAAAAAGTGGGCGTGTTCGGGTCATTAGTCAGAGACAGAGCAACCAACGGATCAGCCGATTCTGTCGAAAATTTGGCCTTCGTAATATCTTGTCTAAATTTAGTTTAACCTCGAGAATGGTCCACATCGGTCTTCTCCTTAGGGTACGTCCCAAACAAAAGTTTAAGCGTTTGTCCATTTGTTTAAGTGCAGTTTAGGGTATGTTCAAATATCTTTGGGAAATTTATACCTAGGCTATCATGTAGCTGTTTACAGCGATATTATGTTTTTCGTGGACAAGTCCATGCATCCTGATATAGTGCTCCAAAAGCTCGAAAAGAAATGTCTCTTAAAATAAGACTCTTCCAAAATGGACTATGCATTCAGGTACCTCCTCCGCAACACTTTTGAGCTTTAATTCAAATCCATATTTTTATCGGCAAGTTCATACGTCCAAAAAACCACAAAATTCAAAAAACCTAAATACATAGTTGGTAGGGAAAAAATCTTGGTTGTGTGGCACTTTTAGATTTCTCCATAGATAAAACTTTCAACTCACACAGGCTGAGGGGAATATCTCTGTCGATAAAGCTGATTTATTTTTCGTATTTGTTTGTTTTTAATGGAGATCTGGACCGCTTTTTCTATTTTTGTACGCACGCAATTCAATTTCGCTAAAGCCCGCAAAGTCAAAACGAACGTCATTTGAGTTTTATATAAAGATTCGAAAATGGAATATATCGCGACACAATACAAGAGGAGAGTCCTTATTCGGGTTTATTTTAAAACATAATGGGTATTAGAGTATGCAAAAGGGGTAATGAAAACACCTTTGAAAATGGAACTATCGATATTGTTTAAAATTCTTTTGTTTCTGTAACAACTACAAAACAAACAAATGTAATTGTTTCAAAAATTTACAGGATAGACATATTTCTCAATATTGTAAAGATTATTGACAATAAATATAGTAGGAACAATAACCTAGAATTTTTACAAAAACTATTGTCAGCGCAGAAAACCTGTTACTGAAATTTTTGATTTGATCGTATATAATTGTCATATACACTTTCCACATAATTTTGGTATAAATGTCACGTATAATATTATGAGCATTGACAAAAACAACACATGGCCAGGTTTAATTGAATAGACAACAAATTGAATGAAGAAACATAACTACTCCATTACAGGCTCATCCTCCAAGCACCTACCCCAACATAAGGAATACCTTAAAACCATAACAAATATGAAAGGAAACACAAATTACGACCAAAAACACTTCTCAGATTGTATTGTATCTCAACTATCAAAGCTCAAAGAAGAATGAGAAAGAATAAACAAATAAAAACAAGAATCTCATGATGTACATACGCAAAAAAGAACAACGGTAAAATAAAAAAGCAAAGATACGAGGAATTCATGCAAACAAAAATCAACAAAATTGTTTTTTCGACACGGCATCGAATACCGAGAGGAGAGAATAAAATTGTCGAAGAAAAGAGAATAATATTGTCCAGCAGACAAAAACTATTGTTGGATATGACAAAAACAATTGTTGCAATTGACAAATGCGATTGTTGGAGTCACAATACTACATACGGAATCCAACAATATCTTTACAATACATATTCTGCTCTTCGAATATTGTTGGATCAATCATATTTTTTTCTCTGCCGTACCTTGAAGGCATTTCCTTCGCATTTTAACCTCTCTAAATCGAAAACCTCGATAATTCGTATAAAATGACCGCTCCCCTGGATTACAAATTATCGAGATTCTACTGTATTATATAAATAAAGTTCCCCGAGTTTGTTCAGAAGAAACAATCCATAGATGAACAAAATGAGCACGAGCCTTCACGTTTTCGTACGATTCACCATACACATGCTCTATTTGTGTTCTTCGTTGAATCAATCAAACCAATTTTAATTTCATGTATATAATATTATTTTTAAGTTATGATTTTGAGACATTTTGGTAGTGTCTTCATTTTTTGATCATTCTCGTGAAAAATGTAGTCAGTTGTTTGAGAGCTGTTGAAGTGTTTAGTGTTTTTGTGCATGTTCCTGAAATTTCGCCATTTCCGTGGTGAGTATTTTTTCCGTTATTTACATTATAATTTCCAAATTTATGGCAATGGTTCCGTCATAACCATGGGTATATTCTAACCACGGTAATGACAAAAGGAACACGGGAATGGCTTTTTCAATATAAATTTGAGCTTATTCAAACTATGATAATTATTTAATAAGTTTATTATAGAATTATTAAACATGCCATCAAACAAAACAAGGCACCTTCAAAAAAAAAAAAAAAAATTCCGTGGTTTGAAAAAATCCTTCAAATCCATAAATATAATGACACACCGCTAAAAATGAATAAAAATCCTTACAAAACAGCATCTGCCGAAAAATATTTATTTAAACCCATTTTCGCACTGGGCTGTTTTCGACCCCAAAACAAGTAATCTTAGGTAAAATTCATCAAAATATGTTGTAAAAGAGTCATAACCCTAATGTACATCTAACGATAACCTTAGAAAGACTGCTGGCCATTGGAATTAGGGCCAGACTTTCAAGTACTGTTATAATTACTGATCAACATGCCTACATTAAAGGCAAATCGGTTTAAACTGCTCTAAATGAGGCCGAGGGTTTTGTCGAGAGGAATATGGAAAGCCCAAACTACACGCTAGCAACCTTTATTGACATATAAGTTACCTTTAATGCCATTAAGGTTGAAACCATCCATAATTCACTCTCAAACTAAGGTGTTTCCTCTACATTGATCAAACCATTCGCTCTACCAATGCTTCATAATGTCACCCTGAAGCCAAGTACGTCGGAATTATTCTGGACCATCAATTAACGTGGAAAAGGAATGTCGAAGAACTTGCCAAGAGAATTCATGCAAGAATTCTATTGGAAAGAGGTGTAGACTCTCACGCTGCAATTCTACGACGATCGGGACTACCACGATATCGGGGGTAAGAAATAACCCATTATTCTTCCAAAAGCTTGTAATGGGTTATTTGATTTATTTGGCTCCCAATTTTTGCTGGGAATAATCATGGACCAATGCAGCATAAGATCAGTGTCCTGCAAATGGGAAAGATATGATATTGTTAATGAAACAGAGACAATAGAGCACTCGTGTCAAACTCTCTTTATCTGCTCTTAAAGCCTACGAGGGCGGTTCGGAAACTTCTTAGCATATCAATGAGAGAGAATAGTTAGTTTTTCAAAAATATTTTTATTTTTCAATATAATCTCCTGAAACTTCAATACACTTAGTCCAACGCTTTTCTAGCAATTCTATCTCTTGATTAAAATAGTTTTCCTCAAGGTCTTCAAAATAGTGGTTTACAACCCCAGCAAAATTTTAAGGAAGTGGTTCCATGAGATGCCATGATTTCACTGGATCTTTTGCATTGGTTCAAATGAAGTCGTGAAAGATCCGATCTTTTCATCAGCATTTGAACCCATTCAAAGGAAGTCGTGATAGATCCGATCTTTTCATCAGCATTTGAACCCATTCCATCGATCCAATAGAGATGAATTTTGTGTTTTTATTTATACACATGTATATATTTTTTCTTTTACTTATCTAAGATTTATTTAAGCTATGTAAGATTTATTACGCTAGGAAGTCCCAATCATTGAGCAAAAAATAGAGTCGGACTGCAATCTTTGGTATTATAAAATTTCTCTTGTCTGCTCTTGAGAGCCCTGCTCTACAAGTCGAGTTGTAGATCATTTCCAAAATGTTCGTAAAATAAAATTCTAGAAATAGTAATTTGCAGTTAGAGTCCATGTCGAAATCTGTACTGCTGATGGGAACTGTTGTAAGATGAATCAATCAATCAGTTGCGGAGGAATTAAACTATGTTGCGAGTAGCGACGGTGCTTAAACTGCAACAGCTGAACGGCCGAATGTCAAGTATCTCAATAAAGTTCTCAACCTGTGGCTAGCCACACACATCGTTCCCGAAGTCTGGAAAATATACCAGCTACTGAAGCCAAGCAAGTATGCCAGCAAAGGTAAATCGTGCAGACCAATTTCGCTTTAGTCGCCCGTAACAAAGACCCCAGCATCAGAAATAACTGTCTAGTTGCCGATCAATAACATGAGATCCGCAAGCAGCACAACAACTGCGCTACATGCCATCTCTACTCATATTAGTCGAGGACTCAATCAAAGTAAACCGTGCGATAGAACAGTGATAGTAACCCTTTGAGATTGTCAAGTACTCCACGCTGTTTGAGTTCATCGAGCAGACTACGCTCCGGCCAAGTTTGAAACGTTGGATAATAAATTATATGTTTGGACGCCTGTCGTGCGTAGAATTTAGGATTAAGATGTCCGAGACCCGTAGAGTGAAACTTGGAGTTGTCCGAGGTGATATTGCAGGAACTGTCTAACCTATAACGTATGCGGATGATTGTACGATCTTGGTGTCAGGTGCCTTCCCTGATGAAATTTGTGAAGGGCTGAACTCATTTTTGTCTGATCTTACCACCCTTTTCCACGCGAGGAATATAAAAATATCAGCCAATAAATCTACGGCCACTTTGTTCACCACCTGGGCGGCAGGGTTGAGAACAATAGAGTTTAATGTCATGGTCGCTGGGAGCAGAACCAGGATCAACAAGCCTATCAAGCAGGTTTAAGAAGTATTCACATGAATGCAGTCGCAGATTCAATAAACAACTATCTACCGTCTGCATGCGGTCCTCGGACAAAGCAGAGTATTTTTGGCTCAATACGCTCGGGATGGTACTGCCGTTTAAATTTCTATAGAGCAAGGTTTCATGACACAAAAGATCTGCTCAGCATCAAATCTACTAACAAACTTCAATATGTAGCCACATTCATTAAGCAGAAAAATTAACATGTAAACTACTGTTACAACAACAAACTGCAATTATAATTAAGTTATAGTTATTTCATAAATTGCTTTGAATAAATATAAAAGCCACAAAAATCATATTTCAATACAGCATTTTCCGAAAAAGACGTGAAAAATTCATGCCAAAGGGTTGGTGAAAATGACATGCCAAAGATTAGCGAAAATGCTATTCTGGGGAATTAATTAAGATGCCATGCCAAAGAATTGTTGAAGATGCCATTCCACCGAGTTAGTGGAGATGACATGCTAAGGATCTGAAAATGAATTGCATCTTTTGGGGGTCACGCTCTTGTAAAAAGAATGAGTGAATATGCTAAAAAAATGACATTCCATTTCACTTGCACCCATTCTTGAATAGCATCTTTGGCATCGAACATTTTGCTGGGACTGTAATTGCATCTTCATTTGAGGTAAAACGCTTGCCAGCAAGGAATTTTTTTAGATTTGGGAACAAGTAAAAGTCACTGGGAGCTAAATCAGGAGAATAAGGTTGGTGGTCAAGCTACTCGTACTTTAATTCGTTGATTTTAGCCATTGTTAAAACACTCTTGTGCGCTGGTGCGTTGCCTTGATGAAAAATTATTTTTTTGTGTTGTAAGCCAGGACGTTTTTCTCGAATTTGTACATTTAATTGATCCAAAAGGTTGCAATAGTACTATGAAATTATTGTTTTACCCTTTTGCAGATATTAAATCAATAAAATACCTTTGAAGTCCCAAAAACCCGTTGCCATAATTGAATTGTTTTTGCCTTCTTTGGGGCACTTCCAAAAGTTTCAGTCCATTGTTTGGATTGTTATTTTGTCTCTGGAGTATAGTGGTGGATCCATGTCTCATCAACAGTTATGAAACGACGCTTAATATCCATTTTATTTCGCTTAAAACGATCCAAACAAGCTTGAGAAATGTTCATTCTTATGCTTTTTTGATCGACTGTTAACAAATGCGGCACCCATCTTGAAGAAAGCTTTTTCATCTGTAGTTCTTCATGCAAAATTAAATGGACTCGATCATTTGAGATGTCCATGATATTAGCAATTTCACGCACTTTTATTCGTCGATCATTTAATACCATACCATGCACTTTGGCTACAATTTCTGTCCAATACGTGGTTCATCTTCAATGCTTGTACGACCACGTTTAAATTCAGCAACCCAATTTTTTACTGTTGCATATGAAGGACCACTTTCACCTAACACATTCACCATATCATTATGAATTTCTTGTCCCGATAAACCTTTTTTATGTAAATATTTAATGACAGCAGGCATTTCTAATTTTTCCATTGTAAAAAAATTGCGAATGCGTCTTTTTTGAACACCTGTTTCTATATAAAGGAGTTGCCAGATCGAAACAAAATTTAACATGTGTTCATAACAGAGATGGAAGTTCCCAAAACACTTAACTTTTTTCTGTTTATACCGCGCTTTTTGTGCTAGGCTAAGTAGTTTCCGAACTGCCCTCGTAAAACTTTATTATTTTTCTTAAAATCTCTTCTGTCCACAATATCCATTTTCTTTAACTTCACATTTCAGCACTCTATTAGGTGTTGTGTTCCAGAACCTCCAAGAATCTACTATTTTTGAGTTTTTTGTCGAATTTATAGAGGAAAACAATTAAACATTTCAAAACAGTACTCTTGCAAGTTCTGGCACAAAGCCTATGTCTCCGAGTGAAGTAGCTGTCCAATACGATATCTGCGCGTTTTTTAACCTAACTAAAACATTATCTTAAAAAGAGCAAATCTCGCTATTTGTATGGTTATTTTTTGCCACTAAAATAACCAGTTTAGGGTTTTGTAATGAGTATGTATTTAATGCTCTAAGCTCCTCCTCCCCTTTAAGGTTTATTCCTTGGAGGAGTAGAATATCTTAAATAATGAAAATCACATTATATTGATAATTTCCTACGTGGAGGTTTTCTACCTAGTGAGAATACAAAATACCAAGTTAAATCCACTTCAGAAGGAAAATATAGCAAACCCCTTTAAGAGAGGACGAAGGACCATCACTGACAACACGCCAAATTATAAAAATTTCCGTTCGAAAATTTGAAAAAATAAAACATAAAATTGGACAATATTATCGGTTCATGGGGCTGGATTAAAATCTGAATATACATACGAATTGTTTTTTTTTTGCGAGTGAGTTATCTATCTTCTGTGAACACACAATTCCAATCAACATTCAATTCGGAAGAGAAATGCGAATAAAATCTTAAAAAAGCTTTAATCTGATGGTACCCTTATATGGGGATATACCAAACGTGCACCTGTACTGTCTGATTTTTTGCAAGGGATGTTTTTTACAGCCTTCAAATTCAGAAAGTTGGGAAGTACCATTCAATGGGGGCTATACGAAAATGTGGACCTACATATACCGACAATTCTTTTTATCAATTTTATTCCACCATCGAAGACTAAATACAAGATTTCAGCCATTTTGGTACCATGATGACTAGGCCCAGAATTTTTCGCATATTTTGCATATCGTGCATATTTTGACATATTTTTACATATTTGCATAAAATGAGCATATGCAAAACCATATGCAAAAATATATTCAAGGATTTGTGGTCTACAAATCTCACCGAAATGGCTAAAATGTGGTCTTAAGTCTTCGTTAGGGGTATGAAACTTTACACCTGAAATTTGTCAGTATAGGTCCAGGTCTTCATAGAACGGTACCTCCCGATTTCCGATATTTTGAAGGTTGTGGCCTCAACATCACACTTAAATGACTGACATTTTGTATAAAGTCATCGTTTGGGGTATAAAACTTTCCAACTGAAATTTCTCGGTATAGGTCCATGCCTTCTGGTATTTGGTCTTCATTTGGGGTATTAAACGTTCCATAAGTAATTTGTCAGTACAGGTTCACGTCTTCATATAGCCCCCATAGAACGGTACCTCCGGATATCTGGTATTTTGAAGGTTGTGGCCTCAATACCTCGCCAAAATGGCTGAAATTTGGTATTAAGTCTTCCTTGGGGATAAGCAACTTTCTACCTAAAATTGTTCGGTTTAGGTTCAGGCCTTCATATAGTCCCCATAGGACGATACCTCCCTATTTTCGGTATTTTGAAGTTTGAGGCTGTTTCTTTCTCTATTTTATTGACTTGTCTGGAAAGAATTTTAAACAGAAAAATTTTACGTACAATCATTTTTGTACCTATTATGGAAATATTAGTTGCATTATTTTGCATATGTCATATGTTTCGATTGCAATTTAATCAGAAGCCAAAAATATGCCCAGTCCCAAAATTTGACATGAATCTGACCAAAAATAGGGGTTGCATAAAATCCCGCTGTCTAATAATGACGCTAAAACCTTCAAAATACAGAAAATACCTATACCGACTAATTTCAGGTGGAATGTTTTGAACCTTTAAAGAAGAATAAATAATAAATTTCAGCCACTTCGGTGAGGTTACGACATTCATTCAAAATACCAAACATGGGGAATATACCGTTCTATGGTGGCTATATCATAACGTGAACAGATATAGCCTAGGAGTAATAAAAACTTCTATACCAAATTATTAAGTTCTATCTTAAATAATGCTGTACCTTGATTTCCTTCGTACCCTATTTTTCACGTTCCGGATCTAATAAATCTTTCCCCGTGAAAATATATCTACTATAACGCGAGTTACGAGACATATTTTTCAAAATTTAACATAGCTGAAGTCGAGGTTTGCCCTTTTACAACACGCGACTTGTGATTGTATATTATGCAAATAAACTATTTTTGGATAAAATGAAATGTTTTTGGACTTGCCAACAAATGTTGCCCTTAAAAGATAATTTGCGTGGAAGCTGTGGCTATATTTATGTTAAAAATGGGTTGAAGCCAACTTGTCTTTTTTTGTTTTCTCTCGATTTGTGAGTAAACCACACTTCTCACGATTTTCCTGTCAAAGTAAATGTAGAAGCAATCTAAATAAGGATAATCTCACTATTGTATTTCTTTTCAAAATTTGATCTGCTTCTACCATTAAATGCCGATGTTACATCTTAGCCACCAAATTAAATTTCGAAAAATATATACAACTTAAAAGATATGGCCTTGCTGTACATGAAAATCACATGCGTACAAAATGATTTTGATAATTACATATGTATTTTAAAATGCATATAAATTAAAATAGGTTATTTGACCCCTATTTCCATTTCAGAAGCCTTGAGATATATCTTCAGCAACCCAATTATCTTCCTCAATGGGAAAGCTTTAATACGAATGTCCGTCTATTTTATTGGGAGATTTAAGCAAAATGAAGGAAGTAATCCTATAGATTCTTCCAATGTTTTCTACAAAAATATTTTTTCAAACAAAAAATTATTTTTTTCACCAAAATACGTGCTTGTTTTTGGCTGGTTAACGGGACTTTATTTTGAAAAAAAAAAATTGACTTATATTCAATAATTTATAAATTTTATGTACATTCCGCGAATTTTGAGTAACATATTATTGAAAAACAAAAAAGTAACATATTACATTTATTATGCAATCTACTCATTGATGTGACTTCGATAGAAATTTATAGTAACAATTGTGCATATTAAAATAATTTGCGTTTTTATAATATTTACTTTCATAAAAACCGAAATAATACCGCCATATATTTTGTCCGCAACAACCAAAAATTGGCTCGGGAGCAGATTCGTACTGGGGATTTTTTCTTAACCTATATACCAAAAATCTTTGATGTAGCGCGAAAAAAATATGTTTTTTTTTTTTTTTTAAATGAAATATGAAATAATTGACAAACTTCAAAAAAAAACTTCACTGATAAGGGAGCTACATTCATTTTATCCCAAAAAATAGTGTGTGATGCTACATCCACGGTTCATGATTGATCGCCTTGAAATATATATATATCGATGTAGATTTTCATGGTGACATGGCGGACAAAAATTGTATGCACTCTGCCCAAATTAGCGATGTTTAATAACTTTTTGAACACTTAGATGCAGCCGATGCTACATCCTAGCCTCCAAATTAAATTTCGAAAAATATTTACAAATTAAAAGATATAGATTTTCCCAATATTTCCAACTACATAATGCATGTGAAAAAATATTTTTTCAAACAAAAAAATATTTTTTTCACGAAAAATATGTGCTTGTTTTTGGCTGTAACATCGAATCTATAATACCAATCTGTATGATTTTAGTCTCATTTGATTCGCCGTGATGTTTTGATCTACATCAAATTTTTATGTAATTTTATGACCCCTTAATTGGGCTATTATTTTGAAAAAAGTTTACATATCTTCAGTAATTTACCAATTTTATTTATCTACAACAAATTTGTATGTAATTTTATGACCGGTAAATGGGACTTTATTTTGAAAAAAAAAATTGACTTATATTACATAATTTAAAAATTTTATGTACATTCCGCGAATTCTGAGTAACATTTTACATGTATTATGCAATCTACTCGCTGAAGTCATTTCGAGAGAACTTTATAGTAACAATTGTGCTCTTTAAAATAATTAGCGTTTTTAGAATATTTTTTTCTTAAATGACGAAATAAACCAGCCGTAACTTTTGTCTGCAACAACCAATAACTAGCTCGCGAGCACATTCGTACTGGGGAATTTTTTCTAACCTTTTTTTGAAATGGAATATGAAATAATATAGGGTATCCGATGAATATTTCGATGTCCTACAAACGGAATGACAATTTTAATTATACCCTCCATATTGTGGTGGAGGGTATAATAAAAATATACACTACTAAAGTTCCAAAACAAATCCGGGGGCTTTCCAGAGCTAAAACGCAAATCTAATTTTTCATGCTTTATTCTATCGAATAGCATTTTTACTTTACAACAAAATTCCAAATCATCGTTTTTCCCTTGACATTTTTAATATATATTTTTTTATTTTAAAAAATTATAGGTATCGTATATTATTTATTCTACACTCCGAGTAAAATTTTGGGGAATTTAAAAAAAAAATATTTTAGCATTTTTGTCACTGTGCACTAACTCGTAAAAATTGAGTACACACAAAATCATCGTTTTTCCTTGACATTTTTAATTTATATTTTTATTTTAGCGAATTATAGGTATCGTATATTATTTATTCGTTTTTCTCTATTAGCTACACTTCAAGTAAAATTTTGGGGAATTTAAAAAATATATTTTAGCATTTTTGTCACTAAATATTGATATTGGCCACACTGTGCACCATGAACAAACATCATCACTTTTGAAATAAAGAAATAATAATATTTGCCAACAACTTCTTTAACAGTTTAATGTATAGATTAAAGACATTGGAAAGACCAAGTAAAGAATCGAAGAAACAAATGTTATGATTCGTAGTCTCAAAGGTGATTTTTCCTAAACTGTCCAGTATATTTACCCCTGATGTGCCTACATATTTTTGATTTAATTTGTCGTGGGTTAAACATTTGCTAAATTAAATGGCACGATATCAGCATAGCAACTCCTTTTAATTAATGATTTCCTTTTAAGTACATGTACCCACATTATCCCGAAGGACTTCAAATCAACAACATTTATACAAATTTAATCAGAAAGTTCTTCATTTTAAGTAGGTTCCATTTCATTTGTGAAACATGTAAAATTACTTTAGCACACCCAAGTAGAGGACGAGGAGAAGGCCAAAAGCAATGCTCACTCAAAGCCAAAGCAGCCACATGAAATGGCAGCCGTAGAAACACCGCAGTTAAACCACCAAAAGTCAGGTCAACAAAATTAATTACACACTCGTACCGGTATTCATGTAGGAAAACACCGTCACAGGTAACACATACGTATTAGTACGAGTTTAGGCAAACACATCGCTAGAGCATTAAATTAAAAGCGACAGCCTAAGGGAAATGTATTAGGACAGCATATGAATGATAATGCAGTTTATATACATAAATATGAGTATGGAGGAGATATATTTGAAAAAAAAAAACATACGTTCATCAATGACTATTTTCGAATAATATCAAAATATGTGACACAGATATTGAAATCAATAAACATTATATCAATTTTGTTCCTTATAGTAATTGCTTACAAAACAGTATCGGGCGTTCTGTGTGAATGACTAAAGGGTATGATCAAAGAAATAAATGAGTCATAACAATGCTTAAAAACAAAGGCTTAAAACCTAGCAGATTATCTATCACCTTACTCTGAGTCCCATAGATTGATTCTTCTCTAGGATAAGAAGCAGATCAATGCTTTCAATTGTTTGTGGAATAAAATACTGCTTATGAAAGACTCATGTGGTTAAAGATGTATCAAGCCATCTCTGATTTTGGTGTAAAACTTGAAATAAAAAGGACAATAGACGTATACATTTAATAAAGTCCATTGGATATGTCGTGCAGTGAGAACAAATAAAGTTTTCAAATTACTTCGATGAGAAACTCACGAGGAATTTGCTGTCGGTTGAAGTAGGACAGAAATACTTCGAATATAATATTGCAATGCACCCCACAGACAGATTTCATTGTATAACATATTTTGGAACACTTCGGATTCCACAATTCTATACCCTTACATGTACCGTAACAATTCACTGACCACTTACTAAAAAAACATCTGGGCATTTACAGCAACATATTCATGAGTACGATGAACATACATTTGAAATTCGATCATGAAAAATGATGCAAGCTCATAAGACAAGAAGAAACAACCGCAAATAACACCTATCCGTAGAGTATCAACCAACAACAAACAACTACGAAGTTGCAATGGACCCCGAAAACAAACAGCAACAACAATAATGTAATAAAGTAGACTCCAACTGGGTTTCAGAGCATATCAATCTTCTGAATAAACATGGTTTGAGTGGTATGAGTTTAAACTTATTGAAATGAAAATCTCCCTCCAATGAATAAAAAGCAAAAAACATAGAAATTAAGTAAGCAGCAGCAGGCCCGAGAAGGGTGTGATAATTTTCAAGCTAAACAACAGCAACAACATATGGAAGCAACACATCTCCAGCAGCAACAACAGCAACAAGAAATGACATACAGTCAGTCACTCGTACAATATAAATTACATAAATTCACAACATGAAACATACGCATCAAGTTGCCCCCACAATGTGGTGTGGCCCTACGAAAAGAAGAATGGCGACCAGTAAAAGCTTTTAGCATTGCACCAGTAGTAGCCGTCTTTCTTCGGTCCATTCACATTTGTCTGTCCATTCGCATTTTTTCACTCAGTTTGTCTGTCCGTTTGTTTAAATGTTTGTGTTGGCATTAAAGATGAAGTTTTTTGGCCATCACGAGTGGAATTGGTTGACCAAACCACAAGTAAGAAATTGTTAAGGACCAAAGTTTACAAGCCACACATGTTGAGGTTTCCGTCTTTCATTTTGAAAGGACACAAAAGCAACTGTTGTTTTTAGAAATTACAATGCGATGCAAAAGTGCGATTGTACATTTATAAGATTATATCAGAATGAAGTCGTGTGAAGTCATATTTTGAAAAAAAAACGTATTTTTTAATTGCAGAGTGTGAAACAATTTTTTTGATTTTGAAAGTACGTATAAGAAAAAAATATTGTTTCAGTTGTAAGTGCAAGGTAAACACTTCGAGTTAATCAATAGTTATTGTAAGAAAAACCAGTAAAGATGGGATTTAAAATTGGCATTTGACATTCATTGAACCAAATTTTGCACAGATTGTTCTTATGGTGTGATCTCATAAAAAAAATTTATCGCGTGCATAATACGGTAATTGGCAAGTTTAGACATTTTTTATTGTTTCACCCAAATTCAACATAATTTGGCATTCTGTATAATATTATCATTATCTGGAACTAATTGAGTCAAATAATTTATATGGGTATTTCCTAATTTTTTCTTCAAGTATTTAAGATTTATATGAAATGAATTTTTTAAAAAGGTATAGGTATAACACCGAGACATATACATTGAAATATTTACTAAAATCTGCTCAAAAATGGACTAAAGTCGCGTTAAGTTAAAAAGCGTTAAGTTCCGGTCGGGTCGCACTTTGTATATCTTCCACCATGAAATATTCTGAATTAATATGCAATACCTAGTTTTCTTCCTGTTCTGGGAGTACCAATGTCCACAATTAGTTGTGGCGAAGTTTTCTGACCACTGCACTATGGTCTCAAATCCAAATTTTGTGGCCAAAATTATTTTAAGCTCCATTTCGTATTGCAATCGATTATTCTTTATAATATATGTGTAAAAACAGTAACTATTACGTGTTTTCGCCCAAAATTACGAAAAACGGCCAAAATTCGTTGAATTCAAAACATTAACATATGCTAAAAATTTTTGGTAAGACGTGTTTTTATCTTGCTAGAATTGAAGGTACCAAGTTTCAGCCGAATCGATTATAAGATATCGCTAAACCCCCACTATATCAGAAATCGGACGATGTCTTTAAATGGTGCTATGACAAAAGTTGAATATATTTTAACAGACTCGTTTTCTGCACTCCGAAACCTCTAAATATGAATTTTAAGGAGGATCTGTTCAAAAATGTAGTAGTTTTAAAATAAAGGGCGAAAAGTGGCAAGAAATTGCTACTGAATTGTTTAGTACAGACACCCTGCTTGCTTCCAAAATTGGTTTGGCGGAGATCATATTTGGTAATTTTTTTAAAGTTTAAATAAAATTAAAAAGTATTTGTAAAAAATAATCTTCAATATACACAAAAACATTGATTTTACTACCCCAATTTTACAAATGTCTTCGTTCTTATTTAAATATTATGAAAGTACTCACCATCAGCTTCCCGACTCATAATAACTTTTGTTTCACTTCCGTATATTTATGCAAGAGTCATAATAGTATAAAATAGTATATTTTACAACACAAAATCTTTTTTTATTTTATATAAAAAGTGCCAACTTTGACACTGCACCAACTAACTACATTTTTAAACTTCAAAAAAAAAAAAGATTTGGTAAAAATTGCTTGAATGAAACCATAGTTCACTGGGACTATAAATGTATATAAAAACTTAAAAATACCTGAAATAGTCGGTACTGTTTTATTTGTCATATATCCACAATTTTAGGTGGATACATTTTTGACCACAGGGGACCCAAAAAACTAAATTTAGCTATTTAGCTCGGTAAGCTAAGAATTAAAAAAACTGAAATCGGGGCTCCCTTCATATGGGTCCATAAAAAAACATGGAACGATGTCGGCAATTTTTATTGGAGAATTTTTAAGCCATTTTTGGGAGCTATTCCAAAACGTGGACCTATATCTACAACTTTTGGCGGAGATGTTTTTATACCCTCAGGCCTTACACTAACGAGGAAAAAATATGCCACACGTGAAAAATATCGAAATAATGGTTTTAGACTCCAAGTATATTTGGACGAAATCCCTTTGAGACAATATGGAGTCGATTTAGCAATGTCCGTCCGTCTGGAACGCACGATAACTCTCGAACGGATGAAGAGATTCGGTCCAATGTTTGGTAATATTTTGTCCAAGCTTAGTTTAAGTTCGATGATGAGCCACATCGGTCCACTCCTTCAAGTACCGCCCCCACAAAAGTTCGAAAATGTTCGAAAAAATTGTGCGAATGATAACTCTTGAAGGGAGTAACCGATTTGATCCATACTTTGCACTTCGTGAAATTTCTACCAGACATAGCTGAGATTTCAATATGGACTCTTTCGGTCCACTCCTTCAGGTACCTCCCCCACAAAAATAAACCTCGACGGGCAGTTACCGAGTTGTTCCACATTTTACACATTGTAATATTTCTGCGAATCATAGACAAATTTCGAATATGGGTTATATCGGTCACTTCTTTGAAAATGTGTTCATGTTTACAGCGATATTATATTTTTCGTGGGCAAGTCCATGCTTCCTAACATAGTGTTCCAATACCTCTAAGTCTTATGGCAACGAACTGAAATTACTGGAGAGAGCGCTATCTTTCGAAAAAATGACTCCCAAAATAAGATCCATTTCCAAAATGGACTATGTCCATACATTCCTTCAGATATTTCCTCCGAAAGACTTTATAACTTTAATCAATATCTGTTTTCATACGTCCTAAAAGGGCCACGAAATCTGAAAACCGTTAATACATAATTGTTAGGGAAAAGAATTTTGGTTGCGTAGCCGGTATTCAGTCCGACATTGTCAATAGATGAAAGTTTCAATTCACAAAGGCTGAGGGTATATCTCTGTCAGGAAAACCGACTGATACTTTTTTACTTGTTTGATCACTACAAATCCAAATGCTAAATTACAGCCAATTTAGACCAAAAATGTAGGTATAAACTTAAAAACAGCTGAAATCTGGTGATACCGGTATATGGGGGCTACACAAAAACGTGGACCTATGTACACAATTTTTAGTGGAGATAATTGTTGAGCACCTAAATGGGAAATTAATCCAATTTAGCCCGAAATTTAGATAATAACTTCCAAATACCTGAAATATTACGGTACCGTTACGGGAAGGTTGTGAAAAAACGTGGACCTTACTTACTTAGTTGTTTCTCTACAGAATATTTGGTCAATGGCGGATTTGCCAAGTCTAAAGCCGCATTGGCATGGTCCAATTATGTCGTTGATCCTAGGCTTTAGTCGTTCGCACAATATTTCCGACACTATTTTATAAGGAATAGGAAGCAGACTTATGTCTCTATAATTAGTCTTATCTCCTTTATTGTGGATGGGACACAGGATGCTCAGGTCCCAATCGTCGGGTATGCGTTCCTTCTGCCGGCAAAAAACTCTAATGTAACCGTACTATAAAAACCCAAAAATATCTACAATCGGGTGGTACCGTTATAGGGGGCCTATACCAAAACATGGACCGATATAGCCTATATTAGAACTTGACTTGGCTGCAGACAAAAGAATGCATCTTTCCAAAATTTCACCGTCCTATCTACATTTTTCTAGATGCAAAATTGAATACCATAGACGGACGGACATGCACATATCTACTCGGAATTTTACCCTGATCAAGAATATATGCATATACTTTTTAGGGTCGCAAATGATTATTTCAATGCGTTACAAACGGGGAGGATATAAAAATCAGGCGATTTCGAACTATGGCGCTACCTATATGAAAATGTTGATATTCCACATTTTCCACTGCATTCAAGGTATTATTATTATGTTAAACGAATGCTCTTTTATATTCAAAAAAATTCTTACCCTTCCATTAAACTCACTGTACTAATTTGTAGTCAGTTATTTAAATTTGAATAATACACACTTAAAAAGCTTTGTAAATACAAATTTACACCAACACCATATTCTGCTCACAGTCAGGATCATATTTGCTGAAAACGCACACCTTCAATGGCTAAGAGCAACAATTTCAGATTCACGTATAGTGTTTCTTTTTGGCCTCTGAGTTGTGACAAACTATTCTTAATGGTTTTTCTCAGCTTGGTGGCTGTTAAATGTGATATTAATTAATTGGACACTTAAGTTAACGACATTTCTACCATGTCTGATAGTTCCCTTCACTGCACCGACTGCCGTTGCTATGCTCCAGCAACAGCTTCGTTTACTGGTTGCGCTAACACACACACATTGGCCTTAGAAGTGTGTGGCTGCCACTGGGCTCCCTGTGCACTCTGTGGCAATTTTGATTAATTGTCAAAATGGAGGTGGTAAGTTGAACCTTCTGTGTACTGAACAGTGATTAATGTACTATACATGGCAAGAGTGGAGAACAATATAAAAAGCAACTTTTTCAAAACCATATTGGCTTTAAATGTTATGTTGCAAATGTTAGGTATGCTGCATTTTCTGGATTGTTAAGATATAAAAGAAGGAACACAACTTCACAAAATGAAAGCTTAAAAGCATTTTTTTTTTGCAATGAGAAACATAAGCTGTAGTTGAATATTGTAACTATTTTTATTTAACGGCAAAAATCGGAAAAAAATTAAAATACAACAATTGACTTAAAATTATGCACCATGTGCCTCATCAAAATAATGGTTTTAGACCCCAAGTATGTTTGGACGGATGAACCGATTTGGTCCAAAAGTTGGCCTTCGTAATATTTTGTCCAAACTTAGTTTAAGTTCAAAGATGATCATATCGCTCATTTACTCAAAGAGTGACACATTTCAAAAAATATAGTTTCGAGAAAAACGGGTTTTAAGTTGGCGATTGAAATTTGATCTTCCAATTTAAAAAGATTATTACACAAAAAATAAAATAACTACTTGGACCATATTTTGCAAACAGCTAGCCAGATACCAGTGCTAAATTTGTGTACAAGATCAAGCATGACTTGAAGAGTTTTAGTGTTTCACAAACTCAGAACACTTTTTTGTTAAATTATGCCAAACCCGTAGTAAATGAGCTGTAACTCGATGAGTTTTAGAGATATCAGCATGAAAATTTGACACAACATAAAGTAGAAGTCTTAGAAAAAACAGAAATTGCTAACTCAGAAAATGCATTTTTTGAGTTATGCCACTCTTTGAGTAAATGAGCGATAACTGTCCACTCTTTATGATACCTCCCCCACCAAAAGTTGAAAACGTTCGGAAAATTTTTGCGCATACTGCGCCCATACTTTGCACATCGTGAAATTTCTACCAGACTTAGATCAGGTTCCAATATGGACCCAATCGGTCTATTCCTTCGGGTACCTCTAACACAAAATTTCGGAGAAGTTCAGTTTAGGAACTGCTCTCTAATCGCTTTGAATTTTGTTGTATGAACTTATATTCACTGTCCCCTATACGACGGTACAAGTTTCATCAGGTGCAATCCCATACTTCCTGAGAAAATTTCCTGAAAGGTGCAAAAATATCCTATGACACCGTGTGTAGTGGTTGGAGCACAAGATAACTATCGAACGTATCTGCCGATACGGTCCAAAACTTGGATTTCTTAATATTTTGTCCAAAATTATTTTTAGTTCGAAGTTCAGAAGTTCAAAAATTGTCGGAAAAATTGTGCGCTAGATAACTCTTAATGGGAGTTACCGATTGGGAGCTTTTTTTTGTTTGTTTTCCACGAATGGAACTAAGAGTAATATCTTAAGAGTAGTAAATATGCAAGTTAATTCACAAGTATATTTTGCCGCAATTAATGGAATGTGGCCAACCGTTTCAACAGCGAGGCGATGAACCGTCCATACATACTTTAGATATCCTCAGGTTCCAATATGGACTCAATCGGTCCACACCTTCGGGTACCTCCCACACAAAATTTCGGATAAGTTCACTTTAAGTAAAAACCCCTATGGCACCATATTTAGTGGCTGGCGAGCATGATAACTCTCGAACTGATCAACCGATTTGGTCCAAAACTTGGCATTCGTCGTATTTTGTCCAAACTTAGTTTCAGTTCGAAGATGGGCAATACCGGTACACAACTTCCCCAATATTTAAAAATTGTCACTAAAATGATATTAACGATATATCCAACCAACCAATTTGGTCCATACGTTGGATCTCCTAATATTTTGTCCAAATTTAGTTTAACTTCTAAATGGCCCATATCGGTCCTCTCCTTAAAGGACCTCCCCCACAATAGTTCAACATTTGTGTTAGGATATGTTCGAAGATACTTTGGAAATATATACCAATGCTATTCGTTGTGGTCCTGTTTAAAACGATATTATGTTTTTACTTTATGAAAACCGGTCCCCAGCATTTCTCGTGCGACCTTAGAATCGAACCCTCCAGGATCTTGACGTCAAGGACGTCCAAAAACATAAGGTGCAGAACTATCCAAAATTAATTATCACGAATTAATAAATCAATAAATGATAGATAAAATAAGATATAATTTTCTTGTAGAAGCCCTATGTTCCCAAATGGAACAATAAAGGAAGAACTTTCCGTGGACAAGCCCATTCTTCCTGGCATACTAGCCCAAAAGTTATATGATGACCCACTGAAACGCGATATCTATCGAAAAGATATGACTCCCAAAATAAGATCCACTTCCATAATGGAGAAAGTCGGTCCATTCCTTTGAGTACCTCCTCCGTAACACTTTTCAACTCTAATCCTAATTCACATTTTTGTCGGAAAGCTCTAATGTCAAAAAAAGGCCACAAAATTCTGAAAAAGCCATAAAGACATTCGAGCTCTCCGTAGATAAAAGTTTAAATTCTCATAGGCTGAGGTTATATCTGAGGTTATATCGTACTTGTCCTGATTTCATTCGACTATATTTCATAGAATGTATGAAGCTCCACTTCACATTGAACCAATTCCTTTTGGTTTTGTTGGGTTATACATACATATTTACCACAAACTTATGTAGTTTCTTTTGCGAGTTCATATAAATTTATTTAATTAGTTTGGGTAATTTTCCTATGAATTTCACAAGCTTTTGTTTTCCTTGCTAGTGAATTTTTCTTTTCTTGTCTATTACGATGCTACTAACTTTATCTCGCTTCTTTTGCTTTATCTTTGGTACGTATAAAACAGTTTATAATTAAAATAAATTTTAGGTTCTTCTCTGGCTTGTGGTTGTAGCCCAAGAAAGCTATGGTGAGAGGGTGGTCTAATGACTAATGGCAAAACTTCATTTCTTCTTTTGTTTTGTAATGAGTTGTAAAAATAAAAAATAAAGAAATGAAACTATTTATTTATGTCCGCCCTGTACATAATATGAGTCACAGATATGAGCTGAAGTCACATGTATTTATTTAAAATTTGATTACAATTTTATATGAAAGTAATTGGCCCTTATTAAAGTGGCTATATCAGTAGTGGGATTCTGTAACTCATTTTTGATGTTATCGATAATTGTCGGTAAAATTAAAATTCTTATAATTTGATAATTAACGAAATTTTTCGGTAAGTTAACGATGAATAAAAAGTAGTCGCTAGCCTCTACCGACACAAACAGTGATGCCAACTTTTCTTTATGTTTTTAGTCATAATTTTGCGATTTAATTTTACCGATTTTTGTCGGTAACAGCAAAAATGAGTTACAGAATCCCACTACAGAACTTTTTCTTGAGGGCGAACTTAAGCCTGAAGCACATGAGATAATTATTTTATGGATAAGATTTTTGTCATTGATATCATCCTGCTAAACTTGTGTTTTGTCGGACAATTTGGCACCAACTCAGAAAAAGTATAAATTTACGACAGCAGCCACACACACAGCACTTTACACTGGTCGCTGTTGTTTCAATCCCTAAAAATGCATCCTTTTACAATTTAGTTGCAATGGACTCTGAGGTAAGATCGAAGAAATAGTGAATTTTATGAGTTGGAAGAATATCATGATCGCGGTTGTTCAGGACATCAAGCTCAACAGCAATTGCAAGACGGCACTCACAACAGTCGGATCTATACTCCGGGATCACCGCAAGTATCAACTAGCCCAAGGAATTCTGTCTCACCAACTGAGAAACAAAACTATGTATACGTATACCCCTTTCTTTTCATCACACCTTCCTACCACTACTTTATAATTTTTCTCCTAACTGCTCAGACTCCTCCTATGTGCCGGTGACATTGAAAGCAATCCAAGTGTCCAAGTTGTTGTTCCAGTAGATCCCCCTCCCTCTATATCATTAACTCCGACCTCTATACAAAATGCATATAACTCACCCATACAAAACCACATACATACTAACAAATAACAACACAAATAATACAGTGGGTAAACCTAGCTGCCGCATATGTAGGAAGACATTCGCCAAAGCAGCACGCCCTGCCAAATGGTCATACTGCAATACAGCAACACATCTAACCCAACATACTGAACTTATACATCCCTCCTGACTCAGTATGTCACACTGGATGCAAACCCACCCTGGGCCCCTTTCTACAAAATGACCACACTATAGTTCTAGAAGATCTAAATGCTCACCATGACAGATGGTGTTCGGAAATAGGATGTGATGCCAGGGGTAACAACATAGCGGATCACGTGGATGAATTTCCGTCCCATAAATTAGGATCATCCCACCCGCATAACGCCAACATGCCGCAGTTCCCCGGACGTCACAACGGTCAGCCCCGATGACCGATGCGGACACAACCTGACATGTGGACATAGGTCTGAATTTGGAGCATCTTCCCATCACGATACAAATCAACCTGTCAGAATCACATATACCTAGACAGAACATTTACAAATTTTAATAAGGCAAATTAGGCCAAATTCTGTCAAACCACGGAAGATGAATTCTCCATCTTGCACCCCCAACATCTTCCCCAGCTGGGGAGAAAGCAATTAGGCAAGTGCCTGCAATAGAATCAAAAAATAAGACCAAACTTCCCGACAGAAGCCTGCAAGCTTGCCGATCCGGGGGATGCCATACGGATAGAAATCCCTGTTGATACAAGAATCCAACCCTTATAAGGAGTTCGAGAAACTGGTGTCTGTCCATAAGAGAGATCTATGGCGCAAACACCTCTATTAATCAGATCTTGGTTCCAAGAAGCTGTGGGAAACGATCAAAAAACATTTCAAATCCAAGGCGCACCGACAACATAGCCATAATATTTGGTGACCGAACACCAAAAACGTCATCCAGTACTGCTGCTTTCTGCAGACATTTCGTAGAACATCCCCAAATGCCCGATCGCGAGAAGAAGAAGAACCTCATGTGCCCTAAGATAAGATAGAGACATTGCCGATATGACAGTGGATAATGTATTGAAAAACATTAAAGCCGCCAAGAACACAACAGCAATTGGTCCAGATGGTCTGGCCACAAAAATGTTAATGCATATAGGACCATGTAGAAGATAGGGAAGATGGTATCCGTCCCCAAACCCGGGAAACCAGCAAACATGGGAAACTCATATCGACCAATAACACTACAGTCACCGATAGTTAAAATACTACACCATTTTCACATGTAATTCGAATTATTTTAATTGTAATTCGAGAATTCCATTTGTAATTCGAAGTATTTCAATTGTTATTCGAAAATTCCATTTGTAATTCGTAACATTCCAATTGTAATTCGAGAATTTCAATTGTAATTCGTAGCATTTCAATTGTAATTCGAAAATTCTATTTGTAATTCGTATTATTTCATTTGTAATTCGAATTTTTCTATTTGTAATTCGAATTTTTCTATTTGTAATTCGAATTATTGTAATTGTAATTCGAATCATTTCATTTGTAATTCGAATTTTTCCATTTGTAATTCGAAATGCTTAACATAAAATAACATAAGGAGGCTCGTATTTAATATATTTATATATTCCATTTATTTGTTTTTACAAAAGTACATTGTTAAAAAGGAATTACATATTTTATATTAAGAAAAATTATATAAGAAAATGAAATGGTTAAGAAAATGCATTATTCTAATTTTTAAAATATAAATAATTAATAAATTAATTTTGTATTAAGAATTTTGTATTTTGTTAAAAAAAATTATTTATAAATTCAAGAAATGTCGATTAGCAGAGGAATAATAAATTAATAATAATATAATAAAAACAAAATGACAGTTGTTAATATATAATAAAAATAATATAATTTTATGATAAAACGTGGATTATAAATAACTAGCTGAACCCAGTGCGCTTCGCTACCCCGACTAAGGTATAATATAGTTTGACACATTTGTTTGTAGGCCAATTTTCTTCCAAATTTCATTAAAATCGGGTATACATAGCGTGTTTGGTGCATCAAATACATGAAATCGGACGAAAATATATATGGGAGCTATATCCAAATCTGAACCGATTTGGACATAATTTGGCACACTAATTTCTATACCAAATTCCGTCACACATTCCAAATTTCATTGAAATCGGAGATATATAGCGTGTTTCGTGCACCAAATACCTAAAATCGGCCTAAAATATATATGACAGCTATATCCAAATCTGAGCCGATTTCAATATAACTTGGCAAATGTATTTCTAGACCAAATTCATACACACATCTAAAATTTGGAGATGGTAAAAGATACCATTCTATAGATATTTGCATACAACATCTAAATTTTTTGAGGTACCTCCGATTCTGATGCTATATCTCCGGATCAACGCCGAATTTCAAAACATTTTATAGCCTATGTTACTTTCAGGCCATGTAGTGATATACTCTGAAAATTTGAGGAAGATCGGTTTAGCGGTTTTTGAATCCATAAACTTCAAACAAACAAATAAACAAACAAACAAACGTACAAACATTTTTCTACTTTATATATATAGATAGCATTTAGGATCCCACTGGAATATCTTCTAAAGACAAAATTAGTTCATGGAATGTTGTTGAATGAACTATGTATAGCACTACCCTATAGCCCTAGCCCTTCAACATCCGTCAGAATTCTATGTTTAATTCCTCCCCGATTCTCAGTTTCTTCTTTGTTTTTGGAAACCCAATAAAATGCCGTTGTGTATGGTATATCCATACTTTGGCAAGCTCCATCCAATTGTTGCCTTTATTTGCACATTCAATTATCCATTTTCTGTCTTGCGGAGTATACGCGTTGTATTTCGTCCTTTCGACGTTTTCTAAACTTTCAATTCTTTCCCGACAGAGAGGGCAAAGTTCAGTTTGCAACTGTTCAACACATTTTGAATGGAAAAAATGTCCATGAATGTCACATAAATCTTTAAATTCCATTTTTGTTGAAAGCGTAAAAATTTCTCACAAATTTAATTGATGATTCTTTTGCAACTAATTTTTATTTCGATGTTTACAAAAGTTGGAATTTTGCTAGGACTACTACAGTATTATAAAAAATATAAAGTTTATAAAGTATGCATATGTGATAATATGCTGCTGACCATATCGTCCATATAATAAGTATAAATTTATATTAAGTACCCCACTGATTGTTCAAATCTTTTTTATTCAAATTACAAATGAAATCATTCGAATTACAAATGGAAAAATCGAATTTCAAATGGAATAATTCGAATTACAAATAGAAAAATTCGAATTACAAATGGAATAATTCGAATTTCAAATGGAATAATTCGAATTACAAATAGAATTTTCGAATTACAATTGAAATGCTTCGAATTACATATGGAATTCTCGAATTACAAATGGAATAATTCAAATTACAAATGGAATTTTCGAATTACAATTGAAATGCTTCGAATTACAAATGGAATTTTCGAATTACAAATGGAATTCTCGAATTACAATTAAAATAATTCGAATTACATGTGAAAATGGTGTAGAAGCAATAATCTCAGACCACGTACACCTTGCTGGTCACCAAAACAGATTTCAAGCTGGGCGAAGTACAGCACTTAGTGAGGTAACCTACAGCATAACGGATTGACTTAACAGTCAACGACCTCACTAACGAACAATCCTCGTGTCTCTGGATCTTTCGAAAGCATTCGATACGGTTAATCATACCACTCTCTTAAGAGACGTTATCTCTACTAAAATATTTCTTCTCTAACAGAAACCTCTAACACTCCACCCACAAATCTACTGCTACCATAAAAACGTCTTGGACAAAAGAAGTGAACCCAAAACTTAACATCCACATCAAATAATCCCAACCACAAAAAATCCCTAAATATTAGGTGCAACATTTGATAATCTACACGCCTTCAGCAAACACGCTCAGTGCCCTAGCAGATAAAGAAACCTGGTTAATATAGGTCCACGTTTTGGTATAGCCCCTATATAACGCCCCATATGAAGTACGCGTCATTTTAATATATTTTAAATGTATTAGTCACATTTGACAACAAAATCGGTTGCAACTTTGTATTTTGTGTTTCCAGAGGCTAAGAAACAATTCTACCATAAAATGTTTATATAGGTCCACGTTTTGATATAGCCCCCATAGGACGATATCTCCCGATTTTCCGTATTTTGAAGTTTTTGGCCTCATTATCACACCGAGATGGCTGACATTTGGTATTTAGTCTTCGTTGGGGGTATAAAACTTCCACCCCAGAAAATTGAAGGTATAGGTCCGCGCCATCATAAAGCCCATAGAACGGTAACTTCCGATTTTCGGTATTTTGAAGGTTGTGGCCACATTAATCCACCGAAATGGCTGAAATTTGTGGTGGAGGGTATAAAAAGTTCGGCCCGACCGAACTTAACGTTTTCCCACTTGTTTTTATTTTCTCTTTTCTATTTTCTCTTCTTTCTCCCACACTCTACGTTACGTACCAAACATGTAGGGGCTACAACAACAATAATTGCAGGTTACAACGTAATGAGGAAGGATGGCACCAGAAGTGGGACGGGGGATTAGCTTTCCTATTGCAACAGTCTGTTGAGTGTGGCTCTAATGGCCCGTACATGAAGAGTTCACTAATAACTGCTTCCGATATTTGCCCAACCCTTTTGATGTTCGGGTATAAAAAAGGACGTTCCGAGACATCATCACTGCTGCAGCCGCTTGCCATATACCCGCTGGTCGAATACTCGAAGTGAGACCTGAAGAAGCGACGGAATTGCCAAATGAGTATGATGGGCTTCCCGTGCCAACCCCAGTGACCTACAGAGTCAGGGAGCTGACAATGGAAGTTAGCAGGTTGATAGGTGAGCATAAGCGGAACATGTGGCTAAATCATCTGAAGAGTTGCAATATTAGAGCCGGAATAAGAGAATTGTGGGCAACTGTTAAGTCACTCTCGAGCCCTGGAAAGAAGAAAGATAGGAACGTAGTCACGTTTGGCGACATTACGCTGACTGATCCAAAGAGGAGCGCAAAATATTAATCGGCAGTTTGTCGTGCACCCCTGAAGTGAAGGGGGAAGAGAATTGTTCTACGCCGCATTAGAACTCTTCCTGTCGCACCACAATTCCCACCACAATTTAAGATTTATAATGTTGCGAATGTCATTAGGAACGCTATATCATCCAAAGCGTTGGCCCCTGATGGAACCTGCATAATAATGCTGAAACAGCTGGATGCGCCGGGAGTCTGGTTTCTCACTAAAGCTCTCAACCTGTCGCTAGCCACCCACATCGTTCCCGATGTCTGGCAAATGACAGGGTGGTCCCGCTAATGAAGCCGGGCAAGAATGCCAGCAAATGAGAATCGTAAAGACCGATTTCGCTTTTTTCGCCCGTGGCAAAGACCCTTGAGACTTTAAACCTCCCCGGTGTCTGAAATAATAGTTGCCGACCATCTTCATTGGTTCCGTAAGGAGCACAGCACGAGTACAGCCCTGCTCGACATCTCCAAATATATTAGCAGAGGACTCAACAAGAGCAAGCCGTGTGATAGAACTGTGATGGGTTGCCCGATTCATCAAAAGCCTTTGATACTGTCAAACACTCCACGCTGCTCGAGCAGACTGCCCTCCGGCCAAGTTTGAAACGTTGGATAATCAATTAAATGTGTGGACGCCAGTCGTACGTGGAATTAAGGAACAAGAAACAATGAGTTCCCCAAGGTGGGTGATATCTCCGTCAAAGCTGAACCCCTATTTGATTGAATATGCAAATATCCGCACTGCTGGTGAGCACTGAATTCATTAGTGTTGGCCGATGGTAACAGAATCCCGATCACTAAATACCACAACTACTTACCTACTAACTACCTAAAGACCCCAGAGTGCAGCAGTGCAGATAAAAACCCTTGTTGACCACATATAACGCGATAGTTGAATGTCATGGTGGATGGTAGCAGAATTCCGACCACCAAGTACCCCAAAATTCTAGAGGTCACATTCGTAAATAGCAGCGGAGATATTCCCATAAGAATAAAATCTTGACTTTTTCTCTACGAAAATTTTATGTCCTCTTTGAGAACCCCAAAATTTCGTGACGATCCGATCAAAATTGCCGACCGACGGATGGACACACAAAGCCAGATCGACACAGCTCGTGGATATATTCATTTTGGTATATATAAGTATGGGTCTATGACAACATATTATACCCTCTCCACATAGTGGTGTAAGGTATAAAAGCTGAGTTAAACTGTTTCAAATCAATAAAAATTGGTCAAAATCTTCAGTCTTCATTCCACCCACTTTATAACACATTGCGAGATAAATGATGGACTAAAGAAGTTTGATCTTCATCTACTACAATTTTTATATTTTTATTTTCAAACAATCTCCTCTAACCATAAACTGTATGTTATCAAATAATTGCTGGCACATGAAATTATACAATTAACGAGGACCAAAATGTAAGACAAAGCAAAATAAAACAAACACCGGAAAACGTTAACTCCTGCAATCACACACATGAATTGTATCATGTCGTGATACCGCGGGGTTAAATGTGCAAAGTGCGGGTACATTTATTATCCACTCTTTTTTCCCGGAAGTTTGTTTTAATTTTTTTTAACCAAAAATAAAATAGGATAACTACAGTAAAAAGGATGAATGGAACATACATAAATGTGTGTTTGGAATCACAGTCCGTTTTGGATGCGCTTACCTTTGGCCAAAACGGTTTTCTTTGGACGCTAACGAAACACCGAGGAGATGCTATTTTTATGACAGAACGGAAAAAAATATCCTTTCACCTTTCTAAATTAAAGACCGCCACATGTGTTCCCAGTTCGCGTGTTATCTTTATGGTAACGTTTTGTAGCCTTGGAAGAATTATTGCACGGTTATTAATGTTAAATAAATTTATATGCTGTTTATTGGTAATGTAGTGGGTGTTAGACTTGTTAAGAGTTTGAATTTAATGGGCTGTAAATGTTGGAAAATATAGCAGTTCCAGACACCAACAACTGATACCTCGTTTCGAAGGGACTTGGCAATAATAAACATATGACTATAAAATGGTAAATTGTGATTACAGGAATTTTGAAGATTTTAGCCAAATTTTCTATCCAAATTAGCTATAATTTGAACATTTAAAAATTGTTGGCATATATCAGTTTTTTGGTATAAAGGCTCCTACTGATATACGTATTTTGAAGGTCTCCACTCAATTTTTCAACCGAATTAACTGCAAATTGGCATTTAGGGTTCACCATGGACAATTGTTTTGTGTAGCTTTTCGCGTTCTCTGTGGTCTTGAGTTGTACTTTCTAGCTCATTTAGCTGATCGCTTTTCACAATGCACTATAGGTAATTTGGCCTGTTTTTTAGAGTTGGGTAATCTAGTTCCTAGTTCCTCGTACTAGTTCCAAAGCGTATGAGTAACATCATGAAATATAACGTGTGATAGTAAGTATACGCAGTTTGTTCAAAGAAAAAATGTGGGCCATTGGAACTGCGAAGTGAACTAGATAGTTCCATATAGTTCCTTTGGCACAACTCTACTGTTTTTGAGGCAAAAATTAATAGCGATGGACTTATGGGCTTGTTATTAATTTTTAACGCTTTTTATGCAAAAGTAAGATAAAACACAGTAAAATTCGGATATAGCGAACATCGATTATAAGAAACTATGTTTATAACGAACAAGGTTTTCTGGGCCCAACGAATTTTTCTTAATATTTGTACACACCCAGCAAAAATACTCTTTACAAATTGGCCTACTTTCTCATTATTTTAACACGGGCATGTCATAGGGAGTAAGTACTTATTTTTTGGCACTTAAAAGTAAATACATATGTACTTAAATAAGTAGTTACGACTTGGAATAACCAGGGAGTAACTACTTATTTATCTACTTTTTAGTGGCCAAAAAGTAAGTACTTTATTTTTTTAAAAAGGACCTAATAAATCACGCAATCATAATCCCTAGTTAAAACGTATTACAGCTATAATTAACAAAAATGTTGACCACGACACGTCTGTACATTTTTAGAAAATATGGTGATTATTTATTTAAAGATAATGTATTTTTAGTTCAAATCGGATGCTTGTTTTGTTGAATACTTCCTTCCTTCAAATAAAAATTAAAAAATATTTTTTTCTGCAAGGAGGGTACCTTCAAAAGTGATATAACTCTAAAAACGCAAAAATTAGCAACTTGGTAAATTATGCAGTTGATTCAGAACCCTTTGCTGAAGATACTCCCGTTGGCAGAATTTCAGAAAAAGACAATTTTGTAAAAATCTATAATATAAAACTAAACTAAACATTGTAAAAAATTTTCAGTTTGTATCCTATACGACGATCTTTCCGCTGCAACCAAAATTTTGAAAAAAAAAACATTTCTTAAAACAGAAAGTACATACCGCCATCATTCCACCGAATATAATATCTATGTATTTGATTGTAACCAAACTCTTACCAATTGCGTTTAAAATCTGCACTGAGTTTTAATCTTTTTATACCCTACACCACTATGTGGAAAGGGTATTATAAGTTTGTTTTGGGAAAAATTCATGTAACACCGCGAAATATTTGTCGGAGACCCCCAATGTGGTATACCAATCTTCATATCTCGGCGAGATAAAGCGATTTTGAGATGTGTGTCCGTCCGTCCGTCCGTCCGTCCGTGTGTCCGTCTGTCCATTATAAGTTGTAATCAAACTCCAGGCCGCAATTATGGACCGATCGTCACGAAATTTGGTATGGAGATTGGTTTCACATCAGAATAGATCGCTATTTTAATTGGTGATGATCGTGAAATATTTAGCGGGTGAAATGGACCAAAAATATAATTTTTATCCGATTTTGTAGCTGCTCTGTAGGTCGCAATAATAGTCCGATCGCCTCGAAATTTTAAATAAGGTAAGAGTATATGACAGAGAACAAGCTTGCAAGTTGAGATGGCGATCAGATAATATTTAGAGGGTTAAATGGACCACAACTTTTGTGTGAAAATTGTGAAAATTTTTAATAAACAGCTTATATCTTTGTTCCTGAAAGACACATTCCCCACTAGTGAGTAATATTTGGAAGACGATCTCTTGACCATTCAATTGATGTTAATTATGTTGATGTACGTGATCAGATAACAGAGTTACAGCCTAAAATATCCAGTTTTTTGTTTGTAGTGTAATCATAAACCCGCTAGAGGTCGCAATTATAGTTCACTAGTCACGAAATTTTGCACGAGGTAAGAGTTTAGGTTGAAGAAAATGCCTATAATTTTGCATGATGATCTGATATTATTTGGCGGTTGACATAGACCATTATCTTTGGATGAAAATATATACAAATTTTTTTGTTGGCCCATATTTTCATTTCTGGAGCGCATATACTGGCAAAGTAGCCTACATATGGAAAAATAACTACTGATCTTTCCCCTGATGCAAACTTCAATAATGTGTCTGCTAGATAACGCACCTACTGCCTGATATATAATGTGTTTTGTGCAGAGAACCACAATTTCCTCCCATGCTACAAATTGTCTCTTTCATGACAGAGAAATTTTCAGTTCAGTTGTCAAATTGGATTTTAATGCAAATATTGCAGCATGTGGTCGCCTCGCCACCTATTTTATACCTCAGGATTTAAGGTATAGGGGATACAAACAAAATACGACCAAAGATGTGTCTCATCGAAATATTGGTTTTAGACCCCAAGTATATTTGGACGAAATTCGTTTCAGACAATTTGGAGTCTATTTAGCCCTGTCCGTTCATCTGTCTCTCTTAATGTCTAGCTGGCTGGTGCGCACGATAACTCTCGTACGGATCTACCGATTAGAACCAAATTTTATACTTCGTAATATTTTGTCCAAACTTTGTTTAAGTTCGAATGTAGGCTATGTCGGTCCACACCTCCCCCAAAAAAATTCCAAACTGTTTTCGATAAATTGTGTGAACGATAACTGGCGGAGTGAGCAATCGATTTGCTCCAAACTTTCCAAATATTATTATTACACATCGTATTATTTCATCCAGTCATGTGTCCGGTAGAAATATGGACTATATCGGTCCGTCCTTCGAGTACCTCCCACACAAAATTTGGGAAAAGTGCAGTTATTTTTTTTTTTTTTTTTGGAGAATGTTCTTTTTACGGTCCCAATTCTGGTCCCTTTCCCTGGGTAAGTCATACCTCCTGAGATAATAGTCCAGAAGTTCCAAAAACCCCTGCCAGCTCTAACTAAAATTACAAATCTGAAAAAATAATTCTCAAATATTTCCAAAACTCAGAATTTATCTTACTAAAATTGATTTGGTATAGCCCCATATTACGATACCTACAGATTCCACGTATTTTGAAGCAAATTCGTGTTACAAAATAAATATATTTTTATACGGCTGAGGGTACATCACCGTTAGCGCAGCTGACTTATACTATCATATTTGCTGTGTAATTGAATATGAATAATTTTGGGATTTATAAATTTGTTTGCATGCACATTATTTGAATTTCTATTCATTATTAGTTATTTCTATCGGTTTAAAATATGTATATAACCATAATGAACTATTTTCGAAATGACCTGAAAATCACAAAACTGCGTGCATTACCAAACCCATAATCAATGTGCATTTTCCAATTTTGGCATATTGTTTAGAAATGTATAATTTATATAATTGTTCCACAAATATCCCAGTAGGGACAAGGGAGGCTTATCTTATACCAATGGATTCATGTTATGTCATTAATATGTGACGTATTTTTTATCGCCGAATCCGAAAGGCGTGTCTTATGTTGCCAATTTTAGAGGAGTTGTTCATGGCTGAAATACTCAGGAAATATCGGCAGCATTACAAAGGGGTTTTATGCCACTGTTGAAAATTTGGTGTGGCCAGGCCTGGGAATCATACCCGGACATTCAGCGTGCAATGTGTTTCCACATAGCTTATTCCTAGAGGTTGTGGTGTAGGGTATCACATGGTCGGCCCCGTCCGACTATAGCCTTTGCTTACTTGTTTTGAATACAAATTGTACATCCAGAATTTGACATGATCTTTTTTCGAAACAAATTAGAAAACTCGCGTTATTAAAAGTGTAAAAATCGACTTTTTGCTTAAAACCTGTCCAAATTAGTTATAGTGCAATGTAGGGAAGGTACCCGACCCCATGATCGTGCAAGCCTCCGCATACATTACCATTCAATTCCGTATGGAGGGGTTGGAATTCAGGAGAGGTAGAGGTTAAATAGTACCGGGGATATCACCTCACCTAGAAGAACTCTCTGTTTCACTCAATGGGGCTTGGACTTCTTGTTCCTGATTTCCATGTACCAATGTTTCAAACTTGGCCGAGGGTAGTCTGCCCAATGTCCCCAAACAGCGTGGAGTGCTTGGCAATATTAAAGGCTTTTGATAAGTCGAGCGCCACCATCATTATTCTATCCCACGGCTTGCTCTGGTTGAGTCTTCGACTAATATGTGTAGATTAGGGTTATGACTTTTTGACCCTTTTTCTCAAAAATAATTTCCTGTAGAGAGAATGAATGATCTTTTGCCTATTAATGCCAAAAATAACATTCAATCAATTTAATTATGAAAAATATGTATAGGAAGGATCTGATTTTTTCTTTATAGTATATTAGCTCAGACCTAGAGCAATAAAAATCGCCCAATATTTTAACCGTTAAGCTATCTAAGGGCCAACATTGAACCCTATTTTGCAATAGGATTCATAGGAATTTGAAGTTTCAGGGAGAAATGTACCCAAATTTCAGTAGAAGCTCAAGTTTATTTTTCACCATTTGTCTTCTATCATTCATCTTTCATTAAATCTTTATAAATCTGACAAGAAACTGCCAACTTATGCCAAATTTTTAACGTATTATAGACAATTAAGGTAAATAGCTTTCATAAGGTCTTATTTTCCCGGTATTAAAGTCATAGTTCGACCAATTTTAGCGTTTCAGATTTAAAATAGCTTTTATTTGTTCCAATTTTAACGAATCGTAACAGAAGCATTTGAAATTTGCATTTTTACACAAGTTATTAAAGAATGTGCTATTCCGATGAAACACTTTAAACCGTACAAATTTTGGACTTTTTGAAAGAAAATTAAAAAAAAATTATAACGGTACGTTATCGAAGCCAAACTTTTTGTTGAAAGATACTTCGTAAGATTATAAACCAAGTTATATATAAACATTCCCGAGGTTAATACACGGATATCGACTAAAATGAAGTAACAAAAAGCAATTTGAAATGTGCTATTGACATGAAACGGAGTGTATGTGCTTAAAGTGACTCCAAAAAAATGCAAAAAAAAACTCTTATATAAAAAACATTAAAAGATTTTTGTGCGTAAGCTTTTTTTACCGAATCACCTTATAATTATGAATTTGTCTAATCTTAGATAAAAGCTCATCGAAATATGATACAGGGATACGAGGTTGTAAAAAAGTCATAACCCTAGTGTAGATATGGCGATCAGCACTGTTGTCGTACTGTGCTGGTTACGGAACCCATGCTTATGATTGGCAACTAGATAGCTATTTCTGAAGCTGGATAGCTATTTCAAGAGTCTTTGCTAAGTGTGACTGTGGTCCTATCTTCTTTCCACGGTTCGAGAGTGACTTAAACGTTGCCGACAATTCATTGATTTAAACATTTGATCCGTTTATGCTCAACGACCAACCTGTTAACTTCCAGTGTCAACTCCCTGACTCTGGGTTCACTGGGTTAATTCGCCGAAGCTCATCACGCTCATTTGTTTATCCCACCACCTCTACTCGGAATCTTGGTCTCACTTCGGCTATTCGACAAGCAGGTATATAGTGAGCTGCTGCTGCAGTAATGTTGTCTCGTAACGTTCTCTCTACTACCCGAAAATGAGAAGTGTGTCCAGCTAGTGCCCAGGAAAAGTGGTGTAGGGTATCATATGGTCTGTCCCGGACTATAGCCCTTTCTTACTTCTTTTTATTAGATCCAAAAACCTTAAATACATAACTTTATTTTTAATCGGTTATCGTAACACATACTCCCTGTAGAATCTTTATATCCTTTTAACTAGTATGGGACCAAACTTGATTGTGACCTGCTTCAGACCTATCTTTATTTTCATAATAATTAGTTTGGAGCCAAAGGTGAATTTTCACGAAATCGCTCTACAAACACATATATTTTTCAATCCACTATAGGCCCAATGACAAGTTTCTGAGGCAAAAAGTCTATTTTTCAAGTCATGTATTTGAAGTAGTAACGGGATTAGATTCGTGACACTTTGGACCACTTAATAAGAAAAACATTTCAACCTGACAACACTTCATGATAACATACCGGCCTGTCAAAGATATTACATCTACCCAGCAAAATGTTCGATGCCAAAGATGCTATTCAATCATGGGTGCACGTGATCTAGCATGTCATCTTTTTAGCATCTTCATCAATGATTTTTATATGAGCGTGGACCCCAAAAGATGCTATTCATTTTTGGATCCAAAGCATGTCATTTTGACCAACGCTGTGACATGTCATTTTCACCAATGCTTTGACATGTCATTTCCACCAATGCTTTGACATGTCATTTTCACCAACACTTTGCAATGACATTTTCATTACGACGAGAGTTTTACCAACTTTGGTAGTGATTTCGAGTCTCCGACAACATCAAACCTATTATAAATAATTAATCTTATATATTTAGAAAAATATGTATAAATAAAAACACAAAATTCATCTCTATTGGATCGATGGAATGGGTTCAAATGCTGATGAAAAGATCGGATCTTTTACGGCTTCCTTTGCATGGGTTCACATGCTGATGAAAATATCTGATCATTCACGACATCTTTTGAACCATTGCAAAAGATGCCATGAAATCACGTCATCGCATGGAACCCCTTCCTTCAAATTTTGCTGGGTAACATTGTAAAATTTTATAATATTCAATCAAAAGAAGAACAAAATTGTTTCGTTCGACAATTAAACAACGCAACGCAATATTTTGTGCCAAAATGCAGAAAACAAACTGTGGAAAATTCTCAAAAAATAAATGAAGGGATAGAAAACATCCTAGCTAAGGAGAAACATAAAAATTTCGTTGGTTGTACCGTTATAATTGAAGTAACGGTACATATAACATGACCTTCGTTAAAACAAATACTAAAAATCGCAAGGAAATTCGTCGATTTTGAGTGGACCCTATTATCACGAGTTATTGGAATTTTTTAATGGTTCTTTTTGCAATCCGATAACACGAAACCTGACGTATTTAACAGTGCTTAGAAGTAAATGTATTTGCGTTCTTGTTCTGTATAATAACCTGATTTGTTTTGTACATTTTTTACGTGTATATTTTTAATTAGTTCTTTTTTAATAGGATATAACTTCCACGGGGTTCCACTGTTGTAATGGTACTCAAATATAGAGGAGCTCTCGAACAATAAATTTCTCGACCAAGTGCGACGCCGGGAAATACGCCCCCTATAACGGTACCACCCGATATTTTATATTTTCACGATTTTACTTACATTAATCAACCGATCTAGCTGAAAATTGAAATATAACGTTTTCTACGAGTAAACTATCTCCTTACCAAATATGGTAACGGTACCGCCCGATTTCGGGTATTTTAGAGTTTTTAAATACATTTTCGGAACGAAGTTGCTGCAATTTTGCATTTAGGGTTCCACTGTGGTTCCAAAAAACTTCCACACAAAAAATTGTGGGCATAGGTCCACTTTTAATATTTTCTGACCCGTTTATTTGTAGTTTAAGAAAGAACTCAAAAACATAACCAGACCTAAATCCAAACTAAGCCAACAAAGATAGACAGTCCAAAGGTCAACAAAAATTACATCAAATAAAAAACATAATTTAAACAGCGAAATATTACCATTTTTACGCTATGTAAATATTCATCCATGAATATAATTTGTTCTATTTTTTATTATCTATATATATATAAAATTCTTCGAGTCTGCCATGATGTTCGAAATTAAACTCCTCCGAAACGGCTGGACCGAATTCGATGAAATTTTGTATGTGGAGTTTTTAGGTCTGAGAATAGGTTTTTAGCTATTTTTTATACTGGTCAGTAGAGTGTCCGGGGTACCTCCCGCACAAAATTTTTTAAGAAAACGTGAAATGAAGGATATTTTTGGATGTATTGTTTAAAAATTACTTGCAATACTATGGTAAATACTGCCTCGATCCTGAACGGTCATCTCGGAAGTGGAATATCGCGGTCTGCCCAATTTTTCAAAAATTTAGTATTATAGATAATATCCTTAATTTTAGTAAGCGTGACTACAAAAACGCTATAAACACTGGCTTCAATAAGTGGGAAAACGCGATCAACCCTACATTTTGGAATGCAGTACAACCATGATAATTTAAAATGCTGTGTGATCGAAATTCCAAAAAATTGATTGAGAAAACAGGCAAAACGTAATTTCAAAGATGGTTAAATAACTGGAATGTCTAAAAATGTGAAATGGTCACTAAAACGACGGGTAAACTATGCTATGATCTATCTAAATGTATATAAATTCTTTAAGACTGACATGATGTTCTAAGTTAGATTTCCGTGTGTGTCATAAGGTGGTAGAATACAGAAAATGGAAGGAATGGGGGACCTCTGCCATAACATGTTATAACAATTCGCAAAACTCTGAGATTATTAGACGTATTAGTAAAAACAATAGTAATTGTGGCCTCTGTCAATAATGGGTATTTTGAATCAGAATATCGCGATTGCGTCCTTTTATTGAAAACTTTATTCTTTCTGATTAGATTTACTAATTTAATAAGGGGGCAGCAAACACGCCGTGAACATTACCTTTAGGGCCTGAAATACACCAATTTTTATGAATCACCGATGTTTCATGTTTAAAAGTGTAAAATTTGAACGTGCTCAATAAAACAGCATTTTGTTAACAAAAAGTAAAAACGACGTTACCCACCAGCATAAATTATATTGAAACCAGGATTCAGACATTTCGGTTGAAAAAAATCCCCAAAAATCGGTAGGTATCGTTTTATGGGGGCTATATGGAAACGTGGATTTTACCGACAATTCTTTGCTAAAATATTTGATACCTCCAAAGGAGACTACATACCAAATAATGTTGAATAATGCCGCTAAAACCTTGAAAACCGGAAGGTATCGTTCAATGGAAGCTACATAACAACTTCTACCGGTAATGTTTTATACCCATAATGGAGACTAAACACCAAATTGTAGCCTTTTCCGTGGAATAATGACTCTAAAAATATTGAAACTCGGGAGGTACAGTCCTATGGTAGCTGTATTAGAACGTGGAGCTATGCCAATAATTCTCTGCAGAAATGTTTTATACCCCAAGGGAGACTAAGTACCAATTATAGCCATTTCGTATAAATAATGGGGCTATACACATACAAATACCGAAGTTAGAAATCTAGCGATGACTCTTTACAAAACCTGGACCTGTACCGAATATTCTATATTTTATACCCACACTGAACACTTAATACCAAATTGTAGCCATTTCTGTGGGATTATGGGACTGAAACCTTTAAAATATCGAGACTCGGGAGGTACCGTTTTAGAGTAGCTCTATCAAAATGTGGACCTATTTCGATAATTTATTACAGAAATATTGTATGCCTCCAAGGGAGACTAAATACCAAATTATTTTCATTTCGGTAAGATAATGCTGTTTAAACCTTTAAAATACTGCAAATCGGGCGGTCAGTGATATGGCGGCTTTATCAAAATGTGGACTGATATAATAACTTTTCAATACCAAACATGCTACGAGTAATAAATATCAACTGCTGTACCAAATTGAAGAGTTCTATGTTAAATATCGCGAGCTGTATCTTGATTTCAACATATAAACGGATATCGTCATATCGACTTATTTTTTATGTTGATCACAAACTTATACATACTTTATAGGATCTCTGATGAATATTCCTATGTGTTGCAAACAGAATCAGAAAGTTAATTATACCCTTACACATCGTATGGTGGAAGCTATAATTTAAGTAACTTTCTATTCTATATCTGGAGATACCATGGTATGTGGGTTATACCAAAACATCGACATATCGTCAATTCGGTTCAAAAATCTAAAGATATCAATATTAGATAGATAAATTGTTGATAGATTACTAAGGCTTACATGGAAATCCAAATCGACGGGCCAGCAACGCGGAACCGGGTCAGCTAGTAGTATACATATTAATTGAATTATTTTATGTTGTTAAAACACAAGTCTGTATTTGAGAATATAATGCTTTATGTTTCTATATCTCCAAACCTTATTTTAAATAACTCTAAGAAATTATCAATTCTTATTTAAATGTTTCTATACGAGTATTACGCAGATTTTAAAATTTCGAAAAATCTGTTTTATTCAATAAAATTCTATAGAAGGTGTTGACCGAATAGCATGTAACTATATTAGTCCGGTCAAAATAGACATTGAAATAGCAAAAATTCCCACAAAGCTGAATTTTGGTGGAGAGCTAGAGTTTGACATTAGATGCAACGTCCTAAAAGTCCCCATCGATCCCATGTGTGCAAAAAAAAATATTCGGGGTCAAAGGTCAAATTTTAAGGGTTTTTTGGTTTTCGGATTTATTTTTTGAAAACGGTTGATCTAATCAAAAAGTGATTAAAGTAAATACTGTAGACAGAAAAATTATCTACAAGTTTGACCTTTATAATTTTTTTCCTACAAGGAACCATTCGTGAGATATAGCTGTTCTAAAAAACACATGATTTTTATGCACTTATAAGGGAAATATGCACCTATTCAGACGAACCGGCTAAAATAAGCGAAGTAATCGGGTCTGTCCCCCAAAAATATATATATTTTCTTGAAGAGCGAGATTATAGCTATATTCTAAAAAAAATTCCAACAAAATCGGAGCTTGTTTAGTAGAGTTATTCAATGTTAGAGTCATTTTATGCAAAAATAGCCCATTTAACCCACATGTATAATCGAAAGCCCAACGGGAACGACCCCAACGAAAACTCTCCGATTGTTTTCACGTTTTGTCCGAAGGTAGGGTTTGTTGCGCTGATTACGGAAATGTATAATTTTCAACGGTTGCGGATCCGGTTCGCCGGTTATTAGACCCGAAGGGCCAAATTTAAAAACCGGGTTAGACCCGGTTCTACTGATCCTATTCCTGCAAAGTGGATATCGTCCGAAAGCTTACGGAAGTATCTACCACATAGTGTTGTTACTTTAACCGGTTCGCCTCATAATGTACTTACGCGGCTAATTTTTTATTTGACCTTTAGATCGCGATATCTGGAAAATGGTAAGTATTTTTTAAGTATCATAAAGACCACTCTTGTAGACAATTATTGAATCTACAACTTTTACTTTAGCCGGCTTTTACCGTTTTTGAGAAGAATTAAAAAAACTGAATAATGCCTCCAAAAATGACCTTTGACCCCGAATAACTTGTTTTGCACACATGGGATCGATGGGGCCTTTTAGGACGTTGCTTCTAATGGCTAACCCTAGCTCTCCACCAAAATTCAGCTTTGTGGGAATTTTTGCTATTTCCCCCTTATACGCATGTCTATTTTGACCGGACTATATGGAATAAAAGATAAACACATCCTCCAAATTTCATAGCTCTATCTTTATCCGTTTAGAAAATATAGATTTTTGACATAAAAAACCCATTTTGGACAAACTGTGCAACGTTAACATATAACGTTTTTTTTTTATATGGAAAATACGTGCAAAGGTACACGCAGAGAAAAAAATATGTTTGATCCAACAATATTCCAAGAGCAAAATATGTATTGTTAACATATTGTTGGATTCCTCATGTAGTATTGTAAATCCAAAAATAGTTTGTGTCAACTGAACAATATTTCTCTCTTTTCTTCGAAAATTTGTTTCTCTTCTCTCGCTATTCGATGCCGTGTTGAAAAAACAATTTTGGTGAGTTGTGGTGTGTTTGTATGACATGCTGCCTTTACCTTTGTTTTTGTGTGTATGTACTTGTGAGACTCTTGTTTTTATTTGTTTCTGTTTTGTTTCATTCTTCTTTCCTTTTCATGTTTGTTCTGGTGTTTAATTATTCCTTATGTTGTGGTGGGTTCTTGTGGCTTTTTGTTTGTCTTTGTTGTCAGCCAATGCAGCAAACCATGTATTGTGTTCATCAATGATTGCAATATTATACGCGACATTTATATCCAAGTTATGCGAAAAGTGTATATGAGAAGTATATGCACTCAAATCAAAAATTTCTGGGCTGGTTTTCTGTATTGACAATACTTTTTGTAAACACAATTAGATTATGATAGTTCCTACAAATCGGAAATGTATAATTTTCAACGGTTGCGGATCCGGTTCGCCGGTTATTAGACCCGAAGGGCCAAATTTAAAAACCGGGTTAGACCCGGTTCTACTGATCCTATTCCTGCAAAGTGGATATCGTCCGAAAGCTTACGGAAGTATCTACCACATAGTGTTGTTACTTTAACCGGTTCGCCTCATAATGTACTTACGCGGCTAATTTTTTATTTGACCTTTAGATCGCGATATCTGGAAAATGGTAAGTATTTTTTAAGTATCATAAAGACCACTCTTGTAGACAATTATTGAATCTACAACTTTTACTTTAGCCGGCTTTTACCGTTTTTGAGAAGAATTAAAAAAACTGAATAATGCCTCCAAAAATGACCTTTGACCCCGAATAACTTGTTTTGCACACATGGGATCGATGGGGCCTTTTAGGACGTTGCTTCTAATGGCTAACCCTAGCTCTCCACCAAAATTCAGCTTTGTGGGAATTTTTGCTATTTCCCCCTTATACGCATGTCTATTTTGACCGGACTATATGGAATAAAAGATAAACACATCCTCCAAATTTCATAGCTCTATCTTTATCCGTTTAGAAAATATAGATTTTTGACATAAAAAACCCATTTTGGACAAACTGTGCAACGTTAACATATAACGTTTTTTTTTTTTATATGGAAAATACGTGCAAAGGTACACGCAGAGAAAAAAATATGTTTGATCCAACAATATTCCAAGAGCAAAATATGTATTGTTAACATATTGTTGGATTCCTCATGTAGTATTGTAAATCCAAAAATAGTTTGTGTCAACTGAACAATATTTCTCTCTTTTCTTCGAAAATTTGTTTCTCTTCTCTCGCTATTCGATGCCGTGTTGAAAAAACAATTTTGGTGAGTTGTGGTGTGTTTGTATGACATGCTGCCTTTACCTTTGTTTTTGTGTGTATGTACTTGTGAGACTCTTGTTTTTATTTGTTTCTGTTTTGTTTCATTCTTCTTTCCTTTTCATGTTTGTTCTGGTGTTTAATTATTCCTTATGTTGTGGTGGGTTCTTGTGGCTTTTTGTTTGTCTTTGTTGTCAGCCAATGCAGCAAACCATGTATTGTGTTCATCAATGATTGCAATATTATACGCGACATTTATATCCAAGTTATGCGAAAAGTGTATATGAGAAGTATATGCACTCAAATCAAAAATTTCTGGGCTGGTTTTCTGTATTGACAATACTTTTTGTAAACACAATTAGATTATGATAGTTCCTACAATCGGTATTGTTAACGATTTTAACAATATTGCGGAAATTCGAAAGTTGTTTTTGTTTTCTATGTTTGGAACAAAAGATGGTATTTTTGGATTTGGATTACAATGTTTGAACAAAACAAATACATTTTTGGAACCAAAACATATATTTTTGTATGCTTAGAAAGATTGTGATTAAGAATTAAAAAAAAGTTGGACGCGATATAGAATTGTTGGCGTAGACATGTGGTGAGTTTTTTGTGTAGTTTTGATAATTGTTTATATGTTCTTTGGAGTAGAACTCTCGGTATCGCGACGTATCCGCGAAAACATATATATATATATATATATATATATATATATATATATATATATATATATATATATATATATATATATATATATATATAAAATTCTTCGAGTCTGCCATGATGTTCGAAATTAAACTCCTCCGAAACGGCTGGACCGAATTCGATGAAATTTTGTATGTGGAGTTTTTAGGTCTGAGAATAGGTTTTTAGCTATTTTTCATACTGGTCAGTGGAGTGACCAGGGTACCTCCCCCACAAAATTTTTTAAGAAAACGTGAAAATAAGGATATTTTTGAACGTATTGTTAAAAAAATACTTGCAATACTATGGTCAATACTGCCTCGATCCTGAATGGTCATCTCGGAAGTGGAATATCGCGGTCAGCCCAATTTTTCAAAAATGTATAGATAATATCCTTAATTTTAGTAAGCGTGGCTACACAAACGCTATAAACACTGGCTTCAATAAGTGGGAAAGCGCGATCAACCCACATATTGGAATACAGTACAACCTCGATAATGTAAAATGCTGCGTGATCGAAATTCCAAAAAAATTGATTGAGAAATCAGGCAAAACGTAATTTCAAAGATGGTTAAATAACTGGAACGTCTAAAAATGTGAAATGGTCACTAAAACGAGGGTAAACTATGCTATGATCTATCTAAATGTATATAAATTCTTTAAGACTGACATGATGTTCTAAATTAGACATCCGTGTGTGCAGGTTCATAAGGTGGCAGAATACAGAAAATGGAGGGGATGGGGGACCTCTCCCATAACAGGTTTTAACAAATCGCGAAACTCAGAGATTATTGGACGTATTAGTAAAAACAATAGTAATTGTGGCCTCTGTCAATAATGGGTTTTTTGAATCAGAATATCGCCATTGCGTCCAATTTTTGAAAACTTTATTCTTTCTGATCAGATTCACTAAATTAATAAGGGGGCAGCAAACACGCTGAACATTAACTTTAGGGCTTGAAATACAGCATAGTCTAGATAAATTCAACTAGCATTTTGAAGTCATTTTTTATGAATCACCGATGTTTCATGTTTAAAAGTGTAAAATAATAACATGATCAATGAAACAGCACTTTGCTAACAACAAGTAAAAAACGACGTTAACCACCAGCATAAATTATATTGAAATCAGGTTCAGACATTTCGGTTGAAAAAAATCCCCAAAAATCGGTAGGTATCGTTTTATGGGGCTATATCAAAATGTGGACTGATATAATAGCTTTTCAATACCAAACATGCTACGAGTAATACATAGAAACTTCTGTACCAATTTGAAGAGTTTTATGTTAAATATCGCGAGCTGTATCTTGATTTCAACAGATAGACAGACGGATATCGTTATATCGACTTATTTTTTTATGTTGATCACAAATTTATACATACTTTATAGGTTCTCCGACGAATATTCCGATGTGTTGCAAACAGAATCACAAAGTTAATTATACCCTTAAACATCGTATGGTGGAAGCTATAATTTAAGTAACTTTCTGTTCTACATCTGGAGATACCATTGTATGAGGGTTATACCAAAACATCGACATATCGTCATTTCGGTTCGAAGATCTAGAGTTATCAATATTAGATAGATAAATTGTTGATAGATTACTAATGCCTTCATGAAATTCCAAAACGACGGGCCAGCAACGCGGAACCGGGTCAGCTAGGTCCCTAGATAGATAAATTGTTGATAGATTACTAATGCCTTCATGGAAATCCAAAACGACGGGCCAGCAACGCGTGCAGGTCTTCTTTACGAACAATTATGAAGGAGAAAACCAAATATTGCCAAGGACTACAGTCAAACCCTAATCACAATGTAATTTTTCCTTTTAAAAATTTTAAGAAGTAACCCATTATTATTCAGCTTACTGGTAATGCAGAAAGTAGGGAGTAAATACCAAATTGTAGCCATAACGGTGGGAAACCTCCAAACTGTTCTATGGTACCTATATCAGAACGTTGACTTATACCGACAAGTCTCTGCAGGTATGTTTACGACCCCCGACGGAGACCAACAACAACAATTTCGGTGGGAAAATTAGGCAAAACCTCTTTACTATAGAAATTCATGAGGTATCATTCTATGGGAGCTTTATCAAAAAGTGGAGCTGTAGCGACAATACTCTGCAGAAGTATTTACGACACCCAACAAACCATATTATAGCCATTTCAGTTTAATAATTTGGCTAAAATCTTGCAAATACCCAACATCGGTAGGAGAAATTTATTACAAAGTTCAATGTTAAATATTGCGGGCTGTATCTTGATTTCAGCTGAAGAACATCGCTACATTAGCTCATTTTTATTCTGATCAAAAAAAATTTCGAAGTGTTTGAAAGGGAAACAAAAAGTTAGTTATTCCCTTCATCTTATGGTGGAGGGTTTAATTAAAAGAATTTTCTATTTTAAATCTTGAGATACAATTACATGAGAGTTTTGCTAAAAATTTTATTTTATGAAGTTTCAAGAGGAATGCGTAGTTACGTCAATTCGGTTCGGTGTAATTCGATTTATTCCATTTATAAAATTATTCCATTTATAAAAAGGAAAGGAACAAAAAGGAACAAATGGAATAATTCGGATTACAAATAAAATAGTTCGAATTACAAGTAAAATAAGTTGAATTACAAATGGAATAATTCGAATTACAAATATAATAATTCAAATTACAAATAGGTAAACTCGAATTACAAATGGAATAATTCGAATTACAATTGAAATGTTTCGAAGTACAATTGCAATTATCGAATTACAAATAAAATGTTACGAATTAAAAATGGAATTCTCGAATTACAACTAAAATGATTCGAATTGAATCTGAAAAGGTGTAGATATATAAATATGTAGATGTGTTATAAATGTTTACACGGAAAATTAAAAACGGGCCAGCAACGCGGACCGGGTCAGCTAGTATATATATATATATATATATATATATATATATATATATATATATGGTAGAAGGTAATAGTGAGTACTACATGTGTAGATAGTGTTATACATAAAAATTTGGATATTTTTAAGTATTGGGCTGAGCTGGGAATGGTATTGACAAATGTCGCAAAATTTGATAGTTATCTTAGTCGAGTTATACCAAACATTGAAATCTTTTATGTTCAAGAACTCTTAATTTAGTAACTGGGACTACCATAAAAAAATATCGATTCCGTGAAAAATCACCTTTGGCTCCAAACTAATTATTATGAAAATAAAGATCGGTCTGAATCAATCAAATTTCTGGATCAAATGGAAAAAATTGCAGGTTGTGCATTTCAAAAAAATATGTTTTTTGTTGTGACAGTCTAGTTTGTATGCACGGAGTTAACTTTATAAAATAAAAATTTGTTGCTCAACGACATGATGCAAGAGCGTTTCGAAATTTTTTGGGCAACTAATAAATCTTAAGCACAGAAATATCATCCTTTAAAAATTATGACTGTCACACAGTCAAATTGAACTGATACCCTTGTGAGTCTTTTTGTGATAAGGATTAAAATAAAATTTAAAACACCTTGAACAACAACTAAAACAACAAAAGTTATAAATTTCTGTGGAGAAAAATTCTCTAAAAGTATGCTAACCAACCGCCATCGATCATGGAACGTGTGCCTCCTTTATACCAACAAAAATAACAACAACATTCAGACACAGAAGATCACGAGCCAAATTTGTCCTCCAATTCCAAGCGGTCAGACCGGCAAGTGCTTCGTTACCATGCAAATAGTTGTGGTGGAATACTCAGTTCTTTTGCGACTGTCCAAATGTTGACCATGTTATTTTGTCAAAAATGGACTAATTAATCTTCAAACTTAACTGAAGTGTTGCAAAGCCTTACCGATGCAATGCCGATGCCAACGAATTTGACACTTTTCCAACGAAAAAAATCTTTAAGTCTTATCCAATCACACGAAAAGTTTTTGCTTTATGAAAAAATACACAGTAAGTTAAAATCTCAACTTTTGCTCTGCCACACAACTTGTGGTCTTGGTCTTAAATTTGTTTGTAATTAATCATGATTTAGAGTACAATAAGTGTGTTTTTGGAGTCGTTTTAACAATAAGATTGAGTCTTCCATTTAATGTTTGGGTTGGGTAAATTGCTCTAAAAAGTCAAACAGAAGACAAGACGTGAATAATGAATGGGGTGGACCTTTATGAAGAAATAAAGAAAAGTATACAAATAATTGCAATAGTATTAAACAATACTAGAAACTCTGTTCTTTGTCCAATAAACTTTCTCCGAATTACATACTGTGTGACATTGTCCATCTAATGAGAAACAACATTGAATGATGAGGAATTCATCGCGTCAGCAAAGTCGATTTTTTATTTTTTCTGTATACCTATATTGAAAACTCCCATCATTTTGTCCTCATGTTTATACCCTACACCACTATGTGGTAAGGGGTATTATGTGTTAGTGCATTTGTATGTAACATACAAAAGGAAGCGAGATAGACCCATAGTTCCTTCTAGGGATATACATTGAATCACTTTCTGAGTCGATTTATGCATGTCCGTCCGTCCGTCCGTCCGTCCGTTCGCAACATACAGGTCGCATTTGTTGACCGATTTCGCTGAAAATTGGGGCATACCATTTTTTTAGCCGTCGGAAGATCAAGTTCGAAGATGGGCTATATCGGTCCAAGTTTTGGTATAGCCCCCATATAACGGTACCTCCCGATTTAAGGTATTTTAAGGATCTTAGCCGCATTTGTTGCCCAAACCAGCTGAAATTTTACATTTGAGGTTCCCAATGGCCGCGAAATTGCTCCACTAAAAATTGTAAAGATAGGTCCACGGTTCGGAATAGTCCCCATATAACGATACCTCCCGATTTAAGGTATTTTATGGATCTTAGCCACATTTTTTGCCCAAACTAGCTGAAATTTTACATTTGAGGTTCTCAATGGCCGCGAAATTGCTCCACTAAAAATTGTCAAGATAGGTCCACGGTTCGGTATAGTCCCCATATAACGATACCTCCCGATTTAAGGTATTTTAGGGATCTTAACCACATTTTTTGCTTGAACTAGCTGAAATTTTACATATGTGGTTCCCAGTGGCCACGGAATTTCTCCACTTAAAATTGTTAAGATAGCTCCATGTTTTTATGTAACCCCCATATAACGGCACCTCCCGATTTGATTTATTTTAACGATTTTCCCGAAATTGGAGCCATAATTTGCCATTTGGAGTTTAATGAGTTCAAAAAATTTACTTTAATGTTTGTTTTTGGTTATTAAAGAACTTCTTCACCAAGAATTATGGACATACATATGTCCATTTTTACATATTTCGACTGGTGTAGGGTATTACATAGTCGGCCCCGCCCGACTTTGGTCTTTTCCTACTGGTTTTTCGTTCACAACGCCTATGTTAATATCACTCTTCAATCCCTCTTCAGTGGAGTTATCATGTTGGCGTTTTTTCTTGTTGTAGAATATAGTGGTTTTACGAGGGCTAGCTGATAAGTTTCTGGCCTACACGCAGTGAAAAATATTTTTCGCTTTTGTTGGAACAAAAATATCTGTTTTGGTTCCAAAAATGTATTTGTTTTGTTCAAACATTGTAATCCAAATCCAAAAATATCATCTTTTGTTCCAAACATAGAAAACAAAAACAACTTTCGAATTTCCGCAATATTGTAAAAATCGTTAACAATACCGACTGTAGGAACTATCATAATCTAATTTTGTTTACAAAAAGTATTGTCAACTCAGAAAACCAGCCCAGAAATTTTTGATTTGAGTGTATATACTTCTCATATACACTTTTCACATAACTTGGATATAAATGTCGCGTATAATATTGCAATCATTGATGAACACAATACATGGTTTGCTGCATTGGCTGACAACAAAGACAAACAAAAAGCCACAAGCACCCACCACAACATAAGGAATAATTAAACACCATAACAAACTCCTCAAAGCACAATGAAGATAGAAGAATGAAACAAAACAGAAACAAATAAAAACAAGAGTCTCATTGTTGGTATACATACACACAAAAACAAAGATAAAGGCAACATGTCATACAAACAAAACTCACCATAATTGTTTTTTTCAACACGGCATCGAATAGCGAGAGAAGAGAAAAAATTGTCGAAGAAAAGAGAGAACTATTGTCCAGTTGACAAAACCAATTTTTGGATTTAACAAAACCCAATTGTTGGAATCACAATACTACATTTGGAATTTAACAATATCTTTACAATACACATTTTGCTCTTCGAATATTGTTGGATCAATCATATTTTTTTCTCTGCGTGTAAGCAACGCTACTTGTTGCCAGGCTCTATTTGACATTTCAATACGAAATTTTTAGCATAAACGTACTCAGTACGGTTTGACGTGCAACCATGTGTTGTGTAGTTTACAGTGGCTTGAAAAAAATCGATTTGCCAAAAAATTGGAATTTACTTGTGAACATTTTCGTCCGATCATTTTTCACAATTTTCGACTTATATTATCACGGCAAGAGTGCATCAATGAAATTGAATATTTGTGTGGTGATGAAGCACCATCCTATAGCATTGTAAAAATTGGTTTAATGAATTTAATCTTGGCCGACGCTCGCTCAAAAACGGCTGTTGTGCCAAAAAACATTGATGTCGTGCGTGAACTGATAATGCAAGATCGTCATGTGTCATACTGTGAGATAGAGGCATTCGCGGGCATACAATCGATATTGCACGAACACCTGTCCGTAAAAAAGGTTTTTACTCGTTGAATCCAGCACAATTTGAAAAATCACTCAAAAAGAGGCTCTTGCCGATTGGAACAATGAAAGTTAAAAAATACGATCGCGGTGTTTGTGAAGATCGTCACAGATGACGAATAATGGATTTATGCCTATGACAACAATTGACAATGTTGTTGAGCCAAATTCAAAGAAAGTTGTTCATGGTATATGCACGTCGAAGCAAATGGTTGCCTGCTTCTGCGGCAAAACTGTCCATGTGGCGATTACACGGCTTTAAAACGTAGGACGGTCAATTCTTGGTGGTACATCACAATTTGTTTGCTAGAATTCTTTAAAGTAACTCGAAAAACGAATAGGAGAGGACAAATCATTTTGCACCATGATATGGCAAGATTTTACACATCAGCTTGGAATGGATGGGTCGTTCGCCGTACAATCCTTATTTGGTATTCAACGACTTCTTTTTATTCCCAAACCTGAAGAAAGAGAAAGCAATAAGATTTTGGGACTTAAGCATGTATATCAGTCCATGAACTCGGACATAACTCCTGAAATTTGTTCGAGAAAATTCAGAGCGCTAACTGCTTCAAAATTGTCTGAAAACGAGGGAGCTAATCAAAACTCTGCTGTGCTAGAGAAGACAAGCCATCGTTTCACCTGGTCCGACAAATGACGTTACCTGGCAACCCGTAATTTCTCTTGGATCAGACCATCTCCCCATAATTGTCTCAATAAGCAGACCGCCCGATTTCATAACCTCTAAATACCGTACTTTCGTTAATCATGGGACAGCTGATTGGCCGAGTTTCAAATAATTCACTAATCACCCCTTCAGAGATCTGCCCAATCCTCCTCTTGAAGGGAGTGACCGCTTAGGTCCATACTTTAATCATCCTAATATGAAGCAACTTGCATTCGCTACCTCAATTACGACGTTAAAGTTTTTCCAGGGGCAAATCCATACTTCTTGAGAAAACAGTCCGAAAGGTGTAAAAATCCCCTATGGCATCATATGTAGTGACTGGGGAGCACGATAACTCTCGAACTTATCAACCGATTTGTTCCAAAATTTGCCTTGGTCATATTTCCATTCCTTTAAGTACCTCCTCCGCAACACTTTTGAACTTTAATCCTAATCCACATGTTTGTCGGCAAGTTCAAATGCCCAAAAAATTCTTAAAAGACCCTAAATACATGCGATCTGTCCGAGATGAAAGTTTCAATTCACATAGGCTGAGGGTATATCTCTGTCGGCAAAGCCGACTGATACTTTTTTACTTGTTTCTTCTGTTTTTGTTCGTTTTTTTTCTTCATTGTCAAATAATCGACAAACAAATGTCGAAAAATCAATTCTACCATTTTTTACCCGAAGAAATTTGTCTGGTAGCCTAAGGTAGAAGAGAAAGGCATTTTTGCTCTTTCTCCTCTTTCTTAAAAATTGCTTCCAGTTTTACCACTTTTTGGGGTTAAGGTTAAAAATGGTAACCTCGGGTAAGTAAAGGAACACAACTACTCTTATACATACAAGTAGCACCACCAACGATAAAACCTCCAGGTATAATCAATTGTAGATTGAAAAATATCGGCGCGCGCTTTTTACAGCCAAGTTGCTGGCGGGGAATTTTAGCCGTTTTGAGCCGATGTAATCGGCGGCGGCCGAACCCCAAAAAATGAGGAGCGGCGGCGTGCCGCCGATTTTAAATCGACTAGCTTCCACCTCTGCGCGGACACAACACCAAAACCTTAGAGAAGAAAATGTTTGTATTTGTTGAAGGTTTGAAGTATCAAATCCGAGCCGAAGGCCGTTCGCCCATCTTACGCCCATCTTATAATTTAATTTGCGTGGAAGTTATGACCGCGTAAATGAATAAAAATAGGAAAAAAACGTTGAAGCTAACGAGGTTTTTTCCTTACTATTCGATTGCTGATTAAACCCTTCAAATGACGGACATATGTCCAAAGTAAAAGTAGAAGAATATAAAATGAAGATTACCCTTCTAATGTATCACTTTTCGAAATTTCCACTGCTTCCACATTTTATGGATGCTGACATTTTGAAGGCGGATTTTAGGTGTTTTTCGTATTTTTAATTTAACTGGAACGCGCATTCGAGTATTTCAAAATACAATTAATAGGCATAAAGTACTCACAATTACGCATAATTTGATATGTATATTGGCTATGTAGCCCACACATTTAGTGCGATATTTTTTGTAAAAAACATATTTTTTGGGTACAGTATTTACAATATCCTTTTGAGTGTGCTGGTACCCCGCGATATTTTAGTTTTTTCGGCGATCCGGATCATATAAATCACAGATCGTAAACATCCATCTACTAGAACGGCGAAAACAGCAACTGCAAAAACCGAAAAATGTGCGAAAAATGTTTTTGAAAATATCGCGGATTTAATCGCGTTTTCTGTGGATCGTTTCCTTGTCAATGAAGAAACTGACACATCACTCACGGTTTTGCGAAAACCGCGGTTTAAAAAATTTAGTGGCATGGGAGCTATATCCGATTTATCCCAAAAATAGTGTGTGATGCTACATCCACGGTTCTTGATGAATTTGATCGAAATAGGAGTAAATCGATGTATATTTCCACGGTTGATAGTGAAATCCGATGCGCATAAAAAGTGTATGCACTTTGTGCAAATTATAAGCGTTATACAGGTTGTTGCACACTAAACTGCAGACGATGCTACATCTTAGCGGCCAAAGTAAATCCTGGCAAATGTGTACAAATGAAAAGAGAAGAATTCGCCGTATTGATAAACCGCATCAAGTTTGAGGATTTCGCGATTTACACGCATTTCAAAATGAACATTACCCGATACAGTTTTATTTGAAGATTATACCCCATTCAAAGGAACCCAACATTTATTTGAACGTGGTCCATATCTTCCGCTAGATGTTAGCGTGTACACGAGAAGTGATTAGAATAAAAAATGTGATTTTTTGCGTGAAATTTAACTGAATTTGAACCTATTTTATTACATTTTTTCAACTAACTCACAAAATAAATTTGAAAAATATTTTCTCTTACAAACATTTTTTAACTTCCCTCAATATATATTTTGTTTGTTTTTGCTATAATATGCAAACCGCTAAACGGATTTCTACATTTTTGGTTTCATTAGAATCGTCGCGATGTTTAGTTGATACGTGCTGACATGTTGCAAAATATTTTGATTTTGGTGTTTCTTTGGAACAGCCGAAAAGTGAGTGTGATTCTCATTCATATGAGAATACTAGGCACTTAAAGAGTTCGGTTTTTCGCTAAAAAGGCGTCATTTCAAAAACTGAGAAGCCAATTGATAATTCCCTTCGCCGGGATGAAATCATGATATTGGTAGCGATCAGTAAAATTTTGCAACACTGTCAGTTCGTTTTGAAAAACATTACTCTCTGTAATAGAGGGTAATAAATGAAGTTGAGCCAATGGGGGAATACTCCACTCAAACAATCGAAAATGAGATTGAATCTTCAACAATAAACAAAATAAACAAAACAAACATTTTTCCGATGCATAAACAGCTTAAATTTTATTAATACAAATTGCAAGCAAGCAATTTGTTTAAATCTTTCTTAATTTCCGCGAAAATTTACAACTTTTTCACTAAAGTTATGGGACCTCAGTAAACATATAGTATGTAGGAAGCCATAAACTTACACTGCTTCTCAATATAATGAATAGCATTTTTATAATATTTTTTCTTATAATCAGAATTGAAACCGCCATAACTTTTGCGCGCAATAACCAAAATTAGTATCTCGAACAGATTTGAGAATGGGAGTTTTTTCTCAATCCATGCACCAAAAATCTTTCAAGTAGCTTAAAATTTTTTTTAATTTTTTTTTTATGGAAAACTAAAAAATTTTGATATTTCCTCATATACACTTTGATCGATTTCAATGAGGTAAAGTCATTACATACTAATAACTAAAAGTATTAATAATATATAAAAATAAAATAAAATAATACTTTTGTTATGTATTCTTAGCTGGTATTATTATATAAAATGAATTTCTTTATGTTTATTTTCCTGACCATGTTCCTTAAAATAAAAACGTACATAGAATACCATTTTTAACAATAAATACATCAACAATAAAAAAGCTAATTTCTTGTCTGTTTCCAATCCATTTAAAGGTTTAAGGCAGGGATGTAGTCAGAAATACATCTCGGCACCAAAATGGGGGTCAAAACTTGATGTTTTATGAGTAAAATATACAAAAATTTCAAAGAAATTACCATAGTAAAAACATTTACATATAAATAGACCGGAGTCGGAGTCGGAGTCGTGAAAAAAAGTGGCCTGGAGTCGGAGTCGGCCAATTTTTACCTCGACTCCGATGCCCTGGTGTCGACACTAGGGTTATGACTTTTTACAACCTCGTATCCCTGTATGATATTTTGATGAGTTTTTACCTAAGATAACATAAAATTTTAATAAAAAAGTGATTTGATAGAAAAAGCCTCCAAACAAAAAGCTTTTAGAGTTTTTATTTTACAGAGTTTTGGAAATTTTTTTGAAGTCGCTGTAAGTCGATATTTATATGAAATCAAAGTATAGGGGCACAAGGCACACTGTGGGCGAAATTCAAATCTAGCGGTGCAAAAGTCCGAAAACTGACCACGAGCTAAGTAAAACTCATTAACGCAGTATTTTTTTAAACATAACAAGTAAAAAAGTCTCAGTCGGCTTTGCCGACAGAAATATACCCTCAGCCTTTGTATATTGAAACAATTTTTTCCCAAAATACTTATGTATTTAGGGGGTTTTAAAAATTGTGGGCGTTTGAACCGACAAAAATGTTGATTAGGATTAAATATCAAAAGTTTTGCGGAGGAGATACTAAAAGGAATGGATCGACATTGACCGTTATGGAAGTGGATCATAGGGGGTTTTTACACTCTTCGGGCTGTTTGCTCAAGAAGTATGGACTTGCCCCTAAAAAAACAAAATCAAAGTGATTCGATATCAGATCTTAAAGTAAACTTATCCGAAAATTTGTGTGGGTGGTACCGAATGGAGTGGACACATATAGTCCATATTTCAACCTGATCTACATCTGGTAGTATATTAGGATGTGTAAAGTATAGACCAATTCGGCCACTCCCTTTAAGAGTTACCGTACGAACAATTTTTCCGAACATTTTAGAACTTTTGTGGGGGAGGTACCTGAAGGAGTGGACCGATATGGCTTATCTTCAAACTTAAACTATGTTTGGACAAAATATTACTAAGGCCAAATTTTGGACCGAATCGGCAGATCCACTCAACCACCGCTCCAACCACCTGACACGGTGTTATAGGAGTTTTTTTTTTGCAAATTTCAGGCTATTTTCTCAGGAAGTATGGACTTGCCCCTGATGAAACTTGTACCGTCGTATGGAGGGCAGTGAAAACAAGTTGCTAAAACAAAAATCAAAGCGATTCGAGAGCAGGTCCTACACTGAACTTATACGAAATTTTGTGTGGGAGTTACCCGAAGGAGTGTACCGATTGAGTCCATATTGAAACCTTATTTAAGTCTGGTACACATTTCACAATGGGCAAAGTATGGACCAAATCGGTTACTCCCTTCAATAGGTATGGTGCGCACAAATTTTCCGAACATTTTCGAACTTTTGTGGGGGAGGTACCGGAAGGAGTGGACCGATATAGCCCATCTTCGAACTTGAACTAAGTTTGGATATAATATTACGAAAGCCAAAATTTGAACCGAATCGGTTTATCCGTTCGAAAGTTATCGTGCGCTCCAGCCAGCCAGACAGACAGGCGGACGGACATTGCTCAATCGACTCCAAATTGTCTGAAACACATTTCGTCCAAACATACTTGGGGTCTAAAACCATTATTTCGATGAGGCACATTTTGCCCGTATGAAAGTGTATATACCCTCGTTAGCATAAACGCTGAGAGTATAAAAATAACAATCAGTATTGCATTTAGTTAAAGTTAAAAGAGGCATCTGGAATATATTCAAAAAGATCATCTACATTTATTTTCGATGAGAATAATACAGCCATATATGAAACTGCAGAAAAGAAAAAACACTGGGAAAAATATGTTAGAAGTCTGTTCACAGATACCGCAAGAACCGAAATGCATAGCACTGATGGAGAAGCCAATTTTGGGGGAAGACCCATTACAGAAAGCGAATTAGATGTGGCCATAAATTCAATGAAAAACAACAAAGCTACCGGGCCGGATGAAGTCCCATCTGAATTACTTAAATTACTAGATGGAAGAAATACACAACTATTGTTGAAGTTATACAACCAAATTTATGAAACAGGACAATACCCTCAAGATTGGCTAAAATCTACGTTTATTATGATTCCCAAGAAAAACAATGCGAAGACGTGCGGAGATTATAGATTGATAAGCCTTATGAGTCATGCCTAAAAATATTTTTAAAGATAATACATAGGCGCATATACCCAATATGTGAAGCACATATGGGGAAAACGCAATTTGGTTTCAAGGAAGGCATGGGAACTCGAGAGGCCCTACTTAGTTTGAATGTACTCATACAAAACTGCCGCGATGTACAAAAAGATGTCTACGTATGTTTCGTCGACTACGAAAAGGCATTCGACACGGTCAACCACCACAAATTAATGGAAATTTTGATTTCAATTGGGTTAGAGGATAGCGACATAAAATGCATCAGAAACCTATACTGGCAACAGACCGCAAACATTCAAGTAGATGGTGAAATTACTGGAAATGTTCCAATTTCAAAAGGTGTAAGGCAGGGGTGCATACTATCGCCCCTTCTGTTTAATCTGTACTCTCAAAAAATATTTGAGGAGTCAATATGTGGGAAAAATATCGGAATAAGAATAAACAACACAATTATAAACAATATTCGTTATGCCGACGACACCACCCTAATTGCAAGCAGCCTCGCAGGACTACAAAAACTAATAGATGCTCTTGAACATGCAAGTACGTCATATGCCTTAAAAATTAATATAAGTAGAAGAGGCGTCGAATCCAACACTCTTTTAAGCATCAATGGTACTCCAATAGAAAGAGTCTCAACATTCAAATATCTCGGAGTTCAAATTAATGAAAACTGGGATCCATCAATGGAAATAAAATGTCGAATTGAAATGGCAAGAAACTCTTTTTTTAAGTATCGAAAAATATTAACGAGCCATGACATAACCCTGGAAACAAAAAAACGATTTGTTAAATGCTACATATGGTCAGTACTATTATACTCGGCAGAAACATGGACACTAAAAGCAGCAGACGAGAGAAGACTGCACTCGTTTTGAGATTTGGATATACCGACGGATCTTAAAGATATCCTGGATAGATCACATTTCAAATAATGAAGTACTGAGGCGAATGAATACCGAAAGTCAAATGATCAGAATGATAAAAACGAGAAAAACTGCTTATTTGGGACATCTTATGAGAAACAGAAAATATAATCTCCTCCAAGCTATCATATGATCCAAAATAGAAGGACGCCGTCCGAGAGGGAGACGAGAAATAACATGGATCAAAAACATTCAGGAATGGACAGGACACCAAGATGAAACAAGCCTTTTAAGCGCCGCCAGAAATAGAGATCTAGCTATAATTGAATGAAATATTTTTTTTTTTATTTTATTATACATATACAATCAAACAACTCTGTAATAATCAACATTGTATGATCGCTAATATCCGAATACGGATTTGCAAATAAAGAAGAAGAAGATTGCATTTAATGGTTATTGGCCGTTATAACGATACATTTACTAGGAGTTTTTTTTTTTTGCAAGTGATAAAATCGAATTTTTTGATAACTTGTATGTTAACAAGTAATATGGACAAATGAAAATAAAGATAATTTGGAGGTAGTGTTTATTAAAAAATAGCTGTAGCATTATTTAATGTTGTAAATATTCTGAAAAAAAATCTTTAAACATTTATATGAGATTTTTTCTACTTAGTGCATTTTAAGTAAAGTGCAACTTATGGGTAGACAGCGGAATTTTATGCAACCCCTATTTTTGGTCCGATTTATGTCAAATTTTGGGACTGAGCATATTTTTGGCTCCTGATTACATTGCAATTGAAACATATGACATATACAAAATTATGCAAAATGCTTAAATTTTGGCATATGCAAAATTTATGCATTTTACATATTTTCTTATGCAACAAATATTTCAATAATAGGTACAAAAATGTTTGTGTGTACAATTTTTCTGTTTAAAATTCTCTTCAGACAAGTCAATAAAATAGAGAAATGTATAACCACAGCCACAACCTTCAAAATACCGAAAATCGGGAGGTGTCGTTCTATGAGGGCTATATGAAGGCCTGAACCTAAACCAACAAATGTTAGGTGGAACGCTTTTTACCCCCAAGGAAGACTTAATACCAAATTTCAGCCATTTCGGAGGGATATTGAGGGGACAACCTTCAAAATACCAGAAATCTGGAGGTACCGTTCTATGGGGGCTATATGAAGACGTGGGCCTATACCGACTAATTTAAGGTGGAAAGTTTTATACCCACAACGAAGACAAAAGGCCAAATTTCAGTCATTTCGGTGGGATATTGAGGCCACAACCTTCGAAATACCGAAAATCGGGAGGTACCATTTTATGGGGTCTATATGAAGACGTGAATCTATACCGATAAATTTCAGGTGGAAAGTTTTATACCCCCAACGAAGTCTTAATACCAAATTTCAGGCATTTCGGAGGGATATTTAGACCACAAATCCTTGAATATATGCAGATATGTAAAAATATGTCAAAATATGCACGATATGCAAAATATGCAAAAAAAATCTGGGCCTAATTCGTTTTATTTTGTAATAAAGCGAGTTTCTGTCTAATCAGATTTTCTCTACGACCATCCTAACCATATATCGACGCCTCCAAACAATAGAATGCTAAGTCGACATAGCATGTTTTCAAGTTCTTTACATGTTTACATTTTACGTCCTTTAACTTAAATTCTGTCAAATTTTGGTAATGATCGGTCAATCCGAACAGAAGTTATAAACAAATGTTTACTCAGAATAGTAGTGAAGGTCAGAGAAAACTGTAAACTTTGAGAGCTTCTCCTGCAAAACTCACTTTTCAGACTTAGCATACTATTATTTGGAGGTGTCGATATGCATTTGCATAGGATTCCGCTGTCTACTTTTTTAATATTAAATTACATACTCCGAGGTATCTACTCCCAAAATTTCATCTGCCCTTTACCATGTTATCAACAATTTTATACATCCATTTTTACATGAAAATACTTAATTTAAAGCAGGGCATTTTTATGGGGGATATACCAAAACGTGAACCTAAGTGAATAATGTTTGGTATGTAGATATTTTGTTTATTAAAAACCCGAAAACCAAATGTACAGCCATTTCCGTTAGAAAATGTTGCTAAAATCTTCTTAATTCTGAAAATCGGGAGACACTATATCAAAACGTGGATCTAGGTCGAACATGTTTGGTACGGAGGTTTTGTGTGTACTTAGAACCCGAAATACCAAAGTACTGCCAATTTGGTTGGAAAATATGAAGAACACATTCAAAATAACTAAAATCTCGGGGCTAGACCAAAACGTGGATCTATGACCCCCATAATTAGAACTAATGTTATATACCCTCGGAAGACCCTAAATACCTAAATACAGCAAAATTCATAGTGAACTGTGGTCTACATATCCTAAATACCTTATATGCGGAGGTATTGTTACGAGGGTAATAGGATTTAACGGTGAGATATATTCGCCATACTCTGTGTTATCATACCTATACAAATAAGTAACATCTGTACCAAATTATAGCCACTTACCTCAATTAGTTTAGGAGTTATTAATTTTTCCCCGCTAGATTTGATTTTCGCCCACAGTGCGACATAACCAACATGACATAACTGTTTGTGTCTCACTAATGTTATCCTCATATTATTTCATATATATCATTTATATAACTTTATTTCATATATCATAAAAATTAAAAGTGATTTGTGCGGGACCTTTTTCAATATTTAAATGGAATAAAAGTTACTTTAGACATTAATAGGCAAAAGGTCATTCATTCCTGGAACAGGAAACAATTTTTTGAAAAAAAATTTCGTTTCATAGAATTTATTAAAAAAAAATTCAAAGTGGTTTGTGTGGAACCTTTTTTATACTAAAACCGATTTAACTTTAGTTTGGGCATTAATAGGCAAAAGTTCATTAATTCTCACTACAGGAAATCGTGTTTGAGAAAAACTTTCAAAAAGTCATAACCCTAGTCGACACCTTAAACGTGAGTAGCAAGGAGTAGCTGAGCAGGGCATGCTTCTTCTGCTTGAGTGTCACATTGTTTAGTAGCTTTTTTATCTATAGCGCTAGAAATAGAATATTATCTGAAGAAGGAGTGCTTTCGTGAAATCAAGGCTTGTTTCACAACTGAACCGAATTTCACCAGTACATTACATTTTTGTCGGATGTACATATCACCAATATTTTTGAAAATTTAACATAGCTGAAGCCAAGGTTTACCCTTTTAGAAAACGCGACTCGTGATTGTATATTATACAAATTAAATACTTTTGGATAAAATGAAATGTTTTTGGTCGTGGCAAAAAATATTGGCCTTAAAAGATAATTTGCGTGGAAGCTGTGGCTACATTTATGTTAAAAAATTGGTGAAAATGGGTTGAAGCCACCATGTCTTTTTTTGTTATATCTCGATTTGTGAGTAAACCACACTTCTCTCGAGTTTCCTGTCAAAGTAAAGGCAGAAGCAAACTAAATAATGATCATCTCACTAATGTATTACTTTTCAAAATTTCGTCTGCTTCTACCATTAAATGATGCTGACATTTTGAAGCCAGATTTACAGTGTTTTTTGAAATTTTCTTCTAACGTCATTCCGCAAACAGGTTTTTCAAAAAATCATATATAGAATTGTAATACTTGCGATGCTGAGTTATTTGATACGTATATTGTGAATGTAGTCTGCACAGCTTCATAGAAATCTGCATCCAAATGCGGAAATTTTGTGTGAACTTTTTTCTAAAAATCATATTTTTCGGGTCTAATTTTTGCAATTGTCTCTAGAATACTTCGTACTCCATTGCACATTTTAGTTTTTTACGTTTCGGATCCAATAAATCATTCCTCGTGAAAATCTATCTACTAAAACGCGAGTTACGAGAAATTCCAAAGTAGAAAAATCACCTAAAATTGTTTTTGAAAATATCGCGTATTTCATCGCGTTTTCTGCGCATCGTTTCCACTGCAATGAAACAACTAGTACAGCATCTTCGTTTAAGTGGAAACAGAGATTTGAAAACTTCAATGATAAAGGAGCTACCTTCATTTTATCCCAAAAAATAGTGTGTGATGCTACAACCGCGGTTCTTGATTGATCGCCTTCAAATAGATATATATCGATGTAGATTTTCATGGTGGACATTGAAATCGGATGCGGACAAAAATTGTATGCACTTTGCGCAAATTAGCGATATTTTATAGGTTTTTTAATGCTAAGATGCAGCCGATGCTACATCTTAGAGTCCAAATTATATTTCGAAAAATATATACAACTTAATAGATATGGTCTTGCTGTACACGAAAATCACATGCGGACAAAATGATTTTGATAATTACGCGATTTACACGTATTTTAAAATGCATATAAATTAAAATGGGTTATTTGACCTCTATTTCCATTTCAGAAGCTTTGAGATACATCCTCATCAACCCAATTACCTTCCCTAATGGGAAAGCTTTCAATTTTTCAATTCAATTTTTATTTATCCAAATTAACAAGTTACTTATATAGTATACATTACAAATTATGAGAATATATCAACATATGATATTACAACAAGTAAGTTTTGGTTATTATTATAATATATAAACATATTTGAAGTATGAGTTTAGGTATAGGAAAAAAGGATATAAAACCTATATATGATTTACAAGATGGGATTTTCAAATATGTTAGGAAAATTTAAGGATTAAAATATGATTATTCACAAATAATCAAGTTTAATTCAATAATTTTCAGTTTGGTAATTTACAATGTTGAGCAATAAATCATTAAGGGACTTCTATACACTCACGTATCCTGGGATAACGTGAGTTTCTAGCTTTGCTAAAATAATTTTCATTTAATCTTTTTATGAAATCAATGAGCAATTCATATCTCGTTTCTTCGTGTAGCATAAGTGTGGGATATTGCCAGTGTTTATTATGAATCATCTTCAGACATTTGTTCTGTACAACCTGAAGTTTTCTAAGATGAGTAATTGCTGATCTGTACCAAATTGGGGATGCGTAAGAGAGTATAGGTCGGATTACGCTTTTGAAGATTAGATTTTTGTTTTTCAGGCTTAGGCTAGATCGCCTATTAAGAAATGGCCATAAGGCTCGAAAAGCTTTTATTGCTTTCTGACAGGAATTAGTAATATGTTTTTTAAAGGTGAGCTTTTTATCTAGTGTGACTCCGAGATAGTTTACTTCATTAACTATATCAATCGCATTTCCATTAAAGATTAGTTGTCGTCTCGGTAATCTTTTTGGTGATTTGTTGAAAGGGAAAATGATGGCTTGTGTTTTGTTGTTGTTGATTTTGATTTTCCATTTATTGAAATATTTGTTACATGATTTAATGCTTAACTCCATTTTCTTGAGAAGGGCAGAAGTTAGTTTGCTGGTTGACAACAGGGCTGTGTCATCAGCATAGTATGCAGTGTCAACTTCTTTCGGTGGTTTGAAGTCTGACGTGTAAATGGAATAGAGGGTTGGAGAGAGAATAGATCCTTGGGGGACTCCTGCTGGTATACTCCTAAATGAGGAGACCGCATCATTTACAGAGACAGCATATTTTCGATTTTCCAAGAATTCTGCAGTTATTTTGCAGAGATAGGTAGGTATATTTGCTTTGACCATTTTGTATATTAGGCCATTGTGCCATACTGTGTCAAAAGCCTTCTCAATATCAAGCAAGATCAAACCTGTTGATTTTCTTCTGCTTTTATTAACAATTATTTTCTTTTTGATACGATCGATCTGATGAGTTGTGCTGTGCTCTCGGCGAAATCCGAATTGATTTTCAGAAATGATATTTGAATCAGATACAAAATCCGAAATTCTGGAATGGATTGCTTTTTCGAATAATTTACCCAGATTGCTCAAGAGGCTAATTGGCCTGTAGCTGGTTGGCATTTTAGGAGGTTTGTTTGGTTTAGCTACAGCAATGACTTTTGCGTTTTTGAAAGCTGAAGGAAAGTAATTCAGTCGAATGCAACTGTTAAAAAGTATAACCAGTAGTTTTATGGCTTTATCCGGAAGATTCTTTATCATAATATTTTGGACTTTATCGAAGCCTGGCGCTTTTGAAGACTTGAGTTGGGAAATAATATATGATAATTCATTAAACGTTATATAATTTACGTTTCTGGTACACGGGGGCATGGATTTTAAGTTTGACGATGTTATATTTACGATATGGTCAATCGAGTGAGTGTACGTTGAGGTAAGCTCATGGGATTTTTTAAACGTTTCAGCAAATAACTCAGCCTTTTCGAGGTCTGTAATTAATTTTTTAGATCCGGAACTAAGGGTTGGTATTTTAAGTTTTCCTTTACTTCTTAGTGAACGGCTGATTTTCCAGAAACGCTTGTCACCTGGTCTCATATTTTCCAGAAGTTCGGACCATTTCTGGTTCCTATATTCATTTAGTTTCTTGTCTATATGTTTGGTGAGAAATTTGGTGCACTGGCCATAAAAGTTAGACTCAAAAGAGTTATGTGATCGAATTTGTTTTCTTTTAAACCTCTTCCTCTGACCAATCATATAGATAACATCCTGAGGGATTTCGTTGCCGAGATGAATATTGCGTAAAGGGGTTGACAGATTTCTTGCAGTAAGTGCAAGATTGACGAATTTGTCGATCTCTTTGTCGATGGTATGTTTGCTCGTATAATTTTCATGAACCCAATCAATGCTATTTTCAATTGTACTTTTGAAAGTACTCCAATTAGTGTGCTTATATGAATAGGTATAGGTATTTTCCTTCAAAAATCGAGACTGTATAGAACACAGAATCGGACGGTGATCTGAAGGAATTTCATAATCCATTGTGGTAACCGTTATTGGGATGGAGATATTACTCAGAATAATATCAACTGTGGATGGGTTTGTATTTGGGCGATGTGGATATAAAGTTGGAGTACTTGGGTAGTAAACAAAAAAGCTATGTACTTGTTGCAAATTGTTGAGTGCGTTACCAGCAGCGTTATTGCAAATGCAGTTCCAAGCTGAATGTTTTGCATTAAGGTCACCGAGGAGTATAAAATCACAATTGTCTGGCGTAAGCGTTTTAATATCATGTGAAAATGAGGATGTGTATCTCGGCGAGTATGCGGTTGTGACTATTGTTTTCCGGCGATTAATGACGATTTCAATAGAAAGGTTTTCAATGGATATGGTGTTTGTTGCTGGTAGTAGGGTATGGCAGACGTCTTTGCGAACCAGAATAGCTACCCCACCTCCGCTTGAACTTTGTCTATCATTACGATAGATAACATAATTTTCGAAGAATGGTTTATGATGATCTTTATAAAAAGTTTCATTTAAACCAGCAATATGAATATTGTGTTGTTTTAAAATATGTTCAAATTGTATCATATTTGAATATGAAGTGATACCGTTTGCATTCCAATGTAAAATGTTTAAACTGTCGGAGTTTCTATTTAAAGTCATATGCATATTTTAATAGAGACATTACTACTTGTAGTTGTTGCACTTTTGATGTGCACCTGCTTAGCTCATCTAGAGCAGAAGAAAAAATATTGAAGAGTTCGTCTATGTTGAATAGATCAGAACAATCATTACTAGTCGCGCCAGCATTTCTTCCATGCCCAACGTCTGAATGATTGTTGTTTGTATGAATATTCGCACATTCATTTCTTAACGTGCTAGCATAACTGCGATTGTTGATGTTGTTGTTATTTGAGATCACCGTGTGTCTGGGTACAGCAATCGTGGCCCTTCTGCTTTGGTTGGTTGTAACTTTTAGCCTTATGTCAAGATATTTTTGACGTAATGGACATTTAATATCATTTGCTGCATGATCAGTTCTATCATACCCTGCTTGTTTGCAATTGAAGCAGGAGAAGACTGGAGGGCGATTATTATCCTTTGTTAGTGGACATTCAGACGTTTTATGTAACTTCGCACAAGTCATACAAGCTGGTTTTCTATTACAATGATCACCGCCGTGGCCATACATCAGGCAGTTCCAGCACTGTGTAGGTCTGTCAGCTTTTTTTGGTTTGTGTTTTTTCCAAGTAATGATTATCTTGCAAATAGTTTTAATATTTTTTAGATGACTTGGATTGAACGATTTTCTGTCAAATTGAACTTTGTAAACAGCGTCGTTAGCATTACTGAGCTTTGTCTGGACTTCAGTCACAGAAGTTGGGGGAAGGTTGTATTTATTAAGATCATCTATGATGTCATTGGTGTTTACTTTTGGTAGACCATACAGGAATATGGTGTATAACTTATTACCCTTTGGTTTGAAGGTGTGGAACTCTATAAGAGCTTCTTTTAGTGCTTTAATACAAAACTCATACTTCTCCTGTGATTGTGGGAAAATTTTGGTTCCGATGGAAGTTCGTTTATATACACAGTCATCGCCGGTAATAAGCTGGATTTCTCTCATACATACTCGTGAATCAGTAATAATGGGTGGAGGCTTAGGTGTTGATTTGGGCGTGTTTAACTTGATATTTGTTTCTGATGCATACTCCATATCTTCGAGGTCAGATAAAGAGCTGAATCTATTGAAATTTGAACATGTAGGTAGATTAGACATCGAGGTCGACGAATATAACGATCGATGTGATTTAGCTTTGGATTTGGAAAGTGATGGGTTGGCGGCTCGGCGTGCCGCAGGTTTGCCCCCATGGGGCTTGACCATTGTGTGTAACACAATCTACTCCGAGTAGTGCCGAACTCACAGTACAGACAGTAATATTGTTATTGTTTTTCTTGGCAATTTAAAAATTGCAGTCACTTTTAACTATAATACTTTGTTTAAGCGCACTGACAACCGAACCGGGTGAGGACAAAACAAGCACTCATGGGAAAGCTTTAATATGAATGTCAATAAAGCAAAATCCGTCTATTTTATTGGGAGATTTAAGCAAAATGAAGAAAGTATTCCTATAGATTTTTACAATTTTTTCTACTACATAAAGCATGTGAAAAAATATTTTTTCAAACAAAAAATAATTTTTTTGACCAAAATATGTGCTTATTTTGGCTGTAACATCGAAACTATAACACCAGTCTGTATGACTGTAGTCTCATTTGATTCGCCGCGAAGTTTTGATCTAGAACAAATTTTTATGTAATTTTATGACCACTAAATGGGCTTTAATTTTGAAAAAAGTTGACTTATATTCAATAATTTATCAATTTTATGTACATTCCGCGAATTCTGTGTAATATTTTGCAGGTATTATGCAAACTACTCGCTGAAGTCACTTCGAGAGAACTTTTTTGTAACAATTGTGCTCATTAAAATAATTAGCGTTTTTATAATATTTTCTTTCTTAAAAAGCGAAATAAAAGCGCCATAACTTTTGTCCGCAACAACCAAAAATTGGCTCGCGACCAGATTCGTAATGCGAATCTTTTTCTTAACCTACATATCAAAAATCGTTGATGTAGCGCGAAAAAAATTTATCCTTTTTTTCTGAAATGGAATATGAAATAATTGGCAATATTCCTAATATATTATATAAAATATGTATTTTCAGTAAACAATCGAGTTTTATGTTTTTTCGTTGTTAAATGTCTCATCGAAATATTCAAATTGAGATTGTGTTAATATTTCATTGATCAATCGGTTCGATTGATTTTATTAAGACATTAATTGAAATTCTTATCAGTGTTTAACAATAACTTTGGTTCGTCATGTTCAATCCACTTTCGATTTGACAGCGCGACGACAGACAAGTGACATTTTATAAATTATGACTTCACGATGTGTACTCTCAACAATGCCGACTTATCAAAACCATCGTCTCGCTTACCAAAAATCCACAATGAGATTCACAACTAAAAGGTCTTTGTTAAGACTCTCTTTTCTTGGTGCAGTTATTTTTGTCTTTTGTAAGTCGTGAGTGATTGTATGTCGTATTGTTATTTTGTCACATGAATTATAGACTGTAATCCTTTTCGACATCCATTTAGTTGCTTAAAGCGTAAGATACATTCTCCGGTCAGTGAGTAGAGACAGGTATTGGCAATTGATTTTTTTGTAATAAAATATTTAACTAAATATATTTTGGCACGGGATTATATTACTTCAATGTAGAGCTCAATCACAAGAAGTAAATATCTAAAGCTTAAAACTTCGATAAACCCTTTGTAATCGAATTGTTTATAATTCACAGACCATCGACTGCCTGAACTATTGCAGACAAATCATGACAAGTGGTGGATTGGTACAATACTCGAGACATGATTCCTCTGCAATTGATCCCAAGTCTTAACAATTTACGATCGTTCCATCCATGTTGCTAGTTGTTGGAGTGGATAGCGGGCGCATTGCGCATGCTTAACACGAAATCCGCATATGTTAAATCACTGACTAATACCACCGCCGCCGCCAACATCACCACCACCATCATCACATTCTGCAAGAAAAATGCATTCTGGACATTTGCTGTCTTGCCAATAAGTTTTCGACCGTTAAATTATGCACCTTGTTGCATTGTCACACACAAATAAACGACAACAGTTACCGAAAAAACCACAACAAAGAAATGCTGCAGAAGAAAGAAGAAAAAAAAACAAATCAGTTTGCCAGTAACTACAAGTCGCAGTCTTTACTTTGCATAAGACTAGTGGCAGTAGCGGATTTTGCACTGGGATATCTTGAATTGTTTTATTTGTCGATATTCGATGTGGGCTGTGTCTCGCATGTTGTTAGCCGGTGTTGGTTGTATGTTTTATTGCTTATTTGCGATGTCGACTCCGTCGAGGTGCAATTGTTTCGGTCTTTTTGGACATTTCTACAACATAATTGATGTTATTGCTTTTTAATTCGTTCATTTAACGTGGCGTGAATAAGAATTATGTTTGGATATTTATTCGACGCTGTTTTCTGTTCACGATAACAATGCTGGTGTGTTAAGTACTTAAAATTTGTTAAGCTTGCACTGTCATATTGAACTATTTTCAATATCGGTGTATGCAAATGTTACAAATTCTAATCATAGACATAAAAGTTCAATGAGTTTTCATAGATTTGTGTAATTCTCAATTATCGTCTGTGTCAACGAAAAAATATGTAACAAATATCACTGTATCCTTGAGAAAACATATTGCAATTTAAGGAACATAAAAGTGCTTAAATTGGTGATTTTTGAAGAGCTACAAGAGAGCCAACTAGACTGACGAATGTCACACTTTTATATGTCTCTTAATGTGCCCTCTTTAGCTATAAGGCTGAAGGTAAAAAAAATCACCAATTTTCAATTTTTTTAAAAATTGAAAAATTTTTTTTAAAAATTGAAAAATTTTTTTTAAAAATTGAAAAATTTTTTTTAAAAATTGAAAGAATTGAAAATTGGTGTTTTTTTCAGCCTTATAGCTAAAGAGGGCACATTAAGAGACATATAAAAGTGTGACATTCGTCAGTCTAGTTGGCTCTCTTGTACGTCTTCAAAGGAGTAACCTATTTCTGCTTATTAAATGTATTTTATTTTGTATGTATTTTGTATATTTTATGGTCTGTTCTTGGATATCATTGAAATGTTTGGTCTGTTTTTGTATATTCTGCCTAGGGTTTTGGGTAGGGAAATCCCGCACCGGGAATTCTCGGTTTTTTGGCTACGGTATTTTCCCGGGAAACAAAATCATATTTCCCGGGAATCGGGAAATCTATTTACTACAACTGATATTGAATGAATGAATAAACTGTGTAATAAGTTAAGAACCTATGATGAGGAATTATATGCCCGTCTCTTTTATATAATAGGATAAGAATTGGATTAGGTTTTACAGAATCAGAAAATCGCAAAACATTTGGAGATAATTTTAATCCACGAAAGTTTTTTGAGTTTTAAAGTAATGAGGGCCACAACAAAAACGTGGGCTGTAACCAGGGTTTCGAAGTCGAGCCATTTTTAGTTCGACTCCGACTCTGGAGTCGGCTTTTTCCATGACTCCAGTCGGAGTCGACTCCGAGGGTAATTTTCAATACCACTTAAAATGAATAAAATATGTACAAGTTTCCAATTTGTTCCTATATGTTGCCTTTTTCATAAGATATTCCTTGAGAGAACATTCGTTCTAATATAATACTCAACTATAAAACTTGTATATAATTCCTGAAGTTATCCCATTGAAATTAAAACTAAATAAAATTGAAATTAAGTTCTACTGGCACCCTTTTCACGTGTGTAAATCTTTAAGCTTTGAACATTGTCAGCTTGAAGGGGCTATAAAAACATTGACCTACAGTGCTGCTCAAAACATTTGCAACTGGAATGACTAGTTCATATTTTATATAGTTCTGAGGTAGTTTGTGGATTTGAAATGCCAATATTTTTGTAGATTGATTGTTTATTGAATCCTTTTTAAAGATTTACAAATTAACTTGCAAAAATTTCACTTATTTTACAAAAAATATATAAAACAAAGCTCGAACTCACTTTTGGTTCTGCTCAAAACATTTGCAACTGAGAAAATTTGATTCAAAATCTGAAGAAATTATTTTTGTTTTGATAATATATTGTGAATTAAACATTTGATTTATTATCTGGAGACATCGTAAAGGAAACCAGTTAACTAAATAAATTAATAGATCCTTTGGAATCCTGTGCTCTAAGGATAATTGTCAAATACCAAGGTTTTATACGATTTTTAATTGTCTAGAGTCCATATTGGAGTCCCGGAACCTCCTATATGAATTTAGATTACTATACCTGATTGGGTTCGATAAGAACTTAAGCATATTTTCAAAAAAATACTAGTTTTACGTGATTATATACACGTTTAGATGCGGTATTATGCCAAAACATTCTGTTATACGACATTTGTGGCGTGTACATGGTGAGATTTTGACATGCTACCTGTCAGGTTATTTCTTGGATCTGATAAATATCAAGACCTCATGTATCCTATAACATTCCTGTCCACAAAAATACCTCCTGGGCAATATAAAACACCTTCTACATTTTGGGTCAACTTTTTCGTATAAGGGGACAAATTCTATTATCTTTCGTTCTGGTGATCAATCAACTTTTTTCAAGTAATATAACTTAAATATTGATTTATATCGAGGAGAAGTACTAGATTTTACTACTCCAAAAACATAACCACACATTTTTTGCATAATTTCTATGAAAAATTCCTCTTTTCCTGAAAATTACTGTTTTCCCAAAATTTGCCTATTTTGGTATACCGGTGTCCTTGGTATGTATCGGAGGTGTTTGCATAGATTTATCGGTGTCAAGTCTATTTTTAACATCTGTTGATGACCTCTGAGAGATCTGCTTAATAATTCGTATAATTATTTGATCATCCCCTGCAGTAGATGTTGTTGTCCTTGCATCTCCTTCCCATCTTATGGCGATTTTAGATCTTTTTACGTGGTATCCAGCTCTGTTTTACATATTGTGATGTTCCTATGTTTATTTTTGGACCTCGTCGGATCCACAGTTTTCAAAAATTACCATTTTAGAAAATCGTAGATAAAAATTTCTGTTCATAATTTAAGTTTTTCTTAAAAAATTAGACATGTCTTGTTTTCGGCATACTTGTCTATCGAAAGTAAACATATGTGGGATAAAATGTACTCCTCATGAAAGCTTTTTGCCCCCTTCTTATGATTAAAAACAATTTGATGCCAATCAACACAAAAAAATCGTCAAAAATTAACTAATAGATATTCGTACCACGGAGTTGCAAATGTTTTGAGCAGGCTAAAACATGTGTTCCTCCGATATTTCACACATTTTTTAAACATAAGTGTTCATAACTGAATAATCCTTTTTAAATCTTGAAAATATTGCCAACAAAAAATCAAATAACAAAAACAAACATATTTCAAAACTCAAAATGTCCCTAAAAATAGACTGAATGTGATATAGGCATCCGAGTTGCAAATGTTTTGAGCAGCACTGTATGTATATAAGAAACAATATGTGAAACTAAAACAATTAGGTTTGATTAGAATTCTGTGCTGAATTAAAAAGATATACAGTAAAAAAGTATATTTTGTGCGTACGTAGCTTATAACATAAATAAACGGGCATTCAACATTTTTTGCTCATATATTTTTCATATAAGAATAAAATAAATAAATATAGGACAAAATTTGCCCGGAGTCGGAGTCGAGTTATTTTCTTCGACTCAGACTCCGACTCCAGCAAAATTGATCGACTCCGGCTCCGAAACCCTGGCTGTAACAATGCATTTGGTTCATATAAGTGCAAAAGAATATTCTCTGTTTTAAAGTTCCATTATTTGAAGCAATCTTAAGCATTAGAACATATTTTCCAAAACACGCGATTCTCGAGGTCCATAAAATAGGAATTCCTGATCAATAACTTCAGTGTTTGGGCCAAACCTCTTCCCATCGAGCGATTTCCTTAGCTTTGAAATGATCTGGCGAAAATTCCTAATACATTCCAATCCAAGCATTTTTTCCATATTTTTTTTAATTTTTACTCGATAGAGCGAAAACGTGTCAGCCATTTTTCGGAACGGAACTCACCGAAAAATTTGTTCTGGGTCTCTAACAAATGGAACCGGTATTGTATTTCATATACGTAACTATGGGAAAATGGAAAAATCACGGAAATATTGACCCACCCTCGTATTTTAAAATTTCCCGGGAAATCCCGGATTCCCGGGAATAGCAAAAACCGGGAAAACCCAATACCCTAGTTTTGCCCGAAACCTCTCACAAACCTTACGGTCAGCACCTAAAATGGCTGGTGTGAATTGAGTATCTCGAAAGAGCCCACCAAAATTGGCCAAGTCTCCAATATCGTAATATGTCTTCCAAACTTAGATTAAGTTAGAGGATAGACTATCGGTACAAGAGCACAACCCCAAATTTTATGTTAAATTCAATTTAAGTGATCTTCTCGAATCGCCTTGATTTTTTTATACTGCGGGCAGCCCTGATTGCAAAAAGTCTAATTCTTCGAGAAGTCCCTACTAACCTAAATATGGACTTCAAAAACATTACAAACACAAGCCAAAATTGTGGTTTTCATGTAAAAATGTGTTGGAGATAGGATTTTATTATAGCGGCCGATTTTTTGATATAGCAGTCTAATAGTTAGGACTGCCTCTTCTGGAACCTGGTGGAAAGAAGTTTAGTCAAAACACCGAATCCCCCTTATGGCTCCAATTTTTACCTCTATTATCCGTACTTATTTATATCCTCGTCATCGCGGGCCGGTGCAATTTTTTTTGGGATCAAGTCAATACTTCTCCAGAAACTGGCCCAAAAACCCCAAAAAACCATGCCGGTACCAACAAAAATGGCTGATGAGTAATCCCACGGCGGCCGGTTCTGTGCACCCGATTGAGTTGGAGGAATCTTCGACCATGGACCTCACCTCAACAATTATGTGTTTTTGTTGGTATATTTTTTCAATGCTCATCATGAGCTTTGGTATTCCGTCCCAGCACTGGCCGAGCAAATTAATAGCCCAACATTTAGCACGATGAATGAAGAGGTAATTGCCAAAGCTCACCATGCATCACCATTGTGGCGCCCGGTTTGATAAGTGACGTGTCCTGGCAACCCATTATTTCCCTTGACTCAGACGATCTTCCGATCATCGTTTCCGTCAACAGACCACCCGACTTCATATCTTCTGACCGCGGTACTTTGCTGAACCATGGAAAAGCTGATTGACAAGGGTTCAGATAATTTATCAAACACCACCCTTTCCCTCAGATCCTCGGGTAGCTGAGAGAATTTTCCGCGACATCATCAATGCTGCAGCCGTTCGCTATATACCTGATGGTTGAATACCCGTAATAAGACCAATTTTCCCAGTAAAGACGGCGGGACTAGCAAAAGAGCGGACGGATTTCAGATCGGCTGTTACTTTCAACTGCGTGACAGTAACAAATCCGAAGAAGTTCTCGTGTTATTTTAAATGGCATTTAATTGAGCACTCCCAGAGTGATATGACGAAGAGGAGAAAGTAACGTCATATAAGAGCCCTCCCAGCCGAGGAGATATCACCACAATTTACATACGATAAGCGATGTTGCCGGCCTCATCCATTGGGCCGACACGAAATCTCAATAATAATGCTCAAGCAACTGGTTGAACCCGAGGTCGAGGACTGAACCAGAGCATGCCCTGCGACTGAACAGTTATGGTGACTCTTCACATATCGAATGCTTTCGAAGTTTGGATCGTGTTTGAAAAGTTTGATAATCAACAATATGTGTGGACGCCAGTCGTTTGTAAAATTCAGAAATAAGAAGTCTCAGATCGCTAAAGTGAAACAGGGAGTTTCTCAAGACGGGGTAATATCTCCGGAACTGTTTAACCTTGCTGAAATTCCAAACATTCATGCTGTCTGGAAGAGATCGTAATGTATGCGGATGATTGTACGATTTTGGCGTCGGTCTATCTCGTCGATGTCATACTCGTATGTAATAGGTTAAATGTCTACATAGCTGACTTAGTGTAGTTCTTCTATCTGAGGAATATGAAAATATCAGCTGCTAAATCCACTGCCACATTGTTCACCAACTGGATGGCTGAAATGAGGCTCCCCCTGAACATATTGGTCGATGGTGAACTTATTCCGACCACTAACTACCCCAAGATATTTGGTGTAACGTTCGAAGGGCAGGACACAGCTATTTGCGATAAGATCAGAAATAGCAACACTATTCTCAAGTCGATGGCCGGCAGAACTTTGCGTGCTGACAAAGAAACCTTTTCGACTTCTCATAAAGCAATAGGGCCGTCTGTGGTAAGCAAATGTGAGTTATGCAAATGTTATCACTACGCTGTGGAAAAACATTCACACCTGCCAGAATGACGCACTGAGAACTGCAACAGGTATGCAAATGTTAGCACTACGCAGTGGAAAAACATTCACGCCTGTCAGAATTGGATATAGGTAAGTCGACTTTCGATTAATAGATTAATCGACTTTTTGAAGTAAAAAGTCTAAAAATCGTAGTCGACTTTTGTCTGGAGGGAAAATCGCATAATCGATTATATTGTGATCGATTTTCGAGTTTGCCGATTGATTGTTGACTTGGCGGTTTGACAGTTTTGGTGGTTTTACAGTTTCAAGAGAAAACTCGAAAATCGACGAATATTCGATTATAATCGATTTTCTGCGGTTATGAAAAAGTCGAAAGTCGAGTTTTTGGACGAATGAAATAATCGCCAGATTGAAAAACCGCATTTTTAGTTTCGATTAGTGCTTTCCATTACTTATCCCTAGTCAGAATGCCGCACTGAAGACTGCAACAGGTTGCCCCTCATGACACCAGTGATCCATCTTCATGTGGAGACGAATATTTAGCCGGTACATCAAGATGTTGTCGATGCCGTACCTGTCTGGGTGTTATCGCCGTAAGCATTCCTGTAACAAACTAGTGAGAAGGCTTCCCCACCCAGGCACGTCAGGCGATATCTTCAGGATCTGGAGAGAGGTCAAAAGATATAAGCGAGAACCTTTAGATCAACGAGCCTATCAGGCGGGCTCGGATAGCATTCATATTGATGAAACTGCGCAAGCAGTACAATGGTACAGTGTGAACTGGGAGAACATCCCCTATCCAATGCAAACACTAGTGTCTCCTGATTCTTTATGATCGCAGCCAATCCAGGTTGCCAATTTTTCGAATTTGGATACACAGGAACCATATAACTGAATAAAATATACGAACGAGAATATTTCCGTCGCTACAACAGCAACACTTGATGAGTACGATAACTTACTATTTGATTAGGTCTAAATTGTTTCATTTTTAGATTTTTTGTCAGGTTTTTCGGAAAACTGGTCACTGTGCAGTACGATAAATGTGTCTGTTCAATAGAGCGTACCAATATTCCAAATCCTGATTCGCAAGTGATTTCCTTAGAACTTTTCGCTCATATTTTCACAGTTGTATTTATCTGAAAGTGGACTATTAACACCAGGGTCGTGAAAAAATTGGACTGGAGTCGGAGTCAAGAGCTCGACTTCGAAGCCCTGACTATTTTCAATTCAAGTTTTGTAGTTATTTTCGGTGAATGTATTGCGTTGCATATGCTGGCTTACTACCTTTAATGCGATTTAAACGGGACAGGGGAGACTTCTCTCATATCAATGAGTGCACCCTGATTCATATTAGCTCAATGATATGGGACCTACTGTTTATAGCGTCCGAACGGCGTGTCTTACGACACCACCCAGCAAAATATATTGGAAGCAGTGCAATGTACACTACTTCTATCACGGCATGTTTTGATGCAGTTCAAACGGAGTCATGAAAAAGGCACTCCATTCCTCACATTTTAACCGCTTTGGGATGCAATCCAAAGAATCACATCCATTTGCAGTTAAAATTCAGTGGCACGGGTCAGTTAAAATGCAGTGCCAAAGGGTTAGTTAAAATGCAGTGCTATGGAGTGCATCTTTCAGTAGTCACACTCTTGTAAAAATCATGAGTGAAAATGCATAATTGGATGCACTTCCAGATTACTTGTACATATAATTTAACTGCATCTTTGGAGGCAAACATTTTGCTGGGCACTTTTATAGAGAAGTTTTACATGGCTGAAATACTCAGGAAATGTCGCCAACATTACTGAGGGGTATTTTGCCACCGTTGAAAATTTTGATGTTGCCTGGCCGGGGAATCGAACCCACGACCTTCTGTGTGCAAGGCGGGTGTGCATACCATTGCACCACGGTGGCACCCATTCTGACCATATATTAAGAAGTTTACCGTTAACCAAATTTCATCAAACATTAAGTGCCTAGTTTTATTAACTAATAAATTCATCCATTAAATGCATATTTTAAAGTGAAAATCTACGCACGTTTAGATACCCCAAAAAGTACGTACTTGAGACTTTGGATAGACATCCAAACATACCTTGTGTGTCGCACACTCTTAAGCAGGGATGCCAGATAAGTTTGGTCGAAAATCGGCACTTTTCGGGTGCCAAAATCGGCAAAATCGGCAAAAAATTTTCAAAATCGGCAAAAAATCGGCAAATTAAATAACGTTTATTTCAGTTCAAATTATTGCTATATTTAATAAGCATAAGTTAAAAATAACATTTAAAGTGCAACAAAACAAAGCAATAATTCAAAATATGTATGAATATAAATGGTTTTACCATATGCATATATAGTATATATTTATAAGTACGTGTATGTGTATATGAAATCAATACATTTTCAATTCAGTCAAACTAAACAAAATGTATACAAATATTGTCTTAAGAGGTTATTAATAAGGTGATTGTTTTTATACCCTCAGCATTTATGCTAACGAGGGTATATAAACTTTCATACGGGCAAAATGTGCCTCATCGAAATAATGGTTTTAGACCCCAAGTATGTTTGGACGAAATGTGTTTCAGACAATTTGGAGTCGATTTAGCAATGTCCGCCCGTCTGTCTGTCTGGCTGACTGGTGCGCACGATAACTCTCGAACGGATGAGCCGATTTTTCCAAGGTTTGGCTTTCGTAATATTTTGTCCAAACTTAGTTTAAGTTCGAAGATGGACAATATCGGTCCACTCCTTCAGGTACCTCTCCCACAAATGTCCAAAAATGTTCGGAAAAATTGTACGCGCGATAACTCTTGAAAAGAGTGACTGATTTAGTAGATTTAGTACTTTACACATCCTAATATGTCTACAAGATATAGATTCGGTACTAATATGGACTCTACTTGTCTACTCCTTCGGGTACCTCCCACACAATATTTCGTATAAGTTTTCTTTAAGACCTGAGGCCCAATTCCGTTTCTATGAAAATGTAAAATGAAAACTTTTACAAAGGAGAAAACTGTCAAATTAAAAAAATTATAAAGGAAATATTTTTCATTTCAGTTTTTCATAGAACAAGAATCCAGCCCCTGCTCTCGAATCACTTCGATTTTGGTTGAAACAATTTGAATACGCTGCCTCCATTACGACGGTAAAAGCTTTTTCAGGGGCATGTCCATACTTCTTGAGAATATAGCCCAAGAGGCACCAAATGTAGTGGCTGTAGAGCACGATAATTCTCGAACTGATCAACTGATTCCAAAAGTTATACGATGACCCACTGAAATGACTAGTGGGCGCGACATCTATCGAAAAGATATAACTCTCAAAATAAAACCACTTCCCTAATGGACTATGTCGGTCCATTCCTTTAAGTACCACCTCCACAACACTTTTGAATTTTAATTTTTTTTATTCTTCTCACACGAATTGTCAAATTTTGTAGATCGATTTACTCGCTTTAGCGCAAATGTAGAGCGCTGATTTTTAAATGAGGAATCCTTAACGATATAGGGAACGGGTATACGAAAAATTATATGTGTATGTCATCTGGGGGCTGAGCTATGAATGCCTAAATTATTACGAATATAGACGAACGAACAAAAATAAGTTACAAAAACTGGGGGTTAATCCACATTTTTCGGCAAGTTCAAATGTCTAAAAATGGCCACATAATTCTGAAAAGACCTTAAAAACATTCGATCTGTCCGTAGAAGAAAGTTTCAATTCACATAGGCTGAGGATATACCTCTGTCAGCAAAGCCGACTGACACTTTCTTACTAGTTGTATTGGAATTTTGAAATGTTGGTTTACAATTAAATTCAATTTCTGTAATAAATATTTGAATTAAAGTTTTGTTACAAATCATTTTTAATGACAACATTATAACAGTTAGACTTATTTAGTTTTAAGTAGTCTTTAGTAAAGAGAACTCCTTCCATCGAGTCCCTAACTAATAGATCTCGGCACTTGTTTTTATTTAAATTTACTTGGCTAGAAACTCTTTCCACATTTGCTGAAGAATGTGGCAAGACTAAAACATGTTTAATAAATTTGGACAAAATTGGAAATAATGATTCAGAATTTGCACATAATAATTCACACATTGTTTTCCAAAATTCTAGCAACTCTACGTTTTTATCTTTAAACAAATTTTTGAAATTTAAACGTGAAAATTCGCGTGATTCTTGCTTTTCGTTTATGTTTATAAGCCTTCGTATTCCTTTTTAATGTCGAAAAATGCATCTTGTGTGCCATTTATTATAAAACTTTGATTTATTGAAAAAAATGTATTTTCAAAATTAAACCGCTTCAAAATCTGACCACAAAGTTCAATGTAAAAGTTTGTGCAGTTTTTAATTATTTCCACCGACACACTTTTCGACAATTTCATTTTTTGAACAATTTCCTTGAAGTATATACTGAAGTACACGTTATAGTAATCAAGAAAATTCAAACTGTTTTTATAAAATGTTAAAAAAATGTTATAATTATTAATCAAACTACTCTTGACGATATAATTGCCTTTGTTATTGTACCAAATTAGTTCTAGCAACCACAATTTTCATACAAAATGGAAATTTTATGTGAACAGGTTGCCTTAACTAAAAATCGGCATTTTAGGGGTAAAAATCGGCAAATCGGCATTTCTATTTTTTTGGACTAAAAATCGGCAAATCTGGCATCACTGCTCTTAAGTGTGTACATCCTAACAACAATAGCAATGCCATACCCGCACGTACCTATTTTTTCTTCTTCAACAAAGATGCCAAATTGTAGAAACCTCAAAGGAAAACAGAAGAGAATTCTAAAAATATACAAAAGAAACAAGAACAATATGGTATGTAAAAAAATTGGAATATACGACTTTTGGTATACCCTATAAAAGATGGAGCCTTTAAATGGATACCCAACGAGGATCAGCTGCATTGATCAATTACTTTCAGTTTTGAAAATGTAGAAAAAGAGCAAGTAAAATTATTTTGGTGGAACATATGTATGTGAAACATTAAAAATTGGTTAGGACTGGAGATAAAAAATGTTTAAATTTCATAAATTTTAGTCTAAAGCAAATTTCGGTGGGCGTACGTCAGCTTGAATGATACCCTCGTCTCCCACCAGGAAAGATATTATGACATTCCGGATTGACCCTACTAAGTTTACCTCTGAGGAATTTATGTTTTCGGCGTTCGACATGATTGATCTGGAAATTGTTATTTCATTTTCCATGCATAAATATAATTCTATCATATTATATTTATGTCCTTCGAATCGTCACACCCCAGTGAACCCCTCAAATCCCATTCACTTGAAATGGCTCAAACACCTTAACGCACTAAACATACCCAACACTTTATTAGGGATGGATTGCATACAGAAAAAGAGAATACCATAAGACCGTCGGCAACGATGATAGCATGAGGGATTACAGCCGGTGATTTATATGGGATTGCGAAGAAATATGGCCAGAATGTGTCGGCAATTTTTATTGGACATTTTAAAAAGCAACTAAGATGTTTTATTTCGCATTTTGCTCTCGTTTTTCTTGGTGTTTCTTTTCGTTGGTCTTGCTTCTCCCTAGCTGAGACATGCGAAATGCCAATGTTGTAAGTTTTGAAAATCATGTTAGAAATACTGCACAAACATCGCCACCACCGCGAACATCTTCACCAGCAATGGGGGATGAGAATCCCAGGGAATTGGAAGGTTATTATGATGCCATGAGGTATGTTGAGGGTAAAGATGTATTGCCTAGAATACGAATATTGTTTAAGGTTTGTGTAAGTGTATGATGAGGGAGTTTTTTTCGTTTCTTTGATTGTTGGTTACAATATTTAGTATAAAAATCGCGTTTGCATTTTTTTCTCTCCCTCAACTAATACTTCAGCTTTCCTATTTGGCCAGTGTAAGTACCATGGAAGACGCTGTTGCGAATATTTATGATAAGATTTGTTAAAAGCAACGAAGAAAAAACGCAAAGCTGAGAACCTTGGTAAAGTTCTTCAACATCATGGATATTTTAGTGGTTTTGGCCATTAATTTAAATTTTAAATGCAAATGAGCCAATTTCAATGGTGGCTAATATCGTGCGAATGTTTTCTTAAGTACTTCATCAATATGTTGGAAATTTGGTAAACTTAACCGAACACAACAAACAACCAATTGTGTGTTTAATAAATTACAAAATTAGTAATGTGTGATTTTGAAGAATTATTTTCACAAAATGCCGAATATATTTTGGGATCAAACTTTCTTCAATGGAACAGAATATAGCACGTTTGTCGATGCCCTGCACCACTAACCCAGTCCATGGGATTCTCTCGTATCATAATTTCGCTTGGGAAAAAACATAAATTATTCATTTGATGTTAGTGGATTTCAAGAAGTATGGAGAATTGAGTAATTTAACACGTTAAATCACACCTGTATGCATTAAGTCTTAGGAATAACGAAAAATAAACTGTTTAGAGATAAGAAATTGGTTTCCATCGCCATCCTTTTACTTTGATACGATGAAAATGCGTCTCATCGAAATACTGGTTTACGTTTCAGACAATTTCGAGTTCCTGTCAGTCTGTTTGACTGGCCGGAGCGCACGACAACTTTCGAATGGATCAAACGATTTGGTCTGTAGTTGGTACTCGTAATTTTTTGTCTAAACTTAGATCAGGTTCGAAAGTGTGCTCGCTGCCCCCTTTCAATACCTATAAATAATACTGCTGGCATCTACTCAAATGCTTGTATACTTTACTTTAATTCGCATCATTCGGCCCTCGGAAACGACCAGAGGGGTACAGCGCTGGCTGAGCAGATTGATAGCTCTAGGTTTTGCTCGGTCAATGAGGACGCCCCTACCAAAATTAGAGGAGATTGTCACAGTTTGCCAGACATAACCATCGTGTCACCTGGTGTAACAAATGACGTTACCTGACAACCCGTCATTTCCCTTGCGATCAGACCATCTCCCAATAATTGTCTCCATTAGCAGATCACCCGATTTCATCACCTCTGAACGCCACACATTCGTCAATCATAAGAAAGCCGATTGACCGGGTTTCAGAGAGATCACCAATCGCCGCTTCAGAGAACTCCCCAATCCTTCTGATGTTCGGGTAACGGAAAGGACGTTCCGAAAAATCATCACAGCGGCATCCGCTCGCCATATACCTGCTGGTCTAATACCCGAAGTAAGACAAAACTTCCCAGCAGAGACGACGGGATTGACAAATGAGCGTGATGAGCTTCATCGAGCCAACCCCAATGACCCCAGAGTCAGGGACCTGCCACTGGAAGCTAACAGGCTGGTCGGCGAGCATAAGCGGAACAAGTGGTTAAATCATCTGAAGAGTTGCAACATTGCACTCTCGAACGCAAGGAGGAAAGATAGGACCTCAGTCACCTTTGGCGACGTTACGTTGACTGATCCGAAGAGGTGCGCATGTTATTTCTTATATATAATTTCCTATTACGAGTTTGCTTTAAAATCTGTAGGTACCGTAATGTGGGCTATATTTAGTATAACAACTGTATTTAGTATTGACATATACCAACATTTTAGTAATCAAACTTCTTCAAAAAGGACTCGAAATATTAAATTACGTTAAAGTAAGTGTGGAAGCTATTTTTGAAAAAGTTATAGTTTTCTTGCCCAATATCCATTTCAGTATGTGTATGACAGGATTTTGGAGCATTTGGGCCATTATCCCAGGAAGTATTGACTTACTCCGGAAAAAATTGTATCGTTGTAAATGAGTTCGCTAGAACAACATACTGAAAAAAGATGCGAGAAGAGCTCTTAAAGTTCACGTTTTCCAAATTTTGCGTGGGACTGGCCCGATATAGTCCATTTTCAGAAACCTTGTTGACCTCTTATCAAACAATAGGTGGTGAGCAACGCGGTGCCAGCGTGGTATGCAAATGTTGGCGCTACGCAGTTAAAGAATATTCAAACCTGCCAAAATGCAGCCCGCGGCCCTTGGACCATCTTCATGAGGAGACGAAGATTTTACCGGTACATCAACACAACAAGATATTTTCGATTCAGGACTACACAAAGTGTCATAAGAGTCACCATTCGGACTCGACTATAACACGTAGGTCACTAGGGTTATGACTTTTTACAACCACGTATCCCTATATGATATTTTGATGAGTTTTTACCTAAGACTGCATAAAATTTTAATTATAAAGTGATTTGATTGATGATAAAAAAAGCTACCGCACAAAAAGCTTTCAAAGTTTTTATTTTTCAGAACTTTTGACAATTTTTTGAAGTCACTGTAAGCAGATATTTCGCTCAAAACAATGTATGGGGCACACGACATAACCAAAATGACATAACCGTTTGTTTCTCAGTTATTTTATCATCGTTTTGTAACATATATATAATTTAATATTATATATAACTTTATTTCATATATCAAACAAGTGAGAAAAGGCTATAGTCGGTACGGGGCCGACTATGTCATACCCTACACCACTACCTCTGTGCATTATCTTTTCACTCGAAACATTTCTTTTAGGGAGATGCGAAAGTTTTCACCTATCTGGCTTTAATACCAAATGACTTAATGCGGACTGAACCAAAATAATTTTGTAATTTTATATTTATATATGCTTCTATCTCTGTGAGAAAATTTCGTGATGATCCGATCACAATTCCGACCTGTAGTTTGATTGCAGAAAAAGTGGGAAAAGGGATGTATTACCGACTATTGCGATATCTCGATTATTTTACCACATACGCCAACCTACTTTGCATAATTTTAAAGATAGGATTTTCTACTTTCTCAGTCAGGCTTTGCTTTTAGATGGTGTCCAACCAAAGGTGTGACATCCGTCATTATTATTGAAATCGTAAAAATTAAAAGTTGGGTTTTATTTGCGACTATTGTGATATCTTGGTTTTTTGATCACCTACGGGAACTTACTTTACATCATAAAAAAGGTGATATTTTCTATTTTAATTGTCAGTTTTGCTTTTGGTATACCTCATATAGTTTGCATCATTGTAAAGATGGGATCTTCTACTTTCATAGTCAGGCTTTGCTTTTGGAAAGTCCCCAACCAAAGCTGTGATATTTGTCATTATAATTAAAATCGCAAAAATGAAAAGTTGGCTTTTATTTGCGAATATTGTGATATCTTCGTTGTTTGATCAGCTAAGAGAACCTGCTTAAAATCATTGGAAAGGTGATATTTTCTACAATGTCAGCTTATAGAAGCTGAGATATTCGCTTTGGAAAAAACGTTGTCTTTTTATCCAAATAAGTTTTTTGCCCATTCCGGCGCCTAAATATTATCCGACCATCACCAAAATCAATAGGCTTCTTCCCCACCGGGACCCTCCTCAACATCCGGAATTTCGTGACGATCCGATCAAAATTTGCTACCTGTAGTGTTATTACAAGGTTTAGATGGACAGACGGACGGACAGACACACATAGCCAGTTCGACTCAGCTCGTCGAGACATTCATTTTGGTATATTACTTATCTCTACGACCATTATTTCGATGCGTTACAAACGTTTTGGCCAAAACCAACTTATAATACCCTCCACACATAGTGCTGTAGGGTATAAAAAATTAAAAGTGGTTTGTGCAGGACCATTTTTTTAAATTTAAATGGGATAAAAGTTATTTTAGTCATTAATAGGGAAAAGGCCATTCAATAGTGCAACAGGAAATAATTTTTTGAAGTTTTTTCAACAAAATAATTTCTCAAGGTGATTTGTGCGGAACCTTTTTTTTATAATAAAATGGAATGAATGTTATTTTAGGCATTAATAGGTCAAAATTCATTCATTCTCACTACAGGAAATAATTTTTGGTAAAAATGTCAAAGAGTCATAACCCTATAGGTCACATATCATTGAAGTCTCCCTTGTCTGTTTAGATATGGGAGCATATCGTCACCTCAAATAACGAAAGACGTAACTCTCAACTAAAAAATTTGAGGCTTATGTATTTGGGCATTTCAGATGACGATATGTATATATGGATGCTACACATCGAATAAATGCAGTCAACCTTTTTTACTCACAGAAGACATAAAACATTGATATCTTCTCTTGTGCCAAAATAAAAATTTATTTTAAAAAATAATAACGAATATTTCAGTTCAACTAAAATATACTTCTACAATTATGTTAACTTGGATTTTGTCAATATTATATCGTTGTTACAGTGTTTTTTTCAACGTGCTTTGGTGTCTGCTTAGTTCAAACATAGTAACTCATTTTCCACACAGTTGCAGTTGACCAATCGAACTAAGACTTTGTACACTTTTCTGATTTTGATAAAAATACATGAATATGAAACCAAAACCAATATGGGTCCATTTTTTTCCAACAGCCCCCATATAGCGGTACCACCTTATGTCAGGCATTTTGTGGATTTTATCTTTTTTTTAGCCCGAATTGGCTTCCCCACCAAAAATGTTGGACATAGGTCAAGGTTTTGGTATAGTCCCCATATACAAGCTATACAACCCGATTTTAGGCATCTTAAAGTTTTATCTTTAGACCCAAATTGGCTGTAATTTGGTTATGGCATTCTCAGTGGTTAAACAAATTTATTTACTAAAAAGTTAAAAATGAAAAATAATTAAAAAATTAAGTTACAGTGTTTTATTTATAATTGCACTAAGAAATAGAAAATAATATTTCGCTTAGCCTCAATAAGTACATTCCTCTTCATGATGCAAAATCTCAAATAAAACGCTTGCGTTAAAAAAAAATAACAATGGTGACAAAATCAAACGGCAAGAGTTTTATTTGGGAAATTCCATCATGAAGAAGAATATACTTATTGGGGATAAGCGAAACATTATTTTCTAGTTCTTAGTGCATTTATGAATAAAACACCTAGCTGATGGACTTAGCCAATTCTACTTTCTTATTAACTTTGCATTCACTACTAGTCAATGTAATAAATAAAACACTGTAATTTAATTTTTTAATTATGTTTTATTTTATTCTTTTTGTTAGATTCCTCGCTACAAAACTTTTGACATCAAGGGAAGACTAAGGTCTGAATTCGCCTTTGGAGCGATAACTTTCCCTTTCTCTCTAAACATTTTCATTCACATCATAACGATTTTAGATAATTTTTATCCTTGAAAACTATTTGTCTCCAATAAATTGTGTCATGCTTGCAAAGACGCATTTATTTCGTCGGAAATGTCGTCAAATGTGATTTATATTCAGCACTTTTTTCTGTCACTGAAAGTGCAATAATTGTTTAAAAGCTGCTGTTCTTTGAGTTTAGTCATTTTTTATGTATTTTTAAATATGTAAACACTTGGAGCCATCATCATTAACTCCATATGGGGTGTTTGTGTTGGCCAAAAAGAATAATGAATGGCCTGCATTGCTGCGCAATGAGTACTCCACATAACATAAACTACAACAGAACAGATTAATGACTCTGAGACGGACAACAATGACGACGACCAAAACGGCAACAACAAGAGAATCCTGACTGCAATCAGTCGTCGTAGTCAGTCTCAATGTCGACATCGACTCGATTTTCTCTTGATGTCAACAAATCGTTAAGAGTCACATATTTGTAACTCGCAGCACGTTATAGTGAAAATTAATTAACACCAAGCTCCTTGGAATAGCTGTTGCCCTTAGAGTATTCTCTGTTTTGGAAATATGTATTTTTCCCAACAAACGCAACACCAGTCAGCTAGCATCGAGTGACGACAGGGCAAATAAAACTCAAGTTCACTGAATGAAGGCAACCACCGCCATGTCCGCTGCCTTGGTAATGGTTTCATTATTTCACTTTTAATTTAGTAGGTGTCGTCTTCTCGCCTGGCATATTAATTTCGCCCAGAGTTTTTTTAATTTATGATACTAATTTGTTTATATCGTTACTAAATAACAAACAAGATGAGAATAATCATTAAATTATTATTATTGTAAGGGGCGGAGAAACACATGTTTTTGGCTTATTGCAGAAAAACTTTTCATTTTGTCAATGAATTTTTCAACGAACGAGAGTTGCTGTTAATATTTGTGGTCCAGAAAAAAGGAGTACACCATTGGAAAATTTTACCTGCAGTTTATTTCCAATTTCCATACAAGGCTACTGCCCAAATTTGAACATATTTCATTTTTCTTTAAATATTTCTTATTTAACTTCAGACAGTTATTGGCAACTGATATTTATATCAAACAATGTTCAATCCATCACCAAAAATAAAAAAATCAAAGTGGGTATCGGTGGAAAACATGAGCAAAATCTTACCTTACATACTTATGTTTCCAAAACATCACCGAAGGGACAAGGAAGATTTGGCTCAATGATATAGGACCTACTTCTCATCGTCGAGTCCGAACGTCGCACAGTGTTGCCGCTTCCATACAAATGTGGACAAAAATAGAAGGCGTTGACCTAGGTTGATGCATTTTTGCACAAGTACTTATGAGGGCACAGGAATGAAAAATATCAACTTTGGTCCATATCGGTTAAGATTTGGATATAGCTCCTATATATATCTTTCCCCGATTTTGCTATAAATCGCTCAATTTTTGATGAATAGTCTTCAAATTTAACATGGGACGTTTCCCCTGGCACCTGTTCAGTTTTAACGATTTTGTTTTGATTTCGCAAAAATCGGTACAGATTTGGATATAGCCTTCATATATATCTTTCACCGAGTTTGCTATAAATCGGTAAATTTTTGAAAAATAACCTTCAAATTTCACATGGGATGTTTTCTTAGGCCTGTGCCCTCATAAGTACTTGTCCAAACATTCATACACCCAGGTCAACGGTAAAACTAAACAGGGGCTTGAGGAATCCCATGTTAAATTTGAAGGGTATTCATCAAAAAATTATATATCCAAATCTGAACCGATTTTTGCTAAAGTCGGTGAAGCTACTCCGGAGCCTAAGAACATATCACATATTAAATTTGATGGCTGTTCGATTAAAATTGACCGAGTTATAGCAAAATCGGGGAAAGATATATATATATATAGGGGCTATATCTAAATCTGAACCGATTGTCGTAAAAATCGGTGTAGCTACTCAGGGGCCTAAGAAAATAACACATACTAAATTTGAAGGCTATTCGATCAAAATTTAACGAGTTGTAGCAAAATCGGGAAAAGATATATATGGAGGCTATATAAAAGCTGAACAGATATATCTCAGAAGGTTGCAGGGATGGGCAGAATGTTTTTACACATTTTGATTTGGAAGATATGTCCAATTAACGGAAAACAGGAGCCAAGGTGGCAATAGGTGGCAATCAAAAGATCTGATCTACTAAATATTAAGAATTTTGAATTTTTTTATCAAATTTAAATTTTGATTTCTTGATAACGGTACATTACCCATGTGCTGTCAATGTCAACTTTTTGTACTAAAACGTTATATCTATAGCCCTCTCATCAAATCGCCATCCAAAACTTTTAGTTAAAATGTCGCCTAATTTTCATATGATTATCGCCTTAGATTACCTGGGAAATATTTTTCATATTTAAAGAGCTATAACTTCATTATGGATGCACATATCGACAAAATTCTTTCAGATTCCTTGTATCGGATGTGTTACCTGTAAGAAAAAAACATAAACATATGTAAAAGTTAACATCAAATTTTTTGATTTTTGTCCACGCGGCAACACTGTGCGTCGTGTCTTAGGACACCACTTTTTAGAGAAGTTTTTTCATGGCTGAAATACTTAAGAAATGTAAGCCAGCATTACATTGAGAGGATTTTTCACAGCCGAAAATTTTCATGTTCTGGCCAGGGATTGGACCAAAGACCTTCTGAGTGCAAGGCGGCCGTGCTTACCACTGCACCATGGTACCTTACCTTACTTCTAATTAGGTATGCGGATGATATAATACCAGTGACGTAGGGTATGAATAATACCAAATAACGGTCTTGGCCAGCTTTGACATGGCAAAGCCCAGGTCCCGCTTGCACCTCAAGTGGGAGCTGCTTTTAATACCCGTTAAATATAGTGAGCTAACATGTGCCGCACGTTCACCCGTAAGAACGTTAAAAACTTGGGATGGGCGTTGAGCTAATAACCCACCCTACAAAAACATCGTACTATAGGAAGTGCGATGGAAGCGTGCAGACGTAAATATCACAAACGATCACGCGTTGTATTATAGCTGCCATGAAACGAAACATGAGTTGGGTGTTGGATTTGATGTAAATCGAAGGCTTAAAACCTGATCTCAGGTTCACTGCGGTTGATAAGAGAATTGCCATAATCCGTACAAAATCACAGTTCCTTAACATAAGTCCAATCTGCGCAAATGCCGAAGAGAAAGACGAACAGATCTAGTATACATTCTACGAGCGCTGCCCTGGCCATGACATTAAGATTGTTGTAGGAGATTTTAGTTCTAAAGTTAGGAAGGAAAATATCTTTGGCCACATAGTCGACAAGTTCAGCCTCCATATGTAACATCAGACAAAGGAATGAAACTGATATCGATTTTGCAGCGGCAAAAAACATGTTAATGAGCAGCACCAGAACGTGTATGTCCCCAGCTGGGAAAACCAGATAGAACATGTTGTGATAGACGGAAGACATTCTTTCAGTGTGTTAGATATCCGATCGATTCGAGAGACTAACACCGATGGGGCCATTTTCTTGTAGCAGCCAAGGTACGCACTCGTCTTAATGTTGCGGGAAAAATGCTGTCAAACACAGGACAGAAGCTGATGCTGTAAACTGAACAGAATGCACAATAGGGTTATGACTTTTTGACATTTTTCTCAAAAATGATTTCCTGTAGTGAGAATGAATGAACTTTGTCCTATTAAGACCTAAAATAGCATTCATTCCATTTTATTATAGTTCCATATAAAAGTTCCACACAAATCACTTAGACTTTTTTTGTGAAACAATTCTATGAAATGAAAAAAAAAATATTTTCTCAAAATTGTTTTTCCTGTTGCACGAATGAATGGTATTTTGCCTATTAATGACTAAAATAACTTGTATTCCATTTAAATTTTAAAAAAGGTCCCGCACAAACCTCTTTTAGTTTTTATGATATATGAAATAAAGTTATATATATGTATATGTTATAATACGATGATTAAATTGGGGAGAAACAAACGGTTATGTCATTTTGGTTATGTCGTGTGCCCCATACCTTTTTCAGTTAAACATCTGCTTACAGTGACTTCAAAAAATTGTCAAAAATAAAAACTTTAAAAGCTTTTTGTGCGGAAGCTTTTTTTATCGAATCACTTTATAATTAAGATTGTATTTAATCTTAGGTTAAAACTCATTAAAATATCATACAGGGATACTAATGCAGAAGCATGCTCCGCTCTGCTGACCCACATGCTGGAAATCGGCACTCCTTGTCCCGAAACTGCCGCAAAATCTATACTAGGGTACCAAAAACCACCACCTAAAAATCCAAGGTACAATCAGGGGTATTGTAAGGCTACTGAAGAGAAGAACGCGGCATACAGAGCAATCCTGCAGCCAGTAGCAACACGAAGCGAGAAGGAAGAATATCGGAAGAGAGAGGAGAAGCCTATTTTCAGGAGAAAGAAGAAAGAGTAGGAACAAATAAAAAACCGTTAAATTTTGCCGGGACGAACTTTTCTACTATTTTATGGAAACTATACCAAAACGTAGACCTATGTCTACAATTGTTGCCGAAAATATAGATAAAAACTTAAAAACTTGAAATCGGTAGTGATAGAGGGTTTCGGTCTGAAAATGTAGCTAAAATCGGTCCGAAAATGTAAATTACTTGAAATTGGGAGGTATCGTTATATGGGGGCTATACCAAAACAGGTCAATGTCCCCAATTTTTGGTAGATAAACTGTGTGACCACCAGGTACCCTAAAAGCCAATTTATACCTAATTCGGTCGGAAAATGTTGATAACAACGTCAAATCGAGCGGTAACGTTATATGGGGGCTGGTGCCGTGACATAACTCCGTCTTCGTTTGCGGACATAACTTCCAATTTTTTTTTGTGAGCTATTACTCCAACAAGATAATATTCAAAACTCATAACTGCATTATAGAACTCGTGATTTTACGTCGTTTAATGTATATCTCATGACTGTGCTCCTTACAGCATCCTAGTAATTGGTGTCAAAAAGCCAAAATTTGGAATCCTTTAAGCGCGATTACAATATTTGCGAAAAAGCATGTAATAAATTACTGAGATACGCGAATAATATGGGTCGTTTACCAAAAATAGAATGTGAAGGCACATCAGCGGTTCTTGAAAAATCTATTTGATTTCGCGACTTTTACACACTTTAAGTTTTTTTGGTTTGTGTGATGCAATTGACGGCACACTTTGGGCGAAATATGCATTGATATTGAAAGAGATTGATTCGCTGTATCCAAAATCGAATACGCATAAACCGACTTTAACTAATTCGCGAATAACAGGCTTTAAAAGTAATATTGAAATTACAATCATTCCAAAAATATGAAAATTAAATATTTTTGGAATGAGTGTAATGTCAATATTATTCTTAATTTCCTATCCTTATAAGTTATAACAGTAAGCAGTTAAGCTTTGGCGATGGTAAACCATATGTCTTGATGAAGTTTTAGCGGAATACATTAATTATTTTATGGGATTTTTGACAAATAGTTGGAGAAGTCCCAAATATATGTATGTACATATTTTCCAATTTTTCTAATCAAACGAAAAAATATATCGTCTGCTCCGTCGGAAAAGGTCGTAAGTCCCTCACAATAAATTTTTCAGGAGGAAGAAAAAACATTCCAGCGCTTTCTGTATTAAAAATTTTATTATGGTGGTAAAGGCAGTATTTTTCGTTTATTTATTCCGTTTCAATACATGTACTTTGTTTGGTAAAATTCCGTCGCGTTTGGGAGATAATTGGATGTCTCTGGACTTACGACCTTTTCCTTGTACAGTTTTGTATTTTTGTAGGGACTTACGACCTTTTCCTACAATTTACGGACGTTTTTAAAATAAAATATTTATACATTACAAAACAATGTGGAAAGGGTATTATAAGTTTGTTTTGTCCAATATTCGTGTAATATCGCGAAGTATTCGTCGTAGACCCCCTCCCCTTACCATTTGTTCATATCTTGAAGAGATAAAGCGTCCATCCATTAACAATTGTAATAAAACTCCAGGCCTCAATTTTGGACCGATGGTCACGAAATTTTGTGGAGGGGTCGGGTTCCGACCAGAAGTGACCCTATTAAATGTTGGTTATGATCGAAAGGTGTGAAATGGACCAAACCCACAATTTTTACTCGACTTTGTAGCTGTCCTGTAGATCGCAGTAATATTCCGATCGGAGCGAAATTTTAAGAATGATTTGAGTTTAAGACAAAGAATAAGCTTGCAATTTAACATGGTGATGACATAATTATTAGCGGGTTTAATGGACCAAAACGTTTATGTGAAATCCTTTATATAAAAGACAATGTGTGTATGTTTGTATGTTCCGCATAGACTCAAAAACGGCTGAACCGATTTTTTTGAAAATTTCAGAGAATATACAAGGAACAACGGAGGTGAAAATAGGCTTTATATTTTTTGAATTTCGGAGGGGGCGGGGCTGGCCCTATTTTTTAAAAAAACCCTTTTTTGGAAAAGTTATGAAAGTATCGGTCAGAAAATTAATTTGCGAGGCAACGGTTGTTGAATCTCCGACACTAAGTACTTATTCCATCTAACTTTCAGATTAGGCACAGGGATGTCCCTTGTTGGAAGTAGGCTATATATTTTGTTGAATTTCGTAGGAGCGGGTTACACCGGTGCCCTATTTTTCAACCGATTTCATTGATTTTCCCCATTTTGTTAAGCTAACTAAATTTCCTTCTTGATAAATGTAAATTATTACGTAGTAGGGTGTCTTCTACGCAGCATTTTCCTGTTTTTAAATGCGTTTTTGTCACACTTAAATCACTACCCAGCAAAATGTTCGATACCAAAGATGCCATTCAATCATGGGTGCAAGTGATGTGGCATGTCATCTTTTTTGCATCTTCGTCGATGAATTTTATATGAGCGTGGACCCCAAAAGATAATATTCATTTTTGGATCCAAAGCTTGTCATTTATACCAATGCTTTGACATGTCATGTTCACCAATGCTGTGCCATGTCATTTCCACCAATGATTTGGCATGTCATTTTCACCAAGCCTTTGCAATGACATCAACATTATGACGAGAGTTTTAACAACGTTGGTTGTGATTTCGAGTCTCCGACAACATCAAGCCTATTGTAAATAATTAATCTTGTATATTTAGAAAAATGTGTATAAATTAAAACACAAAATGCATCTCTATTGGATCGATGGAATGGGTTCAAATGCTGATGAAAAGATCGTATTTTTCACGACTTCCTTTGCATGGGTTCAAATGCTGATCAGAATATCGGATCTTTCACGACTTCCTTTGAATTGATTCAAATGCTAATGAAAGTATCGGGTCTTTCACGACTTCGTTTGAACCAATGCAAAAGATGCCATGAAATCACGTCATCGCATGGAACCCCTTCCTTCAAATTTTGCTGGGTATAACTTAACCATTTGTTACCCGATTTTTATAAATTAATGCCTGTTCGAAAGACATGATTTTCACCTTTTAAATAAAAATAAGCTGTAAATGTCCGTTGCGGAAAAAAATAAGTTATGTCCGTTTTAAGTTGAATATCCAAAAAACCCTGTTTTTCACTACATAACCAAAGGTATTTTCGTCTTCCATGGACTCCTACAATACCGAATTTATGCATCAGAACCCCTGCAAATTTTCACTGTAGCACAGTGTTATTATTTTAGAATCATTTAATAATATAAACATTGCACTTACCCGTCCGTTAGTAGGTATTACTTTATTGAATTCAGAATACAAACTAATCTCATTATGTGAATAAATGTCCCCAGAGAAACCACAAGTTACCAGTTGATAAATTTAAGTAAGATATACGACAGAAAAAACAGTAAAAATTTTGATTTTTTTTACAAATTTTTCAATACATGAGGTATTTGAACACATACAGCATCCCAATTTGTATCAAAGAAAAGGCCAGAAGTTCATCTTTCATAATCAGTCCGCTTATAGGGGAAATTAGATTTCAAATGTAAATTTTCGTTGCAATATAGAAATTATCACATTTTTGTTCAAAAGTTTGGTCCACAGGCTCCGCCAAATATCATCCGATTATCATCCAAAGGTGTAGGCTAGTTCTTTACATTATTCCCCAACCATGGATGACGTTAAACATTATACCTGAACTACATTTGTTGTAGTATTCTTTTAAAGTAAACATTTTCCTGTGGACTTACGACCTTTTCATACTCAAATTTGTACGTTTTGTGGACTTACGACCTTTTCCGACAAGGGCAAAGCATATAGAAAAACGCGACTTACTACCATTTTCTTTGTAGAATACGACGTGTTTTGACTTATACTATCATCCTGTAACAAAAACGCGATTTCCCAAAAAAGTGGACTTACGACCTTTTCCGACGGAGCAGACGATATTTGGAACAATATTTCAACAATAATTTTTTTCTCTTTTGTTGTTGCCCTATCTCTATAAATTTGGTTTCATATTTGTCTATGCATTGTCTAGATTCTGTAGATATTTTGAACTTACTTTTCGGAGGTTTGTACGGACTCTAGAGTAGGCTGTCCAAACCCGAAACCGGTTAATCGGTTTTGAGTTACAAAACCGAAACCATTTTTCGTCAAAAACTTAATTTTCGGTTAACCGAAAAAACCGGTTACTTGTGTCGGTTAACCGGTTTTAGAAAAAAATGTAGTAATATTTTTAATATTTAATTAAAATTGTATTCTTCAATGTAAACTTAACTAACACAAGGTGCGGTCAAAGTTGTGAATGTCAGATACCTTTAAATTTGTAAAATATTTTGTTTAAAATGTATAGTTGAGTTTAATTGAACGATCTATGAAAAACTGCGTATACGTAATATCAGACGGTATTTTGAATGACGTTACTCATACGTTTTTCAATTAGAACAGTAAACTAAGAACTAGTCAAATTGAAGGTTGCAAAGGATAACGATAACAAAATGCATGTTTGATTCCGGCACGATAATTTAAGGTTCTCAACGCATGCAAAGTGGATGCAGTGGAGATTTTCAAAAACGATACATTAGAAGAAGAACGAGTATTCTTCGTGTATTCTTCCGTAATTTAAACGTTTTGACAGGCAACCGAATAACAACGTAAAAAACTCCTAAACCATCAATCATTGTTTTAATTTTGCTGGATATAGTTACAATTTTATAGTGTTAGGCATATATAGTTTTGTGACCACTGAGAGCGGGACCGTATATAGGGGGTATATGCCAAATTACATCCGAATTGGGCCGATGATGTATTCAAAAGAAGAAGTTTATAAAATGCGCTTTAATATTTGTTAATATACAAACCTTAGAGTTCAGAAGAAAGATGCAGTATGTGCTATTTGCATCTGATTTAATCAATTCAAATATTAATTGTCCTTTCATAATGCATCACAAACGGAGGGTACAAAACTTGTGCTGTGTCCGGTATAAACTTTTTAGAACGAATGCTCTTAAATCGTATGAATATTTTTTACTCAGATGATAGCAAAGTGTCTTTGTAATATGACACATAGTACAATCTGGCGGATTTCACTATTCGTCCAGATTAACCAAAACCAAGGAGTCATACTCTTTAATAAGCTTATGTTTTTTTCTGGTTAACCTTCGTAAAATAAACAAAAACAATGAATAGTTTTGAATTTGACTCGCTTAAAACCCCCGAATAACATTTATTTCTATTTCTATGTAGGCTATAGATATTTACGCCTACCTTTACACATATACTTACATACATATATTCACTGTTTATACACCTCAAAAGGACATACAACCAAAAAAGGGAGGTAGTATTGAAATCGATATTAATATCCTAAAACGAAACTCACGTTTACAATACTCCCATACAACGTTAAATGACTACATACGTTCAATTCAAATGATATTGTGTATGCGTATCTTCTATGTACATTTTTGGTGGCGGCGTGGTTGTATGTGCTTTAATTCGTTATGCAGGAGTTTGGTTTCGGGATGAGATAAAGGATTTCACCTTTTGTCTGGCGAATACAGGGAGAACGAAGGAAAACGAAATGAAACAACAAATTAGAGGATTGAAAATAATTTATTACACGAAAATGTTGACTTATGTTACATCGGATGGATGTCTTTTACCTTTTATGTGTGGCAGAAAAAAAGGTACATATCTTACATATGCGATAGACCAATAGTTCTTACAGTTAGAAAAAATAAAATAGCATACCATTTATTTCTAAAGTTGCACACAAAAAGTCTAACGAAGCCAATTCAAAGTTATAATGAGGTTAAACCTGAGCTCACCGCTGTACAGTGGTCCCTTCAATTGGCAAAATATTAAAGTCAAATATTTCATTCGAATTACAATATATCAGCGCGAAAACCAAACCCGAAAAGAAAACCTCCATATATGTATGTTGAATTAGGAAGGTAATTTATATGGTATTTCACATATATTTTGTTATACAGGAATTGTTTATCCATTTTAATGCGGTGGCCAAAGTTGTATGTTGGTTGATATCTGCACTAGAAATATTTTTCGCCACAGTCTCCATATAACTTCGACCACTGTGCTCTGAATAGACAGCATTTTACAAACAAATACATGACAGTTCCCAACGGCCTTTGAGATTTTGAATAGTGTTATTTTAACACGTTGCTTAATTATTAACTCATATATTGTGGGCGTGTGTAAGGACTCTCCTTCAATATAAAGCTAATATAAATAATAACAGCTTTGCGATCAGTACTTGATTTAAATTTTATTTTCCTTATACCCTCAGCCTTTAGGCTAGAAAGGGTATATACACTTTCATACGGACAAAATGTGCCTCGTCGAAATAATGGTATTAGACCCCAAGTAAGTTTGGACGAAATGTGTTTCAGGCAATTTGGAGTCGATTTAGCAAAGTCCGTCCGTCTGTCTGTCTGGATGGTGCGCACGATAACTCTTACACGGATGAGCCGATTTGGTCCAAAATTTGGCTATCGTAATATTTTGTGCAAGCTTAGTTTAAGTTCGAATATAAGCCATATCGGTCCACTCCTTCAGGTACCTCCCCCACAAAAGTTCAAAAATGTTCGGAAAATTGTGCACACGATAACTCTTGATGGGAGTGACAGATTTGGTGCATACTTTACACATCCTAATATATCTACCAGGTATAGGTCAGGTTCGAATATGGACTATATTTGTCCACTCCGTCGGGTACTTCCCACACACATTTTTGGATAAATTCTCTTTAAGATCTGCTCTCGGATCACTTTGATTTTAGTTGAAAGAACTTGCATTCGCTGCCTCAAATACGACAGTAAAAGCTTTTTCAAGGGCAAGTCCCTACTTCTTGAGAAAAAAGCCCCAAAGTTGTAAAAAATCCCTATGGCACCATATGTAGTGACTGGAGAGCTCGAACTGAATACTGCGTTCGTCCACACTTTGGATATCGTAATATTTCTTCGAATATTAGATGAAAATATTCGCTAAAATGGTACTCTAAATATTGTCTAAAGTCAGTTTAAAAAAGCCCTATCTATCGATATCCCCGCAAATTTTTGCGCTTTAATCCTATCCATATTGTTTTGAAAACCGCCTAAATACTAAATTTTTTTTTGAAAAAAAAAGTATTTCAATCCACACAGGCTGAGGGTATATCTCTGTCGGCAATGTCGACTGATACTTTTTTACTTGTTTTATTCATATTTGAACATTCTCATCATTGCTATTGTAATAAACACTGGTGTTACCAAATTCAAAACATAAGGAGGGTTGTTTTAGAAATTACTCCATAAATATATAGGTTGACTAACGTATGAATGTATGTATATGCATGCGTATGCTATGAAGTGAAAATAATCAGGAGATAAGACTCCATGATTAAACAATTTGGCTTCATTTCAAATACACAAAATGGCATTAGTCATTCTAGCGCAAGATTCAATTTTAAAAACATTAAAACAAAGTGGGTTTTTATAAATTCTATAAAGAAAATTTTTAGTTAAAAGTCTCAACCCGGACAAAGGGTATATCATTGTCGGGAAACCCGGCTGATATTTTTTTTTTTACTTTTTTCCAGAAAACAAAAGTTATGAATTTTCATAAGTTTGCCTCAGCTGTGCCAAAAAAGTGATTAATCTTTGAGCATAGTCTCTGGAAAGTTTTTAGTGTCATCGGGTCCATAAACGTCTACTCGTACAATGAAGATAGAAATAATCCGGAACCATTAGGCTGAGGGATCCTATAAACAATATTTGACACTGTTTAGTGTAAATTTATATTTTCCTTTTTCCGATTTTTGTCCAGGATTTTCGGAAAATTGGTGACGGTTCAGAAATCGATTTTCCTCGCCAAAATCCCAATTTTTGTCGTCACCGATTGTTGTAAACATATTGAAACTAGGGAAACCAACAAATTAGGTTAAAATATTGGAAGGTGTTGGCGTGCCGTGGTCAGACAATTTCCCCTATTTTTCTCGCAAACTACATATAACGGATACATTTTTTACATTTTTCCTCAGGTACTAAATTTTAGTGAAATTCCAATTTTAGTGACCTAGCACTATTAAGGAACAACATGGAACAAATTTTCGTATTCGCAGAAAGATGCCTGAGAGTGTCCTCTTTTAGCCCATATGTACATACTTTTTACCCGAAACGATCCGTTCATTTAACACTTATTAAATTTATTGCAATTGCGTGTGTGTTTTTTTTTCTTACCGTTTCCCATATTAATTATAGGTCTTTTAAACATCTGAACATTTTTCAAAAAAATAGCTCTGTTCCAGAACTAAAAAGTTTTTAAAATTTTTACCACTTTTACACATTTTGCGTTCCCTTACACCAAAACAGAGCACATTTTATATGAGAGTCGTTTACCACTTTTACGACTTTTCCAATTTTACTATTTATTAGAGTACGGGAACAGGTCATATGTGTTTTATGAAAAACCAAAAAAAAATATTTTAAGAAAAAATATTTTTTTATTTCTATATTTTCCATACTGGGGTGTGATGTTTTTTAAAATAAATAAAATAAAAAACACCCATATTTTGATGCAAAATATTAAACAAAAACTCAAACGTTTAATTTTGACCCTGAAATCCTTCGAATTTGTTTGTTTTTGAAAATAAATCTATCCATTCCCAAAGTTACAGAATTTTGACCAGGAAAGCATTCTTATTTGCGTAGACCTCATGCATTTCATCAGTAAAAAGTGGGGTTCCCTTGGATCGGTTCTTATTTTTATTTATTACACTGTGCAACACTGGAAATGCAAACAACTTCTAATGGGCATTTTCTGAAAGTACATAGTGTGACTACAAAAACCTTAAATGGATTTTGTGTTATTAGATCGGGATAAGATTTTATGGTCTCATCTAAACCGACCCAAAATGAGAATTTTTTCCAGTGATCGGACCTTTATCTCCGAAAGTAATAAGAATATTGCTTTGCAGTCTTCAACAATATTGTAGGCATTAAGTAGTAGAACTTATGTGTCAAACAGATGAAATAGGAAAAGCTGCATCTAGCGCATCAAACTCATTAAAATATAGAAAAGTTTACATAATTTCGGAAATTCTGGTCAGTAACAACTAAACTGTTGGGAGTAGAAACAAGTAACCATTCTAAAAATTTTCCAAATAATGTGACCATCAATTTTTCAGAACATTCTGAAACTCCAAAATGGTTATTTCACATTGTTTAAGGGGTATTTCATAACATACCTTTTACAAAACTTATTTCAAACAATCTTCACACAGGCTGTTTATTCTCATGTTGGAGATTTCAATGAATTATTGAAATATTTACCAAATTGTTGTTGAAAAATTTGCTATAAACAAGACGATAGAGGCAGTTTACAACAATATAATGTTCTGAAGAGTTGTATATTACATTCCAGAAAATATTTTCGCAAAAGGTAACATTAAGAAGAATTTAACATTTTGGGAGATACGCTGCGAAATATACACAAATTATAGAAATTTTAGATATATTATAAAATTTGAGGCAATAAATGCAGTTTTTCGAGTCCACTATTCCTCCAAATATTTTCTTCCTGCTCTTAACTACAAGTTTGCTGCAGATGTCAAAACAAGATTCGTATTGGTTTCAGAAATACAGCCCCGATTTGTTGTAAAAATTCGATTTTTAACCATGTCTAGATGAGGCCATAAAAACCGAACCCGATCTAAGAAAACAAAACCCAAATATGGTTTTTGCCTATTGGTCCTCTACTTTCATAAAATTCTGGACAGAAGTTGTTTGCACGAGATTGGCTCAAAAATGCTGCACAGTGTTATTGATATTTTTACAGAAGTTCGTGATTTTTGTCAGAATTTTCGTTTGCTGACGATGTTTTACTTCTATTGCAGGTGAAGAATCAATCCTGGATGTTTTGCAATCTAAATTTAATCATACACTAGTACTAGTCAACAGATCAGGTATTTTGAGATGCTGTTTTAAAAATTCAAATCTGCCTATCGGGCGGAAATTCATACTTTCCGATATGCGGATAGTCCAAAAACACTATAGCTAACAAAAGTAGTGTTTTTGTCAAACAATTTGTGATTGAAATGCAAAGAGAATCCAAGTTAAAATTTAGCTCAACAGTTCTTTACTTTTTTATCAGGAAAAAACTTAAGCAACAATGACTACTGCTTTTGTGAACCCTAAGTTATTACGTCCCCATATGACGTTACCAATACAAATTATATCACTTTGTGCCACAGTACATAATATATAATTGCTCCACAAACATCCCAGATGGGACAAGGGAGACTTCTCTAATATCAATGAGTGCACCCCGATTCACATTAGATCAATGATATGGGACCTACTGTTTATCGCCGAGTCCGAACGGCGTGTCTAAGACACCACTTGTAGAGAAGTTTTACATGGCTGAAATACTCAGGAAATGTCGCCAACATTACTGAGGGGTAAGGTAAGACAACTTAAGAATTGCAAAAACAAAAATTGTGAAATATGCATATTAACTGTTCATTGTAATTTCACGCCGGTCGGACTCGGCGATAAACAGTAGGTCCCATATCATTAAGTAAATATGAATCGGGGTGCACTCATTGATATGAGAGAATTATCGCTTGTCCCGTCTGATATGTTTGTGGAACAATTTATAGTTGTCGTACCGTCTTGGCCACATACAAATTACTATGGAAACAAAGATCGCTATAAAATATGGAAAAAATTAGGGTGTAGTAATTCCAAAGAAATTTTTTTGTCGCCCTAATGTAGAAATACATTAGTAAGAATTAGTGTCATTGCCTTTTTACAATAAATCGTAGCTATAAAGAATCGTGTTTTGATCGCAAATCGTGGCTATATCTCTGAAACCAATAAGAATCTTGTCTTGATCACAAGAACAAATGCGTATTTCTAAAAATTACATAACTTGTATATGGTGAAAACGAAAAATGTTTTCCAATCGATGAATCCGGGTTTCACCCTTGCAGAATTCGCTAACTGATAATATATTCTGTATGACTTTAATTCTTTAATATGAAGTGTTTTAGGAGTAATCACATAATGTCGACCATTCAAATTAATTTTCATGGAAGCTGCATTGGCATCAATGTAGAAAAACGGGTTGAAGCCAACAAGTTTTTTATCTTTTCTTCCGATTTCTGGCTTACATTTTATTGACGTATGTCCCAAGAAAGACTCAAAGAAAACTCCCTGGGCAATACGATACTAGTGTATGATTTTTCGATATATCCACTGCAATCACCAAAAACTGATATTGACATTTTGAAGCCGGAATTTCGGGGTTTTTTGAATTTTTTTAATAAGATAATATTCAAAACTCATAATAGGATTATAGAACTCGTGAGTTTACGTCGTTTAATGTATATCTCATGAGTGTGCTCCGTACAGCATCCTAGTAATTGGAGTCTAAAGGCCAAAATTTGATGCGTGAATTTTCTTAAAAACCCTACCTTATTCGTGTAAAATTTAAAAGTGTCATTCAATTTCCTTTGAACTCCGCATGAATTTAGTTTTTTTACGTTCGAATCCATCCACTAAAACGGTTGTACAGATACCTTGAAAATAGTAAAATCTGCAAAAATATATTTTGACAAATCCGCGTGCTAAGCCGCGGTTATCTTTGAAAATTTGTAGATACATGCGCGATTATAAATTTGCGGAGAAGCAAGTCATAAATTACAGAGATACGCGAGTAATATGGGTTTTTTACCAAAAATAGAATGTGGAGGAACATCTGCGGTTTTTGAAGAATTTGAAATAGGTGTATATTGACGTATGTATTTTTGATGGGTACTACTGAAATCAGATGCGCATCAAAATCGTATGCACATTACGCGACTTTCTCCCACTTTAGGGTTTTTGCATTGTGTGATGCAACTGACGGCACAGTTTGGCCGCTGAGTGAAACATCGAAATATGCGTAAATATTGAACGATATTGATTCGCTGCATGCAAAAGCGGATGCGCATCAACTGATTTTAAATAATTCGCGGATAACAGACTTTTTAATTTTCATTTATTTGAATGATAGTAATTTCAAAATTACTCCTAATTTCCTATCTGTATAAGATATCACAGTAAGCAGTTAAGCTTTCGTAAACCATATTTCTTGATGAAGTTTTAGCTGTATATATAATTTATTGTATGGGATTTTAGCGAAATAGTTGGAGAACTCCCAAATATTTTTTTTAATTTTTCTAATCGAACCAAAAATATATTTGGAATAATATTTTAACAATAATTTTTATTCTCTTTTGTTGTTGCCATAATATGCAATTTATATACCCAATCTCTATAATTTCGGTTTCATACTTGCCTATGCATTGTCTAGATTCTGTAGATATTTTTAATTTATTTTTTAGAGGTTTGTACGGACTATGGGGCAGGATAATTTGGATTTGCATCATGATTCTTTTATTATATGTTTATTTTTCGATAAAATAAAAATAAATTAAGTAAATATTTAAACATCTACAAATATATATGGAATGCTGTTAGCGATTTATGCATAAATTTCTTCATAAAAATAAATAAGATATTTTTAAAATTTTTTTTTTAATGAGAATAAAACCCGCTATTTCTTTGGCGCGCATCGGCCAATTTTGTGAACGCGAACAGATTTGAAAACAGAATTTATTCCTTAACCTCTATTACAAAAATCGAAGATGCGCTCGCAAAATTTTTTTTTTAAATTTTTTCAAATGGAATTGCAAAAGAAATTTGGTTTTTACCATACATTTCGCACCATATCTCCAAAACTATTAGTTTTTCGTAGTTTTATCTTTGAAAATTGATGATTAAAGATTGACATTGCGATTTTCCTAGGTTACACTATTTTTGAGATATGGAAGTTCGAATTGGGGCATTGTACTGCTTCCAGAAAATGCTAGTCATGACATTGTTTTATAAGAAGGCGATGGAATGGTGCAATGTCCCAATTTGAATATCTATATCACAAAAATAGTAAAATCTAGTAATAAGGTCAATCTTTTAGAGAATTTTCACAGTTACAACATTTTCTTTAGTCCCATTTCGATAGAGCCTGCCGTTTTACAGCAAAATTCTGGAAACCTAAAAAAATCTAAAAATGTGACCTCCGCCGATTTTTGTATTTTTGATTTTCCTCATCTATGAACATTGTAGTTGCACAATCCGCAAAAACTTCCCTGGTGTAAGCATTTTCATTTAAACTTTGTTAAGGCGCAAACTCCGGCAACAAACTTGAGAAAAAATAATATTGGATGTAAATGTTCATATTTGTATAGTTAAAGTGATTTCAATTAAGCTGCAGAAGGGTTTTGTTCAATCTCATTTTACGAAACTTCCAACTTAATTAACAATCAATTTAAACACATACATATTTATATATATTTTTGATTGAAAGGACAATATTCAAACTGTGAATGCAATCAGTAGAATCGAAATTTTAAATCGTTAGGCATTGTTTCGGGGGTTAAGTAGGGGATGGAAGATACCAAGGAACGGTCCTGACCGGTTTTAACATGGCAAAGCCCAGGATTTATCTTGGTCCCTCTTTCATCCCAAGTGGACACTGACCTCCCCGTGGTGTCACCTGGGGAACTGCCTTTAACACCCGTTAAAGGTAGTGAGCTAACATGTGCCGCGCGTTCACCCATAAGAACGTTAAAAACTTGGGTTTGGGCGTCGGGTTAGTAACCCTCCCCTAGAAAAAACAACCTACTATGAAAAAACGAAAGAAAAGAAAAACAAACCCCTCTAAAGTTGACGAACCCCGCAAACGTTTTAAGGACCATGATCTGCGAATCTGCACCTGGAATGTTCGCACTCTTTATCGAGAAGGTGCAGTCTTCGCATTGGCAGACGTACTTGAAAAGTACAAGACCGATATTACTGCCATACAGGAAATACGATGGATTGGGAAAGGCGTCACAACAACACCTAAAGGTGACGCACTGTATTATAGCTGCCATGACGTAAAGCATGAGTTTGGTTGTGGATTCGTAGTTAGTCGGAGACTAAAACATCTTGTATCCAGCTTCACTCCAGTGAATGAAAGACTTGCTGCAATTCGAATAAAAGCTAAATTCTTCAACATCAGCTTTATTTGCGCTCATGCTCCCACTGAAGAAAAGGACGAACAGACCAAAGATATATTTTACGAGCGCTTAGAAGAAACATATGACCGTTGCCCTGCCCATGACATTAAAATCATTCTAGGCGATTTTAATGCCAAAATTGGAAAGGAGAATATCTTTGGCCCAACAGTCGGGAAATTCAGTCTCCACAGTGAAACATCTGACAATGGTATGAGACTGATAGACTTTGCAGCTGCAAAAAACATGGTAGTTAGCAGTACCAGATTTAATCATCTCGATATTCATAAGGGCACCTGGCTGTCTCCAGATCAGAAAACAAGAAACCAAATTGATCATGTTGTGATAGATGGAAGACATTCATCGAGCGTGTTGGATGTACGATCGTTCCGAGGCGCAAACATTGATTCGGACCACTACCTTGTTGCAGCAAAGGTACGCACCCGCTTAAACGTAGCAAACAAAGTACGAACAGACACAACACGAAAGTTAGACATCGTTAAGCTGCAATCACAACAGATAGCCACAGCATATTCCACTCAACTAGCCCAATTGCTTAATCAAAGCCCTCCTCATCCCGATAACATATCAGCGCAATGGCAAAGCATTGCCCACTCCATGCAAACAGCCGCAAAATCCATACTTGGATACCAGAGACCTCCACCAAGGAATCCATGGTATGATGAGGAGTGTCGTGCTGCCACCGAAGAGAAAAATGCGGCATATAAGGCTACTTTACAATCCGTTGCAACGCGTAGCGCACGAGAGAGATACAGGGAGAAAAGGAAAGAGGAGAACCGTCTTTTCCGCAGGAAAAAGAGAGAGATGGAAAAGCGGGAGTGTGAAAAAATCGAGATGTACAGGAGCCAGAATGAAGTCCGAAAATCTACCAAAGAGTCAAGCATCAAACTGATGGCTTTGGTACAGGCACATCCTCCTGTAGAGACCAGCAAGGTAATTTGGTAACTGATACAGATAGTGTACTCAGGATATGGAAAGAACATTTTTCAAATCTGTTGGTATCCAATAGCAGCGAAGACGACGAAGATACCACAGTCCCAATCCCAGAAGATGGTATTGAATGTATACCGCCCAGCCAAGATGAGGTAAAGACAGCAATAAATCGGCTGAAGAATAATAAGGCAGCAGGGGCCGATGGTTTACCAGCCGAGCTGTTCAAAACCGGAGGCGACACGCTGATAAGGTGTATTCATCAGCTAGTTAGCACCATCTGGCAGGAAGAACGAGTACCCGACGATTGGAACCTGAGTATCCTGTGCCCCGTCCACAAGAAGGGAGATAAGACTGTATGCTCTAACTATAGGGGCATAAGTCTACTCCCTATTGCCTACAAGATCGTGTCAGGGATATTGTGCGAACGACTAAAGCCAATGGTCAACGAGATTATTGGACCATACCAATGCGGCTTTAGACCTGGCAAGTCCACCATTGACCAGATATTTACCCTGCGGCAAATCCTGGAGAAGACCCAAGAGATGCAGATCGACACCTACCACCTTTTTGTCGATTATAAAGCAGCCTTCGACAGTCCGCTGCGCTCAAAGGTATTCCAAGCCATGTCTGAATTTGGTATTCCCACAAAGCTCATCCGGCTTTGTAAAATGACTTTAACTGACACGAGGTCCTCAGTTAAAATAGGAAAGAACCTCTCCGAAGAGTTTGGTACCAAAAGAGGTTTCAGACAAGGAGACAGCCTTTCGTGTGACCTCTTCAACATCCTGCTAGAAAAGGTTATACGAGAGGCAAACGTCAAAAGAAGTGGCACAATCTACACCAATAGTCACATGTTACTTGCTTATGCTGATGATATAGACATCATGGGTCGATCAGTAAAAGAAGTAACTGATACCTTTATAAAGGTCGAAGGAGAATCTGCTAAAGTGGGTCTGGCGGTAAACGGTGAGAAGACCAAGTTGATGGTGTCGACGCGCAATGCGTCCATTGAGTTCGGACCGACTGTGGAAGTTGGTTCCTATAATATTGAGGTAGTAAAAGACTTCGTCTACCTCGGCACCTCCGTCAACACAACAAACGACATCAGTTGTGAAATAAAAAGAAGAATTGTATTGGCCAACAGATGCTACTTTGGATTAAGTAAGCAGTTTAAAAACAAAGCCACATCTCGTCAAACAAAAATAACGCTCTACAAAACACTGATACTACCCGTGCTGATGTATGGCTCCGAAGCCTGGGTACTTGCGCAAGCAGACATGGCAGTGCTTGGTGTGTTTGAGAGAAAAATTCTTCGAAAGATCTACGGACCAATCTGCGTTGACGGTGAATATCGACGTCGCATGAACCACGAGCTGTATCTGCTATACAACGACATGAATATTGTTAAACGTATCGAGATGCAGCGATTGCGTTGGCTAGGCCATATCCTAAGAATGAGCGATGATGAACCCGCTAAAAGGCGTATGAATACATGCCACATGGCGGTGCACGCAGAATTGGCAGGCCAAGGAATAGATGGCGCAAACAAGTGGATGATGAGATGAAAAGGCGCGGTATTCCTGAGTGCAAAGCAACAAATAGAGAGGAATGGAGATCTCTTCTTAGTTCGGCCTATAGAACAAATGTTCTGTAATGGGCCAGCTAAGTAAGTAAGTAAGTAAGTAGGCATTGTTTCGGTATCTAAGCATTGGAAATACCTTTATTCGTATCAGCGGATTAAGGAATTTACGATTACCCAAAAATTTATATCACTTTTCAATTTCCATGAAGATGAGTATGGTAATTTTTTCACAATTAATCCAAATTATGTATTTCAATTCTTGATTGGTGCTGAAAAGTTTTTGGTAAGAGGTTTCCAAAACAATATGAATCCTAAATATCTAAAAATTGCTTGTCACTCATTATAAAATTGCTGAAAATTATGCATTAGGTTTTTAAGGAAACGCGTCTCCAAATTTATTAACAAATAATTATAATGTACCAAATTTGGCAATGAGTCAATAATAATAATGCTAATACAATGTTTACGTAAACATTGATAGTTGTGTTCTTCTTGATTTGCCATCAGTCAGTGCGTGACAAATGGCTTAGGGGGCATACCTCACTGTCTACTATGTGGCGGCATACTATGTTACGCCTTGAAACTTTCGAACACTTTTTTCCAAGTTACACTTTTGTATTTTCTAATGCATATGGAATGGGCGAGCGAGCAAGAGTGAGAGATATGGTGTGTGGTCATGTGGCGTTTGGGTTGTCTTAGAGAAATCAGTGAGCAGCAGCCAATAGTCGCCATATATCTTTTGGCTGTCTTCTTACACTGCATCAAAAACAATCTGCTGCAAACTGTGAAAATAAATCAGTTTGAATTTAGTTCGAGCAATGAACAATGATTTTGTTTCGTTTCTTTTTTTTTCTTTCTGTACGTACATCAAATCGTAGAGCAAATCTCATCTCAATGTAAGTATTTATTGTTTGTAAAGGGTTATATAAAAATGGGTATTGAAAATCTCGATATCTTTTGGCGCTAGATGCATAGAAAATTTCAAAAAAATATAATAGAAAAATTCAAAAAAAATTAAACGATAAGCAACGGCAAAAGTACTCTGTCGTTTAAGTTCTTTCAGAGAGTCATGTTTTAGTAGGTTTTAAGAGTTTAATTCATATTACGAAATGCTGCAGAATAATGATTTGGCACACTTTCTACCATTGATTTCTCAGACGTGAATTTCCTGAAAAGATTTCACAGGAGCACCCTATAAAGGCTTTGGGATATCATCACTGATATATTCTTCATTTTCTCTCTAACCTGGGACACTGAGATATGTCTTCCTTTAAAAGTCTATTGTGGCTTTAAAAGTCATGATGGCGATAGCTACGAAACGGAAAACAGATTTAATGGATCACGTATTCCTTCATTGGGTTTACTCCTCTGCACACACTATGATACGTATTATACTTCAAAAAGAATGTCATATACGTCACACTTTCTGAAAGTCCACTTCTGACCCTATCGTATAAAACTTTTTATGGATTTTGAAAAAACCGAATCTTTTTTAAAGGAACTAAATACAAATCCCAGAGAACATTCTTAATTTCCCAAAATTTAAAAGGATGCTTCTAGATTGTTAGGTAGCAAAATTGCTAAATTCTATGTCCTCAAGTCATTTAAAATTTTAGACACAAAAATTGGCACTATTTTCATTAGGACATAAGCTAAATACCAATTTAATAATCCTCTTGCATGTTCCATGGTATTCTTTCCTATGTTGAATTATGTTTGTGCCATCAGTTGTATACGCCAATGTTCCGGTATTGTAACAAAACAACATATCACAGCAGATTCGCATTCAAAATCGCATCACATTACGACAACGAAATGGAACGACGGGTCCGAGTATAAGTAAAACAGCAACAGTGTCATTGCATCAGTACATGATTTTGCTTATTTGGCTTTTGAGTTTTTCTTTTTCATTATTTTGTTGTTTGGTTGTTTTTCTTCTTCTTGTTGGCATCCTTAGCGAAAGATTTATGACACTCGTTTTGGCAACACATTTAACTTATCTTATCTTTTTTTTTTTGTACGAAAAATTTGGCGTCATTTTTACGTCTTAAATAAAACAAAAATACTAAAAATCATCAACATCATTCAACTCTTTTTTCAACAAACAACAGCGAAAAATTTCAAAGAAGTTGCTTTTTAGAAAGATCAGAATATAAGATACTCTCCTTTGCGATTTGATGTAAATGGCACAGAAAATTACTGCCTTGTATCGATTTCGAAGTTGTTATTCTTTTGCATTAAGTTAATATTGTAATGACCGCAAAACAAACATTCTTTGTGAAAAAAATGCCTCTTTGGCTAATGGAAAAACACTCCTGGGGTCCAATAATCTTCTAAAGATTCGCGTTCCAATATTAAATTCTAAGAGATAGTAATTCATTGATCTTCTCTAGTCAATGATGAGATGTTGTACGCAAAAGTGTGGATATGGAGTTTTAAAAATGTCTCTAAAACGCTACGATTTATTATATATGCGTTTAAAAGCTTACAGATTATGTTTCTGTTTCAACTTCACCCAGCATTGGTTTAAACGAAGTCGTGAAAGATCCGATCTTTTTATTAGCATTTGAACCTGTGCACAGTGTCCGATTTTCCGAAAAAAACTGTCCAAAACTCTAAAAATGAATAGATTTTTACCTAACCTTTGGTTCTTATGTTTTTCCGGCCGCTGATTACATATTTGATATTATTTAACCCTCAGGCGGTCATGTAAGGGGTCTTTTTGGTCCCTCCACCTATAAAATGTGATCTTATCGGATCAAAATATTCTACAAATTTGTTCGCCATCAATTTTTACTATGGGTCCTAGAATACACCAAAACTCTATACCTTACCTAAACTCCAGAAATATGCAAAATTATAAACACATTTTAGGGTTAAGGGCGTACTTCATGTGAGTTTTGGCAAAATTGTCATACAAAGCATCATTTTAGAAGAATGACGTCAAAGACAAAAATGTTCTCTGCTAAATTTCACTATAAGTTACCAAAGAAAATAAATCTCTATTTGCATTACATACCAAGGAACTATCGGTATCAATTTTGCCAAAAAACCAAGAAACTAAAATAGGGGTGCAAGCTTCTACCATTTCTACTTACTTACTTACTTAGCTGGCCTTTTGCAGAACATTTGTTCCATAAGCCGAACTAAGAAAAAATCTCCAATCCTCTCTGTTTGCTGCTGTATTTTCCCAATCTGGGATATGTAGCTTTGTGATATCTCGTTTCACTTGTTCGCTCCAACGAAGCTTTGGCCTTCCAGATCTGCGAGAACCTCCATGCGGCCCGTATTTATACGCCTTTTTAGCGGGTTCATCATCACTCGCACGGTAGTATCAGTGTTTTGTACAGTGTTATTTTTGTTTGACGAGAGGTGGCTTTATTCCTAAACTGCTTACTCAGCCCAAAGTAGCATCTGTTAGCCAACACTATTCTTCTTCGTATTTCACAACTGATGTTATTTGTTGTGTTTATGGCGGTGCCGAGGTAGACGAAGTCCTTTACTACCTCAAAATTATAGGTACCAACATTCACAGATGGTGCGGTGTTTATGGACATATTACGCGTCGATACCATCAACTTGGTTTTTACGCCGTTTACTGCCAGACCAACTTTAGCAGATTCTCTTTCGACTTTTGCAAAGGTGTCAGTTGCTTCCTTTACCGATCGACCCATGATGTCAATGTCGTCGGCATAAGCCAGTAACATGTGGCTGTTCGTGTATATCGTTCCATTTCTTTTGACCTTCGCGTCTCGTATGACCTTTTCCAGCAGGATGTTGAATAGATCACACGACAGGCCGTCTCCTTGTCTGAAACCTCTTTTGGTAGTAAACTCTTCGGAGAGGTTCTTTCCAATTTTAACTGAGGATCTCGTCTCAGTTAGTGTCATTCTACAAAGTCGAATGAGCTTTGCAGGAATACCAAAATCAGACATGGCTTGGAACACCTTTGAACGTATAGGGCTGTCGAATGCTGCTTTATAATCGACGAAAAGATGGAAGGTGTCGATCTGCATTTCTTGGGTCTTTTCCAGGATTTGTCTCAAGGTAAATATCTGGTCAATGGTGGATTTGCCAGGTCTAAAGCCGCACTGATAGGGTCCAATAATTTCATTGACCATAGGCTTTAGTCTCTCACACAATATGCCAGATACTATCTTATATGCAATAGGGAGCAGACTTATGCCCCTATAATTGGAGCACACAGTCTTATCACCCTTCTTGTGGACTGGACATAGGATGCTCACGTTCCAATCGTCGGGTACGCGTTCTTCCTGCCAGATGGTGCTAACTAGCTGATGCATACACCTTATCAGCGTGTCGCCTCCGGTTTTGAACAGCTCGGCTGGTAGGCCATCTGCTCCTGCAGCCTTATTATTCTTCAGCCGGTTTATTGCTGTCCTTACCTCATCTTGGCTGGGCGGTATACATTCAATACCATCATCTGGGATTGGATCTGTGGTATCTTCGCCGTCTTCACTGCTATCGGATACCAACAGTTTGGAAAAATGTTCTTTCCATATCCTGAGCACACTATCGGTATCAGTTACCAAATTACCTTGTTGATCTCTACAGAGGGTATATTCCTGTACCAAAGCCATCAGTTTGATGCTTCACTCTTTGGTAGAATTTTCGGACTTCGTTCTGTCTCCTGTACATCTACATTTGTTCACACTCCCTCTTTTCCATTTCTCTCTTTTTCCTGCGGAAAAGACGTTTCTCCTCTCTCCCTTTCTCCCGATACCTCTCTCGTGCGCTATGCGTTCCTACTGATTGTAAAGTAGCCCTATATGCCGCATTTTTTTCTTCGGTAGCAGCACGGCACTCCTGGTCATACCACGGATTCTTTGGTGGAGGTCTCTGGTATCCAAGTACTGATTTTGCGGCTGTTTGCATGGAGTGGGCAATATTTTGCCATTGTGCTGATATGTTATCGGGACGAGAAGCGCTATCATTAAGCAATTGGGTCAGTTGAGTGGAATATGCTGTGGCTATCTGTTGTGTTTGCAGCTTGGCGATGTCCAACTTTCGTGTTGTGTCTGTCCGTGCTTTATTTGCAACGTTTAGACGGGTACGTACCGTTGCTGCAACGAGGTGAGATGCTTAAATCTGGTACTGCTAACTACCATGTTTTTTGCCGCTGCGAAGTCTATCAGCCTCATTCCATTGTCTGATGTTTCACTATGTAGACTGAATTTCCCAACTGTTTGTCCAAAGATATTCTCCTTTCCAATTTTGGCATTAAAATCGCCTAGAACAATTTTAATGTCATGGGCAGGACAACGGTCATATGTTTCTTCTAAGCTCTCGTAGAATATATCTTTGGTCTGTTCGTCCTTGTCTTCGGTTGGGGCATGAGCGCAGATAAAGCTGATGTTGAAGAATTTTGCTTTAAATCGAATTGTAGCAAGTCTTTCATTCACTGGGGTGAAGCTGGAGACCAGATGTTTTAACCTCCGACCAACTACAAAACCGCAACCAAACTCATGCTTTGTGTCATGGCAGCTATAATACAGTGCGTCACCTTTAGGTGTTGTTGTGACATCTTTCCCAGTCCATCGTATTTCCTGTATGGCAGTAATATCGGCTTTGTACTTTCCAAGTACGTCTGCCAATGCGAAGACTGCACCTTCTCTATAAAGAGTGCGAACATTCCAGGTGCAGATTCGCAGATCATGGTCCTTAAAACGTTTGCGGGGTTCGTCAACTTTAGAGGGGTTTGTTTTCCTTTTCTTTCGTTTTTTCATAGTAGGCTGTTTTTTTCTAGGGGAGGGTTACTAACCCGACGCCCAAACCCAAGTTTTTAACGTTCTTATGGGTGAACGCGCGGCACATGTTAGCTCACTACCTTTAACGGGTGTTAAAGGCAGTTCCCCAGGTGACACCACGGGGAGGTCAGTGTCCACTTGAGATGAAAGAGGGACCAAGATAAATCCTGGGCTTTGCCATGTTAAAACCGGTCAGGACCGTTCCTTGGTATCTTCCATCCCCTACGTCACCCTCTACCATTTCTACAGTGTTGGAAATATTTGAGTTAAGATCACTACAGTGTTGGAAATATTTGAGTTAAGATCACTTGGAATCCTTGCACTTTAGGTGTATAATGTCTTTGGCAACTTTACTGACAAGAATGCGAGGAATATTTATCTTAAAAAAATTAAACCTCGTGCGAGTAATAAAAGGGGTCCTTTTGGTCCCTTTTTCCACAAATCTTTAAATTCTCCTAAAAAAAACCCTTCCTATTTTATGAAATGATAAATTACACGGCCCAACTCGATCTTACTCACAACTAGTTTCATAATTTATTGTGAAAATTGATCTTGAAAAAAATTAACAAGAACGGACATCAATTATTAAAGAACGCACAATTCATTGGCGACACTGAACATCTTAAATACGTTTCACATACCTTTCATTACAATTACAAAAAGAAAATATTTAATAACCGTTTTTTATTTTGCATATTATCATAGATATGTAAACAACTTAAATATTGAAAAGAAAAAAATCCAAATAGGGTCACTTCGACCTGCTTTTATACCCACTTATTAAACAAGAAATGTATATATGTTTTCATAACTACACGCACTGGGATCCTATAAACAATATCTGACCCTTTTTAGTGTAAATTGATAATTTTTTTTCGATTTTTGGCCAGGTTTTTTTGGAAAATTGGACACTGTGCAGTGCAAAGAAAGTCGTGAAAGATCCCATATTTTCATCAGCATTTGAACCCATGCAAAGGAAGTCGTGAAAGATCCGATCTTTTCATCAGCATTTGAACCTATTCCATTGATCCAATGGAGATAAATTTTGTGTTTTTATTTATACACATTTTTATAAATATATAAGATTAATTATTTACAATAGGCTTGATGTTGTCATACCTCGAAGTCACAATCAACGTTGTTAAAACTCTGGTCCTAATGATAATGTCATTGAAAAGGGTTGGCAAAAAGGCATGCCAAAACATTGCTCAAAATGACATATCAAAGCATAGGTGTAAATGACATGCTTTGGATCCAACAATGAATAGCATCTTTTGGGGTCCACGCTCATATAAAATTCATCGATGAAGACGCTAAAAAGATGACATGCCAGATCACTTGCACCCATGATGGAATGACATCTTTGACATCGAACATTTTGCTGGGCACTTAATAACACTAGCCACAAAAATATTTTTTTTATATATTGTTGTCTTATTACGACGAAGTTCATAATGAATGTTTTAAATTAATTTAATTTAATCGAGCTAACATGACCTAAGCTGTTTCTATTGAAAAAGTGAATTCTATTCCAAACAATATGCTACGATCGTTTCGCTGGTGGTTATTAATAAAAACCATAATAATATTATTGAGAAATGATTCTAGACAAGACACTACGACTTAATGGCAAAAAGACTTCAAAAATACTTCATATTTGCAAATTTGCAATAATGTCCGCATAAATAGAAGTTATCAAACTCCGCCTTTGTTTCATTCACCATTCGCCATTCACATCCGATATGCCTGATGAACTGAATAACCACCAGCGAAACGATCGTAGCATATTGGTTGGGTGTGTGGGACTTCGCTAGAATTCACTTTTTCAATACAAACACTTTAGGTCGTGTTAGCTCGGTTAAATTCAATAAACTCTAAAATTTTTTTGTTTACTCTCGCAAACATTCTAGTTACTCTAGGAGTTACAATTATAAAGGACAAGAAATAAGGTGGCTATCCATTTCATCCATTACTTTTGCGTGAAATGGTCAAATTTTTATACGAATTAAGACGAACTATGTTATATATTAAATAGAAAATAATGTTCTTTCCATTGATGGGAATTACGTTAATACATGTGGCCAGGTAGTGGTGCTACACTTTATTATTCAGTATAAAACATAGGAGCTAAGTGACAGACAAAAATGAAACTTATTTTTTTCATATGTTGATATCTTCGATATCTATTTTTGTTACACACGCTTATTGGCAACAAAAGCTTTATTTTTTATTTTTTTATCAATTTCGTTTTCTGATTTTTAAACTTTTTATACCCTACACCATATATTGAGGGTATAGATTTGTCATTCCGTTTGTCGTCGGAAACCCTATAAAGTATATGGGTATTTCTGAATGAAATCGGACACTTTTTCAAAATGAGGTTTTTGATTTCCATTATTTTTTGCTGTGGTGATGCTGCACATCAACAAAACATTTTAGTATATTTTCAGATTTTTTGTGACTTACGGTTCCAGATATATCGCGCTTTGAAAAAGTAGAATTCTGTAAAAACTATATGAAAAGAAATACTCATAACTTCTTTTATACTGGTCCCATTTGAAAAAACCTTTTTTCTGTATGTTTTGTTTTTTGTCAGGTCAGGTGTCAGGTTTTTTTTTGTCAGTTATTTAATAAAAATAGAAAAACATTTTGTTCAGTGGGCTTGGATGTAATTTTCGCGATTTAATATTTAAAATCAATTTTTAACAATGATTGCACTCGTCGATTTTCTTGAAAATTTTGTGTAAATTTTGTTAAACTACGATCAATTACAAAATTTGTAAGTCCTATTTGGTAGTGGGATTCGAATCATTACTATTTTTTCTTAATTTTTTTAAAATTTGTTTGTGCAAATTGTTTTCTATTTTTTATTAAATAGCTGATAAAACAACAAAACATATACAAATTTTTTTTTCCAAATACATATGAAGAAAAGACAAAATTTTTTAGTTTTCCATAAAAAAAATTAAAATTTTTTTTTTAAGCTACATGAAAGATTTTTGGTACATAGATTGGGAAAAAAATGCCATTCTTAAATCTGTTCGTGATACTAATTTTGGTTGTTGCGCGCAAAAGTTATGGCGGTTTCAATTCTGATAAAAAGAAAAAAATCTTTAAAAGACTCTAATCATTATATTGAGAAACTCTCTTAATTGGGGGCTCCCTACACGCAGAGAAAAAAATATGATTGATCCAACAATATTCGAAGAGCAAAATATGTATTGTAAAGATATTGTTAAATTCCAAATGTAGTATTGTGATTCCAACAATTGGGTTTTGTTAAATCCAAAAATTGTTTTTGTCAACTGGACAATAGTTCTCTCTTTTCTTCGACAATTTTTTCTCTTCTCTCGCTATTCGATGCCGTGTTGAAAAAAACAATTATGGTGAGTTTTGTTTGTATGACATGATGCCTTTATCTTTGTTTTTGTGTGTATGTATACCAACAAGGAGACTCTTGTTTTTATTTGTTTCTGTTTTGTTTCTATCTTCATCGTGCTTTGAGGTTTGGTGTTATACCGGAGTTTGTTATGGTGTTTAATTATTCCTTATGTTGTGGTGGGTGCTTGTGGCTTTTTGTTTGTCTTTGTTGTCAACCAATGCAGCAAACCATGTATTGGGTTCATCAATGATTGCAATATTATACGCGACATTTATATCAAAGTTATGCAAAAAGTGTATATGAGAAGTATTTACACTCAAATCAAAAATTTCTGGGCTGGTTTTCTGGGTTGACAATACTTTTTGTAAACAAAATTAGATTATGATAGTTCCTACAATCGGTATTGTTAACGATTTTTACAATATTGCGGAAATTCGAATTTTGTTTTTGTTTTCTATGTTTGGAACAAAAGATGGTATTTTTGGATTTGGATTACAATGTTTGAACAAAACAAATACATTTTTGGAACCAAAACAGATATTTTTGTTCCAACAAAAGCGAAAAATATTTTTTCTCTGCGTGTACATACTATATGTTTACTGAGGTCCCATAACTTTAGTGAAAAAGTTGTGCATTTTCGCGGAAATTAGGAAAGAATTCCAAACAATTGGTAGTTTGCAACTTTTTTTAATAAAATTCAACCTGCTTATGCCTCTGAAAAATATATAAAAAATATGTGCGTAAACTATACATCGCGAAGATTCAAATGAAACCAAAACTATAAAAATCCGTTTAGTGGTTTTCATATTATAGCGAAAACAAAAAAATATATTGAGGAAATTTATAAAATTTTTGTAAGAGAAAATATTTATTAAAATTTATTTTGTGAGTTAGTTGAACAAAATGTAAGAAAAATAGGTCGGAGTTTTTCTTCTATTTTAGTTAAATTTCACGCAATAAATCACATTTTTTATTCTAATCACTTCTCGAAAACACGCTAACATCTAGCAGAAGATATGGATATCTTTCAAATAAATGTTGGGTTCCTTTAAATGGGGTATAATCTTGAAATAAAATTGTATCGGGTAATGTTCATCTTGAAATGCGTGTAAATCGCGAAATCCTCAAAATCACTTGATGCGCATGCGGTTTACCAATACAGCGAATACTTCTCTTTTAATTTGTACACATTTGCCAGGATTTACTTTGGCCGCTAAGATGTAGCATCGTCTGCAGTTTAGTGTGCAACAAACTGTATAACGCTTATATTTTGCACAAAGTGCATACACTTGTTATGCGCATCCGATTTCACTATCAACCGTGAAAAAATACATCGATCTAAACATATTTCAATAAAATCCATCAAGAACCGTGGATGTAGCATCACACAGTATTTTTTGGATAAATCGGATACAGCTCCCACAACACTAAATTTTTCAAGCCGCTGTTTTCGCACAAACGCGAGTGATGATTCACTTTCTTCATTGAAATGGAAACGATCCACATAAAACGCGAATTAGCGATATTTTGAAAAACATTTTTCGCAAATTTTTCAATTTTTGCAGTAGCCATTTCCGCCGTTCTAGTAGATGGATTTTTATGATCTGTGATACATATGCTCCGGATCGTCGAAAAAAACTAAAATATCGCGGGGTACCAGCACACTCAAAAGGATATTGTAAATACTGTACCCAAAAAATTGGTTTTTTAGAAAAAATATCACACTAAATTTTGTCCTTTGGCAGTAGATTACTCTACTGCTGTGTGGGCTACATACTCAATATACATATCAGATTATGCGAAATCGCGAGTTCTTTAATCCTATAATTGGTTTTTCGAAATATCCGAATGCGCGTCCCAGTTACATAAAAAATACAAAAAACACCTGAAATCCGGCTTCAAAATGTCAGCATCCATAAAAGGTGGATGCAGTGGAAATTTTGGAAAGTGATACATTAGAAGTGTAATCTTCATTTTGTATTCTCCTACTTTTACTTTGGACAGATGTCCGTCATTTGAATCGAATAGCAATGTAAAAAACCTGTTTAGCTTCAACGTGTTTTTACCTATGTTTTTTCCTTTAATTAAATTTTTTTGCTAAATTTTTGAGCTTTGTACAAAAACATCTAAAATAATCCAGCAATAGTCATAGTTACTGGTAAACTACAATAGTTCGCGTATTATAATAGTGCAAACCTTGGCTTCATGGAAACTAAAAAATTTTTACTTTTCCTCATATATATATATATATATATTTATATATATATATATATATATATATATATATAAAAACTGAAAATATACCAAAATGTTTTGCTGATGTTTCTTGGTCAGCATAAAATTCTAAGTCGATATAACCCCGTTCGTCTTTCCGTCCGTCTGTTGAAATCAAGATACAGCTCGCAATTTTAAAGATACAGGTTCTATTACTTTTGGGATGTTTGGTACCGAAAATGGTCTATATCGGTACACATTTTGTGATATTGCCCCCGTAGAACGGTACCTTCCGAGCTTTGGTATTTTAAAGGTTTTAGCCTCAATATCCCACCGAAAAGGCTGGAACTTGGTATTAAATCTTTCTTGGCGGTATAACACTTTCCACGTGAATTGTCGGTATAGATCCCCGCCTTCATATGGCCCCTATAGAATGGTACCTACCAATTTTCGGTATTTTGAAGGTTGTGTCCTCAATACCCCACTGAAATGGCTGAAATTTAATATTTAGTCTTCGTTGAGGGTATAAAACTTTCCACCTGAAATTTGTCGGTATAGGTCGACGCCTTCATTTAGCCCCCATAGAACGACACCGCCCGATATGTGGTATTTTTAAGGTTTTGGCTCGAATATTCACCGAAATGGCTGAAATTTGGAATTTAGTCTTCGCTGGGGGTATAAACTTTCTTTGTTCCATAAATATACAAAACATTTTGCCAGGTACAGAACATACCATGCAAAGAATCAGATAGTGCAGGTCCACGTTTTGGTATAGCCCCCATATAAGGGCAGCCCGTTTGATTTTTTTTTTTTTTTTTTTGAAGATTTTAGACACATTTTTCTATCGAATTACACGTAGTTATTAATTCGAATTTTGTGTTCCCAGAAGATAGAGTAAAAAAACTATCCATATACAGCTCTCGACATATCAATGGAAACTTTTTCAGAAAATTAAATATAAAAATGTTTGGCTAGTTAAATATACCTGCATATTTTTGCATAAAATAAGAGTTCCATACGAAATAATAATAATTTAAAAAATTTGATGCTTTATTCAGCAAACCATGTATAAAGCGGCTTTTGCAAAATATCAATTACTTAAAAAACATTAGCAAAACAATGGAAACTTCCATAAGTATTCTCAAATACTTATCGCTAAGGGTTATTTTCTGAACTTTCTGGGCATTATTAGTACAGAATAGAACCAGCGTTGAATCAGGGGTCCATTCTCTCTCCTATATGTGATTCTCTCATGGCGTAGGATGGCATATAAAGTGTGTTTTTCAAGGAACCCTCATTTTCTAGAATCCTTTTAGATGGCATTTGCAAAAAAAAAAAAAATAAGTTTTACACAACAATTTTTAATAATATAAAATACGAAATAATAATAATTTAAAAAATTTGATGCTTTATTCAGCAAAACATGTATAAAGCGGCTTTTGCAAAATATCAATTACTTAAAAAACATTAGCAAAACAATGGAAACTTCCATAAGTATTCTCAAATACTTATCGCTAAGGGTTATTTTCTGAACTTTCTGGGCATTATTAGTACAGAATAGAATCAGAGCTGAATAAATGGTCCATTCTCTCTCCTATATGTGATCCTTTCATGACAAAGGATGGAATATGACCGGTGTTTTTCAAGAAACTTACATTTCTCTAGTGTCCTTTATGATGATACTGTAAAAGTTATAAAAAATTGTATATAAAAGAATTGCCGGGCAAATGCTATTTAAATCCAAAATTCATATCGTCAAAATGTTTATTTATAGCTCTAAGAAAATAAACCCTAAAACGTTTTTTGAAGTTTAAGGTAAGATAAAATTTTACCTGGGTTTTAAAGCAACTTTAAACCATCCTACTGAAAAGAAAACTGTATTCTATTTTCAAGAGTATTATATCCTATTTTCTATCTTCAGTTTAATGTTCCTTTATAAATTATATGCAAAATATGCAATTTTAAGGATGACTGCAACTTTAAGAATGGCTTCTTTGTTTGAAGTCACTTTTAAAGACCAGGTTCGATTCATCGACCCGTAAAATGTTTATAATATTTTCAGCTTCCAGAAATGACAAAAGGTTTATTTACTATCTGCCTAAATAAAAATTTGGCGTTTTTAAATGATTTTTGAACTCAAATAATTCTTGCCCAAAGTTGCGGTGGAGTTGTTCTCTATACACTAAACATCGCAACAATTTATTAAATTATTTATTATTTTTTTAAATTATTTCTGACAAATAATGTCCCATTGCCCAATCTTTTATATTATTAAAAATTGTTGTGTAAAACTTATTTTTTTTTTTTTTGCAAATGCCATCTAAAAGGATTCTAGAAAATGAGGGTTCCTTGAAAAACACACTTTATATGCCATCCTACGCCATGAGAGAATCACATATAGGAGAGAGAATGGACCCCTGATTCAACGCTGGTTCTATTCTGTATTAATAATACAATGAAAGTTGGGAAAAATACCCCTTAACGATAAATACATGGGAAGACTTATGGACGTTTCCATTGTTTAGCTTAGGCATTTGCACTAATGAATATTTTGCAGAAGCAGTTTTAGGTATGTTTTGGTGAATAACGTATAAATATTTGTTTAAATTATTATTATTTCGTATTGAATTTTAATTTTATGCAAAAATATAGTGGCATATTTGCCTAAGGAATAAATGTACTTAGCCAAAAATTATTATATTTAATTTTCTGAAAAAGTTTCCATTGATATGAGGTCCGCGGGTTCCTATATCCGTACCTCTTGTTTTTCTGTATTTTGAAGGTTTTACCGAAATATCGGAAATTTGGTATTTAGTCTTCTTTGGGTCTAAAAACTTCCCTCCATAAATTTGCAGGGAGGGGTGGGGCTATGCATGCAATTTTGGTGGTGAATTCCAAATGCCAAATTACAGCTCATTTAGAACGAAAAAGTAGATAAAATGCTCAAAGTACGTGGATGTAGCCAAGCATAAGAGGAGGCCACAAGGAATACTTTCGGAAAAATATTCATAGAATCCTGGAACATTCCTCAAAATGCACTTAAGGAAAAATGTTGAAATTTTGTGAAGTAGGACCTTAAAAATTGTCCGATATAGATATTCTTGGAACTTGATGTAAGTTTGAAAAAATTTGAACTTTGCGAAAAATTTTTAACGTTAATGGGGGAGTAGTCTTTATGGCACACCTATTAACTTAAACTAAGTTTGAACAAAATATTGCGAATCGGTCGATCCGTTTGACATTTATTGTGCGCTCCAGCCAGACAAAGAGACAGACGGACTTGGCTAAATCGACTCCAAGTTGTCTGAAACGAATTTCGTCCAAACATACTTGGAGTTTAAAACCGTTATTTCGATGAGATACATTTTGGTCGTATGAAAGTGTATATACCCTCATTCTCCTTAACGCCGCACAGTGGTTCAGAAATCGATTTCCTGGCCAAAACCCCCATTTTTTGTTATCACCGATTGTTTATTTCTATATTGAATTCTATAGTTAACATATTGAAACTAAGGAAAGCAACAAATTAGATCAACATATTGGAAGGTGTAGGCGTGGCGTGCTCCTACAGACCAAAAATTCTTCCCAATTTTGGAAAACACGTAAGTTTTGTAAATTTCTAGAGAAAGAAACAGCTATTTCTCAGAAACTACAACAGATATTGCGTTCATTGTTTGTTGTTAGGTAGGTAGGATTATTTCCTTTAAAAGTAGTTTTAACGAATTACCGTAGCGTTTACACGAAGTGAACTATTTTATTTTTCCTCAGGTACTAAATTTTAGTGAAATTCCAAGAACTTTTAGGGCACAGCTTGGAACAAAGTTCCGTTTTCACAGAATGAAGGCCAAGAGTGTTTGCCCATATAAACTTTTGTGAAAGTCCCGTTCCGTCCGTTTAACACTTATTAAATTTTTTGAAATTACATGGGTTAAAATTTTTGTTTTTTTCATACCGTTTCCCATATAAATTATAGCTTTTTCAAACAAATTGACATATTTTAATATATGAGTTTTTATGAGAGATAAAGGAGTTTTATGAAAACCCAAGGAGTATTTTTTTCAATTTTAGAAAAAATTTAATTTAAAAAAATCAACAAATTGTTTATTTGCTAGTACCTTTATGGTTTGTTTATTGGGGTTTGACCTTTTTGAAACAGTTAGAACATATGAAAATATATATGTACATATATGAGTTTTATGAGAGATATAAGAGTTTTATGAAAACCCGAGGAGTATTTTTTTCAATTTTGGAAAAAAAATTAATTTTTAAAAAAAATATCCAAAATTTTTTTTATTTGATTGTACCTTTATGGTTTGTTTATTGGGGTTTGACCTTTTTGGAATAGTTAGAACATATGAAAAACTCAAAAAACACTCATATTTTGATGCAAAATATAAAAAAAAGCTCAAATGTTTAACTTTTTCACACAAATTGTTATTTTTTTAATATATGAGTTTTTATGAGACATATAAGAGTTTTATGAAAACCCAAGGAGTATTTTTTTCAATTTTGGAAAAAATTTAATTTAAAAAAATCAACAAAATTGTTTATTTGCTAGTACCTTTATGGATTGTTTATTGGGGTTTGACCTTTTTAAAACAGTTAGAACATATGAAAATATATATGTACATTGTACATATATGAGTTTTATGAGAGATATAAGAGTTTTATGAAAACCCGAGGAGTATTTTTTTCAATTTTGGAAAAAAATTAATTTTTAAAAAAAATATCCAAAATTTTTTTATTTGCTTGTACCTTTATGGTTTGTTTATTGGGGTTTGACATTTTTGGAATAGTTAGAACATATGAAAAACTCAAAAAACACTCATATTTTGATGCAAAATATAAAAAAACTCAAATTTTTAGCTTGTTCACGCAAATGGATTTTTTTTAATATATGAGTTTTTATAAGAGATATAAGAGTTTTATGAAAACCCAAGGAGAATTTTTTTCAATTTTGTAAACAAATTAAATTTTTGAAAAAAAAAATTAAAAATTTTTATACCCTACACCACTATGTGGGAGGTATTATAAGTTGGTTTTGGCCAAAAAGTTTGTAACGCATCGAAATAATGGTTGTAGACCCATACATATATATGCCAAAATTAATGTCTCGACGAGCTGAGTCGATCTGGCTATGTGTGTCCGTCTGTCCATCTAAACCTTGTAATCACGCTACAGGTCGCAATTTTAATCCGATCGTTACCAAATTTTGGGTGTTGATGAAAGTCCCGGAGGGGAAGAAGCCTATTGATATTGGTGATGGTCGGATAATATTCAGGGGTCGGAATGGGCAAACAACTTATTTGGAGAAAAAGTCAACATTTTATTTTAAAGCGAATATCTCCGCTTCTATATGGAGTATATCAAAAGCTAATGAAAGTAGAAGATATCACCTTTGCAACGATGTAACGTAGGTGGTCAAAAAAGGAAGATATCACAATAGCCGCTAATAGAACCCAAATTTTAATTTTTGCGATTTTAATAATAATGACGAATATCACAGCTTTGGTTGGGGACCTTCCAAAAACAAAGTCTGACTATGAAAGTAGAAAATCCCATCTTTACAATGATATGAAGAAGGTTGGCATAGGTGGCCAAATAACGGAGATATCGCAATAATCGGTAATACATCCCATTTTTCCATTTTTTTGTAATCACGCTACAGGTCGCAATTTTGATCGGATCGTCACGAAATTTTGGGAGTTAATGGTGGTCCCACAGAGGAAGAAGTCTATTGATTTTGATGATGGTCGGATAATATTCAGGGGTCGGAATGGGCAAAAACTTATTTGGAGAAAAGGTCAACGTTTAATTTCAAAGCCAATAGCTCTGTTTCTTTAATAGGTATATCAAAAGCAAAACCTGGCAAGGAAAGTAGAAAATATCAGCTTTACAACGATGTAAAGTAGGCTGTCATAGGCGGTCAAACAACAGAGATATCGCAATAGTCGGTAATGCATCCCATTTTCCGATTTATTTGTAATCACGCTACAGGTCGCAATTTTGATCAGATCGTCACGAATTTGTTGGGAGTTGATGCGGATCCCACAGAGGAAGAAGCCTATTAAGTTTGGTGATGGTCGGATAATATTCAGGAGTCGAAATAAGCAAAAAGCTTATGTGGAGAAAAGTCAGCATTTTTTCTTATGCGAATATCTCCGCTTCTGGTAGGAGTATTCCGTCAATGGAAGAAGAAAAGATCTCCTTTATATTGATGCAAAGTATGTTCGCGTAAGTGGGCAAACAACCGAGATATGGCAAAAGTCAATAATATATCCAATTTTTCCATTTTTTGTAATCACGCTACAGGTTGGAATATTTATCGAATAGTCACGAAATTTTGGGGGTGATGGGGGCCACACAGATGAAGAAGCCTATTGATCTTGATGATTGTCGGATAATATTTAGGGGTTGGAATGGGGAAAAACTCATGTGGAGACAAATTTAAATTTTTATTCTTTGTGAATATATCGGTTTCTAGTAGGGATATTTCAACGGCAAAGTCAGTCAATGGAAGAAGAAAATATTGCCTGTACATTGGTGTAAAGTAGGTTGGCAAAGGTCAAGCAAGGGAGATACCACAATAGTCGGTAATGCATCCAATTCTTCCATTTTTGCAATCACACTACAGGTCGGAATTTTGATCGGATCCTCACGAAATTTTGGGTTGATGGGGGTCTCACAGAGAAAGAAGCCTGTTGATGGTTGGCGTACATCCCACTTTTTCATTTTTTATTTAAATTGTACTGACGATGCACTTAAATGCGTTTCAACAAAATTGACCTGTATTAATGAAGACATTCAGAGCAAAGGCGCTAAGCTATCCCAATTTTAATATTTTGAATTTTACCAGTCAAAAGCTTGTGCACAGGGGTAATGGTGTATGGATGTAATACCATACCCCCGGCCCCGTCCCGACTATAGCCTTGGCTTACTTGTTTTTATGGCTTGCTTATTGGGTTTCATCTGCACCGCTAGACCGAATTTGGTGGCTTTTATTGTGTCGGAAAGCTGAAAGTGTGAAATCTGGAAATTTAAAATGTCAAATTAGAAGTGCTTCGGTTAAAAATGTAGCTAAAATCCTCAAAATACCTAAAATACGGGAGGTGTCGTTGTATGGGGGCTATACCAAAACATGGACCTATAAGGATAAGGACTATAAAACGTATATGTATGTCTTCAGGATCATGTCCACAACTTCAAACGTTTAGACCCAATTCATGACTACCTTAGTTTTAACATCAAATTCTTCTGCCCCTGGTTTATTTTTTATTGCACTGATGATTATTTGATTCTAAACCTATTTGTAATTTTTGTCATATTTGTGTATCCGTCCATCAAAACGTTGTAATCATGCAACTGACCGCAATCTTGATCGGATCTCCATGGATATTTGAACCCCCGTGTGTATGGAATCATTTCGTGGCCTAAATAATCAGGAAGTGTCGCCTGCATTACACTGAGGGCGAATAAGGACTTTACTTTGTAAATTTGTTATACCTTGAAAAGGGATGTTGAATACATGATGTTGAAATATACCGATATACCATTGTAGAAATTTATGTATTAAAAAACAAAATGTCTACAATCAAAGAACATTGCATATAATCTAATTTTTTATATGTATATCTATGTGAATCAATTACATGCTTGGGCAATAAATCAGCTCCCTTGCTTTTGAGATTTTCAGATAGTTTTATTATTTTGTTTTTCATACCCCGTTTTAGAAATAAACTTTGAAGGTAATAAATCAATATTTGTTCAAATCCGTATACTCGTATATACACATATATACATACAAACATCTGCACGTAGGTAGACTATGTGCGGTAAAACTATTCGTCATTAGCACATTCGTTCACGCATGAAAAATTAAAACCTTTAATCTGCTTATTTTCTCCATTTTGAAAAAAGTACCATCTTTCATCCCACAGACATAAATCACAGCCAATGATTAAACAAAGAAAAAAAGCAATATGTCCCATAATAAATCATTAGAAATTCACTCTATTCGGGATTTGTTTATTGTTGTGACATGTTCTTCGTTGTTATATCAGATACGATGCCACTATCGTCACTTTCCCTTTTATTTAAAAGGTGTTATTTTTAGATTTATATGGAAAATTTGTCCATTTATTCGAACCGGCCATCAGGTGTTTAATATTTCGACTATTCATTTGAAGGTCAATATAGTATTTCCCACATTTTATGACACCCATTAAGAGATGTGTTTGAGAGCGGTTATTTGTGTGAGTTTGGCTTGTGTATTAATAACGACCATTAACTTTCCATTTCACATAATCGCCAGTATCATCATCGTAGTCATCATTATGAGCATCATCACCTGGAAATTCCAGCCTTCAACCATTCCAACAAACACTTTTTCGCCGGCCAATTGTACAACCTCAGACCAACAGGTACACAATATAATGCAACACAAACATCCAGGCACAGCTATTAATTATAAAATTCAAGCTTAAGGTGACAAAACGTGCTAGAGGACGGGCAGGCGAACGAGCGACCGAGCTAGCAGTGGTTTAAATTAGAGCATATTGCATCATAATTTATTGTTTTAAGATTGCTTGTCTGGATTTGTGCGCATTTTATTATGTTCTATTATTATCGTTCAGGTTGAAAGGGAAAACAAACGTTTTGTTGTGTTTTGTAGTTAATAACCTTCATTAACCTTCAAATGATTTCTTGGCCAACAGTACTTGTTTTCAATAACCTTGAATATTCTTCAAGACAATTTTGGGATTTTTCCTTAGGTTTATTGAATGGTGCAATCAATATTCTTATCCATGTGAGACCAATTATGTCACTCAAAAGGTGTTCGGTAATGTTTTGAAATTAAACCAAAGGAAAGTGAAATTATCCATTACCTTGAATGAATTCCCTTGAAAGTACGTTTAGTATTCTGTTCGGAATCGGTATGAAATAAGAAAAAACATTATAATGGTAAATAGCATTGTCAACCTAATAGTTGACTAAAATTCAATATTTATACAAAACCCTTTCCATTTTTATTGTCAGCTTGAACCCCACACAAATAAAAAAAATTATTAGTTATATGGAAGAGGAACTCGCGAACATTGCATTACAATATTGAGGATGTTTAATATGGAATTTATAATGGAATTCTCTGATTTTTGAACTTCTATCCTGTAATTCTTCCCATTTGATCCAAAGAACTTTATATGGGGAATTTTATGGCGATTGGTTAACGTTAACCCATGCCCTTTGTTTCCAAAGTAATTTGTATTGTGCCAAAGGTGCGTTTTCGCTAAAACTCTTTAAAATAAAACTTTAGCTGATGGCCATTGTAGCCAATGCTATTTCATCTGTTATTAACAGTGTATTTACTACATTGTTAATATTATAATAAATAAATAAATAAAACTTTACCAGTTCATTGTGGTGGCTAAAAAACGAATCCTATAAAATTTTATGACGATCGGTTAACGATAACCCGTGCCCCGTGGCCGATCTTTATTGCCATAGTACTTTGTATGGGATCCAAAGGCGTATTTTCAGAAAATCGCTTTACAAACCACAATTGTTATCCAATTGATTTAAAAATTTACCAGTTCCTTGCTGTGGCAAAAAAACGAGTCCTACAAAAATTTATGAAAATCGGGCTAGATTTTGATATTGTTCCAATATTCATATATGGCCAATTATAGGTAATTTGGGCCCTATAATATACCAAATATTAAAATCCATCATCGACTGGTCCACAATTGAGACTTTAGAGAATTTTCGGGGAAATGCACCTTTGGCCCCATACAAGTTACTTTGGAAACAAAGATCTCTAGCAAAGAACGTTAGCCAATCGCCATAAAATTTTATATATAAGGCTTTTGGATCAAATGAAAAAAGTAGGGGGTAGGAGTTAAAAAAAAAACAAATTTTGGTTTTTTATACCCTCCACCATAATATAGAGGGTATATTAAGCTTCACGGTGCCTTAACTAAATTTAAATGAAGGTGCTTACACCTGGGAAGTTTTTGTGGTTTCTGAAACTATAATGATCATAGATGAGAAAAAACAAAAAATCGCCGAAGGGATTTTCAAATAAATCGCGGTCAAAGTACATATCGCTCATTTACTCAAAGAGTGACATAACTCAAAACACGGTTTTTTTGAGTTAGTAATTTCTATTTTTTCTACGACTTCTATTTTATCTTGTGTCAAATTCTCATGTTAATATCTCTAAAACTCAACGAGTTACAGCTTGTTTTCTATGAGTTTGGCATAAATCAACAAAAAAGTTTTTTGAGGTTATGAAGCACTAAAACATTTCGAATTATGCTTGGTCTTGGACAGACATTTAGCACGGATATCTGGCAAGATCTTTACAAAAGATGATTCCAATAGTTGTTTTATTGTTTGTGTAATAACCTTTTTAAGTTGGGAAGTCAAATTTCATCCCGCAACTTAAAACGCGTTTTTCTCGAAACTTGATTTTTTGAAATGAGTCACTATTTGAGTAATGGGATTAAAAAAGTGTTTTAGTAGTGAAAATTCTCTACAAGATTGCCCTGTATATTTTCCTAGGTTTTTACCATTTTTGAGATATAGAATTCTAATTTTGACAATTTACTGACTGTGTCGTCGGTGAACTTTGACCGCGATTTATTTAAAAATCCCTCTAGCGATTTTTTCTTGTTTTTGGATTTTTTTCATCTGTGAACACTGCTGTTTCAGAATCCGCTAAAACTTCCCAGGTGTACGCAGTTTTCATTCAAAGTTAGTTAAGGTGCACCATGCATGACATTGTTTTATAGGGGGCCAAACAGTCAGTACATTGTCCCAATTTGAACTTCTATATCTCAAAAATAGTAAAACCTACGTAAAAACCTAAAAAAGCCCTAAAATGTGAACTTTGGCCGCGATTTATTTGAAAATCCCTCCGGCGATTTTTTTGTTTTTTTTTTTATTTTTCTCATCTATGAACATTTTAGTTTCAGAAACAGCAAAAACTTCCGAGGTGTAAGCACCTTTCATTTAAAATTAGTTAAGGCGCACCGTGGTTTGTTTTTCTGTTTGTAACAAATCGAACAAATCATTTGCGACCATATAAAGTGTATATATTCTTGATCAGGATTAAATTCTAAGACGATCTAGCCATGTCCGTCTGTTTTAATCAATCTAGTGTTCGCAATAATTAAGCTAGAGCGCTATTTTTTTGCACTGGAGTGTATTTCTGTCCGTAGGCAGGTCATGTTCGAAGATGGGCTATATCAGAACCATATAACGGTTCCTCCCGATTTTCGGGAGGATTTTATCTACATCTTGGTCGCAAAATATCTCCAGTGAAAAACGTCAACATAGGTCCATGTCCACATACAACGGTACCTCCCGATTTTCGGTATTTTGAGGATTTTAGCTAAAAATTTTGACCGAACTACCTATAATTTAAGAGTTGAGGTTCCTAGTAATCACAAAACAACTCCTCCAAAAGCCGTCAACCTAGGTCCATGTTTTAATATAGCCCCCATATAACGGTACCTTCCGATTTTCGGAATTTTGTGGATTTTAAGTACATTTTTTGACCAAACTACCTGCAATTGAACCTTTGAGGTTCCCAGTGGTCACATAACATCTCCACCAAAAACCATCCCTGTTTTGGTACAGCCCCCATATAACGGTACTACCCGGTTTTCGGTACTTTGAGGATTTTAGCTAAAATTTTTGACCGAACTACCTGTAATTTGACAGTTGATGTTCCTAGTGATCACAAAACATCTCGAATAAAAACTGTCAACATAGGTCCATATTTTTGTATAGCCCCCATATAGCAGTACCTCCGATTTTCAGTAGTTTCAGGATTTTAGCTACAATTTTTAACCGTCACAAAATATCTCCTCCAAAAACTGTAAACATAGGTCCACGTTTTGGAACAGCCCCCATATAACGGTATCTCCCAATTTTCGGTATTTTGAGGATTGTAGCATCATTTTGCGAACGAACTACCTGTAATTTGACGTTTGAGGTTCCCAGTTACAAAACATCTCCACCAAAAACTGTCAATATGGTCAATATTGGTACAATTTTCGACCGAACTATTTGTAAGCCGAGATTTGAGGTTCCCAGTGGTCATACAACATCTCCAACAAAAACTATCAACATAGGTCCATGTTTTTGTATAGCCACCCCCCCCCCCCCCCCCTATATAAATTGCCATCATAGGTCCATGCTTGGGTATAGCCCCCATATACTGGTGCCTCCCCTTTTTCGGTATTTTTGACCGAACTATCTGTCATTCTAAAAACTGTCAACATAGGCCCATGTTGTGGTAGAGCCCCTATATAATGGTACCTCCCGATTTTCGGTTTTTTTGATTTCAGCTAAAATGTTTGACTCAAGTATATGCAATTCGACATTTGGGGTTCGCAGTTGTCACAAAAGTTATTCACCAAAAACATAGCTCCACACTTTGATATTGTCCCAATATAAGGTTCACGACCGAACTTAACGCTTTTTACTTGTTTTTGCTATAATTCGCAAACCGCTAAACAGATTTGTATACTTTTGGTTTCATTTGAATTTTCTCGATGTTTAGATTACGTACATGTTTTTAATTATTTTTAGGATGCATAAGCAGCTTGAATTTTATTAAAACATGTTGCAAACTACCAAATATTTACACTTTTGATCAATTATCAAAACTGAAACCGCCATAACTTCTGCGCGCAATATCCAATACTACGTCGAACTTCTCTATAAAGTAGCAGTTGGGGACCGACAATTTACTACGTTATAGAGAAAATCCGTTATAGAGAGACCGGGACAAAATAGTTCAATTTAACTTACATACATAACTGAAAAACAGACATTGAAAATTTAACGTATTTTGAAACAATTACACTGTGCTACACGAAAAATGGAAGACGAAAATAACTTCGGGTCACTTCGTTTTTTGATTTTATAAGTGTAAATGTAGTGAAAAACGACGATTCTTGGAATTTCAAATGTAAACGGACAACATATAGCTTTTCCTGTTTTTAATGCGTTTTTGTCACACTTAAACCACAATAGCTCAGTCATTTGTTAACGGGTTTTCAAAAGTTATAGTTAGTTTGAAAGGTACGATTCTCCCCTATTAACTAAATACGCTGTAGAAATCCGTTGTGGAAAAAATAAGTAATGCCCATTTAAATTTGAAAATCCAAGTAACCCCGATTTTCACTACATTTACCCTTATAAAATCAAAAATCGAAGTGACCCAAAGAAACCAAAGGTATTTTCGTCTTCCATGGACTCCAACAAAACAGATTTTATGCATCAGAACACCTGCAAATTTTTTTCGTCGACTTTTGTAGCACAGTGTTATTGTAAGAGCGTTGATAAATGAGATTTGTTTCTCTTTTTACAGTGAACTTCGATAAAATAAGCATTGATGAATGTGTTTTGTTTCTCATTTGTTGTGTAAACTACAATGAAAAAAGTTTCACAAAAATTTGTTATAGAGAGATAACTTTGTATGAGAATTTCCAGTTGTGCATTAAAAACACTTCGTTATAGAGAAGTATTTTTATAGGGAAGTTCGTTATAGAGAGGTAAAAATAGGTGACAATGAATAGAAAAAGGTTGTGTTTTCAAATTTTATTCGCAATAAGGAAGTTCGTTATGGAGAAGTTCGACTGTAGTATCTCGAACAGATTTGAGAATGGGAATTTTTCTCAATCCACACATAAAAAAATCTTCCATGTAGTTTAAAAAATTGTATGATTTTTTATAGAAAACTAAAAAATTTGGGTTCTACCCATTGGCCATAAATAAAAAAACTGAATGTAAAATTTTTGGTACAACGTCTGTCAACTCTGACAGCTATGACATGGCCTTTTTTAAAATATATTAGTTTTTGTTTCATTCGAACGCGATCTGGTTAAAAATAGCTCCAAAATTCGGTACATTTGACTAATATTTTTTTGTGAGTACAACTTAAAATTTACGTGCAATTAAATATATTAAAAATATCGCCATGTAGGCCATGGTTTTAAGATTATGCAGTATTAATATGAGCTGCCATCTAGTTGCAAAGCTGCCCCAGAATATGGTTTAGATTAATATATTAGGGTATAACTCTGTTATCTGACCACGTACAATTAAAATATTTGGCAGCAATGGAAAGGTCAAGAATTCTTCTTCCATATACGACTTACGTGGGCGGTACGTGTCTTCCAGAATGAACGCTATAAGATCTTTATTTAAAAAAAAACCTGCTAAATTGGTTGGTTTTTATGTTGTTTTGTCTCCCCTTGCCTATTTTTGCATCATAAAATAATCGTTGCCTTTGCTCATGACATTTTGTATTAACATCATAAAACAATTCATACCCTACACCCCCTCCAGAGGGGAAAGAGGGGAGAATGCTACGCTCATGGTTTCTCATAGCAGCAGCACAAAGCCTTACCCTCTCATTAACGAATTTTTTTCATTTTCCACAATAAAATTGTAAGAAAAGAAATACGATGTGCAAAGTTTGGACCACTCAGAAACTTCCTGCGCTTGTTATCTTGCGGACTACTCCGAAAAATTTGTACTGTTGTAAAGGGAGCCTCAAGGACAACCTGTTCCAAAAATGAAAACGATCCAAGAGGAGCTCTTTAACTTCGCTTTTTCCGAATTTTGTGAGGGAGGTACCCGATGGAGTGGACATATATAGTCCATATTCTAACCAGATCTTCTCCTGGAAGGAATATTTGGGCCAAATCGATTGCTCCTTTCGAGAGTTATCTTTCACCCCATTTTAGAGAAAAATGTTGAACTCTTGTGAGGATGTATCCGAAGGAGGATCCAGAAAAATTGAAGGAAGAGGCTGCAATTTTGGAAAAAAGAGTGTTTTGTTTACAGGCAAGTCAAGTTCGAAGATGGGGTATATCGGTTCACGTTTTGGAATAGCCCCTATATTACGGTACCACCCGATTTCGGGTATTTTAACGTTTTTAGCTACATTTTCACACCGAATTGGCTACAATTTGGCTTTTTACATTCTAAGAAACATCAACACCAAAAATTGCGGACATAGGTCCATGTTTCGGAATAGACCACCGATAAATGTGCCGCCCGATTTCAGATATTTTGACGTTTTTAACCACATTTTCAGAATTAGCCTTAATTTGATTTTGAAGTTTTTATGCAACTTTTGGTTTTTGTAAAAAACGCAAATGAATTCATCTATTTTTAACAGAAATTGTATTAAACCATTTTATTTACATTGGTATGTGTCCATAGGAAATATTGTATTTCACCAAGACACAATATATTTTAAGAATATTTATCAACAATATGTATGTACAAAAGAAAATATTTCCATGTGACCTGGAGCACATGAAAAAGCACATATGCCTCTAAACAATTCCGAAATAATAATAAAAAATGTGTCAGTGATAAGAGATGTATTACCCAAAATTTCCTTTAACGTCCTTTTTGCCTAAGGACTTTTGCTTTTAATGCTCCATCATCTACATACACACAAACACACACACTAACACAATGGAACATAGCGAGCAGTTTGGAGGAGACAAAAAGCAGTGATAAGACACCATGTGTCAGTGAAAGTGTTTTTCCTAATTTGGCCCAAATGTGAAAGATGGCCATTTATTATAGCCGAAAACAGGGAAAGACATTAAGGTGACTTTACGCGTGGTTGCTAAAGCATGTCTAAGGGTAAACGAATTCTATTCGGACACAAACCCACACATACACCCATCCATAGCCATTTGGAAGCAAACAAACACTAATACAATACAAGTGGAAGTCAAAGTGAAATAGAATGGAGATGAATGACTACCGTAACCTTAGGATTAGAGGATACTTTTTGAGAGGATGTTTGTCTGTATTTTGTATCAGTGTTGGCGTTATTATGTGCAAATGCCTTTCTTTGTCTTCTCGTATCATGACCGAAATAAAATAGAAGGATAAGAAGCGTATAACGAAACTCTTTGTGTGTACGTCCTGTTTCTTTCTTTTCTTAAAGCACAAAGGCTGATGGATGTGCTTGTGTATGAGTGGGCATATTGTAAATACTCGTGTGTACGATTGTATGTATTTGCTGGAATACATCCATAAGTGTCATGTTCTTTTTTCGTATGCCCATTCATTCGTTCACAAGTACACAGCAACACATCATTCTTAACATAAACGCACGTTTATTTGCAGAGTTTTCAGTTCTTTAATTTTGGACAAGATGTATTGTATGTATGGGTGTATGTTATGCTGTTGTTTGGGATGTTTCGAAGTTTGTATGTAATCTTTGTGATATTAGTGCAGGTCTTACAAAAACGTAATAAATATCATGCTCCTGGTTTCACATTAAATGGGTAATTTGATATTCAATAAACACAACGAGGTAAAATAAGTAAATAAAAAAGGATTAACTGGGAGTACAACTCGAAGCATCTGAGTGTTTAAGGACAAATGTCCAACATCTACGTAAGTATGACAAAAAAATGCATATAGACAAACAACAATTAAAAACGTCATTGGATTCCTCCGGAACGCACACTTTAGTAGAGAAGATAGAAGAAACATATTGTACCTCATGGGTACCAAACAGACTGTGCCTTTGTTCTTACGACACAGCCAGCAAAGTTGATCGAACTTTTCGGTTTTTTCCTCGTCTTCATAGAGTCTGCAGTGCTAAATACTGCAGTGGCCAGTAATTACCTCTAAAGCCATTCTGATCACTGACTTGTTGAGTGAGAGTGGGAACCCTGTCCTACTTCCTGAGGTGGCATTCCGCATTCCCGATTCCTTGCGTTTAGGTTCGTCATGCCAGAGAGGTGGCTTGACACAGTCCTCCACCAGTAGTACAGAATCCTGAGAACCTCGTCTTGCTGGTGCATTAAATTGTTTCACTTATTTCCTTCAGTTCCCCTCTACAACATGTTTTTAAAGTAGACCTACAATTTTGAACAGTTTTAGATTTTATGGAAGAAACGTTTCTCCTGAGATATGATTACTGTTCTGCCGCCTTTTTGCGGTTTTAACAATTTTGACCCGAAACACAATCTGTATCTGTTACCAGATTACCATGTTCGTCTCTACAGGAGGATAAGCCATCAATTTTATGTTTCAATCTTTAGTGCATTTTTTTGGATTTTATTCTGACTCCAGCACATCTCGGCTCTTGTATGCTACCGCTATTGCATTTTATTTTTCCTGTAGAAAAAACGTTTCTCCTTACTTCCATTCTCCCGATTCCTTTCTGGTTTGCTACACAGCAAGCAAAACTCCTCGTCATGGGTTCGTGGTTCGTACATCGATGAAAATCTTTGTATGGCGCTGAACCACCATCCTATAACCCAAATCCAACGAAAGTTGTTCGCTGAAGCAAATGGTCGCTTGTTTTTTCAGCAAAACTGACCCTATGGCGACTACTTCGCTTGAGCAACGTAGCGCGTTCAATTCTGAGTGGTACACCACAATTTGTTTGCCTGAAGTCTGCGCAGAAATTCGAAAAAACGAACAAGAGAAGACGAATCATTGTGCACCATGACAATGCGAGCTCTGACATCTCAGTTCAAACCAGAGCCTTTTTGACGGGTCAAAACGTGGAATTATCTGTAATCTGCCGTATAGTTCTGACATGACACCCAATGACTTATTTTTATTACCGCACATACAGGTAAAGTGCGTGGTCGACGGTTTTCGTTGTTAAAGTGCTCAAACCCAAGTTTTAGAGGTGTCTCAATCGGAGTGGAAAAGTGATTAGTGCAAAAGTGTATAAATCATGCTGGAGAATACTTTGAAAAATAATATAACCATTTTAATGATAAATATTCTCGTATCCGCTGCCCTTGCCCAGACATTAAGATTGTTCTAGATGATTTTAAAGCCAAAATTTAGAGTGAAAATATTTTTGTTCCCACGGTAGGCAAGTCTGTCTTTAATTCTGCAGCGTCAAGAAAATGTCAAAACATGGTAGTGAAAAGCACCAGGTTCCAACACTTTGGCATACACAAAGTCACGTAAATGTCCTCAGATGAGAAAACCAAATCGTGTCCTCATAGCCGGAAGAAACTCTTCCAGTGTGTTAGATGTCCGACCGATTCGAGTAGCGAACACCGATTAGGACCATTTCCTTGTAGCAGCCAATGTTGCTTCAAATATAGGACGGGAACTGGATGTCGAGAAGCTGCAAACACAACAGATAGTACAAGCCTACTCCGCATAACTTACCCACCACTCCTTGTCCGGATAATGTAGAAGTGCAGTGGTAAAGAAACGCCATTGTTCTTGGGTACCAAAAACCATCACCTAAAAATCGATGGTACCATCAGGAGTGTCGTAAGGCTACTGAAGAGAAAAACCTGACATACAGGGCAACGCTGCAGTCGCAACACGAAGCGCCAAAGAAAAATATCGGTGAAGAGGGGACAGGAGAAACGTATTTTCAGAAAGAAAGGGGAAAGAGCAAGTAAAACGTTAGCGTGAGAATCTCGAGATGTTCAGGAGTCAGAATGAAGTCCGAAAATTTTACCAGCGCGTAAAACTGCAGACTGAAGGGTATTGTGCCGCCACATACTTCAGCAAAGATGATGAATGGAACCTGGTTACTGATACAGATAGCGCAATGGAAGGGTAATTTCATCGAGCTTTTGGTATCAAATATTTGTGGCGATTAAGAAACCCCAGAACCAATCCCAAACAACGGCATTGAGTGTTTACCACCTAGGCAAAGTGAGAGAAAGGAGATAAGGCGGTTTGTGCCAACTACAGAGACATACATATGTCTCTTACCCATCGCAAATAATGTGCTGTGGGGTGTATTGTGCGAACGGCTATGGAATAATCGGGTCATACCAATACGGTTTTGGACCTGGGAAATCTATCATTAATATCGGATCGACCTATTCATTGACTATAAAGCCGGCTTCGACATCCCAATAAGATCAAAGTTGTTCCAAGCTATGTCTGAGTTTTGTATTCCTGTACAATTAATACGATTATGCAGAATTTAATTAACTGACATGAGATGAGCAGTTAAAATAGAAAAGAACTTCTCTGAGACTTGTCAATACCAAACGGGGTTTCAGACAAGGACAGTCTATCATAAGACCTATTTTAAAATGTCATACGGGATGCAAATTTTCAAAAGGTAAGAAAGTATCGCACAGCTGCGTCGACAGAGATATACCCTCAGCCAACACAACACTTCTGACGTCTACAGTGTTTTCGAGATTTCGGGTGAAGTTCTCAAGAAGAATAGACTTGCTTTCAAAAAAAAAAAATCCGTAACTTAGGCCGCATACACAACATGTTGCCAAAATTAAAAATGAGTCCTTAAACTGCACTATTTCCAAACCCGAAAGTCAATATTCGGAGGTACCCGAAAGTCAATATTCGGACATAATCCGAGTCTGTATGAAATAATACGATGTACAACGTTTGGACCAAATTGGTTTCTTTCTTCGAGAATAGTACCCAGTTTAGTTGGTGCCGGCTAGCTTTTTTGGAGCTTTTGAACCATTATATCAGGAATTCTAGACTTGCCCTCGAAAAAAATGGCGCCGCAGTAATATGGCCCCCAAGAAGAAGAGCATATGAATACGAACCATTTGACGATATACGTTCCAAGAGAATGCTAAAACTCCGATGGAATGACCAAGTTGAAAATGATATCACAGAACATGGCATCCAAAATTGGAGTACTTGTGTCTTTTGTGATTACGATCATTTTCTCTCCTATCCAATTTTGGCATAAAAAGAAGCTAATTTAACTGTCATGACAGTGATGCGGCATTTGTTTTGCTCGTCCTTATTTTCATTCGGGATATGGGCACATATAAAAACTATGAATTGACTTTCATCCACAGAGGTGAAACTGGAGATCAACTTTAATCACTGGCTACCAACAAACCTGCACATAAACTCGTATTGTCTTATGGCAGCTATTATACAGAGCGTCAGGCTTAGGTGTTGTTGTGACATCTTTAGCAGTTCATCTTACTTTCGGTATGACTGTACTTTGAAGAACATACGTCAGTGGATATACTGCTCCTTCCCTATAAAATGTCCGAACATTCTAGGCGCTAATTTGCAGACCATAGAACGTCATAGGATGGCATTAACATTTTAGGGTGTTTGTTTTTCATCTTTTTTTCATAGTAAAATGTTTTAATAACGGAGAGTTACTTCCGCGATTCCCAAGCCGATTTTTATCGTTCTTATGGTTGGTACATGTCTACTGATTGTCTATAACGGGTGTACCCAAGGCAGATGGATTAATGTCAAAACCCGTCAGGTTCTAAATAAATGTATGAAATAACAATGTGTAACTAAAAACAATTATATGGACCCACGCTAATATATGCGAGAGATTAACATGAGTGGGTGCTGGATTTTTACATATGATTGTTGTGCCATTCTCTATAAAATATATACAATACAGAAACACAATAAAATACCACAACACAACAACAAACACACAAAGGACAAAGAGATCCTCGTACCAAACTGTAAGAGTATTTGTGTGCCTGCATGTACATGTGAGTGAGTCAAATAAATTCCGCAGCGCTAGAAGTAAAAAGATTTATTATCAAATTAAATTTCTGACAGAATTTATTGCTTTATCTCTCGCCGAACATAGTTTTTCACTTCTATTTTTTTTTTATATTTTACGAGCATTACAATACGAATATATAGGAAATTCATTTTCTACTGACGCTGTTGTTTTCATATTTTTGGGCAAAAGTGGTTCATACATACATATGTATGTATGCAGTTATATGTGAATGTAGCTTTTAGAACTTCCATAAAACATATAAATTCTAAACTTGTAAAGAAGTAAATTAAAAATACCTATAGAAAATTAATTTGCAATTGAAGGATTTTCGGCATCACTTTTTATGTTAAAATATATGTATGCCAAATGTAAAAAGATAGGGTCACTATGATTTTAATGAGCGCCCATATAAGTTTAACTTACGTTGGCTAAATCGTATAGCTTTTTGTTTGGGAAGAATATTGCAAACGTTGTCCCATTTGCCATTTACATAATCTTTCAAATTGTTATTCTCTGCATACAATTCCTTGAGACACTGTGCGTATTTAGCATTACTTATACGCTGCTGCCATCTAACGTTGTCTTGATACATTGTACAATGTTTTTGAAATACGGAAAAGGCGGGGTTCGTGAATTGACTTCATTTAGAAATTACATTGGTTTGTGCCTAGGATATAACATGGAGTGGTGAATTTGCTAATTTATCGTGTCCCAAAAATCCAACGGTGCAGTTTTATTTTTGGACAAGTGGCATGCTGGAGTTGGGCTCAGGGATGGAAAACCAATATTTGAAAAAGGTACTCAATAATATTTTGTTGGTTATGCTCGTGTTTAGTGACGATATTTGCCGGGGTATTATGAATACATAGTATTTTGTAAAACATTTGGTCAACAAATTTATTTTAAAGTATTAATTTTGGAATTTTTATACCCTCAGTGTTAAGACTAACGAGGGTATATGAGAAAAAGTCAACATTTTTAAGTTTTCCATAAAAAAATTAAAAAAAAACAATTTAAGCTGTATGAACGATTTTTGTTACATGGATTGAGTAAAAATACCATTCTCAAATCGAGATACTAATATTGGTTATTAGGCACGTAAGTTACGGCGGTTTCAATTCCGATTATAAGAAAAAATCGTATTAAAACGCTATTCATTAGTGACAAACATTGTTAATGTATGTCTTCCTACATTTTATATGATTACTGAATTCGCATAACATTAGAGAAAAAGTTGTAAATTGTCACGAAAATTAAAAAGGAAATAAAAAATGTATATTAAATTTTATTAAAAATATGTACGTTATAGCACGGTTACACTAGAGCTTTTTGCCGGGTTAAACCACTTCATGAGGATTTATTTGCTTAATCAGGTCAAATCTGACCAGATTTACCATACAAAAATTAAATCCTCTCACGGCTGGGTTTATTTTAAATCCGGCACAAATCATCCTAAAATGCAGTGTTGTAATCGATATTTGTGCAAAAAATGCAACTTTGCTCAAAAAGTACGAAAAGTTGCAACTGTTTTTACAACAAAGTTCGTTTACATTTTTGTTAAAGCAAAAATCGAAAAATAAAAACAAAAACAAAAATGGAAAAAGAAGACAGTGTCAAGTAAATAATTCATACAAATTTAATTATAAAAGGTATTAACAATTTATTTTTGCCTAGGAAAAGTGCGAAACAAAGAAGCATTGGTCTGAATCCGGAGAGGAGATGCTGCTGTCCTTATGGGACAAAAATATAGAAAAAATTAGAGGAGTTCGAAAAAACTCCCATATATTCGCCGAAATGGCCACGGAAATGGCTTCCAATGGTTATAAATATGATGTCGAAGAAATCAAAAACAAAATTCACAACATGAGCAATCGATATCGGTAAACAAACTGAAAGGTAAAGATGGCTTGTGCATCTCTCCAGGCGCGTTTGGGCAATATTTTTTATAACACGTTTGTGATAAATGCCGGCGTGGTACTCGAATGCAAGTGAACGCAATGAAATAATATAAACACCTGCTAGAACGCTGCTTGAGAGCATTTGGATATGTGAGGAAGAGTGATCGTTAGAACTCTCACGAGAGATTCAACTTTAGGCATTCTTCTTATCTGTATAATGTATAATGTCAATTTAACATACTCACCTATAGCTGTAGGTCAAGAAAATGTACAAATAGTTTGACACAGTTGCTGATGAAAAGCCAGCTGAGCTGTCTATCTTATTTACCGATATCTCTTTAAGGGTCAACCAATTCGGTTCAAATTTGAATATCTTAATAATTTGTCCAAATTTAGTTGAACTTCTAAAATGGTCCATATCGGTCCTCTCCTTAGGGTACCTCCTCCACAAAAGTTCAACATTTGTGTCTAAGTGCAGTTTAGTTTCTGTTCGAAGATCTTTTGGAAATGTATACCGATGCTGTTCGTTGTGGTCCTGTTTAAAGCGATATTATGTTTTCCGTGGACAAGTCGGTTCTTCCTGGTATACTGGTCCAAAAGTTATAAGATGACCCACTAAAGTGGCTAGTGCGCACGATATCTATTGAAAATATATGACTACCAAACTAAGATCCACTTCCATAATGGACTATGTCGGTCCATTCCTTTAAGTACCTTCTCTGCAACACTTTTGAACTTTAATCCTAAAGGGCCACAACATTCTGAAAATACACTAAACACACTCGATCTGTCCGTAGATGAAAGTTTCAATTCACATAGGCTGATAGTATATCTCTGTCTGCAAAGCCCACTGATATTTTTTTACTTGTTCCTATACAGTATGCAGTTCAAATGTGATGTATTGTTGTGCAGGATCAGCTAGCCAGCGAAAATACTCAATACAAAACACCTTACTAACCCATTATGTGCATTGCTATCATATTTTTCGTCTAAAATAGAAAATAACAAAATATCAATTGTTTTTAAATTGTCCGGGGAGGCCTTCAATTCAGGCTCTACTTTTAAAATACTGCAATCCTTCTTCAACTAAAAATTAACGCCACAAGTTTAAGACAATTGATTTAAGGCGCAATCCAACGAATATAACTTTAGCCCAGAAGCTGAGGGTATGTACATACAATCCACTGAAAGTCTTCTGCATGGACATTCCATCAGAGTCTCCGAAATTTACCGTCATGGCGAGTCTCTCATCTTTATCACTATAATAAAAGTATGAATTTCAAAATTATCCAGAATATTTGTACTTACCACTTCCAAAAAAATTATGGTCTAATTACACAGAGAAATCCGGAGCTGTACCTTCGTTTTTTTTTTTTTTTTTTGTGTTTTGATTTATTCTGCCATGAGGTTTTTGTACGTAGTATTTTTGCTGGGTATTGTTATATTTCAATGAATATAAAATAATTTAAAAAAAATTAAGTTTCAGTATTTTATTTAGAAATGCACTTAAAACTAGAAAATAATTTGTCGCTTAGCCTCAATAAATATATTCTTTCTCATGATGGAATCTCTCAAATAAAACGCTTGCTGTTTAATTTTGCCACCATTCATAATTTAAATGCAAGCGTTTTATTTTAGAGATTCCATCATGACGAAGAATATATTTATTGAGGCTAAGCGACAAATTATTTTCTAGTTTTAAGTGCATTTCTAAATAAAACACTGAAACTTAATTTTTTTAAATTATTTTTTATTTTTAACTTTTTAGTAAATACATTTTTTTAATCTCTGAAAACAAAATTATAGTCAATTTAGGCCAAAAATTTAGATAAAAACTTTAAAATGCCTGAAATCGTGTAGTACCGTTGTATAAAGGCTATACCAAAACCTGGACTTATGTCCATAATTTTTAGTGGGGACGTTTCTGTACCATTGGAAACTCCAAATGCCAAGTTACAGCCAATTCTGGCTAAAAATGAAGATAAACTCCTTAAAACACTTGAAATCGGGTGGTACCACTATATGGGGAATATACCAAAACCTGGACCGATGGCTATACCAAAACCTGGACTTATGTCCAATTCGGCCTAAAAATGATGATAAAATCCTCATAATACTTGAAATCGGTAGGTACCGCTATAAGGGGCTCTACCTAAACCTGGACCTATGTTCACAATTTTTGGTGGCAAAATGTCTGTATCATTGGAAATACCAAATGACAGCTAATTCGGGCAAAAATGAAGATGAAATCCTCAAAATACCTGAAATCGGGTAGTACCGCTACATGGGGGCTGTAAGAAAAAATTCATGTATTGTCATACAAATCTGAAAAGTGTGCAAAGTTTCAGTTCGATTGGTCAACTGAAATTGTGTGGAAAATCAGTTACCAGATTTGAACTGCAAGTTAAAAAAACACCGTTAAAACACTGTAAAATGGACCAATCTTTGTTTAATTTTAATATTCATGTATTGTCATCCAAATCTGAAAAGTGTGCAAAGTTTTAGTTCGATTGGTCAACTGCAACCGCGTTAAAAATGAGTTAACAGATTTGAACTAAACACACACCAAAGCAAGTTAAATAAAACACTGTAATAAAAACAAATCATTTTATTGTCTGTCTTTATAGAAAAGAAAAAAGTAGGATCAACTGGAGGATCACCATCCACTTGGAAATTATACGAAAGAGTACATAGTATACTGGGTGGATACAAATACCATAATATACAATATGTAGTGGATGAAAGTATCGGTAAGAATTACTTTTGTACCAGACATTGAAAATATCCCATGATATTTTCTTACCCATAAACTCGACACACATTTTTATGAAAATTTTCATAGTCTGGTACAAGACTTGATATATCATAAGTAAGAAATTGTTTATTACATTTATTATTTTTCAGAGCAATCTTGAAGATGAAGTCCCAGAGAGCTACTTATTCGACGAATCTGAATGCAGTACTTCAGTCGAATCTTCAAATAGCACTATCGAAACCTGATACTTCTATTGCTGAAAATAAACCAGCGGAAAAAAGGGCGAAGAATAGCACTAAGGATAAGAAAAAAATGTTTAATCAAAACATGGAGGAAATTAATAGAGAATTAGCAGAAAGTATAAAGACCATGAATAATCTTAGTGGACAAGGACTTTAAATTCAAAAAGAAATCGCGCAGACGGAAAAAGAACGAAACGAAATCCTCAAGGAATTTTTAGTTATTCTAAAAAATAACAACACTAATTAGATTTTTGCAATACATTTATTATATTCAATAATGTAGTTCTTTATTAAACACAAAGTGAATTTTATACGATTTTTTATGTAATATGCATTTGATAATGATCTCATTTTAATCGGGGAATGTATAAAATAAGATAAAAAATTTAATAGATTTTAAGCGTGAATTTTGTTTGTTTTAATAAAAAAGATGAATTCCATTTTTGAAGTTTTCTTCATTGAATAATAAGCTAAACCACAAATCACAAATTATTCTCGTTCTCTGAACTAATTTTAGTTATTAATATATTAAAATAATTGATATTTTCGCACTAACCATTTTCCCAGAAAAAATCTGCAAGGGCATTCCTTATTTCTCTTCCATTTCCGTATATACCAGTTCGGACCGTCTCACTGTGGGTGAAATCCAAATCTAGCGGGGAAAAATTAATAACTTTTAGACTAGTTAAGATAGACTATTGAAATTTTGATCATATGTTTTTTATGACCGTAGGCCCCATTATATGGAGTATGGTCTATATTGGCCCACATTTTGGTGTAGATCCCATATAACGGTACCGCCCGATTTTCGGCGTTTTGAATAACTTTGCTAAATTTTCTGGCCGAATCAACTGTATTTTGACATTTCGGATTCCCTGAGGTCAAAAAAATTCTCCACAAAAATTAGGGCATGGATCCACGTTTTGGTTTAGCCTCCATATATACGTATTTTCCGATTTTAGTTATTTTAAAGTTTTTAACAAAAATTTTTGACCGACTTAGCTGTATTTTGGCATTTAGGGTAACCAGTGGCCAAAAAAAACTTCTCCCAAAAAAGTGGAGGCATAGCTTCACGTTTTGGTATAGGTTCCATGTAATGATAACCAAACTAAACGACTTTTTTACTTCAAAATAAAATGGCGATAAAACGAAGAGTTGCAAATAGTAGCAGTCGGAATTTTCGGAGTAATTACCTCGGAGTATGTATTTTAAGAAAAACAATATTCGGAAGTGATCCCCGGTTATCCCCGGTTAGTTGTACTTTATATAAGATACTTAAAATCGAAGAGTTGTGTCTTAATAATTAAATATTATTTTTTTGAATATTTACAACAGTAAATAATTATGCAACCACTTTCCTTTTAAAGCAGCATATCCAAACTGTTGGAAAAAATTCAATTATGCACTCTTTACTTTAATTTTTCCCACAATTTTTGACGATCAAAACAAATACCAAAAAAGTCGATTAAGCAATCACGAATAAAAACTCCCAATGTATGTACCGCTATAACAGCCAACTACAATAAAATACAAATTTGTTTATTGTTTTCGGGTGCCGCAAGATGTTTAGAATAGGACGCCATTAATTATTTCCATATAACATAAAGTCAGTTTTGGCACTTTTGCTCCGCTAGATTTGAATTTCGCCCACAGTGCGTCTGCGGAATGTCATGTCTAATGGAATCGATGTCATTTTCCAACCATGTTTGGTTTATTTGATCATTCTGATCGTTTAAAAAGTTGTGTAATACACAACAGCATTTTATTATGTTTTTTTGCGTTTCTAATATCACACTCCAATCCTCTCCCTATTCTTCGAAATCTTGCCTTTATGTGGCCGAAAGCATTTTCCACCACTCTTTTTGTTTTTGAAAGTTTGTAGTTAAATAACTTTTCTTTTCCTGAAGCAGTGATGAAAAATGGAAAAGGCTTCATAAGATGCTCGGTCAATTGGAATGCGGAGTCAATCCAATTTATATTTTGAACTTTATCTTTAAAAACTGATGTTTGAAGCAACGATTTTAGTTTACTATTTTCAAATACATACAAGTCGTTGCATCTGCCAGGAGCGCCAACATTGATGTATGTGAACCGATACCTGAAATGTTATAAATGTAATTTCTATAATATATAGAAAATTCTGGCCTTACCTACAGTCTACCAAAGCCAACAACACCATGGAATACCATGGAATTATAATAGTCATAGGCTTCCTCCTTATTTTCAATACGGCAACCATTTTCTTTGTCTTTCCTACAAATACATAAATAAAATTTTGTAAATAAAATTTCTTTGCATAAAAATTTGCCAACTTATAAATTTCCATACACTTCTTGGCATTTGCAGACTCCGTTGCAGACAGTTTTGGTTTTTAATTAATAGAGATGGACAGTGGGTAAATACCCAATGGGTAAATACCCGGTAAATTGGGTAAATACCGGGTAAATACCCATTTGTGGGTATTTATTTGGGTATTTACTATATTGAATCGCTAATACAACATCTTAGACCCTATTTCTGGGTTTAGGTTATGAAATCGATTCAAAATGGATAGTTTTACAATACTTTAAACAAATGGGTAAATACTTGGGTAAATACCCGAGTATTTACCCAAGTGTTGGGTAAAAACTCATTAACTGCCGAACCACTTGACGTAGGCTGACAAAATTTGGCTCAAATCTTACTTATGTCAAGAGAATATCTAGCATTGAAAATGGGGTCTCTGGGTCCATGTTTGGATATAGCCCCCATATAACCGTACCTCCCGATTTAAGGTATTTTTTGTCTATTTGCCTCATTGTACAATCATAGTGGCTGAAATTTGGCACAGTGAGTTCTCAGTATGTAGAAAATATCCTTGCAAAAATTTGTCAACATAGGTCCACGTTTTCTAATAGCCCCCATATAAGGGTACCCCGATTTCGAGTATTTACCCAATTGTTGGGTAAAAACTCTTTAACTGCCGAACCACTTGACGTAGGCCGACAAAATTTGGCTCAAATCTTACTTATGTCAAGAGAATATCTAGCATTGAAAATGGGGTCTCTGGGTCCATGTTTTGATATAGCCCCCATATAACCGTACCTCCCGATTTAAGGTATTTTTTGTCTATTTGCCTCATTGTACAATCATAGTGACTGAAATTTGGCACAGTGAGTTCTCAATATGTAGAAAATACCCTTGCTAAAATTTGTCAACATAGGTCCACTTTTTCTAATAGCCCTCATATGAGGGTACCCCGATTTCGAGTATTTACCCAAATGTTGGGTAAAAACTCTTTAACTGCCAAACCACTTGACGTAGGCTGACAAAACTTGGCTAAAAACTTTCTTACACCAATAGTATTAAAGGTATTGAAAATGGAGTCCTTATATGGGGGCTACAGGAAAACGTGGACCTACGTTGACAAATATGTGCAAGGATATATTATACTCCTTGAGGACTCACTGTGCCAAATTACAGCCAATTTGGTTGTAAAATGTGGCTAATAGATGAAAAATACCTTAAATCGGGAGGTACGGCTATATGGGGGCTATATCAAAACATGGACCCGGAGACCCCATGTTCAGTACCAGAAGTTCTTTTGACATAAGAAAGATTTTAGCAAAATTTCGTCAGCCTACGTCAAGTGGTTCGGCAGTTAAAGAGTTTTTACCCAAAATTTGGGTAAATACTCGAAATCGGGGTACCCTTATATGGGGGCTATTGGAAAACGTGGACCTATATTGACAAATTTTTGCAAGGATATTTTCTACATATTGAGAACTCACTGTGCCAAGCTACAGCCAATATTATTGTAAAATGTGGCTAATGGACAAAAAATACCTTAAATCGGGAGGTACGGTTATATGGGGGCTATATCAAAACATGGACCCAGAGACCCCATGTTCAGTACCAGAAGTTGTTGACATTAGAAAGATGTAAGCTAAATTTTGTCAGCCTACGTCAACTGGTTCGGCAGTTAATGAGTTTTTACCCAACACTTGGGTAAATACCCGAGTATGTATTTACCCACTAGTTTAAAGTATTGTAAAACTATCCATTTTAAACGAATTTACAACCTAAACCCAGGAATAGGGTGTAAAATGTTGTATTTGCCATTCAATATAGTAAATACCCAAATAAATACCCACAAATGGGTATTTACCCGGTATTTACCAACCGTGTGGGTATTTACCCGGTATTTACCCACCGTGTGGGTATTTACCGGGTAAATACCCGGTAAATACCATCTCTATTAATTAAAATCATAATTTTCATAGTCCGTGTTTAGACACACAAATTTCTCGGGAAAGTAAATTGAGTTTTTTGGGGGAGAGCGGAGAGGAAAGAGCTCCTCAATATTCTTTCCTACCCCCTATTGCCTAAAAACTGAATTTGCTTTCCCGAGAAATTTGTGTGTCAAAACACGGACATAAAATGTTTTCTTTGCTCGTTATTAATGCATTGTAGCATATACTTTTTGCTTTCTAGCCGATCACAACATTGAATAAATACTTGTTGTAAAGTGTTAATATTTTCCATTTTAAGATTTTTTAATTTTTTTTTTTTGGTATTTATTTGATATTTCGCTTATGATTTTGTATGTATACGTAAACAAACAACAGCTGACAATTTTTATCCTCGTAAGTAAGTAAGTACAACCAGCAAATATTAACCCACTGGATCTATTAAAACCAGTGGGTTAACCTTCAATAGTGTAACCGGGGTATTATCGAAAATGCTCGAAGATTCAAATCAAACCAATACTATAAAAATAATTATGTATGTATATAAAAAATATAATACGCAAATTTATAAATTTGTTGTAAGAAAAAAATATTATTTCAAATTTATTTTTTGAGTTATTTAAAAAAATGTTGGAAAAGTAGGTCGGAATTATTCTTCTATAGCGATTTATTTAAAATTTGTATGGGACCAAAGGCGAATTTTCACAAAATCACTCTACAGACCACATTTATTGTCCAATCGATGAAAAAAGTTTACCAGTTCTTTGTAGTGGCTAAACAAGTAATCCTACAAAAAAAAATTTGTAAATCGGGCCAGATTTTAATATTTGCTATATAAAGGGCCCATGGAAACTTTGAAGCCCCAGTGGCACGTGTTAACATATTCCGACTGTGTTTAAACTTCCCAACAGTAATCTTAATTCCAAATTTCAGGATTCTAAATGTATCCAATCACCTAAGACCAAACTGTACCGAATTTGGTACATAAATAATAATTTCTAGTTTCTTAATTCTAAATCCCTGGATTCCAGCTCTGTTCGTTCACCCACATCTAAATTGTACCAAATTAAGTATCATTTAGTAACCCAGCAAAATGTTCGATGCCAAAGATGCCATTCAATCATGGCACAGTGTGTCCAAATTCAATATTTTGTGCCAAAAATGCAAAAAACAAATTGTCGAATATTTCCTAAAATTGTATATGAAGAGAGAGGGAGAAAAACAAAAATTTCGTTGCTAGTACCGTTATAATCGAAGTAACGGTACCTATAAAATGACCTTATTTTCGTTAAAACAAATACTAAAAATCACAAGGAAATTCGCCGATTTTGTGAGGACCATATTATCACGAGTTATTGGAATTCTTTAATGGTTCTTTCTGCTATCCGATAATACGAAACCTGACGTATTAAACTGTGCTTAGAAGTAAATGTATTTGCGTTCCTGTTCTGTATAATAACCTGATTTGTTTTGAACAGTTTTACGTGTATATTTTTAATACGTTCTTTTTTAATAGGATATAACTAAAAAGATCCACGGGGTTCCACTATTGTAATGGTACCCAAATATAGAGGGAGCTATCAACTCTTCAATAGAGAAATTGCGACCAAATGCGACGCCGGAAAATAGGCCCTTTATAACGTTACCACCCGATCTTACGTGTTTTAAGGATTTTACCTACAATAATCAACCGATCTAGCTAAAAAATTAAATATAACGTTTTCTACGAGTAAACTATCTCCTTACCAAAAATTGTATATATAGGTCCACGTTTTGATATAGCCCCCATATAAGGGTACCGCAAGATTTCAGGTATTTTAGGGTTTTTAAATACATATTCGGAACGAAGTTGCTACAATTTTGCATTTAGGGTTCCTAGTGGTCAATAAACTTGCACACACAATATTGTGGGCATAGGTCCACTTTATGATAGAACTCTCTTATAACGGTACCCCTGATTTTTGGTATTTTGGAGTTCAAAGATACATTTTCCGACCGAATTATATATTGTTTAATATTTGCAAATATAATTTGCTAATATTTAACAAAATGAAATAACGAAAATAGTTTTACTGTTAACAGCCTGTCATTCTTTTATTTATGGCAACAATGGCGTTGCCATTCATTGATAATGGCCCTTAGTTGGTGATTCTGGCGATCAGCTGTGGTATATGAATCAGCTGTCGTTAACATAGTCTCACGCATTTGAATAGCACCCATAAACAAAAAAAAAACACATAATTTAAACACCGAAATATTACCATTTTTACGCTAAGTAAATATTCCTCGACGAATTTAATTAGTTAAATTTTTGTTATAGTATGCATATTAATTGAAATATTTTATGTTGTTAAAACACAAGTCTGTATTTGAGAATATAGCGTTTTATGTTTCAATAACTCCAAAACGTGTTTTAAATAACTCTAAGAAATTATCAACTCTTATTTAAATGTATCTATATTACACAAACTTTAAAATTTCGAAAAACCTTTTTTTTTTAATTAAAATTCTATAGAAGACGTTGAGCAAATGGCTTGTAACTAGATGGAATAAAAGATCCATGTCTGGTAATCATTTCCTCCAAATTTCATAGCTCTATCTTTATCCGTTTAGAAAATATAGATTTTTGACAGAAAAAACCCATTTTGGACACACTGTGCATGGGTGCAAGTGATCTGGCATATATATGGGCGTGGATCCCAAAAGATGCTATTCATTTTTGGATCCAAAGCATATCATTTACAGCAATGCTTTCACATGCCATTTTCACCAATGCTTTGACATGTTATTTCCACTAATGCTTTGGCATGGCATTTTCACAAACCCTTTGAAATGACATTATCATTACGACGAGAGTTTTAACAACGTTGGTTGTGATTTCGAGTCTCCGACAACATCAAGCCTATTGTAAATAATTAATCTTATATACATATTTAGAAAAATGTGTATAAATAAAAACACAAAATTCATCTCTATTGGATCAATAGAATGGATTCAAATACTGATGAAAAGATCGGATCTTTCACGACTTCCTTGCATGGGTTCAAATGCTGATGAAAATATCGTATCCTTCACGACTTTCTTGGCATTGGTTCAAATGCTAATGAAAAGATCGGATCTTTCACGACTTTGTGTGAATCAATGCAAAAGATGCCATGAAATCACGTCATCGCATGGAACCCCTTCCTTCAAATTTTGCTAGGAATTTTCGTACCCTTATGTAGGAATTTCAAAAACTACCCAGCAAAATTTGAAGGAAGGGGTTCCATCCGATGACGTAATTTCATGGCATCTTTTGCATTGGTTCAAACGAAGTCTTGAAAGATCCGATCTTTTCATTAGCATTTGAACCCATGCAAAGGAAGCCGTGAAAGATCCGATCTTTTCATCAGCATTTAAACTCATTCCATCGATCTAATAGAGATGAATTTTGTGTTTTTATTTGTACACATTTTTCTAAATACATAAGATTGATTATTTACAATAGGCTTGATGTTGTCGGTCGTAACGATAATGTCATTGCATAAGGTTGGTAAAAATAACATGCCAAAGCATTGGTGGAAATGACATGCCAAAGCATTGGTGAAAATGACATGTCAAAGCATTGGTGTAAATGACATGCTTTGGATCCAAAAATGAATAGCATCTTTTGGGGTCCACGCTCATATAAAATTCATCGATGAAGATGCTAAAAAGAAGAGATGCCAGATCACTCGCACCCATGATTGAATGGCATTTTTCGCATCGAACATTTTGCTGGGCACCTATTCTACCAATTCTATCCTTTTACCCAATACAAAGGCTTACCAAATTTAGTACTTTTTGTACATCTGTAGCACACATATCCAAAGCAACCATCTTATCTTAAACCTACGCACCAGCGGTGACCCTAATATCAGAATTACAGCTTTATATTTTTATCTTGTACTAAATTTAGTACCATAAAGAACGTTTGGTACGCTTATAGTTCCAATATCCAAAACCACCTCCTCATATCAACCCTATACATCAACAATAATCATTATACCAGATTTTAGCATTCCAGTTATATCCCTTAAATGTAGTACCATTTAGTACTTTTGGTACTCTTATAGGCATTTCTAAAGCAATCTTCTTATCTCAATCCTACACATTAACTGTTAACTTTGTACATAATTTCGGAATTCCCAAAAGTCTTTCCGTGCGTTTAGTGTGTGTTTTGGTGTCTTTCGATATTTTTTCCAAAACCGCCTCAACATCTCAATTCCACACACCAACAATGGCCCTAATACCAAAATTCAGAATTCTATCTTTGTCCGTATACCCTTTTGTATTGGATGTACTAGACAAATTTTCATATTTCCATCTGTATTCTAACCAATCCAAACTTAGTACCATTTGGTACTTTTCGCATTTCCAAAGCCACTTCATATCTCAACCCTACACACCAGCAGCGACCTTCATACCAACCTTTAGAATTAGATCTATATCCTTACAGCCTATACAAAATTTAGTACCATTTAATACTTTTTGTATATTCGGTATGTGTTTAAAAAATTCCTCCACATCATAATTCTACTCACCAATTCTGATCCTAGTACCAAAATTCAGAAATCTGCTAACTCTATCCGCACATACAATACTAAATTTAGCACCATTTGTTAACTTTTGGTACTCTTGTAGAGCGTATTTCCAAAACTCCATTTATCAGCCCCACACAGCAACAATGACCCAAATACCAAATTTCAAATCCCAACTCTATCCATACAACCAATACCAAATTAAGTACCATTTAGTAATTTTCGTACACATAAGTACGAATTTCCAAAACTACATCCATATCAAAATCCTATACTCAAAAATTAATTTTATTTCCAAATAGCAGTCCTCCACCTCCATTTATACACCCAACTCGTAAACATACGTTCGAATTTCCAAAACTACCTCCATACCTACCTCAATTCTTCACTTCAACAATAATTTTAAATCCAAATTTAAGGATTCCAGCTCTATCGTTTCACCAAAATCCAAATTGTACCACATTTAGCACCATTTAGTACATTTTTTACACGATCGAAATTCCGAAATAGCCTCCATATCTCAATCATACACTCCAACAGTAATGTTAAATCCAAATCAGTTCACCCAAAACCAAACAAATTTAGTACTTTTCGTACACATAAATACGTACTTCCGGAACTAACTTCATATCTCAAATATACACTCCAGCAATAATCTTTATTCCAAATTTCAAGATTCAGGATCTTTCGGTTCGTCCAAAACCAAATTGTACCAAATTTAGTACCATTTAGAACTTTTCCTACAAATGTTCAAATTTCCGAAACTACCTTCATATCTCAATCCTTCACTCCAACACATGGCACAATTACCCAGGTAGTGGCATCGTAAATTTTTGAATATGTTATGTCAAAACTTTCTTTATGTAGTTGGGGAAATTACAACAAAAATAATTATTTATAAAGGGATTTGACTTTTTATATTCGATCAGCTGGTGTGATACCACTACCTGGTAGTTCTGCCATGCTCCAACAGCAATCTTAAATCAAAATTTCAGTATTCCAGCACACTACAAATCATTCGAAAATTGTATGTTCGAATTATTAATTAATTTATTTATTATAATGTTGGTTATTTAATTCCAAACCTTTCCTATAGCCCGACTTGGCTGGTAAACCTATTTTTCAATGCTTTATTACAAATATTACATTTTTTGTTTTGCCTTATTAAGGCGAAGGTCATTTTTAGAGTGATATTTTAATTAATTCTCTTTCGAGTTGAGCTGTTATGGCCTAAAAGGTGCATTGAAAAATTAGGAATCCACCAAAGCCTCACACATTCAACCATTATGCTACATTTCACGAGTGGTTAGACCGATCATCAGGTATATTAGAATGTTATTTTAGTGGGTCGACGAAGGCTAAGCTTGGAAACTAGCATTTATACAACAAATCATTGGAAAATTGTATATTCGAATATATTATTTCGTCAAAGGTGTTCCAACCCAACAAAAATACCTCGTAATTAGTTGTTATTTTAAGGGTATTTAGTTAGTTATTCCTGCAATTTATTTATTATGCAGACTAACATTAACTGACACGAGATAAGCAGTTATTATGGAAAAAAACCCTCTCCGACACTTTAATACCAAACGAGGTTTCAGACATATGACCTATTCAACATCTTGCTGGAAGAGGTCATTCGCGATTAAAATTCTTTTCTGATTCTGTATTAACTTTAAGTCTTTTTATCCAATCAATATTTTTCACTAAGTGTAAATTCTTACTCTCTATATTAAAATCATTGACAAATCTTAAAGCACTAAAAGTCCGAATAGTATTTATTTTCCCCTCCTCAATGTACCAAATCAAACAATCTATCAGCTACAGAATAATCGGCATATTGCCTCTACTTATTTATAATCATAATTAATGTCATTGCCCATTCTTCAACTCAGACACATTGAAGACTGTGGCAAGACTTACCAGAATTTCTCTTTCTCATATAAATATCCGGACATAATCAATTCAATAACATTCATACAAACAACAAATATCCTACGAAGCTGTCCTTGCTAAAGAAAAACAATTTTGCAAACAAAAAATAAGTGGAAAAGCTCAACACAAATACATACATAGATTTTGCAAAGGACCCAAACAACGTACACAGACACACACAATCAATGGTCATATTTCTTAATATACGCATGAAAATGAACAGGAATTTCCCCAATAAAAGTTCAATGTCGTAAATTAACTCCAGAGTCGAAGACGAAGAAGAAAAATAACCACCGCAACGAGTGTATCCAAGGATAAAAGATGAAGCAAACTGGGTCCCACTATGTGGATGTGCTGTTTATTCCTGGATTGCTGTATTACTATACGCTATGCAAAAACTTTCAATTGAATGCAATGAAAGATGGAAGATATGAAGCGCACAACCGGAGGAAGTTAGACGATCAGTTAATATGTTTCCGCTCGGTGTTGTTAATATATTTCCTGTTTACATACCAGCTTGCACAAGCGCATTATCCCACTCTACGCATATTCGATTCTATCGCCTATAAAGTCATTTACATTTAGGGAGGATGTAGCCAATATGTATTTAGTTGCTGCCCTTGTTTACATTTTCTTTGGTAGTCTATCAGGACAAAGTTTACGTTGCACATTGATGGTGGGTTTGAGATAACTCCATTTTGGTTTAATTGTAATAAATTGCCAACTTATTAAAGATACTTTCGTCAACTGCATTTAAAATTTGCATATAAAGTGTAAACTAAAAACATTAATCTCACATGTTGCACAATTGCACAATATAACGTTGTGGATAATACACCCACCCAGCAAAGAATTTAAGAAGAGATTTGAGGAAAGTTACTAAAACCTTAAAAAGAGAAAAGGGAAAGACAAGAAGCACTCTAGTGGATTAACGAATAGCAATAATCAAAGTTCTTAAACATCATACTTTTGTATCGGCGCCTCTGCCCCGACTGAAGAGAAATGTGAACAGAACAAACGAAGAAAATGCAGTTACACATTCGCGGATCTTACAGAAATGTACAATGCTTATATTATTACACGCAGAAAAACATATATTATGTTTGGGACTGTTGCAAACATATATATGTTTGCTGCAAAATATGTTTGGGACATATGTTAGAGAGGCCGTTTTGTTTTTTGCGTGTACCCTAAAGGACGTGCTATAGAATTGGAAAAGCAACACAACAACGTCTCCACATGCACCGATTAAGGACTAACGACATTTCTCTCTTATCTCCACCCATGTGGACAAATGACAACGCAGCGGTATGTAGGTTGCCGTACCAGACTTTAACACATCGAAACCAAATCGATCTTGTTGTGATATACTCATCGATTGTGTACGATCGATTCGGGGTGCAAACATCGACTTCGAAACCTAAATCTATGTTGACCATTTTTGATTGAGAAATTTCGTGTCTGCAGGAACTTTTAAATATCAAATTACTGGTAGTTCACTCAAAAAATATAGCTAAAACCCTAAAAATACCGAAAATCTGGAGGTACCGGGTATGTTGACAATTTTTTGAAGGAGAACTTTGCTGACTTAAGGGATCCTCATATGTCAAAGTAAGCGAAATTCGGTCAAAAAATGTAGCTAAAACCCTCGAAATTCCGAAAATATGAGATACACTTATAATGGGGACATACCAAGATCTGTACCTATCTTGACAATTTTTGAAGGAGAAATTTCGTGACTGCAGGAGACTTCAAATGTCAAACTACGTCTAGTTCAAAAAATACCGAAATTCCGAAGGTACCGTCATTAGGGTTATGATTTTTGACATTTGTTCGCACTTTATTTGCTATGTTTATCTGGTACCTTTCTTGTTGCAGCAAGATGGAGATCGGAATCGGTGTTTGCTTCTCAGATCGATCCAGCACAAGGTGATCAATTCGGATAAATAATGTTTTATGGTACTCCTAAGCCTGTTATTCCGACGTCAGATGTTTGAACCAAAGAAATTTTGGAAATAAAATCGCCCAAAATAATTTTTAAGTCAGGAGTAGGACACGAGTCATATCTTTTTTCTAAGCCTTCGTAAAATGTATCTTTCGTCTGCGCGTCCTTATCTTCAGTGAACATTTCAGGCCCAGATTCGCAGATCAAATGCTTGCGGGGATCGCAAATGTGACACCACAGGGAGGTCAGTGTCCATTTGAGATGTATGAGGGGCCAAGATTAGCCTCGGACTTTGCCATATTAAAGACGGTCGGCTGAACTGATTTTCCTGAAAATTTCAGAGAATGTACAGGGATGACTCGAGGTTAAAAAGGCTATTTTTTTGAATTTCGGAAGGGCGAGGTTCCTCTGCCCTATTTTTGCAAAACTACGAACGTATCGGTTTGAAAATTAGTTTGCGAGGCAATGATGGTTATTTCTCCGACCCTAAGTCCTTATTTAGAGCTTAAAGACCCGACCACGCCCACTTTTTTTGAATGTGTTATATCTCCTAAACTACTGAACCGATTTCCAAAAATTTGCGGAGAATATACAGTGCACAGTGGTCCCACTTGTATGGAAAGGAGTGCCAAAAATAGTTCTAATCGAGCTATTGCCTCGAAATGTTAAACATTGGTTTATAACGAGGCAAAGAGATAGAGAAGAACAAATATTTGATGTAGTTCCACATTTAGGTATAGCCCCCATATAAAGTTACCGCCCTATTTTTGTTATTTCGAACTATTTTTGCAAATTTTCAACCGATTTGGCTGTAATTTTGGATTTTCAGTTCTCAGTACATAAAATACCTCCCTGCAAAAAATGTTGAATATGGGACAAAGTTTAGGTATAGCTCTTATATAAACGTACCTCCCGATTTTCGGAATTTTGACGATTTTACAGGCGTGGTATAAGGAGCTTAATTTACCATAAACTATAAGTTTCATAAACTATAATTGTACATTTACCTCTTTAATTTTTTATAATTTCAGCCATAAGCTGAGAAGGCTTTGCGGATGCATTTTACGTTTTTAAGGCACCACATACAAATTTCAAGTTTCTCGGCCTAACTTGACATATTACCGCTGTAAATTGGCAAACATAATACTAGATATTAAATATTTGATGTGTTTATAGAATATTTATTTCAATCGCAATCAAATTTGTTTCCATACATTTTTCGATTTTTGTCCACGGTCGGAATCACAGTGCAGTGATGACCTGTGGTGAAAAAAAGAATATATTTTGTTGAATTTCGGTAGAGGGAAACCTCTCCTACACCCTTTTAAAAAAGCGCTAGTTTTGCAAAATTTACTAACCAATCGCATTGACAATTATATACCGAGGTGCCTTATTTTTTGCCCTTTTTATACCCCCAGCATGTATGCTTATGAGTGTATATACAATTTCATACGGGCAAAATATGCCTCATCGAAATAATGGTTTTAGACCCCAAGTATGTTTGGACGAAATCCGTTTCAGACAATTTGGAGTTTATTTAGCCATGTCCGTCCTTCTGTCTGGTTGACTGGAGCGCACGATAACTCTCGAACGGATCAACCGTGTCGGCCTAAAATCTGGCTTTCTTAATATTTTGTCCAAACTTAGTTTAAGTTCGAAGATGGGTTATATCGGTCCACTCCTTTCGGTCCTTCCCCACAAAAGTTGGGAAATGTTCGAAAAATTTGTGCGCACGATAACTATTGAAGGGAGTTACCAATTTGGACCTTCGTGAAATTTCTACCAGACATGGATGAGGTTCTAATATGGACTCAGTCGAAAAAGTTTAGTTTAGGGTACCTCCCACACAAAATATCGGAAAAGTTTAGTTTAGGACCTGCTCTCGAATCGCTTAGATTTTTGTTGTAACAACTTGTATTCACTGCCTCCCATACGAGGGTACATATTTCATCAGGGGCAAGTCCATACTTCCTGAGAAAATTGCCTGAAAGTTGCAACTCCTATGACAACGTGTGTAGTGGTTAAAGCACAAGATAACTTTCGAACGGATCTGCCGATTCGATGGCCTTCTTCATATTTTGTCACCACGTACATAGGCAATACCGGTCTTCGACTTCCGGTACTTCCCCCCAATATTTAAAAAAAAAATCACTAAAATGGAACGCACGTTGTCTCTTTCCAAACTTTGGATCTCCTAATATTTTATCTAAATTTAGTTTAACTTCGGTGCTCTTCTTTAAGTACCTCCTCCACAAAAGTTTAACATTTCTTCAAGTACCTCCTCCACAACACTTTAGAACTCTAATCCTAAATCCACATTTTTGTCGGCAAGTTGAAATGTCCAAAAAGGCCCACAAAATTCTGAAAAGACCCTAAATGCATTCGATCTGTCTGTAGATCACAGTTCGAATCACATAGGCTGAGAGTATTTCTGTAAATGTTAAATACCATGGTGAAAATAGGCCCTATTTTTAAAAATGAAACCTTTAGAAAACATATCGGTTTGAAAATTAATTTGCGAGACAATGGTGGTTCTTTCTCCGATCCTCGGTACTTATCTGGAGCCATAAGATCCGACCACTACGACTTCTTTAAACATATTATATCTTGAAGCTAACGAATCGATTTTTATAAAAAGTTCAGAATAAGTCCTGGAATGAGCTGAGCCTATTAAAAAATGGTATTGCAGTTAAACGTATAAACAGCAAAACGACAGCAACTCGGACCCCGGTCTACTAGTAATGTTATATTTCATATATATTTACACGAATCTTTGCCCTTCCAACTTTTCAATAAAAATATCTTAGACAATTGCATGTCATGCCATACGTATATCTTATATCAGCTCGTCCTGGCCTTCATTCAGTCTTTAAGACCCTCATCCCCTTGGGTAAATATGAAGACGAAATGTTCTAGTCTCAGACTGACCTAATTCGATAGTCAAGTTCATGGGCAGTTTCTGTCACAGTGCAGAAGAAGGGATCTGCTCAGCAATAAAATGCTTTGCTGGTACATTAATTTCTTCTTTAGATAAATGAACTCAAACAAAAGAGTATTTTATGCAAACAAAAGTGTAACACTTTGATGTTTAGTTATAATTCTAAAATCTACCACAACAGCAGCATCCTTTAGCGTTGCAACATCACAGAGAATTTTATTAAAACAACAACAGTTGGTAGTGCTTTTTCTTGTGTTCCATTCCTTTCTTATGTTCACGGTAATAGATTTATGACCAAAGTCCAGACAAAGTGTCTGTGGTGCAGACACTAACAGTGTCCTTACGATGAAGTGAAGGAAAATGCAAATACAAAACGCTCTCTCAACAAAAAAAAGAACTTGCTATGCAAACCGCAAATACAAAGTTTTGTTTCAAAGAATAAGAAGAGTGCCATATTAAATGATTTGATGAAGTTAAACATCTTGGTGAAACGTAAATCTTGGTTTTCTTAAGTTAAAACTTGCAATTTAGAACAATAGTGTAGATATTTTTTTAGTTCGATTTTAAATTTGACCGGACCAAGCTCCCAATATCCCACCATATTTTATAGTTCAACCCTCAACACTGTTTGATATTAAAACCTGCTTTTTTCATCCAATGTTGCCGAGATTTGTCCTTTTGGATTTTAATGTTTGGAGAAAAGTCTATGATCCCCCTGCTTTTTGCCTCATGTAACGGTACTTATCAATAAGAAGTAATAACTAAATGCCTAATTTTTCATGCATTCAATTGCATATGCACCTACTACGTTCACGATGCGCCTGAACCAACTTCAAATGGAAGGTACTTACACCTGGGAAGTTTTTACGGTTTCTGAAACTACAATCTTCATAGATGACAAAAATCAAAAAAAAAAAAAACAAAAAATCGCAGGAACGCCTTTAAAATGGTTAAAGTTCACATTTTTGAGTTTTTTAGGTTTTCACGATTTTGCTTTTAAACCGCAAGTCCCATAGAAATAGGATTACAAAAAATGTTCTAGCTGTGAAAATTCTCTACAATATTGACCTCTCACCGATTCTTAACACCCTACAAGAACCTGAATAATCCTTCCAAAAATCCAGGATTTAAACAGATACTTTCAAAGAATGAAAGTTTCTCTCTGGTGGTTGAAACTTTTTCCAACAAAATCCTTTGCCAAATCTGAAAACAAAATTCAACAACACCAGCAAAAAAAAAACGAAGGAAGGAGAATATAATTTTCAAACATGATGATGCTTCACTCTTATTTAAAGTGCAACGTGTGTATCTTTCTAACGGATACAGGAAATATTCCATCTACTATTCAATCTGGATTTCAAAAGATATGCATACCAAAGAACTGCGAACACATTGTGCCAAACTCAAAATCTTGGAAACACTAAAGTGCTGAAAATAAGTTTTTTTCTTCCCACCAAAGCGAAAAGCAAATAAAATGAAAAATTGTATTTTTATTTAAATTTTTCCTCCAACAAAAAGAACCGAACCAATGAGAGAACGAACAGCAAGCAGCAACCTCTAGGTATCCTTAAGCAAACACCATGAGAAATCTATTTTGGTAAACATCCTTTTGCAAAGCAAAAAAAAAAGCAAAAGCACTCGGCAACAGCAGAGGCGAATGTGTCGAATTTAAGAAAAGTTTTTCTTCTGTACTTCTTTATGTGGCGGCAGCAGCAATAATGGCAAACATACTTCGAATGGGCAAATTGCGAGTTGGCGAATGAATGAATAAATGCAACATTTCTCATCATGTTGTGTTACATACTGACTTTGAACATCCGGCCGGAGGAAGATGAATGTTGTCATACCGACACCATCATGACGCCAGCAAATTTGCTCAGACATGCCAGCTTAGAACTTTCAACAGAGCCGCAAGAGTTGTATTTACTTTAAAGTGTCTGTTTTTATGCATGTTTGTCAAATATTTTACAAATATTGTTTGCTATTTTGACGGAAGTATTATATCTTCGTGGCAAGTAGAGTTGGCCAAAAACGTTATGTAGGTTTGATTTCATTTTTTTGAATAAATATTAATACACATTTTTGTATTCATTCCAGTAGCTTCAAAGCAAGGCATGGGACCATAAAAAGAAAATTCCAATAAATTTAGAGTTTCAAAGCAGTTTTTCATTTAATTTAATTCCCGGCTTTTCTACTTGTTGCTGTTTGGCTATCTAATTGGCGTCTCCAAGCATGATTCGGGTTATATCAGAGTGTGACGTTATCAGTATAACTAGCCCTTATCAATAAAGACGAATCCCTCATTACACTGTGCGACAACAAAAAAATGACGAGGAAAATCGAGTAGATTATGAAAGTAGAGCTAAAAATATGAGACACGTGTATCGGCGTTTTAAAAGTTTACGTCGGAAAGTAACCAAAATAGGCGGGGCAAGTTCCGCCCATTTTTAATTTTTTCGAAATATTCGAGTTAAGATATCTTAGAATCCTTGCATTTCTGGTATATAGTGTCTTTGGCAACTTTACGGAGGAGTATGTGGGCAAAATTTTTGTTAAACATTTTAACCCTCATGCGGTTCATCAAAGGGGTCTTTTTTGTCCTTTTTTCAAAAATCTTTCAAAAACTCCTTAAAAATGTGATTGTATCAAATCCAAATATTCTACAAAATTGTTCGCCATACAATTTTACTATAGGTCCCAGAATACACCAAATCTGTAACTCTTGTCTAATCGCCAGGAATCTCTAAAAATGAAAAACACGTTTTAGGGTTAAAGTCGGACTTCATCTGAGTATATTCAAAATTGTCCCACAAAACATAATTTTAGAGAGATGATGTCAGAGACAAAAATATTCTTCGTCAAATTTCACTATGGGTCACCAAAGAAATGAAATGTCTATTTACATTTTATAGGATGAAAATATCAGTATCAATTTTGCTGAAAAACATGAAAATATTTCCCAATTTTTTGATGAAAAATTTTTCCTTCTTTTTTCGAATTGGTACATGGAAGTAATATGAAACTTGGTTATACGTGAAAAGTGTCAAAGAATGAAAAATTCTACACAAAATTTCACTATGAGTTTCAAAATAAACCATATATCTATGTATATTATTTCCTTAAAAAATTAGATTACAAATTTATATATATTAGGATGAAATTATATCTTTTAATTTTGGACTGTTAATTTTACATAATTCCATACTGGATCAAAATCTAGCAAAATCCTTTACTTTTTGGGAATATTATTAAAGAAAAAAATGTTCCAAATGAAATTTCATTATGGGTCTTTGAATAAAAGAAATCTGTAACCATAGCATATAACATTCTTACCAGCACTTGTTTTTGATATATATGTTTTAGGGCCATATTTCCCAATTTTCATAAAGATTGTCGTTGTGATTGGATACTGTAAATATCATATTGATGGTTTTTCGTTGTGAATTCATACAGAAGATGTTGTGCGTTCCATTCATAATGCTTTTGAAATATTTGTGGTGCATATATATTGGGAATATAAAAAACCCACATTGGACCTGCCCAAATTGCGAATTTTTAGTACTTTCAACATAAATTCCGTAGTTTGGATAAGTCATTGGTTGCTTATATTGTAAATGAAAATACATTAGAGGTCTACGGCTATGGTCAAGGGAAAATATAGATGTCATATGGGCACTTGACCATAGCCGTAGACCTCGAATGTATTTTCATTTACAATATAAGCAACCAATGGCTTATCCAAACTACGGAATTTAAGTTGAAAGTACTAAAAATTCGCAATTTGGGCAGGTCCAATGTGGGTTTTTTATATTCCCAATATATATGCACCACAAATATTTCAAAAGCATTATGAATGGAACGCACAACATCTTCTGTATGAATTCACAACGAAAAACCATCAATATGATATTTACAGTATCCAATCACAACGACAATCTTTATGAAAATTGGGAAATATGGCCCTAAAACATATATATCAAAAACAAGTGCTGCTAAGAATGTTATATGCTATGGTTACAGATTTCTTTTATTCAAAGACCCATAATGAAATTTCATTTGGAACATTTCTTTCTTTAATAATATTCCCAAAAAGTAAAGGATTTTGCTAGATTTTGATCCAGTATGGAATTATGTAAAATTAACAGTCCAAAATTAAAAGATATAATTTCATCCTAATATATATAAATTTGTAATCTAATTTTTTTAAGGAAATAATATACATAGATATATGGTTTATTTTGAAACTCATAGTGAAATTTTGTGTAGAATTTTTCATCCTCTGACACTTTTCACCTATAACCAAGTTTCATATTACTTCCATGTACCAATTCGAAAGAAGAAGGAAAAATTTTTCATCAAAAAATTGGGAAATATTTTCATGTTTTTTCAGCAAAATTGATACTGATGTTTTCATCCTATAAAATGTAAATAGACATTTCATTTCTTTGGTGACCCATAGTGAAATTTGACGAAGAATATTTTTGTCTCTGACATCATCTCTCTAAAATTATGTTTTGTGGGACAATTTTGAATATACTCAAATGAAGTCCGACTTTAACCCTAAAACGTGTTTTTCATTTTTAGAGATTCCTGGCGATTAGACAAGAGTTACAGATTTGGTGTATTCTGGGACCTATAGTAAAATTGTATGGCGAACAATTTTGTAGAATATTTGGATTTGATACAATCACATTTTTAAGGAGTTTTTGAAAGATTTTTGAAAAAAGGACAAAAAAGACCCCTTTGATTTACCGCATGAGGGTTAAAATGTTTAACAAAAATTTTGCCCACATACTCCTCCGTAAAGTTGCCAAAGACACTATATACCAGAAATGCAAGGATTCTAAGATATCTTAACTCGAATATTTCGAAAAAATTAAAAATGGGCGGAACTTGCCCCGCCTATTTTGGTTACTTTCCGACGTAAACTTTTAAAACGCCGATACACGTGTCTCATATTTTTAGCTTTACTTTCATAATCTATTCGATTTTTCCCATCATTTTGAAAAAAATTGAATTTTGTTGCTCAGTGTTATTAACTGGACAGTATTCATTGAGTGCTCCTTTTTCGACCATCGCACAGTGCGAAATATGAGCACTAGACTTGGGCAATCTAGTTCCCGGAGCGGATCGATCTTTCTAGTTCCTTTTACCAAAAGGAACTAGTTCCTTTAAATAGTTCCATAGTTCCAAATAGTTCCGAGATCGACATTTTTCAACAACAAATCTTTCTCTTTCATCGTTCTTTTCATTCCAAATAGTTCCGAGACCGAAATAGTTCAACGAAAATTTCTCTTTTATCGTTCTTTTTGTTCCAAATAGTTCCGAGACCGAAATAGTTCAAGGAATCTTTTTCTTTCGACACTCTATTTGTTTCATTCGTTCCAAATATGTAGTTTCGAAATCGAAATGTTTTCATTGTTTGGTGGATGAATTGACATAAACGGTCTGTTTCTTTACTTTTAAAAATGGTAACAATGGCAAAAAATGGTAAAAGTGGTTAACTGCTCTCATATAAATTGTATGCTTTTTAAAGTAATGCTTGGTTTACATTTACGAAATCCACTCGATTTCAACTGTCAATTCCATTGCTTAAACGTCAAATGGAATCCAATGGATTTCGGATGACTTTTCATTTGACGTATACGCAAAGGAATTGACAGTTGAAATCGAGTGGATTTCGTAAATGTAAACCAAGCATAAGGCAACACTTTGCGGGTAAAAAGTGGCAAAAACTGGTACCCTCAGGCACGTAAAGGAACACGACTAAAAATAATTAAATTGCAGCGAACAAACAGCAACAACGAAAGATCGACGTAGGCGTCAAATTGAAGGAACGAGAAACACGAAAGGAACTATATCAACTAAAGGAACTATATAAACGCTAGAGCTGGATATAGTTCCAATAGTTCCTTGTCCGGAATAGTTCCTTGGATCTAGTTCGTTCCGGAACTACACAACTCTAATGAGCACTTTAGTAATAACTTTTCAAGGAAAGGGCGTAGATTCCTACACGCAGAAAAATATATGTTAGAAATATGTTTGGATCCAAGCAAATATATGTTTGGATCCAAACATAATTTGTGTGTGTCCAAACGAATATATGTTTGCAACATTTTGTAACATATCTCAATTTTATTTGTTTGGGTACCAACATATTTTTTATGTCAGAACATATTTTTATGGTGTAATAGAAGACGCAGAAGCGAAGACGGGTGGGTAAAAAAGTTTGTTTTTAGTGGTGTGTGTGCGGCCAAACAAGTGTGTTTCGTGCTTTGTTGTTGTTAACCAACGTAGCAAAAGAAGAGGAAAAGAAAAAATGGTATGAATTATGTTGTTCTCTTTTCTTCAGTTTTCTAAAAACAATCGTTGAGTAAAGACGGTAAAGTGAATGTGTAAGTCAGTGTTTTGTGTTTTCTTAAAGAAATTGTGCTTTTTAGTAAATTAAATGCCCAATACATTTAATAATTGGAAATTTTATAATTGAATCAAAAAGTGAATGGAAATATTTTATATGACAAAAAAGAAATCGCATTTAATATTGGTAATTACATCAACACATTTTTCATATACATAAATATGTATAATTAAAATATGGATGTACCTATTTATTACATTATATAATCATTTGATTGCAGATGCCGATTCCCCGGTGATAATTTCAACTTTGAGGAGAATGTGTTTTATTTCACAACTAAGGAGAAGCGCTCAACGATGTTTCTATATATTTTTTTCTTTTTAAAAGTGTGACTTTATATAAATTATTAAAGTATGTTATGTATTTCTTTGGAATTGTACCTATGTGTCTGTTGTTGCTTTTTTGTTTGGTATTTCTATGCATTTAATAAACCACCACCATTTATAATTGTGTGTATATGTTAGAGATAGCCAGTGAGCGCTCACTGAGAGCAAGAGAGCATACATTTCAAAGTGTTTTACATTGAAATTTACGCTCCCTTTGTTCTTTGTAGATAGAAAACATCTGTGCGAAATATTAGCAACGTAGGTTCGGGTTTTGGTATAGCCCCCATATGACGGGTTCCTTCATATTAGGTATTTTAAAGGATAAAGACAAAAATTGCAAAAGATTTTGAGCGAACAAAACCTGTCAACTGTTTTTTGTTTTCCTTTGTATCTATAATGTTTATTGGTCTATTCAGCTGGTCTGTACTATTAATTTTATTAATAATGTCTCAGATTAGGTTAAGGTTGGCACTGCATTACTCTTTTTAACGTACATACATCGGTATTTGCTCCACAGCATCTAAAAATTTTGCACTCTATATATGTAAGTCACAAACGTTTTCTGTTCAAAACTAAGGAAAATTGCGAGAAGATTCTTAATCTCACAGAAATCATCATTTGTTATAATTAGTGAGTCAATTTCTTCAAAACACAATCAACAATGGCGTTCATTGTCACGTTTACCTTCCACTTTTGCAAAATGCAATTAAATGAATTTTGCGAAGCCATTTAAAAAAAACTTGAATATCTCCGAAGATCGCACGTTTCCGCAGCTGTTTTATGGCTTTACGAACAGAGGAGATTCCAATCTTTCAGATTATATACATCTTAACGGGAGAATGTACGGGACTAACTTTTGAAATGCCCACGGAAAATATAAAAAAAATCATTTGGATAACATCTATAAATCACTTCTTTACGATTAAAATTGCATGCAAATAATAAGAGCTTTTTGCATTTTTTAGAGAGTAAAATATCATAATTGTTTTGTAACATATTAAGAAAAATAAATCATGGCATGCTATTTCATAGAAAAAATTATGAAGCAAAAGTTCAACGTTTAAGTGCTTTTTTAAGTCGTTTCGCTGAATAATGAGTATGGGTCGATTGCTTAGCTAACGAATTCAATAAAAATTTAATTAATTTCATGTACGGGTACTATCGAAGATCCTAAATCCATCGGTATTATCAAAGGTATCATATATGCAATACTGCATACCGGAAAAGATACATTGATCCCACATCTGGAACATATTTTCAGAGCTTGTTTGTGTTTATCGTCCATTCCATCTCTATAGAGGGAAGTTACGGTGACATACATACATCCCTAAAGCAGGGAAGTCAATTCATACACTTCCAAAAGACTACAGACCGATCAGCAAATTTTCCTTTCTGTTAAATTCCATAAAGATGCCTTTAAATCAGGGCAAGTTTTTAAGCACTGCTATAACTTCTGTACCAAACGTAAATTGGCAGAAACAACACTGAATGAGATCGTAGGGTTTATCAAGAAAATTTTTTGAAAAAAAAATTTTAGAATTTTTATTTTTTGTATGTTTTATGTTTTGTCTATTGGTGTTTGATCGTTTTTAAAAGATTGGAATATATGAACATCTCAAAAACACTCATATTTTGATGCAAAATATGAAAAAAAACTAAAAATTTTAACTATGACTGCAACTGCTAAACCTAATTTGTTGCATCGGAAAGCTAATTGTGTTATCTGCCAACCGAAAAAGAATTATAATACGGATAGAGATCCGTTCAAAAGTTACAGAGTTTTGACCGGAACAAAAACCACCACTGCACGTCCCACGGTAGAACAGAAAACCGATCTAGCGCGCCAAAAATAAAAGTCAACGTATTATTGCATGTTTATTAATAACTATGATAAGAATAGCTTTAAATTGACAATAGCTGAAATTTGGCATTTAGTTTTCGTTTGGGGTATACAATATTCCGACGGAGAGCTGTCGGTATAGGTCCACGTTTTGATTTAGCAACCATAGGGCGGTACCGCTCGATTTTGGTAATTTTGGAGGTTTTTAGCATATATAAAAAGCATCCCGCGCCAACTTGGCATTTTTCCTTAAAAATGGAAAAAAATCGCAAAAAGTAGCAGAAAATAATTTAGGACGTTATTCTAGATAAGATATACATATAAATATTTAAACAAAAAATTGAAGCGGAACTCGATGGATTCCCATACTAACACCTTATTTTAGATGTGGAAATTAAAAAAATGGACGTTACATATATGTAGCCCCAATCGTCTTAATTAACTTATGGTTAATAAAACTGTTTCGTTTAATTAAATGCCATTATGATATATCGTAAACATTGTAAAACCATTTACTTTAAATGCACCGTTCTTCCGTTCTGACTAATTAATTCGAATTATTATATATGCCGTTTAATATTATACTAATGTTTCGCAGTATCTTTCAAGTTCATTTTTTGATTTTTGGCACGCTAGATCGATATTCTGTCCCACCGTGCGCCGGTGGTCCAGCAGCGGTCGGGATAAGACTTGAAACAACAAACACAACTGCAAGATTGCCAAGGCACTCTGACAAATGCTCCCCAAACGAAGAACCGCATAACGATAGGAATAAATACTAGTCTTTTACAACAATGTCAGATATATGACTTGGAAATGGTAAAGCGACGGAATTTCTGATTACTGCAGCCTATGCGAAGATGAAGAAGAAACAGAGACAATCGAACACTTAATATGATCATGACCGCTCGATTTCAAATATTTCGGAGTTTTTAGCTACATTTTCTAAGCGAATTAGCTATAATTTGGTATTAAGGGTTCCTAGTGCTCAAAAAACTTGTGGATATTGGTCCACGTTTTGGTATAGCCCCCATATAACGGTACCACCCGATTTTTACACTTTTAATTTTGACATTTTTTATCTACATTTTCAGACACGATTAGCTACCACCACAAGGTTCGGAGTGGTCAATAAACTCTTCGCCAAATATTGTGCACATGGGTCCACGTTTTGGAATAGCCCCACATAACGGTACCACTATTTTTTGGTATTTAGCATTCCTAGAGGTAAAAAAGGAAAAAATTAATCTATATAAATAAAAATCAAATGTCGTTCGTTAGTAATGGCATCAGTTTAGAACGGCTATAACCCGGCTTAGGTTTTTAGGCAAAGAAAATTTGACCACTCCCACTTTTACACCTATTTTTTTCAATTTAAAATTTTTATCTTTTCCTAAAAAACTACTGAACCGATTTTTTCAGGGATGGCCCCAGTTGAAAATGGGCTACAATTTTTGTTGAATTTTGATTGTATCGGTTTGGAAATTAATTTGCGAGACAATTGTGCTTGAGTCTCCGACCTCACCTACTCATTTAAAACACAAAACCTTGATCACGTCCACTTTTTAAAATATGATACATCTACAAAACTACTGAACCGATTTTCTTGAAATTGTCAGGGAATGTACAGGGATGGCCCCCGAAACAGGTTACAATTTTTATTTAATTCCTTTATGCGATATTTAAAACAAAAATGCTATGTTAAACATTACGAATGTATCTGTTTAAAAATTTACGAGTTAGTCTACAATCCAGGTACTTCTTTGGAGCTTAAAGACCCGACCACGCCTGTTTTTTTTTAAATATGTTATATCTCCAATACTACTATACAAATTTCTATGGTATAGCCCCATATTTTAACCAATTTAACAAGTATTATGAAGTTTGTATCTACATGTTAGTGCCAAATTTGCTGTAATGTATAATTACGATTCGCAGCTATCAGAAAACTTCCTTGCCACAAATAGTGGACATTATTACTTTTGTAGCAGAAAGGAAGTTTAATTTCAATTTTTAATATTTAGTAGTGGAGGTAATAAAAAGTTCAGGCCGGCCAAATTATATCAACACAGTTTGTGACCAATCCAGTCCCATTTGTGTTTAAGAATTTCCTGGCGTACGAATTCCGTCATCTGCAGCCATCTTCCCCTACTGTGGAATTTAAGATATTTCAGAATACTCAAGCCATATAGAAAACGCACCGCAGGACCATATATGTGTTATAGATGTTGGTTCGGAACTTTTCCGTCTATGAGTCGTATACTAGTTTTTTTACTAAAAATTGTTCGTCAACGTATATATTATATGTATATATACATACATACATATATACCATTTTCCTTTTCTAAGTTGTCCATTCAAACTGCAGCACTCAAATTTTTTAGACCTTTGTCTCTCTCTATATTTTCGGCAAAATAAACAAACAGCAAATCATTGCTACTATCTATAACAACAAGTGTTACCACTTTGAAAACATTGCCTGGAATGTTGAAAAAAAAAATTGTTGAACCGGCAGGCGGGAACGCGTAAAATTAATAATTGCATAAATTTACATGTGTGGCTTCATGAAATATGGCTCGCAGAGCATAAATCGCAAATAATGTGTGCATTGGCCGTGTGAATATTTATTGTTGCGATTGTAAATCATCAAACCATAAACGCACTTTGCAACATATCCGCTACGCGATAACCGTCTGAACTGAACTCGCACTTTCACACTTGCAGTGTCACATACATATGTATGTATGTATTCGCACACACAGACACCCATACAATTATCCTAGCGAATGTGTAAAATAACACCATATAAAAATGGAAGGATATGAAATGTTGTACTGCCGCCATTCATTGTTGCTTTTGTTTCGCACATACAGTGACAAAAGAGTCATTACATCACACATTCTTCTCGGTTTTATTTTTTACCATTTGTTGATGTGCACCAACAAACAAAAACAAAAGCTTTTGAATTAACCAACAGTTGAAATATAACTGAGCACTGTAAAGTTACTGAAAAATGTTCGGGGTTATTGGAATCATTGCCCAGATTATTGTTATACCTTCCGCTTATAAGATTAATTAATTACTTTTGTCATTTGATTTGTATCACTTTGTTTGAGACCTAATAACGTAAAGATAAAAGTTCTGTTCCAGAACTAAAAAGTTTTAATAATTTTTACGACTTTTACACATTTTACCCGAAAACCCGTTCCCGTACACAAAAAAGTTGTAAAATGTTCACTTCTCTTTAAACAAAAATGGCGCTGAATGACGCTCTCTTTAAAAACTTTTTACTCGACAAATTTGAGCGTGTAAAAAATAGTAACATGGATACCGGCGTCTGATTGGCTGGTACGCCGACTTTGACATTTGTTCCAGCTTTTTTGACGTTTTTTTTTTCATTTTTGCGTTCCCGAACTTTATGAAAAAAACTTTTATTTGACAACAAATTTTCTCTCTTCTTCTCTTTTACGAGTTTTACTATTAAAAAGTACGGGAACAAAGCTAAAGATTCGTACCACAATATGTAATAAGAAAACATTAATGCGCTACAAAAGTTGATCAAATAATTATTCATCGTGATGTAAAAATTCGGCTTTATTGAAGTCCTTTGGTTTTTGTGGGTCGCACAGTGGTGGCACTTACAAGGGAAGGTGTGACAAAATTACTTCTAGATAACATATCGAACTGAAATTTGTATCAATGGGTCCTAGTGACCTAAACATACTCTAACAAAAATATTTTTGTCCTAGGTACAAGCTTTCGCATGGTCCCCATATAATGAACAATCCTGAATTGTGATATTTTACTGTTACCAACACATTGTACATCTGAATTGGTTGTAAGCCGGCACCAAGAGTTCTTATTGCTTAGTAAACCTCCCCGCGAAAAAATGTTCAATATGGGACCATGATTTGGTATACTCCCTATGTGATATATATCTCGATTTAAGGTATTTGCAGATATTAACCAAATATTCAAACAGAATGGGATTTAATAGTGAATTCCATGGTAAAACAAACAAGGTAAAGTTAATACTACAACAAATACAACTCAACAACAACCACATAGAAAATTGTTTTTGTTTGTAAAGTTAGTGTCACCGGTATAGGTGAACAAAAAAGGAAATTTCTATAAATTATTGAAATTTAAAAAATTAATATTTTATCGAGAATGGAATGGTTACATTAAATATTTTTAAAAACATCAATGAAAATTCGTTACATTTTCAATTTGAATGTTTTCATATCATTCCACTAAATGGATAATTTCTCGCTGAAAGTAGAATTCTTGCAAAAATGTTTGGGATCGCTGGAAATTCATTGAAAAAGGTGAAGCTGTTTCAGTCTTTTGTTTTTGAAAACAAAACGCACGTGTTTATTAGGGCTCTATTTATCAAACTTAACAAAATACCACACATATTAACAAATGTTGTACCGCCTCTGTAAGTGGTGTTTTAGTGTGCGGCACGTCGCACTGTGGCCGAAACCACTGATCTAGCGGCGCGAAATTAATAACTTGGAAACGAATGAAGATATCTTTCTGAAATTTTGCACAAACTCAATCTGTGTCTGTGGGTAATTATGGACTAAATATGAACAACATAGGCAAATATTTTGGTATAGCCCCCATATAACGGTACCTCCTGATATTCGATATTTTGAGGATTTAAGCCACCTTTTCCTCCCAAATTAGTTGTAATTTGGTACTTAGGGTTCCTAGTGATCACTAAACCTTTCCACCAAAAATTGTGGACATAGGTCCACGTTTTGGTATAGGCCCCTTTTAAGGTACCTCCCGACTTTCAGTAGTTTGGGGATTTAAAGCTACATTTTCCGACCAAATTTGGTGTAATTTGGCATTTGGGGTTCCCAGTGGACACAAAAATTCTCCACCAAAAATTGCGAACATAGGTCTACATTTTGATGTAGGCCCCATATAACCGTACCGACAGATTTTGGGTATTTTGAGGATTTAAGCTATTTTTCAAGACCATTTATCAGCAAGATTTGCAGCTATTTGCAGCTAAATTTTGGTTATTCGGAATCTAGGGAGTCCAATTTAATTATTAAAAAAATAACTGGACCGAACCTCGGTGGACCTTTGTAGTTACGCTCCATCCAACAAAAGTATATTGCAGTAAAAACATACAAAAAATAATAATTTTTGAAAATTTATTGCTTTATAACTATGTAACTTCAGGCCCCAAACATTTTATTTTAATTTAACTTAAACCCTCCCCTATCAATAAAAAATAAACTTTGTTTAGTTTTATTACGAATTTATTTAACAATTAAACAAATATGAGATCAGGTTTTTAGCAACAATTTTATTAAAATCTGATCCGTCAAAATTTCTTGCACTTGACACTGAATAACTGAGTGAATATTTACAACAACAAACAAGTAAAAACAAAATCGTAGTCAGCAGAGTGTCTGTAATCGATATAATGGAAAACATTTCGCAATTTTATACTTTGATTTTTTGACTTTCGCGCCGCTAGATTAATGATTTCGTCCTCTGTGCGTCGTTCGGATTTGGATGAGAGTACATGTCCTTCATATGAAGAAGTCTTTATGAGAAATAGGTTTTTGCGGAATGATACACAGAAAAAATGTTAGCCATTTGATAAAAAAATTCAAAGATTCAATCAAAAATTTATCGATTTTCCGGCGATAAAAAATTGTCATATTGACAAAATTCGATAAAATTATTTGATCACAAAGTAAAAATAAAACTGATAAAATAGTTCACATATTGACAAAAATATTTATCAAAATATTCCACATTGAGCTTGATAAAACAGAATATTTTCTTGATGAAAAAATTGTTGAATAAATTTTTTTCAATCGATAAAAAATGTTTATATTTACAATTATTTTGTTGTTTTGTTTTTTATTAAATACAACCCCAAAAGCCAAATTGGTCGAGAATGGTTCGATATTGATTTTAAATTAGATTGAAACTATTAATAAGTTATTACGGAAAGCGTATATGTCATTTTAACAAATAAAATTAAATAATGCATGACTGAACTTCAATGCATTTGAAGGTTGTGGCCTCAATATTCCTCCGAAGTGGCTGAAAATTAGTATTTAGACTTCGTTGAGGGTACTCAACTTTCCCCTTTAAATGTGTCGGAATAGGTCCACGCCTTCATATAGCCACATAGAACGGTACCTCCCGATTTTCGGTTTGAACGTTGTTGCCTCAATTTTCCACCGAAATGGCTTAAATTTAGTATTTTGTCTTCGTTGGTGATATAAAACTGTTCCCCAGAAATTTGTGTGTACAGGTCCACGCCTTCATATGGCTCCCATTTCCGACTAAAATTCGTCGGTATAGGTCCACGTTTCGATATAGCCCCCTTAGAATGTTGAAGGTTGTGACGTCAATATCCCACCGAAATGACTGAAACTCGTTATTTAGTCTTCCAAGGGGTTATAAAATATTCCAGAAAAGTATTATCAGTATAGGTCCACGTCTTCCTATATCCCCATAAAAGGGTACTTCTTGATTTTCGGTATTTTTTAAGTTTTAGCCACTTTCTCTTACCGAAATATAGGAAATTTGCTACATATTTAGTCTTCTTTGAGTTTAAAAACTTTCCGCCAGAAATTTGTCGGTATAGATCGACGTGCCTCACATTGTTTACCGAAATTGCTGAAATTTGGTATTGAGTCTTCTTCATACATGAAAGGAAACTAATTATTCCATTTTACTTCAATACAACTCGTGGTGGAGGGTATAACAAGTTCGGCCCGTCCGAACTTAACGCCGTTCTTACTTGTTCTTCATAATAAGATTGTTAACATTCCAAAACAACAAAACCAAAGTTTGTACTAAATTTTCATTTACCTTTAAACGAGATGTTGTCAAAATTGGGTGTGTGTGCATTATTTTGTGATAATTTCTTTAGTAATAAACTTCACAATAAGAAAATTAAAAAGAATAAAACTCAAAAATGGAAAATATATGTAGATAAAAGTAAGTAGTTTCACTTTCCAAAAAGTTCGGAAGAAAAATTCGGTATATGAACGAAGTTATCAACACATTTCTGAAAACTCCTTAAATTATTAATTTTTTCTTTAATTTCAAAAATTGGTTTACACTAAAATAATTTTGAGTAAAAGGAGCCGTGTTTAAAAAAATCAAAATTAGCTTGATGTATGTACTTTGATAAAAAAACGGGTTTCAAGTTGCGATTCATTGCGATAAATGAAGCATAATTTTTTCTCAAGGCACATAAGTATATAAAATTCAGAAGTATTTGACATCTTAGTTGGTAGAAACCCCCCAAAAATTATCAATATAGCTCAAAATCGTAGTTTAGCCCACATACAGTGGGATCACACTGCTTGATGTACTTTGATGGTTTTTTTGAAATTTTGGCTGAAAATAACTCTGAATCCATGGTATAATAATATAAGGTGTTTGCATGAATTACAACAACTAACCATTTTACAATAACAACATAATTTTATGGGAACTAAATGTCAATGACAACATTTGAATACTATGGTCTTTCCAAAATAGTTCAGAAAAATTTACAAGAAATACATAAAGATTTAAAATTTAATTCTAATTGGCATCGACATTAATCTATACATAATGTGATACATTCTACACTTCATATATTTATTGTGCGCCACTGAATAGAACAGATTGGACATCTATTTATTAAATTTGGGAATATTCGGGGTAGATCCTAATATATTCTGACAATTCAGTTTATAAAAAAAAGTTCAAAGCCGTATGATTGTTATTTACACCTTATATTATTACACCATGCTCTGAATCAATATTTTGTGGCAATTATTATGAAATAAATGTCAATACAAATATTACATAGAAATAAGCTCTGTTCCAGAACTAAAAATTTTTACCACTTTTACACATTTTGCGTTCCCGTACAAAAAATTTTGTATGAAAATCGTTTACGACTTTTACAACTTTTACGACATTTACCACTTTATAAAGTACGGGAACAGGCCAATAGTTTTGGCCAGGAAAATGGGATTTTAGACCATAGTGCATTGGCGTATCCCGAAAAGCCAACCTATTTTATTAAAGTGAAAACCCCAAAAATATTTTCCAACGCGAGTTTTCAGAGCGGTTCTAAGTTACCATAATAAATGAAATCGCTAATAGGTCCAAAAAATAATTACAAGCAGCAACAAACATTTTAGTGAATAAATTATTAGTAGAAAAATAAAGGATAGAGAATCTTCTAAAAGATTATACTTAAGCTAATAGCCAGTTTTGACTATACCCTTATACGTTGATTAAGGCCATTATCTCGATTTAAGTGCTTAATCCACCCAAATCCACCCTAATTTACCATACAAAATTAAATCAACTCAAAACTTGGATTTGTTTTAAATCAAAATATTTTGATATACAACACTGTGTTTTGCTCCTAAAAATACAATATTGTTGTCTGTACCAAAATTGGCAACTGAGTTCATGTGTCGTTTATTTACATTTTTCAAATAACTGTAAACACGAAAAAAAGAGAAGCGGTTGCAAAAATAGAAAAATTATTGAATAAAAATAAAATGGATGCAGAAAAGAAAGAAAAAAGGTATGCCTTTAATTTAAAATAAATTGCAACAATATACTTAAGAATTAACATGTTTCTTTTTTGCAGGAATCGAAACAAACAGAGTCGTAAACGCTGGTCACCAGCTGGAGAGGAGTTCCTACTAGATCTTTGGGAAAAGAATATGGATAAGCTTAGAGGAGCTAGGAAAAATTCACATGTATATGCTAATATTGTTGCAGAAATGGCATCACAGGGATATATATACAGATAAAAAATAAGCTGCACAATATTACAAGCAGATTCAGGTAAAAAATATGTGATACTTTTTATGCATAATATACATATGTATGTACAAAACTGGTAGCATTCGTGGCTCATAAGATTCGTCCAATTACAGAATGATAACAATTTTGTTCGAACACAAGTCCAAGAGATAACAGTCCGAAAGCACCAAAAAATAAGGGGGGGGGGGGTGACTCCCAAAATTAAATTCAATTGCAAGATGAACTAGGTCATACTTCCTACCAGCAGAACGGCAACAGTTTGCACATAAAACCAGTTTAGAACTTTTTACAACAAATAATCCTTGAGGTCCTGGTTTAATTATTTTTGTTTTAATGGGGAAACGGATACGTCTCGATTTTTTCCAAGAACCTTACCATGTAGCAGTCAGCACCTTCAAATTTACTGGGTTCTGAAACACCATACGAATTAAAAAAAAGCATAAGTACAAAAAAATTACAACAGTTTCTCTGTTCCATAACCTGCAAGAATCTACAAATTCTTTCTACGATTATTTCCGGCCCAAACTAATGCTCTGTTCCAGAACCTGCAAGAAGCTACTACTTTTTAGTACGATAACAATTTTTCATTTATGTTATCGAAACAAATAGTAAAAATTAGTAGGTTCTTGTAGTACTGGAACATACCATAAGAGTAATTTCACTGAAATTTTTACATGAAAATAAAAGAAAATTTAAAATAAAACGGTCTATTTGCTTCATAAGAATATTGCAACAAAACAAAATTGCAGAACATATGAAACCGTGTACCCTAGTTTCTTGAAATTATGTGTTTTTCCTAAAAGAGAAAAATCTCATGTCAAAATTTTAGTGAAATTACTGTAGTGTGTCTCGGGACTTGCAGTTCTGAAACAGACCAAGTATGTTTGGACATACCTACAAATAACCATAAAGGCCTCGGCATATAAGAAGCCTCGCCGACTGGCTTTATTGCCTTGCTTCATTTCTGACATAATAAAAATTAAAGAATAAAGAAGAAAAGTTCGAAATTGGCTCGGCCTTCTTTATTTTTTATGTCAGAAATGAAGCAAGGCAATAAAGCCAGCCGAAGACGCTTCTTGATAGTGTGTTGAATCAAAGGTAGAACGATTTATGAATATTTGTATTTGTTTGGCTAAGCACCAATGACTAGGGCTGACCAGACGTGAAATTCTTTTCAGAGGAAGATCTCGTCATATATCATTTAGGGAGGAAGTCCACAGTTCCCGAGATAAGGGCTTCCGAAAAATATCTTCCATCCACACTCATTGATGACTCCTTACCAAGCTCCTTATTAAGTTACTAAGCACAAATGTTAATTAATACAAAATGTTTTCACACTGTCACAACTGAATCTCGTTAACAGCTGTCATTCTTGCTGAGTCCAATTAGACCGATTTCCCAATTTACATTGGGCAAGTCTGATAGAGTGACACGTAAGGGGAATGGAATTGGAAAAAATTGTTTGTACTGACAATTTTCAGCCAATTCCTTTAAAATTTTTCATAATTAGAACATTGGTGGCGTTTATTTAATTGGGATAGCTGTTACAATTTTGATTTTTCAAAATAGTCTGGCTTAATCCCTTTTGTTGTTTTGTTATTTAAGCCAGACTATTTTGAAAAATCAAAATTGTAACAACAAAAGGGATTAAGCCAGACTATTTTGAAAAATCAAAATTTTTCATAATTGGCATTGTGCCTGTTCCAGAATCTGCAAGAAGCTACTATTTTTTACTACGATAACAATTTTTTCTCTATGATATCGAAAAAAAAAGAATAGTAAAAATTAGTAGATTCTTGCAGTACAGGAACAGACCAATAATGAAATTGCTATAGTGGGGAACTCGATTGATTTCATTTTCAATGAAATCACGCTAGAGTGGGCCGGGACTAACTTCATTTTTGAAGCGCGTTGTATATATTGAGTTATTTGGCCTGTACCAGAACTGCAAGAATCTACTAATTTCTACTATGTTTTCCATAACATAAAGGAAAAATTGTTATCGTAGTAAAAACTAGTAGCTTCTGGTAGGTTCTGGAACAGGCATGTTGTGATGATGGTCACAGGAAGTAGAAGCCACTAATTGAACCGGACTAAATAGAAAATAATAGCATTTTTACTGTTCTATTTGTCCCTTGTAATACTTAATTTCCTTTATGATGGGGATTTTGACATTTCTGCACGAGCTTTTCCAATTTTTGCCTTTTTCCGTTTCTGTACATATTGAACAGATTTTTATGGGAAAGCAGTGCAATGATATTGTTAGATTGGCGATCTCTTTCTTGAGGATATGGTATGATGTTTCTTTAGTGGCGGGTGTTGGAAGAATTTGAAATTCATTAAAATAGTATCAGCGAACAAATAAAAATGGACAATATGTAAACTGTCTCGTTTTGATAATGAAATGATGATTGAAATCAAAAAGAGAGTTGGAATCGTTTTATTCCATTGCTGCTCATCAACGAACAATTTCAGACCAAAATATAAATTGTAAACAAAATCACATGTTGCTGATAGGCTTGTTGAAGGAGTTATTATATTCCTTGTAGCATTTGACATTAGTAGCTCTAGAGCAGGATATTAGTTCATGTCTTGCTACAAATATCATAATAAAAATCTATATTTGTACTAATTCAATCACAAAAAGTTTAGTTAACTACATTTTCTTTACAGGGCAGAGAAAAAAGGTTGGTCCTTCAGGTGGATCACCATCTAGCTGGGTGCTGTATGAAAGGGTCAACTCCATTTTGGGAGGATACAAGTTCTGCAACTTAGAAGAGACAGTTGATGAAAATATCGGTGGGTACATAAAAAATATTACATATTTTTATTGGTTTATTTAACTTTTCACTACAATGGATTTTTAATGTTATGTTTTTAAACATTTATTTTTACAGATATATCTTACTGTGACGTGGAATTTATTGACGAAGATACCAATGCTCTATCCGAGCAATATCTAAGCGAAAATATATTTGATGACACTATAGATTCGGGTCTTAGTTGCACGGCGGAACCTGTGTCTAAAACTAAGAAAGGAACCAAAGCAAAAGATTCTAAAAAGCAAGCTTTACAGGCAATGGAGGCCATTAAAAAAGAGTTGATTGAGGGTATTACAAAAATGAACGAATTGAGTGAGCGAGGTTTGGAAATTCAGAATACTGTTGCACAAACTGAAAAAGAGTGGAACGATATCCTAAGAGAGTTCTTATATGCCTTTAAAAACAATCAAAATAATTTGGTTTTTTTAATTAAATTTTATTTTAATATTTAAATATACAGTATGCATGGGTGCCACCGTGGTGCAATGGTATGCACGCCCGCCTTGCACGCAGAAGGTCGGGGGTTCGATTCCCCGGCCAAGCAACATCAAACATTTTTCAACGGTGGCAAAATACCCCTCAGTAATGTTGGCGACATTTCCTGAGTATTTCAGCCTTGAAAAACTTCTCCATAAGTGGTGTCTTAAGACACGCCGTTCGGACTCGGCGATAAATAGTAGGTCCCATATCATTGAGCTAAATATGAATCGGGGTGCACTCATTGATATGAGAGAAGTCTCCCTTGTCCCGTATGGGATGTTGTGGAACAATGTATGCAAGGTTCATATTCGTACACCCCTAAAAAATGAATAAAATCTTTATTAATTCCAGATTTTATGTGCAAATATGAAATAATTGATAGGAATTACCATAACGAAGAAAGATTTAAGAATAACAAAACAAATTTTTAATTTATTCCGTCATTTAGGTATAGATGGCGCCTGTGTGGGTGGTAAAGTTCGTATTCGTACACCTATAACCACTATATATGTATTTGGAGTTTTTAAGGATTTTCAAAGCAAAATACTGCAAATGTTTGTTTGTTAAGTTCACATTTTTAGGGGTTCTTTAGGTTTTCACGATTTTGCTTGGAAACCGCGAGTCCTGTGTAAATGGGCCTAGAGAAAATATTTTAGCTGTTGAAATTCTCCAGAAGATTGACTTTTATGATATTTTCGTAGGATTAACGGTTTTTGAGATATAGAAGTTCAAATTGGGACAAGTCTCCTTATAAAACAATGTTATGATTGCAATTTCCCATCTTAAACGTATATATCTCAAAAATGGTACAAACTAAGGAAAACTAGTCAGCCAATCTTGTAGAGAATTTTTACAGCTACATCTTCTTTAGTCCCATTCCGATAGGACTTGCGGTTTCCAAGAAAAATCGTGAAAACACAAAAAACACCTAAAAATGTGAATTTTGACCGCGATTTACATTTTTTTCTAGTTTTAGGATTTTTCTTATCTATGAACATTGCTGTTTCAGAATTCACAAAAACGTCCCCTGTGTAAGCGTTTTTCATTAAAAGTTAGTTAAGGCGCACCCTTCATGATATTGTTTTATAAAGGGGCGATACAGTCAGTGAATTGTCTCAATTTGAACTTCTATATCTCAAAAACAGTAAAACCTACGAAAATATCATAAAGGTCAATCTTGTGGAGATTTTCACAGCTACAACATTTTCTTTAGGCCCATTTACATACGACTCGCGGTTTCCAAGCAAAATCGTGAAAACCTAAAGAACCCCTAAAAATGTGAACTTAAATCGCGATTTATTTGAAAATCCCTCCGTCGATTTTTTTGTTTCTTGATATTTCTCATCTATGAGCATTTTAGTTTCAGAATCTGCAAAAACTTCCCAGGTGTAAGCACCTTCCATTTAAATTTGGTTAAGGCACACCGTGTTTAATTTTTAGTTTTTATTGATTTCAAACATTTCATGACTCCCAAATGAAATAAATAATGGTGTTGAATTATCATAGTTTATGTGTTTTTGTGTGACGATGTCGTGAAAAGCTTATGCAGAGGTGGAGGACTGCATATAATCTTCAAGATCTGTAAAAACAATGATTTAAAATTTTATATTTATTTCAAGCATATCTTACTAACCTGTTTCCCATAAAAAGTTAGTAATGGCGTTCCTCATTTCTTCCGCTCTGCCGTGTACCTGGCTGAGAGGCATTTGTGGAATCTCATCCCTATTGTTGGCATCATTCTCGAGCGAATTGTTGTATATTTGATCATTATGATCATTTAAAAAGTTGTGCAAAACACAACTACCCTGCGAAATCTAGCATTCAAATGACCGAAGGCATTCTCCACAACTCTTCTCGCTTTCGACAAATGATAATTATATGGGTATGGCTTCATGATTGTTTCCGATAATTGGAATGCCGAATCCCCAATAATAAACACTGGTACATCATACCACACATATTCTTCCTTTTATCATTTAAAATTGGACTTTGAAGCAATTTTTTCAGTTTGCTGCTCTCGTAGATATATGAGTCGTTGCACCGACCGGGAGCACCGACGTTAATATTTGTAAAACGGTATCTGAAACGAACATATTGTAAGAAACAAAGGTTGGTATAATAATATTCTATTACCTATAATCAACTAAAGCCAGAAGCACCATAGAGTACCACCCCTTATAGTTGTAGTAATCATATGCCTCCTCCCTTGGAGACTTAATCTCGATATGGCAACCATCTGTTAAATTCGAATAATAAAAATTAATGGAAGGATTATTATCCAAAAAATGCTGAACATACATACATATATTGTTGGTGCTGATTGGCAACAATATTTGTTCAACTACTCACCAAGGGTCCCGAAACACTGAGGAAACCCAAGACTTCCAAAACCTTTGACACACTCTCCACTTTTTGTTCGGTCAAAATATTGCTGGGTAGATGTTGGGGAGCAAGTATTTCCATATATAGGCGACCATATGTTTTGGGTAAACAAAAAAGGATTTTGCACATTATTAATTTTTCTCAAACATCGTATAATTGTTGTTATTATTTATCGGAAAAGTGTAATTTAAAATGAAAAAAGCAAGTCACCGCCAATTGCTGTTGTTAAAATTGATTGTGTTGTGTCAAATGAACTGTCATCTTGCTTCGTTGAGGGCTGTTCTATTAAAAACAGTACAATTTAATTTTAGCTTTCACGCCAAGCAAGCGGAACAAGCAACAAAAATCCATTGTGTTTCTACCTTAAAACCGCCAAATCCAAAATCTATGGGCAAACTCGAAAATCGATCACAAGATAATCAATTATGCGATTTTCCCTCCAGCCAAAAGTCGACTACGATTTTTAGGCTTTTGACTGCAAAAAGTCGATTAATCGAAAGTCGACTTACCTATCCCTAACGGCGTTAAGTTCGGTCAAGCCGAACTTGTTATACCCTCCACCACGAGTTGTATTGAAGTAAAATGGAACAATTAGTTTCCTTTCGTTTATGAAGAAGACTAAATACCAAATTTCAGCAATTTCGGTAAAACAATGTGGCTAACCTTCAAAATACACAGATTCGGAAGGTACCGTTCCATGGGGGCTATATCAAAACGTCGATCTATACTTACAAATTTCTGGCGGAAAGTTTTTAAACTCAAAGAAGACTAAATACCAAATTTCCGATATTTCGGTGAAACCTTCAAATAAATAGGAATGGCTCTATGGGGTATATAGGAACCCGCGGACGTATACTGATAATTCTCTTCTGGAACATTTTACAACCTTTGGAAGACTAAATAACAATTTTCAGTCTTTCGGTGGGATATTGACGTCACAAACTTAAGAATTACGAAAATCGGGAGGTGCCGTTCTATGTGGGCTATATCGAAACATGAACCTAACATGAACCCATTTCGATGAGTTGCTGTGGCCATAACCTTCAAAATACCGGAAATTGGGAGGTACCGTTCTATGGGGGCCATACTAAGGCGTGGACCTATACCGACAAACGTTTTTATACCCCAAATGAAGACCAATTACCAAATTTTAGCCATTTCGGTGGATTATTGTGGCCACAACCTTCAAAACACCGAAAATCGGGAAGTACGTACTATGGGGGCAATACGTTTTATACCTGCAACGAAGAATAAGTACCAAATTTCAGCCATTTCGATGTGATAATGAGGCTAAAACCTTCAAAATGCCGAAAATCAGGTGGTATCGTTCTATGGGGGATATATCAAAACGTGGACCGATATTGCCTAGGAGTAATAGTTACGAAATTTTTGTTTTTATAACAGCAGACGTGATCACGACATTGTTAACACTGTTACTAAAATCTTTTTTTAAAGAAAAGTGCAAAAGCTTTTGTTCTATGCCCTGATTTCATCCTCTATCAGGGCAATACCGTTAAAGACTAGTATAATATGGGGCAAGCCTGGCTAATACGGGACTTTCCATATACATATCATTAAATTGTTTGTACGTACTCTTGACATAACCGTCAATGATTTTTCATAGTCATTTGTTGGAAAATAATTTCAAAATTAGAAATTTCTAGCCAAATTGCCTACAAAGGGACACTAATTACGATCATGCCAAAAATAAGTAAGGATCATCATTCTTTCTGTCGGAATCATTGACAAAACTACTGAAAACGATAGGGAACCATTTATTCCACCATTCTGATTACTAACAAGTAAGAACGGCGTTAAGTTCGGCCGGGCCGAACTTGTTATACCCTCCACCACCAGTTGTATTGAAGTAAAATGGAATAATTTGTTTCCTTTCGTGTATGAAGAAGACTTAATACTAAATTTCAGCAATTTCGGCAAAACAATGTGAGGCACCATTCTATGGGGGCTATTTCAAAACGTCGATCTATACCGACAAATTTCTTACGGAAAGTTTTTAGGCTCAAAGAAGATAAATACCAAATTTCCTATATTTCGGTATGAGAATGTGCCTAAAACTTAAAAAATACCGAAAATCAAGAAGTACGCTTCTATGGGGATATAGGAAGACTTGGGCCTATACTGATAATACTCTTCTGGAATATTTTATTACTCTTGGAAGACGAAATAACGAATTTCAGCCATTTTGGTTGGATATTGACGTCGCAGTCTCCAGTATTACGAAAATCGGGACGTACCGTTCTATGGGGGCTATATCGAAACGTGGACCTATACCGACGAATTTTAGTCAGAAATAGGGCAATATGAAAGAGTGGACCTGTACAGACATATTTCTGGCGAACAGTTTTATATCACATTGAAGACTAAATACCAAATTTCAGCCATTTTGGTGGAATATTGAAGACACAACCTTCAAAACACGAAAAATCGGGAGGTACCTTTCCATGGGGGCTATATAAAGGCGTGAACCTATACCGACAAATTTAAAGGGGAAGTTTGAGTACCTCCAACGAAGTCCAAATACCAAATTTCAGCCATTTCGGTGGAATATTGAGGCCACAACGTTCAAAATACCGAAAATCGGGAGGTACCGTCCTATGGGGGCTATATGAAGACATGGACCGATACCGACAAAATTCTGGGAGAAAGTTTTGTACCCCTAAAGAAGACTACGTGCCAAATTTCAGCCATTTTGGTAGGATAATGAAGCTAAAACCTTCAAAATACCGAAAATCGGGAGGTACCGTTCTATGGGGGCTATATGAAGGTGTGGACCGACACCGACAAAATTCTAGGGGAAAGTTGTATACCCCTAAAGAAGACTACGTACCAAATTTCAGTGATAATGAAGCGAAAACCTTCAAAATACCGAAAAACGGGAGGTACCGTTCTGTGGGGGCTATATGAAGGTATGGACCGACACCAACAAAATTCTGGGAGAAAATTTTGTACCCCTAAAGAAAACTACGTACCAAATTTCAGCCATTTCGGTGTGATAATGAAGCTAAAACCTTAAAAATACCGAAAATCGGGAGGTACCGTTCTATGGGGGCTATATCAAAACGTGGACCGATATATCCCATTTTCAATACCAACCATCCTGCAAGTAATAGCAACTTCTGTACCAAATTTTGACTCTCTATCTTTAAAATTGCGAGCTGTATCTTGATTTCAACAGACAGACGGACGCACGGACAGACGGACATGGTCAAATCGACATAGAATTTTATGCTGATCAATAATATATATACTTTATAGGGTCTCCGACGAATATTTCGATGTGTTACAAACGGAATGACAAATTTAATTATACCCTCCATATGGTGGAGGGTATAAAAAGCCAACAATTAGGAAATTATTAATCGATTATTGTGGTGCATCATTTTCAATGCTCAATTTGGTCATTTTATGTTTTCCGGTAAAATTTTAGTATAACGGTACTGTAAGTGAAATATTGTTCTATGTCATCGTGAAGACAATGTTTTAGCCTACAAAATTGTATTTTGAATTATTTCAAAATCTCTACTCGTTTCGATGTTATCAACGATTACTTTTTTATTTCATTTTGCAACATTTTCAGTGACAGTCACTGCATGTTCATTTGCCTAATGTGATTACGAACCAATACCTTTATGAAAGATGCAACCAAAACCCAATGGTAAAGGAAATTAAACTGAGGAAATGGCGATGGATTGGTTATACACTGAGAAAACAAGACAGAAATGTTGCCAAAGAAGCCCTTGAGTGAAAACCTCCGTAGAGGTATATGAACGTCCGCTTACGTGGAGACGGCAAGTTTTAGAAGAACTTAGGAAGGCAATAAATCATGGAATGGAATTAAAACAGATCTAAATCGAAATAAGGTGTGTTCGTTTACTCAACAATTTGTACAAGTTCAGTATCTTCTTGTAGTCTGCTAAGGTCTTTTGCATTGTACTGTAGAGTAAACGAACAACATCCAATAACAATTTGTACAAATTGTAAGCAAACGAACACACATATAATTGAAAAAAAAAAATTGTTGCATTACTTACGAAAACAATGTCATGATTTATAATCTGGAAACAATGGCAAATTCTGCCAAACTATTGTTTATTTACATATGCATGGTAAAACTTAGAGCTATCACGGAAAAGAAGATATCTTCATGCGACCAATAATATTTAATTATTAATTCTGAAATATCGTTGAAATACAAACGACATCCGAGATGTTGTAATCGTTCCGGAAAGTATACTATTAACAAATAATACAAATTGATTGAAATAATGTGAATGTAATAGAAATGGAAAACACTGCAAATGTTTTAAAAAGATAGAAAAGACCTACAAATGCACTAGAAGTAGAGAATTGGCTTTACGAAGAAAAGTTAAAAAAAAACTAGAAAATGAACTTAGGGAAAAGACTAAACAAAGTGCAGAAGAGTAATGAAAATATCAGAAAGTAAACGTCCAACAAATTGCAAAACACGGCTGACAACTTCAAAAGACGGCTGATTTTTGCGAGGGTTTAGAAAAACAGTTAACAGAAAACAAAATGCAATATAAATCGCAAAAAGAAAAAACTTTTATTTCAAACGTTATTTCTGGAAATATTCATAGCGATTATGAATCTTCACGTAGGGAGCTGCTGACAAGTGAGTTGTATTTAACTTTCACCTGCTCGAACTATTAGGAATGAGAAGGGAGGAGCAAAAAAAGTGAACAAGGGTTTACAAGTCGGAACATTGAAAATAATGTCGCGACTTGTGCACTCTTGAAACAACACAATAACTTTGGGACTATTAAATTCTTATTTTTTTTATAAAAAATAAAAAAATTTTGAATTAAATATACATATGTACATTTTTAACAAGAACAAGTAAGAAAAGCGTTAAGTTCGGCCGGGCCGAACTTTTTATACCCTCCACCACAAATTTCAACCATTTCGGTGGATTAATGTGGCCACAACCTTCAAAATACCGAAATTCGGAAGGTACCGTTCTATGGGGGCTATATGATGGCGTGGACCTATACCTACAAATTTCTGTGGGAAAGTTTTATACGCCTAAAGAAGATTAAGTACCAAATTTCAGCCATCTCGGTGTGATAATGAGGCTAAAACGTTCAAAATATCGAAAATCGGGAGATATTGTATTATGGGGGCTATATCAACACGTGGGCCTATATAAACATTTTATGGTAGAAATGTTTCTTAGCCTCTGGAAACACAATATACAAAGTTACAACCGATTCTTTGGTCAAATGGGCCTAATACATTCAAAATATATTAGAATGACGCGTACTTTATAAGGGGCCTTATATGGGGGCTATACCAAAACGTGGACCTATATAACCCAACTTTGGTAGGAATGTTTTCTGGCCTCTGAAGACACAAAATACCAAATTACAACCAATTCTGTGGTCAAATGGGTCTAATACATTCAAAATATATTAAAATGACGCGTACTTTATATGGGGCCTTATATGGGGGCTATACCAAAACGCGGACCTATATAACCCAACTTTGGTAGGAATATTTTTTGCCTCTGGAGACACAAAGTACCAAATTACAACCAATTCGGTGGTAAAATGGGCCAAATATCTTAAAAATTCCTTAAAACGACGACGCGTCACGCGTCATTTTGTATGGGGGCTATACGAAAGCGTGGACCTATATAGACCGCTTTCAATACCAAAAGTCCTACGTAAATATAACATATTTTCCCAAAATTTCATCAACCTACGTCAATCCGTTCGGACGCTAGAGTGATTTCCACAGACGGACAGACGGACAGACGGACGGACATGGCTATATCGATGTAGAATTGCACGCTGATCAAGAATATATATACTTTGTGGGGTCTATATAATTGTTCCACAAACATCCCATATGGGACAAGGGAGACTTTGTGGGGTCTACAATTATTATTTCGAGTAGTTACAAACGTAGTGACAAACTTAATATACCCCCATCCTATGGTGGAGGGTATAAAAATGTCAGTTATCAACAACCCGCTGTAAAAATACAAAAACACCCACTGTAAAAAATAAAAATACAGCATCAAAACTGTGGCAACGTCGGTAACAGCTGTTTTGTTTTAACAGATACGTGAAAATTGTTTATTTACTTTGAAAAATTTGTACTTGTAAAAATGTGCAATTTGTTGGAAAATCGTAAAAATATCGTTTATATAGTTCATTAAATGGCAAAAAGAAATAAAAATGTTTAATATTGCATTTTGTATGATGGCCGAAACTGCATACGCAGAGGAATACCAAAGAAACATAAACGAACAGAGAAAAATTCGAAGGCACTTACGGGATGCCAGTAATCCGCTTGAGTTGCCGCAAAGTCTGTAAGTATGTATGTACTAACGAGGAACAACTATTATTAGGTTTCAAAAATATTATACGGTAAACAAACCGGAATTTAAATATTTGTTGGGTTTCCTTATTTCCAACACTCGATCTCGACCAAAATGTTTTGCGATACCTCCGATTATTAAGTTAAGTGCATCATTACGCTTTTTTGCAGAAGGCGGATACAAAACAGGTGTAGGGAAATATTCGGGCGTTTCAGTGGATCAATGTACTTTCAGTGTTATACTAACAGAAGTCGTGAACACATTCGAAGAACATCTTTTTCGAGATGGATCAGTTTCAATAAAACTGAAGAGGAAAAACAAAAAACAGTTTTATATCTGTATCGAAAATATGGTATTCCTGGTGTCCTAGGTTGCATCGCATCTAACAATAAACATTTGTGTTACAACCGAAAGGGATATTACAGCTTGAATGTAATGCTGGTAAGTAACTATAACCAAGGAATTACGTATACACTACAAAATAGTAGTTACTTTTTAGATCTCTGAACACGAACTGGAAATTCAATATGTGGATGTTTCCCATCCAGGTATTTATCTAGAATTCCGGTGAACTGCGAACTCATCTGGAACTAGAATATTTGAGAGGCGAGAAATTATGGCTCTTAGGTAAGTGTATTAATAGCAGAACCCCACAATTTATGAAAATATTTACAAAAATAACTTTTCATTGCAGGATATCCTTTGGAGCCATGGCTTATAACGCCATACCGAACTCCAGAAGGTGGTTCTATCGCCATGAAATTCAACGAGATACATTCGAAGTGCAGAAATGTAGTTGAGCGCACAAATGGCGTGCTAAATTTTTTTTCTATTTTGTCTTCTACCTCTTTCATTCTCAACCTCTCCATAGCTACATTATGCAGTTTTTTCTCTTTAAGCTCATCTTTTTTAAGTCACCTATTCGTTGTATTGCACGATACAGTTTTTTGTGCTTTGTTCTTGTTCTTCCATTTTTTCGATCATCTGCTTTTGGATAGACAACCCCTCCGCCAAAACATCCGATGATGGTTTTGCTGGTTTCCAACTTTTTTTGGCTACTTTGGTTCTTTTTGGTGGAGGTTCAGTAACAATCTCCTCCTGGTCAGCATTGTCGCAATCTATGATTGTATCAGCAGCAGGAGGATCGTTTTCCTTCCCTCTTTTCAGGGAGGTTGAGGTTCCCAACCCATACTTGTTGGTCACACCTTCTACGGGCTCCTTCATTCCAATTAGAGCGTAAATTGCTTCATCATTTGCTGAAAGTTGTTGCTCCTTATCAGGCCCTCCTCCTGTTCCCTTTGCCATCTTTAGGTTTTGATCCGGTTTCTGCCTTACGTACTTTTTTGATCGTTCCATACCTGAAAAATATTGATATTTATTTTTTGACAACATTTTTTGTTATACCTTCTTCCACTCAGCGATGGTTTTTGATGGTGGGCCTGCTGAGTTCAGCTCCGACTCCAAATTACACCAAAAGAATTTCTATTTGTTCTTTATTCGTTACTTTCGACCTAAAACAAAAAAAAACAAGTAATTATCATTACAAACAACAAATATTCGTTTTTGTCGTTTTTCTTTTTAAATATCAATACTTACATTTTTGTGCTCAACTCACTTCGATTTTGTTAGTGAGAAATTTCGCCCAAAAAAATAGCTAAAATTCTTCCTTTTTTGAAATTCGTAATAGCTACATTTCTCACCAGCGCGGGGTTTGTTCTCCTTTTTGTTGTTTATAATAAGGGACGAAGGAGAGCGGAAGAGCACTCACTTAAAAATTATGTTCATAATAGGGGAGAACAAGATCTATTTAACAGGTCACGTAAGTAGCACAACAACAACTCTATTTTGGCCGAAAATTCTTCAATATGTCAAAATGTTTGTTTACGTTTTCATACAATTTATTCACAATAACAAAATATTTGACAGATTGAAACCAATCAGCTGGCCTTTTTACGCCACCTTATAATTTCATCATGGGGGAGAAGGTTACAGATAGAAAACTCACCGTGAGATGGTGTTCATAATTGGGCTGATTATTAAAAAAATAAGTGTGTAAATTGACTTGAACATTTAATATCAACCTATAAACAGAGATCTTAATAATAGGTCTGTTCGATAACCCAACAATTTGCACAAACTTTTACAAAATGCTATTCGATAACAAACTTGTACAGTGAAAGAGAAATGAGAAGAACTAGCAAGAAGTTGCAAGTATTTTTTATAATAAGAGATTTTAGTATAAAAGAGATTTATCCCTGCAAACAAAAAAAATCAAAAAAGGTTGAAAAGAAATGTGAAAAGGGTATTCCATGAATCATTTTCTGGAAGAGGCTAACATTCATGTTAATTTTAAAAAATTTTCAAGACATAAATCATTCTGGATCTGTAGTCCAAAAATGAGTGATCGCAACATCTGTCCGTGCAAACTTCATGAGAATTTCAGGCGGATTCTTAAGAAAGTTTCCGCCTTTAACATTTTGAATACACCTAGCGCTTGTTTGCGAAACAAACTCAGAAGAGCGTATTTTCAGAGAATGTGAAAAATTCAAAGATAATCCAATTCGTTATACTCCAAATGCAACATCAACTATTATTTACCATCAATGGTGTAGCAAAAATATTTCAAGAAAAGGTGCTAAAGAATTGACTTATTGGGGGTTATCATGAACGGCAATTCCCCGTGAATTTGTTCATTTTCTCCCTTAAGTTGCTACGGCGGAAAGACAAAACTCACGGGGAAATTTCATTCATGATAACCCCCATAATGTAAAAATTACGCTTAAAGAACCAATAGAATGCAGCACAGAAGATATAGTTCATACTCTAAATTCAAAATCGGATATGTTGCCGTCGATTCACAAAGTAAAATGGACAAAACAGCATAGTAGAAGAAATAAAAGTTCAAAAAAAAAACAAAGCAGACTTTGTAAACGTTGGAAAGGAAAACCAAACTATTTTTTCGTTATTATATCGTCGTCAATCTTCAAGAAGTGAAGAACACTAAAAAATGGCAAACCGTAAACGCAGCCACCGTAACCACAGAGGCATGGACGCGGACGGGCCAATGCAGAAAAATTGTGATTGTAAGAAATGACGACGGCTCCACCATAACCACCAGAAACTACAGACGACGAGGACAACATTAAGAATTTGGTGCTTCCTTCCATGCTGCCGAAGCCGAGATGGCCTCTAATGACTTGCCCCTCCAATTTTGTTCCCTCCTTGCTTTGCAATGACGTGCCTTGCGCCTCCAATTCTGTTCCCTCCTTGCCTTCCAATGACTTGGCCTCCAATTGTGTTCCCTTCTTGCCTTCCAATGACTTGCCTTGCACCTCCAATTGTCCCAATACCGGTGCTGAATCTGCCAAGGTCAATGCCGAACCAGCTGGTGATGAAGATATTGAGGGCTCCGAAGTATTCGATGTGGAATTAAAGCAGCATTAAGCCTAAAACACATACAACGTTTGTTTTGAAGTTTCGTGTCGTTCGTCGTCGTCGACTTGGGTTGGGCGTTGGTAACACACATAAAACGTTTGATAACGCCGTCGAAAGCCATATGTTATATGTAAACAAACAATAACATATGTTTGGCGCTCAACATTTTAGAAATGTTATTTAAAAGTGCCGTGTTCTAAACATACATAAAATGAAATATTTGGATATATTATTCTATTTAAAATTACTTAAAGGGGTGTATGAAGTATGGAAATGTCTTCCTCGCACTATAGAAAGAAAATTTTGGACACGACCTCTGTACGAGAACAGAGATGTTGACGGTACATTCGCACTCGATTTTGAAAGACTGTATCATACCGACGTGGAACAATTCCGGATTATGGTCAGAATGGAGCCTCCAGTTTTTGATGCGCTATTTAATCTGTTGAAAGACGAATTGACCAAGAATTCGAATAGACCATCTATATCTGCTAAATGTAGATTGTTCTTGACCCTGATGTAATTATTTTTTATTTGCGAAATATGAATGTATATACAATGTTTTTATTTTGCATTTTTAAGATATGTATTTGGCACACGGGGATAGTGTTCGTTATCTATCCTTAACGTTTAAGATGGGGGCCTCAACAGTGAGAGCTATAATAAGGCAAACATGCGAAACACTGTGGCAAAAACTGTCTCCTGTTGTATTGCCAGTTCCATCCACAGCAAATTGGGCTAAAATCGCCGAAGATTTTGAGCAAAAGTGGAACTTTCCACATTGTGTAGGAGCCATAGACGGAAAGCACATAAATATTAAGTGCCCTGCAAAGTCGGGATCCATGTACTATAATTACAAGGGTAATTATTTCAAACTAATTTTTTTTTTGTAATATCTTAACACGTATTCTTTGTTCTAGGTACATATTCAATTGTTTTATTGGCTGTCTGTGATGCCAACTACAAATTTACTGTAGTTGACATTGGTGCATACGGTTCCCAAAGTGATGGGGGAATCCTCAGAAACTCTGAGTTCGGAAAACGTTTGTTGGACAACAACTTGGGTCTTCCGGAAGATGAACAGCTGCAACCCGAAGGAATTAAAATTCCTTATTTTTTTGTTGGCGATGCTGCATTCCCCCTCAGGGATAATCTTATTAGACCCTACCCTGGATCCTTTCTTCCCCAAGATAGGGAAGTGTTTAATATGCGTTTATCCAGAGCAAGGAGAACAATTGAAAACTCATTTGGAATTTTGACGGTTAGATGGAGGATATTATTATCCAATTTATATGTATCTCCCGATGCCGCTGAATTAATTGTCAAAGCAACAGTCGTCCTACATAACTATTTGAAAGTTAATGACGAAAGCTACTGTCCGGAAATATTTGCCGGTGATATGGATGGCAAGGAAGGGCTATGGAGAAATGAAATTGTGACTTCTAACAATATCTCTTCCATAGGAAGAAAAAGAAAAATAAATAATTTAATAATGCCACCAAAAAGGCATTTTACTTGAGAGATGTGTTGAAAGATTACATATCAAAAAATCCAATTTAAAAATACCCCATTCTGAATTCAAAAGGCTATGTTCATGTATATATAATTCACATTTCGATTTTATTTTTAATATTAAAAAAAATATTTATTAAATTATTAAATAAAAATAAACTTATTAAATAAAAAGGAACTCACAATTGTTATACTATTCATAAGTGTACTTAGTAAACATATGACAAAAGAAATTAATGTATCACTAAAAATATTCTAAAGAAAGTTCGTTCGAAAAATAATTCATTGCTTTTTATATCCAATCAAACAAAACTCCAGCGAATTTTCTTTTGATTCGTCATAGAGAAACCTGTTGTAATATTACGTTTACATTTACGAAATCGAGTAGATTTCTATTGTTAATTCCTTTGCTTATTCGAAATCCAATTGGTTTTCATATGAGTTTTCATTCGGCGTATACGCAAAGGAATTGATATTTTAAATGCACTCGATTTCGTAAATGTAAACGTACTATAAGAAATAAATAAAAACTCAAGAAGTTCAAACAATTACGATTAAAATAATAGATACGAAAGAAGATTTTGGACAAAAAATAATATTTGTAGTATATTGTCAGATAGATTTTTAATCATCAGACATTGAATTTGTACTTCATTAGTATTAAAAATCAAGCAAAGGTACTATTCAGTCTATATGTGTATGTATTGATATACAAAATCTAATTTTTAAACATAGAATACATATGGAAGTACGCATTGTATTTTTTCCACGTATTTTCTATTTATCCAGAAAAGTTTTTACTTTATCAGCTGCAAAATTTATAAGTTCGACTTTTATAATTTTTCTTGTAGGGTTGTCGACAGATTGAAGCAATGATTCTATGAATCTATAACAACCATCATCCATATCTTCTTTTTCTTTTTTCTCTTTAACAATATCGGTAATGTTTTCTACCATCTCACAAAATTTTTCATTAGAGTCGCTACTGGTTTTCTTTTTTTTCTTCGGAATTTCTTGTTGGTGGATTTGTTTTGGGATTGATGCACTAAAATCTGGCTGCGAATATTCCTCGAGTGTTGTTTCCAAATCATCACTTAAGTATTCATATGTGTACTCATCCCCTTCATTTGTGTCAAAGTTGCTAGTTGTTCTGAAAATAAGGAAAACATTCCGTTAGAAATATGGTATGGCAAAGTAGAGTATTATAGTAAGTTTACATATAATAACATTTTATAAACACGCAGTTAAATTTGCTTTAAAAATTAGAAGATTAAGTGTGTGACTGGCATTAGTCCGGGAATTAATGACTTTCATCTATGGACAGGGACCAACACCAGCTATGCGGTTAAATTTTTTCCTAGAAATGGATACGATAACCCAATCTACGCAGTCTTCTTGGTATGGAGTCGTTGTGTGGCCTTACTGGAACGTATTTGCACATCCGAAAAAAAGAAAAGAAATGGCTTCATCGTTGGTTTTTTTGAGAGTGAGCTTCGAACGGCATAATACACTCTTGAAGCCCGTGTTCTTCCTGGGTTAGACTAAATAATAAATTCATCTTTTCAACAGTGATAAAATACCCTTCTTCGCCTGAAACCACATAATTGCCCCAGGCTGCAATATACTGAAATTAAATTTCGGTTTTACCACAAAATTTAACTTCTACGGATAAACACAAAATCACCCCATCATTATTATCATCGCAGGCAATACCAATAAATACGGCAACCTCATCATCCCTTCTAAGATCATAAACAACTGCCGTCAATATGATAAACCACATCAGCAAAATAATGGTGTTGTTAAACTAATAATGGTGTTGGGGCAACTCCAGTTTGTCCACAGCTACCGGCATCAACACCACCATTACAGCAGCTCCAGACGTAGAGAAGACCGACAGCAACAACATTTCTAACCATTATCTACAGTAACAGATCACCAACATCAATCCAGTCAAAGGAATAAACGGTCAAAGAAATCTCTTCCACTCGGCGGCAGCGGCGAAACGGAATCCTGTAGTTCAGGAAACGTTTTAAAGATACCGAATGGTATTGGGTGTAATGAGAAGATTCTTGTGAGGAGGGGCAAAATGTTCAAAGTGATGAATCCAATCAATGGTTTATAATGGGTAACCACAGCCCAACAACACCCAATATACACGAAAACAAGTAAGAACGGCGTTAAGTTTGGCCGGGCCGAACTTGTTATACCCTCCACCACAAGTTGTATTGAAGTAAAATGGAATAATTAGTTTCCTTTCGTGTTGAAGAAGACTTAATACTATATTTCAGCAATTTCGGTAAAACAATGTGAGGCACCATTCTATGGGAGCTATTTCAAAACGTCGATCTATACCGATAAATTTCTGACGGAACGTTTTTAGGCTCAAAGAAGACTAAATACCAAATTTCCTATATTTCGGTAAGAGAATGTGGCTAAAACTTATAAATACCTAAAATCAAGAAGTGCGCTTCTATGGGGATGTAAGACGTGGACCTATACTGATAACTCTTGGAAGAAGAAATAACGAATTTCAGCCATTTCGGTTGGATATTGACGTCACAATCTTCAGTATTACGAAAATCGGGAGGTACCCTTCTATGGGAGGTATATCGACACGTGGACCTATACCGACGAATTTTAGTCAGAAATGGGGCAATATGAAAGCGTGGACCTGTACAGACATATTTCTGGCGAAAAGTTTTATATCACATTGAAGACTAAATACCAAATTTCAGCCATTTTGGTAGAATATTGAAGACACAGCCTTCAAAATACGAAAAATCGGGAGTTACCTTTCCATGGGGGCTATATGAATGCGTGGACCAATACGGACAAATTTAAAGGGGAAGTTTGAGTACCCCCAACAAAGTCTGAATACCAAATTTCAGCCATTTCGGTGGAATATTGAGGCCACAACGTTCAAAATACCGAAAATCGGGAGGTACCGTTCTATGGGGCCTATATGAAGGCATGGACCGATATATCCCATTTTCAATACTAACCATCCTGCAAGTAATAAAAACTCCTGTACCAAATTTTGACTCTCTATCTTTAAAATTGCGAGCTGTATCTTGATTTCAACAGACAAACGGACGCACGGACATGGTCAAGTAGACATAGAATTTTATGCTGATCAATAATATATATACTTTATAGGGTCTCCGACGAATATTTCGGCCTTACCGGCTGCATTAAGATTTCACTTTTTTATTCGACACTGATATTGAAAAATTGTATATAGTAGATTCTTGCAGTTCTGGAACAGACCAGTAGTCAAAATTCCTGGACTTTGTGTATCCAATCACATTTTTTATCTATACTTACGGCCTGGGTTGAATATAGTCACTTAGAAAAGACATTGAGTTAGTGAACCTCCACTCTGGACTATATTCAGGAGCTCCACTTCCCGAGGACAACTTTAGGTGTTCCTTAGTGTATCTGTCCCGTAAACTTTTCCATCGAGTTTGACACTGTTTTACTAAATAGTTCAAATAGTTAGATTGTATGTAATTAATAGTTTGAACGTAGAAATTAGGATTTTTTATTAACTTACCCGGCTTACCCACTTCAGCAGCCACAGCACTCCATGCTTTTTCTTTGGCAATTTTGTTTCGGTATAAATGACTGCCTTTATTATAGATGCATTCATGGAGTTGAATGCTGTTAATTAATTCCTCCTCAAACATTTTTATTTTATAATTTTTTGAAATGAATTGAAAACAAGCAAAAACAAACAAAGAATAACAAAACAAAAAGCGTCCAAATAGTGTCAATGTGTTTGTTTGACATGTAAACAAAGAAGTGTCAAAAAATACGCCGGCATCAAAACGCAAAATTCAAATTTTTTTGACTTTGATGCCCAGAACTGAGCGCCGTTGTGTGCAACACAAAGAGACGTAGAGCAAGAGAAATTTTCGGACATCGATGCCAAACGCAAAACTTTACCCAAACGTTGTATCTGTTTACAGCTTTAGGTACACAACAGCAACAATTTCAGCAAACACTGTTGTCAGTGCATGGTTTTTCAATTAGTGAGTGAAGAGAGAAGCTCTCTTTGCTTGCTCGCGAGTAAAGGGCTGCGGAATTCTGAATTAAAGGAATTGATATTTTTCATTTTTTTAAATATTTTCATTCTTTTATTAATAATTTCTTTGATTGTCATTACACTGAATTGTATTAATTTTTTGAATTAAATCCATTGCTTCGTCACATTATGTGTGTTCGTTTACTCAAAATTTTGTACAAATTGTTACTGGATGTTGTTCGTTTACTCTACAGTACTATGCAAAAGACCTTAGTCGTTTACATGAAGTTACTGAACTTGTACAAATTATTGAGTAAACGAACACACTTATTGTTTTACATTCATTATTTTACTATAAACTAATTTTATCTTGAATTTTTAATTGTTATAATAAAAAATACGTGCATATTCCGCAGGCCATCAATTGCAATTTTCAACCTAATTTTAAAAATAATGTAAATTAGCATTACATAGTATTTTTAGTATTGGATTTTTTGGAAAATTGCGTATGTGGGCGAATATTGCGAAAAGACCAGTTTCTGTGTCACGAGGCATTTAGGGTTAAAAATATTGAAAAAAATAAATTTTTAGAAACAGAATAAGTAAAACAAACTGTCCTTTAATGTCCGAAAAACAAAATAAAATATTTTTTATATGTATCCAGATGAGATTTCATTTGACGTTTGAGCTATGGAATTGACAGTTGAAATCGAGTGGATTTCGTAAATGTAAACTTAGCATAAGAAATCCTTTTATTTAAAAAAACTTTTAGTATGTACCCTGTATGGTATGTATGTATGGCTTAAGACACTAATGTAAAAATATAAAAAAGAATAAAATCACGCTCAATAAATAACTCTTAGCAATCGCAGTTTTAATGAAGTCGATGGTCAGACTAGCAAGGTTTCTTGAAACCGATTTCGTTAAAGTTTCTTTTCAAGTTTCGTTAGTGTCCACACTCGTTAGCGTGAAATTTATGATTTCTGCGTGTCCTCTTTATTTTACTATTCGCGTTTGTTGTGATTCTCATACCAATAAAAACAAAACAAGCATAAATTAAATAAAAAACAACACAAAATAACATTAATAATTAAAGTAATATTAATAGTTAAATTTTTACTAATTCATTAATTAAATGTTTTTATTAAATCTTTTTCTGCTTGTTTTGTTAACGTTTGCTTGAGAAAATAAAAATGAAAGAAAAAACCTGCAACGAATAACAAGAAGAGGCAACACAACGAACACAGAAAACCATGTACATGGGTTTCACTACTTCATACCCCTCGCCTATAAACTTGACGTCGCCATGTTGAAATCGTGCTAGTCTGACCATCGACGAACGAAACTGAAGTGGATACTTTTGACTGTGACTAAAGTGGGGAACACACGATCAGTTTTGCTCAAATAATCGTTTGCTTGCCAGTGTGGCCGTTCATTTTTGTCAGTCATCAGGCAACCACAAAATAATTTGTGATTGCTAGAAGTTTGACATTTATCAATATTTCCGAAAAATCGATAGTCAAAACTGATCATGTGTACCCCGCTTAAATGTAGCAGAAAACATACAGTGACACAGATAAGTAAACGTACACCTTACAAAAATGAAGTTTAGGTTAAATCGTTGGGTTTTTTTATGGCAACAACTGCAGTGTGTGGTTCCTTGGGGAAAAAATAACCATAATTACGCAAATTTATTTTAATATAATGCGTACATATATTTATTACAAATAAAGAAATTCAATTTTCACAAAAAGTATACGTACGCCTTACAACTATTTGCATTTCACTAACTTAAGAAAACACATTGGGATGTGTTCATTTGCTTTGTATTAGGTCCATTTAGTGCAGCTTTCACCGAATAGGTATGTTTATACGTATTTTACATGACAGTGGATGGCATTTCCCCCTCAGGCTCGTTTGAAAGCGATTTTCTACGTTTCATGGCTACTAACTATAGATCTTCATTGTAAAGTTCCCATTTAAATGGCTCATATCAGCTGTTACCTAAGGTTACCATTTTTAACCTGCAAAGCGTTCCTTAACCCCAAAAATGGTAAAACTGGCAGCAATTTTTAAGAGAGTGAGAGAGGAGAGAGAGCACATATGCCTTTCTCTTCTACCACAGGCTACCAGACAAATTTCTGCAGGTAAAAATGGTAGAACTGATTTTTCGACATTTGTTTGACGATTATTTCACAATGAAGAAAAAAATTAACAAAGCAAAATTAAAAACTGTGAAATAAAATAAGAAAATTGATTTTTTTATGTTTCTTTTTGGCAATGCTACCCGATCTACCATTTTTCCGTTCCTTTACGTTTCTGGTATAAATGTTCATGAGAGAGCAATTTTGAACAATATTGACACTTTTCTCTTTTACCACTAAAAAGTAAAGGAGCAAAGCTATCGCTTCCTTTCGACATATATGTACATACTTGCCGGCTGGGGTCATAAATCGTATTCATTTATAGTTTGTAGAAAAGTTTTTCTTCAAACGAAGATCGGTGTATACTAAACGACACCACCCTTACTGCTTAGTCCATTAATTTCCGATGCTCCGACAAACAATAAATACAACAACAATAAATAAAAACCCAACGATTTAGCCTAAACTTCATTTTTGTATGTTGTAAGTACAGTGACACAGAAAAGTATACATACACCCTACAAAAATGCAGTTTAGGCTTAATCGTTGGGTTTTTTACAGCAACAACTGCACTGTGTGGCCCCTTGGTGACAAAATAACCATAATTACACAAATTTATTTTAATCTAATACGTATATTTAATACAATTAAAGAAATTCAATTTTCACAACACAGAAAAGTATACATACACCCCAAGGAAATACGAGCATTATCGTAAAATTTATGGAATTAGTAGCAAAATTTATAATTTTTTTAGTTTTGGCGAATGTCTCAGGGTGTCTCAGATATATTTTAGAGAAAACAAATCATTTTTGGCGGTTTTTTGCCGTTATTTAAGGTCGGACTTCTTGTATATCACATTAAAGCTGACCCTTGCTTAACTCTCTGCGTTTTTAGGTATTGTACTTTATAAAAAGCCCAAATTAGTTTCATATTGCAAATCTTGAGACCCAAGAAAGCTTTGGAGTTCTTATTGAGCAAAATATTCCTTCCTGGACATCAATTAATGCACTTTTTTTCTCAAATTTCTCAGGAAGTTAATATTTTCCGCGGAATTCCTGGCGCAAATTACATACAAAATGCATTGAATTGCATTGTAGTATGGTCTGATACAATCCTTGGGCATTAATTGAATCAGAAATGTGATATATTTTGTTACAAACCTGTTCCCAAAGCTTTTAAAGCAACAAAATATAAGCACTACCAAAAAAGCATGAAATTTGTACTGTGAACAACGTCGTTTTCGTATTATGATCATTACCGTTACAATAGGCCCGAAACGTTTCGTATAATTGTACATTTCTGAGTCAATTGATGCCCAAGGATTGTATCCGACAATATTACAAGGCAATTCAAGGCCATCTATATGTAATTTGCACCAAGATTTCCGCTGAATCTATTCACTTCCTGAGAAATCTGAGGGAAAACGTGCATTTATCTACGTTAAGGAAGGTATATTATGCACAAAAACAACTTCAAAGCTTTCTAGGGTCCCAAAATTTGCCATCTGATACGAATTTTGTGCTTTTTTATAAAGTACAATGCCTAAAAACGCAAAAAATTAAGCAAGGGTCAGCTTTAACGAGGTATATAAGAAATTTGACCCTAAAGAACGGCATTTGACCCCCAAAAATTATTTTCTTTTCTCTAAAATATATCTCAGACACCCATAGACATTCGCCAAAACTAAAAAATGTATAAATTTCGCTACTAATTCCATAAATTTTACGATAATACTCGTATTTCCTTGGGGTGTATGTATACTTTTCTGTGTTGCGAAAATTGAATTTCTTTAATTGTATTAAATATACGTATTAGATTAAAATAAATTTGTGTAATTATGGTTATTTTTCACCAAGGAGCCACACAGTGCAGTTGTTGCTGTAAAAAACCCAACGATTTAGCCAAAACTGCATTTTTGTAGGGTGTATGTATACTTTTCTGTGTCACTGTATGTATACTTATCTGTGCCACTGTAATTAGTAAATAAGGCCAATGTTTTCAAGGCGACCTAAACATTTTAACATTTAATAACAAAATCCAATATTTTTGGGTAGATATTTTTTGTACCTGAAAGAGCATTTCTTGAACTACTTCTGGAATTTGTGTTGTTGAAAAACTTTGCTTAGTCTTGTAAATGGCAACCTGCGAAACGGTGGCAACGATAGCTCGAAAACGGTTGGGCCGATCTTCGTACAACCTGAAATAAAAAATGTAAACGTTGATAACTTGGAAACGAGTTGAAATTTTTTAACAGTTCAAAAAACAATTTTGTAGCGTTGTCTTTAAGATGGAGTACAAAAATATTCCGTTTATGGTACCGTTATACTAAAATTTTACCGGAAAATAAAAATTGTCCTTTTTAATATGAGCATTGAAAATGATGCACCACAATAACCGATTAATAATTTCCAAATATTAGCACGAAAAACAGGTTTTAGGGCTGTTTCGTCATTTATTTGCTAAAACAGGCAACATTTTGCGTCATTTACCATACAAAAATAAATGACGATAGCTGCGTAATTTATTCTAAACAACGTACAAAAAACACCATTCTATTATAAGCAACCCTGCTTTTTCATCATAAACTACCAAAAAAATGCAACTGTTTTATGGTGTCTTTGTTTGTTTGTGTGTGTTGAAGAAAAACAAAAATAAGTAAAATAAGTAAGTAAACGGTTAACAAACTTAATTTTGAATTAAGTGAAGATAGTTGGTAAACATTAGTGTTGTGAAATTCTTATTTTTCGGAATTAAAATTATTGTGTGCGTGCGTATGTGTTATTGCATCCGTGTGTATGTGCGATTCTGTGCGTAAGCAAATGACGCAAAAAAAACAGATGTAAATACAATTCATTTGTTTCTAGGATTCCGTAAAACAAAATCATTAAATCATTTGATGTGCAGAATTATTGAATTATTGGTTCCCTATCGTTTTCAGTAGTTTTGTGCCTTTTGATTCCGATAGAAAAAATTATATTCTTGACATATTATTGGCACGTTTGTAATTAATGTCCCTCTGAAGGCAATTTGGCTAGAAATTTCTAGTTTTTGAAGTTATTTTCCAAAAAAAAAAAAACCATGAAAAATTATTAAGGGTTATATCCAGAGTACGTACAAACAACATAATGATATATGGAAAGTCCTGTATTAGCCAGGCTTGCCCTATATTATTCAAGTTCCCTGATAGAGGTAAAAATCGGGGCATATAACAAAATTTTTGTCACATTTCTTTGAAAATAGTTTTCAGGAATCTTCTTAGAAATGTTTTCACCATGTTTGCTTTTATAAAAACAAAAAATTCAACACCCATTGTTGCCATTCAAGCCAAACAATACTACTTCTTACGAAGCGTTTTGTCGTTTCGATGTTATCAACGTTTACATTTTTTTACTTCAGGTTGCATCATTTTTAGTGACAGTCACTGTATATTTTTGTGGGCGTTTTAAGAACCAATAATAAGTCTGACCGGTTGCGCTAAAACTTGTAACAATTTGTACCAATTGTTGCTGGAAGTCGTCTGTTTTGGCAATTCTTTTACTAAGAGTTTGCAAATTCTTGCTGGACAAATTTCTTCTAGCAAGCTCTTGCAAACTCTTCTTCCTGAAAACAATCAACTGTTTTTAATTGTTCGGTGAGTTATGTTTGTGAAAATTAAAAACAATTTTATTGTGAAAATAGCAAACCTAATTGTATTGTTTTTTCGGAAAACAAAGTTGAAAAATTCCTTTTTTGGTCATTATCTTTTTCATTTTAAATAAAATACAAATTGTTGTGTTTTGGCAAGCCAGCTGATTGCTTGCTGGTTTTTGGGAAGGTGTCTGTTTACTTTTTACAGTTTTCTTGCAAAAGAGAATAAAAACTCCTTACTCTCTGAAAAAGTTCTTGCTGGGAAAGAAACCAGACAGAGCTAATCTTGTCTTTAAGCGAAACAGAATTTGAAAAAATCGATTTAAAAAATTGTGAGCTGTCAAAGTCAAAATTTCGAATTTTAACGAAAAAAAATTTAGTTTTTTTTTTTTAAAATTCGGACAAACATTTTTTTTAAAAAAAATCTGTCTCGCTTAAAGACAAACTTTTTAGGTATATGTATTAAGCTCACCAAACCATATGAAGATACGCCTCAGTAATGTTGGCGACATTTCCTGAGTATTTCAGCCTTGATAAACTTCTCCATAAGTGGTGTCTTAAGACACGCCGTTCTGACTCGGCGATAAACATTAAGTCATATCATTGAGCTAAATATGAATCGGGGTGCACTCATTGATATGAGAGAAGTCTCCCTTGTCCCGTATGGGATGTTGTGGAACAATGTTTTTTTTTTGTAAACCATATGAAGATCGTTCGATTCGTTTTAGAGCTATCGTTGGCATCGGCTTCAAAAATTCCATTTCGAGAAACGCGCGTTTAAAGTTTCCACGCTACATACGAATCACATTAAATTGTTCCCTTCCAATGCTCATATCTCAGGCAATTTTGCTCCGATCGTGTTGAAATTTGTCTATACTACCTGTATTTCAAAATAAACCAATAATATTTTTTTTAGATTTAATGTTGATATAACATCTCGAAATTGAAAAGATTTTTCACAAAAACACATTTTCACGAACCGCCAAATTTACTTTACACCAAACTATTAAGAAAATGCAGAAAAAATAAGAAGATTCTTCGTTGGGCTATCAGCTGTCAACATAAACAATTCTTCTTATTAAGGTAAAAGTATCAATAGTTGACAAAGTGTATTTGTTCAGGCATGTCACAGAAACCAATTCCGATCGAAAGTGGAATTGATTCCGTATTTAGCTTCTTCAGAAACCGAAAAACGAAAAATTCTTTCGGAATGAAACTACTTTTGGTTTATCAAGTGGAATTGCATTTTTTGGTAACATGTCACTTTAAAACACTCCAGAAGCACTTAAAAAACAATAAAAATATTGTTTTATTTACAAAATCACATTTAATTTCATATTTTTATACCCTCCACCATAGTATGGAGGGTATATTAAGTTTGTTTTTCCGTTTGTAACGCATTGAAATACTCATTTGCGACCCTATAAAGTATATATATTCTTGATCAGGGTAAAATTCTAAGTCGATCTGAGCACGTCCGTCCGTCCGTCCGTCCGTCCGTCCGTCCGTCTGTGGTAATCACTCTAGCATCCACAAAAATGGAGATAGGACGCTGAAATTTTGGGAAAGTGCGTCTTTTGTTTGCAGGCAGGTCAAGTTCGATGATGGGCTATATCGGTCCACGTTTTGGTATAGCCCCCATATAACGGTACCCCCCGATTTACGGTATTTTGACGTTTTTAGCTACATTTTCAGACCGATTTGGCTATAATTTGACATTTAGGGTTCTTAAGTGTCAGTAAACTTATATAACAAAACTTGTGGACATAGGTCCACGTTTTGGTATAGCCCCCATATAACGGTACCCCCCGATTTGCGGTATTTTGACGTTTTTAGCTACAATTTTAGACCGATTTAGCTATAATTTGACATTTAGGGTTCTTAAGTATGAATAAACTTATATAACAAAAGTTGTGGACATAGGTCCACGTTTTGGTATAGCCCCCATATAACGGTACCCCCCGATGTGCGGTATTTTGACGTTTTTAGCTACATTTTCAGACCGATGTACCTATAATTTGACATTTAGGGTTCTTAAATGTCAATAAACTTATATAACAAAACTTGTGGACATAGGTCCACGTTTTGGTATAGCCCCCATATAACGGTACCCCCCGATTTGCGGTATTTTGACGTTTTTAGCTACATTTTTAGACCGATGTAGCTATAATTTGACATTTAGGGTTCTTAAATGTCAATAAACTTATGTGACAAAACTTGTGGACATAGGTCCACGTTTTGGTATAGCCCCCATATAACGGTACCCCCCGATTTACGGTATTTTGACGGTTTTAGCTACATTTTCAGACCGACTTAGCTATATTTTGACATTTAGGGTTCTTAAGTGTCATTAAACTTATTTAACAAAACTTGTGGACATAGATCCGCGGTTTGGTATAGCCCCCATATAACGGTACCCCCCGATTTACGGTATTTTGACGTTTTTAGTTACATTTTCAGACCGATGAAGCTATAATTTGACATTTGAAGTTCTTAAATGTCAATAAACTTATGTGACAAAACTTGTGGACATAGGTCCACGTTTTGGTATAGCCCCCATATAACGATACCCCCCGATTTACGGTATTTTGACGTTTTTAGCTACATTTTCAGACCTATATAGCTATAATTTGACATTTAGGCTTCTTAAGTGTAACTAAACTTATATAACAAAAGTTGGGGACCTAGGTCCACGTTTTGGTATAGCCCCCATATAACAGTACCCCCGATTTACGGCATTTTGACGTTTTTATCTACATTTTCAGACCGATTTAGCTATCAATTGACATTTAGGGTTCTTAAATGTCAATAAACTTATATAACTAGTGGACATAGGTCCATGTTTTGGAATAGCCCCCATATAACGTTACCGCCCGATTTCAGGTATTTTGAGAATTTTACCAACAAGTTTTAACCGAATTATCTGTAATTTGAACATTTGACATTTGAAATTCTTAGTGGTCATCACACCTCTCCACCAAAAATTGTCAAGAAAGCCCCCATATAACGGTACCTCCCGATTTTCAGTAGTTTGATGATTTTAGCTACAATATTAAACCGAACTAGCAGTAATTTGACATTTGAAGTTCTTAGTGGTCACAACACCTCTCCACCAAAAATTGTCAACATAGATCCATGTTCGGATATAGCTCCCACAGAACGGTGCCTCCCAATTTTCAGTAATTTGGCAATTTTAGCTACAATTTTTAACAGAACTAACTGTAATTTGACATTTGAAGGTTGTAGTGGTCACCACACATCTGCATCAACAATTTTCAACATAGCCTCAATATAACGATACTTCCCGATTTTCGGCACTTTGAGGATTTTACTTAAAATGTTTAACCGAACGTAGGTCCGTGTTTTTGTATAGCCCCAAAACAAACCTCCCGATTTTCCGTACCTTAGCTTTATTTTTTTGGACGAACTTTCTGTAATTTGAAATTTAAAAGTCAACAAAAATTCTGCAACAAAAATTGTTCATCTAAGTTCATATTTTCGTATAGCCCAGATACCTCTGAACTAGCTGTTAATGACATTTGAAGTTCCCACGTTATGTACCGATTTTCGATATTTTGAGGATTCTAGCTAAATTTTTTAACCGAATTAGGAGTTATTTGACATTAAAGGCTCCCATCAAAAACTGTCAACATAGGCCCATGTTTTATTATAACCCCTATATAACAGTACCTCCCAATTTCTAGCCCACCAAAAATGGTCATTATCTGACATTTTAACGTACTCACTTAAAGTTGGGGACAGGAATGAATATTTTATGGTGGAGGGTATGAAAAGTTCGGCCCGGCCGAACTTAATGCTTTTTTACTTGTTTTTTATCATTTATTGAAAAATTCGCAAATTTCAATTATTCCTCAATCAACAAAACCAATTATTAACAAAGTGTTGCCACATAATTTTTTTCGTGAAAATCGCGTTTTTCTTCGAACAAAGATTTATCATTTAAAAAACTAAACAATCTGGCATTACGAATGATAGCTTAAAACAAACATAAAAAAAGAACAAAATAAGAAAGAACTCAAACACGGTATTTTTCAATGTTATGTTGATTTTTTGAGCCTCAATTACAGTAAAACTGAAAATCCATAAAAATTAACATTATTTTCGCACAAAAAAGCTTTTTTAAACATATTTTTAGAATTCCTACTTCTACAATGTTTTCTAATCATATGTTTTTGTTTTGTTTCTTTTGTTTCCTCTAATGTTGCCATATTTATACTAAACAAGTAAAAAAGCATTAAGTTCGGCCGGGCCGAACTTTTCATACCCTCCACCATAAAATATTCATTCCTGTCCCCAACATTAAGGTAGTACGTTAAAATGTCAGATAATATACATAAAATGCTTCATTCGGGAGGCCCTTAATTATGGTGCCTATATCTAACTGTTGACAATTTTTGGTGGGGTAGAAATTGGGAGGTACTGTTATATAGGGGTTAAAATAAAACATGGGCCTATGTTGACAGTTTTTGATGGGAGCCTTTAATGTCAAATAACTCCTAATTCGGTTAAAAAATTTAGCTAGAATCCTCAAAATATCGAAAATCGGTACATAACGTGGGAACTTCAAATGTCATTAACAGCTAGTTCGGAGGTATCTGGGCTATACGAAAATATGAACTTAAATGAACATTTTTGTTACAGAAAGTTCGCCCAAAAAATAAAGCTAAGGTACGGAAATTCGGGAGGTTTGTTTTGGGGATATACAAAAACATGGACCTACGTTCGGTTAAACATTTTAAGTAAAATCCTCAAAGTACCGAAAATCGGGAAGTATCGTTATATTGGGGCTATGTTGAAAATTGTTGATGCAGATGTGTGGTGACCACTACAACCTTCAAATGTCAAATTACAGTTAGTTCTGTTAAAAATTGTAGTTAAACGTCAAAATACCGTATATCGGGGGGTACCGTTATATGGGGGCTACACCAAAACGTGGACCTATGTCCACAACTTTTGTTATATAAGTTTATTGATACTTAAGAACACTAAATGTCAAATTATAGCTAAATCGGTCTAAAAATATAGCTAAAAACGCCAAAATACCGCAAATCGGGGGGTACCGTTATATGGGGGCTATACCAAAACGTGGACCTATGTTCACAACTTCTAATATATAAGTTTATTAACACTTAAGAACCCTAAATATCAAATTATAGCTACATCGGTCTGATAATGTAGCTAAAAACGTCAAAATACCGTATATCGGGCGGTACCGTTATATGGGGGCTATACCAAAACGTGGACCTATGTCCACAACTTTTGTTATATAAGTTTATTGATACTTAAGAACCCTAAACGTCAAATTATAGCTAAATCGGTATAAAAATGTAGCTAAAAACGTCAAAATACCGTAAATCGGGGGGTACCGTTATATGGGGGCTATACCAAAACGTGGACCGATATAGCCCATCATCGAACTTGACCTGCCTGCAAACAAAAGACGCATTTTCCCAAAATTTCAGCGTCCTATCTCCATTTTTGTGGATGCTAGAGTGATTACCACAGACGGACGGACGGACGGACGGACGTGCTCAGATCGACTTAGAATTTTACCCTGATCAAGAATATATATACTTTATAGGGTCGCAAATGAGTATTTCAATGCGTTACAAACGGAAAAACAAACTTAATATACCCTCCATACTATGGTGGAGGGTATAAAAATAGGATTTTCGGAATTCACCAAATCGATCGAAGTCTGGAGAAGCTAAAACAAAAACGATCGAAATGAAACTACGGAATTGAAACCATTCCGATCGGAATCTGTGATATGTCTGTCTTTTTGTTTTTAGCTACAGTGAGTCACAGTCAAAAGTATCCACTTTAGTTTCGTTCATTAAAACTGCGATTGCTAAGAGTTAGTCCCGGTCCACACTAAGGTGAATTTCATTTTAAAGTTTCATGAAATTAGGTGTTCTTAAATCGAATTCCCCACTACAGCAATTTTATGATTTTACTCTACTATGGACGTCGATCTAGAGACGCATAATTTCATATCAAAATTTCAGTGAAATCACTGTAGTGTGGCCCGGGACTTATTAATGAAAGTGATTTTATTCTTTTTAATATTTTTACATTAGTGTCTTAACTAACAAAATTTAGATAACGAAATAAAAATTGTTAAACAACATCTATATCTACCTCACAGTGAAAAGTATACACACTAAAAGTTTTATTAAACAAAACGGATTTCTTACGTGTTTAGGACTAGGTACATATGATATCCTTCGTTACCCTACAGCTCTGAGCCCTCTTGGCATAGATTTAACTAAATTTTTGGTGCACGAAATATAAATTTTCCCCATTCTTCTTGCAAGGATTTTTCAGGGTTAATTTACTTGAGACTTGTTATTACTTTTTATATTTGTCTCCCAAATACTGCATAAATTTTCCATGGGATTCAATTACGGGGATTGAGGAGGTCTTTGAATCGCTTTTGGATACAGGTGTATAGGTATATAATTATCGCTCAGAATTTTTGAATAACACATCTTATTCACAATTCCTGCGATAAAGACAATATTCCCTACACCGAAAGCACTCATACAAACCCCATACCATACCCTCCTCTGTGCTTTAAGCATAGTACACACGGTCCAACAAAACTGACAGTCAACGTACATACTTTTACGGCAATATTCTGGCAAATAAAAACTTTTTGTTAGCTAAAAATGATTGAAATACAACTTTTAAGGTATAATTTAGTGATTAGGAAAGTAATTATTCAGCTAGACTTTGATATTAACGAAATAGACCTCGATGATTATCAGTTTTGTTGGACCGTGTGTACTATGCTTTACGGTCGGAATTGTTTGTAGTCTCTAAACACAAAAAAGTTTTTGTGCAACTCTGCCACGAAGACCATGCTTGTAGTACGTTTATATATAACCGGATTTAACAAACCCACTGGGTTTCAAATGTCAACTTTAACCCTGCTAAAGGCTATAATATAAACATGGCCTAACGCAAAATTCTCATAATGGTTTCTGGGTTACACTTTTTGTTAAGATATTTCTCCGCTATCTCAGCAAGTGTAGGTGCACTAAGCTTCGGGTTATCGGCCACTTGTAGCAACCACCTTTCGTCTCTTTAATAAACATTTTTTTCTCGCTCTTTTTCGGTTGTTGCAGATCCTATTCACGGTTTTAATGCACAATAGGATTTTTTTTTTTATAGAGTAATATTGAGTACTTCAGTAGTTTTTCTTTGAGATTTTCCCAGTTCAGCATGAATGGTTGTGTTGTTATTGGCAAGGCAAATTTATATAAGGTAGAAGTGACAATCAGCTGTATTTTTACTTTTTTTTTGTAAATTTGGGCCGACTTCCGTATTGTCTGTTGCTTTGTATTCGTGCATGAAACTAGGGGTTCTTAAATCGATTTCTCCACTACTGCAATTTCATAAAATTACTCTAGTATGGAACTCGATTTAAGAACCCCTAGTTTCATGCACGAATACAAAGCAACTGATAATACGGAAGTCAACCTTGGTTTTCAAAATGTAATAGGGTCTACTCATGAAATTTGAAAATTCGAAATTTGCTGTCATAAAATATTTACAGTATGCAAAGCTCATATTCGTACACCCCTAAAAATGAATAAAATCGTTATTAATTCCATATTTTATGTGCAAATGTGAAATAATTGATGGGAATTACCATAACGAAGAAAGATTTGAGAATAACAAAAAAAATTTTTAATTTATTCCGTCATTTAGGTATAGATGGCGCCTGTGTGGGTGGCAAAGTTCGTATTCGTACACCTATAAGCACTATATATTTGAAGTTTTTAAGGATTTTCAAAGCAAAATACCGCAGATTTTTGTTATTTTCTTCTTTTGGAATGCCTCTGCTATAGAAATATGTACAAATAACGGTAATTTTATTAAAACTTTTGCATGAATAAAAAGTCGGACGAATATTTGAAATAATTAAGAAAAATTTGCTAGATATGATTAACTATTGCAATTTATTCCCGAATTTTGGACGAAAATAGCTAATAGCAGTCCTTCTGTACAAATATTCGAGGTCTAATATGAAAATAAATGTTGTCAGCGTTTGGAAATGCAAAGAAACGTAATCCGGGCTTAGGTAAAGTAAACACATTTTTGGTTTTTACTTGGTGAAAATCGCACGTTTAGTTTTATATTTGACATTAAATGTACTGAACTTTTAGAACATCATTTCATGTCAAGACATATCGGAAATTACGAGGAATAATAATTTTTTAAGGATGAAAATTTCCCCGAAAATATTGCATTTCTTCAAAAGGTTACCCCACGTTCTTTCCTGGACAATTTACTTCACTCTTTTGACATTTTTGCACTAATTTTGGATCCTTCGGTAAAGAAATATAATTTTCAAGAAATAAAAACCATTATTTTCCCAATTTTGGCAGCCATAACCCTCGTTCATAGTAAGCGTAGAATTTCAGTCGTACGCGGACAGTATGAAAACTTGTACAGTTTCATTTTTCTTCATAATTTCTCACAGTTTTTGACATAAAATGATTTTCGAAACCGTATTCTAAAACTTCAATACATTTAATGTCAAATATGACAAGTAAAAACCAAAAATATGTTTACTTTACGTAAGCCCGGATTACGTTTCTTTGCATTTCCAAACGCTAACAACATTTATTTTCATATTAGACCTCGAATATTTGTACAGAAGGACTGCTATTAGCTATTTTCGTCCGAAATTCGGGAATAAATTGCAATAGTTAATCATATCTAGCACATTTTTCTTAATTATTTCAAATATTCGTCCGACTTTTTATTCATGCAAAATTTTTAATAAAATTACCGTTATTTGTACATATTTCTATAGCAGAGGCATTCCAAAAGAAGAAAAGAACAAAAATCTGTGGTATTTTGCTTTGAAAATCCTTAAAAACTCCAAATATATAGTGCTTATAGGTGTACGAATACGAACTTTGCCACCCACACAGGCGCCATCTATACCTAAATGACGGAAAAAATTAAAAATTTGTTTTGTTATTCTCAAATCTTTCTTCGTTATGGTAATTCCCATCAATTATTTCATATTTGCACATAAAATATGGAATTAATAACGATTTTATTCATTTTTTAGGGGTGTACGAATATGAACTTTGCATACTGCATGTATGTATTTTCATAGTAAACGTGTAATAACAATGACCTACGACAGTTCTGAATGCTTTTTATTTACATTTTGATTCAAATTTGTTCTATTTTAGAGGATTTTCAAAATGTATTTCGATGCCTTACTTCCCAACCTCGTATCTTAAAAAATACAACTTTTCAGGAGAGACAAAAATCGGTTTATCTTTTGGTACATCCGTGTTTGTGTAAAAGTGTAAAAGGCAATTATTAGGGAATTAAGTACATCTATGCATATTAATAGGATTAATATGCTAATCTTTTTTAATTTAAGCATTTTTTGAGATACGAGTTTGAGGCAGTAAATCAAATCTAATGTTTGTGGGCCATTACAACAAAAGTGCATGGTATAGTGACAAACGGCGAAACATGTATCTCCTCTTTTTTTGGTCTTCTATCACGCTGCATTGTGAGAATATCGTTATTTTGTTCGCGGCACCTTGAAAATACACACAATCAGTGACGTTGATAATAAATGCCATTATTCCACTTTTATCGTCCACTTAATACCATAAAGACTGCCTGTTTTTATGGTAACTATTGCATAGGCATTGGGAACCACCGTGGTGCAGTGGTATGCACGTCCGCCTTACACTCAGATTGTCTGCGGTTCAATCCCTGGCCAGAACATGAAAATTTTCGGCTGTGGCAAATCCCCTCAGTGTAATGTCGGCTTACATTTCCTCAGTATTCCAGCCATGATAAACTTTACTAAAAAGTGGTGTCGTAAGACACGCCGTTCCGGCTCGGCGATAAGAAGTATGTCCCATATTATTGAGCCACTATTAATTGGCGTGCACTCGTTGATAGGAAAGAAGCCCCCTTGTCCCATCGGGGGTATTTTGGAATGTTTGAATGTATTCCACTTTTATCCGTTCTCTCAATGCCAAATAGTACTTTATTTAGTACCATTTAGTACTTTTTGTATATATTTGTATATATTTCCAAATCAACTCCTTACATAAACATAATATCACAACCAATATTAGCATAACAATTTTGAAGATTTTAACTTTATTCGTTCATAAAATACCAAATTGTACACTTTTAATAAATTTTAGTAATTGTCGTAAACTTATTGTTCTAATTTAGAAAAACCCTTTAATACAACTATTTTGCACTCCGCCCCTGTCCCAATTATCCGCTCTAGCTTTACTATTTCGGGTAATACGAAAGGTAAATTTTTTTGTGCATTTTAGTACTTTTTTCTTACGAACACACCTACACTTCAATAGGAACCCTCACTCAGAATTTGAAGATTCTAGATTTAGCCGTTTCGCCTAGACGTTGATTACACTGTGCAGCAGCATTTTTGGGGGGTGGAAAATTTCTTTTGAATATGAAAGCACTTGATGAGTATACTAAGAACCCAAAAGGAAATTTTCGCCATAGGTCAAGTTTCTGAGATATCGCGCGATGAAGTTTTTGATTTTTTTCCTATAATACTTGGTAAAATAGCTCCATATCTCTATTTGGCGTTGTAGTAGCTTCATTTTGAGGTGACATGTCTTCAGTCAAATCGATTGGCGAATCTTTTTGTAGAACATTTCATTCTTCTAACTCAATGCCTTTCATGTCCTTTTCGTCCTTTATTTCTTGAACCGTAGTGAAAGTACCACAAGATGAGATTTTTCAGCATCCAAATATTCTACAAAAATGTTGATCAGAAGATTTTAGCTACGGTTCTCCTTGACAGCTAATCGATTCTGTCACATCTTCATTGTCCTTTTTGACATTTAATCGGTTTTGGTTCAGAAATAAAATATGTTTTGTTTTTCTGTATATTCGGCATTGGTTATTTATTGGTATGTAGACATAACAGTTGGTTATTGCTTATGTAGACATCTGGGGTGCTTCTGAAATATTTACCACAAATAGCTCTTGTAATGGTGAACACGTTAATAACAAATTTTCTTGAAGGATAGATCCGGTTATCTCAATTTTTGATCCGGATATTCCGACATTAAAACGGATTTTTGAACCGGTTTTAAGTAACCGATTAAACTTATATGAATACCGTTAAAAAGCTTATAGAGTTGTCAATCAAATTAAATTAATTCGTTTCTGAAAGCTTTGTTAGTTGCAGTTCTAGAACAAAAACCCGATTTCTTAAACCGTTTTTAAGGAAAAATATCAAAACGCGCAAATATGGAGATCAAAGGCTGGGGGCGAACAATTCTTTTTGGCGATGAAAGTCGATGAAGATAATAATACGAACGCGGAAGGACAGTTACGCCGTAGGTCAAACTTCTGCGTTATAGTGAAATGAATTCTTTCTTGACCAACTATACATACCTACATGACAAAAAAACAAGCGAAATTTGATCGCGCCTTAACTCAGAAGTTTGACCTACGGTGTAACTGTCCTTCCGCGTTCGTATTATTATCTTCATCGACTTTCATCGCCAAAAAGAATTGTTCGCCCCCAGCCTTTGATCTCCATATTTGATATTTTTCCTTAAAAACGGTTTAAGAAATCGGGTTTTTGTTCTAGAACTGCAACTAACAAAGCTTTCAGAAACGAATTAATTTAATTTGATTGACAACTCTATAAGCTTTTTAACGGTATTCATATAAGTTTAATCGGTTACTTAAAACCGGTTCAAAAATCCGTTTTAATGTCGGAATATCCGGATCAAAAATTGAGATAACCGGATCTATCCTTCAAGAAAATTTGTTATTAACGTGTTCACCATTACAAGAGCTATTTGTGGTAAATATTTCAGAAGCACCCCAGATGTCTACATAAGCAATAACCAACTGTTATGTCTACATACCAATAAATAACCAATGCCGAATATACAGAAAAACAAAACATATTTTATTTCTGAACCAAAACCGATTAAATGTCAAAAAGGACAATGAAGATGTGACAGAATCGATTAGCTGTCAAGGAGAACCGTAGCTAAAATCTTCTGATCAACATTTTTGTAGAATATTTGGATGCTGAAAAATCTCATCTTGTGGTACTTTCACTACGGTTCAAGAAATAAAGGATGAAAAGGACATGAAAGGCATTGAGTTAGAAGAATGAAATGTTCTACAAAAAGATTCGCCAATCGATTTGACTGAAGACATGTCACCTCAAAATGAAGCTACAACAACGCCAAATAGAGATATGGAGCTATTTTACCAAGTATTATAGGAAAAAAATCAAAAACTTCATCGCGCGATATCTCAGAAACTTGACCTATGGCGAAAATTTCCTTTTGGGTTCTTAGTATACTCATCAAGTGCTTTCATATTCAAAAGAAATTTTCCACCCCCCAGACTTTGAGTTCCATTTTGTGTCACAGTGTTATCAGTAAGTCAAACAAATGGTACATATTTTAGTACATTTAACTACTTTTTGTAACCCTTCTACTAGGAATTTTTAAAAACCCAGCCAAATCGACCAACTATGCCCCAAGAGTAACCCCCACCGAAAATTTCAAGATCCTATCTTCCGCCGTTTCACCTGGGCATTGATTGTCAGTCAAACAATATTGCTCAGGTATTAAGATACGAGTTTGAAGCAGTTATGAAAATAGGAGTGAATGAGATATGAGAATATATTTTATTAATATTTAGACGGTTCGTCTTCTCCCTATGGAAATGGTTGGCGGTATTCCCATTAATTGCCGCAAAATATACTTTGATTTATTAAAATATATCACACAAAAAAAAATATGTCGAGCAAAAAACCAACTTTCAAAACATTGTGCGCGCATAATATTTAGAGAGCCGCGACAACATATGGAGATAATAAGTGGTTGCGGTAATAAAACACAAAAATAGCAATTGTTTGATACAAAAAAATTCAAAATCGCATTTTTTAAGATACGAGGTTGAGGAAGTAAGGCATCGATATACATATGTGAATGGGTAGTTTTTTTGCGAGTAAGTTTTCTATCTTCTGGGAACACAAAATACCAATTAACAACCCTTTCGATAGGAAAATCTTCAAAAAAAAATTAAATTGGGTGCCTTTGGCAAAACGTGGACGTATGCTGTCTGATTTTTTTGCAAGGAATGTTTTGTACCTGTTTTAATGTTTTTAAACTTTCAAAATGTCGAACATTTGTGAATTCCGTTTTAGGGGACTATATAAAGACCTATACGGACAAATTTCTCGCGGAAAGTTTTATACTCCAATTCCAATGGTATATTGAGGCAAAATACCAACAATCGGAAAATACCGTTATACGGAGACTTTATGAAGACATGGACCTATACCAAAAAATGTCAGGTGGAAAGTTTTATACCTCTAACGAAGACTAAATTCTAAATTTCAGCCATTTTGGTGGGATTTTGAGGCTAAATCGTATAAAATACCGAAAATCGGGAGATATCGTCCTATGGGGGCTACATCAAATATGCAGCTAAGGCTATGTTTACATAAAACCGACAACGTTCATAATTGTGAATTCATTGTATCAGAAGGGTAAAACGGTTCCAGGTGTATGTTATCTGCGTTAAACAGTTTCGAACCGGCAAGATAATGCAGTGTTTTGAGTATAAGATCCTAAAAACCTTAACTGTTAACATTTTCATAGCCTAGTTTACGGGTTTTACACTTATCTGAATACAGAGATAATGCCGTGTTCCAAACAGACCCCGAAAAAGGCTATCATTCATGCAAATTGTAAAGCATATCTTAAGGGATGTATTAAATAACAAAAACAAATAGTTAGTACATCTTTGAACCAGCCTTGTTCGTAAATACACCGCATAATGTTTATGCCAATTTTGGCGCCCCTATCGTTTGATCAACATTTAATAACACTACACTGTTTTAACAACTTTTCACATGCAAAGACAAACCCCCGTGAAGGCTGCAGACAACAGTGTTATCTAGAAACATCGATAGAACGGTTTGTAAGGCCTGCAATAAAAACACGGTTTTACCAATATAGCCCTGTTCCTTTACGTGCAAGAATCTTCAAGTTTTACAACTTTTTACTCGAAAAGCGTTCCTTTACTTCAAACACCATACAATTCATATGGAAGTAGATTACAATTTTTGCTACTTTTGCCAGTTTTACCATTTTCAAAAGTAAAGGAACAGGCCATATATTTCTTTGTCTTGTTATTACACTGTGCAACAAAATTCAATTTTTTTCAAAATGATGGGAAAAGCTGATTTGATAATGAAAGTAGAGCTAAAAATATGAGACACGTGTATCGGCGTTTTAAAGTTTTCGTCGGAAAGTAAAAGTGACATTTACGGAATTGATCCTAAAAAAGACATAAATAGCTGTTTCATGGATTACCATAACAAATCCAGTTAGAATATAGCCACTTATGTAATTTTCTAGGGTTAACTCCGTAAATGCCACCAGAGCAGGAGTTACTCCCATCATTGTATTATTTAAAACTACGTCAAATCGTGCATGTGAGACGAACAATTTTGTAGAATATTTGGATATCACATTTTAAAGGAGTTTTTGAAAGATTTTCGAGAAAGCGACCACAAGAATTTTTAACAAAAATATTTCTTACTTCCTCCCCTGTAAAGTTGCCAAGGACACTATATACCTAAAATGCAAGAATTCCATAATATCTTAACTCGAATATTTGGAAAAAAAACTACACCATTTTCACATGTAGTTCGAATAATTTCAGTTGTAATTCGAAACATTTCACCAGTATTTTGAGAATTTCAATTGAATTTTGAATTATTTCATTTGTAATTTGGGAATTTCATTTGGAATTCGTATTATCTCATTTGTTATATGAGAATTCCATTTGATATTAGAATTATTTCATTTGTAATTTGAACTTTTTCACTTGTAATTCGAATTACTTCATTCGTAATTTGAACTTTTTCATTTGAAATTTCAAATGAAAAACTTTGATTTACAAATAGAAAAAATTCAGATTACAAATGGAAAAATTCGAATAACTAATCAAATAATTTGAATTACAAATAAAAAAATTCAAATCACAAGTGAAATGTTTCGAATTTCAAATGAAATAATCAAATTATAACTGAAATTCTTCGAATTACATGTGAAAATTGTGTAGTAATGGGCAGAACTTGCTCCGCCTACTTTGGTTTCTTTCCGACGTAAATTTGGCTATACTTTCATCATCAAATTGGCTCTTCCCATCATTTTGAAAACAACAAAAAATTGAATTTTGTGTAATAATAAGACAAAGAAATATATTGGTAAAACAGTGCTTTTATTGCATTGTCTACTCAAAATTGTTGTATGTAAACGCCAGGTAGGCCTTATAAACCGTTCTATCGATATTTCCAGATAACTGCAGAGAACAACCATTTTGTCGTTGTGATGTGAAAAGTTGTTAAAACAGTGCGGTGTTATAAAATGTTGATCAAACGATAGTGGCGCCGAAATTGACAAAAACATTATGCGGCGTATTTACGAACAAGGCTGGATCAAAGCTGTACTAACTTATTTATCTTTATCATTTAATACATCCCTTAAGACATGCTTTACAATTTGCATGAATGATATGCCTTTTTCGGGGTCTGTTTGGAATGCGCCATTATCTCTGTATTCAGATAACTGTTAAACCCATAAACTAGGCTATGAAAATGTTAACAGTTAAACTGTTTATGATTTTATACTCAAAACACTGCATTATCTTGCAGATTCGAAACACTGTTTAACTCAGATAACACCTATAACCGTTTTACCCTTCTCATACAATGGAATTGCAATTATGAATGGTGTCGGTTTTATGTAAACATAGCCTTAGCTGCATATTATTTTTCTGCCTGCAGTAGTGGGATTCAGTAAATTCACTTTGCCGTTACCGACAATAATTTGTGAAATTAAAAGCGACTAAAATAAAGTTTTTTTTATTTTTTAATTAATTTCTCGTTGGAATCGAGCTTGATGATCAATGAATAATGCAAGTGAAAAAGGAAAGCCGACGACGATTCGACCCCACACACCCACCACTATGTGACATGACATGTTTCGACTTTGGTTAAGTCTCCTCAGACATATCGGATGTGGAGCGGCTTCGATGTCCGCGAACTTTTCTTCTTTCAAATGCATTTTTGTTTTGTTTTTTTACAACAACAATGGGGATTTTCCCATTTAGTTGTGCTTTCATGACAAAGCGTTTGTCATGAAAGCACAACTAAATGGGAAAATCCCCATTGTTGTTGTAAAAAACAAAAATGCATTTGAAAGAAGAAAAGTTCGAGGACATCGAAGCCTCTCCACATCCGATATGTCTGAGGAGACTTTACCAAAGTCGAAACATGTCATATCACATAGTGGTGGGTGTGTGGTTTCGAATCGTTGTCGACTTTCCTTTTTCACTTGGATTATTCATTGATTATCAAGCTCGATTCCAACGAGAAATTAATTAAAAATTACTATTAAAAATGATCTTCGCCTAAAAAGGCAAAATTTTCAAATAAAAAAAGTTTTTTTATTTATACTTTTCATTAATAATTTTGAGTTTAAAATTTACCGAGTTTTCTCGGTAACCAAGAAAACTGTTACAAAATTCACTACTGGTATCAAATATTGGCAGCGATGTAGACACACCACCCTGAATTATAGTGGTTATATGGATGTATTGCATACTATTTTTAATGGCTCAACTTTTTTTCGGGCCCAACTTTTCATACTCTCCACAACGAGTTGTATTGAAGTAAAATTGAAAAATAAGTTTCTCTTCGTTAATGGAAATACTAAGTTCATCGGCCACACTACCTGAAGAAAATCGCTTTCTTGTAAACAAGGTTTGAGACATATCTGTACATTACCAAAAGTTAATGTGGCTAAAACCTTCAAAATTCAGAAAACGGGAGGTACCTTTCTATAGGGGCTATATCAAAACGTAGACCTATACCGACCATTTGTACCATTTTACCACCGAATTTGTTGTAATTTGGTATTTGGTGTCTCCAGGCCAAAAAACATTCCTACCAAAGTTGGTTTATATAGGTCCACGTTTTGGTATAGCCCCCATATAACGCCCCATAAAAAGTACGCGTCATTTTAATATATTTTGAATGTATTAGTCCCATTTGACAACAGAATCAGTTGCAACTTTGTATTTTGTGTTTCCAGAGGCTAAGAAACATTTCTACCATAAAATGTTTATATAGGTCCACGTTTTGATATAGCCCCCATAGGACGATATCTCCCGATTTTCGGTATTTTGAAGGTTTTGGCCTCATTATCACACCGAGATGGCTGAAATTTGGTATTTAGTCTTCGTAGGGGATATAAAACTTCCCCCCCAGAAATTTGTAGGTATAGGTCCGCGCCATCATATAGCCCCCATAGAACGATTACTTCCGATTTTCGGTATTTTGAAGGTTGTGGCCACATTAATCCACCGAAATGGCTGAAATTTGTGGTGGAGGGTATAAAAAGTTCGGCCCGACCGAACTTAACGCTTTTCCCACTTGTTCTACTTTATATATATACTAGCTGAACCCGGTGCGCTTCGCTACCCCGCAGCACATTTACTTGTAGGCCAAATTCCGTCGCACAATCCAAATGTTATTGAAATCGGGCATATATAAGTTGTTTGGTGCGCAAATACTTGAAATCGGTCGAAAATATAAATCGTTATAGGCCAAATTACGTCACACATTCCAAATTTCATTGAAATCGGACATATATAGCGTATTTGGTACATCAAACATTTGAAATCGGACGAAAATATATATGGGAGCTATATCCAAATCTGAACCGATTTCGATATATTTTGGCACATTTAGTAATAGGCCGAATTCCGTCACACATTCCAAATTTCATTGAAATCGGACATATATTGCGTGTTGGTACTTCAAATACTTGAAATCGGACGAAAATATATATGGGAGCCATATCCAAATCCGAACCGATTTCAATGTATTTTGGTATATTTATTTGCAGGCAAGATCGGTTCAGAGGTTTTTGAGTCCATTAATTTCAAACAAACAAACATACAAGCCTTTTTCTACTTTATATATAGACTAGCTAAACCCGGTGCGCTTCGCTACCCCGACTAAGATAAAATATAGTGGAATGCTATAATAATATTAACTTTTTTATATTTTAACGTATAAATATAGGAGACTGTAATGGAGCTACTATGGTATTTTTGTATGTTTCAGTGGGTAACACTCCTCTTAAAGCCTTATAACCTTACACTATTAATTTCTCTTTATTTCTACAGATTGGATTTAGATCTACCTGACTGAATTAATTTAAGAATAGAACCAGGTTTGAAAATGTTATGTTTGAGGATAGTTTTAATTTATTTTATATGTACAGGGGACTTATTTTTTGCAGGTCATATACATATTGTTATATCTTAAATTAATCTTGGGATAACTCCCACTTTTATGTATAATAGCTGAACCCGGTCTGCTTTGCTGCCCAGACTACGATAAAATATAATGGAATGCATAATTATATTAACGTTTTTAATATTTTAACGAATAAATATAGGAGATATGAAGGCGTTATATACCTACTCAGGGTTGTTATGGAGCTACTATGGTATTTTGGCATGTTTTAGGAGGTAACACTCTTCCGAAAGCCTTTCCGCCTATAATTATTCCTAATAAATCTTAATAAAACATATATCTTAAGAAGTCTCTTAAAGATACGAAACTTAATAGCTGTAGCCTTGGTCAATTCCTTCCCAACTATAAGTACTTGTGTAGATAATGATGACTTCTACTGACTGCTAAGTCTTCTAAATTTCTTTGAAATTGAACATACGTAACAAAAACATGAAATCGACCGAAAATATATATGGGAGCTATATTCCTATATGAACCGATCACGATATAATTTGTCAAATTTATTTTTAGACCAAATCCGGTCTCACATTCCATATTTTATTGAAAGTGAACATACATAGCGTGTTTTGTGCATAAAATACAGAAAATTAGTCGAAAATATATATGGGAGCTATATTCAAATCTGAACCGATTTCGATATAATTTGTCCCATTTATTTCTAGAACGAATTCCGCCACGCTTTCCAAATTTCAGTGAAATTGGACACATATAGCTTGTTTGATGCATTAAATACACAAAATAGGGCGAAAATATATATAGGAGCAATATCGAAATCTGAACCGATTTCGATATAATTTGGCACATTTATGTCTAGACCAAATCCCGTTACGCATTCCAAATTTCAGCGAAATTGGACATATATAGCGTGCTTGGTGCATACAAAACAGGAAATCGGCCGAAAATATATATGGGAGCTTCATTCAAATCTGAACCGATCTCGATACAATTTAGCACATTTATTTCTAGAACTAATTCCGTCAGACCATTCAAATTTCAGCGAAATTGGACATATATAGCGTGTTTGGTGCATCAAATGTGGAAAATCGGCCGAAAATATATATTGGAGCTATATCCAAATCTGAACCGATTTAGATATAATTATGCACATTTATGTCTAGACCAAATTCCGTTACACATTCCAAATTTCAGCGAAATTGGACACATATAGCGTGTTTGGTGCATCAAATGCGGAAAATCGGCCGAAAATATATATGGGAGCTATATCCAAATCTGAACCGATTTCGATATAATTTGGCACATTTATTTCTAGACCAAGTTCAGTCACACGCTCCAAATTTTATTGAAATTGGATATAAATAGCGTGTTTGGTGCCTCAAATACATGAAATCGCCAGAAAATATATGTTGGAGCTATATCCAAATCTGAACAGATTTCGATATAAATTGGCACATATATTTCTAAGCCAATATCCATCACACATTCTAAATTTCGAAATTGGACATATATAGCGTGTTTGGTGCATAAAATAAGGAAATCGGCCGAAAATATATGTATATGGGGACTATATCCAAATCTGAACCAATCTCGTTATAATTTGGCACATTTATTTCTAGAACAAATGCCGTCAGACATTCAAAATTTCAGCGAAATTGGACATATATAGCATGTTTGGTATATAAAATAAGGAAATCGGCCGAAAATATATGTATATGGGAGCTATATCCAAATCTGAACCGATTTTGATATAATTTGGCACGTTTATTTCCAGACCAAGTTCCGTCACACATTCCAAATTTCATTGAAATTGGACATAAATAGCATGTTTGGTATATAAAATAAGGAAATCGACCGAAAATATATGTATGTGGGAGCTATATCCAAATCTGAACCGATTTGAATATAACTTGGTAAATGGATTTCTACATCAAATTACACATACAAAATTTGGAGATTGTATCTGTAATAGTTGTAAAGATATTTGCATACAAAATCTAAATTTTTTGGAGGTACCTCCGTTTTTGATGCTATATCTCCTGATTAACGCGAAATTTCAAAAAATGATATAGCCTATTTTCATTCCATGCCATGTAGCAATGTACCCTAAAAATTTCAGTAAGATCTGTTCAGCGGTTTTCGAGTCTATAAGGCACAAACAAACAAACAGACAAACAAATTTCAATTTTATAAATATAGAAGACTAGCTGAACCCGGTGCGCTTCGCAACCCCGACTAAGGTTAAATATAAATGAATGAAATATAATCATATTAAGTTTTAATGTGATGTGTATAGGGCTTAGGCTATGGTATTTAGTATGTTCTTCCTAAATCCTTTCCTACTATAAAAACTCCTATATAGTACACATTTACAAATTGACATTTTGGATGTAGATCTACCTGATTCTATTCTCTTCTTTAATGAAATAAAAATAATTTTAGTACCTTAAGCTTAAGGATAGTTGTAATTTATTTTATTCATGGCAGTAAATTTTTGCAATTGCATCAACCTTTTATGTCACTTTAAATTACTCTTAGGATAGCTCCTACTTCCCTTATGTCTATCTACGTTATATGTTTCTAGTAATGTAAGTAATGTAACCTCTTACAACTTTCAATGGTTCCCGGAAATAGTGATTAACAAATACGATATTAACTATTTGTGGCATCTCTCGGTAACATCTACTGTAACTTCCGCTTCACTATTGGGACACCGTGTATTACAATAAAGACGAAACTTATGAAGATAAAATGGACCTAATAAACACATCACATATTTAATATATGAATTCTTTGAGCGTTATTGCTTGCCCGCCCATTTTCCGGGACTCCATAGATTGACATAAGTTTTACTGTCACCAAGATTGATATTTCTCACATTTAGATTGAGTCAAATATACTCTATGAAATATTAGCATCCATTAGGTGACATTCCCCATGTGATAAGATCTTATCCCGTAGGCACGTTGTAAACTACTCTTGCTAGTTTGACAATTTTCAATCCGACAATATTAGATTTTGTGCCATTGCCTTCCACATTATTGCTCGTGATGGGTTCGACCATAACTTTTTATCACTTTAAAGTCTTTCAAGCTTATAGTGATTCAAAATGATGGTATTTGATATTAGCAGCTCAAAAGGGAGAGCTGCCTATTCCTGACCCCACTCCGCTTGTTTTGTAAGAGATTACACGTAATCGTAATCTTACTTCCCACTCATTTTTACGAAGTTTCGAGACTTTGGAGATACCTCCGATTCTGATGCTATACCTCTAGCTGAACCCGGTGCGCTTTGCTACCCCGACTAAGATAAAATATAATGGACTATCATCATATAATTATATATCATATAATTATATTAAATTTTTTAATATTTTATCGTATAAATATTGGAGATATGAAATCATTATCTACCTATTCAGGGCTGTTATGCATGTACTATGGTATTTATGTATGTTTCAGGAGGTAACACTCCTCCTAAAGCATTTTGGACTATAAGTATTCCTACGTGGGTTATATACTCTTACACTATTAATTTCTCTTTCTACAGATTGGGTTTAGATCTACCTGAGTGAATTCAATTAAGAATAGAACCAGGTTTGAGAACCTTGCGTTTGAGGATAGTTGTAATTTATTTTATACAGGGAATTATTTTTTCCAGAAGTCTCTCAATGATATGATATTCAATATCTGTAGCCTTGGTCAATTCCTTCCCAACTATAAGTACTTGTGTATACAATGGTGACTTATACTCACTCCTAGTCTCTTCAAAATTTCAATGAAGTTGGACATACGTAACATTAATATGAAACCGACCGAAAATATATTGGGAGCTATATTCCGATATGAACCGATCTCGATATAATTTGGCACATTAATTTTTGGACCAAATCCCGTCTCACATTCCAAATTGTATTAAAATTGAACATACGTAGAGTGTTTGGTGCACAAAATACTGGAAATCAGCCAAAAAAAAATATACGGGAGCTATATTAACATTCGAACCGATTTCGATATAAGTTGTCCCATTTATTGCTAGAACAAATTCCGTCACACATACCAAATTTCAGCGAATTTGGACATATATAGCGAGTTTCGTGCATCAAATACCTCAAATCGGTCGAAAATATATATGGGAGATATATTCAAATCTAAACCGACTTCGATATAATTTGGCACATGTATTTCTAGACCGAGTTCAGTCACACGTTCCAAATTTTAATGAAATTGGATATAAATATCGTGTTTGGTGCCTCAAATACATGAAAGCGGCAGAAAATATATATAGGAGCTATATCCAAATCTGAACCGATTTCGATATAAATTGGCACATATATTTCTAGGCCAATATCTATCACACATTTTAAATTTCAGCGAAATTGGACATATATAGCGTGTTTGGTGCATAAAATAAGGAAATCGGCCGAAAATATATGGGAGCTATATCCAAATCTGAACCAATCTCGATATAATTTGGCACATTTATTTCCAGACTAAGTTCCGTCACACATTCCAAATTTCATTGAAATTGGACATAAATAGCATGCTTGGTACATAAAGTAAGGAAATCGGGCGAAAATATATGTATGTGGGAGCTATATCCAAATCTAAACCGATTTGAATATAATTTGGTAAATTTATTTCTACATCAAATTCCGCCACACATACAAAATTTGGAGATTGTAACTGTAATAGTTCTAAAGATATTTGCATACAAAATCTAAATTTTTTGGAGGTAACTCCGTTTTTGATGCTATATCTCCAGATCGACGCGAAATTTCAAAAAATGATATAGCCTATTTTCATTTCAGGCCATGTAGCAATGTACCCTAAACATTTCAGTAAGATCTGTTCAGCGGTTTTCGAGTCTATAAGGCACAAACAAACAAACAAACGTACAAACAAATTTCAATTTTATATATATAGATAGATTATTTTAATAATAACAATGTTGTTTTTGTAAATTGTTTGTTGTTGTAATTCATTCAGCTACCTTCTATAAATATGCTTGGGTAATACACATATTTCCTTGGGATGTACAGTCAGGGACAAAAGTTTACATACACCCCATAAATCTCGGGTTTTAGGACAAGTGATGATTTTTACGAAATTCCAAGTATGCAGTTTTATTTCTTCTCACTAATAAACAATATTTGAAACAACAAAAGTATAATCCATAATACAAATAACGGTAAATTTTACAAAAACCAAAAAATGGTGGGGACAAAAGTTTACATACACCCCACGGAAATTGTGTATTGCCGTAGAATTTATGGAATTAGCGGCAAAATTTCTACATTTTATTGTTTCAGCGAACGACTCTGGGTGTCCAAGATATATTTTAGAGAAACAGAAATAATTTTTGGGGTTAAATGCCGTTATTTAAGGTCAGAATTCTTGTATTCCTCATCAAAGCTGACCCTTGCTTAATTCTTTGCGTTTTAAGGTATTGTACTTTATAAAAAGTATAAAATTAGTGTCAGATGGCAAATCTTGAGACCCTAGAAGCTTTGAAGTTGTTCCTGTTCATAATATACCTTCCTGGAAGTCGATAATGCACGTTTTTTCTCAGATTTTGCTTGAAGTTAATAGATTCTGAAGAATTCTTTGCGCAAATTACATCCAGAAGGCTTTGAAGTGCCTTGCAATATGGTCTGGTACAATCCTTGGACATCAATTGACTCAGAAATGTACAATTATCCGAAACTTTTCGCCCCTATAGTGACAGTAATTATCATAATACAAAAACGACATTGTTCACGGTACAAATTTCATGCTTTTTTGGTAGTGTTTATATTTTGATGCTATGGGAGCTTTGGGAGCAGGTTTGTGACAGAATATTTCACATTTCTGGTTCGACTGATGTCCAAGGATTGTATCAGACCATATTACGAGGCAATTCAAGGCCTTCGGTATGCAATTTGCGCAAAGAATTCGGCGGTATCTATTAACTTCCAGCGAAATCTCAGGGAAAACGTGCCTAATCGACGTCCAGGAAGGTATATTATGAGCAAGAGCAACTTCAAAGTTTTCTAGAGTCTCAAAATTTGCCATCTGACACTAATTTTATGCTTTTTATAAAGTACAATACCTTAAAACGCAAAGAATTAAGCAAGGGTCAGCATTGATGAGGAATACAAGAATTCTGACCTTAAATAACGGCATTTAAGCCCCAAAAATTATTTTTGTTTCTCTAAAATATATCTTGGACACCCAGAGACGTTCCCTGAAACAATAAAATGTATAAAATTTGCCGCTAATTCCATAAATTCTACGGTAATATACAATTTCCTTGGGGTGTATGTAAACTTTTGTCCCCACCATTTTTTTGGTTTTTGTAAAATTTACCGTTATTTGTATTATGGATTATACTTTTGTTGTTTCAAATATTGTTTATTAGTGAGAAGAAATAAAACTGCATACTTGGAATTTCGTAAAAGTCATTACTTGTCCTAAAACCCGAGATTTATGGGGTGTATGTAAACTTTTGTCCCTGACTGTATGTAAACTTTTGTTCCTATATTAGAAAATGGTTTCGAACGAAAAGACCTAAGCTTTGGTTTTCAAAAGAGCAACTGCCGAAATTCCTAGAAAAAGGGCTGGCATAATTAAAAGTGGGACTTCTTGTTGCTCAAGAGATTAAACATTAACTCCGAATTTCCAGGAAGCGCAACATGGTAAACAACTTGAGCTGTACCTAGATAGCTTCAAAACCACATTATGTCTGACGCTTGAATACATTTAAATTGGAACAAAATGTAAAAGAATGTAAGAAATTGATAAAAAAGGAAGAAATTTTTTTTTGTTATAGACTCCATTTTTTCCCCAAGGCGTACCTAAATACATACGTACCTCAGAAATACATACGTATTTTCTTGTTCAGCAAGAAATGTTAAGAGCAGAACAGCCTTGTACGGTCAACTATCTTAATTTATAACACTTTGAAGATTTTTCAACATTAGTTGATAATTTTACGACTTTTACGACGATTTTCGGTCAAAAACTGTTTGCATATTTTGCATATTTTGCATATTCTGAATTTTGTTTTGCATATTTTGGATATGATCTCAAATATCGAAATATTGACCCTTTAAACCTCTAGAATCAAAATTTGAGTCCAATCGGATAAGAAATAAAAAACATGCAAAAATCCGATGTCTAGTGATAACCTCTGATTCCTCTTCATGTTTCTTTTAACATGATGTTCTAATTTCGAGCTCTTTATTAGGGGGTCGATTTTGAATTACCACTAAACTTGAGTTGAGTTGTCAATTGTCAGCACAACTGAGATGAAATGGTGTATCATTTGGTCTGTTCCTTTACTTTTAAAAATGGTAACAGTGGCAAAAAATGGCAAAAGTGGTAAACTGCTATCATTTAAATTGTATGCTATTAAAAGTAAGGGAACACTTTACAGGTTAAAAATGGTAAGAAATGGTAACCTCAGGCACGTAAAGGAACAGAGCAATTGTTATCAACCCAACTGGGTTGTCGATAAGTGTTTTTTCTATCAGTGTTATCAGTGTTTTTTCAAACTTGTGAACTCTATATTAATCCAAAAGGCACAATTCGCCAAAAAACACTATTTTAAAATGATAAGTTCAGTGGAATTATTTTTTGATGAGGAAGGAAATGTACAGGTCATGGCATATATTAGAAGAAATTTGAGGGACAAGTCGAATCCATTGGAATTGCCATCTGCACTGTAAGTTGAAGCTCATGTTGGAAAGATCTGTATAATCAGTAAATTAATTGGGTTTAAGGCGTATTTTCGATTGAAAAGGATGCCGTAGTTTACATTGTGGAAACGTTAAAGAATGACTTCAAAGTAAGTTACAGATCAACAGCAAAACCCCCACTTTTAAAAGTGTGCGTTGCTTTGAGATTTTTTGCGGAGGGAAGTTTCCAAAAGTCCCATGACAATGATTACAACAATTGTATAGCTCAATCTACATTGTCGAACGTATTGAAGGAAGTTGTCCACTTGATAGAGGACAAATTGTGCCAAAATTGGATCGTTTCTAAGTTGACGGAGGAGGAAAACAGACAAAACAAAAATCATTTTTATTCAAAAACGAAATTCCCTGGTGTAGTCGGCTGTACAGATGGAACACATGTGCAATCCAGACTCTCTGCCACTCTTCAGGTGTTTGTGTTGGAGGTCCATGGCTGTTTAACTGTCCGAAATGGACCTCCACGCCTCATCTGCTGTGGCTTTGGTTTCACCAAAAACTCGAACTCCTCGGGCTACGTTTGGATTTGCACTCAATTTATCAATTTATATTTCAAACTGTTGCTTTGTAGTTATTTTCACCATATTTTTGATACACAAAATTAATTAATCATGCAAAGAATCAACAATTGTTGAGAAAATGTTTTTATACCCTCCACCATAGGATGGGGGTATATTAAGTTTGTCACTACGTTTGTAACTACTCGAAACAATCATTGTAGGCCCCACAAACTATATATATTCTTGATCAGCGTGCAATTCTACATCGATATAGCCATGTCCGTCCGTCTGTGGAAATCACTCTAGCGTCCAAACGGATTAACGTAGGTGGATGAAATTTTGGGAAAATCGTAGGACTTTTGGTATTGAAAGCGGGCTATGTAGGTCCACGCTTTCGTGTAGCCCCCATACAAAATGACGCGTGACGAGTCGTCGTTTTAAGGAATTTTTAAGATATTTGTCCCATTTTACCACCGAATTGGTTGTAAATTGGTATTTTTTGTCACCAGAGGCCAAAAAACATTCCTACCAAAGTTGGTTTATATAGGTTCACGTTTTGGTATAGCCCCCATATAACGCCCCATATAAAGTACGCGTCATTTTAATATATTTTGAATGTATTAGTCCCATTTGACAACAGAATCGGTTGTAACTTTGTATTTTGTGTTTCCAGAGGCTAAGAAACATTGCCACCGTAAAGTGTTTATATAGGTCCACGTTTTGATATAGCCCCCATAGGACGATATCTCCCGATTTTCGGTATTTTGAAGGTTTTGGCCTCATTATCACGCCGAGATGGCTGAAATTTGGTATTTAGTCTTCCCCCATAAATTTGTAGGTATAGGTCCACGCCATAATATATCCCCCATAGAACGGTACTTTCCGATTTTCGGTATTTTAAAGGTTGTGGCCACATTAATCCACCGAAATGGCTGAAATTGTGCTGAAGGGTATAAAAAGTTCGGCCCGACCGAACTTAACGCTTTTCAATTTTACTTCTTGTTTCTTCGAAAATATTTATGCAACTGAAAATAACTGGTTGCTGAAAAATAGCCGGTTCGCCAATTGAGTTTCGCAATTTCAGTTGAAGGTTGCCATACAAAAAGTAATTTTGACAACTGGCAACTCCACTCAACGATAATTGCTATCGATAATCGACCCCTAGATCTTCCCATCGATTGAATGTAAAAAATTTTATTGGATCATCAACAGAAAGAGGAACCAACAAAAAAATCGATTACCGTTATCATACAGTCGCAACATTGACCGCTTGTTATACTAATTTCCTTTTGATCAGTTGCCTGTGGCCGTCGTGCAGTGAACATCGTTATAATCGCGGGTTGAATTCTAATGATATGGTTATCTGTTCATCCCAATTGTAATAGTGAAAACATTTTTTAAGTCCGCAGAAAATACCGATAAGACTCTCGAAGGAGTGCCGTAGTGAGTCCTTACTTGATTTTGCGCAGGAAAACCAGTCTAGAAGTTTCCTGTATCAAATATTTGCTGTAAAGTGAACGTTATAGAGAAAGCAGATTGCCTATAGTGAAAAGTGCAGAGGAGTTTTAATCATAGTTTGTGCTTCTGATAATCTAGTTAAATTGTCTAAAAGTGTTTATCCCACGGCATATTAAAGTGAATTCCTTCTTATATAAACGCAAATAACTTAGTAAATCATATAACTTTCTATATTAAAGTTATTTGCAATCTATTTGTACAAGAATTAACGTAATTTTACTGCTCAAATACCCATTCTTAATTTAATATCAATAGTGTGATCTCGGTTTGCATTTCCATTTCAAAGTTCTGCCAATTCCTTTTTGCTTAAAATCCCTAAAGTCAAAAGAACAGAAAAATACATATATATGAAACGAAGTGCATAAGAACTCATAACACGATCAATAGCTTGTGTAACGTGAACGCTACCGTTGTGCTGGACCAGCATCCTATATACAATCTGACATACATACATATTGTTCGAAATAATTGTAATAATGATCATTATTTTTTTTGCAAGATATGTATGTTGGATGTTGATCGCGGTAAATGTTGTTAATGTTATATCCCTGTGTTTGAAATGTAAAACGAATTTTATAATACGTGGTCATAACAGTGGCAAAATTTAACCGAGGCTCTCCCTAACCGCACACACAACCCGAAAACACCAACATCATCACCTCAAAGAAAGTACTTTCGGCGTGGTCTGTTTATTTTTCCTGACCCCTTACTCAGCCACCTTGTTGACTGTTGTTATTGTAATCTTTACAATACTATTGAATAACTATCAATAAAGACACCTGCTCTAATTAAGCCTGAATAATATATTCAAAGTTGTTTTGTCTTTGCTAAAATATCAATGAGCAAAATATATTTAAAGAAAGGATAGAAACTATCATATTTTGAAGAAACTGCCGAGACCGGGGCAGTCCAACCCATGCCGAGGGTTGAAGAAACAATTGATACAAAACCGATGATAGCGGAGGATGCTAAGAACGTAGAATATTGCAGAGGTCCCACTCGTTCCAAAGCTGATGAAGGTCCTTTTGGAAACAACTCAAGCTGTGGATATTAATTAATTAATACTGTGGGCATCTCGTTATGCAGTAGAGTTCAGTAAGCGTTAACCTCTCGTGACCAGTCTTCTTCTTCAAAAAGATCACAGAAAATTTTACAGATTCCTGCAAGTGAATCTGGCGTTGATTATATATTTATATAAGAAATTAGTTAATAATGATAGCATGCTTGCTTGTGGCCAATTTTATGCTAAAAATCTGAAGTCCCAATAAAATTGAAAGGGCAAGAAATTAAAAATAATCAAAATTGTTTAAAATCAAAAATATAAAAGAAACCAAAGAAAATCTAATTTAACGAAAATTAATATAATAAATGAGAGAGAAAATATTAAAAAAAAAACAAAACAAATATATATGTCTATATTAAAAATACAAACATGGGCAAGCAGCTATCTAAGGTAGAAAGGCCAAATGCCAATGTTATAAATGACGTTAAAATCATTAAAAGTGCAAAGTGGAAATCTGTCTAGTAATTATGTCCGTTTTATCATCTAAAAACTTTGTCATCAAATTTTATTCTATTCACAATAAAATGTTGAAGAAAAAATACACAGCTAGGAATAGTATTAAAAAAAATAAAAAAATTAAGTTTCAGTTTTTTATTTATAAATGCACTTGAAACTAGAAAATTATTTGTCCCTTAGCCTCAATAAGTATATTCTTTCTCATGATGGAATCTCTCAAATAAAATGCTTGCCGTTTAATTGTGCCACAATTTTTAATTTAAATGCAAGCGTTTTATTTGAAAGATTCCATCATGAGGAAGAATATACTTATTGAGGCTAAGCGAAAAAACTTGTTTTCTAGATTTAAGTGTATAAATGCACTTAAATCTAGAATAAAACACCAAAACTTAATTTTTTATAATTATTATTTATTTTTAACTTTTTAGCATATACATTTTTTGCCACTGTGAAGTCCATAACCAAATTACAGTAAATTTAGGCCGAAAATGTAGATAAAAACTTTAAATTGCCTGAAATCGAGTGGTACCATTATATGGGGACTGCACCAAAATCTGACCCATGTCCACAGTTTTTCGTGGGGGAGTTTCTGAACTATTGGTAATTTCAAATGCCTAGTTACAGCCAATTCCGACAAAGAATGATGGCAAAATCATTAAAACACCTTAAAACGGGTGGTACCGCTATATGGGGGCTGTAGGAAAAAATGGACCCATATTGGTTCTAGTTTCATATTCATGTATTGCCATCCAAAGCTGATAAGTGTGCAAAGTTTGAGTTCGATTGGTCAACTGAAACTGTTTTAAAAATGAGTTACTAGATTTGAACTAAACGAACAGCAAAGCAAGTTAAATAAAAAACCGTTTAATAAAACACTGTAAAAACATGGAATGGGAATTATGTTTGGTTTACATTCGGCGTCTTTTCGTGATTTCGAAGCAAAATTTATCATGATTTCGCATACAAAAATGAAATCATCTCATTTCGTGATTTCAGCGAAATCAACATCGAAATCGCAGTACACATGATATACAACCCTGTTATTGCCTGAAAAAGTACCAAAAGTTGCAACACTTTTCACGTATCACAATAAACAAGGTAGATCAATTGACCGATGCAACAAAAAATTTTAGTATCAAAATTTGTAAACAATGTGAAAAAAATATTAAATTACTTTGGATTTTTGTTGATTTCTTCGACCTTTCTATTTGATAATAAAAGACAAGTTTTTTGAGCTTGAAGCTCAAAAAACTTGTCTTTTATTATTAAATTACTTTGTCACAATGCTATTTTTCAGTGTGTTATTGTACTTTTTAATGGTAATGTTAGAAAAAAAGAGCGAATTGTCAAAAATTTATTCCCCATACAAATTTCTTAAAAAATAAAAAATTCCAAAAATTGCAGCAAATCAACGTATCAGCTTTCGTATTTAGATGATAATGAACATGTTGCTAGTTTCTACTATGCCAAAATTGTACGGCAAAAAACAGGAGAATAGGGTGTAATTCGGCGCTGTTTTAGTTTAAAGAGAAGTGCAAGTCTTGCTAAACTTCGGAGTACGGGAACGCATTTTTAGCACTAAACGGGAAAACTGCTGCAAGTTCTGAACACAACTTTTATCTATCAAGATTTACTATTATGATGTCTCAACGATAAAATCATTTTTTATTTTTTCATTTGTTATTACTGTACACAATTAATACGATATAGAGATAATTTTACGATAATTTTCGAAATAAAGTTGTAAAGTTCTATATTGTCGTATATTTTTGATGACGAATTCAATTTACAACAACTTGTTTTGAAAATTCATGTTCGATCAGCTGTGCATATGCATCTACCTTGATCATTGTGATATGTTTGAAATCAACAAAAAAATAAGTGTAAACACCGGGATGTATTTCAGGATTTCGTGTAATCCAGTGGATTTTAGAGCGCAAGTGTAAACTTGGCATTAGCCCCGATTCACATTAGGCGAGTTTACTTGCGGCAATTTTCTCGTTCCTTTTCAAACTTGCCTCTTGCGTTTATAAAAGGCAATTCTGTTCCGAACAAGTTTTGTTTTCAAAACAATGAAAATAATGCCAAATACGAAAAATATTAAAGGAATTGCCTGAAAATTGCCGGTACGAGCAATTTTTTTCCATTTCCATTCCCCTTACTTGTCTTTCCTAGAAACAGGGATTTGCCGCAAGTAAACTTGCCTAATGTAAATTGGGACTTATTAGAAAAGTTATTTGGGGCCGAAAAAGAAAAATTAAAAAAACATCAACGATCCCCTAAGAGTAGAACAATAGTTATGAAAGTGTATAACGTCCACCTTAACATTGGTTTATTTGTTCAGTTGCACATTAATCAAACTATTAAGCGCTCGGCACATACGGTGCGTTGTGCGTTGCGTTACAACAACCACATGAAAACTTCGAGAACAAACTTGGCATCACTTACACATTTTTCATGTGGTTGTTGTTTTCAACGCGCAACGCGTCGCACAACGTACCGTATGTGCCGCGGGCTTAACAGTAATCACACTTTTGGTAGACACTGGAGCGGATATTTCATTAATAAAAACACACAACGTTCCATCACATAGTATAAATAGAAATAATATTACAACACTCAGTGGTATACGACAAGGAGTGGTATACGACAAGGTAAAGTAAGAACAATTGGAAGTATAGAAATTGATTTGCGATTCCTAAACTATTTAATACCCGTTGATTTTCATGTAGTTAGCGATGATTTCACAATAGCTTGTGACAGAATCATCGGTAGGGATCTCATGAAAAAATGTAATTGTGAATTAGATTTTCAAAAAGACACTGATTACCTTATCCTACGGCCAAGTAATGTTAAAACCCCGTTAGAAATACCCTTAAAAATAATGCAACGAAGATATTATTTTACCAGCAAGGTCAGAAGTTATACGACAAGTAAAACTGACGACCACATTTAAAGAGGTGTTGTAATACCAAATCATGAACCCCAACCAGGTGTGTTCATAGCTAACACCATATTAACATCTGACAATGCATATGTTCGAATTTTGAATACTAATCAACACACAGTTAAGCTAAAGAACCATAAGATTTTAACTGAAGATATTGCTGATTACGAAATAATTAACACTAGTAAAGATAACAGGCAAAGAACGTCTGAAATAATTAAAATATTAAAGAAAACATTTCCAGAAAGATACAGCTTTTTGGATAAAATCTAAACATTTTAGTAGCATACAATTTGTATTTTGTTGCGGACGGCTATTTTATTATTAACATTTATTGAATGATTTTATGTTACTGTTATTATCTTTAATGAGATCAAATCATTTTATGTTGACTTGAACTAACTTTTTCTTTTGAGTGTTTGTATTTTGCTTTATTACTTTCAATCAGTAACTCAAGAGAATGTTTGTAATGAGTTTCAATATTTATATTTGAGTGACAGATTATTATCACGTGTGCTCTCGCATAACGTTATTTTTGAGATTAATTGGAATGCGTGTATTATTGATCTCTCTATTTTAAAGCTCTACTTTATTGTTTGCCTTATTTTGAGTAACTTGTATGCTTGACTATTTTTACTTGTGACCATAGATGGGCTTTCTTGCACGCCAGCGTTGCTGTGTTTTGTTTCTCTTTTTCGTTGTTACAACATAAATAAATATTTACGGGTCATTTTGCAAATTTGTTTTTAATATCATAGTTTTTTGGACTTGTTAAGATACCGTCTGCGTTTAAAAATTATTAAAAAAGCAAACAAATTTTAACAAAAACACAGTTCTAATTTTCCCTTAAATTCTATTTAAGAGAAATTTTGCCCATCTATGCAACTTGTGACATTTGTTTTTGTGATCATTTCGTTTAACTCAATCACTCTCAATTTTGTTTGTAATCATGTTTTATGATCTCTATTTTGTTGTCTATATAAGACGACGCATAATTAGAATTTTGTCATTCTTGTAATAACTTTTGAAAATAATGTATCAAACGCAAGTACACCATTGTCTATTATTTGATATTTAATATAATAATATTGTGTGGACGAAATTGGACATTATTGTCTGTTTCGACCCTCAATAATAAATACCTATTTAACTTACACAAAGTGGATAAATACGTTATTGGACGGAAACGTCTGTTTCGTTATATCCACCTGTGCAATAATATTAAATATTTAAATAAATTATAATAAAAGACAAAACCTCCATATCTTAGGATAAGTGGTCTCACCACGAACCCTACAATTTCGAAACATTTTATTTGTAATTCGACATTCATTTTTAAATTAAAACAAGTTATAGGGTTGTTTTCATTAATTTTCAAATTCACATATTCCCCTCTTCTTTGTAGAGTTGCCATGATAAAATTTTATTTTTTCGTTATTTCGTGTTAGCACGTAAAATTACAGGGGCGAGCACTACTGATAGGATGTTGTTAACTTTTAAAATCCGTAAAACGGAATAAAATGTCTACCTGATGTCTATATATAAATTTAAAAGTGCCTAACTTTATATTTATTAACGATTATTTTTATAGATAGAATACATAAAATGTATTGATATATGATTTGAATATAGTCCGCTCACGTTCCACCCCATATTTAAAGTAAAAGGTACAACTTTGGCTTCATAAAATGATAAAATATTAAACATTAGTCCTTGAGCTCCGAAAAGGGTACAATATAGCACCCACATACAGCTGTGTTCAAAATAATAGGAGTGCTCATTCACACCAAGGGAATGGTCGAATAAACATGGTTAAACTTACCCATTTTGGTTTATTTTGAATTTATTTAACATTGTTGACATCCCAACAGTTAATTCATCAGCAGAAATGTGGTAATCCGTTTTAAATTATTTACAGTTTACACCAACATTATAAATCGCCTTCAAATTTGTTGTTCAAAAAAATAGGAGTGCGGAAGAAAAAGGACAATAAAAATATTTTTAGTTGAGTTTAAGATCAAAGTTGTCTATATTTTAGTTGTCAGTAGTGAATCCAATAGATTTTATGAGATTTGATGGCTGTTTGAAAACAAAAGTTCTTTTGGAGGTAGCCTAAAAACAGGTGATTGTCCTTGCAGCGATTTTTTCCATAAATTGAGCACTTATTGGGTAACTCAATCAATTTTGTAGACAGAACTTTAGTGATTAGAGTTTTTGGATGCTCTGGCTGTCATCTCGAACAATATATAATGATCGGTATCCCGGAAATTCGTGTATTTTGATCCTTGAGCCAAGTTAAAGCCGGTTTCCATTAACTCTTTACGCAAGGATCGGTTAAAAAAGCGTATCTATAAGGCATTCATTTCTCGATCAAGTGATGTTTTGAGGTCCTTAGCATCTTAACTGCACGCAGAATTGATTATATGGTTCATTTTTGAATAATTGGATGATTGGCACATATGAGACATTTTTCAAAAAGCTTTGTTGAGAAGGAAACTTTAAAGACAAACTTTTGAAGTTGGCCTAAGATTATTTTTATTAGGTTTTGCATCGTATAATAAACAGTTTTCTAATGAAACTAACCTAAATGAAGTATTTTTGAGCGAAAAACGTAAGTTTATATTGAAAAATATATTACGGCGTATACCAACCATAGTGCAATCCCAGCCTGCCTATCACTAAATGGTTCAAAGTACATTTCAACCGTTCGCGTTTTAAACATTTTTTGAGTAGAAGCGAAATTGATTGCATATACAAGGTAAGCACCCTAAAGACTTCCAAATATAATTTAGTTGGGGAATAAATTCCTTATAGATACGCTTTTTTTGGCCGATCCTTACCTTAAGGGCTAATGTAAACTGTCTTAAACTTGGATCAAGGATCAAAATACGCAAATTTATGGGATACCAATCATTATATATTGTTAGAAATAACATCCATAGCAGCAAACAAATCTAATCGTTAAAGCTTTTGTCTACAAAATCCATTGAGTTGCCCAATAAGTGCCCAAATTATGGAAAAAATTTCTGCAAGGACAATCGCCTGATTTTTGGCTACCTCCAAAGGACTTTTGTTTTCAAACAACAATCAAATCTCATAAAATCTATTGGATTTACTACTGTTAACTAAAATATTGACAATTTTGATCCTAAACTCAACTAAAACTATTTTTACCATCCTTTTTCTTCCACACTCCTATTTTTTTGAACAAAAACTGTAAACACGATTTATAATGTTGGTGTAAACAGTAAGTAATTTAAAGCAGATTGTCACATTTCTGCTGATGAATTAATTGTTGGGATGTCAACAATGTTAAACAAATTTAAAATAAACCAAAATGGGTAAGTTTAACAATATTTTTTGACATATTTCTTTTTTTGCATGGGCGCTCCTATTATTTTGAACGCAACTGTATATCAAGTCTACAAGGGATTTGAAAATAAGGAAAATACCTTCTCACCGAAATAGGGTCGGATGTACGGCCTTAATACCAAAATACGAAATAAATAAACACACAAATTAAATTATACATAAATGTTTAAATTGGACGATATCAATCCGAAACAAATATTTCCCCTTTAATATTTTGGTATTTTTTTTATAGCAATTTGAGTGTTGGTAACCCGTTTTAGTACATCTCCTTTAAGGGGTATAATGTTACTATTTACGGCTAGGTGGCGCGGTTGTATATCGTAAACTTTATTTTATACTGGCAATGCTATTTCATAGATTGGTTTTTGTATATGCTAAATTTTCATAGTGCGCATGTCTGACAATAGGGGAAATTTTGTGGATTGTATTTAGTACTAAATACAGTGTAGTTCATGAGAATAGCATATTCTTCAAATTGATAAATAGTCTATTTAAAATAGAGAACATATTTTTTTGTAAATAAGTTCTATAAAATAATATGTGTGTGTACTCACCTTCTGAAGTTATGTAGTAAAGTATTAATCAAATCACAGTACATTAAAATTATTTCATTCATTTGTCGTTTATTTACCATATATAGTTGCTTTATTATTTAGAGATAGTTTTTTGTAGGGATAATTTCATAATAAGGATTTTTTTTCGTATACGTAATTGATTCCAATATTTCCATGTATACTACGTATAATTTACAACTTATACTCTATGTGAAATTTATTCTATTAAATTAATTAGTAAGGAATTGTTTTCGTAATATTTAAGAAAGAGCAAGAAGTTACGTCTTTTTGTTATCAAGCAGGTAAAGGTATATGAACGAAAAATTGAAAAAAGAGGAGAAAAGAGCGTAGTGTAGGCTAAAAAGAGTACGTTAAAATGTATATAGTATTATTGTATTGTATTAAAAAGGTATGGTAAGTTAAGAAAATGTAGTGAAGGAAATAGTTTTTGTCAATTACGGGTTCTGCGTTGTATTGGATGTTGTAGTTTAATGTAGTCTATGCAACAATATTTTAAAAAATCGCACCAACAAGTCACTTCTTTTTCTCTGTTATGTTAATGCACCAATGGTCAAATTGAAGGAAGCTAATGCAGAGAGTTAATCAGAATTAAAAAAATGTCAACACACCATACTTATCATAGGCATTGCATTATTGGAATAGGTTTGTATGACCTTTTTATACCCTACAGTATTATGTGGGGAGGGTTTATTAATGATGATACTGTTTTATCTTGATTTCTTTCACTTATGTTTTCATAATTTAGACGATAGCCTTAGATGCTAGTGCTATTTTTTATATAATTTTATTGTATTTTTTTATAATAGTAAATATTTGAAATAAGTAAATAAAGTTTTTAAAATTTTTGATCAAATAAATTTAATGACGATGTTTATTATGCTGGTGGAGACGTGTTCGTACAAATATACATATGTACGTATAAATGATATAAGATGTACATTAGACTGTTCCAAAAAATCAAATTTTTATTGAAATGCTCACCCCCCAAATTTTCCCGTTAGGCCCAAAAACCTGATATATGATATTTTAAGGCGATCCGTTTACGTTAACTCATGCCCCTGACCGATCTTTATTTCCATTGTAGTTTGTATGAGGTCAAATCACTCTATCGAGGAACAAATTTGTCACTCCTTACAGAGTAGGTGAAGTTTGCACACTGGCGGATGTCCTTGCAAGTACAAAGCGGATATCGCCTTACAGGAAGTGCGATGGAATCTCAAACGATTACGCACTGTATGACAGCTGCCATGAAATTACACATGAGCTAGGTTTTGGATTTATTGTAAATCAGATGCTTAAAAACCTGGTCATCAGATTCACACCGGTTGATGAGAGAATTTCCACAATCCGTATAAAAGCTGAATTCTTTAACCAACGTGGTGCAGTAGTAAGCACGCCCGACTAGCACTCAGAACGTCTGCGGTTCAACCCTTGACAGGAACATCAACATGAGGATAAAATGTAGGTCCCATATAATTGAGACGTGCACTCATTGATATGAGAGAAGTCGCCCTTGTCCCTTCGGGGGTGTTGTGGGATCATATGTATGTATATTAGGACGGCCTCAAACACGATTTTTTAAAGGCCTGCCCTATATTTCTTTCCAGTTTATCCAAAAGCTTTATACATTTTATGGCGATCGGTTAACGTTAACCCGTGACCAAAGGTGAATTTTCACGAAAATGCTCTAAACCGCATTTATAGTCCAATCGATGACAAAACGAAAAAACGATTTCTAAAAAAATTTATGATAATTGGTTAACGATTACCCGTTCCCCCTTGACCGATCTTTATTTGCACAATACTTTGTATCGGAGCCAAAGGCGAATTTTCAGGAAATCGCTCTACAGAACACAATTATTTTCCAATCGATAAAAAAATTTTACCAGTTCAATGTTATGGCTAAAAAACGAATTCTACCAAAACTTATGTAAATTTGGAAAACAAACAAGCCTACTCCGCTCAACTGACCCAATTCCTGGAAGACAGCACTTCTTGTCTCGATAACGTGGAAGCGAAATGGAAAACAATGGCCTACTTTCTCCTAACTGCCGCAAAATCGATAGGATACCAACATTAAAAAAGTATCAGTCGGCTTTGCCTACAGAGATATACCCTCAGCCTATGTGAATTTAAACTTTAATCTACGGACAGATCCTTTTTGGACATTTGAGCTTGTCAGGAAAAATGTGAATTAGGATTAAAGTTTAAAAGTGTAGCGGAGGAAGTGCCTCCTCCGACTTGGTCCATTATGGAGGTTGATATTATTTTGGGGGTCATATCTCTTCAATAGATATCGCGTCCACTAGTCATTTCAGTGGGTGATCGTATAACTTTCGGACCAATATGCCAGGAATCATGGACTTGTCTACGGAAAACATTATATCTTCGAACATACCCTAAACTGCACGAATGTCAACACAAATGTTGAACTTTTGTCATTTTAGTGACATTTTTTAAATATTGGGGGGGAGTACCGGAAGTTTGGACATAATATGACGAATGCCAAATTTTGGACCAAATTCGTTGATCAGTTAGAGAGTTATCGTGCTCTCCAGCCACTATATATGGAGCCATATGGGTTTTTTTTACATCTTTCGGGCTGTTTTCTCAAGAAGTATGGACTTGCTGCTGAAAAACCTTTTACCGTCGTAATTAAGGAAGCGATTGCAAGTTCCTTAAATAAAAAAAAGAAGAGATCATAAAGCAGTTCTTAAAGTGAACTTATCGAAATTGTGTGGGTAGTATCCGAAGGAGTGGATAAATATAGTCCATATTTGAACCTGATCTATATATAGTAGATATATTAGGATGTACAAAGTATGGACCAAATCGCCCGCTCCCATCAAGAGTTATCATGTGTAAAATTTTTCCGAACATTTTTGAACTTTTGTGAGGGAGGTACTTGAAGGAGCGGGACCACAAGCAGAAGCAAAGGATATTTAAACAGAATATTAAACTCTTGAGGGAAAGGTACCTAAGAAGTTTGGGCAAATATTTAGAAGTCCAACTTTTGGACAGAATTGGACAGAATCAGACTCTTTCGAGGGTTATCATGCGCTCCAAGCACTATACATGGTGCCGTAGGGCTTTTTACAGCTATCTCTTCAGGAAAAATGGACTTGCCCATAAAAACCCGTGTACCGTGGTAATGCAAAAAGAATCAAAGCGAAATTTTGTGTGGGAGGTTCCAAAAGGAGTGGACCGATAGAGCCCATTTTGGAAACTCATTTATGTCAGGTAGAAATTTTAGGACGTGCAAAGTATGAACTAACTCGATTACTGCCTTCGACAGTTATCGTGAGCACAATTTATGCGAACAGTTTTTAATTTTTGTGGGGAAGGTACACGAAGGAGTGGATCGATATGGTCCATCTTCGAATTAAAACTAAGTTTAAACGAAATAGTGCGAGGGCCAAATTTGGACCGAATCGGTATAGAGTTATCGTGCGCCCCAGGCACTACACATGGCGCCGTAGGGCTTTTTGCACCTTTCGGTCAATTTTCTCAGGAAGTATGGATGTGCCCCTGAAAAAATTTTAGCGTCGTAATGGGGGCAGCGAATACAAGTGTTTACAAAAAATCTAAGCGATTTGATAGCAGGTCATGAACTAAACTTTTCCGATATTTTGTGTGGGAGGTACCCGAAGGAGTGGACAGAAGGGCTCCATATTGGAACCTCGGAGGGTTTTTTACTGTCATTTATTTCAAAATCTCTCTCATCTATGAATACTCCTGTTTCAGAACCCGCGAAAACTACCCAGGTGTAAGCGGTTTTCATTTAAAGTTAGTTAAGGCGCACCGTGCATGACATTGTTTATAAGGAGGTGATGCAGAGAGTGTATTTGAACTTCTATATCTCAAAAATGTTAAAACCTAGAAAAAAGAAAAATAAAGATAAATCTTGTAGAGAAATTTCACTACATTTTTCTTTAGTCCCATTTCGATAGGACTTGCGGTTTTCAAGCAAAATCGTGAACTTAAAAATATGAAGGTACTTCTTTGGGACCTAAGGAACCGACCAAAAATTCCACGATGTGCAAGTTATGAACAAAATCGGTTACTCCTTTCAAGAGTTATCGTGCGTACAATTTTTTCGAACATTTTCGAACTTTTGTTGGCGAAGGAAGGATTGGGCCGAGATGGCTCATATTCGAAATTGAACTATGTTTGGACAAAATATTACGAAGACCAAATTTTGTACCAAATCGTTTGATCCGTTCGAGAGTTATCGTGCGCTCCAGCCAGGCAGAAGACAGGCGGACATTGCGAAATAGACTCCAAATTGTCTGAAACGAATTTCGTCCAAACATACCTGGGGTCTAAACCATTATTTCGATTAGGCACATTTTACCCATATGAAAGTGTATACACCCTCGTTAGCATAAATGCTGAGATTATAGAAAAAGAGCAATTATCATGATAAATTACGCTTACGTAAACGTAGTCATAAATCCTTGACGAAAAACATACTGTTTTTCATAAGAATTTGTTTTTATAGAAAGCTTGACATAGGTATTTTAGACAGAAAATAATATAAGTAGATTGATTTTATGACGCGTTTTAAAATTATTGTTGCATAGTGTATCTATGGAAAGTAATTCTTCTTATTACACTAAAATTTAGTCACAAAAAATTACACTAAATAGCTTCTGTGTAGTTTCTATTTCTTCTATTTTCAAAATATTATTATCTCTACTTTAATATGAATTTATTATTTTTAATTCTTTTAAGAATATATTTGTATGTATTATTACTTATGCATGTATATTTGTTGCATTGTAATTTTTGTGTAATTTATCTCGAAAAAATTACAGTTACAATACTCTCTGCAATTATTGTTTTTGTATATTCTTAAATATTTTAGTAAATATATAGTATTTAAGTTTATAACTTTTAATTTGTATTGTATCTTATGTTCTAATTACGTATACATTTATTTTCTAATGGCTTGCTTTAAAGGTGGTCCTAATATTAATTATAAGTATTTTTTTGTAATTAATGCTTAAGTATACACTATAGTTGTAAATCAAATGTAGGAGTTGGGTCAACTGTAGTATGTACTATTTATGTTCAACAATCGACGCAATATTTGTCTTAGATTACATTTTCTTATTATTGTTACTGGCATGAAAAAAACAACTTAAGGTCAGAACTATTTTATCAACAAATATTCCTTCAATAGATAGATAAGTACGTAATATTGGACAACGTAATCAAGATGGGAGGCGGAGGGAACGATAGATTCCAACGAACGGCATTAACATGCCAAAGTCCTGAATCTAACATGGTTTTTCTTTCATTTCCAGACACATACTTCCACATGCTGTTAAGTGGGGTACTATTTCTAATATTTCAACATTCGTCTTATTTGCGACCATGTCCCGACGAGGTTAAGAAAAGATATATTTTACGAGTATCCAGAAAGAGAAAATGGACTCTGTTGAACATGACATTAAAATTGGTGTAGGCTTGATTAAGCACGTATTTTTTGTATTTTTTAATTACTTGATCTATGGTTAGGAATAGCAGATTGGGTTGGATAAATATGACAATTTTTAATCAATAGGAATCACTTCTTCTACTAATGACATTTACCAGATTGTGAAAAAATTGCGTGTATAATTTTGGAATTAACATGATATTTATGATCTGGTTCCTGATAATTCTCTAATCCTAAATTTCGTAGATGAGTGGTATTCGATCTATGTGCAGATCTAACACAGGCTATAAGAACAAAACTATGTTTTTCTAAAAATTTTGTAAACTGAAGAAAATATTGCAACACATGGCGGTTCGTTTTTCAAAATTTTGGACCAAAGATAATTCCCCTTAAAAATTTTGAATTGTGTTGTGATCAAAGACCGAGAGGCCAGCAAAGAGAACGATGATTGAAACCTAAGCTTTCTATGCCCCGCCACAGAGTTATAATACTCCACCCTATCTCTTGGAAAATAATATCATTGACCGATCAATGATCTGGAAAATTAATACCACCATTGTATTCAAGCATTGTCCTAGATCTCCTTAAGGGATTACGGCCACAAACAAATTTTACAAAATCGAACATTTTTTCATTGAGATATCAGTGTTATAATTGTTCCACAAACATCCCAGATGGGACAAGGGAGACTTCTCTCATATCAATGAGTGCACGCCGATTCATATTGGCTCAATGATATGGGACCTACTTTTTATTGCCGAGTCCGAAACAACGTGTCTTACGACACCACTTATAGAGAAGTTTTTCATGGCTTAAATACTCAGGAAATGTCGCCAGCATTACTGAGGGGGAATTTTGCCACCGTTGAAAATTTGATGTTGCTTGGCTGGGATTCGAACCGCAGACCTTCTGAGTGCAAGGCGGACGTGGTAACCATTGCACCACGGTGGATATCAGTGTTAGAAAGAGAAAATTCATTGTGATTTTTATGTAACATCGAAGTTTTAAACTCGATTTCCTCAAAATGACATTTTGGAATGCCGTACCCACTGTAGCTAGAAAACATATTATCCGATCTTTATATTATGGAGGGTATATTAACTTTGTTTTTCCGTTTATAACGCATTGAAATACTCATTTGCCCTATAAAGTATATATACTCTTGATCAGGGTAAAATTCTGAGTCGATCTATCCTTGCCCGTCTGTCCGTCCGTCTGTGGTAATCACTCTAGCATCCACAAAAATGGAGATAGGACTCTGAAATTTTGGAAAAATGCGTATTTTATTTGCAGGCAGGTCAAGTTTGATGATGGGCTATATCGGTCCACGTTTTGGTGTAGCCCCCATATAACGGTTTGTGGTATTTTGACGTTTTTAACTACATTTTTAGACCGAATTAGCTATAATTTGACATTTAGGGTTCTTAAGTGTCAAGAAACTTATATAACAAAACTTGTGGACATAGGTCCAGGTTTTGGAATAGCCCCATATAACGGTACCGCCAGATTTCAGGTATTTTGACGTATTTAGTCACGTTTTTAGATCGAATTAGCTATAATTTGACATTTAGGCTTCGTAGTGACCACAAAAACTATATTCAAAAAATTATGGACATAGGTCCATGTTTTGGTATAGCCCCTATATAAGGGTACCTTCCGATTTTCGGTATTTTGAGAATTTTACCTAAAATGTTTAACCGAACTGCTGTAATTTGACATTTGACGTATTCAGTGGTCACTATACCTCTCCACCAAAATTGTCAACATAGGTCCATGTTTGAATATAGCCCCCGTATAACGTTACCTCCCGGTTTTTGGTGCTTTGAAGGTTTTAGCTACAATTTATTGTTCAACTACATGTAATTTGTCATTTGTGGTTCACACAAAATAGCACCATATAAAAGTGCCGCCCGAATAAAGACATTTTAGGTACATTATCTGACATTTTTAGGTACCCACTAAAAGTTGTGGACAGGAATGAAAACTAATTATTTCCCTTTAGTTATAATATTTTATGGTGGATTGTATGAAAAGTTCGGCCCGGCCGAACTTAACGCTTTTTTACTTGTTTTAGTTAAAATCGAAATTTTGTCTTTGACAGTTCACAATTTTATTAAACATGGATATTTTTCAATTCCGTTTCACTTAAGTACAATATTATTAAGTTCTTAATGATAACACAAAAACATACACTGATCGGTATATTCATTTTCGAGCTACGGTGGTCACCGCACACTGCTTTAGTAAAAACAGTGTTTCGTATGCGGATATTTGTCAGAACACTGTGCTAAATAAAAAAAAAAATCCGAAAGTAGCCCAAGGTGTAATCTATCAGATGAAAACAACATCTTCTAAAACAATTTGGTAGATTTCATGTAAAAAATTCATGGACAATTTAATTTTTCGTGCTCAATAAGTGACCATAACCCCTTAAATAATACGCTATGTGCTTACACTTACGCTGACATATTGGGTCGAAAGAGCAAAACGTCCAATAGACTTGAACAGACAGTGGATGTACCTATTTATTACATTATATAATCATTTGATTCCAGATGCCGATTTCCCGCTAATGATTTCAACTTTGAAGAAAATGTGTTTTATTTCACAACTAAGAATAAGCCTTCAACGATGTTTCTATATAATTTTTTTCTTTTTAAAAGTGAGACTTTTTAAAATTTATTTCATTCAATGTTTCTTTTATTAAAGTGTGTTATGTATTTCCTTGGAATTTTGTATGTACCTACGCGTTTTGTTGCTTTGCTTTTTTTCTATGCCCTTCAATAAAAAACACAACCATTTATAAATGTGTTTACATGTTAGAAATAGCCAGTGAGCGCTTGCTGAGAGCAAGTGGGCATACATTTCAATGTGTTTCACATTGACATTTACGCTACATTGCTCTCAGAAAGCGCCCACTGGTGCATGTCTTTCTTTTTTTTGTGGCTTTTGGGTTTGTATTTGTTTGCACCCAAACATATAATTTGTTTGCACCCAAACATATATTTGTTTGCACCCAAACATATATCTGTTTGCAGGACCCAAACATATGTTATGTTTGGGACTGCTTGCAAACAAATATATGTTTGCTGCATAAAATGTTTGAGACATATGTTAGAGAGGCCATTTTTTTCTGTGTGTGTAAACTCACACCAGATTACGAGGAGTAGTACTAACACAAACAAAAAGGGCTATGACTTTCAGATTATTTGAAAATTAACGACCCACCGAATAGTTCCAGCACAACCTCATTGTCGGAATAAGGAGAAAATATTCGACAAAATTATATGGTCAGAAAGTGTAATAAATGGGGTAAATGTGTGGAAGGCCTCAGAGGAACTTCTCCTTCTTCTACGCATTACAAGAAGCAACAGAAATTGTTGAATCGATCGAAGTAGGGTAATCAGGCAAGATTTTCCGATCCGAGAGACGTGGACTAAAATTCGCTTGTAACATATCGAAATATTCGTCGGAGACCCTTTAAAGTATAAATAATCTTGATCAGCATAAAATTCCAAGTCGATATAACCATGTCCCTCGGTTCGTATATTGAAATCAAGATACAGCCCGCAGTATTTAATTTAATTTGGTACAGAAGTTTATTTTACTCCTAGGACGTTTGAAAATGGGATATATCGGTCCACGTTTTGATATGGCCCCATAGAACAGTACCTCCCGATTTTCAGTATTTAAACGGTTTAGGCTCAGTATCGCAACGAAATGCCTGCCCAGCAAAATTTGACGGAAGGGGTTCTTTGCGATGACGTGATTTCATGTCATCATTTGCATTGGTTCAAAGGAAGTCGTGAAAGATCCGATCTTTTCATTAGGATTTGAACCAATGCATAGGAAGTCGTGAAAGATCCGATCTTTTCATCAGCATTTGTACCCATTCCATCGATCCAATAGAGATGATGTTTGTGTTTTTATTTACACACCTTTTATTTTCATTTTGGTATGTTCCAGTACTGCAAAAATCTACTAATTTTTACTATTTTTTCCGATAACATAAAAGAAAAATTGTTATCGTAGTAAAAATAAGTAGATTCTTGGAACAGACCAAAGTTGTTAGAACTGTCGTCGTGATGTTGTCTTACATTTCCTGCATATCAAACAACTAAAACTTCTAAACAATTGGTATTATATGAAGCTCGAAATGTCTGCAATAAAAATGAATTCCCAACCATCGAGCTAAAAATAGAATCGGACTGCACACATTGCTATTTTAAAAGTTCCCTTGTCTGTTCTAAATCTGACATAGAATGAAATCAATCAAATCTCGCTTCTTGGAATTTGAAAAAAAAGTCCGAAACGAAAAGGAACAAGAATCTGAAAATAAAGAAGAAACGACTTTTTGAAAGAAACAATTAAAAATAAATTAATTAAGCATAAATGGTATTTTCCACAAAAAAGTCTCTCCTCCCCGTTCGTTACATTTTGTTCTTAGAGATCCCTAAAGCAAGCCGGGTTGTAGATCCCTACATATTTTCGTCACTAAACAAAAGAGTATAAATTACCAAAATGTTGTTACAAAAAAAAAAACAAAATTATAAAATAAAAGTAATTTACGAAATAAAAATACTTAAAGGAGTGCATTTGGAGTCCATGTCGAAATCTGAACTGGTGATGGGAAGATAATTGAAAAAACCTTTTGTAAGATGAAAGAATATCAGTTGCGGAGAACGGAGGAAGTAATCTTTTGCGTTGCAGCGGTGGTGATTACATTGCACTTTTGGATGTAAACTTTTTGCTGATAAATTAATTGTAGTTATTTCATGAATTCGTTTGAATTAATAAAGAGTTTTGTTTTTCATGAAAACCATATTTCAATACAGCATTTCCATTTTCCAAACAAGACATGAAAATTTCATGCCAAGGGGTTGGTGAAAATGACATGCCAAAGCATTGGTTAAAATGACATGTCAAAGCATGGGTGAAAATGACGTGTCAATGCATTGGTTAAAATTACATATCAAAGCATTGGTGAAAATGACATGTCAATGCATTGGTTAAAATGACATGCTTAGGATCCAAAAAAGAACGTCATCTTTTGGGGGTCACGCTCATATAAAATTCATGAGTGAAAATGACAAAAAGATGACATGCCAGATCACTTGCACCCATGATTCAACTCATGATTTGTCATCGAAGATTTTACTGGGTGAAAGCTGATATTTAGTCTTCCTTGTTGCTACAAAACTATCTCTCAAAAATTTGTCAGTACAGGGGCTCCGTTCTGTTTCTATGAAAATGTGTAAAAAAGGGGCTCAATTCTTGTTCTATGAAAATTTGAAATGAAAAGTTTTATAAAGGAAATAAATGTCAAATGAAAAATTTTATAAGGCAAATATTTTTCATTTCAAATTTTCATAGAACGAGAATCCAGCCCAGGTCTTCGTTTTGATATAGGCCCTATAGAACGGCACCGCCCGATTTTAGGTATTTTCAAGGTTGCAGCCTCATTATCACAACGAAATGGTTGAAATTTGGTATTTAGTCTTTTTTGGGGCCACAAAACTTTTCCCAAAAATTTGCCAGTATAGCATGTTTTGATATACACCCCCCATGGAATGGTACCTCCCCATTTTCGCGGTTTTAAAGGTTTTAGCCTCATTATCACACCGAAATGGCTGAATATTGGTATTTAGTCTTCTTTGTTCAGTACAGGTCTACATTTTGATAGAGCTTCCATAAGACTGCACCGCCTGATTTTCGGTTTTTTAAAGGTTTTAGCCTCGTTATCACACCGGAATGGTTAAAGTTTAGTATTTATATTTAGTCTTCTTTGGGATCATAAAACCTTTCCTCAGAAATTGAACCCCATAATACTCTACCTCACAGTAGTATCTTGTTTCAAGACTTTAGCTCCATTTTCCTACCAAAATAGCACCAATGTATAGCTCTGCAATATAAGGCTTGACGTTACGGAAAATCATTTATAAACGATGGCAAACTATTTTTTCTATTTTACTTCAATACAAATCGCGGTGGAGGTTATAAAAAATTCAGCCCGACCAAACTGAGCACCGTTCTCACTTGTTATTACTTGTATTAGCTTTGTTCCAGAACTAAACAGTTTTTACAATTTTTAGGACTTTTACACATTTTACCCGAAAACCCGTTCCCGTATACAAAAAAGTTGTAAAATGTTGATTTCTCTTTAAACAATGACGCTCTCTTTAAAAACTTTTTACTCGACAAATTTGAGCGTGTAAAAATAGTAAAATGATTGCCGGCGTCTGATTGGCTGGTACGTTGACTTTGACATTTGTTCCAGCTCTTTCTCTCTTTTACGAGTTTTACTATTAAAAAGTAAGGGAACAAAGCTATTATGTTATTATTAGTTGTGTTCCTTTGCTTGCCTGAGGTTACTGAGGTAAATGCAAAGCGTTCCTTAACACCAAAAAAATGGTAAAACTGGAAGCAATTTTTAAGAGAGAGGGAGAGAACAAAAGTGTTGTTCTCGTCTACCACAGGCTACCAGACAAATTTCTTCGGATAAAAAGTGGTAGAACTATTTTTCGAAATTTGTTGACGATTATTTGGCAATGATGAAAAAAAAATTTACAAAAACAAAAGAAAAAGGCGTACGCTGACAAAACAAAATTAAAAACAAACAAGTAAGAACGGCGTTAAGTTCGGCCAGGCCGAACTTGTTACACGCTCCACCACGTGTTGTATTGAAGTAAAATGAAACAATTAGTTTCCTTTCGTTTATGAAAACGACTAAATACCAAATTTCAGCAAGTTCTGTAAAACAATGTGTCAAAATACCGAAATTCGGGAGGTACCGTTCCTTGGGGCAATATCAAAACGTCGATATATACCTACAAATTTCTGGCGGAAAGTTTTTAGACTCAAAGAAGACTAAATACCAAACTTCCGATATTCCGGTAAAACCTTCAAAATACCGAAAATCAAGACGTACGTTTCTAAGGGGGATACCTATACTGGTAATTCTCTATATGAACCTATACCGACAAATTTCTGGGAGAACGTTTTATACCCCCCACGAAGACTAAGTACCAAATTTCAGCCATTTCGGTGTAATAATGAGGCTAAACCCTTTAAAATACCGAAAATCGGGTGGTACCGTTCTGCTACCGTTCTGATTATTTTCATATCGACACCTCCAAATAATAGTATGCTAAGTCTGAAAAGTGAGTTTTGCAGGAGAAGCTCTCAAAGTTTACAGTTTTCTTTGACCTTCACTACTATTCTGAGTAAACATTTGTTTATAACTTCTGTTCGGATTGACCGATCATTACCAAAATTTGACAGAATTTAAGTTAAAGGACGTAAAATGTAAAAATGTAAAGAACTTGAAAACATGCTAAGTCGACTTAGCATACTATTGTTTGGAGGCGTCGATATGGAACGTTGGATACCTCAAATTAAGACCAAATACCAAATTTCAGCAATTTCGGTGGAATATTGAGGCCACAACCTTAAAAATACCGTAAATAGGGAGGTACGTTCTATGGGGGCTATATGAAGGCGTAGACCTATACCAAAAAAATTTCTGGGAGAACGTTTTATACCCCCAACGAAGACTAAGTACCCAATTTCAGCCATTTCGGTGTGATAATGAGGCTAAAACCTGCAAAATACCGAAAATCGGGTGGTACCGTTCTATAGGGGCTATACTAAGACGTGGACCTATACCGACAAGTTTCTGGGGAAAAGCTTTATACCAACGAAGACTAAACACCAAATTTCAGCCATTTCAGAGAAGTATTGAGCCCACAACCTTGAAAAAACCGAAAATCGGGTGGTACGTTCTATGGGGGCTATATGAAGGCGTGAACCTATATCTACAAATTTCATATGGAACGTTTGCTACCCCAAATGAAGACAAAATACCAAATTTCAGCCATTTCGAAGGAATATTGAGGCCACATCCGTCAAAATACCGAAAATCGGGAGGTACTGTTCTATGGAGGCTATATGAAGGCGTGGACCCATACCTACAGAATTCTGGGGGAAAGTTTTATACCCCAACGAAGACTAAGTACCAAATTTCAGCCATTTCGGTATGATAATGAAACTAAAACCTTCAAAATCGGGTGGTACTGTTCTATGGGGGCTATATCAAAACGTGGACCGATATAGCCCATTTGCAATACCAAACATCCTAGGGGTAATAAAAACTTCTATCTTAAAAATTTCGAGCTGTATCGTGATTTCAACAGACGGACGGCGGACGGACATCGTTAAATCGAATTAGAATTTCACCCTGATGAAGAATATATGGGGATTTCTGAGTGAAATCGGACACTTTTTCAAGATGAGGTTTTTGATTTCCTTTAGTTTTTGCTGTGGTGATGCATTAGCAAAACATTTTAGTATATTTTCAGATTTTTTTATCAGATATTAAATAAAAAATGGCAAAAATATTTGCACAGTGGGCTTGGATGCCATTTTCGCGATTTAATATTTAAAATTTTTAAAAATTGTATTGACAAACTTAAAAAATTCAGAAAAAATAGTAATCGTCCGAACCCCATTACCTCATAGGACTTAAAATTTTTATATTTGAACGTAGTTTAATACAAAAAAAAAAATTTAAAGAAAATCGAAGGGTTCGAACATCTTTAAAAATTGATTTTAAATATTAAATCGCGAAAATAGCATCCAAGCCCACTGTGCAATTTTTTTTGCTATTTTTTATTTAAAAGCTTATAAAACAACAAAACATAAAAAAAGACTTTTTCAAGGCGCAATATCTCTGGAACCGTTAGTCAAAAAAAATCTGAAAATATACTAAAATGTTTTGCTAATGAGCAGCATCACCACAGCAAAAAATAAAGATTTCACTCAGAAATCCCCATATATACTTTATAGGGTCTCCGATGAATATTTCGATGTGTTACAAACGGAATGACAAATTTAATTATACCCAACATATTATGGTGGAGGGTATAAAAAGTGAATACTGACAAAACAAAATTAAAAACAAAAAAAAAAAAAGAAAATTGATTTTTTTTGTTTCTTTTTGACATTCTTACCAGATCTACCAGAAAGAGTAATTTTGACAGTTTTATCTTTTACCACTTTTACCATTAAAAAGTAAAGGAACAAAGCTATAAATATACAACTATAAATAATCGAGTCAATTATTTTGTTAATTGTTTATCATTCGTGGAATCGTCTGCTCTATTAAACATGAAATATAACCCGATCTATATCTAGAAGGAATAATACGATGTGCAAAGTTTGGACCAAATCGATTGCTTTCTTAGAGAGTTATCGTTCACACCATTTTGCAGACAAATTTTGAACTTTCGTTTTTTTTTTGCTGATGGTATAACTAACCTCATAGTTCATTGAACTAGTTTGCAGACTCTTTTTATCAAATCATTACATTGAATATAATTTCGGTGCCATAGTTTGAGAGGTTCTGACCGTTTGACCGTGAAAACCCTAAAAACTATTTGAAGCATGTCATCTCTGTTAAGAGTTATTTTTTCCCAATGACATGTTCGTAGATCCTTGCAAAAACTCACTCAATTATTCCTGGAAGTTTTATTTTGTAGGAAATCCTCATCATCTACATCAGTTTCAGTTTTAACAGATGTCGCTGGTATTACGAAATTTATGTTAGGAATTCTTTGAATCGGCACAATACCTGTTGCCGTAGTTGTAGTCGAAGGTGTCGAAATTGTCGAGGGACTTGAAGAATAAGTGGGTTCTCTCCAATCCTGATGATAGTTAAGGAAATGTTGGCCGGAGTATGAGTGTGGATGGTAATCTGGATGGGTGATATGAGGAATATAGTGTTGCTGATAATGTTTTTGTTGTTGATGTAAAGGACTGATGTATCTTTGATTTACATTGTGATAAACATATTCATGGTTGGCTGTCATTTCTGACCTAAAACTTGGGCTGGGCGATAATATAGCCCGGCTGCTTGACGGTGTTGTTGTTGTGGTTTGTAATGGCTCATTGATTATTATTGTTGTTTCTGGATTTGCATTTACTTGCATGTAAACACTATTATTACTATTACATTTATTATCCACTCTATTATTATCATCATCATCGCCATCATTATCTTGAGTACTATAATTATAATAATAATTTATAAGCTTTTCCTAATTTTATTCGCCTAAATGATGCCCTGCCGCCGCTGCTGCTGCTTTTGCGGCCTGTGCTTGTTTCTCTTGTTCGTTCAGTTCTTTGATGGCTTGTATCTCCTTTTTCAATTTCATTCGTCGATTTTGGAACCAGATTTTAATTTGTCGTTCGGTTAGGCATAGAGCATGGGCCATTTCGATTCTCCGTCGGCGGGTTAAATAGTGGTTGGTGTGGAATTCTTTCTCCAATTCAAGAGTTTGATAGCGGGTGTATGTTTGGCGGCCACGTCTTCGTAGGCCGTTTGTACCTGAAATGATAGAGAGAAGTAGAACATAGAGTTAAGTAATATATGAATTTGGTTATAAAGAAAGTAACTTATAGAGAAAATGGATACTTTCATATTTGGTATACTTATAAAAATATAAAAATTATCAAGTTATTATTAAACAATAGATTATTTGTGAAGAAACTGAGAACCTGTCTTTCCAGACTATAAGTTCCCAGAGAGGGAGAGAGAGAGAGAGAGAGAGAGAGAGAGAGAGAGAAAATACTTAAAATATTTATTTATTCATTTATTTATTTTTTATTTATTTATTTATTTATTTATTTATTTATTTATTTATTTATTTATTTATTTATTTATTTATTTATTTATTTATTTATTTATTTATTTATTTATTTATTTATTTATTTATTTATTTATTTATTTATTTATTTATTTATTTATTTATTTATTTATTTATTTATTTATTTATTTATTTATTTATTTATTTATTTATTTATTTATTTATTTATTTATTTATTTATTTATTTATTTATTTATTTATTTATTTATTTATTTATTTATTTATTTATTTTTTTATTTATTTATTTATTTATTTATTTATTTATTTATTTATTTACTTATTTATTTATTTTTTTATTTATTTTTTATTTATTTATTTATTTTATATCTATTTATTTATTTATTTATTGATTTATTTATTTATTAAAATGTTTATTATAACAACAAATTATAATAAAATTATAATTATAAAGACTAGCAACAAAGGCAATATATGGGGATTTCTGAGTGAAATCGGACACTTTTTCAAGATGAGGTTTTTGATTTCCTTTATTTTTATCTATGGTGATGCTGCTGATTAACAAAACTTACTTACTTACTTAGTTGGCCCATTACAGAACATTTGTTCCATAGACCGAACTAAGAAAAGATCTCCATTCCTCTCTGTTTTTCGCTTGACTTTTTGGAATACCGCGCCTTTCCATTTCTTCATCCACTTGTGTGCTCCATCGAAGCTTAGGCCTGCCGATTCTGCGTGCACCGCCATGTGGCATGTATTCATACGCCTTTTTAGCGGGTTCATCATCGCTCATTCTCATGATATGGCCTAGCCAACACAATCGTTGCATCTCGATACGTTTAACTATATGCATGTCTTTGTATAGCTTATATAGCTATATATACGACGTCGATATTCACCGTCAACGCAAATCGGCCCGTAGATCTTTCGAAGAATTTTCCTCTCAAACACACCAAGCACTGCCTTATCTGCTTGCGCAAGTACCCATGCTTCGGAGCCATACATTAGCACGGGTAGTATCAGCGTTTTGTATAGTGTTATTTTTGTTTGACGAGATGTGGCTTTGTTTTTAAATTGCTTACTTAGACCATAGTAGCATCTATTGGCCAATACAATTCTTATTCTTATTTCACAACTGATGTTGTTTGTTGTGTTTATGGCAGTGCCGAGGTAGACGAAGTCTTTAACTACCTCAAAATTGTAGGTACCAACTTCTACGGTTGGTCCGAGCTTTATGGACGCTTTGCGCGTCGACACCATCAATTTGGTCTTTTCGCCGTTTACCGCCGGACCCACTTTCGCAGATTCTGCTTCGACCTTCCTAAAGGTATCAGTTACTTCCTTTACTGATCGTCCCATGATGTCTATGTCATCAGCATAGGCAAGTAACATGTGGCTATTGGTGTAAATTGTGCCATTTCTTTTGACATTTGCATCTCGTATTACCTTTTCCAGCAAAATGTTGAATAGGTCACACGAAAGGCTGTCTCCTTGTCTGAAACCTCTTTTGGTACAAAATTCTTCGGAGAGGTTCTTTCCAATTTTAACTGAGGACCTAGTATCAGTTAGAGTCATATTACAAAGCCGGATGAGCTTTGCCGGAATACCAAATTCAGACATTGCATGGAATACCTTTGATCGGAGGGGACTGTCGAATGCTGCTTTATAATCGACAAAAAGATGAAATGTGTCGATCTGCATCTCTTGGGTCTTCTCTAGGATTTGCCGCAGGGTAAATATCTGGTCAATGGTGGACTTGCCAGGTCTAAAGCCACATTGGTATGGTCCAATTATCTCGTTGACCATAGGCTTTATTCGTTCGCACAGTATCCCTGACACTATCTTATAGGCAATAGGGAGTAGACTTATGCCCCTATAGTTGGAGCATACAGTCTTATCTCCTTTTTTGTGGACGGGACATAGGATGCTCAGGTTCCAATCGTCGGGTACGCGTTCTTCCTGCCAGATGGTGCTAACTAGCTCATGCATACACCTTATCAGCGCGTCGCCTCCGGTTTTAAACAGCTCGGCTGGTAAGCCATCGGCTCCTGCTGCTTTATTATTCTTCAGCCGGTTGATTGCTGTTTTTACCTCATCTTGGCCGGGTGGTATACATTCTATACCATCTTCTGGAATTGGATCTGCGGTATCATCGTCTTCGCCACTATTGGATACCAGCAGATTGGAGAAATGTTCCTTCCATATCCTGAGCACGCTATCTGTATCTGTTACCAGATTACCTTGCTGGTCTCTACAGGAGGATGTGCCTGTACCAAAGCCATCTGTTTGATGCTTCACTCTTTGGTAGAATTTTCGGACTTCATTCTGGCTCCTGTACATCTCGATTTTTTCACACTCCCGCTTTTCCATTTCTCTCTTTTTCTTGCGAAAAAGACGTTTCTCTTCTCTCCTTTTCTCCCGATATCTCTCTCGTGCGCTACGCGTTGCTACTGATTGTAAAGTAGCTCTATATGCCGCATTTTTATCTTCGGTAGCAGCACGACACTCCTGGTCATACCATGAATTCCTTTGTGGAGGTCTCTGGAATCCAAGTATGGATTTTGCGGCTGTTTGCATGGAGTGGGCAATATTTTGCCATTGTGTTGTTATGTTATCGGGACAAGGAGTGCTCGCGTTAAGCAATTGGGCTAGTTGAGTGGAATATGCTGTGGCTATCTGTTGTGTTTGCAGCCTATCGAGGTCCAACTTCCGCGTTGTGTCTGTTCGTGCTTTATTTGCAACGTTTAGACGGGTACGTACCTTTGCTGCAACAAGATAGTGGTCCGAATCAATGTTTGCGCCTCGGAACGAACGTACATCCAACACGCTGGATGAATGTCTTCCATCTATCACAACATGATCAATTTGATTACTTGTTCTTTGATCTGGGGACAGCCAGGTGCCCTTATGAATATCGAGATGATTAAATCTGGTACTGCTAACTACCATGTTTTTTTGCAGCTGCAAAGTCTATCAGCCTCATACCATTGTCAGATGTTTCACTGTGGAGACTGAATTTCCCGACTGTTGGGCCAAAGATATTCTCCTTTCCAATTTTGGCATTAAAATCGCCTAGAGTGATTTTAATGTCATGGGCAGGGCAACGGTCATATGTTTCTTCTAAGCGCTCGTAAAATATATCTTTGGTCTGTTCGTCCTTTTCTTCAGTGGGAGCATGAGCGCAAATAAAGCTGATGTTGAAGTATTTAGCTTTTATTCGAATTGCAGCAAGTCTTTCATTCACTGGGGTGAAGCTGGATACCAGATGTTTTAGTCTCCGACTGACTACGAATCCGCAACCAAACTCATGCTTTACGTCATGGCAGCTATAATACAGTGCGTCACCTTTAGGTGTTGTTGTGACGCCTTTCCCAATCCATCGTATTTCCTGTATGGCAGTAATATCGGCCTTGTACTTTTCAAGTACGTCTGCCAATGCGAAGACTGCACCTTCTCTATAAAGAGTGCGAACATTCCAGGTGCAGATTCGCAGATCATGGTCCTTAAAACGTTTGCGGGGTTCGTCAACTTTAGAGGGGTTTGTTTTTCTTTTCTTTCGTTTTTTCATAGTAGGCTGTTTTTTTTTCTAGGGGAGGGTTACTAACCCGACGCCCAAACCCAAGTTTTTAACGTTCTTATGGGGGAACGCGCGGCACATGTTAGCTCACTACCTTTAACGGGTGTTAAAGGCAGTTCCCCAGGTGACACCACTGGGAGGTCAGTGTCCAGTTGAGATGAAAGAGGGACCAAGATAAATCCTGGGCTTTGCCATGTTAAAACCGGTCAGGACCGTTCCTTGGTATCTTCCATCCCCTACGTTTGATTAACAAAACATGTTAGTATATTTTCAGATTTTTTTGACTAATGGTTCCAGAGATATCGCGCCTTGAAAAAGTCAAGTTCTGTAAAAACTACATGCAAAGAAATACTCATAACTTCTTTAATATTGGTCCAAATTGAAAAAAATCTTTTTTTGTGTGATTTATTGTTTTATCAGCTATTAAATAAAAAATAGCAAAAAATTGCACAGTGGGCTTGGATGCTATTTTCGCGATTTAATATTTAAAATCAATTTTTAAAGATGTTCGACCCCTTCGATTTTCTTTAAATTTTTTTGTATTAAACTACGTTCAATTACAAAAATTTTTTGTCCTATGTGGTAATGGGGTTCGGACGATTACTATTTTTTCTGAATTTTTTAAAATTTGTCAATTTATGTTTTCCTTTATACCTTTGTCCAAAATTCATTATTTTATTAAAACAATTAAAAGTTTCATTTATAAATATTTGTTTTGATTTTATATTTATGAATTTATCTCAAACATCTTAAAAACTGCGTAATTTTTCGATTTTGAAAATGCATCAGCGAAAATTCCATTAAAGCCCACTGTGCATTTTTTCTATTTTTTATGAAAAATATATAATATATAATGATAAATATGTACTCTTAGCTACAAAAATACAGGAAATACAAATTTTGGACAAAGGTATTAAGGAAAAATTGAATTGACAAATTTTAAAAAATTCAGAAAAAATAATAATCGTCCTAATCCCATTACCACATAGGACTTAAAATTTTTGTAATTGAACGTAGTTTAATACAAAAAAATTTAAAAAAAAAATCAAAGGGGTCGAACATCTTTAAAAATTGATTTTAAATATTAAATCGCGAAAATAGCATCCAAGCCCACTGTGCAATTTTTTTGCTATTTTTTATTTAATAGCTGATAAAACAATAAACCACACAAAAAAGATTTTTTCAATTTAAACCAATATTAAAGAAGTTATGAGTATTTCTTTGCATGTAGTTTTTACAGAATTTGACTTTTTCAAGGCGCGATATCTCTGGAACCGTTAGTCAAAAAAATCTGAAAATATACTAATATGTTTTGTTAATCAGCAGCATCACCACAGCAAAAAGTAAAGGATATCAAGAACCTCATCTCGAAAGAGTGTCCGTTTTCACTCAGAAATCCCCATATATTTTTCATATCTTATGTTGTTGATATGATTCTGTAAATATTCTTAGAAATACAAAAATATTAAGGAATTTCTTTTATTATTTAAACATATATCTTTTAAAGAAATAAAACTGAGTTACTTTCTATTTGAAGTTTTGTTCAAATTTGTGCAAAGTTAAAAAGGACATAAACACTCAACGAAAAACCAAAAACAATTCATATCCTGACAATACACACATATACGCGTACACATTTACTTGCCAAAGCAGAGATAAGTGTATTGGGCTTTATGACTGTAATAATTTTTGTGGGAATATTTTGGTGAGATGGTTGGTAGTCAAATGCGCTTGATGCACGATTTTAAAACTTGTGCTTCAACAATCAACACAAACAAACACGCACATATACACTGATTCACACAATGCAAACAGCATGCCTCGAATTGGAGTTTTCAACCGGAGACGGATATTGCATGTGTTATGGCAAATATTTTACGAGACGACATATGAATGTCGCAAACACGCATACATACGCTGGCAATTGCACAGTAAAAGGTATATCTTTCATTCACTCACACACAAATGCACGTATTTATATAAATAAGCATTTAAGGTAAGTGTAATAATGTGTATTGTGGGATTCACATTGCGTATAGATATATAGGGGTAATCAGAAAAAAGTTTTGTATTTTTGATGGAAATACATAATAGTAAAAAATAAGAAAATCTGCAAAATCTGCCAACTTTTCATTGCTGATTTCCAAGAATGAAAAAATAAACTGTCCCCGGTAAACATGTTTCATATGATACTTGGTCTATCCTAATTTAATCATGATAAATCTGCCCGATAAATTGTTGTAGTCATCTTTCATAAGCTGAGAACTGGTTAGGTTAAGTTTAAGGAGGCGCAACCATCTTAACTATGGCCACTTCACTCGGACACCGATCGTCCATTGTGTTCAATCTCGATACATTTGTAAAGATGATAACGGTGAGAAGATTTATATTTTTTTGAAGATGTTTCCGGGATATTACTGTATTATTGTTCGATGATTAGCACAAGAACCGATGGAAAGAAGTTAAGTGTGCTTTCATTGCATTGATATGTTTTTGATAAATTGAAAAACGGTGACTCTTATTTCTAACTTATAAGAATGAGAGAAGTGTTTCTACCTTGGAAGGTTGCAGGTCAGATTGCCTTGCATAGTCTGCATCCAGGTTCCATATGCAATCTGCGCTGCGCTTTCTAAATGTATATCTTAAGAAGTTTGCCGATGTAATAGCACATCAATTGGTATCTGCAGCTAATTCAGTTCCCATCATGTTACCATGTCCTGAAACCCAGTAAAGTTCAGAGACATTTTGCAATCGTTGATCGATCACGTATTTATGATCCATGACTTGAGAGCCTTCATGACCGACTAACTATCGACATATATAGTGATGTGCTCTAATCAACTCTCTTGCTTTTCTGCTTTGAAAACGCTTTTCTGCAGTACATATCGGTATAAAAGTTATACTCGCAGTTTGGAACTGAAACAAAATATTCAAAGGAGATCCGGGATAGCATTCAAAGCAGCCTGAGGGGTGATTCAGGATTGACGCAGCCCTTTGTACTCTTGACAGTTTGGACAGAAGTGCTATGTTCCGAAGTGCATGCCACCAGCCATAGGTTAGGATAGGGAAAATCATTGCTACAGACAACCAGTGTATAAGTCCCCAACTTTTGCCAATAAAGTTCTTGTAGGAATGGTATGCAATGATACCTTTTTCCGTTTCTCCATATTTCTTTTCCAGGTCCAACGCTAGGGTTTGTCCCAAGGACCCCAAACCAACACCAATGTAATGACTTTTCAAATCGTACGAAATCAATGTATGTACATTACTATTGTGACACAGGGTCTGCTAAATGACATGTCTTATCAACCTGTCAGATCCTCGGGTAGCTGATAGAATTTTTCGGGACATCATCACAGTTGCAGCCGCTCGCTACATACCTGCTGGTAAAATACCCAAGCTTAAACCAAATTTTCCAGCAATTTGATGTAAAGGTAATGAGTTTCGTTGTACAAACGTGAGGAGTCAAGAGTCAGGGAATTTACTCTTCTAGTTAACGGGCTAGTGGCCGAACATAAACGGAAAAGGTGGCTAGACCACCTGAAGCAGTGGTACATGGTACATACACTCTCGAATCCCGGCCATATATAGAACACGTCGAGAGTAATAGGGAGAAGTGGAGCTTGCTACGCCGTGTATGAGCCCTCTCAGCCAAGGAAGTACCATCAGTATTTACTATGAGCGAGGTTGCAGATGTCATCCAAAACGTGAAATCGTCATAACGATTGGAGCCACGCGGAAAACTGGATGAACCCGTAATTGAGTGTTTGACAAGTGTCCTCAATATATGGGAAGTTTGCAGGTTGGTTTTGCTACTGAAGTCAGGATAGGATGTCAGCCGAACTCCCCTTTTGTGATCAGTAGCGAAGTTTCTATAGACACAACTTCTTCCCACGATGAGAAGCAGTTTCCCAGTTGTCCAACATTAGCACGGATTCCGAAAAATTACCCGCCATATCCACACCGAACATTTATGGTGGCTCTTGACCTATCGAAGGCCACCGTCAACCATGCCAAGCTGTTCGAGGACATAGAGAAGACTTCCCTCCAGTCGTGTTTGAAACGTTGGATAATCAACTATATGTATGTGTGGCCTGCAGAGTTAAACAGGGATTTCCACAAGAAGGGGTGATATCTCCGGAAGCAGCTCTACCTTTCTGAAATTACGCACACTCCATACTCCATATGTGACAGGCAAAATCTCTACAGGAAATTAGGAAAATATCCGCTGCTAAATACACATCCACACTGTTTACCACATGTGTGGCTGAAATGGGGCTCCCCTTAAACATATTGGTCGATGGTGCCTTGATTCCGACCACTAAGTACCCTAAAATATTGGGTGTAACATTCGATAGCATGTTTAAGTAGTCGGCAGAAGTCTCAGCTATTTGCCATTAGATCACATCAAATCACTGACAGGCAGCACTTAGGGTGTTGACAATGAAACTTTGTTGAATCCTTACAAAGCAATAGGCCGCCGCACAGTGGATGCGCCCAACGACAAAAATCAAAAAATTCATGTCGTCGTTTCAAAAATTTAAAAATGCAAATAGCTTCAAAACATTCCAAATTTTTCGAAACTCAACTTATTTTTTCCATTTTTCTCGGTTCTTAAGGAGAAAACGCCTCATGAACATGACTAATTTGGAAGAAAAATATGTATTTAAAAATGAGAAAAAATGCTTATATTCTAAGCGAATTTATGAAACAAAGGACTATTTTTAACACTTTAACTTAAGATGACTCATTTAGTAAATTGCCTAAGCTTCATTTTTCTAGTTATGAAAATTCATCTAAATCGCAAGGGTTGCCAAATATTTTGGTTATAATATTGGTAAAAATGAAATTATTTAATATAGATGTATGGATTTCCTTAAACTTTTAGTCACTTTCAACAAATTCGAACAAATGGCCACTAGCACCAAATTGAAGCCTAGCGCCTGTAGATTTCAAAACTTTATAGACTTTTTGCGGAAATTTGCAGTTTTGGCAGTTGTGACCAAAAGTTTAACACCATTTTTTAGTTGCTGGATTTATATTTTTTGGAATTTCTTTAAGTAATTTATTATCCTTTCTTAAATATGGTTTCAATATAATATCTTTTGTACTATTAGCGATTTCTATGGTCATGGTAACTTAGAGCTGTAATGAAAACTCGCGAAAAAAAGGTTTGGGGTTATTCACTTTAACAAATAATTTATTTTATTTTTGGGACACCCTAATGTTGGACCACGCTAAAAAGTGGAGATTTTTCCCCGCATTGAGAACCAAAAATACATTATTACAAGTAATTCTGCAGACAAATGTGGTTAAATCTTATAAAGTACCAAGAAAAGGATGGTAACCCTATATGGAGGCTGTGGTCAAAAATGGACCGATATGACATTTCTTTATATGATGGTGTTCTGAAGTCTGAGATCATTATAAGAACATAGTCGCTTAGAATATTTGGTTGACATCTGCCCAAATAAATCGATATATAAATCATAGGGGAGTAAACCAAATCATGGACCAATACTGACAATTTTCCGTGGGGATGCTTACAATGCAATAATAACTCCTGGTACCGGATTACAGCAAATTTGGTTGAACAATGTCTTGGTAACAGTAAAATACTTAAATTCAAGATGATTCGTTTTATGGGAACCACGCGAAATTTTGGACCGAGGACCCCAATATTTTACATAGAGTGTTTTTAGGCCACTATGACCCATTGATAACAATTTCAGTTCGATATAGCATTTAGAAGTATTTTTGTCACACATTGCCATGTAAGTGCCACCACTGTGCGCCGGTCTGTTGTTGTTGTAACAGTGATTTTATTATATGTTTGTAAGTTCATTATTCTGCTTAATCTGGCTCCGAGGACCCGCATTCATTGTTGTTTATGACATCTGCGACTGCATCTGCATGAATGCTTTTCAAACCTACTTGATATGCTTGTCGATCAAGTTGTTTTCTCGTGTAACGCTGGACGTCTGTTTCTAAATTGTGATGATCTCTCTTGTATCCACCATATTGTGATTAGGATGGCTCTCACGGTAACACCGGATCAAGAACTGCAAAGAAAACATGCCATTGCGTTGCTGTACTGGAAGAATCTTTGCCTCCTCATGTAGATGGTCCACTGAAGAAATGAGGAATCACCCTGTTGCTGTTCTCAAGGCGGCATTCCGACAAGTTTGAATATCTTTTCATCGCGTTGCACTTACATTCGCGGACCAAATTGGCGCCGCATAGCTTATCACAGACCGACCTATCGCGTTATACATATGTGTGCGCTAGGGTGGTTTTAAGGTATTTAGTTTTGTTAGATTTTAAGATTGCCAAAATTTGAGCACAATTGGAATATGTTAACACGTGCCACTGAAGCCTCAAAGTTTCCATAGTAATTTGTATGGGGCCAAAGTCGATTTTTCACGAAATTGGTCTAAAGGTCACATATATTGTCCAATTGATGAAAAAAGTTTCCAGTTAATTGTTGTGGCTAAAAAAGGAATTCTACAAAAATTTATGATGATCGGGTAACGATAACCCGTGTCCCTCGACCGAATACGTTACGACATCAATGCCGTCTGGAGAGGCATAATTATGAATGACAAATACCGACCGATTTTTGGTTTATTTTAGAATTTTGACACATTATCGAATTGAAATAGCTTACATTTCTCATGTAGTCTTCGCTAGGGATATATAACATTCCTTCTGAGAATTGTCGGTATAAGTCCACAATTTAACATAGCCCCATTATAACGGCAGGACTCGATTTTGTGTATTTGGATGAACTTTGAAATTTGGTATTGCGGGTCTCTGTAGGTACAAGAGTCAAATTCGGAGAATTTCAAATATAGGTACTCCTTCGGTTACCTCCTACACAAAATTTCGGAAAAATTCAGTTTAGGACCTGCTTTCGAATCGCTTTGATGTTTGTTCTAGCAACTTTTATTAACTGCCCCCCATACGACGGTATAAGTTTTATCAGGGGAAAATCCATACTTTCTGAGAAAATAGCCTGTAAAGTTCAGAAAATCCCTATGACACCATATCGGTCCACTCCTTCAGGTACCTCTCCCACAAAAGTTCAAATATATTCGGGAAAATTGTGTGCACGATAACTCTTGAAGGGAGTGACCGATTTGGACCATACTTTGCACATCCTAATAAATCTACCAGATATAGATCAGGTTCGAAGATGGACTATATTTGTCCACTCCTTCGGGTACCTCCCACACAAAATTTCGGATAAGTTCACTGTAAGACCTGCTTTCGAATCACTTTGATTTTTGTTGAAGCAACTTACATTCGCTGCCTCCATTACGATTGTAAAATGCTTTTCAAGGGTTAAGTCCATGCTTTTTGAGAAAATCGCCCAAAAGGTGTAAAAAACCCTATGGCATCATATGTAGTGGCTGGAGAGTACGATAACTCTCGAACTGATCAACCGATTTGGTCCAAAATTTGGCCTTCTTCATATTTGGCCAAACTTGATTTCAGTTCTAAGTTGGGCAATACTGGTCTACAACTTCCGGTACTTCCCCCCAATATTTAAAACAATGTCACTCAAATGGCATGTACGATATCTCTTGAACAGAACAACCAATTTGGTCGAAACTTTGGATCTTCTAATATTGTGCTCAAATTTAGTTTAACTTCTAAAATGGCCTATATCGGTCCTCTACTTCGCGTACCTCCTCCACAAAAGCTCAACGTTTGTGTCTAAGTGCAGTTTAGGGTCTATTCGAAGATTCTTTGGAAGTGTATACCGATGCTGTTTGTTGTGGTCCTGCTCACAACAATATTATGCTTGGGCAAGTCCATGCTTCTTGCCATACTAGCCCAAAAGTTATACGATGACCCACTGCAATGACAAGTGGGCGCGATATCTATCGAAAAGATATGGCTCCCAAAAATAAGATCCACTTCCATAATGGACTATGTCGGTCCATTCCTTTAAGTACCATCTCCGCAACACTTTTGAACTTGAATCCTAATCCACATTCTTGTCGGCAAGTTCAAATGTCCAAAAAGGGCCTCACAATTCTGAAAAGACCTTAGAAACATTCGATCCGTATATGAAAGTTTCAATTCACAAAGGCTGAGGGTATATCTCTGTCGGCAAGGCCGACGGATACTTTTTACTTGTTAGTTTTTATGTTGCATACAAAATACAATTATTTTTTTCCCTTCCAATGCTCATATCTCAGGCAAAATAGTTCTGATCGACTTGAACATTTTATCACATATTCCATGATACATCTACTTTAAAATAAGCCAATGAATTTTTCTGAAATTTACAAGTGGCGGCCAACCCATTAAAGGATTTTGTTGCATCATCTCAAAGGATAGTATTTTGGATTGGTTTATCTCATTTACTTTTGCCATTAAAATAGAACGGGAACACAATATTTATTTCGTGTTACAATATTTGATTCGTAATTTTAATTTTGTTCAACCTAATGTTCATGCAATTGTGCGGTGACGGTTGGTTGGAGTACGTTTGTTGTTGTTGCATTATAAAATGTGAGTTATTACACTTGAGGCAAATTAAACTTCATAAATATGTTAAATCAGAGATTAACTGCCAAAGTGTTCACAAAAGATTTTATGAGCCATTAAAGTGTGAGATGTCATATGGATATTCTCGCACAAATAAAACAACAATAAATTACAAATATTATGAAATAAAATTTAATTCACTTTGCAATAAACGCTATGAGACTACCTTTGCGTGTGAACGAGTGAGTGAGTGTGTGTGAGGAGTTTTTCTCTTTCCTGCAACTACATAAAATACTTAATGCAATAATCTCAACACCTTAAGCTTTATCAAATGGCCATCATAAGAAATGAAGACACACTCAGTTAAATACAACAACACAACAACAAAAAACAAACATTAGTTAACCCATTTTTTGTTGCTGTGTTATTTTGGTTCAACTGATATCTTTAAATGTAACATTTTCTTCTCTAACACCATTAATTTTAGCCAACATTTTCCGCGTTGCTTTTTGCCGTGTTGACTGTGGCGGCCCGGCTGGTTGTTTGTTATGTTGCCGGGTATTGTGATCAATTTAAAATAATGATCTGGCTGGCGTACGCGAAAATGTACCATCATCATCGTCGTCATCATCGCCATTACCGACAACTTAGCCATAGCCTAAGTTAGCCACGGTCCTCTTATTTGGCTTTAAACTTAACAACAGCATTTACTTTGCCTGGCCATAAAAATGAAATGTTTTGTTTGGTTTGTGGAACGTTTTTTGCCAGCAATTCTTTTGGACATGTTTTTTGTTGCTGTGCTTACCATGATTTTATTTACCTGCTGTTGTAACCACATTCTACATACAAGAGGAGAGTACTACAATTGCTAACAGTTTCAACAGTCTGGTCGTCATCATCATCAACAACATCGTAGTCGGTACCAGCATCAGAAAATTGCACAAACAACATTCAGACAGATAGCTAGCAACATCAACTCAATAACCGTCTTTTTTATGGTCACACATAAAAAGTATCAACAGCTTTTCGATCTTCCAAACATGAGTAAGATTTTTCTTAACACAATAAGGTTCGGTGGTAATAAATTGGAGAGGTAAAGGCGAGAACAAAATGGATTTTTGTTGCTTAATTTTTCCGCCTCGCTTCAAAGCGCAAAAGTGAAATTGTACTGTTTTCAATAGGACAGACCACAACGAAGCGAGGCTTCAGGCAACAAAGTTGAAAATTGTTGAACTTTTGAAATCTTCGCCTGGCTTCATTTTTGACATGTTCGGTACTTATTATTTACGAACAATTCATATTAAAAAATTGAATTTTATTTGATATGTGTGATACTAAGAAATAAGCGGCCTAGTGAAGAAATAAGCTAAGCAGGAAAATTAAGCTAAGAGCTGACTGTGTTCTCATCTTAAGGGTGATCCTAAATTAACCAATTATATGATGTCGTAAGACCTGAAGGTAATTGAATATTTCCCAAGACGCTTTTGGGATAAGTAATAAGATTAAAAGAATGACTGATACATCTCAGTAAAGTTTGTAGGTCTCTAGCAACCTCTATCTTAAAAAGAGAAAAAAGATCATACAAACGATTTTTAAGACTTCGCCTTATCGGGCTATTAGGTCCACGTTTATCAATGAAAAATAAAGACTATTATTCCATTTTTCGTCTTAATTGCCAAGAATTCTAAAAATTGCACAGTACACTTAATATTAATATTCTCTTAAATTGTAGAAAATTAAGTTCTCCCAACATGACAGCACAACGCCTTCAAAGGATAACCGTTAGGTTGCCATTGTCAAGAATTCTTTTTTGTCCAATTTGTTACCAGAGGACCATCGTGGTGTGATTGGAATCAACTGCATGGGTGAGTTCTTAAGGAATTTACTTAAAAAATGATTGCTAAGGTAAACGATGTTTGGGAATTAATACATAAAACAGTAAATTAAATACATTGAGATAATAACAATTAAAATATCTTTAAGTTCGGCCGGTGCGAAAATGAAATATTTTGAACTAAGATGAAATATTTAGTTTTCTCTCCTATTTACAATTTTAGATGAAGAAGTTTTTGGACCATGCTACCCCAAATCCCTAAATTAGGTTAGAAAATGTATCTAAAAATGCCTTCACTCGGGCGAGTACTTCAGTCAATAAATGAAGCAAAAATCCCCAAAATACCAAAAATCGGAGGTACCGTTTTATGGGAGCTTTACCAAAACATGGGTTTATTTTGAGAACTTTTGGTGGAGAAGGTCACAGCAAATTTCAAATTACAGCTAGCTCTATAAAATAACGAAAATCGGGAGGTATTGTAATATGGGGTTATACCAAAACATGTACCTATATTGACAATTTTTGGTGGATGAGTGTTGTGGCCACTGGCAACCTCAAATGCCAAAAATACATCTAGTTCGGATAAAACTTGTAGATAAAATACTCAAAATACCGAAAATCTGGAAGTACCGTTATATGGGTACTATACATGGAGTTCGGTTATAATTTGTAGCTAAAATCTATAAAATACCGAAATCGGGAGGTACATTTATATGGTGGCTATATCAAAACGTGAGCCGATTTAGCCCATATTCGAACAAACAATAACAATTGGCGAGATCAGAATTTTATTTTTTATGTAAATTGGATAACAACAATTTTTTTCTTTTGAAATTACAAATTATTGCCCATTTACAGAAAAGGGGAGGGATTCGTTCTACGACCAGAAGCTACAGGACAGGTTGTTTTGGATGCTCTGCATCCAGATTTTAAGATATTGTGTATATCATGCAAAACTTTCCTGCAGTCAAGGATAGCTGGAGAGTTAATGGTTCGTGACTTGAGAGCCTTGAGGGCCGCTTGAATGTAGCCGTGTATAGTCATTTGGTCCTGTAAGATTGCCTTCAATCCCTTTCCGATTCTGCAGCTTTCCTGATAGCAAGAATCCCTGCCTGAAAGACGCTGCAGTTACCGTTACGCTTGTATGTTTTATCAGTGTGTTCTCGCAATAAATGCCGGTACCAGCGCCTTCCTCCATCTTTGACCCACTTGTCCATACAGCTTGACCGTCCAAAGGGGAGATACCTTCAGCCCATATGTCCCTACTTGGAAAGATAACAGATAACAAGTAAAAAAAGTATCAGTCGGCTTTGCCGACAAAGATATACCCTCAGCCTGTATGGATTATAACACTTTTGTTCCCATAAAAGTATGTATTTAGGGTCGTTTTTCAAAATGTTGGGTGTATGAACCGACAAAAATATGGATTGGATTAAAGCTCAAAAATTTGCGGGGGATATCAAAAGATACGGCTTTTATACCATACTTGTCTACGAAAAACATAATATTGCTGTAAACAGGGCCACTAGGAAAACCTTCGGTAAAAATGTCCAAAGGATCCTCGAACATCCCCTCGATCCCCCGATAGAGCCCATATTTGAACATAAACCACGTTTGGACAGAATACTTAGAAATCTAAAGTTTTGACCAAATCGGTTGCGACGTTTATGAGATATCGCGCATAGCATTTTAACGAATATTTTTGAACTTTTGTGGGGGAGTTCCCGCAAGAAGTGGACCTATAAGCAACCCCTTCAAATTTTATCAAATGTTCGAAGAAATATTATGATATCCAATGTGGACGAACGCAGTATTCGGTTCGAGCTCTCCAGCCGCTACATATGGTGCCATAGGGATGTTTTACACCTTTCGGGGTGTTTTCTCAAGAAGTATGGACGTGCCAGCGAATGCAAGTTCCTGCAACAAAAATCAAAGTGATTCGAGAGCAGGTCTTAAAGTGCATTTTTCCGAAATTTTGTGTGGGAGGTACCCGAAGGAGTGGACAAATATAGTCCATATTTGAACCTGATTTATTTCTGGTAGATATATTAGGATGTGTAAAGTATTGACCAAATCGGCCGCTCCCTTCAAGAGTTATCATGCGCAAAATTTTTCCGAACATTTTTGAACTTTTGTGGCGGAGGTACCAGAAGGAGTGGACCGATATAACCCATCTTCGAACTTATACTAAGTTTGCACAAAATATTACGAAGGCCAAATTTTGGACCAAATCGGCAAATCCGTTCGAGATTTACCTTGCGCTCCAACCACTGCTCACCGTGCCATAGGGGTTTTTTTTGTAACTTTCCGTCTATTTTCTCAGGAAATATGGACTTGCTCCGGATGAAACGTTTACCGTTGTATGGCGGGCAGTGAATACAAGTTGTTATAACAAAAATCAAAGGGATTCGTGAGCACGTCCTAAACTGAACTTCTCCGAAATTTTGTGTGCGAGGTACCCGAAGGAGTGGACCGATTGAGTCCATATTGGCACCTCATCTAATTATGGACCAAATCGCTTACTCCTTTCAGGAGTTATCGTGCGCACAAATTTTCCGAACATTTTCGAACTTTTGTGGGGGAGGTACCCGAAGGGGTGAACCGATATAACCCATCTTCGAACTTAAACCAAGTTTGGACAAAATATTACGAAAACGATATTTTGGACCGAATCGTTTGATCCGTTCGAGAGTTATCCAGCCAGACAGACAGACGGACGGACATGGCTAAATCAACTCCAAATTGTCTGAAACACATTTCGTCCAAACATACTTGGGTTCTAAAACCATTATTTCGATGAGGCATATTTTGCCATTGTGAAAGTGTATATACCCTCGTTAGCATAAATGATGAGGGTATAAAAAGTCAAACATGAAGGGGGGCATGTAATCACTTAAGCAACACCTGTAATTTATTTTAAGCTGACTATCAATTAATTTTAGGACTTTCGCATGTGTGTGAACTTCGCCACTATCCTGACTCCAGAAATCTAAAAGCCGTTCTCACTGCTTGAAACTGGATTAGGATGTCCAGAGGTTGGAGATCCAATTTAACATTTAAATCGGCATGAGTGGTGCTTTTAATTGAGCCCTTAATCAGTATTAACGCAGTCCTTTTACACTTGCTAGGTTGGAAAATAACGCTTTGTTCTCCAGTTCTTGGTACCAAATAAGTCCACCATAGGTTAAGATGGGTTGGACAATGGTTACATACAGCCTGTGTATGATTTGTGGTTTCAATCTCCAGCTTTTCCCAATTGAGTTCTTGCATGAATAGAGTGCAATAAGTCCTTCGTCAAATCCTCGATATTCTTTTTAAATGTCAAGCGATGGTTCAGAGTTATACCTAGGTATTTTGTTTCCGCAGAAAGTGCCAATGTGACCCCGTCCAAAATTGGAGGCTGATAATCGAGAATACAAGTTGCGTATTCTCTGGGTTAACACCAACATCATGGGCCCAGCTTGCCAGTTGTACCAAAGATCTATGCAAAAGGTCAGAAAGGGTTGGTAAAAAGTTGGCGCTTATCAGCACTACCACATCATCGGCATAGGCCGCCACCTTAGTCTTCAGCCGGTCGAAACACACAATAATTTCATTTATCACCAAAGCCATAACAGAGGTGAGAGAACCCACCTGCGGTGTGTCTCTGTTAACAGTTTTCCTCACAGAACTCTCTCCTATACACGAGTTGATGATTCTACTTTTCAGCATCTCATCAATCCACTCCACAAGAATAGAGGAAATTCCTGTGTTGCTGAGAGCAGTATGGATGGATTCAAGCTTCACATTATTCAAGGCGCCCTCTATGTCGAGGAAAACCGCCGGAGTAAGGTTTGAATTTTCCATATTCTTCTCAACTTTCCCAACCGCCTTATGTGGGGCGGTTTCCACTAATTTGTCCTTGGTGTAGACGTGCTGAGATCTACTGATTTGTTTGAAATATTCCTTCCATTTTTTTTAATAGAAAGGAAGAAGGTGTAATTGGTCTATAGTTTTGAGTAAAGTGTGGCTCGGCTTCTCCGCTTTGGGGTGTGGGTCACCTTTACCTCTTTCCATAGTCCAGGTATGTATGTACGAGAAACGAAAGCAGGCCTTAAAATTGTTCGCCAGGATTGACATTACTGGCTCTGCCGCATTCTGAAGCATTGCCGGTATTATAGCATCCGGTCCGGTGATTTATAAGGCTGAAAGCTGTTAATCGCCCATTGAAGTCTTGAGAGGCTAGTTAGTCTGTCTATTAGCTGCTCATCCTCGACAGTTCGGGTTTAATTGTGACTTGTTGTAGACAGGATATAATCAAAATCCACACAACAGAAAAATAGCAGATCCTGAATCTGTAGTCCAGAGTTAGTCCAGTCGCTTGATTGACAATACATATGGATTTGGGATCTTTATCTTATGAAACCTAGCCGCTTCATTAACTTCCTCTATAGACTCCCCCAAGATCTCCGCTGGGCTTTCTTGATTTCACTCTTGTACTTATTAAAATTAACTTTGCAGGCAACTCAGTACGGAGTTTCGACTTATTGGCTTTATTGTAGGGTTTCCAAGCTAATTAACGATGATTGGCTAATTGTTTACTCCACCAAACCGCTTGGGGTTTCATCCCCGGATAGTTGATTAGACAGCACTCATCATAGCAAGTCTGGAGGGTGTTGGTAGGAAATCTACAGCTGGTAGGAAATCTACAGCTCTCTTGTCTTCCCCGACTGTGTGAAAGCTATTGCTTCCGCACAAATTTGATGCGAACCTTTCAATTCGAATTTACCCTTGTCCGTTCTATGGGGACTCTGTATTACTCCAAGTATAGAGATTTGGAAAAGTATCATCCTGTGACCCGAGAGGGAACACTTCTTCCCTCTCTTCAATTCTCTATATCACAGTCCGTTTTGGTTAGGGTTGGGCCCTCCTTTTACTTTGATTTTATGAAAATTTCTTCTCACTCTAAATGAAAATATTAATTTCACAGCTAGCTTCTCGAACGAATTTATGATTTTCACCTTCCCCACATGGGTTAAAAGGTAAACAGCCTACGTACAATTGAAGCTCATATTGTTTTGTTTGATGTGCTGGTTCATATAGTCGTACATGACCGACCATGTGAAGAGAAAGGGGCAACTGGAGCAAGAAATAACAAAAAACTGATGATCATTTCAAGAAAAACGTTTATTTATGGCATTGCTTAAATTTACCACAACAACATGAGATCTGATCATGTTCGTATTTCCACCAAACCAAACAAAACTCGATATGCCTTCTAAACGTGTAGGTTGTTGGCAATTGCTTTCGTTGATAAGTGCAGGGGGGAAAAGGCTATAAGATTCGGAGTTTTTTTATTAAGAATTATTTTTTGTTTTCAATTGATGCTAAATGAAGAACCTCAAGAGAAAAATGTTCATTTTCCACAAAAAATAACTCCGAAAGATGGCTTATTTCAATGTAATTTATTAAAAATTTATTATAACACAGAGATGAATCTGAGTTTTAGCCATTGTGGCTTCCTAAAAGATTGTTATCAACAAATATTATCTCATCATCTTGGCTGTTATAGTAGTTCAGTAGTGATTATTGCCATTGTCTTGATGTGGTGGTGGTGGCAAACCCTTTTTTGTCAACATTATTTGGTGGCTGGTTGGATGCTTGTTGGTTGGTTCGCTGGTACTGGTGGTAAATAACCATTTATGGCGTTCGTTTAGAACGTGACTTTTATTTCAAAATTTAGATTTTAAAGATACAAAAAATGACTTGCTTTATGTTTAGATTGGACCAATTCCAAAAGAGAATTATTACAAAGTGAAGAAAATGCTACGCCAACACGAGGACAAACGATGACGACATGAAAGAAAGAAAAAAAACTTGTTTAAATGCATTAAATAATAAATTTGGAAACAGCCTACCAAACCAGAGAAGAATATTCAACCCCAGTAACAAGTCTTTGGACGAACATACAAAAATAATGTAGTATCTGAAGAAACAAGTGGCACCCAATTAAGCTAAATTTATGCAACAAGACATTCTTCAAGTTAATTGGCAAAAAATGCCATTTTGTTTAATTTTTCCCCCAGTTTTAGGTTGTTTCAGCCGCTGGTGTCTCTTGTCTTATGTTTTGAAATAAAACAAATGACATGACCAAGCAAAACAAACAAAAAAAATGTAGACCAAAGGCCAAGTCGAGTCATATAACAACACAAACATTCGACGATATAACCAACAACACCATCTAAAGAAAAACAACAATATTCAAAAAACAAAAAGGCTAAAACTTCGCTCCACATTAACAATTTAGTTATGGCGAAAATACAAAATTGGGGAGGGTTTACTAAATTATTCATTCCGTTTGTAAAACCAATAATTATAATGAAAAATATACATAGACTTCGTTTTAAAAATTGGATTAGGAAAACCGTCCCCTCTAAAAATATTGAATTCAGTAGTGGATAACTATGTCCGTTAGGGTTGTGACTTTTTTACAACCTCGCATCGCTGTATTATATTTTGATGAGTTTTTACCTATGATTGGATAAAATCTTAATTTTAAGGTGATTGGATAAACAAGTAAGAAAAGCGTTAAGTTCGGTCGGGCCGAACTTTTTATACCCTCCACCACAAATTTCAGCCGTTTCGGTGGATTAATGTGGCCACTACCTTCAAAATACCGAAATTCGGAAGGTACCGTTCTATGGGGGCTATATGATGGCGTGGACCTATACCTACAAATTTCTGGGGTAAAGTTTTATACGCCTAAAGAAGACTAAATACCAAATTTCAGCCATATCGGTGTGATAATGAGGCTAAAACGTTCAAAATATCGTAAATCGGGAGATTTGTATTATGGGGGCTATATCAACACGTGGACCTATATAAACATTTTATGGTAGAAATGTTTCTTAGCCTCTGGAAACACAAAATACAAAGTTGCAACCGATTCTTTGGTCAAATGGGTCCAATACATTCAAAATATATTAAAATGACGCGTACTTTATAAGGGGTCTTATGTGGGGACTATACCAAAACGTGGACCTATATAACCCAACTTTGGTAAGAATGTTTTCTGGCCTCTGAAGACACAAAATACCAAATTACAACCAATTCTGTGGTCAAATGGGTCTAATACATTCAAAATATGTTAAAATGACGCGTACTTTATATGGGGCCTTATATGGGGGCTATACCAAAACGTGGACCTATATAACCCAACTTTGGTAGAAATATTTTTTGGCCTCTGGAGACACAAAGTACCAAATTACAACCAATTCGGTGGTAAAATGGGCCAAATATCTTAAAAATTCCTTAAAACGACGCGTACATTATATGGGGCCTTATATGGGGGCTATATCAAAACGTGGACCTATATAACCCAACTTTGGTAGGAATATTGTTTGGCCTCTGGAGACACAAAGTACCAAATTACAACCAATTCGGTGGTAAAATGGGCCAAATATCTTAAAATCTCCTTAAAACGACGACGCGTGACGCGTCATTTTGTATGGGGGCTATACGAAAGCGTGGACCTACATAGCCCGCTTTCAATACCAAAAGTCCTACGTAAATATAACATATTTTCCCAAAATTTCATCAACCTACGTCAATCCGTTCGGACGCTAGAGTGATTTCCACAGACGGACAGACGGACAGACAGACTGACGGACAGACGGACGGACATGGCTATATCGATGTAGAATTGCACGCTGATCAAGAATATATATACTTTGTGGGGTCTACAATGATTATTTCGAGTAGTTACAAACGTAGTGACAAACTTAATATACCCCCATCCTATGGTGGAGGGTATAAAAAGAACACGCACAAGGTCATTCGAAAATGTTTCTATATGGGTTTTTTGACAAACTTTTAAAGACTCTACAATATGTAAGTTATATACTCAGTCTGAACTTATTTACTTACTTACTTAGCTGGCCCATTACAGAACATTTGTTCCGTAGACCGAACTAAGAAAAGACAAAAAGAAAAAAAAGGTGGTAGGTGTCGATCTGCATCTCTTGGGTCTTCTCCAGGATTTGCCGCAGGGTAAATATTTGGTCAATGGTGGACTTGCCAGGTCTAAAGCCGCATTGGTATGGTCCAATTATTTCGTTGACCATGGGCTTTAGTCGTTCGCACAATATCCCTGACACTATCTTGTAGGCGATAGGGAGAAGACTTATGCCCCTATAGTTGGAGCATAAAGTCTTATCTCCTTTCTTATGGACGGGACACAGGATGCTCAGGTTCCAATCGTCGGGTACGCGTTCTTCCTGTCAGATGGAGATAACTAGCTGATGCATACACCTTATCAGCGTGTCGCCTCCGGTTTTAAACAGCTCGGTTGGTAGGCCATCAGCTCCTGCTGCCTTAATATTCTTCAGCCGGTTTATTGCTGTCTTTACCTCATCTTGGCTGGGTGGTATACATTCAATACCATTTTCTGGGATTGGATCTGTGGTATCTTCGCTACTATTGGATACCAACAGTTTGGAAAAATGCTCTTTCCATATCCTTAGCACACTATCTGTATCTGTATCAGTTACCAGATTACCTTGCTGGTCTCTACAGGAGGATGTGCCGGTTCCAAAGCCATCAGTTTGACGTTTCACTCTTTGGTAGAATTTTCGGACTTCATTCTGTCTCCTGTATATCTCGATTTGTTCACACTCACGCTTTTCCATCTCTCTCCTTTTCCTGCGGAAAAGACGTTTCTCCTCTCTCCTTTTCTCCCTGTCCTGATATGTTATCGGGACGAGGAGTGCTTTGATTAAGCTGTTGGGCCAGTTGAGTGGAATATGCTGTGGCTATCTGTTGTGATTGCAGCTTACCGATGTCCGACTTCCGTGTTGTGTCTGTTCGCACTTGTTTGCTGCAACAAGGTAGTGGTCCGAGTCTATGTTTGCCCCTCGGAACGATCGTACATCCAACACGCTTGATGCATGTCTTCCATCTATCACAACGTGATCAATTTGATTTCCTGTTCTTTGATCTGGCCCTCATGAATATCGAGATGCTTTAATCTGGTACTGCTAACTATCATGTTTCTTGCAGCTGCGAAGTCTTTCAGCCTCATACCATTGTCAGATGTTTCACTGTGGTGACTGAATTTCCCGACTGTTGGGCCAAAGATATTCTCCTTTCCAATGTTGGCATTAAAATCGCCTAGTATAATTTTAATGTCATGGGCAGGGCTCGTAAAATATATCTTTGGTCTGTTCGTCCTTGTCTTCAGTGGGAGCATGAGCGCAAATAAAGCTGATGTTGAAGAATTTTGCTTTTAATCGAATTGCAGCGAATCTTTCATTCACCGGGGTGAAGCTGGAGACCAGATGTTTTAACCTCCGACCAACTACAAATCCTCAACCAAACTCATGCTTTGTGTCATGGCAGCTATAACGCAGTGCGCCACCTTTAGGTGTTGTTGTGACGCCTTTCCCGTTCCATCGCATTTCCTGTATGGCAGTAATGTCGGCCTTGTGCTTTTCAAGTACATCTGCCAATGTGTAAACTGCACCTTCTCTATAAAGAGTGCGAATCATGGTTATTGAAAAAATCATAGCAGGCTGTTTTTTCTAGGGGAGGGTTACTAACCCGACGCCCACACCCAAGTTTTTAAAGTTCTTATGGGTGAACGCGCGGCACATGTTAGCTCACTACCTTTAACGGGTGTTAAAGGCAGTTCGCCAGGTGACACCACGGGGAGGTCAGTGTCCACTAGAGATGAAAGAGGGACCAAGATAAATCCTGGGCTTTGACATGTTAAAGCCGGTCAGGACCGTACCGTGGTATCTTCCATCGCCTACGTCACCCCTCAACTAGTTTGGTTTCACATTTTTCTACGCATTGTCTAGATTCTGTAGATATCTTTAATTTATTTTTTAAGGGTTTGTACGGACTCTGGGGCAGGATGATTTGGATTTACTTCGAGAATTCTTTATTATTTGATGTTTTTTCCAAAAATAAAAATAAATTTAGTAAATATTTAATCATATGGAATGCAATTAACGATTTATGCTTAAATTTTCTCATAGTAAAAAATATATGCGTTATAACTTTTGCGCGCAGATTTGTGAACGCGAACAGATTTGAAACCAGAATTTTTTTCTTAAACTCTACACCAAAAATAGTAGTCGTGTTTCGGAAGCAGCTTACCTGGCTATCAAATTTATGTCTTGTATTCCTCCTCCGGCGTAATTTTGGTGACTTTTGATGATTACTTTTGTCATCTAAAACTTTTCTACAACTGGTGTATATTTGTGATGTTTTTTAAGGATATAAACTTTATAGCCCATGTACATACATATATTGATTTCTCTTGTCCGTGGAAGATGGGCCTCTTATGACTCGCGATATAACTTCGGATAGGGAATATTTAGCGATTTCTATGAACATCACCAGAAGACTTCATCTCATCGACGAAATCAAAAAGAGACATTGTTTTATATAAATGTTATAGCTTACAAATAAAACAAAATGTAATTTAAGTCTATTGGTTGCATATTTACGGGAATGCAATACAGCAATCCCTAGTTACCGGTGATTTTGAATGTCAAAGAAAGAAAATAAAAGAGGTCATACTACTTTGCTTTAAATTTATTAAAATTCCTATATAAGGACTCTGCGTTTCCTCGTTATTACGCTTTTAATGATTTGAACATTTCTAGGTAAATATCCTCGAAATACATTACATGCCCCCAAGGGACTTTCTCACGAATAGCCCTCCTAATTCCTTTAGAGGAAATGACCACTCAACATCGATTTTCTTATCATCAGTCATCAAAAATTGAACGATAGGAAAATTATGTGATAGAGTTAGATAGCTAATTCCATATTGACTGTATAACTGAGTTGAGAGTGGATATATAGGAAGTCGAGATTTGGACTGAAAACTTTGAAAAACTTAAATTTTCTTATTTCTACACCAATTTGTATTGTAAAGAACGAAAACGTCAATGAAATAAACAAGAATCTAATGTTCAAGATAGGAAAAGAAAATATTGATGTCCGGATTATCAAGGTAAGGAAAATATGTGATGTCCGGATTACCGAGTTTACAATGTAGAAAATTTTAGTGTCAGGATTACCGGTTTACTGTATAAAAACTTCACTGATAAGGGAACTATATTAATTTCGTCCCAAAAATAGTGTTCTATCCACGGTTCCTCATTGAGCGGCTTGAAATGAGGAACCGTGGATAGCACACTATTTTTGAGACAAAATTAATATACAGTCTGTCGCAAAAGTTAGTAGCAACATTGAAACCAAAATGTTTTGGAGATAAAAAACACTAGTACCTGTTAAAAACAACAAACAATTGATTTTAGACACGAAGGTAGTCTTCGGTGATAACAATGAAAAGTGTGTAATATTTGCATACATAAGAAAATGTACGGTTCGAATCCCAAAAAGCCCAAATTATATATCGCAAATGTAAGTATTCAGTGGAGAACCTGTGTAAACATTTTTGGTATTTTTGGACAAAATACAACTAAATCTATATTTACGATCCTTTAAAGGATATTAATTAGTTTTAATGACAGTTATAGTACTTATAGTGAAAAATCCACCGTACACTGCATCGTAAAATCCAGAATAATTGGTAATCTATAAATACAACTACTGTAGCGACAAAATTCCGGTTGTCATGTCCTGTGTTTGAATTCGGAAGCCATGGAATACGCAGAAAAGCTCTAAAGTTTTAATACGAGTGATCTTGATCGAGCTTCAACTCCTGATTGATAAAATGGGAATTTCTTAAAGGAATCACGTATTTTTGGGGCCATTGTCCTTTTGAACCATGTAATAATCCTTAATCCTTACACATACGGATTTTCCCTTTGAGTTAATTTTTTCACAAATTGTGTCCTTTTCATATTCCAACCAAACATAAATAGTAGGATAACCTAAAGTTCCGTTGTATCCCTACAATGATACACTGTAGGATATTATAGCTCTGTGAGAAATTTAATACAGAGCTTTCAATGCTTTTGAAGCTCATCGATTGTGCAAAAAATCTTCTGAAAAACTGAGTTCGCTTCAATTAGGGCCAAAATACAACTAAATCGATCAGTTAAAAGTAGTTCATTAGACATTAGTAGTACATTAGACACTAGGGACACGAGAAGAATGTACGATACTTCTAAACGGCACACAGTGCGAAATTTGGGAAGTTTAGTGGAACTTTAAGGGATTTTCAAAGTACATGAAATTAATTAAACTTTTATTTAATTCGTTAGCTAAGTACTCCACTGCAAATGGTCCATACTCAGTTTGCCGATTTACTTCACGAAACGACGGAGTGGCGCGGACAAATGGTAAGTCAGTATGCCATGATTTATTTTTCTTAATATTTTACAGAATAATTATGATATTTTACACTTTAAAAAAATGCAAAAAACCCTTATTGTTTTCGTGCAATTTTAGTCGGAAAGAAGTGATTTTTTGAAGTTTTCAAAATTGTAATTTTTTATTTTCCGTGGTCATTTCAAAAGTGAATTACGTACATTCACGTGTTAAGATATATATAATCTGAAAGATTGGATTCTGCTCTGTTCGCAAAGCTATAAAACTACTGCGGTGTCGCGCGGTCTTTGGAGATATTCAAGATTTTCTAAAAAGACTTCGGGAATTTCATTCAGTTGCATTTTCCAAAAGTGGAAGGTAAACGCGACAATGAACGCCATTGTTGACTGTGTTTTGAAGAAATGGGCTCACTAATTCTAACAATGATAATTTCTGTAAAATTAAGAAACCTCTCGCAATTTTTCATAGTTTTGACCTCTAAATGTTGGTGATTTACATATAGTGCAAATACCAAAATACGTTAAAAATTGTAATGCAGTGCAGACCTGAACTTGATCTGAAAGACATTATTAACAAAATTAATGGTGCAGACCTGCTGAATGGACCAATAAACATTGTAGATACAAATGAAAACAACAAATATTGACATTTTACTCCTTGATAGATGTGTAGGGTTGTGGGGCTTCACCCAGAAGTGGACCTATGTTGACAGCTTTTGTGTGAGGAGGTTTTTTATTCGCTAACATCTTAAAATTTACATTTGCATCAAAATCGGCTGCAATTTTTGTCTTTAACCTTTAAAATACCCAATATGAGGGAACCCGCCATGTGGGGGCTATTCCAAAACGCGAACCTATATTGAAAATATTTTGTACATAAGTTTTCTATCCGCTGAAAACCCAATATACCAATTTGCATCAAAATCGATTGAAAAATGAATGTAAAACGTAAAAACGGCAGCCACCGTTACATGAGCGCTACAAGAAACCGCGGGTCTGTGTGGCCCAATATGAGCCCCACACTGTCCACTAATATAAGAAACATTTGTGCAAAATTTTAGGAATCTACACCTTTTCCTTTAAAAGTTATTAGTAAAGTTCCGCTAAAGTGCTCATATTTTGCACTGTGCGGCGTGCAGGTCAGTATATCTGTAGGGCACAAAACGGAAATTGAGGTTCTCCTACTATTTAGTTTTGGTGGGAATATGACTTGGGGTACAATTTGTGAGAAAATTAGCCCAAAAGAAAAGTCCTAACGTGAAATGATTAAGGATTATTGCATGTTTTCAAACGATTATGGCCCCAAAAATAAGGGATTCCTTCAAGAAATTCACCTCATATTAACTTTAATGCGTTTCTGAGCATTTCAAGGCTTTAGATTTCGTAAACAGGACACAAGGATTTTTGTCGCTACAGAAGTTGCATTTATAGATGACCAATTATTCTGGGTTTTACGATGCAGTGTACGGTGGATTTGTCAATATAATTTCTATTACTGCCATTAAAACTAGTTAATATTCTCTTAAGGGTCTTAAATAAAGATTTAGTTATATTTTGTTCAAAAATACCAAGAATTTTTACACAGTTCCACAAAGGTTATCCGGTGGATACTTACTTTTGGGATATAAATTTGGGCTTTTTGGGATTTGAACGGTACATTTTCTTATGTATGCAAATATTAAACACTTTTCATTGTTATCACCGAAGACCACTTTCGTGTCTATCAAATAAAACTAATTGTTTATTGTTTTCAATAAGTTATAGTGTTTTTTATCCCCAATACATTTTGGTTTCAATGTTGCATACCAACTTATGCGACAGACTGTAGCTCCCTTCTCAATTAAGTTTTTACATCTCTGTTTCCGCAAAAACGAAAATGCTGTATAAGTTTTTAAACCTACACACTATAGCTGTGTTCCAGAACTAAAAAGTTTTTAAAATTTTTACGACTTTTACACATTTTACTCGAAAAATCGTTCCCGTACACAAAAAAGTTGTAAAATGTTCACTTCTCTTTAAACAAAAATGGCGCTGAATGACGCTCTCTTTAAAAACTTTTTACACGACAAATTTGGGCGAGTAAAAAAATAGTAACATGGTTGCCGGCGTCTGATTGGCTGATACGCCGACTTTGACATTTGTTCCAGTTTTTTTTACGTATTTTCCATTTTTCCGTTCCCGAACTATTTCAAAAAACTTGTGTGTGAGAACAAAAATTTTACATTTCTCTCTTTTACGAGTTTTACCATTAAAAAGTACGGGAACGAAGCTTATGTGGAAAGGCTATTATAAGTTTGTTTTTCCGAAATTTCATGTAACACCGCGAAATGTTCGTCGCAGACCCCACATGTGGTATATCAAAATTGATATTTCGACGAAATAAAGCGATTTTGAGATGTGTCGTCCATTAAAAATTGTACGCACGCTACAGGCCGCAATTATGGACCAATCTTCACGAAATGTTGTATGGAGGTCGGTATCAGACCAGAATAGACCCTATAGTTTTTAGTGATGATCCTGAAATATTTAGGGGATGAAATGGACCAAAACAAAATTTGTATCCGATTTTGTAGCGGCTCTGTAGGCCACAATAATCTGCGCGAAATTTTAAGTAAAGTTTGGATTTACAATAAGGAAGAAGCTTGCAATTTCAAATCTTTCGACCAAAACTTTTGTGTGAAAATTGGAAAAGTTTTTAACATACATCTTATATCTTCATTCTTGGAAGATACATTTCGCCCCCGTAAGTCAAATTCGGAAGAAGAATTTTTAACCTTTCCATTGGTGTAAATTGTGCTGATGTACGTGACCAGATAACAGAGTTACTGCCGAGTATATGGAGGAATTCCACAGTATGAATTGTGCATAATGTAACCATAATCAAGCTAGGGGTTGCAGTTATAGCTCAAAACTGACAAAATGTTGCACAAGGTAAGAGTTTTAGTCAAGGAAGTTGCCAATAAATTTGGGTAATGATCGGATAGTATTTTGCGGGTGAAATTGCCCACAACTTTGTGGAAAAAATATCCTAATTTAATTTTTGGAATATATTTTCAATTCTGTGGGACATATTCCGTCAAATTACGAATACGAAACTTGAAAACCAATCTTTGGCCACACCCTTGATGCAAATTACATCAATGTAGCGGTTAGATAACGGACCTTTATTGTTTTGGCTTATTTGTAAGGAAATACATTTACCTTGCGTGTTACAAAATGTCGCAATCATGAAAGACGATTTTCTAAGTCATGATAGAGAAATTAGGATGGTTTTAAAAAATCGATGTCGGATTTTTTTAGGCTACACATCCCTAAAATGATTAGTTTTGTTGGATTTTTAGGTAGTCAAAGTATGATCAGTGATCACAAATGGAAGATGGTAACACGTGGCACTGGGGTCTCAAAATTTCCATAGTAATTCCAAAGGTAAAATCACACGAAATTGTTCTAAAGGTCACATTGTCCAATCGATCAGAAATTTTTCATTGCTGTGGCTAGAAAACGAACCCTACAAAGATTTTGATATTGCTCCAATAGTATATTTGAATAATTTTAGGTAATTTGGGTCCTATGCCATTGAAGCAATTTCGTGACAATTCACCTTTGGCCCCATACAAATTACTATGGAAATTTTGAGGCCCCAGTGGCACGGGTTAACATATTCCAATTGTTCTCAAACCTTGATAATCTTAAAATCCAACACTGAAAGAAAAATGCTTCGTTGTATCAATGAACGGGTTTCATTGATTATTTTTCATTGATGCTATGAAACGTTCCGTTAATATAATGAAATGTTACTTTCATGCTATGAAACTTTAGGTTATTTAAAATTTAATGATTTTCGGTTTCATTGTATAAACGAAACGGATTTCATTGATGTAATGAAACTATTAATTTTTGTAAAGTTAAGAAAAATATGTAAGTTTTGAATTCAAACTACATAGAATGGGTATAAAAGAACTAGTATCCAAAACATTTTTTAAAAAAATGGCGATCGTGGCGTAATTGTTGAGTGTGTGGTATTTCGCTAGAATTCATTTTTCAATACAAAACTCCTTAGGCCATGTTAGCTCGATTAATTCAATTAATTAATTGAAAAATTTATATATTCGACGTTTTTGGTTTCCTCCAAAAATTAATGAAACAGTTTCATTAAATAAGTGAAACATGTTTGAAATCCCTAATACTATCGTATCTAATATTATCTTATGTGTATGTAGTATTACCCTTTTCGCATTTGTATTCTTTGTAAATTGATGTTAATTTATAACATTTGTCTTCTAATTATTTTGTCTTTTTTAAACAAATTATATTTTTGACAATCACAAAGAAACACATATATTGGCTACATACATATGTACATAAATATGTATGCATGAATATTTACAAAAACTAGCAGAAGTGCCACCAACTGTACACAAATTCGCTACTGTCACCGATTGGCGTCGGTATACATAAATATGCATTCGCATTAAAAAGAATGTTATTCTCAGTTCTTTGTTGTTTGTATTGTTGTTCATTGAATTCCAGATGTGGTTGTGTGTGTATTTAGCAAACAGAAAACACGTGTAGGCAAAATTACTCTCTCTTTGCAAAACAACCACCGTTTTCGTAGCTACACCAGCCCAGATCACCCATATATGTATGTACGTTAACGTGACTGCAACAACAAAATATGTTCTCTGTATTCTCATCTGTCGTGGTTTAGCAAAGGAAACACTCGCTCAGAGAGACTAATGCACTAAATATTTTGAGCACCACCGCTACACCAAATGATGTTCACGAACTTTGTTTTAGTTTGCGCTATGCCACAATCAAGTGTGGATGAAAAAAGTTATTTTACGTCTGGTGTTTTCAACTTTAAAAAGTGTGATGCGTTTACTATGAAAAGAAAATGTAAATATTGTTTTTTAGGTGTTCAGTTGTTCTTTCAAGTGAATTTTCATTTTTACTTTTCTTTGTAATGGAAGCATTCAATAGAAAATCTAAAGATGAGTGGAATGGCGGAGAATTGGCCAACGAAGCACCTCAAATTTAGGAAAAGGAAATCTTGTATCCTAACAGCTTGGAAGTACACATTGAATTGCCCATAGTTTGCTGTAGAACGGCAAAAATTAAAGGTAAGTTAATGTTTAGAAAATTAGATAAATTACTTAAAATGGTTACAGATGACAACGCCCAAAAGGATAATTAACTTCGCTGAAAGTAAGTTTGAAGTGTTTAATGTGAAATAATAATGCAAATATTGGATAAACTATTTTTTATTGTTTTCATGTCTTCGTTTTTTGTCAATTTTCATTTAAATTTGCAATGGCGATAAAAAAATAGAAAATCTAATGATCAGTGGAATTACAGAGACCTTCCGTGGTCAATGAGGCACTACTCGCTTAAGGAACCATACGCTGTATCCCAACATCATCGACGTACAAAGGGGATGACACAGCGACAAAAGTTGGAGGTAAGTTATTGTTAAGAAAACCTGTTAATTTGTTAACAATTTGTTTATTATTTCAATTTTACTTACAGATGACAACGACCAATACTATCATTAATGTGGTTAATACCTGATGAATTAAATATAACTTGTTGTATTCATGGTCAACACTAATTGCAATAAAACGAAATCAACATATTTAGCATTGACTTCATTTTTGTTCATTACGTGAGTATGAAATGACTTCATAACATGAATGAAATCTTACGTTACGTCAATGAAATGTGTCATTGATTTTGAACCAACGTAAGGCTTCATTGCATAAATGAAGAAGTTTCATTACAACAATGAAAGTATTTCATTGCATTAATGATAAAGTTTCATTGCATCAATGAATGATTTTCATAGCATTAATGAAAAAATTGCATTGTATCAATGAAGAAGTTTCATTGCATTAATGAATAAGTTCCATTGCATCAATGAAAAAGTTTCATTGCATCAATGAAGGATTTTCATTGCGTTAATGAAAAAGTTTAATTGCATTAACGAAGAAGTTTCATTGCATCAATGAAGGAGTTTCATTGCATTAATGAACAAATTCGTTAATTTTACTTCAATGAAACTCAATGAAATTTTTTTTTCATTTATTCAATGAAGCTCTACGTTGGCTCAAAATCAATGACAAATTTCATTGACACAACGTAGGATTTCATTCATATTACGTAGCATTTTCTTTCAGTGAACAAAACTAATAATATTATACTAATAATATTATATATTTGAATTATCATGTATTTATGGCCGGACGGGTAAGATATGTATCAATCATATAAAATAAATTCTGTGGAAAACGAGTACCCAGGGATAATGTTGTAGGGTATCACGTGGTCGGCCCCGTCCGTCTATAGCCCTCTCTTTCTTGTTCTATCTTGGTAGTGTTAATTCGAACATTGGTGAAAACGCTGGCAAACTTTAGAATATGTATGAATCTTCTTCAATATAAAAAATCGAAATACGAATCTTTAAACGTCCTACTCTATAGACGAGAACATCTGGTAAAGCGATTTTTACGAATTATTTTTTCTAGGGACCGGCAGTTTGAGACGAATTATCGAGGACTACGACTTATCGGGGTACGAATTATCGTAATTACACAGTATATGGATATATTGGCTCGTGGAGATTAAGTTACCACCATAGGAATGCACTTTACAATTGAATAGTATTCAAATATGATCGGAAGAGTGTTATTCCATGCTATGGTGAGCTTAGCTATTTGATCCTATTTTAATGTCACAACAGTGAGAAATATTGTAGCTGCACTCTACTGGTTGTCTAATATGTGACAATCCTGACAATGTTGCACAGTTGCAAACAACCCCATCTTGATGCAATTGCTGCAATTTTTCGGAAATGGTAGCCTCTGTGGTGGAAGGCAGCTGTAGAAAACGTTTAAGTATTTATGCAATAAAACAGGCAAACGAGTAGAAACAACTAAAGAAACAAACTACTTAGTTAACTGCAAAGAAATAATAAAAAAAAATGACAAGACAACAAAAAATTCCTCAAAACTTAACAACATCTGAGAAAAAATTTTAACAATCAGTTGTTGTATTTGCGTTTTCCTTCTGTTTGTTGTTACTTTTTTCTAAATACATCATTTTAACGTTTTTCTGCCTTTTTCAGTTGGATTTTTCTTTAGCTCCTCCCCTCTGATGGTTGGTTGTTTGTTGCTGCCTCGTCATCGTTGCTTGTTGATCTGTAAAGAGTTAAGACTTTTGTTTTGTATTCGTCGTCATCGTCATTGTTGGCGTCTTTTTTGTCATTTGGCAAATTTTATGCGAATTGAAATGTAAAAAATGTAAATTAATGCAAAAATTTTTTGCTGTTGTTTTGTTTTTTTTTTCTCCACATTTTTTGTGTTAGTTTACTTGCTTGCATTTTGCCAATGTTTAGTTGAGTCAATTTAATGAGGGGGAAAAGCAGAAAAAAGGAATAACAAACAACATACAGCCTTATTATTTATACAGTCAGTTTTCAAAATGTCATTGAAATAAAGGAATCGCAACAAAAAACCAATCCAACTACAATGACGAAAAAGGGGGAATTTTATGTCGTTTTATTTTCATTTAATTATGAATAAATGCATTTTAATGCAATTCCACAACCTCCATTGTACAAACGAACTGTCTGTCATGAAAGCAAATTCGTCATTTTGTTGCATAGATATTAGCCAATAAAAAAAAACGTAGAAAGGCCTACTAAATTTACAACTAATTTAATAAATATTTATGTTCATGATTTCTAAGAATTATATAGCAATCGTCTAGAATTGAAATAAATGAATAGCTCACAAGGAGTAAAACTTAACGACAAACTCTTCATAAAAACTGTGGAAGTATTCAGATGAAAGTAGGGAAACTAAATTCCGATATGTATATGAAACAATTAGGAAAGTATCAGTCAGTTGTACTGACGGAGATATACCCTCAGCCTCTGAAAAAAAACAAATCAAACACAATAACTATGCCATATATGAAATATATTAGTTTTCTATCAAGAGTTTGCTTTAAAATCGTTCGGTACCGTAATATGAGGCTATACCAAATCATTGACACATACCAAACATTTTTAGTACCCAAACTTCTTCATAAAGGACTCGAAATATTAAATTAAATTAAACTAAGTTTGGAAATTTTTTTTGACAAAGTTTTACCGGCAGGGTTTTGGTGCTTTTGGGCCATTATCTCGGAAAGTAATGACTTACTCCGAAAAAAATTTTACCGTTGTGAATGAGGGCGCTAGAACAAACTACTGAAAAAAGAATCAAAACGATGTTAGGAGAGCTCTTAAACTTCACTTTTTTCGAATTTTGTAAGGGAGGTACCGAAAGGGTATTCCAACCTGATACACGACTGAATGAAATAATACGATGTGCAAAGACTGCACCAATAAGCGTACGCAGGGGGGGGGGGCGTAATGGTTTGGTCGAGTAACAACTTTTGAGCTACTTTAATAAATTATTATTGTGGAAGTATTCAGATGAAAGTAGGGAAACTAAATTCCGATATGTATATGAAACAATTAGGAAAGTATCAGTCAGTTGTACTGACGGAGATATACCCTCAGCCACTGAAAAAAAAAAAACAAATCAAACACAATAACTATGCCATATATGAAATATATTGATTTTCTATCACGAGTTTGCTTTAAAATCGGTCGGTACCGTAATATGAGGCTATACCAAATCATTGACACATACCAAACATTTTTAGTACCCAAACTTCTTCATAAAGGACTCGAAATATTAAATTAAGTTAAACTAAGCTTTTGACAGAGTCAATCATAAGCTTCTGCTACATAAATTAGATTATATAGGCTTCAATACAAATTTACTCAAGTGGATAGCATCCTATTTGCAAAATAGATCTCAAATTGTTCTGTTTGAGGGATGTTTATCAAAGTCGATTTTTGTTCCGTCGGGTGTTCCACAGGGAAGTCACCTTGGACCGGTTCTTTTTCTTTTGTTTATAAACGATTTGCCAAATTCAATAATGTACTCCAAATTGCTAATGTACGCTGATGATGTTAAGTTATTCATTTCTCATAATTCTCTGATACAAGCTGATTTACTTCAAACTGATTTAAATAACCTTTTTCAATGGTGCAAAATAAATTGTATGGATTTAAATTTGAATAAATGTAAACATATGTGTTTTTCCAGATCATCTTCTTTGACAAGGCAATTCAATATTAATAACTTTGTTTTATCATCTGTAGAATCATTTGTTGATCTTGGTCTTTTGATGGATCCAAAATTAAATTTTAACAATCATGTAATTTCTATGTTGAATAAAGCCTATGGAGTCTTAGGATTTATATAAAGATGGGCCAAAGAGTTTTCTGATCCATATATAACTAAGCAATTATTCACATCCCTTGTAAGAATTATATTAGAATATGGATCTGTCGTATGGGATCCGCAATATGGAATCTATTCCGATAAAATCGAATCAGTGCAAAAGCAATTTTTACTTTTTGCATTGAGAGGTTTACATTGGAGTAGTAATTTTGAATTGCCTTCATACTCTAGCAGGCTAAAATTAATTCGATTGCCTACATTAAAAAGTAGAAGTATTATGTTGAATACTATGTTTGTTTTAAAAGTATTGAATGGTAGTGTGCCGTATGATTTCTTAATATCGTCTATTAGAATAAATGTTCGTTTTAGACCTAGTAGATATTATCAATTCTTATATATAGATATTCACCGAACCAATTATTCGATGCGTAAACCACTTAGCAAAATGTGTACTGATTTTAATTCCATGTACTATAATGTGGACTTTTGCATGAGTTTAGAAGTCATAAAATCTAATATAATTTAATCTTTAAATAACTAGTAGTTTGTATGGTTTAATATATAACTGGCTGATGAAGTAGATTCTGTAGCTGGTTTTCGAATTTCCTTCGTATACGCCACCATGATGCGGATCATGGTGTGTACGCGATCCCCACGAAAGGGGAGGACGCCCCCTCGGTCGGCAGGGGTGGGAAAGTGAGGCGTGGGAACGTACGATAACAAAAAAAAAAAAAAATGAGGGCGCTAGAACAAACTACTGAAAAAAGAATCAAAACGATGTTAGGAGAGCTCTTAAACTTCACTTTTTTCGAATTTGGTAAGGGAGGTACCGAAAGGGTATTCCAACCTGATACACGAATGAAATAATACGATGTGCAAAGACTGCACCAATAAGCGTACGCAGGGGGGGGGGGCGTAATGGTTTGGTCGAGTAACAACTTTTGAGCTACTTTAATAAATTATTACCTTTTTTCTATTTTTCTGATATATTTTTTTATTTTTTGAAAATTTCAAATGAAATCTTATAGTGTTCTTAAGTTTCTGTACTGAAAATGTATTTCTTGAACACGTTTTGTAAGAAATATTTTCAATTTTTCTGTTTGAATGTTCTTTTTGAGAGAAACTGCCAGTAAAATCTGAATTACTTTTTTATGTCATTTTATCATTTTCACATAATAAAGGAACGAGGAATTTCGTAAGGAATATACTCCATATTTGATATCACTGTGTGTCGTATTTTGAGTCATGGTTTATTGACCGTTTTCTGACACCGCAGCGCGATAGAAGGCCAAAAATTAGAAGACACGTGTCCCGGCGTTTTTCCCAATCACTTCGATATTCACTGTTATGGACCCCCAAAGATCTGAGGCCTTGATGTCAAAAGGGTTCATTTCCTCAGGATCATATATTCTAAACCGCCACGAATGTAGATTCACTCGTGAAAGCAAAGTTGTAGCTCTCATCGTAAAGAATAATAATTGTGAACACACAAAAACCATTCAACTTCTTCTTTAAGGCAAAATTTCTGTTATAATTTTTTTTTTTTATTTTGGTCTACAGATATCAATAACACTATGCAACACTGAAAATGCTGAAAGTACATATTGAGACTACAAAACTCCTATTTGGGATTCGGGTTTTTAGATCGGGTTTGGATTTTATCTAAACTGTCCTAAAACGAAGCTTTTTTCCATTTATCCAGGCTTTATCTCAGAAGCTAATAAGAATTGTGTTTTGCTGTCTTCAGCAATATTGTAGCCCTAAAGTAGTAGAACTTAAGTCTCAAACAGACGAACTGGGAAAACCTGCGTCTGGCGCGTCAAAATTGATCAAATATAGAAAAGTTTACATAATGTCTGGAATTATGGTCAATAAAAGCTAAACTATTGAGAGTTGAACCAAGTAACCTTTCGCAAAAATTTTCCAGATAATGTGCTAAGCAATTCTTTAGAACATTGTTAAACTGTAAAATTATTATTTCATATTGTTTAGGCGGCATTTCATATCATACTTTCTACAAAACATATTTCAAACAATGTTCATACCGGCTCACAGTGCGAAATATGGGAATTTTAGTGGAACTTTAAGGAATTTTGAAAGTACATAAAATTAATTAAATTTTAATTGAATTCGTTAGCTAAGTACTCTACTGTAAATGACCCATACTCAGTTTGGCGATTTACTCCGCGAAACGACTTAAAAATGCACTTAAAGTTGCACTTTTGTTTCATAATTTTTTTTTTTCTAAAAAATATAATTTGGATTCATTAAAAAAATAGCGTGGCGCGGACAAATGGTATGTCAGTATGCCATTATTTATTTTTCAAAATATTTTACAAAACTAATCAAATATTTTACTCTTAAAAAAATGCAAAAACTCTTATTGTTTTCGTGCAATTTTAATCGGAAAGAAGTGCTTTTTTGAAGTTTCCAAAATATTTTTTTTTTTCCGTGGATATTTCAAAAGTGATTCCCGTACATTCACGGTTTAAGATATATATGATCTGAAAGATTGGGGTCTCCTCTGTTCGCAAAGCCATAAAACAGCTGCGGTAACGTGCGGTCTTCGGAGAAATTCAAGTTTTTTTAAAATGACTTCGGAAACTTCATTTAATTGCATTTTCGAAAGTGAAAGGTAAATGACGCGATGAACGCCGTTCTTGACAGTGTTTTGAAGAAATGGACTCACTAGTATTAACAAATGATGATTTCTGTTGAATTAAGAATCCTCTAGCAATTTTTAATAGTTTTGACCTGTAAATGTTGGTGATTTATATAGTGCAACATTTTTGAATGTTGTGGTGCAAATACCAATATACGTAAATAGTAACGCAGTTCCAACCTGAATTTGATCTAAGAGACATTATTAATAAAATTAATGGCACAGACCTGCTAAATAGACCGATAAACATTATAGATACAAATGAAAAAAAAACTGTTATTGACATTTTACACCTTAATGGATGTGTAGGGTTGTGGGGCTTGACCCAGAAGTGGACTTATGTTGACAGCTTTTATGTGAGGAGGATTTTTATTCGCTATCATTTTAAAATTTACATTTCCATCAAAATCTGTTGCAATTTTTGTCTTGAACATTTAAAATACCTAATATGAGGGAACCCGTCATATGGGGGCTATACCCAAAACGCGTACCTACGATGTTAATATTTCGTACAGAGGTTTTCTATGTACGAAGAACATAAAATGCCAAAATACAACCACATACGTTGGAAAATGTGTCTGTAACATTTAAAATATGTCCCATCGACCGCTACCGTTCAATGGGGTCTATACCAAAACGCGAATATTTTGTACATAAGTTTTCTATCCGCTGAAAACTTAATATACCAATTTGCAGCAAAATCGATTGAAAAAAAAATGTAAAACGTAAAAACGACAGCCGCCGTTACATGAACGCTACGGGAAACCGCGGGCCTATGTAGCCCAATTTGAGCCCCACAATATCCACTAATATAAGAAACATTTTTGCAAAATTTTAGGAATCTACGGCCTTTACTTTAAAAGTTATTAGTAAAGTTCCGCTAAAGTGCTCATATTTCGCACTGTGCGGCTGTTTATTCCCATAATTGATATTTAAATGGATTGTCGATATATTTATCAAATTGTCGTTAAAAAATATGCTCGAAATAAAGCGATATAGACATTTTACAACAATAGAATGTACCTTAAAGTTGTGTACTACTTTCCAGCGAATATTTTTCTCAAAGATAACACCACGAAAAATTTATCGGTTTAGGAGATATGGTGCGAAATATATACAAATTATGGAATTTTTTATATATTATTAAATTATGGCAATAAATGCAGTTATTCGAGTTCATTATTCCTCCAAATTTTTATACCCTACACCACTATGTGGGGAGGGTATTATAAGTTGGTTTTGGCCAAAAAGTTTGTAACGCATCGAAATAATGGTCGTAGACCCATACTTATATATACCAAAATGAATGTCTCGACGAGCTGAATCGATCTGGCTATGTGTGTCCGTCCGTCAGTCCGTCCGTCTGTCCATCTAAACCTTATAATCACGCTACATGTCGCAATTTTGATCGGATCGTCACGAAATTTTGGATGTTGGTGGGGGTCCCGGAGGGGAAGAAGCCTATTGATTTTGGTGATGGTCGGATAATATTTAGGGGTCGGAATGGACAAAAAACTTATGTGGATAAAAAGACAACGTTTTTTTCCACAGCGAATATCTCAGCTTCTATACGGGGTATACCAAATGGAAAACCTGACAATAAAAGTAGAAAATATCACCTTTCTAACGATGTAAAGTAGGTTCTCGTAGGTAATCAAACAACGAACATATCGCGATAACCGCTAATAGAACCCAACTTTTTATTTTTGCGATTTTAATAATAATGACGAATATCACAGCTTCGGTTGGGGATCTTCCAAAAACAAAGTCTGAGTATGAATGTAGAAAATCCCATCTTTACAGTGATGCAAAGTAGGTTGGTGTAGGTGGCCACATAACGGAGATATCACAATAGTCGGCAATACATCCCATTTTTTCATTTTTTTGTTACCACTCTACAGGTCGCAATTTTGATCGGATTGTCACGAAATTTTGGGGGCTAATGGGGACCCTATAGAGAAAACAGCCTATTGATTTTGGTGATGGTCGGATAATACTCAGGGGTCGGAATGGGCAAAAACTTATTTGGAGAAAAAGTCAACGTTTTATTTCAAACCGAATATCTCCGCTTCTAAAAGGGGTATATCAAAAGCAAAACCTGCTAATGAAAGAAGAAAATATTACCTTTGCAATGATGTTACGTAGGTTGTCGTAAGTGATCAAACAACGAAGATATCGCAAAAGCTGCTAATAGAACACAACTTTTCATTTTTGCGATTTTAATAATAATGACGAATATCACAGCTTTGGTTCGGGACCTTCCAAAAGCAAAGTCTGCCAATGAAAGTAAAAAATCCCATCATTACAATGATGTAAAGCAAGTTGGCCTAGGTATCCAAATAACGGAGATATCGCAATAGTCGGTAATACTTCCCATTTTTCCACTTGTTTGGAAATCACGCTGCAGGTCGCAATTTTAATTGGATCGTCACGAAATTTTGGGTGTTATTGGGAGTCCCACAGAGGAAAAAACCTTTTGATTTTTGATAATGGTCGGATATTATTCAGGGGTCGGAATGTGACAAAAAAATATTTGGTTTCGGAGATATAACCCGGATTTGCTTTAAAAAGTCAATATTTAACCATGTTTAGATAGGGCCATAAAATCCGAACCCGATCTAACAAAACAGAACCCAAAGAGGGTTTTTGACTATAGGGTCTGTCTTTCATAAAAACCGCATTAGAAGTTGTTTGCACAAAATTACCTTGAAAATGTTGCACAGTGTAATGTAACTTAAATCTCAATAAACAACTTTCTAGAAGGTAGAACTCTGTAATAGCCAAAATAGCAAAACAAATGCGGGTTTTATCTCGGTTTCTTCTCCATAAATACTAAACCGTTCAAAATTCAGGAAAACAATCGACCACAACAATTTTGCAAAGTTATAAACAACTTTCTGGAACATACGAACTGTCTATCAACGGTTCTTAAAGGCGAAAATAGCAAAACACTTTTGAAAATACTTGATTTTTATACTTTTTTCCGATTCTATTCCACAGGTACCGAACCGCCCAAAAATTAAGGGTACAGTCAAAATGTACCTAAGATCACACAAAACAAATTTCTGGAACATCTGAACACTCTAGGAACGGTTCTTCAAGCTCAAAATTAGATTTTTAGATCATTCTTGAATTTCCTTGAAAAGTTTGTTATTTCCAGAGCTGAGCAAGGGGAAACATTAAAAATTACTTAACTGTTTGTGAATTTCAGATCAAGTCATATTTATTCACTCCTTCAGGTTCAACATTTAGTTTCAAATTTACATTATATCGGTCCATTCCTTCAAGTACCTGCCACCAAAACTTGTACCTGTCTTGGTCTTTGAGAACCGTAAATGCTATAGTATAGCTAACTCGGCCAGAAAATGTACCTAAAACATCAAAATACCAGAAATTGGGCGACACCGTTATATGGCTGTTTACCTGGTGGCTATAACATTAATAACCTCAATTAGTATGTTATATATACCGCTTTGAAAAACACACCACTCGGGTAGAGATTATTATTATTCGGTTATAGTATGCTGGTAATTATATCCAACCAGAATTGACTTGCGACAGTAGTCATAGTGTGGAATATGTAGGCGCTTTGCATGGTTACCAATATATACCGTTAACGGAAACGTATTTTGAGTCATGGACCGACAGGGCCCAACTTTGAACTGCAAACAAAAATACGCACTTTTCCCAAATTTTAGAATTCTATCTCAATTTTTGTGGATGCTAGACGGAGGGCGAATGGGCAGATCGACACTGAATTTTACCCTGATCATGAATATATATACTTTATAGGGTCGCAAATGATTAATTCACAAACGGAATGTTACAAACAGAAAAAATAAAATTAATATTGTTTTTCTAATAAATAGCAAAAACAGTGTCCAACAAGGTTTTTAATGTCACCGAGTCCAAAAACTCGTATAATTAAGAAATTAATATCGCTTCTTCTGAAACATTATGCCAGAAGTAGAAAATGCTGCCTGAACAAAAATCATGGAATTTTTTTAACTTGTAATATTTTGTCAGTACTTAGCAAAAAGTTTTTGAAACTTGGATTCCGATATTATTTTCTGAGATATTACTGCGAGTAGGATTCGGAATCTATGAAACGCAGTCTGTATCTCCCGACTCCGTGTATAAACGCTTTCCTACTTTCTTAAAGTAAAGTTCTGCATTTTTTAGGTGACTTGCGCGGACTTCGTGGTATTAAATTCAAAGAAGTCGTTTAGGTTGGACTTAGGAATTAACGAAAACCATTCATATAAATATTATAAAAGTAGTTTACAGAGAGAAAAATACTGAGTTAATAAAATATCACGACATATTAATGTATACCAAATACCATTCAAAGGTTTATAAGATAGTAAGTAATAAAGGTTAAATTTCAAAGATTTGTTCAATTAAAGTTTTTTGAAACATGCGACTGAAGTTAGAGTGTGATAACTGGATGTGAACTTTAAAGAAAAAAACAACGTTATGTTCTGACCGAACTTTTCATAACCTCCACGACCGAACTTTTCATAACCTCCACGACATCTTGCAATAGCGAAAACAAAGACAATTCATTGCGGAAAATAGAATATAAAATGTCTATTAAGAGCGAATGTTGTTAAAAAATATTTAGATATATCTACCAAACCGAGAACGTATATGGTTGGAAATTACAAAATACCAAAAACCGGGTGGAACTTTTTGTATGTAGACTATACCGTGTCCGGTATGGTTCATTTTCATTTGGTGCTATGTACCATTTTTCAAAATTGTATCTGAAATATTGTGAACTTTGTATATTGCATTTATATACTATGTGCCAATAATTCATATAAAATCAAGTAACTATACCTTAAAATAACGTTACAAAACATATTAAAATTGCATGATTTTTGGTCAAGTTGGGCCCTCCCCGAAATGAAATCCTGCGTACGTCCCTGCTAAAAAGAAACTACCTGCGAGAATTATTTTGCGGATTTGCCATTTTGGTTCTTGCCGTCGGGATTTCTTGGAGCATTTAGGCCAATACTCAGGAGTATTTACCATCGTAAAGGGAGCCGCAAGGACAATCTACTGTAAAAAATTCAAAACGATGCGAGAGGAGCTCTTAAACTTCGCTTTATACGAATTTTATGTGGGAGGTACCCGAAAAAGTGGACCGATATAGTCCATATTAGAACCCGATCTATATTTGGAAGGAATAATACGATGTGCAAGCTTTGGACCAATCGATCTTCCTGCGATAGTTATCGTTCACATCATTTTAGAGAAAAAATTTGAACTTTTGTGGGGGAAGTACCCGAATAAGTGGACCGATATGGGCCATCTTCGAACTTAAACTAAGTTTAGACAAAATATTACGATACCCAACATTTGGTTCGACAGACAGACGGACATGGAAAAATCGACTCCAAATTGTCTGAAACGAATTTCGTCCAAACATACTTGGGGTCTAAAACCGTTATTTCGATGAGACACATTTTTGGTCGTATCAAAGTGTATATACCCTCTCTAGCCTAAAGGATGAGGCTATAAGTAGCTATACTGTTAATGGACATCACTATAGGGCATTTATTTGAGGCCTTTTACTGAGAAACGTTTATGATTTTGACGTTTCAACAGAATTGTTACACTTGTCGATCAACAAGATGGATATTTTGAAAGAAAGGAATCGTATGAAAGGACTGTTTGTGAAATCGGAACAGTTAAGCATCTCAGCATCTCTAAATGAAAATGTGTACCTTTACTGACACTTCTTTCATCCTGATACACTTCCATTTTCATTCATTACTGACACACTTCCCTTTTCATTGCTTAACATTCTAGGAGTGATAAAAACTTCTGTACAAAATTATAAAGCCCTTTCTTAAATATTGCGAACTGTATTTTGATTTCAACAGCCGGCCGGATGGACAGACCGACATCGGTAAATCGACTTTAAATTTTATTAATTATTTTATTTAAGTGGGTGCCACCGTCGCGCAATGGGATGAACGCCCGCCTTGCACGCAGAAGGTCGTGGGTTCCCCGGCCAGGCAACATCAAACATTTTCAACGGTGGCAAAATACCCCTGAGTAATGTTGGCGACATTTTCTGAGTATTTCAGCCTTGAAAAACTTCTCCACAAGTGGTGTCTTAAGACACGCCGTTCGGACTCGGCGATAAACAGTAGGTCCCATATCATTGAGCTAATATGAATCGGGGTGCACTTATTGATATGAAACAAGTCTCCCTTGTCCCGTATGGGATGTTGTGGAACAATGTTTTTGTTGTTATTTTATTTAAGTTCTTTGTTTCGGCGTCATCTGGGGTTTCCTAAAGGACTTTTGTGTTTCCTCAATTTTTAAAGCCGTTTTAGCAAATCGTATTTGAATTATTTCCCCTCTGAAGTATTATAACGTCGCACAGTGGTTCATAAATCGATTTTCCTGGTCAAAACCCCCATATTTTGTTGTCACCGATTGTTAATTTCTATATTGAATTATATAGTAAACATATTGAGACTAAGGAAAGCAAAAAATTAGATCAAAATATTGGAAGGTGTGGGCGTAGCGTGCTCCTAAAGACGAAAAATGTTTCCCAATTTTGGAAAATTCGTAATTTTTGCAAATTTCTATTTCTATTTCTCAGAAACTATAACAGTTCAATGTTTTTTTTTTTTGTTATGTGGTTATGATTGTTGTCTTTAAGATCCGTTTTAACAAGTTACCGTAGCGTTTACACTAAGTGAGCTATTTTATTTTTCCTCAGGTACTAAATTTTAGTGAAATTCTAAATTTAGTGGATTAGAAATTTTAGGAAACAGCGTGGAACAAAGTTTCGTTTTCACAGAATGGTGACCGAGAGTGTCCTCTTTCTGCCATTTTTGATACAAAATATGAAGAAAACTGAAATGTTTGGCTTCTTATGCGTCAAAAAGCTGAAAGTGTTATCTGTGGAACAAAAAAGAATTATGACAATATTTCTATCCGTTCAAAAGTTACAGAGTTTTGACCACAGTGCGTCGTCAGCATAGCAGAGTGGTTTAAAGCCTTGCTCGCTTAAGGTCCTTAATAGGATATTGTAGTAACCCATAGTAGGATTACGTAGGGGATGAAAGATACCAAGCAACGACCTTGGCCATCCTTTCATCTCAAGTGGGCAATGACCTCCCGTGGTGTCACCTGGGCAGCTTCATTTATGCGCTTTCGTCCATAAGAACGCTAAACACTTGGGTTGAGTGTGGACTAATAACCCATCCCCCCAAAAAGCAACATAGTATGAAAACACAAGGAAAAAGTTGATGACCCCCGCACGCAAACGTTTCAAGGACCATGATCTGCGATTGTGCACCTGGAATGTTCGCCCTCTTTATACAGAAGGTGCGGTTTACACATTGGCAGATGTACTTGAAAAATACAAGGCCGATATTACTGTCATACAGAAAATACGATGGATCGGGAAGACGTCAAAACAAAACCTAAATATGATGCACTGTATTATAACTGCCATAGTTGCGGATTTTTAGTTGGTCGGAGGTTAAATCATCTGGTCCAGTTTCACCCCAGTGAATGAAATACTTGCTACAATACGTACAAAGGCAAAATTTGTCAACATCAGCTTTATTTGCGCTTATGCTCCGACTGAAGCATGACAAGGACGAACAGACCGAAGACATATTTTACGAGCCCTCAGAAGAAACATATCACCGTTGTCCTACCAAGCTGAATTTGGTATCCTTGCTAAGATCGTTCGGCTTTGTAAAATGATACCCGGTCCTCAGTTAAAATAGGAAAGAACCACTCCAAAGACTTTAGTACAAAAAGAGGTTTTAGACAAGGAGACAACATTACGAGTGGTTTCTTCAACATCCTGTTGGAAAAGGTTATACGAGATAAAAACGCCAAAAGAAATGTCACAACATATACCAATAGCCACATGTTACTTGCTTATGCTGACATTACGGGTCGAACAGTAAAATAAGTAACTGATACGTTTATGAAGGTCTACGGAGAATCTGCTAAAGTGGGTCTAACAGTAAACGGAGACAAGACCAAGTTGATGGTTGAAGTTGGTTCATGTTGAAGTTGGTTCATACAAAATGGAGGTATTTAAAGACTTCGACACCGCCATAAGCACAACAAAAAACATCAGTTGTGCTGGCTAACAGATGGAACTTTGGCTAAAGTAAGCAGTAAGCAAAACTAACACTTTACAAAACACTGATACTACCCATGCTAATGTATAATTCCGAAGCGTATGTACTTGCGCAAGCAGATTAGGCAGCGTTTGGTGTGTTTGAGAGAAAAAATCTTCAATATGCTTTGTCACTGAATATTGTAGTTGTAGTTAAACGTATCCAGATTCCACGAACGATTGAGTGGTTAGGACATGTCATAAGAATGAACGATGACATACCCTCTAAAAAAAAGTACCCAGCAAAATGTTTGTAGCCAAAGAAGTAGTTAAATCATGAGTGCAAGTGATTCCGGACTACATCTTTTTACGTGAAAGAAGTCATGATTTTTACAAGGGCATGGTGCAGTGAGGATACTGTCTAATTTACTTCTTAAGCACACATTTTGCATTAGTTCTTTGTAGTGAATAAATCACAACAACATATGATTCAACTACTTCTTTGGCTACAAACAAAGATGTAGTTCGAAATCACTTTTATTATTTTTTGTATACAAATTACTTTTTATGGATGCAAACATATTGCTGTTATTATAATTAACAAGAAACAAATTAAGTTCTTTGTCTTTTTAAGTTTTTTTTTTTGCAAAATTTTGAAATTTCTAAAATGTGAAAAATTTATGAAATGGATTCAAATCGGACATTGTCAAAATGTGAAGAACGGACTGCATTTTTCATGACTCTGCGTGGACTGCTTCAAAAAAAGCTATTCAATCACTACTTCACAAGGAACAACTTCAAATAAATTTTGCTGGGTATAAATAAGGGCCGCATGGGAGAACACTCAGAAATGAAAGGCCATGTGAAAGACGAGATCGAAAAAACCTTTTTCCACATTGAAGAAATAAAGCAATAAATACAGATGAATGGAGATTTTTCTTAGTTCGGCTTATATAACAAATGTGAGGTGAATTTATCACAAATACAGTTTCCAACATTTAAGATAAATCTTTATAAATTGGTACAGAAGTTTCTCATGCCCCTGGAATATTTGGTATTGAAAATGGACTATATCGGTCCACGTTTTGATCGTCCAATATTTGTATAAAGTACCTTATTATTTTGGAAGCTGTTATATAAGTCGTTTTTAAATACCCCGTCTCCGACCAACTACGACGCCTTGACCTCCTACAACGGTATTATCCGATTTCGTGTATTCTCAGAACTTATTTAGAATAATAAATCGATTTGCAGCAGTGAAATGTGACGTTTTACATGAATAAAAATCTTCTCACAAAAAAATGTTGAATATATGTAGATCCGCATTTTGATATAACGGTCCCGCTGACTTAAAGGCTTTTGGCCATATTTTAAACCGAATTGGTAGAAAATTGACATTTTGTTTAGTGTTTAATTATATTTATTGGCTGTAGAACAATGGACGAAGAACAAATACACGTAGAATACAAACAGCAATTTTCTATTTTCTGATATATTTCCAACAAAATGCTAACATATTTAATCCAGAAATATATCTGCAAAATTATGTACAAAGTTGAAATCTCAATAAACACTCACACCTCTCAAAGGAAAACTCAAAAACTTTACGTAAATTAAGGCAAGTGCACAAAAATCACGTACATCACGCTTAGGTGGTTATTTCTATGCTTACAACTTTAATTTTATTTATTTACTTTAAATCCCTACAACGGAGGGGGCGAAAAGATCTGCTATTTAAGCCAACTGCCGCTACCCATGAGGCACCATAACTGTTACCAACTCTTTGCATGTATATCTTGTGGAAAACATTCATCCCACTCAAGAAGATTGTCATACATTCCAAGTTTTCTAACAATGTACGTGTATTTCCGTTGGATTTGATTCGATTTTGTTGTTGGTGGCGGCAGCAGCAGCATTACTTATTTAAAGCGTATTGTAAATTTTAGAATGGCATTTGTCACGCCCGTGGTTTATTGGCTAGGATACCAAAAAGATTTCCAAACAGAACAGAAAAAAAGTCGGTAGAATAAAGGCTAAAAAGGAATACAGATAACACAGCATCAGCATAGCAAGGCCGCCAAAAAGTTTAAGCAGCTGAAGAAAATTATATAAAGTATTATACCAGCTTTTAATATACTACCAAAACTCATAGCTATCTTTCTTTTTTCGTTTTGTGCTGCCATTAATACAGCTTTACTTTTATGCAAAATATAAAGTTTTGGTTTGCGTGGCAAACTAAGATGGCATATTTTTTCCAAAATCTGAGCGTACCACTTCCCCCCGCCGTATTTCATTGCTTCCATTTCATTTTATTTCTGTGTATTACTTTACGTAGCAAAACTTAAAATTTATTATGCGAAAAAGTGCGAAATTCATTTTGGCGCTTAAGCCTGGTTCTTTATTTTTCCCAAAAAAAAAGTTTCGTTTTTTTTCTTCTTTTGCTGTTTTGCTTAGACTTTGTCTGTTGGCGAGGTTCATGCAGCAATGGCTGCTGCGTGCCTTCTAGCTAAATGACACTAACAGTTCTTCGTTTTTTTACTTCGTCTTCAGGCTCCTGATTGTGGGACTTTTTTTTGGTTGCTGTCGCTTTTGTATGTTGCCGAAAAATACAAAGTACGAGTGAGTATATAATTTAAATCGTTGGAACAGGCCATAAACTTAAGCATCCTCAAACAATGTTCCCGTTCTTCCCCTTTCTTCGGTGCTTGGGTATTTAGATTTTTTGTGTATTTCTTTGATTTTCTTTTTCTTTGACAATTTAACGTAATAAAGAGTGGAAACATTAAAATAGGATATTTTTCTAACAAAGTTTAAAAGAATGTAACAGAATATTAAACTGGGTGAAAAGAGGTATAAATGGAAATTCCTACTTATGGGTACGAAAAGCACAAAATGGTACAAAATTTGGATTTGGGTAAACGTATAGGGCTGGAATCTACTAAACGGTACTAAATTTGGAACAATTTGAATTTGGATGAATAGATAGATCTGGAATCCTGAGATTTGAAATTAAGATTACTGTTCGAGTGTAGGTTGAGATATGGAGGTATTTTTGAAAATTCGTACACATGGGTACGAAAAGTACTAAAATGTACCAAATTTAATGCAATTTGGATTTAGGTGATCGGATAGAGCTGGAATTCTGAATTTTGGAATTAAGAGTACTATTGGATTGTAGGTTTGATGTAGTTTTGGGAAATTCCTACTTATGGATACGAAAAGTACAAAATGGTCGTAATTTTGGTCAAATTTGGGTTTGGACGAACGGGTGAAGCTGGAATCTTGAGATTTGGAATTAAGATTACTGTTGCATTGAAGGTTTAAGGTAGTTTTGCGAATTTCGGCAAAGGGATGGAGCTGGAATTTTTAAAATTGGAATTATGATTACTGTTGGAATTTGGGATTGAGGTAGTTTTGGAAATTCGTACTAAATGGTACCAAATTTAGTACAATATGAAGGAATGGATGGAGCTAAAATCCTGAAATTAGGATTTTCGATTACTGTTAAAGTGAAGGAATGAGATATGGAGGAAGTTTTGGAAGTTCTTACTTATGTGTACTAAATTTTGTAAAATTTGAATAGAACTAAATCCTGAAATATGGAATTAGGATTAATGTTGGAGTTTGGGGTTGAAATATGGACGTAATTTTGGAAATTCGTACTTATGTGTACGGAAAGTACTAAAGGGTGCTAAATTTGGTATTGGTGGCAAGGAACTACATTTTGCGTAGGGTGGAGAAATGGACGTGGTTTTGGAAATACGTACAGAAAATACACGAAAAGTACTATCTGATACAAATTGTCTTATAGGTAATAGGGACAGAGTTGTAATTCTGATATTTGGAATGAAGATCGTTTGCGTGGGGTTGATATATAGAGATGGTGCTACGAAAAGTACTAAATGGTACTAACGGTACTAAATTGCGTATTGGGTTTAGGTATGTAAGAAATTTTCACTGTTTGTGTGTAGGTTTATGACATGGAGTCGGTTTTGGTAATACGTTCTATAAGAGTACGTACGGTACCAAATACAGTTAAAATTCTGAGTTTTGGTAAACTCAGATGTGGATGTGTTTTTGGAAGTACATGCTAGAAGTATACCAAGAACACTAAATGCTACTTAATTTCGTATTCCGAAATTTGGTATTATGGGAATTTTTGTGTGTAGTTGGTTTTTTAAGTACTTTAGTACGTACAAAAGTCACTAAATATTGACTTGCGTCTAGGCATAGACTTTGAATTCGGAAGTTTGTATCTGAGCTCAGTGTTGCTGTGTAAGGAAGAGCTTTGGACATACGTTCTGTAGGTAAACGAAAGATTCAAAAACTTGGTAAATGGTACTCCCAGTACAAAAGGTATACGGATAGAGTTTGAATTCTGAATTTTGGTATTAGAGGCAGTGTTGGTGTGTACGGTTGAGACGTGAAGGTGGTTTTGGAAATGCGTAGTATAAGAATACGAAAGGTACTAAATTAAGAATTGGAAAAAAAACGTTTAGTTTTATATGAAGGGATAAAATTGGAATTTAAAATCTGGGGTTAGAGTTGAGATATAGAGGCGGTTTTGGAAAATATATTTATAAGCTTACGAAAAGTAGTTAATGGTACTAAATTTAGTATTGGGTGATGGAATAGATCTGGAAAATGCGTACTATATTTGCAAAAAAGTAATAAATAGTACTAAATTTTTCAATGAAGGCTATTGACTCTAAGCGTAATAAGTTAACATGAAAATATGGTTCTTGAAATTCAAACTACTTTAAAGGCCTGTTTCACTAAGACGATTTTAATTCATCTTTGTTCGAACATCTACCTTCTGGTTTTTTGAAAAATTTTTAAAAATCATTTTTGTTTTCAAACAAACAAAAAATTCTAATTCGAACGAATTTGAATTCGTATCGTCTTACAGAAACCGGAAAAAGGGGTGCTGAAAGTAGTAATGTTGTACCGTTGGCGTTGGGAAGGTTAGGATCAAATTTTGTAATTTGAATAAATTTTCAAATTTCATTTTATTAATTCTGGAATAAATAAAACGGGTGAATGTTGCATCCTCTTTTCTATAAATGGCAACTTTTCGCTAACGAAGTAGCGGGCACATGCTAGTTATCAATATTTTCGTTGAATACATTTTACAGCTGAATAACAAATAACGCTACCTCCCGATACTTTAAATTTTGGGGTTACCATTGGTAAAAGCGTTTCCATCTAAAATTGTGGGCATTTTTACTTTCGAAACAGAAAGACAACTCAATATTCCATTTTAGTTCAGAATATTTTATGTTGGAGGGTACAAAAAGTTCGGCCCGCTTTTATACTTGCTTTCTTTGGAGTTGAAACATAGATTCCAACCGTTTAAAATTAAAAAAGAAAACAACCAACTACAATAATGTACCAACGATATCAATAACAACTTTCTGGAACATACGAAGCGTCTTGGAACTCGCTTAAAGATCTCAACTTTCTAAAACATATGAACTTTCTACAAGTTGCCGACTTATTTTGTAACGCCAAGGTTTCTACATAGAAATTCCCTCGTAACCGACATTGTACCTGTTAAATTCCGGTAGAAGGTCATCTACCACAAAAACCCTTTCGCGTAGAACCACAAAAATTGGTTGTTTTATTTATGAAAGGACGGCTCAATCAATGGTAAGGCTCTTAAATGATATCAGAAATTTGTCCTTAAATAAACTATTTTACGTCTAATGAATGGAGTCTACTTTGTAGATATATTATAGTGACATTTTGTGTGTGTGTGTGTTTATGTCTGTATGCTTGTCTTTTTTGTTTTTTGTTAAGTTTATTAACACATCTGTGACTTTTTTGATACGTCTGGGATTTCAAAGTTTTACAAAGGTTTTTTTTGTTATTCCTATTGCACTTTTTCCTTGTATTGGAGTTTGGATAGTTTTTGCATTGTTTCACTTCATTTCTAGGGAGCGTGACACTTTTAGAATTGAGTATCACTATCCTTGCCCCGTGGCTGCTAAATTTTCTTTTCATTCGTTTTCCATTTGAATGTCTGCTTTGTTTCGATGATAGAAAGTGGAAAAGTCTATCATTGATTGTTTATGCTGTAAATATGCCACCATATTACACACAATCTGTTCTCGTCCTACTCATGAATACTTATGTCTGTCCTTGTGTGCCGGCTCACTTGTGTGACAGACACCATTGCCCCACGAGAAAGTGTAGATATCACACCCTACTTTAGACAAACAACAACATTTTAAAGTAACAACGACGAACGGCAATGGTAAAGATAGCGCGGCGACAAAGACAGCGACAATGGAGTACGGCTAGAAAAAGAAGTTGGTGTATTCCGCTGTTTTTTTTTTTGTCTGGTTTCCGATATTTTGTTTGTTCTGTATTTGAATTCTTTGTTTTTTCGAGTTTCATTATTCTTTGATTGTACTGAATATTTGTTGTTGTTGTTTTTATTTCGAATTGATACAATTTCATTGTAACATTTGTCTTTAGCTATTGTTATGGGGTATGGGCTTTGAGTACAACATTTACTACTGGTGGTGCCGTATGCGACATGGCTAATAAATCACAGGGCTTACACTATATTCATGTTGGTTGTTACGTACAATTGGTGTTGTTGTTGCTGGTAGTGGTGCTGTTTGCTGTAGCTGCTGCTGTTATTCCTCATGTCGCATTGCTGATAAATCGACTACATATAGAAATGCTGCTACAACTACAACACATTTGTTGATGTTATGCCATTATAACGTGATACATTTATATAAATGTGTGGATATATGACACCACATTAATATATGGTAAAAACCAAAAATGTTTTACAATACGAGTTTCACCCATTAAGAATATTCGAACTGTTAACATATTCTATATAGTATGACTGAAATTCTTTAAAATGAAGTGTTTTTGGAGGGATCCCATAATGTCGACCATTAAAATTAATTTTCGTGGAAGCTGTGTTGGCATCAATGTAGAAAAATGGGTAAAAATGGGTTGAAGCCAACAAGTTTTTTATGTTCCCTTTCGATTTCTGGCTTAACCTTACATTTTATAGACCTTTGCCCAAAGAAAGAATGACAGAATACTGCATGGGCAACATGGAACATTTGTTCCATAGACCGAACTAAGAAATGATCTCCAATTCTCTCTATTTGTTGCTTCGCACTCTGGAATACCGCGCCTTTTCATCTCATCATCCGCTTGTTTGCGCCATCTATTCCTTGGCCTGCCAATTCTGCGTGCACCGCCAAGCGGTCCGTATTTATGCGTCTTTTTAGCGGTTTCATTATCGCTCATTCTTATGATATGGCCTAGCCAACGCAATCGCTGCATCTCGATACGTTTAACAATATTGATGTCATTGTATGGCAGAAACAGCTCGTGATTCATGCGACGTCGATATTCACCGTCAACGCAGATTGGTCCGTAGATCTTTTGAAGAATTTTTCTCTCAAACACACCAAGCACTGCCATGTCTGCTTGAGCAAGTACCCAGGCTTCGGAGCCATACATCAGCACGGGTAGTATCAGTTTTTTGTAGAGCGTTATTTTTGTTTGACGAGATGTGGCTTTGTTTTTAAACTGCTTACTTAAACCAAAGTAGTATCTGTTGGCTAATACAATTCTTCTTTTTATTTCACAACTGATGTCGTTTGTTGTGTTTACGGAGTTGCCGAGGTAGATGAAGTTTTTTACTACCTCAATATTATAGGAATCAACTTCCACAGTCGGTCCGTTTACCGCCAGACCTACTTTAGCAGATTCTCCTTCGACCTTCATAAAGGTATCAGTTACTTCTTTTACTGATCGGCCCATGATGTCTATATCATCAGCATAAGCAAGTAAGATGTGACTATTGGTGTAGATTGTGCCACTTCTTTTGACGTTTGCCTCTCGTATAACCTTTTCCAGCAGGATGTTGAAGAGATCACACGAAAGGCTGTCTCCTTGTCTGAAACCTCTTTCGGTACCAAACTCTTCGGAGAGGTTCTTTCCTATTTTAACTGAGGACCTCGTGTCAGTTAAAGTCATTTTACAAAGCCGGATGAGCTTGAAATACCAGACATGGCTTGGAATACCTTTGAACGCAGAGGGCTGTCGAAGGCTGCTTTATAATCGACAAAAAGGTGGTAGGTGTCGATCTGCATCTCTGGTCAATGGTGGACTTGCCAGGTCTAAGCCGCATTGGTATGGTCCAATTATCTCGTTGACCCTAGGCTTTAGTCGTTCGCACAATATCCCTGACACGATCTTGTAGGCAATAGGTGGTAGACTTATGCCCCTATAGTTAGAGCATACAGTCTTATCTCCCTTCTTGTGGACGGGGCAGAGGATACTCAGGTTCCAATCGTCGGGTACTCGTTCTTCCTGCCAGATAATGCTAACTAGCTGATTAATACACTTTATCAGCGTGTCGCCTCCGGTTTTGAACAGCTCGGCTGGTAAGCCATCGGCTCCTGCTGCTTTATTATTCTTCAGCCGATTTATTGCTGTCTTTACCTCATCTTGGCTGGGCGGTATACATTCAATACCATCTTCTGGGATTGGGACTGTGGTATCTTCGTCGTCTTCGCTGCTATTGGATACCAACAGTTTTGAAAAATTTTCTTTCCATATCCTGAGTACACTACCTGTATCAGTTACCAAATTACCTTGCTGGTCTCTACAGGAGGATGTGCCTGTACCAAAGCCATCAGTTTGATGCTTGACTCTTTGGTAGAATTTTCGGACTTCATTCTGGCTCCTGTACATCTCGATTTTTTCACACTCCCGCTTTTCCATCTCTCTCTTTTTCCTGCGGAAAAGACGTTTCTCCTCTCTCCTTTTCTCCCTGTATCTCTCTCGTGCGCTACGCGTTGCTACGGATTGTAAAGTAGCATTATATGCCGAATTTTTCTCTTCGGTGGCAGCACGACACTCCTGATTATACCATGGATTCCTTGGTGGAGGTCTCTGCTATCCAAGTATGGATTTTGCGGCTGTTTGCATGGAGTGGGCAATGCTTTGCCATTGCGCTGAAATGTTATCGGAATGAGGAGTGCTTTGATTAAGCAATTGGGCTGGTTGAGTGGAATATGCTGTGGCTATCTGTTGTTATTGCAGCTTACCGATGTCTATCTTTCGTGTTGTGTCTGTTCGTACTTTGTTTGCTACTTTAAAGCGGGTGCGTACCTTTGCTGCAACAAGGTAGTGGTCCGAATCAATGTTTGCGACTCAAAACGATCGTACATCCAACACCCACGATGAATGTCTTCCATCTATCACAACATGATCAATTTGATTTCTTGTTTTCTGATCTGGAGACAGCCAGTTGCCCTTATGAATATCGAGATGATTAAATTTGGTACTACTAACTACCATGTTTTTTGCAGCTGCAAAGTCTATCAGCCTCATACCATTGTCAGATGTTTCACTGTGGAGACTGAATTTCCCGATTGTTGGGCCAAAGATATTCTCCTTTCCAATTTTGGCATTAAAATCGCCTAGAATGATTTTAATGTCATGGGCAGGGCAACGGTCATATGTTTCTTCTAAGCGCTCGTAAAATATATCTTTGGTCTGTTCGTCCTTTTCTTCAGTGGGAGCATGAGCGCAAATAGAGCTGATGTTGAAGAATTTAGCTTTTATTCGAATTGCAGCAAGTCTTTCATTCACTGGGGTGAAGCTTGATACCAGATGTTTTAGCCTCCGACTAACTACGAATCCGCAACCAAACTCATGCTTTACGCCATGGCAGCTATAATACAGTGCGTCACCTTTAGGTGTTGTTGTGACGCCTTTCCCAATCCATCGTATTTCCTGTATGGCAGTAATATCGGCCTTGTACTTTTCAAGTACGTCTGCCAATTCGAAGACTGCACCTTCTCTATAAAGAGTGCGAACATTCCAGGTGCAGATTCGCAAATCATGGTCCTTAAAACGTTTGCGGGGTTCGTCAACTATAGAGGGGTTTGTTTTTCTTTTCTTTCGTTTTTTCATAGTAGGCTGTTTTTCCTAGGGGAGGGTTACTAACCCGACGCCCAAACCCAAGTTTTTAACGTTCTTATGGGTGAACGCGCGGCACATGTTAGCTCACTACCTTTAACGGGTGTTAAAGGCAGTTCCCCAGGTCACACCACGGGGAGGTCAGTGTCCACTTGAGATGAAAGAGGGACCAAGATAAATCCTGGGCTTTGCCATGTTAAAACCGGTCAGGACCGTTCCTTGGTATCTTCCATCCCCTACGTAACCCAACATGATACTAGTGTATGATTTTTCCATATATCCACTGTATCCCCCTAAAATTGAGACTTCAATCCATTTTTACCCATTTCTACATTGATTTTGAAGACGGTATTTCGTGGTTTTTTGAATTTTTTTAATAATCCGGACGCGCATAGTATTTGTAGTAAAACTTTCAAGTCGATCGGAATTGACTGAGATATGAGTGTTGATTTACATATAATTTTGTGGGCTTATCAAGGGCATCAACAACTAGTCCTTCATCGATCGATTTTACTTTAAAATTTTTTTTCCACTTTTTTGACCAAAAAACGTCAGTTTTTCAAGCAAAAATTGAAATTTTGACTTTTGGTTCCGCCATTTCCCTAAAACCTAATATTTTTTAAAAAATCTATCGATGAAGACGAGATTAATAAGCATACAAAAATATATTACTAGTTTTCGAGCTAGAGTTGGTACCGCAAAACGGTTCAATAAAAAAATGGTTTGGTAGATTGTCAATTGCCACAAAACTACGTAATATTTTTCAACAAGGAAAATTCAGAAAGTAGATTAAGAGGTATTTTTTCAGATGAAAAAACATTTACTAAAAATGTTTTATATGTTTCTTGGAAAAAATTCATAAAAAATGTCTTTAATTGGACTTTACAATGTACAGCTACGGACAAAAAAATAGGATCACTTACCCCTATTGCAGACAAAATACAAACAAAATGTGTTTCTATTGTTTAATACTTGGTAGTATTTTTTTATTTAGTTGGAATCATATTTATTCTTTTTAGTTAAAGAAGAAATTGGTCATTATGAGCTTATCATAACATAAAAAACACAACAAAATGTGAAGTCATTTAACAAAAAATAGGGTCATATCAAAAAAATTAATTACTATTGAAAACAACTTAAATTATTTGGATCATTTACATTATATTACGTTAGTATTTTGTTGTAGTGCCTTTATTTTTTCAAAGCTGCGTTTTATCTCCTTGGCATTGGCTCCACCAATGCCCTAGAATACCAAGCATTTTGAACTTTTTCCCACAATTCATTTTTATTTCGGGGTTTTTGGGTTCTAATTGTAACTTTAACAATTTTCCACAAGTTTTCGATCGAATTTAAATCCGGCGATTGTGCTGGCCAAGTCATTATACGCCGTTGTCTTTAAACCATTTTTTGGCAATGCTGGAAGTATGTTTCGGTTCATTGTGTTCTTGAAAATCCCATTTCTGCGGCATTTCCCATTCGCCGTAAGGCAGCATTACATTATTTAGGATATGGCAATACACATTTTTGCCCATATTTTCGTTTATCCAATATATTCGTCCAACACCATACCACGAAAAGCATGCTCACACCGTAATATTCCCTCCACCATGCTTAACCAGTTTTGTAGTGTAGCGGGGACATAATTCCATGTTTTTTTGGATCTTAACCATTGTTTACCGCCACTACTAGTCATATTAATTTTGGTTTCATCTGACCATAGATATTTCGCAATTTTTTATATTGGTCCTTGCCAACTTATGTGATATTTTGCGAATTCAATACGATTTTTCCGAGATCGCTTGGTCAATAATGGAATTTTTCTGGAAGATCTTCCCAACAAATGTTTTTCCACCAAACGCCATCAAACCGTCCTCTCTGAAATTTCGAGGCTAGCTAACTTCTTGTTCTTGCCGCAGATATAAATGGGTCCCGAGGTGACAATAACTTGATGTGGTTATCATCTATAGCTGTAGTTTTTCGGGGTCTTCCTCGCGAGAAATTATTAATTTTTTTAATGCGTTGAAAACAAAACGAAACTTTCCCCCAGAAATGTTTCGGTACAGGTTCACATTTTCATATAACCCCCATAAAACGGTATCTCCCGATTTTCGGTATTTTGAAGATTATGGCCACAATAATCCATTGAAATGGCTAAAATTTGTATTTAGTTTTCGTTGGGGGTATAAAACTTTCCCCCAGAAATTTGTTGGTACAGGTCCACGACTTAATACAGCCCCATAGAACGGTACCACCCGATTTTCGGTATTTTGAAGGTTTCAACTTCATTATCACACCGAAGTGGCTGAAATTTGGTACTTAGCCTTCGGTGGGGGTATAAATCCCCCCCGCCCCCAGAATTTTGTTGGTATGGGGCCACGCTTTCATGTAACCCCCAAAGAATGGTTCCTCCCGATTTCTGTTATTTTGAAGGTTGTGGCATCAACTTGATGTGGTTATCATCTATAGCTGTAGTTTTTCGGGGTCTTCCTCGCGAGAAATTATTAATTTTTTAATGCGTTGAAAACAAAACGAAACTTTCCCCCAGAAATGTTTCGGTACAGGTCCACGTTTTCATATAACCCCCATAGAACGGTATCTCCCGATTTTCGGTATTTTGAAGATTATAGCCACAATAAACCGTTGGGGGTATAAAACTTTCCCCCAGAAATTTGTTGGTACAGGTCCACGCCTTAATACAGCCCCATAGAACGGTACCACCCGATTTTCGGTATTTTGAAGGTTTCAACTTCATTATCACACCGAAATGGCTGAAATTTGGTACTTAGCCTTCGTTAGGGGTATAAATTCCTCCCGCCCCCCAGAATTTTGTTGGTATGGGCCCACGCCTTCATGTAGCCCCCAAAGTACGGTTCCTCCCGATTTCTGTTATTTTGAAGGTTGTGGCATCAATATTCCTCCGAAAATGCTGAAATTTGGTATTTAGTTCTCATTTGGGGTATAAAACTTTCCATATGAAATTTGTCGGGCCGCGCCTTCATATAGCTCCCCATTTTCGGCATTTTGAAGGTTGTGGCCACAACAACCCACCGAAATGGCTGATATTTGTTATTTAGTCTACGTTGGAAGTAAAACCCTTTTCGACTGAATTTCGTCGGTACAGGTCCACGTTTCGATGTAGCATCCATAGAACGGTACCTCCCGATTTTCGTAATTGTGAAAGATGTGACGTCAATATCCCTCCGAAATGACTGAAATTTGTTATTTAGTCTTTCATTGGGTTATAAAATGTTCCAGAAAAGAGTTATCAGTATAGATTGATTTACGGTATTTTTTAGGGTTTTAACCACATTATCTTACTGAAATGTCGAAATTTGGTATTTAGTCTTCTTTGAGTCTAAAAACGCCAGAAATTTGTCGGTATAGATCGACGTTTGGATATAGACCCCATAGAACTGTACCTCCCGAATTTGGGTATTTTGAAGATTAGCGACATTGTTTTACCGAAATTGCTTAAATTTGGTATTAAGTCTTCTTCATAAACGAAAGGAAACTAATTGTGCCATTTTACTTAAATACCACTCGTGGTGGAGGGTATAACAAGTTCGGCCCGGCAGAACTTAAAACCGTTCTAACTTGTTTCGGTATAGAAACTTTGCGATATCTCGTGAGTGTGCCCCTTACAGTATCCTAGTAATTTACAAGTGTCATTCAATTTCCTTTGAACCCCGCGTGAATTTAGTTTTTTTTACAGATATACGTGAGTAATATGGGTATTTTACGCAAAACAGAATATGAAGGCACATCCGCGGTTCCTGAAGAATCTATTTGAAATAGTTGTATATTGACGTATTGTTGATGGGCGCTAATGAAACCGGATTCGCAGCAAAATCATATGCACATTGCGCGACTTTTGTCCACTTTAAGGTTTATAGGCATTGTGAGATGCAACTGAAGGCACAGTGTGGCCGCTGAGTGATACTCGTACATCGAGATACGCATAGATATTGAAAGAGATTTATTCGCGGTATCCAAAATCGGATGCGCACCCACCGACTTTAACTAATTCGCGAATAACAGGCTTTTAAATTTTCATATTTTTTGAATAATTGTACTTTCAATATTTTTTTCCTTTCCTTATAAGTTATAGCAGTAAGCAGTTAAGCTCTCGCGATGGTAAACCATATTTCCTGATGAAGTTTTAGCAGTATACATTAATTATTGTAAGGGATTTTAGTGAAATAGTTGGAGAACGCCCAAATATTTTTTCTAATTTTCCTAATCGAACCAAAAAATATATTTGGAATAATATTTTAATAATAAGTTTTTTCTCTTTTGTTGTTGCTATTATAATAATGCAATTTATAAAACCAATGTTCATAATTTTGGCTTCATATTTTTTGGGCGTTGTCTACATTCTGTACGTATTTTTTTAATTTATTTTTAGAGGTTTATACGGACTCTGAGGTAGTATAATTTAGATTTGCTCCCAAATTTTTTTATTTTACGCGAAAATAAAAACAAATTTTAGAAATTATGCTGCATCTACGGATCTGCGGATGGATGTTAAATGCTGTTACTGATATATGCATACATTTTCTCAATACAACAAATAAGAAATTTTAAAATATTTTTCTTTATAAGAGAATAAAAGCCGCTATAACTTTTGCGCGCTCCGGCCAATTTTATGAACGCGAACAAATTTAAAACCAGATTTTTTCCCTAACCTCTATACCAACAATCGTAGATGTGCTCGCAAATAACTTTTTTAAATTTTTTCAAATGGAATTGTAAAGGAAATTTGGTTTTTACCATATATAGACAATATAAATATATGTTTGTATGTAATTCTTTGTAGATAAATTGTGTGTGTATGTTTGTAGTGTGATATATTTGCATGTTTAAATGCAAAATATTGTAATAAACAAAACATGGGATTTTATTTGATCAATTTATTTGCTGTAAAAGAAGAACAAGAGTGTGTTAATAGCAATTATGAGACACACTCGAACTTTGTTAGACATCTACCTATGCGTTGTCATAATATTCACATTTTTTTAGTGTAATCTTCAGGATAATGATGAATGTGATAGTCGACCCATATTAATCAATATGGGTAATTGTCCCTGAACTTCTGAATAATCGTTAGTTAATACAGTCGAACTTCTCTATAACGACGTTCCCTGTGATGTTTACAACGCAGTTATTTTTAAAACACAAGGGGAAATTCTCACACAAAATATTCTCTCTATAACGAATTTTCTCTATAATCTCTATATAACGAATTCACAAAAACATTTTCAGTGTGATAAAATTCAAATATTTAGTGACTAAAATGTTCAAATTTTTCTCCAAGAAATTCCCAAAAAATGTACATAAGGTTATAGGAGGGAAAATGGATGGGTAATTATTTCCTAAATTTACTTTTATTTACCTGAAAAGTACTTTGCGAAACAATTCTTCAAGGAAAAAAGTATGTCATCGTCAAAGTACATTTGCTTACTGTGAAAAGCCATAGAATTAAGAAATATAGTAATATTTGGTCCAACATAGTCATTATTCAACAGACCGCGGAATTTTTAGTAGAATTTCAGGTTATAATGAGGAACAATAACAAAATGTATGTTTGATTCAGGCATTTCACGAAAAATTGAGGTTGGCAACGGAAGACTAAGAATGCAGACACAATTTTATATTTGTATGGGCTTTTACCATTTATAGAGCACAATTTCTGTCTTAATTTTGCTGTCCCCACTTCGAGTTTGAATGTCAAATAACACTCGTCCTTACACTTAAGAAGTTACCTCTACTTATCACTTTCAAAAAAACCGGAAACAAATTTTTGTGGCTTATTTGGAAGTACAGTTAGTATAGAGTATGTCGCAAAAAATGTCAAATCGATCGGAGCAAAATTGGCTGAGATATGAGCATTGGAAGGGAACAATTTATTGTGATTTGTATGTTGACAACGCGTAGAAACATTAAACGCGTGTATTTTTGAAGTCGGTGCCAAAGATAGCTCGAAAACGAATTTACCGATCTTCATATGTGTTTTTTAACAAAAATTGGTCAGTTTTTTCGTTAAAATCGGAATTTTGATATCGACAGTTCACAAATTTTTTAAATATTTTTTTAAACACTGTTTCGCTTAAAGACAATATTATTAGATTCTTAAAATGTCCCCGAAAATATACGAAGATCGGCCCATCCGTTTTCCAACTATCGTTGGCAACGCCAAACGCTTTTACAAACATAGTGTTTCACAGGTAGTCATTTACCACAAAACTATACAATATTTGTCAACAACAAAAATTCCAAAGAAAATATTGAGTTTTTTGGTCTGCACAACTAGGGATAACCCCTTAATCTACCGCACATTTTTAATCAGATATCTATCAGTTATGACCAAGTTTGTGCCTATTTAACAAAACCGGCGTAACCGATGTTTAAAATTTCGGTTAACTGAAAATGTTTTGTTTGGAAACATCGGTTTTTGGACACCATAATAAAAATGTAAAAATGTTGTTAAAGTCGAATTCTTCCGCTTTTTGGGGCGTACATGTTTTTCGTTGCTGATTGACAGTTCTTACCACCTCCAAAATACCCTCCGAAATTCATCAACTAATATATAGCCTTTTTTCACCACGGGACATTCTGAACATTTTCTGAAAATTTAATTAAATTATGTTTAGACACATGGCAAAATTGCCCAGGTAGTGGTATCGTAATATTTTGAATATGTTATGTCAAAATTTTCTTTCTTTTGTTGGGGAAATTACAACAAAAATATATTTTTTTATAAAGGGATTTGACATTTCATATTCGAACAGCTGGCGTGATACCAATACCTCGGTAATTGTGTCATGGTTTAGTAGTTTCGGAAGTACAATGTATTGAAACGAGTGGGCGTGGTCATCAATTTCAAGATATAACACATTTAAAAGAGTGGGTGTGGTCGGGTCTTTAGGCCCCAAATAAGTTCGAAAAGTGGAAGAAACATCTATCATTCTCTCGCAAATTAATTTTCTACCGATACATTCGTAATTTTTGCCAATATAGCGTTTTTAAAAAATAGGGTATAGAGGAGTTAACCCGCCCCCTCCGAAATTCAACAAAATATGTAGCCTATTTTCACCGGGGCGCCCTGCCAGTTTCAGTAAAATCGGTTCAGAAATGTAGCAGCCGTTCTGAACGAACAACATTTGATTTTTATTTATAAAGATATAGCGTTTTTTTACAAATATGACATAGGGGAGGTATCCCGCTCCCTCCGAAATTCAACAAAATATCTAGCCTGTTTTTGCCTTCCCTGTACATTTCCTGGAAATTTCAGTTTATAGATACAACTAGACAGCGGAATCCTATGCAAATGCATATATGGTTAGGATGGTCGTAGATAAAATCTGATTAGACAGAAACTCGTTTTATTACAAAATAAAACGAATTAGGACCAGACATTTTTGCATATCTTGCATATTTTGACATATTTGCATAAAATGAGCATATGCAAAACAATATTCAAGGATTTGTGGTCTAAGTATCCCACCGAAATGGCTGAAATTTTGTATTAAGTCTTCCTCCTGAAATTGGTCGGTATAGGTCTACGTTTTCATATAGCCCCCATAGAACAGTACCTCCCGTTTTTTTGTATTTTGAAGTTTATGGCCCAATGTTCCACCGAAATGCGTGAAATGTTGTATTAAGTCTTCGTTGGCGGTATAAAACTTTCCAACTGAAACTTTTCCGCAAAGGTCCACGACTTCATATAGCCCCCATAGAACGGTACCTTCGGATTTTAGGTATTTTGAATATTGTGGCCTCAATATCCCTCCGAAATGGTTGAAATTTGGTATTAAGTCTTCGTTGGAGGTATAAAACTTTCCACTTGAAATTTGTCGGTATAGGTCCAGACCTTCATATAGCCCACATAGAACGATACCTCCCGATTTTCGGTATTTTGAAGGTCATGGCTGTGGTTATACATTTCTCTATTTTATTTACTTCTCTTAACAGAATTGCAAGCATAAAAAATGTACACTTAAACATTTTTGAAGATATTATTGAAATATTTGTTGCATACGAAAATATGCAAAATGCATATGTGATATGTTTCGATTGCAATTAAATCAGAAGCCAAAAATATGCCCAGCCCCAAAATTTGACATTAATTGGATCAAAAAAGGGATGCATAAAATTCCGCTGTCTAGATATAACGTATTTAAAAAAGTGGGCGTGGTCAATTGCATCTTACTATTCAACAAGTAAAAAAGTGAAGTGTCAGTCGGCTTTGCCGACAGATATATACCCTCAGCCAATGTGAAGTGAAACTTTCACCTACGGACAGATCGAATGTATTTAAGGTCTCTTCAGAAATTTGTGGCCTTTTTGTACATTTGAACTTGCCGACAAAAATGCGGATTAGGAATTAACTGCACTAAGACACAAATGTTGAAACTTTGTGGGGGAGGTACCCTTAGGGAGGACCGATATGGGCCATTTTAGAAGTTAAATTTTGACAAAATATTAAATTAAATTTTGACAAAATATTAGGAGATCCAAAGTTTGGACCAAATTGGTTGCCCCATTCAAGTGATATCGTCCTATCATTTTAGTGACATTTTTTTAAATATTGGAGAGAAGTACCGGAAATTGTGGACCGGTATTGCCTCATGAAACCAAGTTTGGATATAATGTGACGAAGACCAAATGTTGGACCAAATCGGTTAAACAGTCCGAGAGTTATCGTGCTCTCCGACAGCTACATATGGTGACATAGGGATTTTTTTTACACCTTTCGGGCTGTAGACTTGCTCCTGAAAAAACTTTTACCGTGGTAATGGAGGTAGCGAATGCAAATCGCTTCAACAAAAATCAAAGCGATTCGAGAGCAGGTCCTAAAGTGAACTTATCCGAAATTGTGTTTGAGAGGTACCAAAAGGATTAGACAATATAGTCCATATATAGATATATAAGGATGTGCAAAGTATGGATTACATCGGTCACTACCTTCAAGAGTTATCGTGCGCACAATTTTTGAACTTTTGTGGGGGAGGTACCTGAAGGAGTGGACCAATATAGCTTATCTTCGAATTTAAACTATGTTTGGACAAAATATTACGAAGGCCAAATTTTGGACCGTCGAATGGGTGGCAATGAATACAAGTTGTTGCAACAAAAATCAAAGCTATTCGAGAGCAGGTCCTAATCTGAACTTATCCGAAATTTTGTGTGGGAGGTATAAAAAACCTTCATGTGGGTTAAAATTGCGCGATGTGCATATGCTTGTAAGGCGCATCCAATTTCAGTGACCGCATATTAAAAATACGTCGATAAAACTAATTTTGAACAGATTCGTCAAGAACCGCACACACCTTTGACACACTTGTATGACAGTTGCATCCCCTAATTATAATAAAAATTTAAAAAACGCCGAAATGAAAACTTCAAAATGTCTGCATCGATTTTATGGGGATGCAGTGTATATGTATATCGAAAAATCATACATACCCGCTGACCAACTGAAATTACTGGTGGGTGCGATATCGTTCCAAATGAATGTCTCCCAAAATAAGACCCACTTCCAAAATGGACTTTATCGGTACATTCCATACCTCCACCGCTACACTTTCTGCTTTAATCAAATACATATTTTTGTTCATATGTCTAAAATTCCAAAAACAGTCTAAATACATATTTTTTAGAGGAAAAAGAGATGCAATTCACATGGGCTGAGAGTATATCTCTGTCGGCAAACCTGATTGATACTTTCGCACTTGTTTCTTAATTATTATATAAATACCTTATACAAATCTTTGGTCAAATCAATAAATATTACGCAACGCAACCATTCGCCGGAACTGTTTTTTTTAATATCTTATACTATTTTATCCGCAAGCTTTAATTTGCATCCGAATATTAATTAATTAAATGTACGCAATTTAATTGATTGCATTAAAATTTAATTCTCATAAATTAAGAATTTAGAAGTCAATTGTTAATTGTCTAAAAAATACAGCAATTTGTTTTAAATGATGCTAATAAAACAGCCAAATTAACATAACTGGTTGTTCCGAAGTAAAACAAATATCAATTTTAAAACGAAATACATGCGCCATTATTGCGCCATTGATTGCCCTGAATTGGTTTTTAAATGAAAATAACACCTTTTTTTCTTTATGGCCGTGCATCATAAGTATGTGTGAGCCAGTGCAAATACACTCACAATACCACAAATGCAGCAAACAGCAATTATATATCATCAATAAAACATACTCTGGCGACTCCTGAGATGAGAATATGAATTAAAGTCATTCGGTTTTTTGTATCATTTTTGCACACGCCTTTCAAGATGAAGAAGAAAATTAAGATCAAAAATATTGATTGAAAACAATGGCATTTTGGTTGTAAAGTTGTCGGGTGCTAAAATTGAGCTTCTTGTCATGAATTGTTGAAATGAAGCATGCGGTAGTTAGCTTGCAGGCTTCGTTCGGTTGCATTATAATTATCAGACGCTGCATGAAGACAACCAACTATCATCCATATTAAACCGCAGAGACAACAAACATTGCCACACACACTCCACTCTTCCGCAAAATAACGTCGCCTGCACATTCGGACCAAGTCCAGACTTCCTGGGTATTTTTTGCCTGCTTGACTTGTTCTACATCTTGGAGATCTTTACATTTCATGTTACTGACGTTGCAGCAATGTTGGCTGTTTGGTTGGTGTATCAACAAACATTGACTGCATGTTCTTCCAGTGAAGCAGCTGTCATTCAACATTTCTGTTGTTTTTGTTGTTCACAATTCGACTACTGTTCGTTCTTTTTGGCCAGCTTAATGCAATTCTGGTGTACGTTCCTGTTTTGATTAAGAATATCACAAAAGTATTGGATGAGAGGTGTATCAAGGGGGGAGTTGGACTTGCAATTCAAGGATAACGTACGCCTTTAGTCTTTACCGATTCTGTAGCTGTGCTCTTGTTGTTGTTGTTTCTACTACACCAATAAGAAAAACCACACAAAAGTAATTAAAATGTGATTGCATTCAGGAAAGACTTGGCCCAGCAACACATGCTTACATACATATATATGCACATATTTCAAAGATACTCCTATTTAGAGACAAAGAAGATAACTGAAGGGTTATTACATAAAGGTTATTTATTTTGTTTTATCTAATAAAAACACATATTTTATTAAAAAAGGTCAAACAACAATAAACAAACCATAAAAATACAAAAATTTAAAAAAATTTTGAAAAATTTCCAAAATTGCTTTTTCAAAATAGTCTGGCTTAATCCCATAGTTATTGTTTTTATATTTTAAAACAACTAATTAGTGGAGAAAGTTTGGCATTGTTCGCCAAAGGGTAAGAAACTAGTCTTTCCTGCTTTACCCCTTGGTATATAACGCCAAACTTTTTCCACTAATAAATTAGTTGTTTTAAAATATTAAAACAATAACAATGGGATTAAGCCAGACTATATTGAAAAAAAAAATTGTAACAGCTATCCCAATAAAAACCTCCACCAATGTTCTATTTGAGAAACACTGGCACGGTCTGTATGGTTGGTTATGGCTGTAACAAGCATACCAACAACATTTTGTTATGTTGCCTTCGTTGTAATTCAACGACACATAACAGTGGAGAAGGGTTATCTTGTTTTGCAAACACTTTCGTCGGGTTTGTGTGAGGTTGCCAAAGAAAAACTTCTCATTGAAGTTTTTTCTTTCCACCGATTCCCATCAATTCAATCCAATTTTCTATTGGAATATATTGGTTAGATGCTGAAAAACAGGGTTCCGTGAGGATAACTGTTAACAGTGGTATTGAGAGAATACTCTACTCTGACATCTGGTGATAACTGAACTCCTTATATGTTTCGACCAAGTGAAGACAAAGATGTTTGTTGAATCAACGACAGCGGATTCAACATGACCATAGATCGCAGCTGATCTCCAGTATCATTAATTGATGGCAGCATCATCATAATAACTAAACACCCATAAATACGAATGGCAACGTCATTGTTGTCATACAGTGAAAATGCAATAAAGTAAAAATGACGGTCTGTCAGACATAAAAATAGTTCTGGTGTTTTTATTTTATTAATATGTATTAGCAAATTATATTTGCCAATATTAAACACTGATTTTAGTCACACTGCCTGACTTTATGCAAGGTGCTCTGGTACAACTGACGACCTGGGCTTATTACAATAGTCTTAGAGTCAACCCGAAGAAGACGAATCTTTTACTATTCACCAGAAAACGCAAAATTGCCGAATCCAGCCACCAGTTTTTGGATGGTACAATTTATTTAAATATAAAATATATGGTTGTCCTACAAACCTGTAGTTAGATTCATCAAAATACGGCGAATTCGATGGAAAGGAATTGGAAAAATGCTCCAGTAACAAAAAGTCTAGATGAAAAGTTTCTCGGACAGCACAGATAAGTATCAAATCAACTAGGTGGAGATCATTTATGAAACTGACGAAGATTAACAATAAGTTTCATAGCCTACAAAAGTAAGTTAGTAAGCTTTCTGATATCTACCATAAAGTTGATCGACAATCTGTTGTTGTACGGACATCTGTGCTTGGATATGTTTCAATATAACAGTAGCAATAATTATTTGTAGTTGCTGCTCAGTTGATCAACTTAAAAGTTTTCCCCCAGTTGTTCGCTCCAAAAATCTAATCTTTATATATAAAACTCAATTGTCGTTTGTTGGTAATTGAATCAGTTGAAAACGGCTGGAGCGATTTGGATAATTTTTTGTGGATATGTTAGTCATAGTCCAGTTTAGGTTTTTATGCAAAGAAAAATTGGCCACGCCCACTTTTCCGCCCACTTTTATAAATATGTTATATCCACGAAACTACTCAATAGATTTTTCTGAAATTTTTAGGGAACGTAGAGTGATGGCCCCCGGTTGAAATAGCCTACATATTTGTTTGAATTTCGGATCGGGCGGGGTACCTCCCCTATGCCCTATTTTTGTAAAAATGCAGTATTTGCAACAATTACAAAGGTATCGCTTTGAAAATTAATTTCCGAGTCAATGGCGATTGTGTCTCCGACCTTACGTGCTTATTTGGGGCATTAAGACTGAACAACGCCCACTTTTTTAAATATGTTATATCTACGAAACTACTGAATCGATTTTCCTGAAACTTTCAGCGAACGTACAGGGTTGGTCCCCGATAAAAATAGGCTACATATTTTTTAAATTTCGGATCGTGCTGGTACCTCCGCTATGCCCTATTTTTGAAAAAATACAATATTTGCAACAAATACGAATGTATCGGTTTGGGAATTTATCAGGAACCGATATTCCTGAATTTGCCAGGGAATGTACAGAGATGGCCCCCTCTTAAAATAAGCTACAAATTGACCATACCCACTTTTAAAAATATGTTACATCTACAAAACTACTGAACCGATTTTCCTGAAAATGTCAGGGAATGTACAGGCATATTTTCTTGAATTTTGAAGGGGACATATTTAAAAAAAAAAACGCCTTACCTTTATGAATAAAAATCAAAGGCTGTGATAACCCAACTTAGGTTTTTTGGAAAGAAAAGTTTACAACGCCCCCGAAAACAGGTTACATATTTTATTGATATGTATGTATCGGAATAAAAATTTACGGATTATTCTACAATCTAGGTACTTCTTTGGGGCCTATAGGCCCGACCACGCCTGTTTTTTTTAATATGTCATAACTCCAATACTACTGAAGGGATTTCCATAAAATTTGCAGCAAAAACTTAATATTTGCCGTTGTTATGTATATTTTATGCATTTCGGAAGTGGTGGGGTACCTTCCACATGCCTTTCTGTTAAACGCTATAATTATAAGCCAAACTTATGATTATATCGGTTTCAGCATACATTTTGGTAGGCAATGAAGTTGTGTGCACCCTAGGTACATATTTTGAGCCAAACTACCATACCAGGCCCACTTTTTTAATATGTTATATCTTGAAAACTGATGACCACGCCCACTCTTTTCAAAACATTATTTTTCCAAAACTACTGAACCTAATTTTCAGAAAATGTTTAGGCATGTCCCGTGGTCCAAAATGCTATATATTTGTAGACTAATTTCGGTGCCTATTATTTTATAATCGCTATATTTGCTAAACTTATGAGTGGATCAGGTTGCAAATTAGTTTTCGAGACAACGGTGGTGGCCCTCCCCCCCCCCCGATCAAGAAAAACTATATATTTACAAATGTACTTAAATGGTGAGGTTCAACGGTCCATCAGCCATGAAACGCTAAAACATGTAAGTCTCAATAAGCGGGAGAATTCGATTTAACCATTTTTTAAACTTTTATAATTAGATCGCTTTAGGATAAAGACAGGGACATGGACGATAATAAATCCTAACAGGCACAAATTGGCGAAAAATCCGACAAAGTCCGTAGGAGAAAAGAAGGTTGATAAATTTAAAATCCTTCTCGGTTTGACAATGGACCGAAGAAGTGAGTTAGAAAATACCTATTTTTGAATTGTCAAGCATAAAGTCGATAAATAGTTGTCATTAAAACTCATTACGACAGGCCAGCAATGCGGACCGGGGTCTGCTAGTTTTTGATAATTTTTTTTCAAAGAAAACTTCCATATTCTACAATGGTCAAGTGTGATGTTAAACGATTCGCTAAAAATCAAAAGGGAAATAGGTAATTTCAAATGACGGCGCAGTGTAGTGAGTCATAAAAGCAAATATGAGAAAAACCAATAAAAAAATAAATATGGAAAACAGTGAGTGACATTCTATACAGTAGTTTATGTAAATTTGATTCAAATAAGGTAAATACTTAATAAAATTTACTCTACAATTCAAATTTTTAAACTAACGGACACACATTAAGACAAGACAGGTTGGATAACCCCCTAACTTACTAATAGGTGATCACTACTAAAATTGTTCAAATTTGGAAATTTGTTAATAACACTGCACGGCTATGAGGATAGTATGTATTCAGGATTTGCATAAATCATGTACTGTCGTAGTATGTTGCGTACATCCACACGCAGAAAAATGTATGGGTTCAAACAAATATTTGTTTGGGACTGATTGCAAACAAATATATGTTTGGATCCAAACATAATTTGTTTGTGTCCAACAAATATATGTTTGCAACATTTTGTTTGGGTACCAACATATTTTTTATGTTAGAACATATTTTTTTTATGGGTGAAGTGAAGATTTTTGTCAAAGAGAGTAACAACAGGGCTCTCGCGGCTGCGGAATGCTGTTTTATAATAAAGAGCTGTGTGTATTGTATAATAGGAGACGCAGAAGCTTTGGTGTGTGTATGCGGTAAAACACGTGTGTTTCGTGCTTTATTGTTGTTAACCAACGTAGCAAGCGAAGAGGAAAAGAAAAAATTGTATTAATTATGTTGTTCTTTTTTCTTCAGTTTCCAAAATACAATCGTTGAGTAAACACGGTAAAGTGAGTGAATAAATCAATGTTTTGTCTTTTCTTAAAGAAGTGGTGCTTTTTAGTAAATTAAATGCCCAATACATTTTATAATTGAATCAAAAAAGTGAATGGAAATATTTTATTGGACAAGGAAGAAATCGCATTTAATATTGGTAATTACATCAATACATTTTTCACGTATATATATATATATATATATATATATATATATATATATATATATATATATATATATATGTATATTTAAAATATGGATGTACCTGTTTATTACATTATATAATCATTTGATTCCAGAAGCCGATTTCACACTGATGATTTCAACTTTGATGAGAATGTGTTTTATTTCACAACTAAGGAGAAGCGTTAACGACGTTTGTATATAATTTTTGTTCTTTTTAAAAGTGTGACTTTTTATAAATTATTTTATTCACTTTTTCTTTTATTAAATTCTGTTATGTATTTCTTTGGAATTTTTTATGTACTTATGTGTTTGTTGTTGCTTTTGCTTTTTTCAATAAACCACCACCATCTATAAATGTGTATATGTTTGAGATAGCCAGTGAGCGCTTACTGAGAACAAGTGAACATACATTTCAGTGTGTTTCACATTGAAATTTACGCTCCCATGCTCTCAGAAAGGCCCACTGGTGCATGTGTTTATTTTGGCGTTTGGGTTGGTATTTGTTTGCACCCAAACATATATTTGTTTGCAGGACCCAAACATATGTTACGTTCGGGACTGATTGCTAACAAATATATATTTGCTGCAAAATATGTTTGGGACATATGTTAGAGATGCGTTTTTTCCTCCATGCATGACTTAATCTGCTTTGATGTATTGAAGTCTCACGAGGGTGCATACACAATTTTGAAATGATTGGTAATAACATCCAAATCTTTATTTCATTTCCAATAACCCTTTTTCCGTGTGCATATAATCAACCATTTACCTTTGCATCCATACATTTCCTTAATCATAGTCGAACATTTATCTAAACGTTGCAGCATTTGCCCAACATGAAATTGAAACTTTTCAGCTCAAATCTTTAATTTCAAACCAATCATACATTTACCAGGAAGAGGTGGAGTGCCGTTTGTTACTCCAATGAATACCGAACGAATTGCAACAACCTTTAAGACCTGCCCCATAGTATTGTAACATTCTAAACCCCTCTCCAGTCCCCCTTCTTTGCGTGCACCAACAAAGTATGTGTAAATTACTCAATTTTTGCATTTCAAGCTTCAAGCTCTTAACCTTCCTACTTCTTTCTCCTTCCTGATGGGCACTACAATTGCAACAATTGTTCGTTTGTTAGGCAATTATTTGCCAATAGTTCTTGTTGGTGTTTGTGTTGTTGTTGTGCCAGACTTTGAAGTTCCATTCCAAGTTACTTGTTAAAGTATTTGGCTTAAGGATCATTGCAGTTATTTTGGTTCATACGTTCGTTCATTATGCGGGGGAATTGGGGTATCAGATAATTGCTGCCCGCATCTTTTTGAAGATGGTTGGAGTTCGAGTACCGGAATTATTTTACCTTTAGCTACAGAGTCATTTGTAGCACGAGTTTATTACGTTCGATTTTCTCATTTGAACAATTGCGTGGTTTGATTTGGACCAAGAAGAACATGCCAAGAAAAACTGAACGGGAAAAAGGCGGCAATAATAATGAAGCATTTTTCGTGGCCGGTTGTTATTGTTTAGTTGGCGTGGCAGTAGAAATTGTGTAGGAAAAAGGTAAACGTAAACGCACTCCCTGCCGGCAATTTAATTGACAGATTTAGTGGTTTTCGATTGTCAGTGTTTTTCGTGCAGAAATTAGTTTACTTCAACCCACCACCAACCAACCACCGCTGCCACAATCACTACCAGCGTTTCTCACAAGCGGCGGCGGCGACAGCATCAGCAATACCATCATCATCATCATTGGCTTCTCCATCAGGTTGATGGTGCTAGAACTGGGTATGGAATTACTTGCCACCACCACCACCAGCTCGATCTCCATCACCATTACAGCCATCGGTGTTTTTCCATTTGATTATAGGTATTGTTAAAAGTTTCAAGTGTTTCTTTTTATTTGCCGTTTTCTTTTCCTATAATGCCTTTGCAATGGCATGAGCCTTACTGTCTGTCGGTCCGTCCACCCGTTCTCTCTGATTGTTAGCCTGCCTTCTTTCCACCATACCAGTCGCTGTGCATGGGTTCGAGTCGAGAGTTTGTTAGCCATAACACAAAGTAATGTTACGCCTTTTTATCCACCCCATAAACTATGAGATACAATTGTAATTTAATTTGATTTTATTTCATTTTGAAATCTATTGAAAATGGATTTCCAAGTGCAAAACGGAAAACAATGGCTTTGCTTCGAAACCAAGTTAATTATTTTCCAAGGACGATTGCAAATTCTCCATTGTCGCAAGTAGCTGAGAATAAAAGTTATTAAGATTTGTATATTTTTTAAATGATTTTTATTTCATTGATCATCTAGGAGTGAAATTCAAGCAATTTTCTGGAGTTGGTATGTGAGTCTAGAAGTGAGATGTTTTATAAACTCTTGTCTTCCTCCAGGCAGCTTTATTACAGAGCGTAACCTTTAGATGCTGTTGTGACGGCTTTCATTCGTACTTGTTGTACATGCAAAGTAATGCATAATTCTATCATAGCGATGGTAGGGGTCGTCTTTTTCTACAATTAATATGTTTTTTTAAAGGACGGTCACATTGGGCAAATATTTGTCAAAAAAGTGTTAAAAGTTTTGTTTTTCACTATGTACCAACGAATTATTCAAAGGCAAACAAGAAAACAGCTGATTTTAGGAAAACATAAATATATGCCGGCAACTATTTGATCAATGCGTATGAAATTAAATTCACACTTGTATAAGCAAATATGGAAAAACAAATTTGGATCAAATATTTGCTTTACCTTAAGAGCGGGTAATAACCCGGCTCACAAATCCAAGACTTTTATCGCTCTCATGCGTGAACGCGATATTGCATATTTAGTGAGGCACCCAGGAATTTGGGTGCCACCGTGGTGCAATGGTATGCACGCCTTGCACGCAGAAGGTCGTGGGTTCGATTTCCCGGCCAGGCAACATCAAAAATGCTCAACGGTGGCAAAATACCCCTCAGTAACGCTGGCGACATTTCCTGAGTATTTCAGCCTTGAAAAACTTCTCCACAAGTGGTGTCTTAAGATACGCCGTTCGGACTCGGCGATAAACAGTAGGTCCCATATCATTGAGCTAAATATGAATCGGGGTGCACTCATTGATATGAGAGAAGTCTGCCTTGTCCCGTGTGGGATGTTGTGGAAAAATGTTTGTTTTACCCAGGAATTTACTCCGAGACTCTAACCAACAGAATATATCTAGTAGGCATTTCACTATCAGCAATTTGTTGATGCAACCGGCACTCAAGACACATCCGGCTCGTTTTAAAATTAAAATCTCATTTAAAATTTAAAATCTGAGAAAGCCCCCTACATTTACCGTTATAAAATAAAAAAACGAATAGACCCAAAGAAACCAAAGATATTTTCGTCATTCATGGACTCCAACTAAACGAATTAGTATTATGTCCTGGAACACAGGAAAGTTTAACAATATTTTATATTTTATATATCACAAATAGGGTTTCTGCAATCAAAAGATAGCTCTAGAGATTATGGTCCATGGCTTAATGGCCGCCAGTCTAACGGCATATAAAGTCTTGTAAGACTGGTTTCAAGTTCTTTAGGCAATTATGCTGTTATCCTGGTAGCTAGAATCTCTGTCCAAAGGAGCCCGAAAGTCCTAACGTAATAAATAGGTACATCCATATTTTAAATATGCATATGTATGTACGAGTATGTATATGAAAAATGTATTGATTATAATTACCAATATTATATGCGAGTTCTTCTTTGTGCAATAAAATATTTCCATCCACCTTTTTAATTCAATTATAAAACTTCCAATTATAAAATGTATTGGGCATTTAATTTGCTTAAAAGCACAATTTCTTTAAGAAAACACAAAACACCAAAGATATTTTCGTCATTCATGGACTCCAACAAAACCGAATTAGTATTATAATCTAATTATTTTACAAAATATACTATAATCGACGAAACTGTCATCTCATCTTGACGTTAAAGATCTAACCCTATCCCATTGATCCATAATAAGTCGCAACGTGAGTTTCATTTCTAACTTATCCAGGAGTTAGATATGAAAAGTGGTTGTGTGGTGTTCTTTCTCAATTAGATCTAACGAAGTTTGCCGATGTAGTACATTGCTAACCTAACAGGTTTATCAATTGGTAAATCGATCGAATTGAAGCCACCGCAAGCTAGTTCAAATGCTAATGTGTTCCCATTATATTGCTATGTCCTGGAACCGAGGAAAGATTAACAATATTTTATATACCATAAATAGGGTTTCTGCAAAGGAGAGTTCACAGCAGGCCGAATGTCACTGCTTAAAAAAATTACGCAGAGTGAGACAAACCTGAAAGAGGTGTGCAATTTAATCACTTATGCGATTCCTGTCGTTTGATTCAAGCTAACAATTAGGTTTAAGACCCTCGCATGTCCGACATTTGTCACCCGCCAAGATCCAGAAGTTGGAGATACAGTATCAGCATAAGCCATCACCTTAGTTTTCAGCTGGTCGAAACACGTTTATCACCAAAAGCTAGAGCAGAGGTGAGAAAACCCCTCCCTTATGTGTACCTCCGTTCTAAGTTTCAATCACGGAAATCCCTACTATGATATTGATAATTATTGAAGGCCCTCCCTATATCCAGAAAGGTTTGTTGTTTTTATAAACCTAAGAAAAGAAGAGCGAAAGAAAAAAATATTTCTTTATGTTTTTAACCAACAGTTTGGTGGCAGTTTGTTTAAGAAATTCGTTGTGTGCAGATCGGAAAGTGTGGAAATAAATCAGTGTTTATGTGTAAAATAATGGTGCTTATACTTTTTATGATTGGAAGCAAATTTTGTAATTGAATCCAAAAATCGGAAAAAGTAGAATGGGAATATTTGTTTGGACGAAGAAGCAATCGCATGGTAACAATATTCTATATATTTGAAATATGATGTTCCTATTTATTACATTCGATTCCAGATACCTATTTTCCGCTGAAGATTTTTAATTTGACAGGAGAATTGGTGTTATTTCACAACTAACGAGAAGCGTTCAACGATGTTCCTGTATTTTATATTTTAAAGTGTTTTATTTGTTTTCTTCTATTTAAATTGAAGTGTGACGCTAAATTATTACTTTTGTTATAATTTGTTCCATTCCGTTTTTGTTTCATTTGTTATTTCTTGTACGAATTATAATTGTGTATGTACTAGGGTTATGACTTTTTGACATTTTTTCTCAAAAATGATTTCCTGTAGTGAGAATGAAAACACTTTGTCCTAAAATAACATTCATTCCATTTTATTATAAAAAAGGTTCCGCACAAATCACTTTGAATTTTGTTTTAAAAATTCTATGAAATAAAAAAAAAATTCTCAAAAAAATTATTTCATGAATGACCTATTACCTAATAATGACTAAAATAACTTTTATTTCATTTAAATTTAATTCAATGGCCCGAACAAACCATTTTTAAGTTTTATGATATATGATGTAAAGTTATGTATAATATTAAATGATATATATATGGTACTAGCTGAACCCGATAGGCTTTGCTGCCCCGACTACGATTAAATATAATGGAATGCCAGAATTATTTTACCGTTTTTAATATTTTAACGAATAAATATAGGAGATATGAAGACGTTATATACCTATTCAGGGTTGTTATGGAGCTACTATGGTATTTTTGTATGTTTCAGGAGGTAACACTCCTCCGAAAGCCTTTCCGCCTATAAGTATTCCTAATATATATCATAATAAAACATAAATCTTAAGAAGTCTCTCAAAGACATTATACTTAAAAGCTGTAGCCTTGGTCAATTCCTTCCCGACTATAAGTACTTCTGTAAATAATGATGACTTTTACTGACTGCTAAGTCTTCAAAATTTCATTGAAATTGGACATACGTAACAATATATATTCCTATATGAACATATTCCTATATGAACCGCTCATGATATAATTCGTCAAATTTATTTTTAGACCAAATCCCGTCTCACATTTACAGTTTGTGCATAAAATACAGAAAATTAGCCGAAAATATATATGGAAGCTATATTCAAATCTGAACCGATTTCGATATAATTTGTCCCAGTTATTTCTAGAACAAATTGCGTCACGCTTTCCAAATTTCAGTGAAATTGGACAAATCTGAACCGGTCTCGATATAATTTGGCACATTAATTTTTGGAACAAATTACGTCAGACATCCCAAATTTCAGCGACATTGGACACATATAGTGTATTCAGAACATCAAATACAGAAAATCGGCCTAATATATAGATAGGAGCAATATCCAAATCTGAACCGATTTCGATATGATTTGGCACATTTATGTCTAGACCAAATCCCGTTACGCATTCCAAATTTCACCGAAATTGAACATAAATAGCGAGTTTGGTGCATAAAATATATGAAATCGGCCGAAAATATATACAGGAGCTATATCTAAATCTAAACCGATTGCGATATAATTTGCCACATTTATTTCTAGACCAAGTTCTGTAACACATTCCAAATTTCAGCGAAATTGGACATATATAGCGTGCTTGGTGCATAAAATACAGGAAATCGGCCAAAACGGCCGAGCTATATTCAAATCTGAACCGAACCCTATATAATTTAGCACATTTATTTTTAGAACAAATTCCGTCAGACCCTCCAAATTTCAGCGAAATTGAACATATATAGTGTGTTTGGTGCATCAAATGTGGAAATTCGGCCGAAAATATATATTGGAGCTATATCCAAATCTAAACCGTTTTCGATATAAGTCGGCACATTTATGCCTAGACCAAATTCCGTAACACATTCCAGATTTCAGCGAAAGTGGACATATATTGCGTGTTTGGTGCATCAAATGCGGAAAATCGGCCAAAAATATATATGGGAGCTATACCCAAATCTGAACCGATTTCGATATAATTTGGCACATTTATTTCTAGACCAAGTTTTGTAACACATTCCAAATTTCACGCATACAAACTTTGGAGATTGTATCTGTAACAGTTCTAAAGATATTTGCATATAAAATCTAAATTTTTTGCAGGTACCTTCGGTTTTGATGCTATATCTCCAGATCAACGAGAAATTTCTAAAAATGATATAGCCTATTTTCATTCCAGGCCATGTAGCTATGTACCCTAACAATTTCAGTAAGGTCTGTTAAGCGGTTTTCGAGTCTATAAGGCACAAACAAACAAACCAACAAACGTACAAAAAAATTTCAATTGTGTATATATAGATAATACGATGATAAAATTAGTGTGAAGCAAACGGTTATGTAATTTTGGTTATGTCGTGTGCCCCCAAATAAATAAATAAAAATAAAAACTTTGAAAGCTTTTTGTGCGGAAGATTTTATGCAAACTTACTTACAAACTCATGAAAATATCATACTGGAATACGAGGTTTTAAAAAAAGTCATAACCCTAGGATGTACCTATGCGTCTGTTGTTGTTTCTGTGTTTGGCAATTTTATACATTTCAATAATATAAACAGTGGTGGCTGTATGTTTGTGGAAACCGTGGTGGCTTTGGGTTGGTATTTAGCAAAAAAAAAAAAAAAAAAAAAAAACAATAAAAATAAATAAAATTAAAATTCAAAAAATACGGGCGATGAATATCGACGTCGTATGAACCACGAGATGTATCGGCTATACAACGACATGTCATAAGAATGCACGCAGAGAAAAAATATGATTGATCCAACAATATTCGAAGAGCAAAATATGTATTGTAAAGATATTGTTAAATTCCAAATGTAATATTGTGATTCCAACAATTGGGGTTTGTTAAATCCAAAAATAGTTTTTGTCAACTGGACAATAGTTCTCTCTTTTCTTCGACAATTTTTTCTCTTCTCTCGCTATTCGATGCCGTGTTGAAAAAAAACAATTATGTTGAGTTTTGTTTGTATGACATGATGCCTTTATCTTTGTTTTTGTGTGTATGTATACCAACAATGAGACTCTTTTTTTAATTGTTCCTGTTTTGTTTCATTCTTCTATCTTTAATTATTCCTTATGTTGTGGTGGGTGCTTGTGGCTTTTTGTTTGTCTTTGTTGTCAGCCAATGCAGCAAACCATGTATTGTGTTCATCAATGATTGCAATATTATACGCGAGAAGTATATACACTCAAATCCAAAATTTCTGGGCTGGTTTTCTGGGTTGACAATACTTTTTGTAAACAAAATTAGATTATGATAGTTCCTACAATCGGTATTGTTAACGATTTTTACAATATTGCGGAAATTCGAAAGTTGTTTTTGTTTTCTATGTTTGGAACAAAAGATGGTATTTTTGGATTTGGATTACAATGTTTGAACAAAACAAATGCATTTTTGGAACCAAAACAGATATTTTTGTTCCAACAAAACCGAAAAATATTTTTTCTCTGCGTGTGGGCGATGATGAACTCGCTGAAAATACGCATAAATACTCCACGCTTCGATGGAGTAAATAAGTAGAAAACGAGACCGAAAACACGATATTCCAATTGGAGAAGTAAAGCAACAAAAGAATGGAAATATTTTATTAATTAGGCTTAAAGGACAAATGTTCTGTACAGGGTCAAAAAAGTAAGAACGTAAGAAATAATCTTTCCGTCGTCTTTAATAGGTTTGGGGGGCGTAGGTCACCTTAATTGCGAAAAGCGCATTTCATCAACAGATTAAACCTGGCTACTCGAATAATGACTGGTGCTTGTAGGAGTGTTTGGAGCCTTCGGGGCTCTTATGTTGGTGCGTATGGACTTGCCTTGTAATCGGTTAACAACCTACAGTAAGAATGTCAAATCTATCCGAAATCACGTCTTTGGGCTCCAGTTAATCAAAAAAATTTCAAATTCCTTGTGGGCGGTAAGAGAATAAGTGGACCGCTTTAAAGCATTTTCGAACTTGATGTAAGTTTGAATAACATAAAAATATTTATAGTTTTATTCAAGATCACACGTGCTATTTGTGATAAAAAATATCAAATTATTCGAGGACTGTATAGGGAGGTACAATATGGCGTGGTTATTTTGGTTATTGCCATTTAATTTCTTTCGCTTGTTCGCGGTTCTTAAAGAGTCCATGAGCAATTTTTTAAGAGGGTTACCTACCTAACTATTGCAAAAATAGATCCCGGGATTTGTGAAATGTTGAAAATTTGCTGCTTTATAAATTTGTCAAAAAATTCAAATATAGTAGATTATTGCAGCTTCAGGAACAGAACAACTGTTTACCAACACCACATGACGGAAATCAATAGTTTTGGATTTCAGTCGAGACAAAAGTTCTCTACAAAAATGAAATTTAAAAAGATGGTTGGTTGGTATTTTTGCTGAAATTCAAAACTTTAAGAAATTTAATTAGTGGAGCTATATAACCTAAGAAGATTCTATTGAAACAAGTAAGAACGGCGTTAAGTTCGGGGCCGGGCCGAACTTGTTATACCCTCCACCGTGAGTTGTATGGAAGTAAAATGGAACAATTAGTTTCCTTTCGTTTATGAAGAAGACTAAACACCAAATTTCAGCAATTTCGGTAAAACAATCAATATACACGCTTCAATGGGGGATATAGGAAGACATGGGCTATACTGATTTTTTTCGGGAATAGTTTAAACCCCAATGAAAGACTAAATAACAAATTTCGGTCTTTCGGGGGGATATTGACGTCACAACCTTCAGAACTACGAAAATCGGGAAGTACCGTTCTATGGGGGTTATGTCAAAACGTGGACCGATGGAGTAATTGAAACTTCTATACCAAATTACAATACTCTATCTTAAAAATTGCGAGCTGTATCTTGATTTCAACAGACGGACAGACAGACGGTCATTGTTATATCGACTTAGAATTTTGCCCTGATCAAGAATATATATACTTTATAGGGTCTCTGATAAATATTTCGATGTATTACAAAACATGTTATGGTGGAGGGTATAAAATAATATCTAGCGAAGTCCTACACATCAACCGCTATGCGACAATCGTGTCGTTAACTGGTTAGATTAACATCATCAGGCATATCAGATGTTGTTGCTAGACAATTTTCGTCGTTTGGAGCAAATTTGCTTTTGTGAATTTAAATTGAAGATTTTTATTTCCAAAGACTTTAAGGTTTTGGCCGCCATTACCATTTTTTACAGAGGAAAATAGAGCTGGAAAGCATGTCCTACTTTAAGTCTCTTCGTTTGTAGACCTTGTGACCGCGGTTTGGGCAGTAGTAACGCCCCGAATTAAATGTGGTCGACATGACCGTTGGCGTTTGACAGGACAAATTCGAACACAACTGAAAGCTGTCTTATATAAATATATATAGTGGACACAACGTATGACCATGCACAATGTTTCCATGGCGACATTTCCGTTCAATATCTCAGAAATTTATCAAAAATATGTATTCGTTTAAGTAAAATTTTTTTGTCATACACATGTTATCAACATTTCTCAACTGCTGCCCCATTGAGTTTGTCATTGACTGTTGATTTACAGCAACGGAAATTACAAACGCCTAATGACATTCAAAAAGTATGCCAAATTATAGAAATTACATGATTTTACCCTCCAATAAAAATTCTTGAAACTCCAATACAAGCAATACAAAAACAAAATCTTCAAATCAGATGACTTTTATGGCCATAACAATTCTCTTTCCGATTGTTGCTTATTTTTGCTGTTTTGTTTGTGGCCAATGTCCTTTTTTGTTTTGCTGCACTCACATACATATATAACATGTTTACATGTTCTCCAGCATTCATTTCATATTGCTTGTTGGCAATTAAATGAGCTTTGAAATTGAAAAATTATTGGTTGTATACAAAGTTTAAGTAAAACACAACTTATAAACATAGCCGAACGAACCTCCCTTTTAGTAAATAAATGCAAAACTTTACGGAATTCCAAAAAGAACGACAAATGGTCAATTTTTATAACTGATAATTTAGTTGAGATTATAACTATGACGACAAAAACGATGATGATGATAATGTTGAGGATGATGTCTATGTTTGTTGTCGTTGTCAAGATAATCTTTGCCATCATGACTTCCAAAACTACAAAACAACTCCAACGAACACATAATCGAAGGCAGGGCAGACTAAAGTGATGCGAACGGAAGGAAAGGGGCCAGTCGAAATCTCACAGACGCCATCATTATCAAAATGAAATGAAACGTAACGTTTGTGTATAACTTTTCTAATTTTTTTTTTTTGAATTTTTCAAATGCAAACAAATGTGAATATTGATATGATAATGGTTATGTCGGCAGTGGCGGTGGCATCGCCACAACAAAATAGAGACATTTATTATAATAATGATACAGAGGCGTTTCGTGGTGTTTCCATTTCATTTCGACAACCCAATGTTATTTGGTTATGAATTGATCCCTGGCTGCCCCCTTGAGTGGCCAGCCGAAGAGATCGCGTGCTGGCTAGAAATTAAAGTCAAATCGACAGAAATGCTTGCTGAAGAAAATATAGGAACTTAAATAACAAATTCTGAATATATGGTGGCAATGATGATAGTGTTGTTGTCGATGGCGATGATGATGTTATTTTGCTTAATTTCCTTCATAAGGTTGTAAATTAAGACAGACGTTGTAGCAAATAGAGAAATAATATGGAAGGAGTCAATACTACCTATAATCAGGTCAAACGATTTGTGTTAGGGATATCATTAAAAATTTATGTTTGATTATGACAGAACTTTCAGCTATGGCTGTGGTGCTGCAAACAATGATGTATAACATGGCGATGATTATGATGATGTCATTAAAATAAATTTAAATTTAAATAAGTTGTTTTTTGTTTTTATACATCTTTATGGTAGTCGGCTTAAACTTCAGGCTACACATTTTTTGCCTGATGTATGTATGAGTTTATTAATTTGGAATATTTATTATGTATGGTCATTTTTAAAGATACTTTGGTGGTTGTTGTTGTTTTGGCCACTGTGTGTGTTTGTTGGAATGAGCCTTTAAAGTCAACGCTTAATAAACAAAAACCATTATGTTAACTTATGGACAATTGTGGCCAATCATTATGCTACTGTTCCTTTTACGTACCATGAGGTTGTTCATCCAAAAAAAAAAAAAAAGACATGTATGTATATTATTCATCATCGTTTTTGCTTTGCGTTTTATCCATTAATGCCAGACGAATGAAGAGCGGATATGGAAGCTCTAAAAATGTTAAGAAGCACCGAACAGCTTTGTACGCTATAAAGGACAATGAAAACATGACAATATCGATTTCTTGTCCTAGTGGATCGACCCTACATAAATATTTCCTAGCAACATTTTTGTAGAATATTTTCATGCGCGTAATCCAGAAAACATCCATCTGCCTACGTGCTGAGTGGTGTACACTGTACACAATATATCTCAAATATTTCAATAAAATTATCCAGTCCACAGCAAAGTTCAAAATGAGAGCTCTGAATTTTAATTTAAGGAGTGATCCCCACTTATAAACTTCAAAAAAAAGTAGAACGTATAAATGGCATAAAATACGTGGTAAAATTTTTAAGTCGATCGGAACAATATGAGCGTTGTATGGGAACAATTTATTTTATTTTGTATGCAGCATATAAACTGTGTTTTTCTCGAGATCGGCCACAAAAAATGTATGACAATTGGTTTATTAGTTTTCGAGCTAGAGTTGGCACCGCAAAATGCTTTAATAAAATCAGGGTTTCATAGACGGCCTCAAAACTTCGTAATATTTGTCTCTTTCAGATGAAGAAAAAACTCTGCTAAAAAGTTACGTAGTTTTCTCGGAAAACAATCATTAAAAATTGAGCTTTACAACTGGAGGTCTCCTTTTAAGGCTAAGCACATTAAAATGTTGGCTTACATCCAGTTTGAATCTTGTTCATGAATTGCTTATAATTTTTATTGCATGTAGTCCTTATGATTTGTATTGCCTCTTCCTTTTCACATATTTTGAAACTTTAACCCTTCGTTGGACACCTATTTTGCTTGTCACATTCGAAACACATGAGTCTGGCCAGACCCATATAATTATTTATATTTTTTAGTAAACTTAATTAACATTTTCGTATAAAAAGTTGTAGAATATGTTGGCGTTTTTTATTGTTGGACTGCAGAATTTTACATCTTTGTGTTTATTTCAGCTTTAGTCCATATTTTGTTGTAATTCAATTGTTTGAATAACAACAAAATATTTTAAAGTGGATATGAAATTGATTAGTTGCGGGCGAAGGGTAGGGAATACTATAGTTTCAGTTGTCACCAAACAACTTCATCAGTTCCCTTTTTCGCCGACTCTGTATCGATAAACAGGTCAATAAAGCCATCTAGCAAATTAAATAAAATGAGAAAATTGCTGTATGGCCCTAAAGCTGTCATATGAAGTAAAAATTCTTATTTTTATTGTCCCTATGCTCGAAAATACTATTTTAATTCGGGGTATTATTCAGTATGAATAGTGTCTATTTTATAACTTTACAGCTTATTGCAGTGCAATAACGATAATATCAATAGGTAAATGAAGGCATATACCGTAAGGATTTTCTTTTAATTCATAAGGAGAATCCTATATTTGAACCATTCCACCCCACAAACAGAGCTGAAAGTCTAAGTAATGGGTTGTATTTGTCCAGTTATGCATATAATTGTCCAAAATAAAAGTGTAATCCTATTTGCAAGGAATTTTTTTTTTGGTTGTGGTACATTTACCGATTTCAAACCCATCTCCTACTTTTGCGACCTTTTTATGTGCAATATTGAAGACATGGTAGGGTGAAATGCGACAAACTTCATAACGAGTTATTCATTTTGTCAAATAATTTTTCAATAAAAAAATGGGTAGAGTCTGGCCAGACTCATGTGTTACGAATGTGATATGTATGTCAAAAAATCCTTGTAGCTCCTTTTCTGGTGATCCTTTTGACTTCATGTATGTAGGGAAAAACTAACACATTAGCCTATACAGGCCAAAATATAGGAAAAAGTTAAACATTTGTGTACATTTTATTCATTTTTAATGATATAGAAATTCACTCTCGGGGTCGGCCCGGAGTCGGAGCCGGAGTCGTGAAAAAAACTCGTCTGGAGTCGGAGTCGTAGTCGAGCCAAAAATACCTCGACTCCGAAACCCTGGTTAAAACGTATTTTTTATGGGTGAAGAGAGGGTTTTTGTCAAAGAGCGTAACAACAGGGATGTTGCTTGTATTATAATAAAGAGCTGTTGTATGGTGCAATAGAAGACGCAGAAGCGACGACGAGAGGTCGAAAAACCTGTTTTTGCTTTGGCAGTGTGTATGCGGCCGAACGCTACACCGAATAGTTCCTTGGAAATAGTTCGGCCCGGAACTACACAACTCTACCTAAAGGTGACGTACTGTACTATTGCTAGAAAGACATAAAGCATGAGTTTGGTTGTGGATCTGTAGTTAGTCGTAGGTTAAAACACCTGGTCTCCAGCTACACCCGGTGAATGAAAGACTTGCCATTTACCTTCATGCACCCACTGAATACAAGAACGAGCAAAACAAAGATATATTTTGCGGGCGCTTAGAAGAAACATCTAACCGTTGTTCTGTCCATGACTTTAAAATTATAGGCGATTTTAAAATAAAAATTGGAAAGGGGAATATCTTTGGCCCAACAGTCAGGAAATTCAGTCTCCATAGTGAAACATCTGACAATGGAATAAGGCTGAAAGACTTCGTAGTGGCAAAAACATACAGGATTTACAGGATTTAAGCATCTCGATATTCATAAGAGTCCTATCTGTCACCAGACCAAAAAACGATAAATCAAGTTGATGACGTTCTCATAGATGCAAGACATTCTTCTAGCGTGTCGGATGCACCATCGTTCCTAGGAACAAACACCTTGTTGCGGCAAAGACACGTACACGATTAAACGAAGCAAACAAAGTAAGAACAGGCACAACACGGAAGTTGGACATCAAATGTTGACCAGATAAATATTCAAGCGTTCTGATGCAGAAACTCTGTGTTGGGGTTTATGGACAACGAAAATACTGTTAGTTTCGTTGAGTCACTTCCTTTTTTTATAACGGCAAATGTAGTGAAATATGGGGTTGCTAAAATTTTCAAGTTTAAACGGACATAACTTCTTTTTTCACAACGGATTTCTATTAATCCTTTTTCATTTCATAGGGGTGATATATATTTCGAACAAGCTATTGTTTTTTAAATCGATTAACAAATGGTTTAGTTATAGTGGTTGAAGTATGAAAAACGCACGAAGTGGCCCGAAGAACTAAAGTATTTTCGTTGTCCATGGACACCAACGCAAAAGCATTTTTGCATCAGAACTCTTAAATATTTTTCTGGTCAACTTTTGTAGCATCGTGACAAAAACTGCCGGAAGGAACGTTCCAATACTTTTCCGATGTACTCGAGAGTTCTTAATTATTGTCTTGGTTACAATTTTCGTCTTAGAGTTGGATCGATAATCTCAATGGTTTAGCTGTTATATGCCAAAATATCCAAAAAATGTGGATAAAAAACTTCAAGTCAAAATCGGGATGCTCAACTTTCACCGTAGTCATAAGCTCTAGCAGACTTTTTTCCTCCGTACAATCCGTGGAATCAGAAAAGTGACCCGCCTATTAAGGTTTTTTCCCTCCACACAAATCGCCCCGGCCTATTGCCCACTCCATGCAAACAGCCGCAAAATCCATACTTGGATACAAACAGTGGAATTCTGTAACTCGTTTTCAAGTTACCGACAAATATCGGTAAAATTAAAATTAAAGCCAGAATAAAGTCCGAAAACGCTGCCAAAGAGTGATATATCAAACTGGTGACTTTGGTACAGTACCAACATCCTTTAGAGACTAACAATGTTATTTGGGAACAGATACAATTCAGCATATGGAAAGAACATTTTTCCAAGCTGTTCGTATCAAATGCTAGCAAAGACGAAGAAGATACCACGGGTTCAATTCCAGAAGTTGGTATTGAATGTATACTGCCCGCCAAGGTGAGGTAAAGACACCAATAAAACGACTGAAGAGTAATAAGGCAGCAGCCGACCTGTTCAAACCCGGAGGCGACAGTTAGTTAACACCATCTGGCAGGAAGAACGCGTAACCGATGATTGGAACGTGAACATCCTGTGTCTCGTCCACATGAAGGGAGATAAAACTGTGCGCTCAAACTATGGGGACATAAGTATGCCCTCTATTCTATATTAGGTTGTGTCTGGGATATTATGCGAACGACTAATACATACACGCAGAGAAAAAATATTTTTCGCTTTTGTTGGAACAAAAATATCTGTTTTGGTTCCAAAAATGTATTTGTTTTGTTCAAACATTGTAATCCAGTCCAAAAATACCATCTTTTGTTCCAAACATAGAAAACAAAAACAACTTTCGAATTTCCGCAATATTGTAAAAATCGTTAACAATACCGATTGTAGGAACTATCATAATTTAATTTTGTTTACAAAAAGTATTGTCAACCCAGAGAACCAGCCCAGAAATTTTTTATTTGAGTGTGTATACTTCTCATATACACTTTTCACATAACTTGGATATAAATGTCGCGTATAATATTGCAATCATTGATGAACACAATACATGGTTTGCTGCATTGGCTGACAACAAAGACACACAAAAAGCCACAAGCACCCACCACACCATAAGGAATAATTAAACACCATAACAAACTCCGGTATAACACCAAACCTCAAAGCACAATGAAGATAGAAGAATGAAACAAAACAGAAACAAATAAAAACAAGAGTCTCATTGTTGGTATACATACACACAAAAACAAAGATAAAGGCATCATGTCATACAAACAAAACTCACCATAATTGGTTTTTTTCAACACGTCATCGAATAGCGAGAGAAGAGAAAAAATCGTCGAAGAAAAGAGAGAACTATTGTCCAGTTGACAAAAACTATTTTTGGATTTAACAAACCCCAATTGTTGGAATCACAATACTACATTTGGAATTTAACAATATCTTTACAATACATATTTTGCTCTTCGAATATTGTTGGATCAATCATATTTTTTTCTCTGCGTGTATGGTCAACGAGATAATTGGCCACACCAATATATGTGCCGAAATATATCGAAATCAGTTCAGATATAGCGTGGTTTGGTGCAGCAAATTCGGGAAATCGGCCGAAGATACTTATATGGGAGCTATATCCAAGCTCCCATATATATCTTCGGCCGATTTTCCGAATTTGCTGCACCAAATCACGCTATATACGTCCGATTTCGATGACGTATTGGAATGTGTGACTGTTATCGGTCTAAAAATAAATGTGCCACATTATATCGAAATCGGTTCAGATAGATCTCCCATATATAAATTATATAGAAATCAGATCAAAATTAGGTATAGCACCCACATATATTTTTTTGTATATTCACAGTGATGTAGAGTATCATAAAGTCGGACCCGCCCCACTTTGATCCTTTCCTTACTAGTATATAGTGTATTGAAGTCACTGGAACCCATTTTGGTCGCGCCATGCCCATGTAAGTGCCACCACTGTGCCCTGTAGGGTAATGTTTGTAAGGCATATCCAACGAAATGCAAGAAATTGGAAAAATTATCATGTGATTGTTAAGGTTCTCGTTTTAAATTTAGTTTAGTTTTTCGTTTTTTTTTCTTCTTCATTTGTTAGTGTCTTTAAACTCAGCGAGAAGCCATGTTGTTGTTTAGTCAGCAACCAGTTTGTCTGCCTACTTCTTTACTATGCCTCTGTATGTTGTTGGTGTCGCCGAGTTTGTCATCCTGCTAGTTGTTGTTTCTTTTCTGTATCCCAAACACAGCATCCTACCATTGCCACAGTATTTTTGCCTTTTAGGCTTCTATTTTTTATTCATTTTTTGCCGTTTCTGCCAACTCAAAATTAAACGTTGCATGCTACACTCTCCATGCTTTTTAGATTTTTTAGTTGTTGCAGCCAGTTAAAGTCTATCTTCCTACCTAGCAGTCAACCAGCATGCCCGCCAACTAGCCATTCGTTCAACCTACCTGTTACCTGCTGTTGCAAAATGCGTTTTTTCATCAATAACATTATTTGTGTGTTTTCTTTCAGCTATGCGTCTGCATGTTTGTACCGGCCTTTATCGTATAGTCGTCAGTCCATAATGAATTATTCTGATGAGTGTTTTCTGTTTTTTCCCTCAAACAAGGTTGCTTTTCGCTCTCCAAACATCCGACGACCAACCATCAGCTTGCCAGACATGACTCTAGACTTATTGTATACGTTCTTATAAATATATTGAAGAATTTATGATCATCGTTTTATGATAATATACACGATCACATTGCTGCTGATGATGATGAGACTGATGATTATGACGATGACGACGATCATCATCCTCCATAGCATCGTCACAATGAGAAAGAAAATAAAGCATTTTTATTTGCCGGTTGTCTTAATGCCAATGGATCTTTTTTTCTCCTGATCAGGTTTTTTTTCCTCTTGAGGAAACAAGTTTGAAAGGGCTGTTTTTATGATCGTATTATTGCTGTTCCTTGGCGGCTTGCTTATGGCGTAACACTTAGCACGGTCATCAACGATACCTTAATTCATACAGCAGACCAGAACTAACACAGCCCGAGGACATACAAAAGAAAGTCAAGTACTGTTCAATGTCCGCAAAAAAGTTCATTGAGCTTTTGTGATGTAGGGTGAATTATAATTGGGCTGTGTGAGTGAAAGGACAAAAAGAGACAAAAATGACTTGGGTGATCATTTATTTCTAACCCCAAGGGGTCATTGTACATTGTTTGCTGCTCGTCTGAAAAAAACTGTTTGATTTTTTTATTTGACATAAAAATTATGACTTACCCCCTGTTTTTGTAAAAATTTTTTATTGTTCTCACACGTATTGTCAAATTTTGTAGATCGATTTACTCGCTTCAGCGGAAATGTAGAGCGCTGATTTGAATGAGGAACTATATATAGAACTTGTCTACGAAGTATTAGGTATGTATGTCATCTAGGGGCTGAGCTATGGATGCCCAAATTATTACGAATATTGACGAACGAACAAAAAATAATTACAAAAACAGGGGGATAGTAAATACCAAGAAGTCATTGCGTGGAAAATAGAAACAAAAATAGTTTTAATAATGTATGTGGATCTCAAAATGTTTGTAAGAAAACAATTTCCCACGAACATTCCAAAGAAGAGTTTCTATCATATCGATAAGTTTTACCCCAATCCGATTTTAAACTCATTAATATGGTTTATGGCTTATTCCCATCTCATAGAAGTCATGTACAGTTTAGAAATTCGGAAAATGTGACTAACCGTTTGCTATAAAGTTGTTAGCCACCATTGATGAAATAATAATGTTGTCCTGCTAATGATTCGAATCTCTTTTATTATGCCTTACACTCGGTTTCAAGCATAATTGTCAGTAATTGAAATGCTTTACATTTCTGAAAAATTGTGAGAATGTATTCGAATTTTGTGGTAGCCATGTCTATGCCCCAACCATCTTTTAAAGCTCTCACACCATTATATCAACTATTGTGGACTTGTCCACAATCAAAATATTTCGTTGCAATCAGGACAACAAGAACATAAAAAATCAATTGATATGAACTGAAAAACTATTTCTTCTTCTTTCAGATATCTATTTGCTATTTAATTATATTATTTCCATTCATCTTTTCTATTTCTATTTTCAAAATTAACGAGAGAGAGACCTTTCAAAAAAACTTTTTTGTATACAGACTTTCTGACAGGAATTTGATTTTTGATTCTAAATTTGTACGCGAATTTGAAACGATGGACAAGAACTGCAACTGCAATAAAAGAAAAGAGAAAATTTGCTATAATTTGAATTTATACTAGTAGTTAAACCGTTTTGTAGTTTTTCTAAAAATGTTTGGGGTTTTAATGAATTTTAAATTTTTAATTTTTTTCTGTCATAATTAATTTATTTCGATAAATTCTCTCATTTGTTAGAGATGGGACATATTTTATCGTCGTTCTGAGAGTAATTTAAATTGAATAATGTACACAAATCGTTGTTCGTTCTCAAAATTTTTTATGCGAAATGAATTAATCAGCTCTGTTCCAGAACTAAAAAGTTCATTTTTTACCACTTTTACACATTTTGCGTTCCCGTATACAAAATTTATATGAAAATCGTTTACGACTTTTACAACTTTTACGGTTTTTACCACTTTATAAAGTACGGGAACAGGCCAATTGTATCGTAATTTGGGGTCGAACAACGAATAGATAGCGAATTACCGCCAGTATGAACAAGGCATAACTGACAAGGACATTTTATCGGCAGTGAGGTTGTTAGTTGGTGTGGTAGTGAATATGTGTGAATGTATTGGTATTTTTCGAACTGTCACTTGTATGTTGTAAACGGGGAGTTAGCAAAAAAATGAAATTTACTTGTGAACATTTTCGTCCGATAATTTTTTACAACTTTCGTCGTGGATAATCAAGGCAAGAGTGCATTGATAAAATTATATCTTTGTATATCGATAAAGGGACATCCTATGTCAGTATGAAAAACTGGTTTAGTGAATTCACTCGTGGCCGAAAAAACGAAGGTCGTGAGGGTTGCCCAAAATCGGCGTTGTGCCAAGGTTTATATAGACGGCTCTAAGATGAAATGTGGAGTCGGCTCTGGTGTCTTCTAGGAAGAAGCAAATATATCTACATCCACAAAGCTACCTGAGGACTACAGTGTTTTTCCGGCGGTGAAACTGACCATAAACGAAGTTTGTATCAAGCCTCTTGCAGCACCACACATTAATAGGAATCTTCGTCGACAATCAAGCGGCGAACATTGCATTAAAATCAAACACTGTTGCATCAAAACTAGTGAAAGACTGTAAGGAAGAAGTTGCTAAGTTAGGGCGTCTACAATATAAAATTATGTATATGTAATAATACGAATATAAAATTAGGGAGAGGGTGCAGCAATCGGAGGGAAAAAGTGCTTCAACAATTGGTTTGATTGCATGAAAAAGTGTATAATAGGGTTATGACTTTATGAAATTTTTTCTTTGATTTTTTTAAATACTATGAAATGAAAAAAAAAATCTCAAAAAAAAATATTTCCTGTTGTAAGAATGAATGGCCGTTTGCCTATTAATGACTAAAATAACTTTTATTTCATTTAAATATTAAAAAAATAAAGTTATATGTATAATATAAAATTATGTATATGTTATAATACGATGATAAAAATAGTGAGAAACAATCGGTTATGTCATTTTGGATATGTTGTGTGCGCTATACTTTGTTTTCAGTTAAAAATTTGCTTACAGTGACTTCATTGTCAACATTTTTGAAAAATAAAATCTTTATACCCCGGTTACACTTAGCCGGATTAACCCAGTGGGTTTGGATTTCAAATGTCAATTCCATACCGCAAACGTCAAATAAATCCTCTCGAAGTGGGTTAACCCGGCAAAAAACTCTAGTGTAACCGTACTATAAAAGCTTTTTGTGCGGAAGCTTCTTTATCGAATCACATTATAATTAAGATTTTATGTAATCTTAGATAAAGGGATACAAGGTTGTAAAAAAGTCATAACCCTAGTGTATAAAACAAGCTGGAGACTACTTAAGAAAACAATAAAATCAATTTTGATGGTAAATATTCACGCTTTCATTGTTAGACCAGACAGTCATCGTGCAGCCCTCGTATCTCTGAGACTTTTTTACAAATGTGTATGTCAATTTGATATTCATCTGCAGTATAGGAATCACCTCTATGCCCTCTAAAGGTGCTTTGCCAGTTTATTTACCAGGCCCCCCGTACATACTCAAAACCATCTTCTACTCTAGCACGCATCATAACCCCTGTTATGCAATGATATCCCCACCGAAGTTTCGCTTTCCTGTAATACAAAGAGATTTCGGTCTCCTGTTCCACACACAGACTTCGCTTTATGTCCTTCACAGGAAGGTCGGTTTGGTACCACAGATTTAGAGGCAGAATACTAGTCTTTTAATACGTAAGGTTTAGTGGGCCCTTAGATGAGGTAGTATACACAGAAAATAAATATTTCAAGAATTTTTACATATTTTCGATCGTGATGTAGTTTTTTTATACTGTACAGGTACCTCACATAAGATACATGTGCAGTTTCTTATATTCATCCGAAAGCCAATATTTTTTTAAAAATATGTAAGATTTTCATGAGATGCAAAATCACTTTCTTATTTTTCCCATATTCCCATTATTTGCTCTCATATTTCCTCTTTGGTTTGGTAAATGCTCTCAACTTTGTTCTCTCTTTCTTTTGAATGGTCTCATCGTCTCACCATCCATTGACACTGTATCAACAAACCACAACACAACCTCCACCATCGTCTCAGCATCACATTGAGACTATTTCAACAAACCACAACAACACACAACCTGACTGAAACACAAATAAACGCTTTACGCTAAACTACCACCGTCGTGACAAGCAAACAACTACAGCGCGTTCGTTTTCGTTTTGTTTCGAAAATACAAAGTGATTGACGATACGATATAGTTCGCATCTACAATTTTTTAATTTCTTTAATATAAAGGCAACATCTAATATCTCAACCTAGTGCTGATAGTCTCAACATGTATGTACATATGGTTCATATTGTTCTGTTATGCTCACAAGACGATAACAACTACAGTGAGATCATTAAAAGAAATGGTAAATTACAATAATACAATATATAAACATTAAAAAACTAGTAAGAACGGCGTTAAGTTCGGCCAGGCCAAACTTGTTTACCCTCCTACACGAGTTGTATTGAAGTAAAATTAGGGTTTTGGGTTTTCCCGGTTTTTATCATTCCCGGGAAACGGGAAACCAAAAATCGCCATTCCCGGGAATCCGGGATTTCCCGGGAAATTTTAAAATACCAGAGTGGATCAATGTTTTCGTGATTTTTTATCTTTCCATCGTAACTTATATGAAATACAATATTTTCAAAGAGTTTCGGGATCAAAAATGGAGGACACGTTTTCGCTCTATCGATTAAAATCGAAAAAATATGGAAAAATGCACCATGTTGCCCGGATTTTGCCCACACTGACCATTTCCATTATTCAAAGCTAATGAAATCGCTTTATGGAAAGTTATTTGGCTCAAACAATTAAGTTATTGATTAGAAATTTCAAATCGTATTATTATTCTTATGCTTAAGATTGCTTGAAAAAAGTAAGAAAGTATCAGTCAGCTGTGCCGACTGAGATATACCCTCAGCCTCGGACCTAAAGAAAAGAAGCAAACACAATACTTCTGACGTTTCTAGGGACTTTTTGAGTTTTCGAGCCACTTCCTAAGGAAGTGTGGATTTGAACCGAATTTTTTTTACCGTTGTAACTAGGGCACATAACATGTTGCCAAACATTTAAAAGAGAGAGTGTGGGAGATTTCACCCTTCGACAGTTATCTTACGTACTACACAAAGTAGTTGGTATCGGCAGGCTTTTTTGAGATTTTGTGCCTTTACCTCAGGAAGAGTGGACTTGCCCTCCCAACAAAAGTAACAGGGCCTTCAAGTAAAACTTTTTGGAAAGAATTTCAAAACGATTCGAGATAAGCTGTTAAACTGCACTTTTCCTAAATTTTGTGTTGGAGGTACCAGAAGGGCTGGACCGATATATTCCATATTTCAAACTCATACATGACTAGATGATATAATACGATATGCAAAGTTAGGACCAATCAGTAACTTCCTGCAGGAGTTATCATGCCAATTTTTCATTTTAGTTGTTGCCGTCAAGGTTTCTTGGTTTAAGACATTATCTCAGGAAGTATGGACTTGCCGCCGACAAAATTTGTACCGACGTAAAGGGGACCGTAAAGACAAATTGCTGAAAAAAATTTTAAATCGATCCGAGAGGAGCTCTAAAACTTCACTTTTTCGAATTTTGTGTGGAACCCGTTCTATGCCTGGAACTAATATTACCATATGAAAATTATAACCGAATCGGTCGGTTATTCCCTTCGAGAGTTATCGTGCGCACCATTTTAGCGATAATTGTTGAACTTTTGTGGGGAATGCTAAATATTTGACGTTATCGGTGGCTTCGTTCAAAGTTCAAAAGTTATCGTGGCCACCAGCCAGCAAGCCGGACCCTCTTTAGCCCAATGACTGAGGGACTTTAAAATAGAAAATAATAAAGAATAAAAATCCGTCGTTATAGTCCATGTTTTTGGTGCGGCTCTTATAACTTTATCCCTGAAAACAGGTTTGTAGATTAAAGATATTTCCAAATATTTTGTAATTTATTGATTCTGTAAAATCTAATAGAATTCTGATTCTATGGTATAAAAGAGACGGACAGAGTTTATTCATTAATTCAATATTAGTTGCGATAAATTTAAAAAGATATTTCCCGATTTCCCGGGAAATATGTTTTCGTTTCCCGGGAAAATCCCGTAATCAAAAAACCGAGAATTTCCGGGAAATCCCGGTGCGGGATTTCCCTACCCAAAACCCTAAGTAAAATGGAACAATTAGTTTCCTATCGTTTATGAAGAAGACTAAATACCAAATGTCAGTATGTTCGGTAAAACAATGCCGTTCCATGGGGGCTATATCAAAACGTCGATCTATACCTACAAATACCTGGCGAAAATCAAGAGCTACGCTTCTATGGGGATAATTCTCTTCCTGAATATTTTATAACCCCATGGAAGACTAAATAACAAACTTCAGTCTTTCGGTGGGATATTGACGTTACAACTTTCAGAATTACGAAATCGGGAGGTACCGTTCTATGTGGGCTGTATCGAAACGTGGACCTATACAGACGAATTTTATTCTGAAAGGCTTTTACTTCCAAGAAAGACTAAATACCAAACTTCAGTCATTTCGGTGGGTTGCTGTGGCAATAACCTTCAAAATACTGAAAATCTGGAGGTACCGTTCTATGGGGGCTATATGAAGGCGTGGACCTATACCGACAAATTTTATATGGAACGTTTAATACCCCAAAGGAAGTCCAAATACCAAATTTTAGCCATTTCAGACAAATGAGTTACTACTAAATCGTGTGGTACCGCTATATGGGGGCGATAGGAAAAAAATGGACCCATATTGGTTTTGTTTTCATATTCACTAACTAAACGGACACCAAAGCAAGTTAAATAAAACTCTGTAAAAACAAAAACAACTCGCCAAAATTGTTTTTTTTTTTCAATATCACAGAAGAAAGCTGTATTTTTTTGCTTTATGAAAGAAAGGCGTTCGTGAAATGCAGAAATTTCCACCTTGGTAAAACGTTATGAACACTATTTCTAAAATGCAGTATTTTTTCTGTGTAAGCCGACAAGAATTTTTTCCTTCAGTAACTTTAATTTTTGCAGCAGTCTTAAACTGCTCAAACTAAATTCATATATCAAACAAAGCATAAATATTCTTAAAATACACAATTTCCCCAATAAAGCATAATAAACATTGAGATTAGTAATTTATCTATGTACATAAACTTCACAAATGTCTTTTTAGCTGGCAATTAAAATAATTTATTATTCTTGGTGAAAAAAAAAACTCAAGCAACTTTTTGGTTAAGGAATTTTGAAATTTTCCATGCAGGAGGGCCTTTACACATTTGGGCCAGCATTAATGTATTCTTATATCAACAAAACTAAACAGAATCAAAATAATGTCCTTTTATCTGTTGGAAAACATTCATGAAAATGACAAATAAAGCCCATAAAATATTATTACTGGGATATATTCATAAGCTGCCGCCGCTGCTGCTACTGGATCTGTGCTGGCTAATGGGAGTCAATGAAACTGGGGCTTGTTGTTGGCTGGTTTTCATTCGCCCAAGTTAGAGGATAAGAACTACAACAATTATGTTTCGCGCATGACTTAATACCACACTTATAATTAACTTAAGATTTATGGCCATTATTTTTTGTTTCCTCCCAAAAAAAAAAAAAAACAAAAAAAAACTGAGAGGAAAAACTGAAATTCGATTGTTTTCACTTCATCTCAAGCAAGGACGAAGGCGCGTGCTTTATGTTGAAGTTTGTTAACTAATACCCAGTAAGAATACTTATTTGTTTAGGCCAGGACGAAGAAAGGAAAGCTTGCCAAAGAAAAAAAGAAAACAATGACTTTTCAAACAAAATAAGGCTAATTTATCAGTTAAGGTAAAACAGAAACTTTCGTTTGGAAATTCGACAATCAGCTGTGCGTTGCTGGCTGCAGGGATGTAACATTTTTCTGTCGGTGTGTTCAGCCAACACCTAGCAGAGATATTAAATGTTACTCTGGGGATACATTACGATGAAATATTTCTTAAAAAGTGTCTACTACATTTTTCGAACGAAACGAAATGTGCGTGCAACATCTTTTTGCGCCTTGTTGCCTGCCCCGGCATCTTTGTGTCGCCTAACGTTTCTTTGGCGGAAAATGGAAAACTTTCTCTTTGTGTAAAAAATTGAACATTTTTTGTGAGTTTGTTGTTTTGAAATTTCTTTTTTTAAAACGAAGATCTAAAAGAAGCAGAAGAAGAACAAGAAGTTTTGTAAATTCGTTACAGCAACCTTACAATGAATGCAGTACAATGGAGCCAAACGAAGTAAAACATTGGGCACTACAACAACCCGAGATGAAGAACCACCAACCCTCCAAAGCAATGCCAACTAGCGTATGGGCGGTGATGTGGCCACCACCAAGCCTTAAGGCAGGGTGTTCCTGTTCGAATACAAAATATTCTCGACTACGTTATAAATACAACAGTTGTAGCAGCAGAAGCAGCATCTCTTCTTGTATGTTTTCAAAGAATTATTACAAGCCAAATAAGCAATATATCTCGAGGGATGAATGTGCTTTGGTGCGTGTTTTATTTTATTTCGTTGAATTACAACATGGTATTTGGATGGTGTAAAATGTGGCCGTTGCTGTTTGCCACTACTGCTGATGCTTCTGCTACACAGCTCCTGTTTCGCTATAAGTTTATGCTACATTATTAGGGGGCGACTGTCTTTACGCCGTAAGCTCATATTTCACAAAGGCGACTGACGGAGTTTGCATGTTTGTAGGTATGTGTATATGTCTTTGCCCGGGGAGGATGCCTCCCATGTTTAGCAATATAACATTCAAAGAAAAACACACACACTAACTCACTCACTCACACACATATCCGCACATACAATACGGAAAATGTCGAATGTTAAATTAAGAAAAAACATGTCCGTATAAAATATCAAAATTCCTTACAGGAGTGTTCCAAGCAAATGGCAAACAGCAATGCGCCAGCCACAACATATCTTTGGCAATAAATCAAGGCCAAAAAGCCAAAAGGTTTAGAAACAAATAATGCGTAAGCTTTGTGTATCTCATATTTATTTGTTTATTCACTGAAATGGGAAACGGAAAAAGGAAACGGTAATAAATATAATTACAGGTGTAAAGACATAAATTGTAATTTCTGCTCTTGTACAATTTTAAACCAGGCCCAAACTTAGGGTGGGGTTGGTGTTTGTTAAGTAAAGTTTGCACAGCAGTTAATTAAAAGGATTTAATAGGACATTTTTCTGATATAATGTTGTAATTTATCAAAGTTAGAGGTAAAAATATTTTAACCTCAAAAATAATTGTTGATATGGTCATTATACCTTGACTCCATTGTTATAAAATATATATTCTAATAGAAGATTTTAATAAGTAATATTGTTATACATAACTACGGTGATTCAACAACCTCATGTAGCACAAAGGGACAATATATCTTAAAAACAACTCCTATTAATCGAATTTTTGTTGGATTTACATGCAATTTTGCATAATTTATTTTTTTCTGGCCCAGGAGAAGTAGATGAATGAAGAAAATTGTCAGATTTGGATATGTATTGGCTGATTATATAATGCACAAATAGAGCTTTATAAGTTCGTTGAAGCTAATTCGCCTACACGCAGAAAAATTTATGTTAGAAATATGTTTGGATCCAAACAAATATATGTTTGGGACCGGTTGCAAACAAATTAATGTTTGGATCCAAACATAATATGTTTGGGTCCAAACAAATATATGTTTGCAACATTTTGTAACATATCTCAATTTGATATGTTTGGGTACCAACATATTTTTTATGTTAGAACATTTTTTTCATGGGTGGAGAGAGGATGTTTGTCAACGAGAGTAATAACAGTGCTCTCGCGGCTGTGGATTGCTGTTTTATAATGAAGTGTTGTGTGTATTGTATAATAGAAGACGTAGAAGCGAAGAAGGGGGCTTTGGTGGCGTGCATGCGTCAAACTCGTGTGTTTCTTTTTTTGTTGTTGTTAACCAACGAAGAAGAAAAGAAGAAATGATATGAATTATATTTTTTTTCTTTCTTCAGTGTTTTAGTTGCCTTTGTAGAGTCAAGACGGTAAAGTGTGTGAATAAATCAGTGTTTTGTGTTTTCTTAAAGAAATTGTGTTTTTAGTAAATTAAATGCCCAGTACATTTTATAATTGAATCGGAAAGTTGAATGGAATTATTTTATTGGACAAGGAGGAAATCGCATTTAATATTGGTAATTACATACATACTTATGTATATTTGAAATATGACATATCCATATTTATTTATTACATTACATAATCATTTGATTCTAGATGCCGATTCCCCGCTGATGATTTCAACTATGAGGACAATTTGTTTTATTTCACAACAAAGGAGAAGCGTTCAACTACTTTTCTATATATTTTTTCTTTTTAAAAGTGTGACTATTTACAAATTATTTCAATCAGTTTTTCTTTTATTAAATTGTGTTATGTATTTCTATGGAATTTTGTATGTACCTATGTGTTTGTTGTTCTTTTGCCTTCCAATAAACAACCTCAACATTTGTGTGTATACTATGGAGATAGCCAGTGAGTTCTTACTGAGATCAAGTGAGCACACATTTTAAAGTGTTGTACATTGAATTTTACGCTCCCTTGCTCTCAGTAAGCGCCCACTGGTGCATGTGTTTGTTTGTTTTTTTTGTGCCTTTTGCGTTTGTATTTTTGTGCACCCAAACATATAAAATGTTTGCACCCAAACATAAAATTGTTTCCACCCAAACATAAAATTGTTTGCACCCAAACATAAATATCTTTGCACCCAAACATATATATGTTTGCACCCAAACATATATATGTTTGCACCCAAACATATATTTTTTCCACACAAACATATATTTGTTTGCAGACCCAAACATATATTATGTTTGGGACTGTTGCAAACATATATATGTTTGCTGCAAAATATGTTTGGGACATATGTTAGAGAGGCCGATTTTTTTTTGCGTGTACATATAACAAAGTCTACCGATTTTCATTCAAAGTGGTTCATATTCACATAAAGTCAAAATTAAATAATAAGGTCAAATGTATATTAAGGCGATGACTTTTCTACATTTTTCTCAATTTTTTTTTCTATTTGCAAGAATGAATTACCCTGTGCAACAATAAAATTATTTAGAATTTAGAATTTTCATTTCCTCTTGGAGGAAAGGTTGCAGATCTTGGCATGAAAAATAAAATTTATATACGCATAAAATCAAGGAAACTTCATCTTCAAGGTTAGAATTATCAAGGTAAAATGTCATATTCATACATACAGTTAGACAACAAAAGTATTGCAAACGTTGAATTTCTTTAAAAATAGATGGGCGGCAAACACACTTCGGAAGATATGATACAGTTGGTCTATTCCAATTACAACAAGTAAAAAAGCATTAAGTTCGGCCGGGCCGAACTTTTCATACCCTCCACCATAAAATATTCTGAACTAAAATGGAATAATTACTTTTCATTCCTGTCCCCAACTTTAAGTGGGTACGTTAAAATGTCAGATAATGTTTATGTACATTTATTAGGGTGGGGCGATTTGTGTGGAAGCAAAAAAACCTTAATGAGCCCTTCGCGTTTCTGATTCCTGGGATTGAACTGAACAAAAAAGTGCACTGGACCATATATCTACCGTGAAAATCGAGCCTCCCGATTTTGACTTTAAGTTTTTTATTGACGTTTTTTGGATATTTTGGCATATAACAGCCAAACCATTGGGATTTTCGATACAACACAAAGACAAACATTGTAGTCAAGACAGTAATTGAAAACTCTCTAATACATCGCAAAAGCATTGGAACGCTCCTTCAGGCAGTTTTGGCCGTAAGAATGTGCAAACTTTTCGGAAAATGTCGATAAATGACATTGTGCTACAAAATTTGACCCGAAAAATATTCAAGTGTTCTGATGCAAAATTATATCGTGTTGGGATCCATGGACAACGACAATGCCTTTATTTCGTTTGGGTCACTTCGTTTTATTTTGTTATGACAATAAAAGTAGTGCAAATCTGGGTTTCTAACATTTTCAAATTTAAACGGCCATATCTTATTTTTTCCACAACGGATTTCTTTTGGTCCTTCTTCCTTTTAAAGAGGTGAATAATGTCTTTTGAATAAGCTATTATTGTTTTAAATCGGTTAACAAATGGCTAAGTTATAGTGGTTTATGTCTGAAAACCCCCACAAAAAACCTATAAAGGAATTTCTCATAATTTTCAAAAATATAATGTTTTTTTGTTTTGTTCAATATTTATTTTGAAAATTATGAGAAATTCCTTTATAGGTTTTTTGTGGGGGTTTTCAGACATAAACCACTATAACTTAGCCATTTGTTAACCGATTTAAAACAATAATAGCTTATTCAAAAGACATTATTCACCTCTTTAAAAGGAAGAAGGACCAAAAGAAATCCGTTGTGGAAAAAATAAGATATGCCCGTTTAAATTTGAAAATGTTAGAAACCCAGATTTGCACTACTTTTATCGTCATAAAAAAATAAAACGAAGTGACCCAAACGAAATAAAGGCATTGTCGTTGTCCATGGATCTCAACACGATATAATTTTGCATCAGAACACTTGAATATTTTTCGGGTCAAATTTTGTAGCACAATCTCATTTATCGACATTTTCCGAAAAGTTTGCACATTCTTAAGGCCAAAACTGCCTGAAGGAGAGTTCCAATGCTTTTGCGATATATTAGAGAGTTTTCAATTACTGTCTTGGGAACAATGTTTGTCTTTGTGTTGGATCGAAAATCTCAATGGTTTGGCTGTTATATGCCAAAATATTCAAAAAACGTCAATAAAAAACTTAAAGTCAAAATCGGGAGGCTCGATTTTCATCGTAGACATATGGTCCAGTAGACTTTTTTGCTCAGTTCAACCCCAGGAATCAGAAACGCGAAGGGCCCATTAGGGTTTTCAAATCGCCCCGGCCTAACATTTATGCTTCATTCGGGAGGCCCTTTTTTATGGTGCCTATATCTAACTATGTATGTTGACAATTTTTGGTGGGCTAGAAATTGGGAGGTACTCTTATATAGGGGTTATAATAAAACATGGGCCTATGTTGACAGTTTTTGATGGGAGCCTTTAATGTCAAATAACTCCTAATTCGGTTAAAAAATTTAGCTAGAATCTTCAAAATATCGAAAATCGGTACATAACGTGGGAACATCAAATGTCATTAACAGCTAGTTCGGATGTATCTGGGCTATACGAAAATATGAACTTAAATGAACCGTTAAATGGGGGCTATACCAAAACTTGGACCTATGTCCACAAGTTTTGTCATATAAGTTTATTGACATTTAAGAACTTTAAATGTCAAATTAATGCTAAATCGCTCTGAAAATGTAGCTAAAACTGTAAAAATACCGTAAATCGGGGGGTACCGTTATATGGGGGCTATACCAAAACTTGGACCTATGTCCACAAGTTTTGTTATATATGTTTATTGACACTTAAGAACCCTAAATGTCAAATTATAGCCAAATCGGTCTGAAAATGTAGCTAAAAACGTCAAAGTACCGTAAATCGGGGGGTACCGTTATATGGGGCTATACCAAAACGTGGACCGATATATCCCATCTTCGAACTTGATCTTCCGAAGGCTAAAAAAATGGTATTCCCAAATTTTCAGCGAAATCGGTCAACAAATGCGACCTGTATGTTGCGAACGGACGGACGGACGGACGGACGGACGGACGGACATGCATAAATCGACTCAGAAAGTGATTCTATGTATATCCCTAGAAGGAACTATGGGTCTATCTCGCTTCCTTTTGTATGTTACATACAAATGCACTAACACATAATACCCCTTACCACATAGTGGTGTAGGGTATAAAAATGGTAAATCCGCCCGAGAAATCGCCGAACTCTCTTAAGATGAGAACGGTGTACAACATCATATCCTGCACCTAAAAAGAAGGAAGGCTTAAACTAAAGATGTCAACTTGCAGGCCAAAAATATTGACGAATTGAAAGAAGAATAATGATATACCCAAACCAGCGTCAGGAAACTGGCTCGTCTAATTAAACAAGATTTTGGAGTAAGTGTGTCACGTGGAAAAGTCAGAAAAGTGCTACATAACTAACTACGAGTATTCTTTACGAGTGGCTAGGAAAAATACATTGCTCACCAAGCAAAATATAGAAAAACGATTAAGATTTGCTACATAAAAAATTTCACGCCCTATGGAGTACTGACGTGACGTTATATTTTCTGATGAGAAGAAAATTATGTTGTACTATCACGATGGGCCCCAAAAACTTCAAACAAATTGCAATATAAATACTACCAGGACAACGACCCTAAACATAAATCTTATTTATGTAGGACTTGGTTGTTGTACAACTGCACCAAAGTTATCGACATCCCGACAAAAATGAGTGCCGGAACATATATTGAGTTGTTAGAGAACAACTTAATAGATTTTGCTGGAGAACTGTACGGACATAATTGGACTTTCCAGCAGAGTAATGCCCCGAATCACCCTGTTCGACATACAAAGGAGTTTTTAACGGCACGAAATATACCGTTATTGGAGTGGCCAGCTGTAACTAATGGCCACAAACTCATTGAAGATCTTCGGGCATACTATCCGCAAAAATTTTCGCGAAGCCAAAGCGCTCTCCAGCTTCACCACAGTAAATGAAAGACTTGCTACAATACGAATAAAAGCAAAATTCTTCAACATTAGCTTTATCTGCGCTCATGCTCCAACTGAAGAAAATGACGAACAGACCAACGACATATTCTACGAGCGCTACGAAGAAACATATGACCGTTGCCCATGACGTTAAAATTATTCTAGGCGATTTTAATGCCAAAATTTGAAAGAGAATATCTTTGACCTAACAGTCGGGAAATTCAGTCTCCATAGTGACACATCGAACAATGGAATAGGGCTTATAGACTTCGCAGCTGCAAAAAACATGGTAGTTAGCAGTACCAGATTTAAGCATCGCGATATTCATAAGTGCACCTGGCTGTCTCCAGGTCAAACAACAAGAAATCAAATTGATCACGTTGTGATAGATGGAAAACATTCAACGAGCGTGTTGGATGTGCGATCGTTCTGAGGAGCCAACATAGACCAATGAAACCATGGTATGACCAGGAGTGTCGTGCTGCTACCGAAGAGACAAATTCATCATACAGAGCTACTATACAATCAGCTGCAACGCGTAGCGCACGAGAGAGGTATCGGGAGAAAAAGAGAAGCGTCTTTTCCGCAGAAACAAAAGAGAGGTGGAAAAGCAGGAGTGTGAAAAAATCGAGATGTACAGGAGCCAAAATGAAACTGAATCAAACTGATAGCTTTGGTACAGGCACATCCTCCTGTAGTGACCAGGAAGGTAAGTTGGTAACTGATACAGATAGAGTGCTAAGGTTATGGAAAGAGCACTTTTCAAAACTGTTGGTATCCAATAGTAACGAAGACGAAGATACCACAGACCCAGTCCCAGAAGATGGTAATGAATGTATACCTCCCGGCCAAGATGAGGTAAAGACAGCAATAAACCGGTTGAAGAAGAATAAGGCAGCAGGAGCCGATGGCCTACCAGCCGAGCTGTTCAAAACCGGTGGCGACATTAACTAGTTTGCACCATCCGGCAGGAAGAACGCGTACCCAACGATTGGAACCTCCCGTCCAACAGCAAAGAGATAAGAGATAAGTCTTCTTCCTATTGCTACAAGATAGTGTCAGGGATATTGTGCGAACGGCTAAAGCCTATGGTCAACGAAATAATTGGACCATACCAATGCGGATTTAGACCTGGCAAGTCCACCAATGACCTGATATTTACCCTGCGGAAAATCCTTGAGAAGACGAAAGAGTCGCAGATCGACATCTACCGCCTTTTTGTTGATTATAAAGTAGGGATGTTCAAAGGGCGCCCTTCTGCTGTCGGTGTGTGTCAATTTGCTCACTCGCACAATTAAAAAAGAGAGCTTTTGTTTTTGAAATGACAATATTCAAAACATATTTTTTTCTATGGCAAAAGACAACCCAGCATACTAAAATTACTTGAGATAATATTACAAAAAAGTTTTAAACTGCATGTGTAATAACTAGAAAATGATCTAAACGGTATCCCATGGAAAATATTTAATATGCACGCTTATTGTAAATATTTTTTGTTTTTGTATTTTATAAAATGATACAAAATGGTATGTTGGGATACTGTGAGAAATATTTGTATTTTCAAACAAACCCAATCTCACAATATGTATATAGGTGTGGGCACAGGCCTATTATAAAGCAGCCTTCGTCAGCTCCCAACGTCCAAAGGTATTCCAAGCCATGTCTGAATTTGGTATCCCTGCTAGGCTCATTTGGCTTTGTAAAATGACATTAGCTGATACTCGGTCCTCAGTTAAAATAGGAAAGTACCACTCCGAACAGTTTTATACCAAAAGAGGTTTCAGACAAGGATACAGTCTTTCGTGTGATCTCTTCAACATACTGCTGGAAAAGGTCATACGAGAGGCAAATGTTTAAAGAAATGGCACAATCTACACCAATAGCCACATGTTACATGCTTATGCTGACGGTATAGACATCATATGACGATCAGTAAAAGAAGTAACTGATACCTTTGTGAAGATCGAAGGAGAATCTGCTAAAGTGGGTCTGGCGGTAAACGGCGAGAAGACCAAGTTGATGGTGTCGACGCGCAATGCGTCCATAGAGCTGTTAAAGTTGGCTCCTATAATTTTGATGTAGTAAAAGACTTCGTCTACCTCGGCACTGTCGTAAACACAACAAACAACATTAGTTGTTAAACAAAAAGAAGGATTATATTGGCTAACAGGCGCTACTTTGGCTTAAGTAAGCAGTTTAAAAACAAAGCCACATCTCGTCAAACCCGTGCTGATGTATGGCTTCGATTTAATACCAGTAAATCAAAGGAGCCTTAATAGAACTCGAGTTTTAGAACTCGCTAATTTACCGGAAATATTCATTAAGATAAAAAGTCCTCTTACCGATTATTATCGGTAATTCTAACGCATTTTTTGGTAACCAACTAAACTCAGTAAAATTAAAATCCTTATAATTTCGGTATTCGGTAAGTTAACAACCAATAAAAAGTAGTCGCAAAGTTCTACCGATAGCAACAGTGTTGTAAACTTTTATTTGAACTTTTCATTCTTAATTTTGAGTTTTTAATTTTACCGATTTTTGTCGGTAACCGAAAAATGCATTAGAGAATCCCACTACTGATGTATTAATTTTTGAACAAACCCCAGAAGAAAAAATAACTGTAGCACTTGACGATGTTAAAAGTTAACAAAGCAATAAAACTTTGTTGAAAAATCTTTTTATAATTTTATTACGATTTCACACCTTAAATAAAAGCGATATCATTAGGTATAAAAATTACTTCATTATTTTATGGTTGCAAATTTCTTTATGTTTCATTTGACTCATTTATAACGTAGCGAACCGAAGATGAGGTATCCAATTAGAATGAAAAACAACCACCTCTTTTTCATCTACTTCTAGAGACATATGAGACTCGACTAAAAAAATTGAAAAGAAAAAATTAAAGCCATTCACCCTTAAAATGGGAAAATCTTTACATACACACACACACACACATCCACGCTTTGCCACCATATTAAACGACATAGGATGCCGATATTTATACGACAAGTAGGTGTTATGGATGTGTGTGAGAGGACAGAACAACTAAGATACATTCTCACTCATTGTTGATGGTAGGTAGGTAGCAGACAAAAATAGGGATAGGGTAGTTATGAAATCTAATACGTATGTATGTAGTTATAATGGCATGGCATATTCAAACTAAGCATATTCCTTGCTTCTCCTTCTTCCGTTTGTGTGCATGTGACCTGATGATGGCAATGATGAAGCAAGCAAAACTGGCAGTGTGTGTGTTTCAAAGTGGCAAAAATTCGTATATTTTATCAGGATCTCTAAGAAAGAAACAATACTTGGAAGTTCGGGAGCAGTGGCAGTAGCAAAACCCATCGTCATCAAAAGTGTGCTAGCTAGCACAAGCTAACAATGAAGCGTGTAATTACAATCTTTTGTGCCGCAAAGTTTGTAACTCACACCGACTCTATATAAAACAACCGGCAATTTCTATAAAAGACAATGTAGAAGGTTATGGAAAAAACCGGCGTTCTAAGAGTAATGGGTTATCAAAAATAATAATTTATAATGTGTGAATGTGGAGTAGTTCTGGTAATATGAACAATTTGATGAGGTATGTAGATGATGAAGGTGTCTGGCAAGTTCCAGGATTTGTCTTGGCCATCTTATCCTTTTTATATCGGATATCTTGTCCCCACTCCTACGGGTCACTACCATTAATAGCCTATTAAGCTGCTATACAGATGTTATAATACTTCTGAGGGCTAATAATCCACATTTGCTATACAGAAGATCTGAATCAGCCCTAAAACTCACGTAGAACTGGGCTAGACCAAGAGGTCTTAACGTAAACCCGGAAAAACGGAAATATGTCTTTTCACTAGGAAAACAAAACTGCGACACTTTGAAGAACCAGTTTTCCTAAACTACACAATCAGGATTTCTGGGAGTAATCCTGGATAGGAAACTTAAATGAAAAGACCATATTCAAGAGAGAGCTTACAAAGCTTATAGATGTTGGTCAACCTGTAGAAGGGCTATAGGGTCTTAATCCTAAGATGACACACTGGCTATGCAAAAACGCAGTTAGAACTATTCTAACATACGCTTCAGTAGTCTGGTGGACAGCTATGGATAAAAAGTGTAATATTAAAATACTACAGAAAGTCCAACGAATGTGCTGCTTAAGTGTAAGCGGCGTCATGAGGACAAAACCAACGAGGGCATTAAAAACTATTCTATAAATACACCAAATAGAAATACGATGGACGAGTGGATCAGAAAGGACAACGCAGCATACCATCAAAACATTTTACTGGCAATAACGTGAGAGTCAAAGGAGAGCATTGTATCGGACGTTATACCTGAAACAATTGTAGCTGCCTCATGCGTGGCATCAATTCCAGATAGAGACTCGTGTATCGATGGAACTTTAGCACAAATGCCCACTGGAAACTGTTTTTATACAGACGGCTCCATGCTAGGTGGGAGAAAGCAACTGGGTCTTTTCATTGAAGAACCAGAGACCTGATCACAATACGGTCCATCTAGCGGATATCCGAGCGATTACAGAGTGTCTGAACTGGCTTAATGCTAACAGGAAACCAACTACTGTTAACGTCCTTACGGACGGTAAAACTGAAATCAAAGCAATAACACAAACAGTCTTGGATTGTATAAATTCGATCAGCAACTATTCTCAACATGGCTCGTTGCGTATAATATGAGTACCGGAATATGCGGGGAATAGAGGTAATGAGATGGGTGACGTAGGGGATGGAAGATACCAAGGAACGGTCCTGACCGGTTTTAACATGGCAAAGCCCAGGATTTATCTTGGTCCCTCTTTCATCTCAAGTGGACACTGACCTCCCCGTGGTGTCACCTGGGGAACTGCCTTTAACACCCGTTAAAGGTAGTGAGCTAACATGTGCCGCGCGTTCACCCATAAGAACGTTAAAAACTTGGGTTTGGGCGTCGGGTTAGTAACCCTCCCCTAGAAAAAACAGCCTACTATGAAAAAACGAAAGAAAAGAAAAACGAACCCCTCTAAAGTTGACGAACCCCGCAAACGTTTTAAGGACCATGATCTGCGAATCTGCACCTGGAATGTTCGCACTCTTTATAGAGAAGGTCGAAGACTGCACCTTTGGCAGACGTACTTGAAAAGTACAAGGCCGATATTACCGCCAAACAGGAAATACGATGGATTGGGAAAGGCGTCACAACAACACCTAAAGGTGACGCACTGTATTATAGCTGCCATGACGTAAAGCATGAGTTTGGTTGCGGATTCGTAGTTAGTCGGAGACTAAAACATCTGGTATCCAGCTTCACCCCAGTGAATGAAAGACTTGCTGCAATTCGAATAAAAGCTAAATTCTTCAACATCAGCTTTATTTGCGCTCATGCTCCCACTGAAGAAAAGGACGAACAGACCAAAGATATATTTTACGAGCGCTTAGAAGAAACATATGACCGTTGCCCTGCCCATGACATTAAAATCATTCTAGGCGATTTTAATGCCAAAATTGGAAAGGAGAATATCTTTGGCCCAACAATCGGGAAATTCAGTCTCCACAGTGAAACATCTGACAATGGTATGAGGCTGATAGACTTTGCAGCTGCAAAAAACATGGTAGTTAGCAGTACCAGATTTAATCATCTCGATATTCATAAGGGCACCTGGCTGTCCCCAGATCAAAGAACAAGTAATCAAATTGATCATGTTGTGATAGATGGAAGACATTCATCCAGCGTGTTGGATGTACGATCGTTCCGAGGCGCAAACATTGATTCGGACCACTATCTTGTTGCAGCAAAGGTACGTACCCGTCTAAACGTTGCAAATAAAGCACGAACAGACACAACGCGGAAGTTGGACATCGATAGGCTGCAAACACAACAGATAGCCACAGCATATTCCACTCAACTAGCCCAATTGCTTAACGCGAGCACTCCTTGTCCCGATAACATAACACCACAATGGCAAAATATTGCCCACTCCATGCAAACAGCCGCAAAATCCATACTTGGATTCCAGAGACCTCCACAAAGGAATTCATGGTATGACCAGGAGTGTCGTGCTGCTACCGAAGATAAAAATGCCGCATATAGAGCTACTTTACAATCAGTAGCAACGCGTAGCGCACGAGAGAGATATCGGGAGCAAAGGAGAGAAGAGAAACGTCTTTTCCGTAAGAAAAAGAGAGAAATGGAAAAGCGGGAGTGTGAAAAAATCGAGATGTACAGGAGCCAGAATGAAGTCCGAAAAATCTACCAAAGAGTGAAACATCAAACAGATGGCTTTGGTACAGGCACATCCTCCTGTAGAGACCAGCAAGGTAATCTGGTAACAGATACAGATAGCGTGCTCAGGATATGGAAGGAACATTTCTCCAATCTGCTGGTATCCAATAGTGGCGAAGACGATGATACCGCAGATCCAATCCCAGAAGATGGTATAGAATGTATACCACCCGGCCAAGATGAGGTAAAAACAGCAATCAACCGGCTGAAGAATAATAAAGCAGCAGGTGCCGATGGCTTACCAGCCGAGCTGTTTAAAACCGGAGGCGACGCGCTGATAAGGTGTATGCATCAGCTAGTTAGCACCATCTGGCAGGAAGAACGCGTACCCGACGATTGGAACCTGAGCATCCTATGTCCCGTCCACAAGAAAGGAGATAAGACTGTATGCTCCAACTATAGGGGCATAAGTCTACTCCCTATTGCCTATAAGATAGTGTCAGGGATACTGTGCGAACGAATAAAGCCTATGGTCAACGGGATAATTGGACCATACCAATGTGGCTTTAGACCTGGCAAGTCCACCATTGACCAGATATTTACCCTGCGGCAAATCCTAGAGAAGGCCCAATAGATGCAGATCGACACATTTCACCTTTTTGTCGATTATAAAGCAGCATTCGACAGTCCCCTCCGATCAAAGGTATCCCATGCAATGTCTGAATTTGGTATTCCCGCAAAGCTCATCCGGCTTTGTAAGATGACTCTAACTGATACTAGGTCCTCGGTTAAAATTGGAAAGAACCTCTCCGAAGAATTTTGTACCAAAAGAGGTTTCAGACAAGGAGACAGCCTTTCGTGTGACCTATTCAACATTTTGCTGGAAAAGGTAATACGAGATGCAAATGTCAAAAGAAATGGCACAATTTACACCAATAGCCACATGTTACTTGCCTATGCTGATGACATAGACATCATGGGACGATCAGTAAAGGAAGTAACTGATACCTTTAGGAAGGTCAAAGCAGAATCTGCGAAAGTGGGTCTGGCGGTAAACGGCGAAAAGACCAAATTGATGGTGTCGACGCGCAAAGCGTCCATAGAGCTCGGACCAACCGTAGAAGTTGGTACCTATAATTTTGAGGTAGTTAAAGACTTCGTCTACCTCGGCACTGCCATAAACACAACAAACAACATCAGTTGTGAAATAAGAAGAAGAATTGTATTGGCCAACAGATGCTACTATGGATTATGTAAGCAATTTAAAAACAAAGCCACATCTCGTCAAACAAAAATAACACTATACAAAACGCTGATACTACCCGTGCTAATGTATGGCTCCGAAGCATGGGTACTTGCGCAAGCAGATAAGGCAGTGCTTGGTGTGTTTGAGAGGAAAATTCTTCGAAAGATCTACGGGCCGATTTGCGTTGACGGTGAATATCGACGTCGTATGAACCACGAGCTATATAAGCTATACAAAGACATGCATATAGTTAAACGTATCGAGATGCAACGATTGCGTTGGCTAGGCCATATCATGAGAATGAGCGATGATGAACCCGCTAAAAAGGCGTATGAATACATGCCACATGGCGGTGCACGCAGAATCGGCAGGCCTAAGCTTCGATGGAGCACACAAGTGGATGAAGAAATGGAAAGGCGCGGTATTCCAAAAAGTCAAGCGAAAAACAGAGAGGAATGGAGATCTTTTCTTAGTTCGGTCTATGGAACAAATGTTCTGTAATGGGCCAACTAAATAAGTAAGTAAGAGGTAATGAGATAGCAAATTCTCAGGCAAAAAATGGAAGGGAATTAGCAACAGTAAACTTAGAGAACGCAAGGCCACTAAATGCGTCTCATCTAGAGTTAAAAACTTGGGCAAAAAATGACCACTTATCCCTATGAAAATAGGGAAAACCACAAAAATCCCAAATGGGGAAAAAACTAAAAACCTACTACTGCTAGGTAAGGCAGAGTTGAGTAGGCTTACAGGTGTCCCCTCAGGTCACCTTGGTTTACAAGCTCATCTGCACAAAATTAATTGTGCAGATAACAGCATATGCAGGGCATGTGGAGAAGATGACGAAACACTGGAACATGCCCTGCTTTCAAAAACATCAGATCCCAGTTTTTAGGGAACGTCACTATACAAGATCTTAATCAGGTAACGGTAAATTACCTGAAACAATTAAGGGATTTTGTTAAGGGCACAGAATTCCTTAAATAAAACACGGCAGAGTCCCCTTCTTCAAATAAATCTAGTCTGGAGCGCACAACAGGCCTATTTCTGGCTTAAGTGTATGTCCACCAGGGCATGTGGCTAGTACTCGTCCCTCTTTTCAACCTAACCTGCACATTCAGCCAAATGATAAACTTATCCCCCGTGCGATCGTGACGATTAGTCTGAGTCACGAATACACCTGAATGGTGAATAGGACAGGCGCAAAATAAAGTACGGAGCTGTTAAATTTGTCTTACACGTAAACTAAATCCTTTAAATTGGACTTATTTAAGACCCAGAAAATCTATAAGAATTATTTATCAAAATGTTTAAAACTAAATATTATATCTTGCTTAATACCCTATTTGACGAATGGAACTTCATCGAATATCATCTTTACTTTGCCTTAACGAAGCAAAAGTGAAACATGTTGCCTGTGTTCAGTATGAGAGCAAAGAAAAGAAATACCCCAACCCTGCAACAGTGACGTTATTTTTGCAAGTCGTCGTTCCTAGTTCTCGCCTCCATAAAGCACCAAATAAAAACTTCAAAAGATATAAGATTTTCCATGCAGACACAGAGACAGACAGACAGACGAATATACATATTTTATATGCAACATACAATGCATTTTTCTATAAATTATAAGCATCATCTTTATGTTTGTAAGCGAGAATATTGTGCCAAGGATAACGATGCTAAGAATGTTCATCTATACCTCGGTGTGTGTGTGATTGTGTGAGTAGGAGAATTTGAACGTGTGTAACATGAACAATTACACGTTCCATTCAACACATAAGCTTAACACAACAAAAAAGGGTTAATTTTCCTCAGCCAGTCACGAACTTGAAGGCATATGCGTTCACTTGCTTCCTTGGGTGTGTGCGCGCCACAAAGGCTGCCTTAGATAGAGTTCATTTTTGATATTTAGTCACAAAAAAGGGGTGTTGGGGGTTAACAAGATACAAAATACCCAAAAGTGGCATCCTCAAACATGCACACGCACACACACTAACGCGTTGCAGCGCTTAATTACTTTACAAGTTCATTATGGTCTAACATAAATCTATAGTACAAAAGGATAACAAATACGCCCTCTCACATCTCACTGTCCCACTCTCAAATTAATAGAATATACCAGTACAAGAAAGACCGTTGTTGTATTAAGTTTACCTTCATTAAGGTATTGTATGGATAATGTTTACGATTTCTTTTATTCATTGCCGTTGTAGTGTTTTTGTTTATTTTGCTCCGAAAAGTCAAGAAGTTATTGTAAGGAATTTTTCGAGAAAGGACAATGTGAGGAGAAAATAAAACAAAACAATCATGCGGAAGTTTGGCTATAAACTTTAACACTTGATTTTATTTTTGTGTGTTTACTGCAATTTTTCAATACAAGTAACATGTTTCCGTTATAACGACCAAACATTTGAACAGCAAGACTAGATGACTCGCAAGACTAGGACAAGTTTATAGCTACAAAAAAGAGATCTTCGGTTATTTTAGTTCTTAAATTACATAAACATACTTCCCTATAAAAAATGCAAAATATTTAAATTCCGACATCTTAGCACATTATGAAATATCTCCGATATTTGCACTTACTACTAATATATGTATTTGCATTGATTCAAAGCTCAGAAGGCCTACTTTGATTTTCAGGTTTTTGTCTTAAGGTAAGGTCACACATATTAGGCAAATATTTGGTCCAAAATTTTCCCCATATTTGTCCCAACAACTGTGAATTTCATACAGAGTTTATTTTGCGTTCATAATACGCTCATTGCGAATGCATATCGGCCAAATGTTTTGAAAAAGTTTGAGAGTTATCTTGCACTCTAGCCATGTAAGTATGTGCCGGCAGGGCTTTTTTTGGAGCTTTTGGGTCATTTTCTCAGGAAGTCCGGAAAAAAATTTTACCGAAGGTGTGACAAAAACACTTCTACAAAACATATCGATCTGAAATTTTGATCAATGGGTCCTAGCGAAAATACTCCAACAAAGGTATTGCAGTCCTAGTTCCAAGGTTACTCGTGGTTCCCATATAACAACTCATCCTGAATTGCGATTTTCCAAGCAAAATCGTGAAAATCTAAAAAACTTACAAATGCGATTTTTGAGTGTGATTTATTTAAAAATACCTTCAGCGATTTTTTCTTGTTTTTCGATTTTTCTCACCTATGAAAATTGCGGTTTCAAAATCCGCAAAAACTTCCCAGATGTAAGCGGTTTTCACTTAAAGTCAGTTAAGGCGCACCATGTATAACATTGTTTTATAAGATAGCGATAAAGTCAATGCATTGTCCCAATTTGAACTTCTATATCTCAATAACGGTAAAACCTACGAAATCATCATAAAGGTCAATCTTATAGAGAATTTTCATAGCTACAACATTTTTTAGTCCCATTTCGATAGGACTTGCAGTTTCCAAGCAAAATCGTGAAAACCTAAAAAACCCCTAAAAATGAACCTTGTAGTTCCAGAATCCGCAAAAACTTCCCAGGTGTAAGCACCTTCCATTTAAAGAATCTTCAAGAGCACCGTGATCGTTTACATTTTCTCTGCAGTAAGGACAAGGAAAATGCTCCGATTTATACAATATTGCGTACCTGTATATTTGTCATTATATATTTGCCATTTAACTACGGTAAACTGATCTAGCGGCGCGAAATTAATAACTTGGAAATGAATGGAGATATCTTTCTGAAATTTTGCACAAACTCAGTGTGTTCATGGGTAATAATGGACTAAATAAGAACAACATTGGCTAATATTTTGGTATAGCCCCCATATAACGGTACCTCCTGATATTCTGTAATTTGAGGTAATTTGGAAGGAAAGGGTGGCTTAAACCCTCTCCTTCCAAATTAGTTGTAATTTAGTACTTTGGGTTTCTAGTGATCACTAAACATTTCCATCAAAAATTGTGGACACAGGTCCACTTTTGGGTATAGGCCCCTTTAAAGGTACCTACCGATTTACAGTATTTTGGGGGTTTAAAGCCATATTTTCCGGCCAAATTAGGTGTAATTTGGTATTTGGGGTTCCCAGTGGATACAAACATTCTCCACCAAAAATTGTGGACATAGGTCTACGTTTTGATATTGTCCTCATATAACGGAACATGCCAATATTCGGTATTGTTAGGATTTTGTCTACATTTTCAGGCCAAATAAGCTAAATTTTGGCATAGAAGGTTCTCGTTGGTTATACATCTTCTCCACCACAAATTGCGAACATAGGTCTGCATTTTGATATAGCCCCCATTAACTGTATCGACAGATTTAGGGTATTTTTAAGATTTAAGCTATTTTTCAAGACCAAGATTTGCAGCTATTTGTAGCTGAATTGTGGTTTTTCGGAATCTAGGAAGTCCAAATTAAGTAGTAAAAAAATTGGACTGAACCTCAGTGAACCTTGGTAGTTACGCTCCATTCAACAAAATTATATTACACTCAAAACATAAAAAAATAATAATTTTTGAAAATTTATTGCTACATAACTATGTTAATTCAAGCCCCAAACATTTTTTTTAAATTTAACTTACACCCTCCCCTATCAATAAAAAATAAACTTTGTTTAGTTTTATTACGAATTTACTAAACAATTAAACAAATATGAAATCAGGTTTTTAACAACAATTTTGTTAAAATCTGATGCATCAAAATTTCTTGCATTTGATAGTTAATAACTGAGTGAATATTTACAACAACAAAAAAGTGAAAACAAAATTTTAGTCAGCAGAGTGTCTGTAATCCATACAATGGAAAACATTTCGCAATTTTATACTTTGATTTTTTGACTTTCTCGCCGCTAGATCAATGGTTTCGACCAGTGTGCGGTGGTTGGGCCCCGTCATTTTGACAATTTTTAGCCCGAAATTGAAAAATGACGATTTGACGATTTTATGGTCCAAAATGACGATTATTCACGTAAGCTAGAATTGTGTGAAATAAAAGGCAATAACTATATTTTGACCAAAATTTCACGAAATCCTTCAAGGAAAACAATGTTGCAAACTCGATTTTATGAGCTTTTTGTAATGTTTTATAGCAATTTCAGACGGATTGGAATACAGTTATGTTCACATTCAAATTACATCAGCAGAAAATATTCGCTTAGTTTTGTTAATGGATGAAAATCTTCCTTGAAAAGTTTTCGAGATAAAATATTAATTATATCTATTTTGTCAAAAAAAAAATGACAATTTTTATCGATTTCCGACTGCCCAACACCCAAAATGTACGTGTACCGCCACTGTCAAGCAAGCGATATTTGAGCTAAGCTGTCATTCAAAATGAATATGTGTACTCAGCTTTACCTGCTCATTACTCGATAACCATAGGAAAACTATCATCGGTATTTAATTGATATTGGGTTAGATTTATTGCTGTGGGTTGTATATCTTATGTTAACAGTCTCATTGACAAAAATATCAGCGCAAAATCGCATTAAACGGTAACCAACCCGAGTTTTCGGCCATGTTGATGATTTTTCCAAATTTTGTTGACGATTTCCGATCAAAATCTGTCGGCAACGCTGCGACCGAAGACACTTTTTAAATATGTTAGACCTCGAAAACTAACGAACCGATGTTCATAAAAACGATATACCCAGCAAACCAATCGTACCGACATCGTAACGAACTCGGAACAAAATTCGGACGATACGTCCGATATCTGATCCGAAATCGTAACGATATCTTAACGAAAGTTGTATGAAGTGGTTGACATAATTTCGGAACGAAATGTCGGAGCGACATCGGATCGATTTCGGTCCGATTTCGTAATGAAATCTGAAGAAAATCCTTGGGAAATTCGGAAAGGAAATTTCTTTCCGACATTCGTTCCGAAATCGGTACAAAATTTGAACTATTTCCTCTCGGAAAAATCGTTTAGAAATCTGAACGACTTTGCATCAGACGTGTCGGACATCAGACATTTGGTTTGCTGGGTATTTACAAATTGTCTCAAATGGTGAGATGCAAATAGCGCATACGTTTTTTTTTTTGATTAAAAGATTGAGTATTTTGAGCTGAAACTTGTAATTGTATGTCTCTATTGTTGACAATAAATTTGGCGGGATTTTATCATTTCTTTTGAATCCAAATTTCATTAAATTCGGGCATACATAGCGTGTTTGGTACATCAAATACTTGAAATCGGACGAAAATATATATGGGAGCTATATCCAAATCTGAACCGATTTCCAATTTTTGAGACTGTATCTGTAACCGTTCTATAGATATTTGCATTCAAAATTTACATTTTTTGGAGGTACCTCCGATTCTGATGCTATATCTCCGGATCAGAGAGGAATTTCAAAACTTTTTATAGCCTATGTTACTTTCAGGCGATCTAGTAATATACCCTGAAAATTTCAACAACATCGGTTCAGCGGTTTTTGAGCCCATAAATTTCAAAAAAAAAAAAAAAAACAAACAAACGAACAAACATACAAACATTTTTCTACTTTCTATATATATAGATTTATTTACCAAACCCCATGGTGCAAGAAAGAAGATGATACAATAATACCAACTGATGTCTTCATTTGCTGTCAAAACATATTTTAATCAAAAATAAATAACAAACATTTCGCTTCTATAAATAATATATGTCTACAAAATCTTTATTTAAACTTCGCGAAGAATATTTGACCATTTTCTTCTACCTTTAGGAATATTTCGCTCAAACAAATTTGACAGAAAATGAAGATTACGGCCTGAACTCGCCCGGCCTGAACTCGCCGAATTCACCTTTTGTATCACATTGTTGAATTCGCCTTGACCAAACCCCATATAAAATGTATGGAGAGCCAGCAGCACTTTTGAACATCGTTATAAAATTAATTCTTCTTGGGCATATGTACAAACGTACTTTTAAAAACAAGTAAGAACAGACTATAGTCGGACGGGGCCGACCATGTGATACCCTATACCACTATCCCTGTGCACTAGCTTTCCGGGCTAGCTTTTGATAAATGATAACTTTTATTTAAATGTATACACAAAAGTTTTGATCAATTTAACCCGCTAAGTATTATCCGATCATACCGTTGACTTGCACGCTACTTCTTCATCTCAAACCAAAACTACGTTTAAAATTTCGCGCCGATCGGACTATTATTGCGACCTACAGAGCTGCTACAAAATCGAGCAAAAATTTGGTTTTTGGTCCATTTCATCCCTTTAACATTTCACGATCATCGCCAAAAACTAATCAGTTCTATTCTGGTCCAAACCCGACCTCCATACTAAATTTCGTGACAATCGGTCCATAATTGCGGCCTCTAGCTTGATTACAATTTTTAATGGACGGACAGACGGACGGACGGACGGACGGACACACATCGCTAAATCGCTTTATCTCGTCGAGATATGAAGTTTGGTATACCACATGAGGGGTCTACGACGAATATTTCGCGGCGTTACATGAATTTTTGGGAAAACAAACTTATTATACCCTTTTCCACATTGTGGTATAGGGTATAATAACTAAAAAGAACATCCCATATTTTAAAATAATTTCATTACAAAACGCTTCTGGTATTTAAAATTTATCACATTTGTGCCTGTTGGCTTCTTTTTTTGCTAAAAGTTTAACGTTTCTTTTTTTACTAATATTTAGAATTCTTCTCTTTAACCAATTAATTGCTTTAATTAAAAGTACGACAAGTACATGTTTTATTGGATGCACGATTCCGACACCACTGTTGCTCCATGCTGCTTCTACTTTTTCCTCCTCTGCTGAGGTTACTTCCACCTTTTTTTTTAATTTTTTTTTACAACTTTTATATAGACTAACAGCAGTCAAAGATAGTTACTGAGATTGCCATAGAAATGCTAAGTAACAACTGGTTTCGCATTGTGTCATAAATTATTTAAGCACGGATTCGTCACGCCTACTCATTTAACGCCATTGCTATGCTGCGACGGAACATAGACAAGCGGTGTTGTTTTTTTCGTGAATCTTAACAATTCGAGAAAACACTGGCGTTCGTACCTTCTTCATTCATACCTATAATTTTTACTTGGTTCTAGTTGTTTGTTTGAATTTTACTAGAGGCAACAACAAAATATTTGCCGCTCGCATGCTGCCACATTTAGTTTGCTTGTTGTTGTTGTGCATTGTCGTATTTCAACGTACATACAATTATTTTATTCACAACTTGAAAGTAAATACGTGCATTTATTTAAGGTTAGTTACTGCAAACTGCCAGATTTTTTATTTTCACGGCCACATGCGGCTGGCAGGCTGGAAACTGTTTAAACCTTGGTTTAGTTATCGCTGGTAAAAAATCTTACTTTGCAATGCGTTTTTAATTGCTTTTTCTCAGTTTAGTAAAAAAGATGGATGAAATGTAGAAAAATAAAAAAATACAATTTTAAGTCAATTTTTAGATTTGTTGTAGGTAAACCCAGTTATGTTTTTGTTTTCCCTTTTTTACGTCTGTCTCGCAGCATAGACAATTCTTAACGGAGTTGCTTTTTTGTTGTTTTCTTTTGGTTTATTTTTGTTTGTGATTCTTGAAAAGGAATGTGGGCCTTAAGGCGGAAACACCCATTACAAAAAATACGAATAGAATTTATTGCCATGATTTTAATTGGCTTTCACAAAAAAGAAGAGTCGAACTGAAATAAGACTCTTAAGAAATATATCGATGTACATACTTTAGGGTTTCCTTTAAACTTTCAAAGAAAGAAGACGATTGTTTTCTCTTAGCTGAAGTAATTAAAATTGTTAATTGCCAATTCTTAAAATAGTAACATGCAATGGAAATACATAGATAAAGGGTAATCATGGAGGGATTGAATAAATGTGTAAAGTCTACCTTCCGTTATTGGTTGTTGTAACAGTAAGTTTGTTTTCTGCTTAATCTGGCGCTGGGTCTATCTCCAGTTATACGAATGCTGCTATTTCGATGGGTGTTAAGGCCCCGGCACATACGGCGCGTTGAGCGTTGCGTTACGACAACCACATGAAAACTTCAAGAACAAACTTGGCATCACTTACACATTTTTCATGTGGTTGTTGTTCTCAATGCGCAACGCGTCGCACAACGGACCGTATGTATTTGGCCCATTAGTTGAGTAGATTTGGCGAGGAAGTTTAGAAGGTGCAGTGTATCGAGCGGGCCTGTGCCGCATGCTGGTAAGATGTTTTTCCCTTGACCTATTGGACTCCCGAGCGTAGTTGAGCCAAAACTACTCTGATTTGTTGTGGCAGCTGACGTTCCTCAGCTGCGATATATGGGGAATGTTCTCCGTATTGACACAATAGTTGTTCATGGCAACTGCATCTTTGTGAAGGTTACTTTAACTTCTGTTGATCTAGTGATTCTCGCTTGTAACAGTGAACTTCTTCCTAGGTCATGAAGATTCCTCCTTACATGCCTGGATGGGGGTCCAATCCACCATATGCTGATTAGGATGGCTCTCACCGTAACAATCGAGCAAGTAATGCAACGAAAGCATGACAACATATTCCGCATAGCTTATCACAGACCAACTTCTCGCGTTATATGTGATCAAGAAAGTTTCATTGTCTGCACGCCAAGTGCTGCCGGCTAGTTCCTCAGCTCAGCTTGTCACAAATAGTTGGGGTAGTTGGTGCTTGGAACTCTTCTACCATCGACTACGACATTGAACTCTCTTCTCATCTGCGCCGTCCATGTGTTAAACAGAGTGGCCGTAGATTTAGTGGTGGATATTTTGCATATTCCTCGCGTGGAAAATGGTTGTAAGATCAGTCAAGTAGGAGTTCAGCCTTTTACAAGTAACATCCGGTAAGGTATCTGACGCCAATATCATAAAATCATCCGCATATGTTACTATGTTAATGCCGAATGGAGGGTGTGGAATACAGGAGAGGAAGATGTTAAACATTTCCGATGATATCACCCAACGTTAGGGAACTCAATGTTTTTCTCTACGGGGTTTGGACTTCTTGCTCCTGAATTCCAAGTGCGACTGGCGTACATAAATAAAATTTTAAATTATCCAACGTTTCAAACTTGGCTGGAGGGTTATCTGCTCCATGTCCTCAAACAGTGTGGAGTGCTTCAAGGGCTTTTGATAAGTCGAGCGCCATCATCACTGTGCTATCACGTGGCTTACTCTCGTTGAGTCCCCGACTAATATGTGTGGACATGGTGCGCAGCGCTTTATTCGTGGTGTGCTGTCTACGGAACCCATGCTGATGATCGGTAACTGGATAGCTATTTTTGACGCTGGGGAGGATTGAAGCATCAAGGGCCACTGGCGAGAAATCGAAAACGGTCTATACCATTCACCTTTGCTGGCATCTCTGCCTGGCTTCAGTAGCGGGAGCACGCTGCTCATTTCCTAAGTGGATGCCTAGCGAAAGATTGATAACTTTAGTTAGATACTAGACTCCCAGCGCATCCAGCTGTTTCAGCATTAGCGTTCCTGCTGCCATTCGCAACATCCATTATAAATTGTGGTGGTTCATCCTCGACAGGAAGAGATCTAATGCGAAGGGTTGCTCAACAAACTGTGGAGTAAAATAACTAGCGCACCTTTTCGGATCAGTCAGTGTAACGTTGCCAAGGGTGACTGAAATCCTATTTTAATTGCCAAACGTGAGTGAGATTTTTTAGAATGACTTAACCTTTGCCCACAATTCGCTAATTCCGGCTCCAATGTTGCAACTTGTTCCGTTTATTCTCACCGACCAACCTGTTAACTACTAGTGTCAGCTCTCTGACCCTGGGGTCACTGGGTTGGCACCAGGGGTGGCAAGTTGGTGGTTTTCCCGCTACATGTGGTGATTTTTGACGCACAAAAACCACTGTTTAAGCAGGAATGTCAACTGTTTTAAGGTAAAAATCGCTACAGACCTATGGTGCGTATGTGGCTGTAGCGATTTTTACCTCGGAGCAGTTGGCATCCCTGGTTGGCACGACGAATCTCAAATGGATTAGCAAATTCACATCGTCTCTGCAGCGAAATTTGGCGAGCGCCTGCAGCAATGATGATGTCTCGGAACTTCCTTTCTGCTAACTGAATATCTGAAGGGTTGGATAGATCTCTGAAGCGGTTATTAGTGAACTCTGTGAAACTAGGCCAATTAGCTTTCCCATGTTTGATAAAAGTGCAGCGTTCAGAGGTGATGAAATGGATTAGCAAATTCCCATGGCCTCTGTTGGGAAATTTGTTCTAACTTCGGATATTCGACCAGCAGGTATATAGCTATCTAGAGTTATCTATCAGCTCAGCCGCTATACCCGTCCGGTTGCTTCCGAGGACCGAATGCCACAACTCATGATGAGCATTAAAGTCCCTCCATGACCAGACGGTTATGGTTTACCAAAAGCAAGCTAATGTTAGGCTTGTTACCTGAAATGTAGCTATTTATTGGCGGGATGTATACGTTAAGCAAATCTTCCTCGGCAGTTCCGCACTTGACTGCTACCCCAATACATTCCATACGGGTCAGACTCAATACAGACCTATGAACAGACTGGTGTAATAGGAGACATAATCACTCCCCCTCAACTTCTAGTACGATCTTTCCTCAGTACGTTGTAACCATCACAACACTATAAGCTGCAAGAATGCATTTTCTGGAATTGTAACAACAACGGTTGGTGTTGAATACTGTGTGTGTGGTTGCTGTTGGGGGGAACTCGGGGATGTTTCGTAATCTGACGACGACTCGCTGGGGGCTGCGTTCACGCAGTATGCAGCAATATGCAGATGTGGATGTGACAAATCAAGCACAAATATATTGGTCCTGGGGTTTCCTCCGTCCCGGTAAGGACCAAAATAATCCGGAGTAGGCATTCCGTTATATGCTGCTCCCAACACAAAAAACGATACATATACAAACATATGTACACTGATTTGGCAGCAGATGGCGGGAACACGGATGTTGTGTGGTTCCGGGTCAATCCGGTACCGGAACCCGCTGCCGTACGATTGATTTGCGGGCGTCGTCAACTTTAGAGAGTTTTTACAACCTCAGCCTTTAGGCTAAGGGTCATCGAAATAATGGTTTTAGACCCCAAGTATGTTTGGACTAAATCTGTTTCAGAAAATTTGAAGTCGATTGAACAATGCCCGTCCGTCTGGATGGCTGGTGCGCACAATCACTCTCGAACGAAGCAACCGATCGGGTCCAAAATTTGGCATTCGTAATATTTTGTCCAAACTTAGTTTCAGTTTGAAGATGGGCCATTTCTGTACCTCTCCCATAAACGTTCACACATTTTCGATAAATGGTGCACACCATAACACTCGAAGGGAGTAACCGAATTGATCATAATTTTGCATATGGTAATATTACATCCAAGCATAGATCGGGTTCGAATATGGTCTTCATCAGTTCAGTCCTCTCACACAACATTTAGGAAAAGTGCATTTCAACAGCTTATCTCGAATCGTTTTGACATTTTTTCCATAAGTTCTTTCTACGGGCCCTGTTAAGACGGCACAATGTTTTTGGGGGCAAGTCCATACTTCCTGTGATAATGGCCCAAAATCTCCAAAAAAAAACCTGCTGGTCCCAACAAAACTGAGAAGTACGTAAGATAACCCTCTAAGGGAGAAACCGATTTGGTCTACACGTTGTACATCATATTATTTCCCACACAACGTTTGAAAATAGTGCAATTTAAGGACTCGTTTGGGATCGTTTTTAAATTGTTGGCAATATGTTGTGTATGTGGTCCTAGTTAAGACCGTACAAATCCAACTTCCTGGAAATTGGTCCAAAAATTATATATAACATATACACGTCGGAAGTAATGAGTTTGCTTCTTTTCTTTGGGTGCGAGGCTAAGGGTATACCTCTGTCGGTTATTTGGTATCATTCATCACCTACGTCAACCGAGAAATACTGTCATATATAATTAGAGTATTGATAAGACAGTGAGTACTTTGTCCCGGTAATGCCGAACGATTTCAACATAAATGACATATTCATATTCTTTAAAACATTCTCAAATAACAATCATCCCAAAGTTTCAAACAGTTTAAACATTTTCCCAAATTTTCACAAAGCAAAACAACAGAAAGCCGCAAAATGAACCTTACAACAGTCATGACAATAAGAAAACGCAGTCTCCAAATGCGAGGTCATAAATAAAAGGATTAAGGATAGATATTTCTTTTTTACCCAATTTCTTTTTGTTGTCGTTGTTGTTGTCTACGCTGCTGTTACTGGCGAAGTTAGCAACAAAACAAAGGCAGCCAAAAATGAAAAGCCCTCCAAAAACGAAACATTTATAGGAAAAGAATGGAAGTACGTACTAAGATAGAAGGAGTACTCGATTTGGTTGGTTATGAAAACTCAGTTGGCTGTAACCATTTCCCATACCCCGAAAAAGGCATTCGAAATTGAAAAACAATTCTGTTAACCCGTTAGATATTTGAGCAACAGCTGTTGTTGTTGAAAACGCAACAATGTTCTTCGACTGATGTTGTTATTTTATTTTTTTTTTGTTGGTTGGGTTGTTGTAACGATTTTCTTGTCATTCCACGGCTGAATTATGGGCAGCAGCAGTTGTTGGACTTTTTTTTTAAATTATAAAGAAATTAAATTCAATAAATTTGCAAAATAAAAAATGGCCTTCGAAGGGAAACAAAAATGCACAGAGTATGACATTATGGCAGCATCATCCTGAAGCTTTAACCAAAAGAGCGGTTAAATCAAATCTAAATGTCATAAAAAAGGCAAGACAAAAACAAGCAATGAATCTACTGGGTTGTTGGTGTTTTTGTCCACACCAATCTTGGGAACGCGCACTTTGTGCGATGGTCGTCCGTCCATGTTGAAATTCACATGTTTTGTGTTGAAGACAATTTATATATTGTTTATGCAACATATGGTGTTGAAAAATGTTGGTCTAAGTGTTGAGTTATATTAAAACATAAATTGTATAAAATGAGACTGTATGTGCGTATGTATGTGTTTTGCTTCACAATATATAAAATTGTCATTGAAGATAAATGTTAAGCTCTTGAAACATATGGAACCTAAAAATGTAAAATTTGGGGAAACTTCGCTGTGTATCTAGAAGGAGAAGTTGCAAATATGAATAAATGTAATGCTGGAGAAATTTATTTCTCTTTTCACTTGGATGTTAGTGTGACTGTGCGGAATGCCATTTAAATGTGATTTAAATATTATTCGAATCTATAATAAAACTAAATTGATATATTGTTTACTCTCTGAATATTCCTAAGAAAACATTTGTAGGGATTTGGATTTTACAAAAGCATACGACAGTGTCTATGTACATTAAAGTGTTTCAAGATGGAGTTGCTATTTATATTTTAGACTCTGGAAATACTATAACACCATTATACAGAAATCGAAGAATTTCAGTTGTTATTTAATTATTGCAGGTAAAATGAAACTTTCTACCTATAATTTTAGAACTGAAATTCGAACGTAAATGTGGGCAACATACATGTATTGTATATGGTGCAAGCTATTCACAAAAAGCTTCTGCAGTAGGGGATGTTGCAGGATGTAAAATAACCGATTTATTAGAATGTGCGGCGGGCATCGTTTCATAATGTTTTGCTGAATATCGTCGATGAAAATCAAAAGTGTTAATGCGTAGTTGCACAATGGTCTTTAGGTGAACCCACCAAAGGCAGAGATAGTTCTATTTACGAACAGGAGAAGCAAAGCCAAATACCTCGACCTCATTCTGGACCACTAATTAACGTGGAAAAAAATGTCGAGGCACGCGTCCAGAGAGTTCTAATAGCATTGTATTAATTGCAGAATTCTATAGATAGAGCTGGAGACAGAGACAACAGGTCATCCATAGGAAGAGTGCGCATCGACTCAAGGAGCTAAATTTATGTCACAGTTTCGAATACGTCCACGTTGCGATCTTACGACGAATAGAACTACCACGGAGCGGCCGGTTGTATGTACCGGATTGAGGAATCTTCGACCAGGGCCGTCACTTCAACAATTTGCTGCAATTTGTCCCGGAATGCCTGGTTCGAGAACTTTTGGTCCGTGACGGGATAGAAATGAACCCCTGGTCTGTATGGATCTGTTCCGTTTGCCAGATCCGCATCCACCACATGTCAACAATGGTGCCATGTAATGGATGTATGGCATGGGTGCACTTCCGATGGTGCTCTGGCCTTACTCGAACCCAGGATTACTGCGATAGGTATGTTGCAGCTTGCTGCGACAGAACATCTCCCAGTGTGTCTCCATCTTTGTCATCCGATTCTTCGTCGTCGTTGAATTACCAAACACCCCCACAGTCTCCCCAACAACAACAAACGCAGCATCGAACACCACGTGTTGTTGTTCAGCGGCCCGGAACTTTATATGTCGAAAACACATCATTGTATAAACAGGAAACAAAGCTCACCGCCACCTGTAGTTTGCAACGTTGCGATGTTTATGTTTATTAATATCCGCTTCAGGGAGCTGCATACCTGTTTGTCGAATACCCAAAATCAGAGAAAATTTCCCAGCAAAGTCGACGGGCAAATGAGAGTGATGAGCTTCGTTACGATCGCTGAAGACCCAAGATTTGGAGAATTTACTCTTGAAATCAACAGGTTAGTAGGCGAACATAAATGTAAAAAGTGGCTACATCATAAGAAGAACTCTCCCAGCCGAGGAGATGCCACTGCAATTTACGTTATGCGATGTTGCAGACGTCATCAGCACCGCGAAATCATCGAAAGCGTTCTGATGAACCTATCGTTAGCAACTGGATGAACCTATTGTTATACCAGAAGCCTGGAAAGTTGGCAAGGTGGTCCCGGCAAGGATGCCAGCAGAGGTGAAACGTACAGGCCGATTTCTCTCCTGTCGCCAATATAAACTATTTTAGGGGCAATATTCGTCCCCTCGATGAGAAGCAGTTTTGCAGTTGCCCAACATCAACATGGATTCCGAAATATGCATAGTACATGATTGTACGATCTTGGCGTCGGTCCTATCGTCGATGACCTATGCAATATGCTAAATGTCTACATTGCTGACCTGGTGCAGTTCTTACATTCTAGGAATATGAAAACATCCGCCGCTAAATCCACTGCCACAGTGTTCACCACTTTGACGGCTGAATTGAGGTTCATACTGAACATTGTGGTCGATGGTCAATTTGACCACTAACCACCCCAAAATATTGAATGTAACATGCTGTCGATGTGTAAGTTGTCTGCGCAAGCCACAGCTATTTGCGATAATATCAGAAGTAGGAACAAAAAGACCTTGTTGACCTCTTACAATGCAATAGACCATCTGTGGCAAGCTGTGCGGCGCAAGCGTGGTATTCAAATGTTAGCACTACGCAGTAGAAAGATATTCTAAACTGCCGCCCAGAGGACAGCAACAGGGTGCCTTATCATGAAAACAGTCGATCATCTTCATGAGGAGACGAAGGTTTTACCGGTACATCAGCATAACAGGATGTTGTCGAAGTAGTGTATGCTTGGGTGTTATCGCCGCAGGCTTGGGTAGCTAGAGTTGTTTCAAATGAACTATATAGAACTATCTAGTCCGCTTCGCAGTTCCAATGGTTCACATTATTTGTATGATCAAACTGCGTATACTTACTCATCTGTTTTGGAACTAGTACAGTGAACTAGAAACTAGATTACCCAACTCTGTGGGTATCATTCACACTGATGCAGTCGAGCAGGCAGTGCATCTATACAGCAGTGTGAATGTCGTACTTGGGGACCACCACCCATGCATCACAGCACAGCACAGCCAAGTTAAGATCCGGACGATGCAGTGGCATTAATTCGTATTGGGCCGAATTGATGTCACGATACCCAACACATTCCCGGCATGTGGATGAGAACCACACGACAAGCTGCATTTGTTTAGCTGTCCAGCTAACCCCACTCACCTGTCTTCTGATTCTTTATGGGCGCAGCCAGTCCAGCTTGCAGAATTTTTCAGTCAGGATACAGAGGCACCAGAACTCTATAACTGAAATAATACACGTTGCTACAACAACCACAGAGCTCGGAAGAAATCAGTGATTATATTTCACTACAAATGAGCTTCAAGCCAACAAATGTCATACATTGAGGCCTGGACCCACAACCTTCCACCTCTAGAGACTTATACCGACGGTTCTAAGATGGAAACCGTAACAGGAGCAGATACTTACGACGATAGTATTCCAAGCCGAAATCATTGCAATCAAAATTGTTGCAGTGTTGGTTCAAAATCAAACAAAAGGAAAAGGCACATTGATGCAGCGGCCCTTCAATCACTTAGGTCCTAAGCTATCATGTCTGCGGCAGTCATTATATTGAGTCCGGGTGATTGAAACATTGAGGAAATGGTATAGCGGATGAATTTTTACAGCGCGAATCGGTGTCACCTGATGTTGCAATAGATAATTCTAGCCAGATTTGGCACAAACGAAGAACAGCCCTGTATTTTCACAGAAAAAGTCTGACCTGAAATTACCAGTAGCAATAATAACCACGGTGCTCTTGAACCAACTTTAGATAAATGGAGCTTACACCTGGGAAGTTTTTGTTTATTCTGAAACTACAATGTTCAAAGATGAGAAAAATCAAAAAACAAAACAATCGGCGGAGGGCTTTTTAAATAAATCGCGACAAAGTTCACATTTTTAGGAAATTTTTAGGTTTTCACGATTTTGCTGAGAAACAGCAAGCCTTATCAAATAGAAACTAAATAAATTTTATAGCTGTAAAAATTCTCTACAAGATTGGATTTCGTAATTTTTTCCTAGGTTTTGCCATTTTTGAGATATGGTAGTTTCAATTGGGACATTTCACTGACTGTATCGTCTCCTTATAAAACAATGGCATGTACGGTGCGCCTTAATTAACTTTAAATAAAAACCGATTGCACCGAGAATATCATAAAGATCAATCTTGTAGAGAATTTTCAGAACTACAATATTTCTTCTAATCTCATTTCGATAGGACTTGCGGTTTCCAAGCAAAATCGTGAAACCCTAATCTGAACTTTCTTTTCTCTAATATCATATCGTCTGCTCCGTCGGAAAAGGTCGTAAGTCCACTTTTTTTGGAAATCGCGTTTTTGTTACAGGATGACAGTACACGTCAAAACACGTCGTATGATACAAAGAAAATGGTAGTATGTCACGTTTTTCTATATGTTTTGTCCTTGTCGGAAAAGGTCGTAAGTCCACAAAACGTACAAATTTTAGTACGAAAAGGTTGTAAGTCCACAGGAAAATGTATACTTTAAAAGAATACTACAGCTAATGTAGTTCAGATATAATGTTTAACGTCATCCATGGTTGGGGTACAATGCAAAGAACTAGCCTACACCTTTGGATGATAATCGGATGATATTTGGTGGAGCCTTTGGACCAAACTTTTGAACAAAAATGTGATAATTTCTATATTGCAACGAAAAATTACAATTGAAATCTTTTTTTGCCCTATACGCGAACTGATTATGAAAGATGGACTTCTGGCTTTTCATTGATACAAATTGGGATGCTGTATGTGTTCAAATACCTCATATATTGAAAAAATTGTAAAAAAAAACAAGATTTTTACTGTTTTACTGTCGTATATCTTACTTAACTGTATTAACTGGTAATTTGTGGTTTCTCTAGGGACATTTATTCACATAACGAGATTAGTTTGTATTCTGAATTGAATAAAGTAATACCTATGATTCTAAAATAATAATTGATTGAAATGTTATTTAACTAAGAAGACATAATGGTTTTTGCTAACAAAGAGCATTATAAATTTGGAATGGAATTAGTCGATGGTGACATGGGTATAGTTTCCTATGGTTTTAACGGTGATTCTGAAAGCTCTGATGATAAACTTCCTAAGCCCAGGAAGACATTACATGCTGAAGATTCTACATGGTTTGCAGACAAAAACAAAAAACCCCAAACGAAGAATAAATACCAAATTTCAGCCATTTCTGAGGAATATTGAGGCCACACCTTCAAAATACCGGAAATCGGGAGGTACCGTTATATGGGGGCTATATGTTATATGGGATTCTATACCAAATCACGAAATTCTATCTTTAAAATTGCGAGCTGTATCTTAATTTCAAAAGACGGACAGACGGTCATGGTTGTACCGACTTAGAATTTTACTCTGATCAAGAATATATATAATTTATAGGGTCTCCGCTGAATATATCGATATGTTACAAACTGAATGTAAAATTTAATTATACCCTCCATATTATGGTGGGGGGTATAAAAATCTTCAGAAATGTTGGTGTGGACATGCAATTTTAACATACCGCCAAATAACTGACGACTTGAGGCATGCTGACTGTGTCCACCTTCTTAAAATATATCTTATATACCTGATGAAATAGCTAATAGCTGATAGCTATCGATATGTTGCCTTCTAATCTAAACACTTGCTTCCCAATAAGACCAAAACTTCGTTATACATAACATCTGGTATTTCCATTGATTTGTAGCATATTTAAGAAAGTGGGAGTGGTCGGGTCTTTTTGCTAAAATATGTAGCCAGGATTGGGGAAACGGAATCGTTCGTAAGTTTTATATATGTATATAGCGCATTTAAAAAATAGGACACAGGTGTAACCCGCTCCTCCGAAATTTAACAATATATATAGCCTACCTCCACCAAGGGACATCCCTGTGCATAATCTGAAAATTACACAGATTACAGGAGATTCAACAACAGTTGCCCCGAAAATTAATTTTCTGACCGATATTTTCATAGCTTTAGCAAAAAAGCGTTTTTTTAAAAAAATAGAGCCTGCCCCCGCACCCCTCCAAATTCAAAAAAATATAGAGCCTATTTTCACTCCGGTTGTTCCTTGTATATTCTCTGAAATTTTTTAAAAATATCGGTTCAGCCGTTTTTGAGTCTATGCGGAACATACAAACATACACACATTGTCTTTTATATATAAGATTTCAACCAAAAGTTTTGGTCCATTAAATCCGCTAATAATTATCTCATCACCATGGTAAATTGCGAGCTTATTCTTTGTCTTAAACTCAAATCATTTTTAAAATTTCGCTCCGATCGGAATATTACTGCGATCAACAGGACAGCTACAAAGTCGGGTAAAAATTGTGTGTTTGGTCCATTTCACACCTTTCGATCATACCCAACATCTAATGGGGTCACTTCTGGTCGGAACCCGACCTCTCCACAAAATTTCGTGACGATCGGTCCAAAATTGAGGCCTGGAGTGTTATTACAATTGTTAATGGATGGACAGACGCACATAGCTAGATCGCTTTATCTCGTCAAGATATAAAAAAAAAATGGCAAGGGGAGGGGGTCAACGACGAAATCTTCGCGATGTTAAACGAATATTGGATAAAACAAACTTATAATACCCTTTCCACATTTTTTGTAAAGTATAAATATTTTATTTTAAAAACGTCCGTAAATTGTAGGAAAAGGTCGTAAGTCCCTACAAAAATACAAAACTGTACAAGGAAAAGGTCGTAAGTCCAAAGACATCCAATTATCTTCCAAACGCGACGGAATTTTATCAAACAAAGTACAGGTATTGAAGCGGAATAAATAAGCGAAGAATTCTGCCTTTACCACCATAATAAAATCTTTAATACAGAAAGAACTGGAATGTTTTTTCTTCCTCCTGAAAAATTTATTGAGTGGGACTTACGACCTTTTCTGACGGAGCAGACGATATGTAGAAGACCTCCTAAAGGTCTTCTGTATGTGGATGGAGAGGACTTTCTATTGGTATACCTTCGAAAGTTACACTTTCTAGCACTTACTGAGATAAACACAATTGACTATAAGGTCTCCGAGAAAAGTAGCTGTCAATTACGACAGATATGCGTCCTTTAAACTATCCTAACGTCATTCAATAAAAAAAACAGTGTAAACAATTCATTGTTTATTAGACATCCCTTATCGAAGCGCACCTTCCTTTCTTCATGTTTTTTTTTCATTAGAGTTTATATGCTGTTCATTCCATATCCCTTTTTCGCCTCACATAAACTTCACAACCAAACAAACAAAAAAATTATTCATTTCTCATTAGTATATGTCCATACATATTTCATTTCGAAAACATAACTAACCTAAACAACAGCACTGGATTAGTTCCTGTTTCATAGTATTTCCTTTTCCTTATATTCCTGTATTTTATATACCTTTGGAACATAATTTTCACAACAATAAGAGATTGTTGCTCTATTCATATGAGCGTGATGATGAACAGCATACAATACATTTTCACACAAACACACACACACTGACGCACATACATGCCTTTGCGTTATGGGGTTGAGTACGAGTGTGCGAATAAGTGTTTCTGCGTTTGTGAATTTTACTTCCTTCTTATAACACAACAACAAGAACATCTATGACAATATCCTAAAGCTTTAACATTAAGCCGTAAAGTCAGTTTTTCGGTTAAAAGCTAAAAATCTACTCTACAATACCTTTGAAGAGAGAGATGCAGCCGCCTTTTGCCGAAAATGAAAAGATTTATGCAGTTCATATTCACATTTTACAAACGCCGCATTCATTGCAACAGCAGCAGCAACTACAACAACAAAGCCTTTCAAATGATTGTACACTAACCAACTGGGGCAAAGTATGAAGAACTTTTGTTTGGTCATACCAAGCAGGCAGGCTGGCTGGCATCCCTGGACTATCGACCCAATATTACACAAGTAACCGACCCACAATTGCTTGCATCCTGCCTGCCTGCAATAGATTCATTCATTGGGCCATGTTCATACGTACGTGCAGACATAACAGAAAAAAGAACACTAAATCTACAACTGAATTTTGAACTAAAGTCAAAGCAAAAACCAATTTTTGCTATTTCTTGCTATTTATTTCGCTGAATATATGAAAAACTATAGATTTACATAGTCATGGAATTGGGTTGACCTTATGAAGGCCTACTACAAATAGGGGCCTTTCTGTGGTCGAATTATTAGCTTTAATGAGAGCACTTTTCAAAATAGAACCAGGGGAGAGGTTATATCCATTAATGGCTGGAAAGTATCCAATGAATGCTCCTTTTCCGACCACCGGAAGATACTTTTCAAAGTCTCTATCGAAGCCATTCGGCATCCGCCTCGCAGGAATCCACGGAAAACTGACTGGATCAAATTCACTGAATTAGAAAACGCAAAACTGGGCGCATCACATTATCCTACAACAGCCGTAGAGATTGACAATGCAGCGTGTAACACAGGTTCTTGTGGATTGCTATGAATCTCCTGTCCACTAACTCACCCTGGTAAAAAAAATCAGTCGGTTTAGTGGTCAAAGGATCTTGCTAATCTCAGAAAGATCAGAAAAAGGTCAACAAAAGCGATCAAACTGAAGTTTTCCACAGATATAAGGTATCTTCAACAAGGACAACGCGAAATCAAGAAAGCTAAACTCAGATCTTTGATCTGCTTTAGTGAGTCGATTGAAGAATTTAAGGGTTTGCCAGATTTTACCTGCGAGTGGGAGTTTATTCTCCTTCTTTTTATACCCTCCACCATAATATAGAGGGTATACTTAAATTTGTCATTCCGTTTGTAACACATCGAAATATTCATCGGAGATACTATAAAGTATATATAATCTTGATCAGGATTAAATTCTTAGTCGGAATAACCATGCCCGTCTGTCCGTCCGTCTGATGAAATCAAGATATAGCTCGCAGTTTTTAAGATAGAGCTTTGTAATTTAGTATAGAAGTTTCTATTACTCCCAGGATGTTTGGTATTGCAAATGGGCTATATCGGTCCACGTGTTGATATAGCCCCCATATAACGGTACCACTGTTGTAACGTACACATCAATAAAATTGCTGTTGATGCTATTTTTGAAATATTTTATAAGGCATCATTGAATTAATGCAGAGGTAGGACTTCGGGAGCCATTGAATGGTAGCTGCAGTCGGATAATCGGGGTTCGCGTCCTTCTCTGCAAAAACCTTGTTTGTTTATTACAAAATTACTAAAGACTCCCTATTTATTTAATCAAGAAATGGACAAAAAGCTAGTTATTAAAAAAAAAGAATGGAAAGAAGTGGTACCCCTTTAAACAATTTTACCTCTATGGTTGTTATTCATAATGCACGACGTGAAAAGCAAACCCTTTCAGGTTAGAAAGTGTCTTTCTATAGTTCCAGATACATTCTCTCGGGTGTTATGAGAGTCCTGCCTCTTAACCCACACCAACCTGTGTCCTATCGGCATATTTTGCTATTTAGGACCCCACAATTATTAATCACTCCATCAATATATGACCCTACCCCATACTACAAGAAACGTCTTAAAAAGTTCTTTATCTATTCATGTTGAATTATATTATTTCTATTTATTCAATTCATGTTTAATATACGAGAACAAAAATATATATATATGATATACGGTCCACACCGTTATATGTATGTATAAAGATATGGTTTGAATATATAATAGATAATTACAAACAACATAAAAATATATTAAGAAATTTGTAACAATATCTTTTACTTGTAAGCATCCCTCAAAGGGTTAATATTTGAAAAGAAAGTATCTGATGTTGTAAATCAATGAATATCTAAAGGTAGCAAAACAAAACAAAATATGTTTATTTTTGTTCTACTTTTTTTTATACTCGTTTTAATGTAGCGAGAGAAATTATTTGACAAAAAGGGGGAAGTGTTACTTCCATAACAGAAGAGGGGTATGCTCTTAATAATTGAGAGTACAACAAGTTTAACATTTGATCTCACATAAAATTCTCATAAATCGATAAAAGACAATAAGGTATGGAATTATGAATGACTATGTATTACAAAACTTACCAGCATACTGTTCACGTCATGAAGGCCTTCAGTCGATGTTTTTGTAATTGCTGGTCTTGCACGTAGATTATTTCTTCATTCGTAGAGTAAAGCTGTTTAATGTTAATAAAAGGTTATTTCTTATATCGATCATAAAAACCAAAGGGACAAGAGAAGTTTATGTTAAATGCTCAGCGTGTTTTGATTCATTACCTATTGATATGAAGATGTCGCACTTAGTATGTGATAACGTGTTGATTAAATAACGCAAGAATACTCCGTTTACATTTTCCTTTAAGATAAATCAGGAAGTTGAAATAAAGACTGAGGTTTAATCACTTTTAGGTTATTTTATGTTTTTACGATCGTCTTCACTTTATAGGTAATGTATCAAAAATCGGGTTTAATGATGTTTATACTTAACGATCGTTTCAATAATTATTACATCATAGGAGTGATCTTAATATTTAGCATTCTTCTTCTATTTTATGATAGAGATATTTACGAATAATCCGTATAATAGAAGTTCGAATTTAAGACCGTCTTCTTGGCTGTCTTCGCGATTGCTCCTCTCAATCTCAGGAATGGTTTATGAATAGTTTTTGCACACTCGGTATTAGCGGGTTGCAGGAGTGTCTTAATCCAGCATTCAAATGAAAAAGGCCTGCCGTTTTTAGCTTAAAGTTCCAGCAACAGCCAGTTGATGGAACAGATGATAATGGGCGAAAATTTGGTTTTGAGGTTTACACTGTTGCTGAGGGATTTGATCTCTTCCAATATTATTGAATACTTTATGCCAAAAGGAGTGTGGAGGTAGGTAGCTGTTTTTAAATTAATAATCGAAAAAATATTGTTCTGCCAATTTTGGTCTGCGGCATTTGCGATTAGCAGTATAATTATGATTTCATTAGCAAGTGGCGGGATGCTTGAGATTTTCGAGGTTATGGTTTCTAACCCACAAATGTGAATTATCCTTGACAAAGGGATATTATTAACCCCGAAGTAGGAAATTCGAAGCGGTTCTCGCTGGATTGGAAACAGATGGAATTGCGTTATGATCTGATTGCACTTATTTCAAAATATGTGTTTGCTGATTTGTGTCTACCCTGTGGGTAGAACACAAATATATGTAGGTTATCACGTTTATACAATCACTTGCAGTAGTTGAGCCAAAGTGCGCACAGAATTGATGTTCCACGTTTTGTTCCAAAGGCCCTAAAAACTTGCACTTTAAATAAATGTACACTTTTAACTTTATTTAGATTCTTACCCTTATTATAAAGAGGATATTGAAAAGTGACACGAAATGATGTATCAATCTGGTATATGATATAGTATAAAACGTGCTTATGCAACTTTAGTGAAAAGGTTTTTTATGATTTGCAACTTTTTTTTTCTGATGTTTCTTCTTTGATAGTTCGTAGAGAAAGGAAAGTTCTGGTGCGATTTGATAAAGGTCAAACCTCTGTTCACGATAATGAACTATAAAGGCAAAACTGGCCTCTTGTGTTGCCAACAATTTGACGCAACCGATAAATATCGAAAACAAATATTTATTTTGGTTAAGATATTTGGAGGATATTTTAAGCCAATATCTCTCAAATAATATAAAAATAATTTTTATATTTATTAAATATTCTTAATAATCGCATAGTGTAAAGTCGATTATTTATCAAGTTCCTGTTCTGTAATCATAGGATTTTGTTTGTACAGTACGACCGATTGTCTCATCAATGTTAATGAATTTTAGGAGAGCGCTACATACTTTACTCGTTGTTATAGATAGATGTTGATAATGATCAAAACAAAACCCAAAAATTGCTTCCTACATTTTACAGCTACGCAAGAAAAAATTAATTTGTCTTACAAAACAAAAGTGCTAAGCAAAGTGAAAGCCTTCAGATTTAAAATTGAAAATAAATCCTTTATGTGTTCAAGCCAGCTTTTCCTATAGGCGAAATAGTATATCCTGAAGTTTGTTGGCCAAATCCATATATGGTGTCATATAGAAGACGCAGATACATCAAATTTTGCTTGTGATAAGAGTTTTGAGGAAAAATAGAAACAACAAAGAATAAAAATCTACAAGGCATTCATTTATGTGACTACGCCAGTGTAAATTAATGATAAATAAGTAAAAAGTTTCATATAAGTTGAGTTATTTTACTGGATATAACTTTGTGTAAATAAAACATATCATTATCAAACATGTCCCCCACTGGTTGGAAGAAATAAAGAAGAGTGAAAATTTAAGTGAATAAAATTTTTTGTTGTCTTTTTATTTATGGTGTTGGTGGTGTCCAATACACTGTATACAACTTTTCCCCAGTATTTTGTTGGTGTAGGTCCACGCCTTCATATAGGCTCCATAGAACGATACCTCCCAATTAGCCATATAGGGCTAATGTTTAGTATTTAGTCTTGGCTGGAGGTATACAACTTTCCCCCAGAATTTTGTCGGTATAGGTCCACGCCTTCATATACCCCCCATAGAACTGTACCTCTCGATTTTCGACATTTTGAAATGGCAACAATTTGGTATTTAGTTTTGGGGGGGGTTCCCCCAGAATTTTGTCGGTATAGGTTCACGCCTTAATATAGCCCCATAGAACGGTACCTCCCGATTTTCGGTATTTTGAAGGTTATGGCCACAATACCCCACTGAAATGGCTTACATTTGGTATTCGGTCTGCGTTGGTGGTACTAAACTTTTCCCCAGAAATTTGTCGTACAAGTCCACGCCTTCGATTTTTGGAATTTTGAAGGTTGTGGCCTCAGTATTCCACCGAAATGGCCGAAATTTGGTATTTAGTCTTCATTCGGGGTATAAAACTTTCCCCAAAAATTTGTTGGTATATGTCTACGCCTTCATATAGTCCCCATAGAACGATACCTCCCGATTTTCCGTATCTTGAAGGTTGTTGCCTCAATATTCATCCGAATTGGCTGAAATTTGGTGTTAAGTCATAATTTGTGGTATACAACTTCCCATATGAAATTTGTCGGTCCACGCCTTTATATAGCCCCCATAGACGGGTACATCCCGATTTTCGGTATTTTGAAGGTTGTGGACCCAATATTCCTCCGAAATGACTGAAATGTTGTACTTAGTTTTTGTTGTTGATGTACAAATTTCCCCCCGAAATTTGTCGGTACCTCCCGAATTTCGGTATTTTGAATGTTATGGATTATTATCCATCGAAATGGCTGAAATTTGGTATTTAGTGTTTGTTGGGGGTATGGGGTATAAAACTTTCCATATGAAATTTGTCGGTATAGGTCCACGCCTTAATGGTACCTCCCGATTTTCCTAATTCTAAAGGTTGTGACGTCAATATCCCGCCGAAATGACTGAATTTGGTTATTTAGTCTTCCAGGGGGTTATAAAGTATTCCTGAAAAGAATTATTAGTATAGGTTTCTTCAATTCAATTCTTTTTCGCTCGATTTTACTCTTCGAGTAAACTCATACTCTATTTCGAGCATTTTCACTCCCACTCTTTTTTCTTGCAAAACTCGTACTCCTCAAGTACTCGTATTCGCAAACATTTTTCACTCTCGAGTAAAATCGAGCAAGTCTGAAATATACTTCGCGTTTTATCGCCACTGCAGTGGCTCCTGTTGATAAATGAAATATTCTAGGATTTTAATAAATAAAAACGATCGCCTATGCTGACGACGTGGCCATAATGATAAGCGGGAAGTTCCCACAAACACTATAGGAACTAGAGCAAGGAGCTCTAGACAAATTATCGATATGGGCACACAACAATGGTCTTGGAGTGAACCCATCAAAGACAGAGCTGGTTCTGTTTACGATTAAGAGGAATGTCAAACCATTCACCCTACTCACGCTTGATGGAGTCTCCTTGGAGCTCTCTTTAGAAGCCAAGTACCTCGGAATTATTCTGAACCACCAATTGGCGCGGAAATTGAATGTCGAAGAACGTGCCAAGGAAGGCCTAATAGCTTTATATTCATAGAAGAACTCCATTGGATTATCACCATATTCACGGTATACGTGTTTAACAAGTTTTCCTTATATGTACCCAAGTGCTACCGGCTATGGACTTGGGGACCTTGTTCCTACATCTCAGCTTGTCACGGATAGCTGTGGCATGCACGTACGACATGAACATGCTGTCGTATGTGACCCCTAGAAGTTTGGGGTAGTTTGTGGTCGGAATTCTGCTACAATCGACCATGACATTAAACTCTGTTCTTGCCTCTGTGGTGAATGGCGGATATTTGCATATTCCTCGCGTGGAAAAAGGTGGTAAGATCTGTCAAATATCTGTTCAGCCTTTCACAAATGACATCAGGTAAGGTACCTGACGCCAAGATCGTACAATCATCCGCATACGTTTCGATCTCAATGCAGTCTGGGGAGCGGAATACAGAAGAGGTAGAGGTTACACAGTTTCGGAGATATCATCCCGCCTTGGGGAACTTCATGTTTAACTCTACGGGGCTTGGACTGATGCCCTTCGAACAACTTTGAGTGCTTGACAGTATCAAAGGCTTTTGTTGTTGTGCTGTGCTGCTTACGGAACCCATACTGATGATCGGCAACTGGATAGCTATTTCTAACCCTCAAGGGTCTTTGCTAAGGGCGACAAATGCGAAATCGGTCTGTGCGATTCACCTTTGCTGGCATCCTTGTCTGGCGTCAGTAGCGGGACCACACTGCCCATTTCTAGACTTTGGGAACGACAGTTTGAGAACTTTAGTGAGATACTCGACTCCCGGCACATCCAGCTGGTTCTGCACTACCATGGGTATTACCTTCAGGGCCCAACGCTTTGGATGACTTAGCGTTTAGGGATACGCAGTCAAATGCAATAATCGGTTTTTCGATTATTCGGCTTTCCTTAAAAACTTAAAACTCGATTCTCGATTTTTTAATAATCGAAAGTTTGCTTTTTGAACGCTCCAAATAAAGGATAATAGTTGAGTCCGTCTTTCGAAAGTCGATTAAGAATAATCGATTATCCGGTTTTTGCACAGTCAATATTCGACTTTTAGAAATTTTACGGCTAATAATCGATTAACGGAAATCAATTTTACGTATCCCTATTAGCGTTCCTGATGACATTTGCAACATCATCCATTGTAAATTGTGGTGGTTCATCCTCGGCAGAAAGAGATTTTATGCGACATAGTACTCTTCTCTTGACCCTGTCACTCGTGGGGTGCTCGACAAACTGTCGACGGAAATAACTTGCGCATCTCTTTGGATCAGTCGGCGTAAAGTCGCCAAATATGACTGAGGTCCTGTCATCCTTCTTTCTAGGGTTCGAAAGTGACTTAACCGTTGCCGACAATTCACTTATTCCGGCACAACTTGTGCAACTCTTCAGACGATTTAACCACTTGTTCTGCTGACTCTGAGGTCACTAAGGTTGGCACAACGAAGCTCATCACGCTCATTTGCTAATGCCGTCGCCTCTGCCGGGAAGTTTGATGTCACTTCGGGTATTCGACCAGCAGGTATATGGTGAGCAGCTGTAGCAGTGATGATGTTTTGGAACGTCCGTTCTGCCCGAAAGCTGTGGAAAGCCCTACGGCACCATGTGTAGTGGTTGGAGCGCACGATAATTCTTGAACGGATCAGCGGATTCGGTCCAAAATTTGGGCTTCGTTATATTTTGTCAAAATTTAGTTTGAGGTCCCATGAAAGTTCACAACTTTTCCCAAAAATGGTGTGCACGATAACTCTCGAAGGCAGTAAACGAAGGCACATCGTAATATTTCTACTACTTCTTCGGATACCTCCTACACAAAATTTCGTAAAAGTGCAATTTAAGGCCTGCTCTCGAATTCCTTGTATTTGCCGGCCCATTGCCACGGTACAAGTTTTTCCGGAGATAATGACCCAAAAGCTCAAAAAATGCCTGCCTGCACCAACTAAAATGGGTAGTACGGAGGATAACCCCCGAAGGTCCCCCCGATTTGGTCCAAGTGTTGTACGTATCGTATCGTATTATGTAGACGTCAGAAGTATTGTGTTTACTTCTTTTCTTTAGGTTCGAGGCCGAGGTCATATCCCAGTCGGCAAAGCCTATTGATACCTTTTAACTTGTTTATCATAACATGAGTTCTTTTACTTATTGCAACGGATTTTATATCAGTATGTATAAGCCATATGCTCGGGGGCCCCAAAATTCTGCTGCCTGTAACACGAGACATACCTCCATACATTGTTGAAAATTGTTCATGAATATGTTTGCCAAAGTGAAGTATTTTTTTCAACTTCACTGCAAAATGCTGAACATGCCGATGATTCGTTTTTTCTGCCGATTTTTCATAAAGTGTTTGTGCGGATATATGAGCGGCCGTTGGCTATTCTAGTTCGCAATATACTATTGTTGTTGGATAGGCAGGCAGCAGGGAGAACATATTTCGCTCTCTGTAAATTTTCGTATATATTTTGGCAGTATTAGATTTTGAAATTTATAAGCCCCATTCTCTTGGTTATGCTCTTTATTCATCTGCCTGCATATTTTCCTTGAAAACGCATTTATCACACACTTGTAATGTTTTGTTGCTGTGGCCCTCATGTTCAAGTGGGTAACTGCGTGTGCAAGAGGGCACAAAACACGCGTGCCTCAACAGACCCCAACTTTTGGTTGTTGTTTTTTTTTCGGTACATTCTTCTTGGTCATCTTAACAAAGAAATTTGCTATTCATGGCAAAAGTACTCTTTACTCTTTGGCCATAACTACTACACTGCTACTATTGTGTGGTTGTTGTTGCAGCAACCGCCTCGTGTTAGTTTATATCGTATGTGTGTTTGTCTATGAATGTATTGCATATTAAGTTATTGTATATTAGGTGTTAAATCAGATAAATTTTCGCATAATACCGCATGCAGCACTTGGATTTTACAAAGATTAACAATGTGCAGCAGCAATATTCATTGGAGTTTGCCGACCAACCGACAGACTCGTTGCTTTTGTGCTCCTATATAAATGATCGTTTGTTTTTGTTGTTGGTGTAGTGGCATAAAAGCTATAGCTGGCTGTTGCATTGTAACAGTGTCTGTCCATCGCTTGTCGGTGGATGGATACTCGAACTGCTGGTGTTGTTGTTGTTGCCTTTCGTACATTCCAAATCTCTCATAGTACAACCCATACAGTAACATGAATGTGTTGCACCACACCGACCGGTAGGACAGACGAACTTTGGCGATTGTATGCATGCATGTTTAGAGTACAATTTGGTTTATATTCATATGACCGAGCGACCGTCGGACCGACCATACTAACAACCAACATTCATGCTCACACACAAACAGTATAAATTGTTTGGTCTATGTTTTGATAGCAATGTTTCGTCTAAGACGGGATGTTTAGATGGAATATTTGTTCCTAGACTTTTTATTATAGCCTCACAGGCATACCGACAGTCTGAATTGTGTTTGAATATTTCGTTATAATGAAGTATAAAAAGCGTTAGTTTGTGAGCGGGTTTAATTTTCGGTACTCGCCATTTTTCACCATAATTTCGCGCCTTTTCTGTTTGCCGGAAGATAGTATTTAACCGCAACATAAATTGGGATTGTAGTTGATTAAAAACATCCTTGAATTAGAGAGTGAAGAGAGCATTTTTGGCGGTAGATGTGCATATGATATGAAGTCAATTCAACAATGTTAATTCACACTTACATGACGAAAATTATGTCCCTGCTAAAGTCAGTAATTCGGCCTCCACTGCGAAATATCAGGAAATAGAATTTTCATAACTTATTGAACATTTCGAATACGGTACGGGGAATCGGGTACTAGCAAATGAGCATCGCGAATCAGCCCTGAAGACCCGTGTTAGGGAAATTACTCTTGAATTCAACAGGCTAGTTGGCGAATACAAGCGGAACAAGAAAACCAACGTTATGTTCTGCCGGGCCGAATTTGTATAACCTCTACCATGAAATATTTCGAAATACCCACCCCCACTTTTATTAGTTTTCCATGAAAAAAAAAAACATTAGTGAAAAAGTAAAAATAGCAAAACCCTAAAATATGTTGATCAAATTTAAAAAATGTTTCTTACAAACAAATATTTTTTCAATTTTTATTTTGTGAGTTATTTGAATACAGTTCACTATAGGCCTGTTTTTGAGGCAAAATTTAATAGCGGTGGACTTATGGGCTTTTTATACATTTTTAATGCTTTATATGCAAAAGTAAGCTAAAACAAAGAATCACACAGTAGAATTCGGATATAGCGAAAATCGGTTATAAGAAACTACGTATATAACGTACAAAGATTTGTGTTCCCAAAGATTTTTTCTTAACATTTGTACACACATTCAACTTCTTAAAATGACCACGACTATATCGGACAAAAGTTGTACCCGCGAATAGAATTTCTTACAATTTGTTAGGATTAACAGGCCCGTTCTTAAGTTCATACCCCCTTATTTTTATTTTACCTATTTTATTCATTCCAACCCAATGAACAGTTTTTATAAACATTGATATGTTTAAAATATTGATTCGCTAAGAGATCTTTATAAATATTATTTTTTTAAAAGGGCCAGATAAATCGCGCAATCATGATCCCTATATTTATATTTTCTTCACCAAATCAAAAATTTAAAAAAAATTAATTAATTTCTCTTTGGAAATCGAGCTTAATGATGAATAATGCATCTGAAAAAGGAAAGCCGACTACTCGAACCCACACCCCTATATCGGATGTGGGACGGCTTCGCTATCATCTAACTTACTCTTTCAAATGCATTTTTTTACAGTGCTGAATGTTTTTTCAGTCATTGTACGGCTTTCATGACAAACGCTTAGCGTAGTCTTTGACAGTTATGAGTTTAGCTCTGAACACTAACACCCATGACAACACTTTTTTCCTTGTGTTCTTCAAGGACGTGGGTTCAAACCCCAGACTGGCTCAGCTGATTTTATTTATTTGAAAATGCCGTTTTAGAAGAAGATCATTTTTATTATTTACTTTTAACTAATTTCTCGTTGGAAATCTAACTTAATGATCAATAATGCATCTGAAAAAGGAAAGCCGACGACTTGAACCCACACACCCACCACTATGTGACATGACATGTTTCGCCCTTGGCAAAGAAGGCTCATAAGACATATCAGATGTGGGGCGGCTTCGCTATCATCTAACATTTACTCTTTCAAATGCATTTTTTACAGTGCTGACTGTTTTTTCAGTCATTGTATGGCTTTCATGACAAACGCTTAGCGTAGTCTTTGAAAGTTATGAGTTTGGCTCTGAACTCTAACACGCTATGACAACACTAAAAAGGCAAAAATTTCAAATAAAAAAATATTTGTTATGCAAAAATCGCACCTTGATATATAATGTAGTTGATTCGGAACCCTTTTTTGGAGATATTCCCGGTGTCAGAATTTCAGACAAAGTTGGACAATTTTGTAAAAGTCTACAATAAAAAAACTATCATTTTGTTTTCTTAGGTTGTATCCTATATGACGTTTTTTTCCGCTGTAACAAACGTTTTGAAGAAAATTATTTCTTAAAACAGAAAGTACACACCGCCACCATTCCACTGAATATCAAATCTATATACTTGAATATTACCAAACTTACAAATTGCGTTTAAATTCTTCTCTGAGTTTTGATATTTTTTATTCTGTTTTGCGAAATTTTGATTTTAACTTCGAATTATACCGCTAGATTTGAATATTTTTGAAAACAAATTGCACATCCATATAATTTGACATGTTCTTTCTTCGAATCAAATTAGAAAACTCGCGTTATTAAAAGTGCAAAAATCTACTTTTGCCTAAAAACCTGTCCAAATTACCTATAGTGAAATGTAGGAAAAATAGGTCGGAGTTATTCATCTATTTTAGTTAAAATTCACGCGAAAACGTACATTTATTACTGTAATCACTTCCCGAATATACGCTAACATCTTGCGAAACATATATGTACATATATATGGAAGACTTTCAAATAATTTTAAAGGAAAACTGTATCGCGTAATATACATTTTGAAATCCGTGTATATCGCGAAATCCTCAAAATCACTTAATGCGCATGTAGCCATTTCCACCGTTCTAGTGTATGGATTTTCACGATCTTTGATTTATATGATTCGGACCGTCGAAAAATTGAAATATCGTGGGGTACCAGCATACTCAAAAGGATATTGTAAATACTGTACCCAAAAAATACGGTTTTTCGAAATAATATCGCACTCAATTTTGTCCTTTGGCAGCAGATTACTGTGATGCTGTGTGAGCTACAAAGTCAATATACATATCAAATTATGCGTAATCGCGAGTACTTTAATCCTATTATTGGTTTTTTGAAATACCCGAATGCGCGTCTCAGTTAAATCAAAAATACAAAAACACCTAAAATCCGGCTTCCAAATGTCAGCATCCATAAAAGGTGGATGCAGTGAAAATAGCCTCATTATCCCATCAAAGTGACTGATATTAAGTTTCTTTGTATTCGATATGGGTATAAAACATTCCTATAGAGAATTGCGGGTATATATGTACGTTTTACATCCCAGAAATCAGGCTTATGTGGAGGTTATTCCAAAATCAGTACATTATCCACAAATTTTGCTGGGCAAGTTTTGTGACCTCTTTGACCCTAAGTGCCAAATTACATCAAATTTACTTCACAATACCTAATTCAGGCGGTATCGTTATATGAGGGCTATTCCAAAACGTTGACCTATATCCACAATGGCGGAGAAGTTTTTTGACCACTTTGAACCCTAAATGCAATCCGATCCAAAACCCATCGAATTTGGCCGGAAAAAATCAATATGGACAGATTGTCTTGATTACAAGGCTAGGCGGCATCAAATTTTAAATTGTCAGTGTAATGTTCGGCGATAAACAGTAGGTCCCATATCATTGAGCTAATTTGAATCGGGGTGCACTCATTGATATGAGAGAAGTCTCCGTTGTCCCTTCTGGGATGGTCGTGGAACAACAATATCTATCCATAAAAACCTCCAAATATCTGAAATCAGCCGGTGCCGTTATATGGCTATTCCAAAACATGGGCCCATATATCCTGTCTTCGAACTTGACCTTAATTTTTGCGCCCTATCTCTAGTTGTTTGGATGCGAGAGTGAATACCGTAACGGACGGACAGGCATAGATCAACTTAGAATCAGAAAAAAAGTAGATTGTGCTACACCGCATAAGAGCCCCTTTTTCGCCAAACAGGTGCTACCACAGTTTACGATAAGCGATATTACAGATGTCATACGAAACGCGAAAGCATTGGGACCACACGGAAATTCAATAGTAAGGCTCAACCAACTGTATGATCCTGGAGTTAGGAATTTACAAGTGTCATCAATTTTATATTGTAGAAAAAGCCTAGAAAGTTGGCAGGGTGGTATCGCAACTGAAACCAGGCAATGATGCCAGCAGAGGTGAACCGTTTTTCTCTTCTTTCGCCAGTAGTGCGGATTACCAAACATCAGCATAGCTTCCCAGCGCCACAATAGAATCAATCATACGCCATATCCATGCATATCAGTCGAGGACTGCAAGAGAACAGGCCGTGCGACCGAACAGTCAAGGTTGGTCTTGACCAATCGATCAGCCGCCAAATCTACTGCCACAACAATTGGTCGGTTGAAATTAAGCTCACTCTCAACATATTGGTCGAAAGTTTCCAGATTCCCACCACTAAAGCTAGGTTCACACTAGGCAAATATTTGCCCCAGCGAAAGGGAGTGTGTGTTTACTGAGAGCAAGTGAGCATAAATTTCAGTGCATTATTTACGCTCATTTGCTCTCAGTAAGCGCACACTGCCGGTCGCTATAGCAAATATTTGCCTAATGTGACCCTAGCTTAACTAGCTATGCACCGAAAGTGTGGTCCGCAAATATTAGCGAGCGATACACTGTCGGAATGTTAAAACAGGGTGCTTCCTCATGACACCAGTGGGCCATCATTTCAAACATATGATTTGAATGCCGTACTCTGTGACCACCTCCATCCATCGCAGCAGAAGAACAACTCTCTGTTAAATCTTTATACCCTACACCATTATGTGGGGAGGGTATTATAAGTTAGTTTTGGCCAAAAGGTTTGTAACGCATCGAAATAATGGTCGTAGACCCATACTTTTATATACCAAAATGAATGTCTCGACGATCTGCGTCGATGTGTGTCTGTCCATCCGTCTGTCCATCTAAACCTTGTAATCACGCTACAGGTCGCAATTTTGATCGGATCGTCACGAAATTTCGGATGTTGATGGGGGTTCCGGAGGGAAAGAAGCCTATTGATTTTGGTGATGGTCGGATAATATTTAGGGGTCGGAATGGACAAAAGACTTATGTGGATAAAAATACAACGTTTTCTTCCAAAGCGAATATCTCAGCTTCTGTATGGGGTATACCAAAAGTACAAACTGACAATGATTGGTTGGGGACTTTCCAAAAGAAAGTCTGACTATGAAAGCAGAAGATCCCATCTTTACAATGATGCAAACTAGGTCGACGTATGTAGGTGACCAAATAACGGAGATATCGCAATAGTCGGTAATATATCCCATTTTTAATTTTTTTGGAAATCACGCTACAGGTCGCAAGTTTGATCGGATCGTCACGAAATTTTGAGGGTTAATGGGGGTCTCACAGATGAAGAGGCTTCTTCTTGATTTTGGTGATGGTCGCATAATATTTAGGGGTCGTAATGGGCAAAAAACTTATTTGGATAAAAAGACAACGTTTTTTTCCAAAGCGAAAGTAGAAAATATCACCTTTCTAATGATGTAAAATAGCTTCCCGAAGGTGATCAAACAACGAAGATATCACAATAGTCGCAAACAAACCCCTTTTAACTTTTGCGATTTTAATAATAATGACGGATATCGCACCTTTGGTTGGGACCATCTAAAAGCAAAACCTGACTGAGAAAGTAGAAAATCCCATCTTTAAAATTATGCAAAGTAGGTTGGCGTAGGTGGTAAAATAATAGAGATATCGCAATAGTCGGTAATACATCCCTTTTTTTCACTTTTTCTGCAATCACACTACAGGTCGGAATTTGATCGGAAATTTTCTCAAAGAGATAGAAGCATATTGATGTTGGTGATGTCGATAGTTGTCAAATATAAAATTAAAAATATTAATTATTTTGGTTCAGTTCGCATTAAGTCATTTGGTATAAAAGCCAGATAGGTGAAAACTTTAGTATCTCCCTAAAAGAAATATTTTCGAGTGAAAACATAATGCACGGAGGTAGTAGTGTAGGGTATCACATAGTCGGCCCCGTGCCGACTATAGCCTTTTCTCACTTGTTTTTATTTGTAATTCCGTTTGTAACACATCGAAATATTCGTCAGAGACCCTATAAATTATATATTATTGATCTGCATAAAATTCTTAGGTCCGTTCTTACATCTTGTCTTTAAAGTCCATTTTTGTTATACCTTGCTTTAAGAAAAGTAGGGAATAAAGTTGGCATTACCAGAGATTTATTATTACATCTGCAATTTAAAATAAATGTTACATTTTGTACAAATATGGCAAGACTGTACACATCAAATTTAATCAAATCTGATTGGCTGATTTGGATTTGCTCTCAAATTTTTCTTGGTTTTGGTAAAACATACTCTGGGGCTCATGTTAATTTTTAAAAGAAACACAAAACTTCCTTTTAATTTATCTGACACTTATTATTAAAGGAAACATGTAAGAACAAAAAATGGGTTATCTGTCCGATACCGGCCAAAATTTAACTACAGAAAGGATGTAGGAGCTACAAAACTATGCCCCCTCAGAAATTTTGTGGGTGGAAGTCCATGTTTTGATATAACCCCCATATAAATGTACCTCCCAATTTTCGGTATTTTCAAATATTTATCCTCATTATCCCATCGAAATGGCTTAAATTTGGTATTTAGCCTTCGTTTGAGTCAAAAAACGTTTTTTCCAGACCTCTGTCGGTGCAGGTCAACAAAGTTTTTACAGCGCCCCCCATAGAATGGTACCTCCCGATTTTCGGTATTTTTACGGGGTTTTGATATTGCCCGCCATATAAATATACCTCCCGAAGATTTTGCCTCATTATCCAATCGAAATGGCGGAAATTTGGTATTTAGACTTCGCTTGGGGTACAAAATTTTTATCCAGAAATTCAAAGAACGACACCGCCCTATTTTCTGTATCTAACCGCATTATCCAAATGAAATAACTGACATTTTTCATTAAGTCTTCGCTGAGGGTAGAAGATAATTCTGCAGAGAGTTGTATGTATAGGTACACGTTTTGATGTAGCCCCCATAGAACGGTGCCAACCGAATTAGGTAAAATTTTGAAAATTTTCTTCGTTGTAGGATTAACATATTCCCGCAGAGAATGGTCGGTACAGGTCCACCCTTTGTTTTTAAGGTTTTAGCCACATTATTTAACCGAAACGGCTTAAATTTCATTTTTAATTTCCGTTGAGCTATAAAATATTTCTACACAGAATTTTTGGTATAGGCCCAGGTACGTATATATCCCCCATAGAACGGTTCCTCCCGATATTGGGAATTTTTAAAGTTTTAGCCACATTATCCAACCGAAATAGCTGAAAATTTGTATTATTTCTTCGATGGGTACTAAAACATTTTCCGCAGAAAATGGTCGGTACAGGACCACGTCTTGATATACCCTCTATACAACGATACTTTCCTATTTTCGATGTTTTTAGGTTTTAGCCACATTAATCAACCAAAAGGCGCGAAATCTGGTTTCAATATAATTTATGGTAGATGGTATGAAAAGTTCGGTCCCGCCGAATTTGACGCAGTTTCAGTTTTAATACTTATACTACGTATTTGTATTGTTATTCTTTTGAAAAAATTTCAATGAGATTCTGAAATACCAAATTGCAACTGAGTTGGTTAATAAATATGAGATAAACAGTAAGACCTTCGAAATACATTAAATCGTAAGGCAAGGTTATTTGGGTTTATTTCAAAGGGTTTCGAAAATTGATGACGAGATGGGAGCGACCAAACTACAATTTTGGTGTAAAGTGCAGCCAAGACCTTACCAAATATGAGCCGTCATTTTTTATATTTGACTTATTACTACCCATAGATACAGAATAATTTTGAGCAAAACTTCAAAATTTCGATCAGTGTGATGCTTGTCGACAATATTTGTATACAAATTTTACATGTTTGAAACACTCAGAAGCAATAAGCCAGCAACAGTTGAAAATTTGAAACTGCTTGGTTGAAGAGTCCATGCCAAACATTGTATCACGGGTGCATAAACTCAATTATGCCTATACTTAAGCTATAGATGATATGAATTTCTAATGATTTTTGTATATATATTCGCTCATTTACTCAAAGAGTGGCATAACTGAAAAAATGATTTTTCTGAGTTAACAATTTCTATTTTTTCTGCGACTTCTACTTTATTTTGTGTCAAATTTTCATGCTAATATCTTTAAAATTCAACGAGTTACGGCTCATTTACTACGAGTTTGGCATAATTCAACAAAAATGATTTTTGAGTTTATGAAGCACTAATACACTTCAAATCATGTTTCATCTTGCGCAGAAATTTAGCATAGATGTCTTCCTAGTTTTAGTTTTTGAGATGTGTTACTCTTTGATTATATGAGCGATATGTATAAACATTTACATTTAGCTAAAAACTGCAACAACAAAAACACTGAACTTTAATGAAATTTCGCACAAAATAAAATATAAATTTTTGTCTTTTTTCAGTTGTTTGTTCAATAGTAAATTATAGAAAACTGCAATTTAATGTTGCAGTGCGAAAAAATTGCGAACAATATTTCATTTTAGATTTTAATCTTGGGCACTTCATTAAAATTGTAGCGGTGGTTGTGATGTTATTGTTGTGTGCTTTTTTATTGATGCAACATTTTCCAATTTTTCATTGTTTGTTTGGTGAATATTTAGTGTTGTTGTTGCGGTAAATCTTGACTATAAATTTGCATAAATTTCACTACTATTATTTTATAAAAATACTCGCGAACACACATACCGACAAATGTTTTTGTTTTCAGTTAACAAACGAGAGCATAAATAAAAGCCATAAACAAAAAATCATATCAAATAAACCGAAACATAAAAAGTTGTATTGTTTTGTTCGAGAAAAAAGCGTTAGTTTTTCGTTTTTTTTTTTTTTGTTTTTGCTTTTGTTGTTTACGTTTCGTATAGTGCCGCCTGATATTTATGGTGAAAAATAAGCTTATAAATGCTGACCATCGTTGCAGAAATTTATTATGACAAGTTGCTGTGGCACTTTTATCTCTACAAACACAAAATCATGGTATTTCCCGAGCGCAAAGCAGACACCGTTACCAGCCAGCTAGTCAGTACCAAAACCGATGCCAATAGGGGCTGAGAAAAAAAATCACATTTCCTATGAAAAAAACTCGACGAAAAATTAATGCAGGATGTATGGATATGAACCTTATTTGTCGCTCATTGATATGATAGTCCATACCCTTTTTTTCTCTCACCCCGTTTCCATCTACATAGTTTGCCTTTTTGAGACACAGCATTGGTATGTAAATTATATTTGTAATGACCATGCACAACAAAGTAGAGGGAAGGGAATAGTATTGAAATTTTTTGTTGAGTTGCAAAATATTTTTTTAGGCTTATGGGTCTATTGCGGAAATAATGTTTCTAACACTAAATAATCAAACTAAACAAAAGCATAGAATTTTAATCGGATTATTAAAAATCAATACTGTAGTTTTAGATAATATTCGTTATCAGTTATGAAACAATAGATGAAAGAATAAAGCGTAATTTTATTTCATTATTTTGAATATATTTAATTCTACATTTACAGCTGACTAAGGTGTGAAAAAGAATATGCATGCCCTACAGTATAAAATTTAGTTTGGCGTAATAGCTAGTCAAATAGTGCTAGGCTTATAGATTGATTTCTAGAGTGTTATGGAACGCAAAAGTTATGTATACAGAAATTATTTTGATTTATATTAAACAAATCTATATAAAAAAATCGTTCGTTGGTAATGGCATAAGTTGAGAACGGTTGGACCTATGTGGATAATTCTTTTTTTTTTAAATGTTCGTCATAACCCAACATAGGTTTTTATGCAAAGAAAATTTTACCACGCCATCTTTTTTCAATTTTAATCTTTTCTACACAAACTACTTAACAGATTTTCCTGAAATTGTCAGGGAATTTACACACGCAGAAAAATATATGTTAGAAATATGTTTGGATCCAAACAAATATTTGTTTGGGACTGATTGCAAACAAATATATATTTGGATGCAAACATAATTTGTTTGTGTCCAAACAAATATATGTTTGCAACATTTTGTAACATATCTCAATTTAATACGTTTGGGTACCAACATAGTTTTTATGTTAGAACATATTTTTTATGGGTGGAGAGGATTTTTGTCAAAGAGAGTAAAAACAGGGCTCTCGCACCTGCGGAATGCTGGTTATTAAGAAAGAGCTGTGCGCATGGTGTAATGCGTAAAACACGTGTGTTTCATGCTTTGTTGTTGTTAACCAACGTAGCAAGCGAAGAGGAAAAGAAAAAAATGGTATTAATTATGTAGGTCTTTTTCATCAGTGTTCTAGAGAACATCGCTGAGTAAAGACGATAAAGTGAGAGAATAAATCAGTTTTTTCTCTTTTCTTAAAGAAATTGTGTTTTTTAGTAAATTAAATGTCCAATACATTTTATAATTGGATCAAAAAGGTGAATGGAAATACATTTTTCATATACATACATACATACATACATATGGGGAATTCCAAGTGAAATCGGACAGTTCGGAGAAAAGTTATTTTTGATTTCAATTGTTTTTGGTTCAATTTATGCTCCTAGCCATCAGAACATTTTTTTGACCAACGGTACAGAGATATCGCCTATTCAAATTATCGCATTTTTAAAGAACTATGTTCAAATAAATACTCATAACTTCTTTAATATTGGTCCAAATGGGACCATCTTTTTTGGATTTGTTTGTTTTTTTATCAGCTATCGAAAGAAATATTTAAAATAAATATGCACAGTGGGCTTCAACGCAATTTTCGGGATTTAATATTTAAAATCAATTTTTAAACATGATTGCACCCTTCGATTTTTTCAAAAAAATTTTATGTTAAACTACGTTCAATTACAAAAATTTTAAGTCCTATGTGCTAATGGGATTCGGACGATTACTATTTTTTCTGAATTTTTTAAAATTTGTCAATTTAATTTTTCCTTTATACCTTTGTCTAAAATTTATTATTTTATTAAAAAAATTAAAAGTTTCATTTATAAATATTTGTTTTGATTTTATATTTATGAATTTATCTCAAACATCTTAAAAACTGCGTCATTTTTCGATTTTGAAAATGCATCAGCGAAAATTCCATTAAAGCCCACTGTACATTTTTTTCTATTTTTTATGATAAATATATACAGTCGAAATCGCTTATAACGTCGTCGTTTATAACGTCATATCGGTTATAACGACGATATCTAAAAGTCCCAAATGTCTGGGGCCCTTAATAGCCCTATCGCTTATAACGACATATCGGTTATAGCGACAAATTCCGTCGGTCCCTTGACCGACGTTATAAGCGATTTCGACTGTAATATATAATGATAAATATGTACTCTTAGCTTCAAAAACACAGGAAATACAAATTTTGGACAAAGGTATTAAGGAAAAACTGTATCGAATAGAACATTGGTGGCGTTTATTTAATTGGGATAGCTGTTACAATTTTGATTTTTCAAAATAGTCTGGCTTAATCCCTTTTGTTGTTTTAATATTTAAAACAACAAGTTTATTAGTGGAGAATAATAAACTTGTTGTTTTAAATATTAAAACAACAAAAGGGATTAAGCCAGACTATTTTGAAAAATCAAAATTGTAACAGCTATCCCAATTAAATAAACGCCACCAATGTTCTATTTGAGAAACACTGGCACGGTTTTGTGTGTTGTTGGTATATAAGCTACCAAACAGCATTTGGGTATGTGCATTTGTTGAAAAATCAACGACACATACGAGTGGAAGAAGGTTTGCTTTGTTTCGTAAACACTTTCGTCGGAGTTGTGTTAGGTTACCAAAGAAAAACTTCTCATTGAATGCTTTTCTTTGTTAACGTTTATACTTCGAGCTGACGATTGATGTTTGGGTATAAAAAGTTTCTTGTTGAAGAAGTTATTGAAAAATAACTTCGGTGGAGAATATCCACAAATAAGAAACAAAGGGAACTGATGAGATCCAGTGGCGTAGATCGAAACTAGTCTTCCTTGCCTTACCCCTTGGCGAACAATGCCAAACCTTCTCCACTAATAAACTTGTTGTTTTAAATATTAAAACAACAAAAGGGATTAAGCCAGACTATTTTGAAAAATCAAAAGAAAAACTGTATCGACAAATTTTAAAAAATTCAGAAAAAATAGTAATCGTCCGAATCCCATTACCACATAGGACTTAAAATTTTTGTAATTGAATGTAGTTTAACATAAAATTTTTTTGAAAAAATCGAAGGGTGCAATCATGTTTAAAAATTGATTTTAAATATTAAATCCCGAAAATTGCATTGAAGCCCACTGTGTTTTTTTCTTTTAAATATTTCTTTCGATAGCTGATAAAAAAACAAACAAATCAAAAAAAAGATGGTCCCAATTGGACCAATATTAAAGATGTTATGAGTATTTATTTGCATGTAGTTTTTACAGAATTTGACTTTTTCAAGGCGCAATATCTCTGGAACCGTTAGTCAAAAAAAGTCTGAAAATATATTAAAATGTTTTGTTAATCAGCATCATCACCACAGCAAAAACTAAAGGAAATCAAAAACCTCATCTTGAAAAAGTGTCCGATTTCACTCAGAAATCCCATATGTATATTTGAAACATGGATGTACCTATTTATTACATTATATAATTATTTGATTCTAGATGCCGATATCCCGCAGGTGATTTCAACTTGAAGAAAATGTGTTTTATTTCGCAACTAAGAAAAAGCCTTCAACGATGTTTCTATATAATTTTTTCATTTTAAAAGAGCGACTTTTTATAATCTTTTTCATTCAGTTTTTCTTTTATTAAAGTGTGTTATGTATTTCCTTGGAATTTTGTATGTACCTATGTGTCTTTGTTGCTTTTCTATGCCCTTCAATAAGAAACACCCCCATTTATAAATGTGTTTACATCAGGCCTGCTCAAGGTGCGCACCTGAGCTGTCGGTGTGTGTCAATTTTCTCACACACACAATTTAAAAAGAGAGCTTTTGTTTTTGTTTTGAATATTTTCAAAATTAAAAATCAGTCTCTATTGAACATTCAATGAGGAAGGTTCTGTTTTCGAATTTGTCTATGAATTTATATGCGTACACTGAAAAAATGAATGAAGATACTGAATACGAATTTTTATTTGCCTAAAATTTTTACGGCAAATTAGAGTGTTTGGTTTGTCAACGCACTTTGGTTTGTCACGAACTTGATTTGCAACAAATTATAACATCAACAGTCACATTTGGTCAAAATAAAATAATTATTCTACTCTATATTTTGAAATATAAAATAAAAAAAACTGTTACGATATTTCTCACAGTATACAGAGAGACAAAGGAAAATTGAAATTTGTGTATTTCAAAACCAACACAATTACAAAATGTGTTTGTATGTGTCTGAGCAGGCCTGGTTTACATGTTAGAAACAGCTGGTGAGCGCTTGCTGAGAGCAAGTAAGCATACATTTCAATGTGTTTCACATTGACATTTACGCTCCCTTGCTCTCAGAAAGCGCCCACTGGTGCATGTGTTTGATTTTTTTGTGGCTTTTGGGTTTGTATTTGTTTGCACCCAAACATATAATTTGTTTGCACCCAAACATATATTTGTTTGCATATGTTATGTTTGGGACTTCTTGCAAAGAAATATATGTTTGCTGCAAAATATTTTTGGGACATATGTTAGAGAGGTAATTTTTTCTATGTGCAGCTATGTCCCCCGGTGAAAATAGGCTACAAATTTTGTTGAATTTCGGAAGAGGTGGGGGAACTTAAAAAAATGCTACATTTACAATAATTACGAATGTATCGGCTTGGAATTTAATTTGCGAGACAATTGTGGTTGTGTCTCCAACCTTATCCAGCCAACAATCTTTGCCGATGGCTCTAATATCAGATTTTTTTTCCGAGATTTCCTAACCATGTTTCCGATTATTTTCGGAGTGAAAGGAAATTTTGATTCCATTTTTTCCGATTAATTTCCCAGTACTCTGCACATACTCTGAAGGGAAATTTTTTCACAACTTGACCAAAAATCATGAAAAATTCAAATGGTGTGTAGCGTTACGTAAAGCTATTTTAAGGGGTTATGGCCACTTATAAGCATGAGAAAAGCCATTTTCATGGCTTTTTGTATAAAAAATCTATTAAACCTTAAGTTACCTTCAATTTTTTTTTTGAAAAATCTTACATTCAAATGTCCGCGGTACTCACTGTAGTTTGAAAAAGAATAAACCGATCAGCATATATTTTTGTGGGATCATTACGAACCTAATAATCTTGTCCATTATCGAAAAGGAATTAAAAAAAATCAATTTTTAAAAATTTTGAACAGTTAAAATCAAAATTTCGATTTTAACAAAAACAAAACACTGTACAAAATTGATATTTTTTCTGACTCCGTCAGCAGTTTTTTTTAAAGACTCTCTCGGTTAAGCATATGATTTATGTGTACAATAGTCCCACAAAAACATACAAAGTGCCACTTCGAGGAAAAGACGTTTTTAGTTTCTATGCTACATACAAAACACAATAAATGTTTCCCTTGCCCCGGTCCACACTAGAGTGATTTCATTGAAAAAATTGCATGAAATTATGCGTCTCTAGATCGACCTCCATAGTAGAGTAAAATCATAAAATTGCTGTAGTAGGGAATTCGATTTAAGAACACCTAATTTTATGAAATTTTTTAATGAAATTCCCGCTAGTGTGAACCGGGACATTCGAAAGCTCATATCTCGATAAATGTTTGTCCGATGGACTGGGAATTTTGGCACATATTCTATTCTATATTTTATATGAAATAATGGTACAAAGTATATAAATTCAATAGAAAGAATTCATAATATTTAGTCCCAATTTATATTAGGCGAGTTTACTTGCGGCAAGTCTCAGTTTGTAGGAGAGACACGTAAGGGGTATGGAAGTGGAAAAAATTGCTCGTACCGGCAATTTTCAGGCAATTCCTTTTATATTTTTCGTTTTTGACATTATATTCATTGTTTTGAAAACAGAATTGCCTGTATAAACGCAAGAGGCAAGTTTAAAAGAGAACGAGAAAAATTGCCGCAAGAAAAATCGTTTAATGTAAATTGGGACTAAGGATACAATTTTAAATTGCCACGTTCGGCAATGTCGCCATGTAAAATTTATTTAAGTATATTGAAGTTTTTAATCATACAGGTCCACGTTATGGTTTATCGCAGAATTTTACAACCTCGAAGAATTGCCTTTGTCTTTGCTATAGCAAGATTTTCACTATTTCGATGATCCTAGCCTAATTTTTAAGAATATCGGCTGTCTTTGTCGTTGATATGTTTCCAAATGAAAACATTAAGACAAATTTAACACCATATCTCAAGGTGCGAAATGTATACAAATTATGGAATTTTTAGATATATTATAATTTTTTTTTCATTTCTCCAAATATTTTGTTTTGGCCCTTATCTACAAATTTGCTGCAAAGATCAGAAGAAGATTTGCATTGGTTTCAGAGATATAGCCCCGAGTTGTTTAAAAAGTCTATATTTAACAATGTTTAGATGGGGCCATAAAATCCAAGCTGTATCTGACTCAACAAAACGGATCTAGGGCTTTTGTACTTTGGGTCTGTACTTTCAAAAAATCCTCACTTCAACTTATTTGCACAAGATTACCTTAAAAATGTTGCACAGTGTTATTTACCGAAAGAGATAGATTCTGATACCAGGATTATTTTTACTTTTAATATTATGTTACAAAAGAAGCGTTATTATTTGTTTTCTTAATTGTACGATTAGAAGTTTTTGGACTCGATGACAAACACTTTGATGGACTTAGTTCTATATAGTTTTGACAAATAACAATCGATCCTTATTGAACCCCACATAATTATTCACTAATAATTATTTGGAGACACACCTCTCGATAGTTACAGCGCCCATAAGCTTTTTAGTTGGCCACCGTAGTTTTTTTTTTTTTTTTTTTTTATTTATTTATTGCAACTAGTTACATTTAACTAACAAGCAATTTAAAACAAATTTAAACAATACATAATATGTTTTTTATGTGTTTGTATATAAAATTTACATTATAAATATTCTGGTTACATGGAACTTCTAACTAGGTCCAATGGCTTCCTTCTCTTAAGTCTTCGGTCCGAACCAATCTGATCAGCTAAGGTTGATGCTTCTGTGTTAGCATGGCCTCTTAATCGGATGTTATGTTTTGTTGCTATATTTTCTATTTCTTCTTTTACAGTTTTTATCCCAAGATCCCGATGTAAATCTTGTGTACGGACATACCATGGTGCGTTTACAATGCATCTTAGCACTTTATTTTGAAATCGTTGGATCATATTTACATGTTTTTCGCTTGTGCACCCCCATAGTTGAGCGCCATACGTCCATATCGGTTTTAAAGATTGATTATATATCATTATTTTGTTTGCCGTTGAAAGTTTGGATTTCCTGCCTATTAGCCAATTTAGTTTTTTCCATTTTAGTTGTAATTCCGTTAGTGTTTAGAGCTTTGTCAGGAAGCATAAACTTGTCCACGAAAAGTAGGATATCGCTGTAAACAAGACTACAAAATGTCCAAAGAATCATCGAACAGTCTTTAAACTGCAGTTATGTTAGACTTGTATAAGAGACCTGAAGATGTTGTCCAAACATATTCTCTTGGACCTTGATGTACTTTTGGAAGTAATCTTGCGAACCATATTAGGTTCGATTTTAGACCGAATCGGTTAGTCCCTTCGACCATTTTAGTGAACATTTTTGAACTTTTATGGCGGAGGTACCGATATGACTTAAATTTAATTTGGACAAAACATTACGAGATCCATAACTTGGACCGAGAGTTATCATGAGTTCCAACCTGCCAGACAAACAGAGATACAGACGGACGGACGGTGGTAAGTACTTCCATCTTGGCTGAAACGAATATCGTCCAAACATATGTATGTGAAGTCTTAAATCATTATTTTGATGAAATCTATACGATACAATCCTAGTGTATATAATCTCGTAATCTAAAGTCTGAAGTTACAATTATACTTCGGTAATGATAAGTAAAAATCAAGTGACGCACAAAAATTCATTTGTCTTCATTATTTTCTCATACTGTTTAGCAGCAAATTTGTCTAAAACAGAATAACAAAAATTTTGCGATGGCAGTAAAACAAATTTGTAATTGGCTTTCAATATGTAGTCCACGAAGGACCGACCCTTCTTACATTTTATTCAATAGATTTTTTTATATACATCCATTCCCATAATACTGAACTCGTTATTTTTGTTACAACCGAATGAGTTTTAAGCCTCGAGAGCTCTATACAGTTGGAATAAATAATAGACATGGGGTATATTCATTAAGCAATTAGCATTTGATAGTGGTATGATATGACATGAAGAAGTAATACAGATTTTACTGGAAGTTTCTCTCAAAAACAGCTTACAAACAAAACTTTTTAAAATATTTTCTTACAAAACTTGTTAATGATGTACATTTTCTGTTCAGAAACTTAAGAAAATATAAGTTTTAATTTGAAATCTTCAAATATACAAACATTTTTATGAGTAAAAAATATAATAACTAGTTACGGTAGCTTAAAAAATTTTGTTCGACCAAACCATTTCGGGGTGGGGCCCGGGCCCCCCGTGCCCCCCCCCCCCCTGCGTGCGTCCCTGTGTTTTATAATGAATAATATTAAATCCAATTTATAAAGTTCAACAAATAAAGAAAATAATTATTGAGAAGTTCACATCAAACATCCGAAATATTTTCGAATTTGGTATAAATCACCGGATTTTGTTCCGATTTTCAGATAAAACTTTCGAAAATTTCCGATTTTCCGAGTATCGGATCAAACGTCCAATAATTTTCCGAATTTCGAATCAAACATCACAATTGTTTTCGAAATTCTAAAAAAGTATCCGAGTTTCTGCCTATTTTCGAATATTTTAGAGTTTTGTCCAAAATTGTGCAAAAATCGAAAATTAGCTCAAAATTTCCCATTTTTTCATTCTAGTTTTTAAACGATTTCGTTTAGAATTCGGAAAGAAACTCGAATGTTCCTTCCGATTTTTTCCCGACAAAACTTTCCGAATTCTTGGGCACATTCACACAATTTTGTTCCGATTTCAGAACGAACTCGGCATCAGAATCGGAAACTTGCGCAGAGTTTCGTTCCGAATTCGGAAAAAATTGTTAGCTGGGTTACGTACTTATTTGGGACCCAAAGACTTGACAACGCCCACTTTTTAAAATATGTTGCATCTACAAAACTACGGAACCGAGTTTACTGAAAAAAGCGTTAAGTTCGGCCGGGTCGAACTTTTTATACCCTCCACCAATTTTTGGTGGATTGTTTTGTGATCACTAGGAACATCTACTGTCAAATTACAGGTATTTCGGTTAAAAATTGTAGCTAAAATCCTCAAACTACCGAAAATCGGGAGGTACCGCTATATGGGGGCAATACCAAAACATGGACTTATGAAGACAGTTTTTATTGGAAAAATTTGGTGATCACTAGGAACCTCAACTGTCAAATTACAGGTAGTTCGGTTACAAATTGTAGCTAAAATCGTCAAACTGCTGAAAATCGGGAGGTACCGTTATATAGGGGCTATACCAAAACATGGACCTATGTTGACAGTTTTTTAATGGAGACATTTTGCAATCACTAGGAACCTCAACTGTCAAATTACAGGTAGTTCGGTTAAAAATTGTAGGTACAATCCTCAAACTACCGAAAATCGGGAGGTACCGCTATATTGGGGCTACACAAAACATGGCCCTATGTTGACAGTTTTTGTTAGAGATCTTTTGTGATCACTAGGAACCTCAACTGTCAAATTACAGGTAGTTCGGTAAAAAATGTTACCTAAAATCCTCAGAATACCGAAAATCAAGACGTACCGTTATATGGGAGCTATACCAAAAAATGGTCCTATGGAAAATAGACACTCAGGTGCAAAAATATGGCGCTCTAGCTCAATTATTACGAACGCTGGAGTGATTACAACAGACGGACATGGCTAGATCGTATTAGGATTTTATCCTGATCAAGAAAATATATACTTTATATGGTCACAAATGATTAGTTGTGTTACAAACAGAAAAACAATCTTAATATACCCTCCATACTATGGTGGAGGGTATAAAAACGCTACATTTGCAATAACAACGAATGTGTCGGTTTGAAAATGTACGAATTAATCTAGAATCTAAGTACTTCTTTTGGGCCTAAAGACCCGACCACGTCTCCTTTTTTAAATATGTTATATCTCCAAAATCTCCGATTTCCATGAAATTTGCAGCAAATGTTTAAGGTCTGCCGTGACATTGTATACTTTATGAATTTCAGAGGAGGTGGGGTACCTTCCCACGCATTTCTTTCAAACGCTATATGTATATGCCAAACTTATGATTATATCAGTTTCAGCACTAATTTTTGGGGAAAATTGGGTTGTGTCTCTGACCTTAGGTACATATTTGGAGCCAAAATACCACACCACGCTCACTTTTTTTAAATATGGTATGTCTTGAAAAACTTTCTCTTTTCAATACATTTTTTCAAACTTATTGAACATTATTTCATGAAATTTTCAGGAATGACCCGTGGTACAATTGCTATATATTTGTTGATGATTTTCGGCGGCCTTTTGTTTTATAATCGCTATATTTGCTAAACTTATGAATGCATCGGTGATTGCGCTCCCGACTGAATGTTCTTTGTTGGTGTCCGAGTTCCCGACCACGGCCAGTTTTTAATTATGTTACATCTCGAAAACTAGCGAACCGATTTTCACGACATTTTATGGAATGTGCCGTGGTACATGTAGAAATGTGGAAGTTTAACGGTCCATCAGCCATGAAAAACTAAATGCATATACGTCTCAATAAGCGGGAGAATTTGACTTAACCATTTTTTAACTTTTATTATTAGATCTCTTTAGTACAAAGTCCGTAAGATAAAAGTAAGGTTGCAGACAAAATCTGTTGATGCATTTAAAATTCTCAATGAATAACTTGGTTTGACAATGGGACGAAGAAATGAGGTAGAAAATACCTATTTTTGAATTGTAAAGCCTAAACTCCATAAAAAGTTGTACTAAAAACGCAATACGGCGGGTCAGCAACGCGGACCCGATTCTGCAAGTATTGAAATATTTCATTATTTACGATATTTAATTTTTCGCACGGATTTACTAATTAAAATAAAATATCAAAAATATATCCTTGTGATTTTATATATTCATGTGATTTATGCAGTTTCTTCTTTGCTGTTTATTATAGTGTCATGTTAAAAATTATTCGCAACTCCGATGTGTTTGTTATGTGCGTTTCGTACACATATGGATGTACCTACATGGTATGCATGTGTGTTACATTTTACAAGTTTAGCCAATTTAGAGGGTAAATTAACTACATACTCCAGACAACAAAAAATCCCGGGAGCAAAAAAAAAAACGAAAACTGGAAATAAATTAGAAAATAGTCCAGCAGAAACGACAGCTATAATTACCCTGTCATCCATAACAACTAGAACAATAACAATTATATGAAATCAGAGAAAAAAATGAACTATTATGTACAATTAGAACGACTTCGGTTTACACTACACTAGCAAAACATAGTGACGTGAAAGTGAAAAAGAAGGAGTTGAATACCTATGTAGCGCAGTGTATTTAATAATATTATTAAATAACAGATCTCAATTTAAATGTGTGATATATACCAGTACATTTATGTACAATGTGCTGGTACGAAAACGAAAGTCAATCTAAAGAGTAGAGCTTTTCATTTTGCAATAGCATGGTTTCTTTTCATTCTGGATACACTGTGGATATGTCCTATATCATAACGCATGAAACAGAAGAACAGAAAGAAAAGAAAATTGACAGTCCAAAAATGTCACCTCGATATAAATGAAAAGAAGAGAGAAACCGCCACTTTATAATCAGCCCAAAAACGATAAAACCCTACCTTGACTAAATGATCTCTCCCTTTATATGCCAGGTTTTATACATGTCGAATTTATTAATACAGGCTATAGGAAGATTAGGGTCATGACTTTCCGCACATATCACTTTAAATTTTTTTTATTTTTTTTAAATTCTATGATATGAAAAAAATTTGTCTCAAAAAACTATTTCCTGTTGCACGAATGAATGGTCTTTTGCCTATTAATGACCAAAATAACTTGTATTCCATGTAAATTTAAAAAAAGGCCCCGCACAAACCACTTTTAATTTTTATGATATATGAAATAAAGTTATGTATAATATTAAATGATATATATGTATGTTATAATACGACGATAAAACTGGGGAGAAACAAACGGTTATGTCATTTTGGTTATGTCGTGTGCCCCCATACCTTTTTTCAGTTAAATATCTGCTTACCGTGATTTCAAAAAATTTTCAAAAGTTCTGAAAAATAAAAACTTAAAAGTTTTTTGTGCGGAAGCTTTTTATCGAATCACTTTGTAATTAAGATTTTATGCAATCTTAGGATAAAAGTCATCAAAATATCATGCAGGGATACCAGGTTGTAAAAAAGTCATAACCCTAAGAAAGATACCACCAAAAACGTATGTATACACCACTTCGAGTTGATATTGAAGGAGATTGAACAATTCTATATACATAGCTCATGAAGATACAATGATTATGTTACATACTTATCTAGCTGAACGTCTACAGAACATTTCGCTCACTTACTCAAAGAGTGAAACATCTCAAAAAAATCAGGTTTCGAGAAAAACCAGAAATTTGACTTCCCAACTTAAAAAGATTATTATACAAAGAATAAAATAACCACTTGGACCCTATTTTGTAAAGAGCTAGCCAGATATCAGTGCTAAATTTCTGCGCAAGATCAAGCATGATTTGAAGTGTTTTAGAGATTCATAAATAAAACTTTTTTATTGATTTATGTCAACCTCATAGAAACTGAGCTATAACTTATTGAGTTTTAGAGATATCAAAAAAATTAATGTAGAAGTCGTAGAAAAATAAAAATTGCTAACTCAAAAATTCATTTATATCACCCTTTGAGTAAATGAGCGATTTGTTCTATAAGCCGAACTAAGAATAAATGTCCACACCTCTCTATTTGCTGCTTTGCTATCCCAATGTTTACTCCATGGTTGTTGCATTTGTTGCGATGCCGAGGTAGACGAAGTCTATAACTACCTCAAAATTATAAATACCAATTTTGGTCCGAGTTAAGTAGACGCATTGCACGTCTATCAACTTGGCATTATGTTGTTGTTGTAACAGTGTTTTTATTATATGTTTGTAAGTTCATCTTTCTCCTTAATGTGTCTCTGGGTCAGTGTGTCGTGCGGGTCCATGCCGCATACTGGCCAGATGTTATGCACGGTGCTATCGATACTTGTCCAAAAGGAATTTAAGCGACTGCAATATCCTGAGTATGGTTGAGACAAAACTACTCTGGTTTGTCGTGGCAGCTGACGCTCATCAGCTGCGATAGATGGGGGATGTACTCCGACGACTTTATTCACACTGAATTTGCTTATGGCCTTAGCAACTGCGTCCGTGTGAATGCTATTCAGACCTGCCTGATATGCCTGTTGATCTAGGTCTCCTAGTTTCTCCTATATTGTTGGATCTCCCTTTCTAGAGCATAAATATCCTTCCTGATTTGCCTGGGTGTCTTGGGCCTAGCCAGCAGATGGTGATTGGGATGGCTCTCACGGTAACACCCGAGCAAGTACTGCAACGAAAACATCTCAGTGTTTTGCTGTACTAGAAGAATTTTAGCCTCTTCATGTAGATGGTCCACTGAAGACTTGAGGAGGCACCCTGCTGCAGTTTTACCTTATCATGGCCGGCGGTATACACTCAATACCATCTTCTGGATATACCGATCTTTGTTAGCATTGGATAAAACAAAGTTGGAAAAATGCTTTTTCATTAAACTGCACACGTCTCTACTGGAGGACCAAAGACATCAGTTTAAAGTTCCACTCTTAAGTAACATTTTCGGACTTTATTTTAGCTTTTCTATTATACCATTTCACATTCCTCTCTTTTTCCTGCCGAAAATACGTTTCACCTCTCTCTTATTCTCCTGATAACACTCTCAAACGCTGCGCGTTGCTTCTGATAGCAGAGTAACCCCATACTTTTATTGGTTAGCAGAACAACAATTCTGGTCATACTATGAGTTTCATGGTAGAAGGTAGCGATCCTGTTTTAACCTCCGACTACCTATCAACCGTGCTTTAAATCATGTTTTGACGTCTTTCCGAATCCATTATACACGTATTTCCAGTATGGCAGTAATATCGGGTTTGAACTTTGCACGTACATTCTCCAGTGCGTAATTGAATGTACTCTATGAAGAGTCCGAACATTCCAAGTGCAGATTCGAAGATCATGAGTTTCAAAACGTTTGCGAAATTGTGAACTTTTCAGGGGTTTGATTTGTTTTATCGTTTTTTTATCATTTATCGTATTTAAGGTTGAAAGCGTGTTACATGTAAGTTCACTACGTTTAACGGGTGTTAAAGAACGTTTCGCAGATGACACCACGGGAATATCACTGTCCAATTGAGATGGAAGAAGGACCAAGATAAGTTCGGCCTTTACCATGTTAAACCCTGCCAGGGACGTTGAAAAATTATTTTACAAAGTCATATTTTTAGAACTTAAAACAATACAGTGCATTTTTTTATAGAAATACAATCTTGAAAACAATAACACTAAAAACCTTCTGGCATTTTTTGACATTTTTTTGGAAAGTTTAGCAGTTTTTACCCTAAGCGTACTCAGGACAGGTGCCACCGTGGTGCAATGGTATGCACGCCCGCCTTGCACGCAGAAGGTCGGGGGTTCGATTCCCCGGCCATGCAACATCAAACATTTTTCAACGGTGGCAAAATAACCGTCAGTAATGTTGGCGACATTTCCTGAGTATTTCAGCCTTGAAAAACTTCTCCATAAGTGGTGTCTTAAGACACGCCGTTCGGACTCGGCGAAACAGTAGGTCCCATATCATTGAGCTAAATATGAATCGGGGTGCACTCATTGATATGAGAGAAGTCTCCCTTGTCCCGTATGGGGTGTTGTGGAACAATGTTTTTTTTTTTGTACTCAGGACAGTTTGACATACGACCATGTGCTGGGTTGTTTACAGTGACATGAAAAAATCACTTTGCAAAAAAAAAATGGAAACATTTTCGTCCGATCATTTTTCACAACTTTCGACGTGGATAATCACGGCAAGAGTTCATCGATCAAATTAAATCTTTGTATGTCGATAAAGGGTCATCCTATATCACTATGGAAAACTGGTTTAATGAATTCAATCGTAGCCGACTCTCGCAAAAAAAACGAAGGTCGTGAGGGCCGCCAAAATCGGCCGTTGTACCAGAAAAAATTAAGCCGTGCGTGAAGGGATAATGCAAGATCGTAATGCTATATACGGTGAGATAGAGGCATCCTTGGACATTTCTTCCACCAACTAGCATTTGATATTGCATGAACACCTGGCCGCAGAAATGGATTTTTCTCGCTAGGTCCGGCAAAATTGGTCAATAGCTAAAAAAAGGTTCTTGTGGATTAAGAATCTGGGAATAAGAACGCGGTGCTTCAAACAGGAATCGACCGTTTGGGTCTTCGAAAGCGAGCCAACTCCACCGAAAGTTGTTCATGTAAGAAGCACTTCGAAGCAAACGGTCGTCTGTTTCATCGACAAAAAAGGCGTGGACAACGATTTTCGTCGTTAGAAGATGCTATAAAAGCATCCAAAAAGCATATTTTGGTGGTGTCTCAATCAAGCCACTGTAAACAACCCAACACATGGTCGTAGGTCAAACAGTCCTGAGTACGCTTAGGCTAAAAACTGTCAAACTTTCAAAAAAACTCAAATGACGCCTGGCGACATTGCGTGTTTTTAGTGCCCCTTGTATATCCTGCTTGATGTTAAAAATGTAAGAAAGACAGAAGATATTATACGTTGGCAAACTAATAATTCAGTGTGTAGTGTTTCATATGTCCACACTAACGAACTAGGGGTTAAGAAAAAATAAAATTAGGTAGACAAACACTAATAAATGTACTTACACAAAAGACTAGGCTAATGACTGTGATTTGTGTTTTTTTAGGAAGAACGGAAATTAGCACAGCAGTTTTAAGACAAACTCAGTTGTTTTTTTATAAAAGCAGGTAAACAACTAAATTACTTATGCCAGGTATATTATTTTTCGAGAATTTGAAGAAATACAATAACAAATTTCTACCACTTAGTCCTAGGTGTACCTTTTTTATGACATAACACAAAATACTGTCCTCATGTAATGCAGGGTATTTCCAATGAAATGCTTGAATAAACGATGATACTTGTAGAAGTATTTTACTATGTTAAACAACATCCACTACAACAGGAGGACCAGAAAAAAACACCCAACAACAAAACATACATATTGAAATAAAATAAAAACGACGACAACAAATATTATGTAGTCACTCTATGTTGTTGTTGGGTTTTAGATTATTCGCATGTTGCATGCAATTCAACATATGCTTCAAAAAATGCACATGTTTTGATTTTTGCTCTTAGCGCTGTGGCACTTCTTACTTTGCCGGCCGCATTTTTTCACCTTCATCTAAAATTTCTCAAAATCCTATGTACAAGAAGAGTAGTACTTGTCATGTTGGTGGGGGTAGAGGAAGGGGAGAACGAAATAAATGCAAAAGATTTGCCATGTTACAGACGAAAGCGGGCAATTTGCGCGGCATGCATGCTTGTGGTGTATGTTCACATAAATTACTTTTGATTCGCCAATTTTGTCGGCGTTGTTAGGCCCTTCCGCTCTTAGCACTTCAATACATGCACCTACATATACAACGATAGACGGTGCGCCAATCTAAACCATATTCATTGAAGAAAGATGAAAGGGGCAACCAAAAAAAAAATAGGCGAACAAAACACGGCGTTTAAATTTTCGAGTGTAATGCGAATGCGCGCACACTTAAATTGTTGGTTATTAAGTAAATTGATTTTAAGTATGTTTTAAACTTATTTCCTCCCTGCTAGTTTTGCTACACTTACACGGCACAACGAACGGCAGGAACAAGAACAACAAAACAATGAGATTGGCGTAAAATGTATTTTACACGAAAAGGTAAACAGTTTTCCCTCACTACCACTACCACTAGACATAAACGCTTAAGTAAATTGCAGCAAACTTGTCGTTTACCTTGCCATGGGATTACACCTTAACAAGTGTGTGGATGTGGCATGGAGTCTGTTACGGGTGTTTCCTCGGTATAGCGTGGAACAGCTGAATGAAGGAACTGCTGGCTGAATGGTTGTGTGTTGTGTGGCCGTCGTAATAGTATAGTTATTCATAGTGTTGGGTGTTTTGGGTTAAATGTTATTTGCAATTTTCATGTTTTATTATAAATTGCCAGTATTTGTTAAAACAAAATAAAATAGCATTCAAGCCAAACACAACCAACCAGCCAGTCATCCACCAATCTAGCATACCAGCCATGCAGTCAGACAGCCAAATAGTGTTGCCGTTAGTATATTATTTTGCCCAAAATATGATAGTGCACTTCACGGAATCAAGTGGTTACTTGTTTTCAGTCGGCATATCTATTCGCATATTAGATGTACGAATTATTCGAACTATTCCATAAGTTTCCGCCCTGTGGGAAGTATAATTGAGCAGCGTACGTAAAAATACTTTATGAAACATTTACAATGGTTTCGTGTCGTATTTTCCATAGGAACAATACAAAACGAATAACAACCCACATTGACCGAACTCGCTGTTTTGTTGACATTCGTGAGTGCGAACAGAACGAATAACGAAAATTTCTCAATTCCACAACAACAGATAGAAAACGAAAAAGTTCAAAACAAATGAACGATTCAATGATTAATTCGTTTGGTGGTTGAAAACATCAACCCTAGTGTGTTCCAAGTATGTTGATGATAGCTTATACTATAAGCCTTATAGGGTTGTTAAACAATCAATGTGGGTGTGTGTGTGCCTATGTGATCATTTCGCACGACAATGTTTGCCAATTTTTTTTTTTCGGTGCTGAATGGAACAACTCGGCAAAGCATAGCCGAAGTACATTCCAGCAATCGTACGGTTTTCGTATTTCTGCATTGAAAACTTTGTGGTTTTGCTTTGTTTTGAGAGCGAAACGCTTCATGAATTGTGATACGGGAATTGTTTTGTTTGTTTGCGTTCATTGTAATTGAGTTCTACCGAACTCCTCTACTAGTTGTGGTTAAGTATACCAGTTAGCAGTGAATAAAATAAACATTTACGGACACTGCAGCGAATCTGGTGTACAATTACGGAGCAAATGCGTCAGGGCCTATGAACTCGAATTGGCGTGACGCACTGTGGGCGAAATCTTGATCTGGTGGGGAAAAATTAATAACTCTTTAAGTAATTGAGGTAAGCGACTATAATTTGGAATATATGTTACTTGTATGTATAGGTATTATTACACTGAATATGACGATAGCACATCATTACAGCATATACACCTCTTAACTGTACCTCCGCATATAAGATATTTTGGTTATTAAGACCACATTTTACTGTAAATTTTGCTTTAATTTGGTATTTAGGGTCTTCGGGGAGTACAAATTTTAGGTATTTTGAAATTATTAGTCACATTTCCAACCAAATTGGCTATACTTTGGTATTTCGGGTTCTAAGTACACACAAAATCTCCCTACCAAAAATGTTCGGCGTAGATGCACGTTTTGGTATAGTGTCCATATAAAGGTATCTTCCGATTTCCAGAATTAAGAAGGTTTTACGAACATTTTCCAACGGAAATGACTGTAAATTTGGTTTTCGGGGTTTTTAATAGACAAAACACCTACGCAGCGAAAATTATTCACTTTGGTTCGGTTTTTGGTATAGCCCCCACACAAATGCACATCTTTATATTATGTATTTTCATATAAAAATGGATTTATAAAATTGGTGATATCTTTAAAAAAGGCAAAAAAGAAGGCATACAACATTTTTAGAGTAGTTACTTCGGAGTATTTAATATAAAAAAGCATAAAAATGTATTCAATCGGTCGGAAACCTTATATGGGGCAATATCAAAGTGTGGACCTTTGTTTTTGGTGGAGAAGTTTTGTGATCACTGGGAACCTCAAATGTCGAATTGCAGATAATTGGGTCAAAAATTTTAGATAAAATACAAAAAATACGAATTTGGAAGAGATATTTTGTGGCTACACAAATGTTAATTTACAGGTAGTTTGGTCCAAAATTGTAGCTAAAATCCTCAAAATGCCGCTAAACCAAAAACATGGACCTATGTTGACAGTTTTTAGTGGAGATATTTTGTGACCACTGGGAACCCCAAACGTGAAATTACAGCTAATTTGGTAAAAAAATGTAGCTAAAATCGCCAATATACCGAAAATCGAGTGGTACCGTTATATGGGGGCTATAGCAAAAAGGATGCGATATAGCGCATCTTCGAACTTGACCTGCGTATGTTAAAAAACACTCGGGTGCAAAAATATAGCGCTCTAGCTCAATTATTGCGAACGCTAGAGTGATTACAACAGACGGACATGGCTAGATCGTCTTAGAATTTTATCCTGATCAAGAATATATATATACTTTATATGGTCGCAAATGTTTAGTTCGATGCGTTACAAACAGAAAAACAAGCTTAATGTACCCTCCATACTATGGTGGAGGGTATAAAAAGTCCGATAATGTTTCTGGGCGTTTCCCATTAGTTGCACCTTACTCTAAGTGCTCTAAGTAGAAAAAAATCTCATATAAATGTTTAACGATTTTTTTAGAATATTTATAACATCAAGTAATCCTACAATAATTTTTTAATTGACAATATAAATGTTCAAAGATTTTCTTAGAATATTTATAACATCAAGTAATCCTACAATAATTTTTTAATTGAATTTTTAACTGATTTCAAAATATTCGAAAAAAAAATAATTTAGTGCAATATTTCATTCATTAAAAAAGGCGATTTATCATTTGACAAAACACTCCTTATAAATGTACCGTTACAACGGTAAATAACCATTTAATGCAATATTTTTTATTTTTGGGTCCACCAGTATGTTTAGAAAAAGACTGCGTTAATGATTTTTTACTTAGCCTTTTAGTCAATTTTTGGACTTTTCCCCGCTAGATTTGAATTTCGCCCACAGTGTGACGGATCGATTCTATGACGCTACCTAAACATCCAAAGCCCTTCCCCTATTAACACATTAAAAGTCATTGATGTTGATGGGTTAATGGGTTGGATTTGTAACCCACCCTACCAAACAAACAATACTACGAAAAACCCTAAGGGAGAAGGAAAGACTAATTAAATTAAGGTCGGCCGAATGTTATCGACGTCCACCTGATAGGCTCGTTGGTCTAGAGGTTCTTGTTTATTAGAGTTGTGCCAAAGGAACTATTTGGAACTATCTAGTTCACTTCGCAGTTCCAATGGCCCACATTCTTTCTTTGAGCAAACTGCGTATACTTAATATCACACATACGTTTTGGGACTAGTACAAGGAATTAGGAATTAGATTACCCAACTCTACTTCTGATGTGCCTGGGTGCCTGTCCATTATATTGTGAAGGTATGCTAACTGCGATAACATACAAACAGATACTATATCGACAACATCTTGTTGTGTTGATGTACCGGTAAAACCTTCGCCTCCAGCTGAACCATTGTTGCAGTCTTCATTCGCGGCATTCTGGCAGGTTTGAATATTCTTCCACTGCATAGCGCTAACATTTGCATACAACGCTGGAGTCGCATAACTTACCACAGACGGTAATATTGCTTAGTAAGTGGTCAACAAGGCTTCTTTGTCAGCGCTGTCGGCCAGCGACTTGAGGACTTTGTTCCTACTTCTGATCTTATTGCAAATAGCTGCGGCTTGCGCGGACGACTTAAACATGCTATCGAACTTTAAACCCAAATTTTTGGGATAGTTAGGGGTCGGAAACAGTGCTCCATCTATCAATATGTTCAGCTGCAATCTATTTCAGCCGTCCAAGTGGTGAACATTGTGGCATTTTCATATTCCTCAGAAGGAAGAACTGCATTAGGTCAGCTATGTACACATTTAATCTATCACATATATCATCGACGATAGGACCCGACGCCATGATCGTACAATCCGCATACATTATGATCTCTACGCCGTCTAGAGGGCGTGGGAAGGTAGAGGCCAAACAGTTCCGGAGATATCACCCCGCCTTGGAGAACTCCCCCTTTCACTCTAAGGGTTTTGGACTTCTTGTTTCCGAATTCCACAAACGACTAGCGTCCGCGCTTATAGTTGATTATCCAACGTTTCAATCACGGCTGGAGAGTGGTCTTGTCTATATCCTCGAACAGCTTTGCATTGTTGACGGTATCGAAGGCCTTCGATAGGTCAAGAGCTATCATGACTGTTCTGTCGCACGGTCTGTTCTGGTTCTACTGATATATGTGGATATGGCATACATATAATGCTGTTGTGGTACTACGCATTTTCCGGAATCCATGTTGATTTTGGGCAACCGGAAAACTGCTTCTCATTGTGGGGAGGAGTAGTGCCCCTAGAATATTTTCTACTGGCGACGGGATAGAAATTGGCCTGTACGATGCACCTATGCTGACTGGCTTTCCAGAGCTCAGGTATAATATGGGTGGCTAACGATTGGTTAAGGACACTTGTTAAATACTCAATTCCGTGTTCATCCAGTTGCTTAAGCATTGTCATTAATATTCCGTGTGGGCCGAACGCTTTGGATGACTTCGCGTTCCGGATGACGTTGCATCGTCCATCTTAAATTGTGAGATACCTCCTCGGCAGGGAGAGTTCTTCTTATACGGCTTAGCACACTCCTTTTCGTCCTATCACTCTCGGGGTGCTCTATGCTTCATTTCTGACATAACAAAAATAAAAGAATAAAGAAGGCCCATCCAATTTCGAACTAGGTTGCCCTTTTCTTCTTTATTCTTTTATTTTGATTATATCAGAAATGAAGCAGGCAAGCAGGAGAGGCAATTTATGTACCCAGGCCTGAAGTTCTCTCACTCTTGGGTCTTCAGGGTTCGTGCGACGAAGCTCATCACGCTCATTTGCTAGTCCCGTTGCCTCTGCTTGGAAATTTGTTCTGATTTCGGGTATTCGACCAACAGGAATATAGCGAACGACTGCTGCAGTGATGATGTCCCGGAAAGTTCTCTCAGCTACCCGAGAATCTGATGGAGTGTGCAACTCTCTGAAGTGGAGATTGGTAAATTCTCTGAACCCTTGCCAATCAGCTTTCCCATGGTTCTGAAAAGTACGGCGTTCAGGGGTTATGAATTCTTGTGGTCTATTTACGGAGACGATGGAAGGTGGTCTGAGCCAAGGTTCCACAATGGAGATATCTGGCGAGCTGTGGAAATCTCCTCTTATCCTCGTAGGAGCGCCTTCATTCACCGTGCAAAACGTGGAGTTATCAATTTGCTCGGCCAGCGCTGTACCCCTCTGGTCATTACTTAGGACGGAATGGGGTCAAACTAATGCGGCCTTAGACCTGGTAATTCCACCATTAACCAGATATTCATCTTGCGGCAAGTCTGTGAAATATTGTAAATCACATGGAACAAATTGACAAAATAATTTTCCATCTTTGCCTCAATAAATTAAATACTTCTAAATCGAAAATTAAAGTTCTGATTTTTGAAATGTGTTTTTAACCTTGCAGGTTTTTAAAATATTAATTTCAAAATTGAAAAAAGTTTTAGCTTTAGTGTAGATGCGTGGATATCTCGGAAACTAGAGCAGATAGGAGAAAACCGACTAGAAATTCAGAAAGAGTATATCCGAAAACCCTAGAAACCACCCGTATCTCAAAAAGTCAAAAATGGCGTATGGAACACTTAAGCATGACACCGACGATATTTCTTGACTTTACACCAGAAATGAACACGGAGAGAGTATTATTGTATGTTCGTGTATGGTGAGACTTAATTTAAATTAAAAACTTGTGCATGGCTGTTTCACCCACAGACCTGAGAACCTCTCTCAAGACCAGCGTTGCCTCTTTTGACTTCTCCAAAATTTTAGTGAGACTTATATGTTTTAGACTTTACAAATATATAGCCATTTCTGAAAATTGCATGAAATTAGTTTCAGTAGTTTTGGAAAAATAATGTATTGAAAAGAGTAGACTTGGTCATCAGTTTTTAAGATACAACATATTTAAAAAGTGGGCGTGGTCCGGTATTTTGGCTCCAAATATGTTGCTAGGGTATGCTGAAACCGATATAATCATAAGTCTGACATATACATAAGTTTGGCCCTAAAAGAAAGGCGTAGGGAAGGTACCCCAACTCCTCCGAAATTTTTAAAATATACATAACAACGGCAAACATTCATTGCGCTTTTGTGCAAATTTGATGGAAATAGGTTCAGTAGTATTGGAGATATGACTTATTTAAAAACAAAAACAGGCGTGGTCGGGCCCCAAAGAATTATCTAAATTGTAGATTAATCCGTAAATTTTTAAACCAATACATGCGTAATTTTTGCATATATAGCGTTTTTATACCCTACACCACTATGTGGTAAGGGGTATTATGTCTTTGTGCATTTGTATGTAACGTTCAAAAGGAAGCGAGATAGACATATAGTTCCTTTGAGGGATATATATAGAATCACTTTCTGAGTCGATTTATGCATGTCCGTCCGTCCGTCTGTCCATGTATTTTTGCTCGCAGCCTAGAGGTCGCATTTTTTGTCCGATTCAGCTGAAAATTGGGGACTACAATTTTTTTAGCAATAGGAAGAACGCTATTGCTTTTGGTGAAAATCAGTTCAGATTTGGATATAGCTCTCGTATATATTTTCACCCGATTTGGCGTATTTGATGCACCAAACACGCTTTATACGTCCAATTTTGATAAAATTTGGAATGATTGACTGAATTCGGTCTACAAATAAGTGTGCCATATTATATCGAAATCGGTTCAGATTTGGATATAGCTCCCATATATGTTTTTGGCCGATTTCATGTATCTTTTGTACCACATACGCTATATATGTCCGATTTCGATGAAATTTGGAATGTGTGACTGAATTCTGTCTAGAAATAAATGTGCCAACTTATATCGAAATCGGTTCTGATTTGGATATAGCTCCCATATATATTTTCGCCCGATTTCACGTATTTGCTGCACCAAACACGCTATATACGTCCGATTTTGATGAAATTTGGAATGTTTGACTGAATTCGGTCTAGAAATAAGTGTACCAAATAATATCGAAATCGGTTCAGATTTGGATATAGCCTCCATATATATTTTCGGCCGATTTCACGTATTTTCTGTAAAAAAACACGCTATATAGTCCCGAATTCGATGAAATTTGGAATGAATGACTGAATTCGGTCTGGAAATAAATGTGCCAAATTATATCGAAATCTGTTAAGATCTGGATATAGCTCCGATTTATATTTTACATATTCACAGTGGTGTAGGGTATCATATAGTCGGCCCCGCCCGACTTTGATCCTTTCCTTACTGGTTTTAAATATCGCTTAGGGGTGGTACCCCGCCTCTCTGGAATTCAATAAAATATGTAACGTGTTTTCGAGGGCCATCCCTGACAATTTCAGGAAAACCAGTTCTGTAGTTATTGTAAAAAATATTAAAATTAAAAAAAGTGGGCGTGGTCAAATTTTCTTTGTATAAAAACCTAAGTTGGGTTATGGCGAACACTTCAAAAAAAGAATTATCCAAATCGGTCCAGCCGTTATCAACTGATTCCATTACCAACGAACGACAGTTTTGATTTTTATTTATATAGATATAACATTTTAACAATTCAACAAAATATGTTGCCTGTTTTCACCGGGGGCCATCCCTGCACAATTCCTGACAATGCCAGGAAAATCAGTTTAGTAGTTTTTGTAGAAAAAATTTGGAAAATTGTTGCGAGCAAGTGGAGATGGCTACCGATAGTCGGTAAAGAGAAAAAGGAACAAAAATCCCTGATGATGATCGTCAATGACGTTCGAAATATTGGAGAAATAAAAATAAAATAAAAAACGAAAACCTTGTTTTTTATTTCTGACCTAAAAGCCGAACAAAACCAACAAAGATAGAAAGTCCAAAGGTCAACAAAAATTAAAATAAAATAGAAAAAAAATAAATTTAAAATTGAAAAAAGTGGGCCTGGTCAAAGATTTTAGCCTCATTATCACACTGAAATGGCTGAAATTTGGTATTAAGTCTTCGTTAGGGATATACAACCTTTTTCCTGAAATTTGTCGGTATATGTCCAAGCCTTCATTTAGCCTCCATAGAACGGTACCTCCCGATTTTCGGTATTTTGAAGGTTTTGGCCTCAATATCGCACTGAATGGCTGAAATTTGGTATTTAGTCTTCGTTGGTGGTATAAAATTTTTCACAGAAACTTCAACATCCCGCCAAAATGGTTGAAATTTGGTATTTGGTCTTAGTTGGGGGTATACAATTTTCAACCAGAAAATTTTTCAGTATAGGCCTACCTACATCTTCTTATTGTCCCTATAGAACGGTACCCCCGATTTTCGGTATTTTAAAAGTTTTAGCCACATTATTCTACCGAAAAAATTGACATTTGGTATTTAGTCTTCGCTAGAGGTACAACACATTTTTACAGTTCCAAAACGCCCCTTGCAAAAATTAGACAGTAATCAAAACATGGACCTGTTTTGGTATAGTCCTCATTTAAGATTTTTTCAAGATCTTAGTCCCATTTTTCTGCAGCATTGGTTGTAGAATTTTGAAATTATGTGTTCCGAAAAGATAGAAAATTTACTCTTATATATTGTGTGTTACCAGGCATTCTAAATCTCATTTCGAAGATTGTAAATATTGGTCCATGCTTTGGAAATAACCACGATGGCGCGCCATGTGAACACTTTTGAAGGGAAAATAGAAAGAGGAAGAACTTAGTATTTTTATAAACGAAAAGAAACTAAGTGTTCCTATTCACTTCAATACAGTTCGTGGTTGAGGGTGTAAAATGTTTGGTCCGGCCGAACTTATCGCCGTTCTTATTTGTTAACTCACTTATGCAGTAAGGTCCCCTTCAGCATTTGAAATGATGGAAAAATGTTATTTGAATTCAACCCACTGTTATAGTACACGGTCAATTGCCAAATCGCATGATAACACTTCAAAGCTGTTATAAATTATTACAACTATCACCAGTTAGAATATGACGCATGTTATTTGTGCGTTACGCGTGCGCCACTACTAGTACTCATGTACAGAAATTAAAAAAGTTCAGAAAATCTGAAATAATTACTCAAAAACGAAATTCCCCAAATATTTTTCAGATTTCCCCAAAAATTCCCCAAGACGAATTTTTCCCCAGTTAAAAAAATACCCAATTAGGAGAAAAATCCCCAATACTGACAACGCTGTTCAAGACCATTTGACCAAATTTATCATTTAACACTTTACATTTACTATGGCAACACTTTCCAGCTTGCCTCAGCCAAGCATTCATTGATGAAACAACAACTACAGCCAACGTAAGGTTGAAAGTTAATTGCCCTGCACTACATTCACTCAACACGGAGCTATATTCGCGCACCAACTGATGGAGAAGAAGGTTGAGGAAAATCACATATAAATATGCATGAAATGAAATGAACAGATATTAAATCAAATTATAAAATAAACAACAACAGCAACAACCATTTTCATAATAAATTACATTTCATTAAAAACGTGCAATGAACGTTTAATCAAAATAACGAGTTTTATTTTTAATCCGTAAAATTTGAAGTACTTTTAAGTTCATATCAAATTAAAAGCCATCATAAATCAAAGGATACATGTTTTAATGTTCGTATAAATTTTCTCCCACTCTTTCTCTCGCGCTCCCCCTCAGTTATTGCAGCGCAAAACTAATTATTTAAAATTTCATATTTATTTTTAACCACATAATATTAATGGCGTTTAATCATGCTCTTATCTTTTTAACCAAGTTTGGAATAAACAGCACATAAACACTGTAATCAGCATTGACGATGAGCTGTTTCAGCGCACTAAGCATAAAAACCAACATAAGAAGTTAGTGACTATGCAGAAACCGGACTTGAGATTACATGATGCAGATGGCCATGATCAAGACCACACACAGACAATATGATTTGGATTTTATAATTATTTATTCAATGGCTATAATTTGAAGAAGATAAAAAAGAGTAGTGAAATTTATTATGAAAACATAAATAATTTTATGACTAAACAATTAAAATGTGTTATAAAACAAAACAAGTTGCTTAAGTATATACATAAGTGCTTCTAATGGGAATATTGATCTTATTGTATCTGGAAATAAGAAAACAAAACAATTAATAAACTATTATTCTAATTTACTGTTCAAGTTATATACAATAAATTATTGAAATAAAAACTGAAATTAGATTACAATGTATAAAATATTTTACATCTATAAATTAAATATAATCACATAGTTTGATTTGCGAAAATTATGCAAATTTAGTGGGAGAGCCATAAATAAAGTTAGTTGTTTACTGTTCACAGTTAATAATGTTAATTCGATCGATTTATTTGAATCAGTTGATCTTTCCCTTCTATAAGTCGAATACGTTGGTACACAATAAAGCATTTTTAACTTAATTGATAAATTATATATTGAAAACATTCATATGTAAGTGAGGTAGAGCTTATTTGCGAAAATGTGGTACAAAAAGTTGACCAAGGGTCACAATTTGCATTGCAATATAAGAATAAGCAAACCGTGACGTGTTATGGAATGAACGTTTTCTAAACTTTATATTTCCGTAGTGGGTTATGGACTCACTATGTATCCAATCCTTTACCATGGATAAATACTCGTACCTTCTATAAAGTTTGGGTGGAGTTCAAATAGAAAGACATCAGCATAAGAAAATTAATTTTAATTAAGTAATCTTCCGCCAGACCGAACTTCTTATACCCTCCACCACAAGTCGCATTGAAGTAAAATGGATGGATTTCTATCTATTGCGAATCCGAAATACCAAGTTACAGTCACTTTAGTAAAAAACCTTTTAAAAGACCAATATATGTACATTAGGGTTATGACTCTTTTACAACATCATAACCCTGTGTCACATTTTGATGAGCTTTTAACGAAGATTAGATAAAATTTTTAATAAGGTAATATGATGGAAAAACCTTCCGCACAAAACGATTTTAACATTATTATTTACCAACACTTTGGATAATTTGTTGAAGTCATTGTAAGCAGATATACACCTGAAAAGAAGTCAGAAAGGCGTTAAGTTCGGCCGGACCGAACTTGTTATACCATCCACCACGCTTAGATGGGTGCTATACCAAAATGTGGGCCTATACTGTCTGATATTTTGCAAGGGAAGATTTGTACCTCTGTAAATGCCTTGTGCCTTTAGCGAAGACTAAACAACAAATTTCAGTTGTTCCGGTTGAGTAATGTAGATAACACTTTCAAAATACCGAAAATCTGAGGGTACCGTTATATGGGGGATACCTTTATAGGGGTCTATATCGACAAATCTCTGGTGGAAAGTTTGATACCCTCAACGAAAACTAAATACCAAATTTTAGCCTTTTCGGTGGGATATTCATGCCCCAACCTTCAAATATAGAGAAAATCTGGTGGTACCGTTCTATGGTGGCTATATGAAGACGTGGACCTATACCGACAAATTTCAGTTGGAAAATGTTGTACCCCACCGAAGACCAAATACCAAATTTCAGCCATTTTGGTGAGATAGTGAGATCAAGCCTTTATTATACCGAAAATCGGGAGATATTGTTATTTTGGAAGACGTAGACCTAGGTGGAAATCATGACCAAAAATCATGAAATTAAAAAAATGTTGTGTAGCGTTACGTAAAGCTATTTTAAAGGGGTTTTAGTTGATTTTATATGAAATATTGGCACAAAGTATATAATTTCAATAGAGAGAGTTTACAATATTATAAATATAAGTTTGAAATTTGGAACAGAGTAAAACGAAGCATAATACGTTCAGTATAGTCTCCATACAAAAGATCCGCCTGGTATTTTGAAGTTTTTAACCAAATTCTCAAACAGAATTGACGTAATAACTACAAAATCTTTCAAATAAATATTACACATGTAGGTTTACGTTTTGGTGTATCCCAGAATTTTTAACCACAGTAGCTCTTATTTGGCATTTTCGATTCTATTTCAAAGATTTACAGTATTTCTTATTCTTCAAATATCATATTCTTCAAATACCCTAATCACATTCAGTCCCATTAAAAAAGTTTTGTGTTACTTTTGCCATATTAAGTTATCAATTGGACACATTTTTACAGCGAGGACTGATGCTGATAAGAAGATCTATCTAAAAAACCTATTAATGTTATTTGTATACTATTAGTTAATTGAAATAAATAACTCCAAAAAAAGAATAACTCGAATCCCCGAGTGCAGATTAGACTTGTACCGAACAATTCCAATCAAACATTGCCAGCTATTATAAGAAATAATATTTTTTTATGTCATAAAAACACGAAAACATTACTATTTTATCAGAAGTTATAGAGTCCGTGCAAGCCAACTAAAAAATTCAGAAAATTACATTTATTGTCTGTTCCTGTACTGCAAGAATCTACTCATTTTCAGTAGTAAAAATGTGTAGATTCTTGCAGGTTCCGGAAAAGGAATTTAGAACAGAAAACATTTTTATCAAGAGCCGGGCGATACCAACTGCCGATTCATATACTCCGAATTCTACACGCAGTACTGTTTGTGACTACGAAACCCACATTCGGGCTCGGCAAAATTTTAGGTAAGTCCTGACAAAATAGGTTAAGTCGAAAAAACTCCATCTGATATCCCAATGATTGTTCCGCCTTATTTCTGCCTTAATTATACGATTAGATGTTTATGAATTCGATGACATTTAAAACTTTCCAAGGACTGTGACTAAAGATTATGCACTTCTGTCGGCACCAACTTATGAAATTCATAACTTTTGTTTTCTCGAAAACAAGTAAAAAAAAAAGTATCAGTCGGGTTTGTCGACATAGATATGTGTAGATGGTAAATTTCAAATTTCTTTTGCAATTCCATTGGAAGAAATGTTAAAAAATTTTTTGCAAGCACATCCGCAATTTTTGGAACATAGATTAAGAAAAAAAGTCAGGGTTTCAAATCTGTTCGCGTTCACAAAATTGGATGCTGCGCTCCAAAGTTATCGGGGGTTTTATTCCCTTATAAAGAATTTAAAAATTCCATTTTTGCTGTAATAAGAAAATGTATATATAAAGCGTTAACAGCATTTAATATCTATCCGTAGATGCCTAAATATTTACTAAATGTATTTCTATTTTCGCGGAAAATCAAGAAATACTGAAAAAATCTTGGAGTAAATTTAATTTATTCTAATTTAGAGTCCAAATAAAACCGAAAAAAATAAATTAAAAATACGTACAGATTCTAGACCACGCGTAGAAAAATATGAGACCAAAATTTTAACCATAGGGTTTTTAACTGCCATACAGCAACAACAAAAGATGAAAACTTATTGTTGGAATATTATTTCAAAAATATATTTTTTTGTTTAATACGAAAAATAGAAACAAAATTTTTGGGAGTTATTCTACTATTTCGCTAAATTTCGATGCAAAGACTGACGGACTTCGCTGAAACTTCTTCAGGGAAAATGCGATGACAAACCCGAAAGTGTATTTGCTTACTTTGATAAACAATAGGATTATGAAATAGAAAGTAATATTGAAATTACCACCAAAGAAAAAACATAAAAGTTAAAAAACGTATAATTCGCGAATTCGTTAAAATCAGTTAAGGCGCATGCGCTTTTCAGATACAGCGAGTGCATCTCTATCAATATGTAGCGATTTTTCCACTTTTCATTCAGCGGCCAAAGTGTGCCGTCAGCTGCATCTTACCGTTCAAAAAACCTTTATGAGGGTAAAAATTGCGCGATGTACATAAGATTATAAGGCGCATCCGATTTCAGTGACCGCCTATAAAAAATACGTCATGATAACAAATTTTAAACAAATTCGTCAAGAACCGCGGATGTGCTACCAAATTCTATTTTATACTTAATACGAATATTACTCCAGAATCTTGGTAATTTATGCCACACGGTTTTTGGAAATTATATAATCGCGTATAAAGGATTCCATTTATGTAAAAATAACCAAAGAAAATCGCGGTTCAATACGCGGAATCATCAAAATATAATTTTGCAGAATTTCCTACTTTCAAGGCATCGGAAGGCAAGCGGAAGGGTTCATTAGATCCGGCGCGTAAAAAAACTAAAATCTGGCGGGATTCAAGGCTACCTGAGTCACAGTTGTAAATTTTGAAGCCAAAAACTAGGTTTTTAAAGAAAATTTACGCACCAAAATTTCGATTTTGGACTCCTATTACTAGGGAGCTGTATGAAGGACACTCATGAGATATACATCAAATGACGTGGAATCACGAGTTCTACAATCCAATAAATAGTTTGGGTAATTATCTGGTTGCGCCCTCCAACACGAATTTCACTAAAATTTAGTTCCTGAGGGAAAAACTATTTATTTTAGTTTCAGTCTGTTTGCTATCGACTCCAATATAAAAAAAGAAAATGATTGGGGTTTTGGCCAGGGAAATAGATTTCAAAACCATTGTGAGCCGTATACTTTCATATCCACTTTGGCATGCCCACCAGTCAGTCTGTTTGTCTGACAGATTAATAGTGTCCAATAATTCTAGCAGTTAAATGAATTTAGGTACAAAAACATAATATTACTAAAATTAGATACATTTAACATAATATTCCATTTTAACTTCACATTATAGTATGGTATATCTAAAGTTAAACCTGAAAATTTTCTCACATTAACCCACCACATACCTATCATAGCGTAGGCGCCCACCCCCTACATATTTCATAATGTGAATATATTGACATTTGCAATTACGTACTTTTTATGCAAGTTATTGGGATTTCTATTTTTCAGTAGTAGTCTTTTAGTCTTTTTTTGATATCACAAAAAGTAAACAAGGTATCACAAAATATACAATACCATGAATTTTTTCGCAAAACACTGAAAAACACAATCATATTTTTGAAACAAATATCATCTATTCGGAGACGATAGACCTTCGTTAAACTCACGGTTTTTTTCTAGCACTTGTAGTTTTCAAGAAAATCGGCATGACGTAGGCGCCCCAGCTACGAAGCCGCCTCATGTTACCATATGTGCAATCCAAAGATGCTATCTGACTATTTTGTAATATAATGTGTTCGTTTACTCAATATTTTTAAAAATTGTTTCTGGACGTTGTTCGTTTACTCTTCAGTACAATGAAAAAGACTTTAGTAGTGTACACTGAAAGAAAATTACGTCGTATCAGTGAAATTTGCCATTGATGTTGAACTAACGTAAGACTTCATTGTATTAATGAAGAAATTTCATTGAGTTTCACAAAATAACTTTCATTATTGTTTCACAGTATTAATGTGAAAATTTCACAGCAATAATAGAATTGTAACTTCTAACCACTTTATTGAATTAATAAAGAAGTATCATTAAATAATTGAAGAAATTTCATAGGAATAATGAAGAAACTTATTATTGTTATTTAATGAAAGTTTTCATTATTCAATGAAACTCTACGTTGCACATAGGTTTCAATTAGGAAATTTTTGGCCAAAACCCTATTTTTGAAGTTTCGAAATTTTATTTTTTTTGCACAGAATAATAAAAAACACATCAAGTCATCTGAAAATAATTAGTTTTTTTAAATAACGTTAGTATTCGTTGATTGGCGCAGTACCAAAGTTGACACTTTCTTATGTAAAAATAAAGCAGATTTTGTGCTGTAAAATATACAATTTTTGTTGTATTGCGTCGCTGCATAAATATACAGAAGTGAGACCAAAGTTATTATGAATCGGGAAGCTGTTAATGAGTTCTTTCATAATATTTACAAAAAGAACAATGAAATTTATAAAATTAGCGGAATAAAATCAATGTTTTTATATATATTAAAAATTATTTTTTACAAATATTTTTTAAATATACTTAAACTTTTAAAAAAATTTCCAAATATGTCCACCTCTAAATCGAATTTGAAAGATAGTAGGGGGTCTGTACTAATAAATTCAGAAGTAAAATCGTGCTCAAATTTGCCACAGTTAAAATAAAGTGGATTTTTCTATTTTAAGATGGGAGAATTTTTTGTAAATACCTGTTGTGACTGTACGTAGTATCCAATTGAAATAGATCGGTAATACCCACATCTATCAACCGATTTTCCTTATAATTCATATTTAAGGGTTTCAGAGTGTAGAAAACAAGTATGTATATTTTTTTTGAAAATAGGTCCATTTTTTGTCATAGCCCCCACATAAAAGTACCGTCCGGTTTTAGATATTTTGTGGATTTTAGCGACACTTTATGACCAATTCGCCTGAAATTTGGTATTTTGACCTCTTGGAAGATATGAATCCTTCGTACCAAAAATTATTAACATAGGTCAATGTTTTGGTTTAGACCCCACACAACGGGACCACCCTGTTCAACAAATTTTGGCAGTTTTTGGTAATTTTGGTCGATAAAACGTAAGAATTTCTGTTTGTACACATTTATTATAAATAATAATTAATTTCAATACAAAATTGACGTTGAAATAGTTTTGGCCAGAAAATTTGGATTTGGGACCATTGTGCGTTGGTTCAAAATCAATGAAACATTTTTCTTTCGGTGTAAAAGAAGTTACTGGACTTGTACAAATTTTTACAAATTATTGAGTAAACGAACACACCTATTGATAGAACTATTTTGTAATCTGTCGTTGTAAACCAGGGCCACAATTTCTGCTCTTGTATCCGGATTCCCATTTCTACCTGAGACAGAGGTTCCGAAAATGGATAACCGATTGATATTGCTTATTACCATTTCCTTAAAGTAGCTAAGGTCCTAATATCCTTAAACGACCGCAGAAAACAGAAACTTCTTTCGCTAATCATTAGAATGATGTAAAGATTATGAAAAGAATCTGTTAACTAATACATATAGTACGTTGAGAATATAAATGATCAATTCATCAGACCCGCTTCCATACGACGGCCAAGTGCTGGTAGCCAAATTTTTCAAGCCCGTGTCGACAATCTGATAAAGGGAATGTATCGGCAGATAAGCAACATTTGGCTGAAGGACAACAATGGAGACAAATCTTATCGAATATTTTGTGTGATTGAATAATCACTGTAGTCAATGAAATAATCGGACCATATTAATGCGGTCTAGGCCAAATCCTTAAAAATTCCCATAACCATAGTGTGTGCATAGTCTTGCACTTATTTTGTTTGATGTTGAGTGTCTAATGGGACAAAAGGAAAATGTCATCTGCAAATCTAGATCAGTCAGCCTGTCGTCTAGAACCCAAATGATTTCGCAGTAGTTATTACCGTGCCCAAAATACATATTTTAATTATCTGACTTGTGAAACCGTCGCACAGTGGGGAGCATTTGCTAAAGACAGTAAGGCCAAATTCCTATTCGTTTCTGAGATAAAGGCCTGATAAACGCAAAAAAGTGTAGATTTAGCCCGGTTTAGATGAGGCCATAAAATCCGAACTGGATCTGACAGGACAAAACCTTACTAGGTTTTTTGTAGTCTAAATATGTACTTTCAAAAAATGCATACTAGAAGTTGTTTGCATTTTCAGTGTTGCATAGTGTAATAATAAATTTTCTGATATTTAACCTTTCCCAGATTTTATGAAAGAGATATGGAAAAATACGCAACAAATTAAAACAATCGAAATTCTGAAGCATATTATCGCACAATAAAGTTCATTTTATATATGTATGTATGTATTTGTTTTGTATATTTGTTACTACAATTAATTTGTCCTTCTTTCATAATCATTCACACTTTTTTCATTCACATTAAAAATGCCACAATTCTAGCTGTTATCCAAAAATCACCCCTTTATTCAAAATATTTTATTCTTTACATATGTTTCACATTTGCTTTATCACTCATTCATTCACGGATAAATCCCTTCGAAAAATACTGGTATAATTATGAGAACAACAGCACACAGATGAATGTAATAGATTCGTTCAAGTCAGTGATGTGATAATCCAAAGTTAATTCCCATAGTTTTCCTCCGTTAAACCTCCATAAACCGAGATGTTTATCTTTCGAGCCACGAAAATCTACTCTCCCTCTGCAGATGGTACGTACATAAAAATATAGTTATTTCGATAGTAATTTTGAAGACCACTTCGAATCGTTTAAATAATTTTATTAAAATTTATTCCACAAAAAATAAAGAAATAACAACGCATACGCAACTCTTTTCAACGCTCCTCCCCCAAATGAAATGAAACATTTCTTGTGGTTATTTCTGCTCTCTTATTTCTGTTGTTGTTTATTGCTTAATTTCTTCACATAATGATAAATTAATTTTTAATGCCACTTAATATGATCCATATAGTGGAGAAAATGAGAGTTAAGAACCGACAGAGCCCCAGAGCAACGAATAATCGAGGTGTGCATAGGCGGTGGTAAAGCGTTATCTGTTTGCCTGTCTGTCTTGAAGAAAGACTCTACTGCTGTTTATTGCGCATGCGTTCACAAAAATGTAACCGGTTCAAAAGTAGCAGTCATGCTGCCATAATGTCTTATCTTAATGGAATGAAAAGAAGGCAGGCAGGCAAAAAATAAACTACGGAACAACACCAACAAAATAAAACAAACTGGCGAAAAAGATAAAATATGGGACCATGTGAGCGAGCGAGAGTAGAGGAATGATGTTAACGCTGTCAATGAAGTTAGTTGGTGGTGGTTGTGACTTTAATGGCTTCCGAAACGATCATAGTTTCAAATTTAATGGCAGTCATTGGCTTACACGAATACAAACAAACATAAAATATTACTCACACAAACATTAGGTTGCAGCGGAATGTGATTTAAGATTATGTGAATGGAGTGCATCATTCATCTGAATTGCCGACGGCCAAGAGTTCCTTAATTTTAATTTTCGCTAAACAAGTAAATTATATAATTTCTGTGCACTATTTTCATATATTTAAAACATATGTACAATGTACATGCAGCTGTAAAAGACGTAACATTACTATAGTGGAAAGTTTGAGATATGCTGAAAAAGAAATGGCATCATCTTATTAACACAATTTGGCTTGAGGATCAATACTCAATATTGGAGACAGGACGCATACAAACGCCGTTTATTATCCCAGCACTAGGAAAATTAATACGAGTATACCATAAAAACTCAGGAGAAGGAGGCGAATAAAACTACCAATGTTGAATAATGTCAATGACTATAATGCTCAAGTATACTGGCTTGCGAATACAATCATTACCTATTGGCTGCAAATGTTCGTGACAGTTGCGAATCAAGTTCGAAGTGATCCAACACTTTGGAGTGCTCCATATAGGTAGATACAGTATATTTATGTCAACATATCCAACTCCTTCTGACGTACTCTTTCGTTCTGAAATATGAAAGTATGAAGGAAAAATAAGCAAAATCAAATAAAATCAATACTATAACAAGAAGAAGAATGTGACATAGGGGCAACTCTACAATCAGTGGCAATACCTAGCACACGAGAGGGATAAAAGGAGAAAAGAAGGGAGACAGCTTTAAGCCCGAAAACAGTGTAAATAGCGGCTTTTGTAACAAATACAGGTACCGCGATAAGGTGGTGAAAATAAAATTTTTCTAAATTGTTCACTTCGAACGGAATAAAAAATTAAATTGTTTTCGAAGCCGTGCTAAGGTTGCGGAAAAATCATTTTTTCCAAGCTGTGGGTAACCAATAGTAGTGACGAAGAACTTGGCACTAAACTAATACTCCGAATATGGAATAGAATGTATAAGAACTTGAGAGATTGAAGTCAAGGGAGCAGAAATTTGACTGAAGGATGAAAAAGTAGCCGCAGTAAGGCGCCTGAATAATAACAAATAAAACTTTTTATACCTCCATCATGAAATATTATGAACTAAAATGAAATAATAGGAAGTTTTCTCACCGCTTGAACCTTAATTACCAATTACAACAAATATGGGCCTAAAATGTAGATTATATAATTGTAATTGTTCCACAAACATCCCAGGCGGGACAGGGGAGACTTCTCTCATATCAATGAGTGCACCCCGATTCATATTAGATTAGAGATATGGGACCTACTGTTGATCGCCGAGTACGAACGGCGTGTCTAAGACACCACTTGTAGAGAAGTTGTACAGGGTGTTTTTTTAAGCTAGATAGAATTTTAAATTGTAAAAAGTAACACAAAGAATTAAATTTTGATGAAACTTTTTTTTATTTGTTTCAGTATACTCTGACAAATCATCATGAATAGACTCACGCTTGAACAACGCTACGAAATTATCCAAATTTACTTGGAAAATCAGTCGTCGATTCGACCCGTTGTTTTATCGCAAAATTGTGTTCAGCGATGAGGCGCATTTTTGGCTTAACGGGTTTGTTAATAAGCAAAATTGCCGCGTATGGAGTGAGACCAATCCACAAGATACCCTACAGACTCCATTACATCCAGAAAAATGCACCGTATGGTGCGGTTTTCACGCTGGTGGCATATTTCTTCAAAAATGAGGCCGGAGCTCGCGTTACGTTCAATGGAGATCGTTACCGTACCATGATCAATGATTTTTTGTTTGAAAATATGGATGACATTGATCCGGAGGAGATGTGGTTTCAACAGGATGGCGCTACGTGCCATACGGCGAACGCAACCATCGACTTCTTGAAATCAAAATTTGGCGATAAGTTGATTTCGAGAAGTGGACCTGTCAATTGGCCTCCAAGGTCGTGCGATTTGACACCTCTCGATTATTTCCTGTGGGGCTACGTGAAGGCACTGGTTTATGCTGATAAACCAGCAACAATTGATGCCTTGGAGGCCAGCATTGTTCGTGTTATTCGTGACATACGGCCAGCAGTGCTCGAAAAAGTGGCCAAAAATTGGACGTCCAGAATGCATTTCGTCAAGAATAGGCGCGGTGCCCATATGCCCGAAATCATTTTCAAATATTAATGTCAAGTATTGATCTTTCGAATAAAAAAAATTTTGATTACAATTTAATTTTTTGTGTTATTTTTTACAATTTCAAGTTCTATCGGACTTAAAAAAACACCCTGTACAAGGCTGAAATACTCAGGAAACACCGTTGAAAACTGTTTGATGTTGACTGGCCGGGGAATCGAACCCACGACCTTCAGCGTGCAAGGCGGGTTTGCATACCATTGCACCACGGTGGCAAAATGTAGATTAAAATTTCAAAATGCCTGAAATCGGGCGGTGTGGTTATATGTGGCCTATATCCTTTGTGGAGAATTGTTTTACCTCTGGAAACCCAAATACCAAGGAATAGCTAATTGGATCGGAAAACTTTGAAATACTTGAAATCGCGGGGTACCGTTATACCTGGGCGTCCACAATTTTTGTTGCAGACTGGGAACCCTAACTGTCAAATGGCAGCCAACTTACACCGAAAATATTGATACAGACATAATCAGCACTGGAGCAGTTTTTGGCCACGGTAACCCAAGTTGAAGCCACTGAAAATACCGGAAGTCGGACGGTACCGGTACATGGTACCATTCCGAAATTATGATCTATGTCCACAAATTTTGTTGGAGAAGTGTTGTGACAACTAAGAACCTCAACTGACAAATTACAGATAGTTCAGTCAAAAAATGTAGCTAAAATCATTAAAATATTTATTATTTTTATTTTGATAATAGATGTTAGGTATTACATATTGCTTGTTTAACTTCATTAGATAAATATGTTTACATTGTAATTTACATCTATAATTTGGCGTAGCAGTATAGCTGTTAGCCAGATTATTTAAAATCTATTGATATATGCACATACATAATATAATAACAGTGTATTTTATATTGTTAATCATAATATTCATTTAAAATGAGGTTTCTGTTATTTTAGTGTATTTTATATTGTGTATTTTATATTTTATATTGTTAATCATAATATTCATTTAAAATGAGGTTTCTGTATTTAAGACACGCATCTAGATAATTAGACAAAGATAGGCAATTCGTACCATTTAAAATGTCGATCACATCATAATCTTCAAGAAAATTTTTACCAAAGAATCTATTTCTAAAATGAGCGTAAATTGGGCATGCTCCAATAAAATGATATGTGTTTTCTGGTTCATTCATATTACAAATTGAACAGAGAATGCTTGTATTATTGTTTCCAGTAAAGTTTTTGTGGTTTAAGTTAAGTAAACCGCCCCTAGCTTTGATAACACTGCTCAACAAAATTGAAAAAGTTGAATGTTTCAGACTTTCGTTATTTTCGGATACAAACAAATATTTTTTGTGGGTTTTTCGACATTTATATATTAAGGAGATGTTGTACGCTCGATACAAATCATTTTTGAAATAATTATGGTGAGTATATATCAAAAAATATAGAAAATATACGACGGACCTTGTAAAAATTTCATATTTTGAGTACTTTAAGCTGTAATTACGTCATCAGGGAAGTCAGAGGATCTTCATATGGTACTCCGGATATGCTTAGGGTGTCTACTACTACTACTACTAATCCAGTATTCAAATGTATAATATAAAGTTCATAGCGACCATGATTCCACCATAACGTACAACATCTCCTTAATAGACTAATGTCGAAAAACCCACAAAAAAATATTTGTTTGTATCCGAAAATAACGAAAGTCTGGTTTAAACTCGTAAAAACCTATTTTGAGCTATATCTCAAAAACAAGAGCTGATGGACAAAAACCGGTACCGGATTTGAAAATATCTCGCCGATTTCATCTAGAAACAACCACAACATCGGTTGAAACAAAAGTCGTGTTGAGCAGTGTAATCAATCCTGTTGCATAAGTGGATAGATGTTTTGTACGGGTTGCTATCGGATTGTATTGTAACGAAGAATATAAATCATGAAATTCTGCATTCATTGCAATAGCACACATTTCGTTTTTTGATGAAATCAGTTTGTTTTGTAGATGAGCATTGAATGATAAGTTGTAAGTTAATAGGACACCAAGGTAGGTGTACCGATTAACAATTTCAATTTCCTGACTACCATAATGCCAGTTCAAGTTCGATGCTATTCTACTACTTTTGCGGAAGACAAGTATTTTTGATTTTGCCAAGTTAACCTTCAGGCACCATTTAATACAATATTGATGTAATGCATCTATCATCGCTTGTAGACCAGACGGTGAATCAGAAAGTATAACTATATCGTCTGTATATAATAAAAGTTTAATATTTATGCCTCCGACGTTGACTCCACCGGGTAATGAATCTGGTAAATCATTGAGATAAAGAGAAAAAAAAGCTGGACTAAGTATAAATCCTTGTTTTACACCAGAGCTCACACTGAAAGACTTTGAAAAACTGTTTCCATCCCATACTTTAGTCGTAGTGTTATTTTATAGACCTTGCAGTATCATGATTATTTTTGTGGATAAGCCCATAGTAGACATTTTGAAAAAGAGACTGTTTCTTGGTATCAAATCGAATGCTGTTGTAAAATCGACAAAGAAGGCATATGTGGGCTTATTTATATTTCTGTTAAGGTATATCACATTTACGAGATTAAAAATATTGTCAACAGTTGAATAATCTTTTTGAATCCGGTTTGGAACTCATTTAAAACTTGCTCTCTTGTCAACCAACTTGTAATGCGATTTAATATAATAGACTTGAAAATTTTTGAAATAGTATCCATTAGTTACAATCCTCTGTAATTTGCAGAAATATTTGGATCTCCTTTCATTAAAATACCGAAAATCTTAACTAGCGTTTTATGGGGGCTATGCCGAAACATGGACCTATATTGACAATTTAAGTGAAGAAATTTTGTCACCACTGATTATCTTAAATGCCAAATTATAGGTAGTTCGGCAAAAAATGTAGCTAAAATTCTCAAAATATCGAAAAACGTGCGGTATCGTTATACGGGGTCTATTCAAAAACATGAAGCTATATCGATAATTTTTAGTAAAGACATTTTGTGATCACTGGAAATATAAAATTGCAGGTAGTTTGGTAAATAGTCTATGTAGCTAAACTTCTCAAAATACCGAAAATCGGAAAGTACCATTGTGCGGGCTATACACAAATGCATGGACCTATATAAACAATTTTTGTTGGAGAAGTGTTGTGGCAACTAAGAACCTCAAATGTAGCCAAACTCTTCAAAATACCTAAAAGTGAGAAGTGCCGTTATATGGGGGCTACATCAAAACATGGACCCATATGGACAATTATTGGTGGAAAAGTTTTGTGACTGCAGGGAACCTTAAATGTCAAATTAGCTAAATTAGTTAAAACCCTCAAAATACCGTAAATCGGTAGGTACCATTTTGTGGGGCTATACCAAAACATGGACCTATATTGACAATTTTTGGTGGAGAAGTGTTGGGACTACTAAGAACCTCAAATGTCAATTTACAGTTTGTTCGGTTAAACAAATGTAGCTAAACTCCTCAAAGTACCTAAAATCGGGAAGCACCCTTTATGGCGGCTATACCAAAATATGGACCTATGCTGAGAATTTTTGTTGTAGATGTTTTGAGACTGTAGGAAACATTAAGTGTTAAATTAAGGCTAGTTCAGTCAAAATATTTATCTAAAAACTTCAAAATACCGAACCTGCCATTGGAAATAAGACACTAGTCTGCAACAATATAGTGTTCTAGCTCAATTATTGTAGACGCTAGATTGATAACAACAGACGGACATGGCTATATCGACTCAGAATTTTATCCTGATCAAGAATAAATATGCTTTATAGGGTCGCAACTGATTATTTCAATGCGTTACAAACGGAAAAAAACAAATTTAATATCCCCTCCATATTATGGTGGGGGTATAAAAAAGTATCCGCTTTGAACTGAAAAGACAATTTATTTAAATATGCGGACCATTCTTAAATGTAAACAAGTAAGAACGGCGTTATGTTCGGCCGGGCAGAACTTGTTATACTCTCCACCACGAGTTGTATTGAAGTAAACTGGAACAATTAGTTTCCTTTCGTTTTTTGAATAAAACAAAATACCAAATTTCAGCAATTTCAAAAAACAGAAATTCCGGAGGTACCGTTCTATAGGGGCTATATCAAAACTTCGATCTATACGACAAGTTTCTAGCGGAAAGTTTTTAGACTCCAAGAAGACTAAATACCAAACTTCCGATATTTCGGTAAGATATTGTGACAAAAATGTTCAAAATACCAAAAAAAAAAAAAACGAGAGGTACGCTTCTATGGGATATATAAGAAGACATTGACCTATACCGATAATTCTCTTTGGGAATATTTTATAACACCATGGAAGACTAACTAACAAATTTCGGTCATTTCGGTGGGATATTGATGTCACAACTCTCAGAATTTCGAAAATCGGAAGGTACCGTCCTATTGAAACGTGGACCTATATTTAGTCGGAAAGGTTTTTACCTCCAACGTAGATTAAATACCAGATTTCAGCCAGTTCGGTAAAATATTAAGGCCACAACCTTCAAAATATCGAAATGTGGGATGTACCGTTATATGAGGCTATATGAAGGCGTAGACCTATACCGAAAAATTTAGAGGGGAAAGTTGATTACCCCCCACGAAGCATAAATACCAAATTTCGCCTATTTTGAAGGGTTATTGTGATCACAATCTTCAAAATACCGAAAATCGGGAGGTACCGTTCTATGGGGGCTATATTAAGGCGTGAACCGGTACCGAACATTTTCTGGTGGAAAGTTTTATACCCCCAACGAAGACCAAATGCCAAATTTCAACAATTTCGGTGGAATATTGATTCCACAAACTTCAAAATATCGGAAATCCGGAGGTAACGTTATATGGGGGCTATGTGAAGGCGTGGACCTATACCAAAAAATATCGTATGGAAAGTTTTATAGCCCCAAAGAAGACTAAATACCAAATTTCCGCCATTTCGTTGGATTATTTTGGCCAAAACCTTCAAAATACCGAAAATCGGGAGGTACCGTTCTATGGGGGCTATTTCGTCGGTGTCATGCTTAAATGTTCCATACGCCATTTTAGACTTTTTGAGATACAGGTGATTTCTAGGGTTTTCTGGTATGCTCTTTCTGAATTTCTAGTCGGTTTCCGAGATATCCACGCATCGACGCGAAAGCATAAACTTTTATCAGTTACACTGTGCAACATTTTTGAGCCAATCGCGTGCAAACAACTTCTGTCCAGAATTTTATGAAAGTAGAGGACCAATAGACAAAAACCATATTTGGGTTTTGTTTTCTTAGATCGGGTTCGGTTTTTATGGCCTCATCTAAACATGGTTAAAGATCGAATTTTTGAAACAAATTGGGGCTGTATCTCTGAAGTCAATACGAATCTTGTTTTGACATCTGCAGCAAACTTGTAGAGAAGAGCAAGAAGAAAATATTTGGAGGAATAGTGAACTCGAAAAACTGCATTTATTGCCTCAAATTTTATAATATATCTAAAAATTCTATAATTTGTGTATATTTCGCAGCGTATCTCCCAAAATGTTAAATTCTTCTTTTAGGGAAAATATTCTCTGGAATGTAATTCACAACTCTTCAGAACATTATATTGTTGAAAAATGCCTCTATCGCCTTGTTTATAGCAAATTTTTCAACAACAATTTGGTAAATATTTCAATAATTCATTGAAATCCCCAACATGAGAATAAACAGCCTGTGTGAACATTGTTTGAAATAAGTTTTGTAAAAGGTATGTTATGAAATACCCCTTAAACAACGTGAAATACCAATTTTAGAGTTTCAGAATGTTCTGAAGAATTGATGTTCACATTATTTGGAACATTTTTAGAATGGTTACTTGTTTCAACTTCCAACAGTTTAGTTGTTACTGACCAGAATTTCAGAAATTATGTAAAATTTCTATATTTTAACGAGTTTGATGCGCTAGATGCAGCTTTTCCTAGTTCATCTGCTTGACGCATAAGTTCTACTACCTTAGGGCTACACTATTGTTGAAGACTGCAAAGCAAAATTCTTATTAGTTTCGGAGATAAAGGTCCGATCACTGGAAAAAAGGCTCATTTTAGGTCGGTTTAGATGAGGCCATAAAATCTAAACCCGTTCTAAGAACACAAAACCCAATTAAGGTTTTTGTAGTCTCAATATGTACTTTCAGAAAATACCCATTAGAAGTTGTTTGCATTTCCAGTGTTGCACAGTGTTATGAAATTAATTTACAAACGCATTTCAAAAATCAGAACTTTAATTTTCGATTTAGAAGTATTTAATTTATTGAGGCAAAGATGGACAAAAATTTACTCACTTTGTTCCATGTGATTTACAATATTTCACATTTGTGTGGATATGGAACAAATCGACAAAAATTAATTTCTTAAAAAAATCTCTATAACTTTTATATTCCAATACATATTCCTCTGTATTTTTGCAAATATGTTCTATATACTATTACTAATATTTCATGTCAAAAGTATAAATATTTTCTTTAGTCAGCTCTAAGCACACTCTAAATTATTTGTTGGAAATTGCAATAAAAATCACTGTGATTTTTTGTTTATTTTTTAAGAGGTGCGTAATAATTAACAAATTATAGTGTAATTTATAGAAATGCGTAATTTCAAACATAAATTATTGCAAAAATTGGATTTGAAACAGAAAATGCTTGAAATTAAACACGAAGTGCTTAATTACAAACATAAAGTGTTGCAAAAACTGCATTTCAACAGAAAATGCCTAAAATTAAGCACAAACTGTAGCAAAATCAGAACTGAAAGTGTGCATAACTCCAAAGACATAACAACAACATGCAAACACACGTGCTCGCGCTTAGTAGCTTTCCGTTCTTTGTTTTGAGCAGAAGTGGTGGTGGCGTAATATTGTGTTTTAAATAAGTAATACAATTTAAATTAATTTAAGTATTTATATAAAAATATATGTATGCCAAATTTGTGACAAAGTGTTTGGAAATGTTAATAAATATAGTTTGCATTTGTATATCCACAAAAACCAAAGAAATTGTGTATTTCGGTGCTTATTTGCAAAATGCAAAAAAAGTTTACAACAACTTTAATTCTTATAAATCGATACTAATTTCAATACGCCACAAAAAGAAATTGAGCCAGTCTGAATTAGAAACTGCTAAACAATTGACGTCCGACTGTTTTGCCACGCAGCGAGCATTTTATAATGATTCGCAAAATATCCCAACTGGCCGAAATATATTGGAGAACTGGCCAATGATATTTCACAAAGAATGGCTATTTGACCACTTTGAGAAGTTAATAGGTTTGGATATTTCAATATTCAAATCCAATTTTGAAAGATTTGCATGCTTTTTCACATTGACCATACAAAAGGTGCACAACAGCATTGTAAAGGCAATATTTTAGTTTGGAACAACGATAGACGAAATTAAACGTGTAAACGAAACGGCTACTCAATGGGTTTCCATAATTTGTAAGTATACACTGTATAACAAGAAAAGATAAAAAGAGTTTCAATTTAATTAAATCATTTCAGATACACCCCTTACAGATGAAGAGAGGAATTCTATCGCATATGTCTGGTTAGAAGATGAAATGACCAGTATAGAGCCCAACAGCGACATACCAACTTTAATTATACAATTACTTTGTTATTTTTACATATTCAATATAGAATATCCAAAAGATATCTCACAAACTTGTGAATTTTGTATGTGATACTTCTTTAAATTTTATCCCATACAGGTCAGAGGCAAAAAAACGAATATCAATAATATTAAAAGAATTGTAACCCTCATACAAAAACTAGATGAATTCCTATTTATTTATATAAGTATTTTTGGTTTATAAATGAAATAAGTTAAGTTTTTGTTAAAAAATAAAAATGAATTTCCCATTCTATTGAAAATGTTGTTTTATTAAACGCAATCATAAATTAAGCACAAATTTGCTCAAATTTACACACCGAATTTCCTAAAATTACAATAAATAGTGTCTAAAATCGTAACAAGAAATGTGTAAAGTTTTAAACACATTATGCGTAAAATCTTACAACAACAAAGCTGTTTAAAATTACGCACTTTTGTGTCGCATCTTGTTGCCTATCATTATCATTGTGAAAGTCAACAGAAAAAGTTTAGAGTGCAGTTTTGACGCAAACCATTAAAATGCGATTATCTCAAAACGGGCAAATGGCGTATGGAACACTTAAGCATGACACCGACGGTATGATGGCGTGGACCTATACCGGAGGGGAAATTTGATACCCCCACGAAGATTAAATACCAAATTTAAACCCTTTCGATGTATTATTGTGGTCAGAACCTTCAAAATACCGAAAATCAGGTGGTACCGTTATATGAGGCCTATATCTAAACGTGGACCGATATAGCCCATTTGCAATACCAAACATCCTAAGAGTAATAGATACCTTTATACCAAATTACAAAGCTCTATCTTTAAAATTAGGAGTTGTATCTTGATTTCAACAGACGGACGGACAGACGGACATGGTTATATCGACTTAGAATTTTATCCTGATCAACATACAACATACTTTATGGGGTCTCCGATGAATTTTTTGATGTGTTACAAACGGAGTGACAAATTTAATTATACCCTCCATATTATGGTTGAGGGTATAAAAATCATGTCTACCATGTAGCTAACAAAAAAAAAACACATCAATAAAGAATGCATTTTTCGTCTATTCTGATGCCCTTGATGATGGTCAGATAATATAGAATAGAATCAATAGTATTTTTCCCCATCTCCACCATAAATTTCGTTACTATTAGATCCTAATTGCTACAATGTTTTGAAGAACAGACGGATTGAAATACGGACGGAAGAATCAACGGAAATACATAGTCAGATAGACTCAGCTCATCAAGACATTAATTTTGGTATACATACATCCAAATTTTTTAGGTGTAAATTACAAATCAAAAGAACGACAACTATTATAATTATTTTTTTCCTTTGTAGTGTACATTTAGTTATATGTTAGTTTCCTTTGCAGTAATCTAATTTAAAATTTTCTTATATTGCGTAACATTTTGATGTTCTTTTCTTTTCTTGTGATAGTTGTATTCCATGGTTTGCATTATTCTCTTTCATGGAAGCCAACATATAATTTTCGAAAGTACAAAAACACCATGTAATATTACTTTGATATTATAAAAAATATATTAAATTGCTATTTCTTTCAATACCAAACCATTAATCAAAATAAAAAAGTGCAAGCAAAATTGTTCAGAAAACTAAAAAAGCGTTTGCAACTGACGTTTATATGTATGTATTGACCTTTAGAAGGTGGCCAGACATGAATTGATTTTCATAGTCCTAGCACAGTGGTGCCGATTTAAAAGTACTGAAAATATTAGTTTAATATGATCATTGCATTGGCTAAATAAACTCCGAAGTTCGCCGTTTGGACTTATCGAAAAGAAGGTGGTTCAATATCACTGAGCTTAACTGCAATTATTTCATTATCATTATTTTTCTTGGAGGTGTTTTTTATACCCTCCACCATAGTATGGAGGGTATATTAAGTTTGTTTTTCCGTTTGTAACGCATTGAAATAATCATTTGCGACCCTATAAAGTATATATATTCTTGATCATGATAAAATTCTGAGTCGATCTGTGGATTTCCGTCCGTCTATGGTAATCACTGTAGCATCCACAAAAATGGAGATAGGACGCTGAAATTTTGGGAAGATGCGTCTTTTGTTTGCAGGCAGGTCAAGTTCGATGATGGGCTATATCGGTCCACGTTTTGGTATAGCCCCCATATAACGGTACCAGCCGATTTCAGGTATTTTGAGAATTTTAGCTAAAATTTGTAAACGAACTAGCTGTAATTTGACATTTGAGGTTCTCAGTAGCCTCGAACTTCTCCACAAAAATCGTCAACATATGTCCATGTTTTGGTATAGCCCCCATATAACGGTACCTCCCGATTTTCGGTAGTTTGAGGATTTTAGCTACAGTTTTTAACCAAACTAGCTGTAATTTGACAGTTGAGGTTCTCAGCAGCCTCGAAACTTATCCACCAAAAATCGTCAACATAGGTCCATGTTTTGGTATAGCCCCCATATAACCTCCCGATTTTCGGTATTTTTAGGATTTTAGCTACAATTTTTAACCGAACTAGCTGTAATTTGACAGGTGAAGTTCTCAGTGATCACGAAACTTCTCTACCAAAAATCGTCAATATAGATCAATGTTTTGGTATAGCCCCCATATAACGGTACCTCCCGAATTTCGGTATTTTGAGGATTTTAGCTACAAATTTTAACCGAACTAGCTGCAATTTTATGGTGGATGGTATAAAACGTTTTTATTAGGTTTAATTAACATAAACAATTTTGAGTTCACATCACCTTATTTGCAATCTCAACAATTTTCCCAATTTTTCAAAAATATGTTATATTATTTTTATGAAAATCATCCACACAAAATACTGTTCATTCGGCTTTGATTGAGTTTTATATAAATTCTAGTCGGATGGTCTTTGACCAATGCCAATCAGAAAAATCACCACTCTACAGAGTAAACCACAGCGTTTATATTGTGTCTGTCCAACTGTGTCTATGGACTTAAGCCAAATCGTTGTAAAAGTCCGTAATTGTAAATACCCTTTAGGGTTACCACTTAAATTCAAACGTTTAGTAGATTATAAGCAATTTCGCTGTTGCTATTGTTGTAACACAGAAAATTACTATAATTTTAAATTTATAATTTTAACTCAAAAACTTATTATTTTTTCTATAGAGATTTTCGTTTTCGCATAACTATGAATCTGTCTGCACTGTTGCACACTTGCAAAACAACAAAAAATTGCAATCAGACCTGTCCGTTAGGGGAAGACATGGTAATTATATGGTAGAAAAATAAAAATAAATATTAAATTGTATTGATTTTAGATGATGATTTTTAGACAAATCAAATATTTGTTTAATATTAAAAATTAAAAAATAAAAGTTCATTGAATTGGATACACCAAGTTGGTGCAATATTAAGTTGAATAAATTATTGTATAATAAATATAATTATAACAATATAAAAACCGAAAACGTCATATATTTGTGCATAACTTATTGTTGAGTTAATGTTTTCAAATATATTCAAACAAAAAGACGTAATATATGTGTTCTAAAAATTTTCAAAACTATTTAAGTTACGACATTTTGTTTCCAATTTCTAAATTTCTTGAAAGAAATTTCACTTAGAGAAATTAGGTAGTCAATAGGCTCCTTTTTTAAGGAACCAGAAGAAATTCAATGAATTGAGCTTTAGCTTGTTTACTTTAGGTTTCTCCTGGAAAAAAATAATTTAATGAATTAGTGCGACTGCTGTAGTCGATATGCCAATGTCAATCACTTCTTTCAATAGGCACTTTAGTTTGTCACCGTGGGGTTTTTTAGAGCTTTTGGACCCTTTTGTCAGGAAGCAAAGATTTGCGCACGAAAACATTATATCTCTTTAAACAAGACCAAAAGGAATACTTTCGATAAAAAATATACATCGTATTATTTCATCCAGTGATTTATCAAGATTCTTTTTCTTGTTCCTTTGTTTTTTCATAGTAGGGTGCTTTTTTTCTAGGTGTGAGTTACTAACCCGACACCCGAACCCAAGTTTTTATCGTTCTTATTGGTGAACGCGCGGCACATGTTAGCTCACTATCTTTAACGGATGTTAACGGCAATTTCCCAGGCGATACCACGGGGAGGTCAATATCCACTTGAGATAAGAGAGAGGGACCATGATGAGAGAGATGTTTTTTCAATCTCTCTCAGGGTAAACCAGTATTTTTCGAATTATGAACAGCATTCATAATATAGGCAAATCTCAACATTGGAAACACTTTTTGAACACTATTCCTAATATGTATGAATTAATTTTTTCTGTGTATCCACCTTGCTACGTTGGCCTAAGTAAACAGTAAAGTTGCCACCCCTCTTCAAACAAAAATCACGCTCTACCTGACATAGATTTTACCCGTATTTATGTGTGGATCCGAAGAATCGGCACTTGCTTCAGCAGATGAAATAGAGAGAAAAATTCTTCGAAAGATTTATGAACCAATATGCGTTGGCAGTGAATACCGTTGTCGTATGAACCACGAGCTGTGTCTGCTATACAACGACACACTATGTCGCGAGTACGTATTAACTGTGGCCAAAAATTGAAGGATTTATCGTAGGTGCATCAATTTTGGGCATAAAACTTTCCCCTTGAAATATGTCGGTATATGTCCACTCCTTCATATAGCCCCTCCCGGTACCTCCAGTATTTTGAAGGTTTTAGTCCCATTATCGCACCGTAATGGGTGAATATTGGCATTTAGTCTTCGTTATGGGTATATAACTCTCCACCTGAAATCTGTCACTGTAGGTCCTCGTCTTCATATGGCCCCATGGAACCGTATCTACCGATTTTTGGTATTTTGAAGGTTGCGCCCTCAATATCCACCCGAAATGTCTGTAATTTGGTGTTCAGTCTCCATATTTCTTGTGGGCTTATTGAATACTATTGTCTTCAGAAAATGAGATTTTTTCTTTAAAAACGTTTTTGACTGATTAGTGGTAAAAAACAGCAATTTTTTTTAAAAAATCTAATGTTGAATTTGGCTGTTCACCATTTTGTTTTTTTTTTTTTTTTTTTTCAATATATAGGTACTTAATAAGCCCACAAAAATATATGATGATAGGTCCATTCGTTTTCGAGCTTTAGTGGACACCGAAAAACATTTATGTAAAAAGAGGGTAACTCCCTAATGAGGTGGTCACAGAAAAAGAAAAATAACATGTTCGTCTGCAAACCTCTGCAGCTGGCACCTTTATACATTTGAAGTGCTCACTAGGGTTATGACTTTTAGACCTCTTTTCTCAAAAATGATTTCCTGTAGCGAGAATGAATGAACTTTTGCCTATTAATGCCAAAAATAACATTCATTCCATTTAATTATTAAAAAAGGTCACGCACAAACCATTTTGAAAATAATGATTTTTTGGAAAATTCTATGAAATGAAAAAAAAAAAATTCCCAAAAAAAAAGTTTTTCCTGTTGCATGAATGAATTACCGTTGACCTATTAATAACTAAAATAACTTTTATTCCATTTAAATATTAAAAAAGGTCACGCACAAACCACTTTCAATTTATATGATATATGGAATAAAGTTATGTATGATATAAAATGATATATATGTTATGATATGGCGATAAAATTGGTGAGAAACAAAAGCTTATGTCAGTTTGGTTATATCGTGTGGTTTTAAAGCTTTTTTTGAGCCGTATATGTGCTTAAAGTGACTCCAACATTTTTTCAAAAAAGCTCATATATGAAAACTTTGAAGGCTTTTTGTGCGTGAGCTTTTGTGTTGAATCAACTTATAATTAAGATTTTATCTAATCTTAGGCAAAAGTTCATCAAAATATGATACAGGGATATGGGGTTGTAAAAAAGTCATAACCCTAGTGCTCGCTTTACATAACTCAAACAGAAAATAATATCGATATACACTTTTTTACAATTTTTTTCTCACTCCACAAATTTTCAAAGCTGGTTCACAAAATCGATGTACTACACGCAGAGAAAAAAATATGTTTGATCCAACAATATTCCAAGAGCAAAATATGTATTGTTAACATATTGTTGGATTCCTCATGTAGTATTGTAAATCCAAAAATAGTTTGTGTCAACTGAACAATATTTCTCTCTTTTCTTCGAAAATTTGTTTCTCTTCTCTCGCTATTCGATGCCGTGTTGAAAAAACAATTTTGGTGAGTTTTGGTGTGTTTGTATGACATGCTGCCTTTACCTTTGTTTTTGTGTGTATGTACTTGTGAGACTCTTGTTTTTATTTGTTTCTGTTTTGTTTCATTCTTCTTTCCTTTTCATGTTTGTTATGGTGTTTAATTATTCCTTATGTTGTGTGGTGGGTTCTTGTGGCTTTTTGTTTGGCTTTGTTGTCAGCCAATGCAGCAAACCATGTATTGTGTTCGTCAATGATTGCAATATTATACGCGACATTTATATCCAAGTTATACGAAAAGTGTATATGAGAAGTATATGCACTCAAATCAAAAATTTCTGGGCTGGTTTTCTGTATTGACAATACTTTTTGTAAACAAAATTAGATTATGATAGTTCCTGCAATCGGTATTGTTAACGATTTTAACAATATTGCGGAAATTCGAAAGTTGTTTTTGTTTTCTATGTTTGGAACAAAAGATGGTATTGTTGGATTTGGATTACAATGTTTGAACAAAACAAATACATTTTTGGAACCAAAACCTATATTTTTGTTCCAACAAAAGCGAAAAATATTTTTTCTCTGCGTGTACTAAGTACTACAGACTTGGGTATCTGTAAACACCATATGCTCACTATGTACTTCTAAACAAAAGTAAATCCTCGTTTATTACACTAAAGAAAGAACGATAAATTACTTCAAATATGAAAACACTGGAGCATAATAAAAGTTACTAATTTTAGTAAAATATAGACAAAAATGCATATTTCTAACAATTATCGGGTTTGAACCTTCACATGGACGAAACTACTTGACAAATCAATACCATAATTCAAATTCCTTTAAATTGAAATGTTTACTATCAATTCTCGGGTGAACGGAACGGCCCTGACCGGCTTTAACATGGCATACACGCAGAGAAAAAATATTTTTCGCTTTTGTTGGAACAAAAATATATGTTTTGGTTCCAAAAATGTATTTGTTTTGTTCAAACATTGTAATCCAAATCCAAAAATACCATCTTTTGTTCCAAACATAGAAAACAAAAACAACTTTCGAATTTCCGCAATATTGTTAAAATCGTTAACAATACCGATTGTAGGAACTATCATAATCTAATTTTGTTTACAAAAAGTATTGTCAATACAGAAAACCAGCCCAGAAATTTTTGATTTGAGTGCATATACTTCTCATATATACTTTTCGCATAACTTGGATATAAATGTGGCGTATAATATTGCAATCATTGATGAACACAATACATGGTTTGCTGCATTGGCTGACAACAAAGACAAACAAAAAGCCACAAGAACCCACCACAACATAAGGAATAATTAAACACCATAACAAACATGAAAAGGAAAGAAGAATGAAACAAAACAGAAACAAATAAAAACAAGAGTCTCACAAGTACATACACACAAAAACAAAGGTAAAGGCAGCATGTCATACAAACACACCACAACTCACCAAAATTGTTTTTTCAACACGGCATCGAATAGCGAGAGAAGAGAAACAAATTTTCGAAGAAAAGAGAGAAATATTGTTCAGTTGACACAAACTATTTTTGGATTTACAATACTACATGAGGAATCCAACAATATGTTAACAATACATATTTTGCTCTTGGAATATTGTTGGATCAAACATATTTTTTTCTCTGCGTGTAGCCCAGGATTTATCTTGGTGCCTCTATTATCTCAAGTGGACACTTACCTCCCCGTGGTGTCACCTGGAGTAGCTGTCTTTAACATCCGTTAAAGGTAGTGAGCTAAAATGTGCCGAGCGTTCACCCATAAGAACGTTAAAAATTTGGGTTTGGGCACCGGGTTAGCTACCCTCTCCTAGAAAAATGCAGCCTACTATGAAAAAACAAATTCCTCTAAAGTTGACGACCCCCGCAAACGTTTTAAGGGCCATGATCTGCGAATATGCACCTGGAATGTTCGCACTCTTTATTGAGAAGGTGCAGTTTACGCATTTGCAGATGTACTTGAAAAGTACAAGGCCGACATTACTGCCATACAGGAAATACGATGGAATGGGAAAGGCGTCACAACAACACCTATAGGTGATGCACTGTATTATAGCTGCCATGACATGAAGCATGAGTTTGGTTGCAGATTTGTAGTTGGCCGGAGGTTAAAAAACCTGGTCTCCAGCTTCACAACATCAGCTTTATTTGCACTTATGCTCCCACTGAAGACAAGGACGAACATTCCAAAGATATATTTTATGAGCGCTTAGAGGTAGTTTACACTATCTATCAATGTCATATGACACGAAATAAAAACATCCCAATTTACCCACGCAGGTAATGTGGAGACGTAATTTTATTACATTTTTGCTGGTGTGGACGCGCAAAGTAAATGGCGCAAGGAAAATCCCCAATATTGCACATATTAGCGACTATATAATGATGGAAAATTTCATGTCATATGACATTTACATATAGTGTAAACTACCCCTTAGAAGACACATATGACCGCTGTCCTGCCCATGACATTAACATTATTCTAGGCGAGTTTAATGCCAAAATTGGAAAGGAAAATATCTTTGGCCCAACAGTCGGAAAATTCAGTCTCCATAATGAAACATGTGACAATGGTATGAGGCTGATAGACTTCGCAGCGGCAAAAACATGGTAGTTAGCAGCACATGATTTAAACATCTCGACATCTATAAGGGCACCTGGCTGTCTCCAGGATGGAAGACATTCATCGAGCGTATTGGATGTGCGTTCGTTCCGAGGAGCAAACATAGACTCGGACCACTACCTTGTAGCAGCAAAGGTACGCACCCGGTTAAACGTAGCAAACAAAGTACGAACAGACACAACACGAATGTTAGACATAGGTAAGATGCAAACACAACAGATAGCCACAGCATATTCCACTCAACTAGCCCAATTGCTTAATGAGAGCACTCCTTGTCCCGATAATATAACAACACAATGGCAAAATATTGCCCACTCCATGCAAACAGCCGCAAAATCCATACTTGGATTCCAGAGACCTTCACAAAGGAATTCATGGTATGGTCAGGAGTGTCGTGTAGCTACCGAGGAGAAAAAATGCGGCATATAGGGCTACTTTACAATCCGTAGCAACGCGTAGCGCACGAGAGATGGGGAGAAAATAGAGAAGAAATGTGAAGTTGATTCCTATAATTTCGAGGTAGTAAAAGACTTCGTGTACCTCGGCACCGCCGTAAACACAACAAACGATCTACGGACCAATCTGCGTTAACGGTGAATATCGACGTAGCATGAACCACAAGCTGTATCAGCTTTACAACAACATCAGTATAGATAAACGTATCGAGATGCAGCGATTGCGTTGGTTAGGCCATATCATAAGAATGAGCGATGATGAGCCCGCTAAAAAGGCGTATAAATTCGGGCCGCATGGTGGTGCACAAGTGGATGAAGAGATGACAAGGCGCGGTATTCCAGAAAGCGAAGCACTAACAGAGAGAATTGAAGATCTTTTCTTAGTTCTGCCTATGGAACAAATGTTCTGTAATGGGCCAGCTAAGTAAGTATGCGGTAACGAAAGCACTATCTAACATATAAGTGGGGTTATTTCATGCTACAAAATGTCGCAATAATGACTGAAAAGTTTTCAAATTTCTAATTGTCTTTCGTTTTTTTTTCATAATACAATTTTTTTTAAATACAACATTGCACAGTGGATCCACTTGTATGGAGAAAGTGGCCAAAAATATTTAGGGTGTAAAAATCAAGCCAATGCGGCGGTTACAACTTTGTGCTGCTGCGAAGAGTGTTTTAAGAAACCACGAGCGTAACATTCTCCCCCCCCCCTTACCCCTCTTGAGGGGGTATACGGTAAGAATTGTTTTATGCTGTTAATACAAAATGACATGAACAAAGGTCCCGATTATCTTATGATGCAAAAGTAGACTTGGGGAAACAAAACAATCTCCAAAACAACATAAAATCCAACCAATTTAGCGGATTAAAAATATCAACATTTTTGACTGAAAATTGGTAAAATTTTTAATATAGATCTTATAGCGCTCTTCCTGGAAGGCACGTACAGCCAACGTAAGACAAATTTGGAAGAATACTTTTTCATCTTGTCACTGATGCCAATTATGTTAATGTACGTGGTCAAATAACAAAGTTATACGCTAACATATCCATAGAAACCCTATTCTAGGGCAGCTTTAGTCAGCGACCCACCATTTATAGTCTGGCACTAGATGGCAGCTGATTTTAATACTGAATAATCTTAAACCCATGACCTACTTTGGAAAATTATTCCCGAGGTGGGCACTGGTTGGCATCATGACTAAAACCTTAGGTCAAATTTAAGTATATGATCGAATTGGCATTACAAAATACACTAAGAAAATATTCAACTAACTAGAATTCCACAACACGCTAAACACAATTTTTAATGGAAATTAAGCTATTACCTCCTCCTTCAAAATCCACTATAATATTTTGCTATACGTATTAGTTCCGCGATATTTCGAATATATTTACTTGCACTTAAAATATAGGTTGTACTCACAACAAAAAATATTAGTCAAATGTTCTGACTTTTGAAGCTATTCTTAAGAAGATCGCGTTGGAATGGAACAAAAACTAATATATTTTTAAAAAGGTCTATGTCATAGCTGTCAAAGTTAGCAAATGTTGTGCCAAAATTTTGATTATTGATTAATTTCTTTATTTTTGGCCAATGGGTGGATCCACTGTGCATTGTGGCGTTTTTTATTGGGATAGCTGTTACAATTTTTTTTTTTTTTTTTCAAAATAGTCTAGCTTAATCTCATTGTCGTTGTTTTAATATTTTAAAACAACTAATTAATTAGTGGAAAAAGTTTGGCATTGTTTTGATCCTCGCCTCAGGACCTCATCAGTTCCCCGGTTTCTTGTTTGTGGATATTCTCCACGGAAGTTATTTTTCAACAAAAACACTCTTTATACCCAAACATCAATCGTGAGCTCGAAGTATAAAGGTGAACAAAGAAAAAACTTCAATAAGAAATTTTAAAATATAAAATTAGTTGTTTTAAAATATTAAAACAACAACAATGGTATTAAGCAAGACTATTTTGAAAATGCAATTTTTTAAGAAGTAGGTATGTATATGTAGCCTAAACGGTCCGTCAGTCCATTATAAAATAATGAAAATAACACATAATGTGTCGTGTGGAAAACTAGTGCCCAGAGGAACTGGTGTAGGGTATCACATGGTCGGGCCAGTTCGACTATATCCCTCTCTTACTTATTTATATGTAAATTTCTCTCGATTCGAAAACATTATCTTGAAAACTATAAACGTATAAAACCCCCCAAAATCACCTCAGTATCACTTGTTTTCCCATTAAATATCCACATTTCATTTAATGCAATAAAAATATCATTATAAATTTCCCTTTGCTTCCCCAATGTGTCGGTTCATATGCAAACCACAAAACTCTGTAATCTCTTAAAGACAAATGTAAATATACTTTTAACCAAAGGTGTTTGTTGAACTTTTATCATTTCTCGCTTATAGTATAAACTTTATTGCTATTTAAATAATGCACAGCAAAAAATGAATCGCGGTATTTCATTTCTGGCTTTTAACCGCAATCCACCTAGATATATGAGACGCATATAAAGCTTTTGTTGTTGCCATTAAATAATAAATTAAATTATTTACGCGCATAAATTGTTCATATGCTGTATGACCTCCTGCACTGCCCTCATCCATTCATGCAATGGGCAGGAAAGAAAGAATAAAATGCGGTAGCAGAAGAAAAACATTAAAGAATATTTTTCTCACATCATTCGTGCATATACAAACATATAAGTGTAGGTAAGAGTGTGTGTGAGTTTGTACTCGAGGAGCACAAGTTGACATTTTTCATGAAAATGCTATTTTCATGGTACTTTATATTGTTGAAATATAGGAAAAGAACTTGGTACAGGAAGAAACAATGAATGACACAAAAGCCCCTTGGCCATTGCCGTTGCAGTAGTAGCAGGCAGCAGCAGTAAACAGTACATCTTTGGCCTGAAGCTTATAAAGAATTTTTCCTTTTTCCACAAGTTTTAAATATTATATATCCACATATGTATATGTATGTTTGTATGTATTAAATATGATTCATATATATTTTATATGTGGATGAATATTGTTGGCATACTATATATCAACTGACTTCTTACATTTTATTTGCAATGGATGTTTTTTTTTTGTTGTTTTTGTTCTTTTGCCATAAAATCGCAATAAAACACATTGGTCACGTAATTCCGTTTGTCTGTGAGATTTTATTGCCATATTTTTGTTTGTGTTTCAACTACTGCAGCCAGTTATTCGGAATACTTTTGTATGCAGGGAGATATATTCCTTTTTTTTGCTATTTGTCCTTCTTCCACGTCTGCCCTGTTTGTTTTTCCAAATATGTGTGCCTCATTGGGGGAGTGTTCTATTTTTTTGTGTTCATATAATATTGCTGATGACTCTGCGGTTGTTATGCATCATTTTTATGTGATTTCACAATTGTTTTTATTGATTTACGAGGTGGAAAATTACTACTGCGGAAGTATTTACATTTTGTTAACTTCAACTCTTCAGGATATTACGGATTAACAGTTAATAAACGGAATTGTGGGAATAGGGAACAAACGACATATCGATATAACTGGTGAAAGGGATCGAATGATACTCTATTAAAAGGTGTTGTGAACGGATACATAATTTCAGTTGCCCGGAAATAACTCCCAACATGAGTTTGGGACTTATGGCCGGACATAACTCCCACAAAACATAACGAACATAACATCGGGCATAAGTCCCAACAATTTTGGGCGTTGTGTTCTACATTAAAAGCGGGCATAAATTGATTTGGGAGTTATGTCCGTTGGGAGTTCTGTCACTACACCATATTTTCACTTGAATAAAAAATCCTCGCGAAGTGTGCTTTTTTACATCCGCATTTTGTATAACTTTCAGCGCCGTACGATCTTTGCACGAATACCAATTTCAGACATAGCTTGCAATTCCTTCGAACGTATAGGGCTGGTAAGTATTTAGCATTTTCTCGTGAGTCTCTTCTAAATCTGGCACGTTATCTCTCTTGGGTGCTACGTGTTGCAACTAATTGCAGAATATCGCAATACATATATCGTATTATTATCTTCTGGTCATACTATGAGTTCCTTGGTGTAGACCTCTGGAGCCTTGCGACTGTTTGTAAGTAGAGAGACAACACTTTGCCATTGCGCTAGTATGTTATAGCGAGCTAAGTTAATTGGGATATTGTATGGTTTTGTTTTGTGATTGCAATTATCCAATGTCTTGTTTCAGTTCGAACATATTTCGCCACTTTTAATTGGATGCTATCCTTTGCTTTAACGTGGTAGTTGTTGTTGCAAACATATTTGTTAAAACATTCATTTACAGGGTTCCTCTGTATCCAGATTCAAAAATTCTGGACTGGCTGCTTCCATAAAGATTGGGGTTAGCTCCAAATCCACATGAAGGTGAAGGGCATGTATATCATCAATTCAAGCCCAATATGAATTGAGGCGTCTGCATCGTCCTTAAATGAATATGGTGCAATAGAAGACGCAGAAGCGACGACGTGAGGGTGAAAACCTGTTTTGTGCTTTGGCGGTGTGTATGCGGCCAAACGCTAGTGTTTCGTTCTGTGTTGTTGTTGTGATTTATTCTTCAGTAGTCACTTTTTCTGTAACTCAGCCAAAGCGAAGAGAAAAAGAAAATATGTAATGGGTTATTATTTGTTGTTCTGTTTGGTCGTTTTTGCGACAAAGGTACTTTGATTTATTTTGGCAGTTTCTTCTGGTCTATCTTTCAGTGGGGGTCGCTCTAGTCGGTAAAGTGAATAAATAAATCAGTGTTTTGTGTTTCCTTAACGTAATAGTGCTTTTTGGTAAATTAAAACCCAATACATTTTATAATTGGAAAATTTTTAATTGAATCCAAAAGGGTGTATGGAAATATGCTGTGAGACAAAGAAGAAATCGCATTTAATATTGGTAATAATATCAATACATTTTTCATATACAAAGAAGAAATCGCATTTAATATTGGTAATAATATCAATACATTTTTCATATACATACATACATATATGTATTTGACATATGGATGTACCTATTTATTACATTATATAATCTTTTGAATCCAGATACCGATTTCCCGCTGATGATTTTAACTTTGACTGGAGAATGTGTTTTATTTCACAACTAACGTGAAGTGTACAACAATTCTTCCGTATTTTCGTTTTCTTCTTTTTAAAAGTGTGACAATACATTATTAGCGGTATTCACTCTTGGTGGTAGATTTACATCTATTGTTAATGTACTATATGTACTAGGGTTTTTTACAATGAAGTGTGTACGTCTTTTTTGTGAATATCGTAAACAAATCAAAATATCTTAACGTCATCGTAAGTCTATCTTTTAATTTTTATTACACTTTTTTCATAAAAAATGTTTTTTTTTTCTTGGCCCCCATTCTCTTATTCTTTTTATTTTTCACAAAGTGACGGCACAACAATCAGCTGTTCTACACCCTTGTAAAAGTACAATGGAATGTTTACAATACTTTTAGGTCGAGTAAATTAACAACCCTGTGGTAAATTAAACTTTCATGTATTTTGTTGTTGTGGTATTGTAAACAGTTGTAGATCTACAATATTAACAAGATGTACAAGATCTACAATTCCACTTTACCAACATGAGTGAATACCGCTATATTTACTTATATTTTAAATTATTCTATTCCGTTTTTTTTTCATTAAAGTCTGTTATGTATTTCTTGTGCGATGTGGAATTTTGTGTATGTATCTACGCGTCTATTGTTGCTTTTGTGTTGTGTATTTCTATGCCTTTCAATAAAAGAAAAAACACCACCATTTATAAATGTGTATGTATGTGTCTGTTTTTTGTGGCTTTTGGCTTTGTATTTATATTACATCCAATCAAATATTTGTTTGCACACAAACATAAATTTGTTTGCAGGACCCAAACATATGTTTCGTTTGGGAGTGGTAGCAAACAAATATATGTTTGGGACATATGTTAGAGAGGCCGTTTTTTCCTTCGTGTGTGCATTTTCCGGAATTCATGCTTAGGTTGGGCCACTGAGAAACTGCTTCTTATCAAGAGGAGGAGGAGTGCCTCTAGCATATTTGCTACTGGCGACAAGAGGGAGATCCAACTCTGCTGGCATGCTTGTCTGGCTTCAGTAGCGGGAACACCCTGCCAACTTTCCAGGCTTCTGATACAATATTGGCGACTAACGACATATTGAGGATACTTCTTAAATATCCAATCCGGGGTTCACTCAGTTGCTTAAACATTATCAATGAGATTCCGTGTGGGCCTAACGCTTTGAGTGGTTTCGCGTTTCGAATGACGTCTGCGAAATCGCTCATTGAAAATTGTGGTGGTACCTCCTCGGCTCTTAAACGGCGTAGCACACTCGAGGAGTGCATACACTCGAAGAGGGCCACAACATCACCGAGTTGATTTCATTTAAGATAATCAGGTGACAATCATGTGGCCTTATATATTGACCAAATCTGATGCTGCATGCTACCATGCTATTAGTGCCCGCGAAATCTATTAGGCGAATTCCGTGAAGGTACATTTTCCGGCATCTTTCAAGTTTTATCTTTAAAATCGCATAGAACATGTTTAATGCCATGGTTAAGCCATCGGTCATCCGTTCTATCTAGACGTGCTAGTCGTGGTGCGCCACGATAGGACTGATGTTCAAAAATGTTGCTTCTATCCAGCAAAATACCAAACCGCAACCAAACTCATGTATTTTTTACGGTAGCTATAATATTTTTATGCGGCGTGACATTCATTTGTAATATCGGTAATATGGCAGTGTGTACACTTTGCCTTCATTACAAATAATCCAGACACTCCAGCGGAATAGCTGCAGATCATGGTCCTAAAAACGCATATACACACATACATACACCACAAACATCATCGAGCGGACAAAGGAGACTTCTCTCATATCAATGAGTGCACCCAGCTTCATATTAGCTCAATAATATGGGACCTACTTTTATAGCCAAGTCCGAACGACGTGTCTTACTACACCAAGTGTAAAGAAGTTTTACTTGCCTGAAATACTCAAGAAATGTCGGCAACATGAGCTGACGGTCATTCTTAACGTCGTTTGATGTTCCCAGAGAACCGAACCCGGACATGCAGAGTGGAATAGAGAGCTTATCATTACATATAGAAAATCGTCAACACTAATTCCATGTATTGTAATATTTAAATACGGGACGGATGTTGAAGGCGTCAAAGTTTTTCTCCAAGTTCTTTGTCTGTTACTAGTTCCCACATTCGTTCGTTCCACTATCCTCAATTTATGGACGAGTCCTGCAGAGCTCAGCCCTAAACTAGAGCAATTGACTCAGATGAAATCTGTATATTAAAGGGTACCCTGAATACAATTTTTCCTATAAATTTACATTTTCCCTTTACACTTGTTTTTTCAAAGACTTTAAATCAAATATTTTTGGCACAATATTGAAACATTTTCTAACTCTCTGTGTTTTTCTTGCATACTTTATACCACAGGCTTGTCAAAGTCATAACTTTTAGCCCAATAACCTGAGGTTGTTGTTTCTCAGCTAAATTATAAGAACATTCATTTTGTGTCATTACACACAAACAAACAAACCATGTTCCAGCCAAAAAAGGATTTGCCTACAAACCCTTAACACAAACCCCCTCCTCCTCTTCTGTGACGGAAAACAAGCAAACACAAAAAAGGACAAGGCACATTATAGAGTGGTCATATGCAAATAAAAAGGTAATAAGTGGGTGTTTAATAACCAAAACGAGTGGATGCCAGCAATCAAGCAGACGACACGACTAGAAAATGCAGCAGAAACATCATCAACGGAACGCCGTACTGTGGTGAAGGTAATGGTAAGTACAAGAAAATAAGAGAGTGAAAAAATACCAACACAAAATGATCATAAATTGTTGGTACTTCGAAGGGCAATGGAAGGGAAGACTAGATACAAAACAACAACAGCAGCAACAAAGAAGATACATAAACACTTGCACGCAGTCACATGTAAAGCTTTAAGCCAAAAACCTCTGTGTAAATATATTTTGCCGGCTTTTACTGTCGTTTAGGCCAAATTATACACTTACACAAACAAAAACACATTCACACACAGCAAATGTAGATCTCTGAGCTTGGCATTAAAAAAGAAGGATGTTTAATTTGCGTGGCATTTGCAGCTGCCTGTGGCAAAAAAGATAACAACGACGTTGAATGTTACTCAAACGACAGAAAAAAACCGAAACGGAACAACAACACAAAAGCATACAGCGGCAACAATATGACAAAAGTCAAACGAGATATGCCAACCGCACCGCAGAAGGATGAGTTGCTGTTGGGATTTCTTGGCACACGGAACACAAACTTTATAACCAGGAGGGTGAGCGGTTGTGTTTATGAAAAATGATTTCAGGTATTTAGTTGATAATATTTACTCCGAAAATAATTATGGTGGCGTTAGCATTAACAGGCATTAGAATAATGGGGTATTTTATAAAATTATTTTATTTAAAAAATATATATTTTTTAAATATTTGCAGTGATTTAGAAACAGAATCCATCTTTAATTTTGGAGAGAAGAGAAAGTCGAGTTGTACGGAATCTAAAATAAACAAGTAAAAAATCCTTAAGTTTAGTTCAAATGCCAAATTGCAGATAGTTCGGTCAACAAATGTAGCTAAACTCCTCAAAACACTTAAAATCGGGAGGTACTACATGTACTATGCATGTTGACAATGTATTGTGGAGATGTTTTGTGACCATAGGGAATCTCAAGTTGCAAAAATTCTCAAAATACCGAAAATCGGGAGGTACCATGGTCCTATATCGACAATATTAATGGAGAAGTGTGCTGACCGCTAGGAACATAAAATGGCAAATTACATACAACTAGTTCGATTAAGAATTGTGGTGTAAATACTCAAAATACAGAAAATATGGTAAACATGAATCTATGTTGCAAAATTTTTGGGTTGTAGCAACGCAAATACTTATGTTCGATCGTGTGTTATTTCTGTTATCAGGTTCTGGTTGTTGACTCAAAAACTCTGCAACTTAAAATCAGGAGTGGGGTTAGCAGGGCAGCTAAACAAATGCAAATTGTGGTGTTGCCCCGGTCAACATGCCGGACATGTGTTAGGTATCGTGCCATCAATTCGGGCCCCATATGAACTGAGGCTGTTACATCGTCCGGATCTTAACTGGGCTAAAATCACTCGTGCTTGCCTTAGCATTTTGCGTTCTTCTGCTGCGATAGATTGGAGATGGTCTCCGAGTACACACCACGCTGGAATAGTAAAGCTTATCACAGACCGGCCTATTGCTTTGTAAGATGTCAACAAAGTTTCATTGTCAGCACCAGAAGTGCAACCGGCCAGTGACTTGAGGACCTTATTCCTACTTTTGATCTTATCGCAAATAGCTGTGGCTTGCGCAGAAGACTTAAGCATGCTATCGAACGTTACATAAAATATTATGGGTTAGTTAGTGGTCGGAATCAGTTCACTATCGACCAATATGCTCAGTGGGAGCCTAATTTCAGCCGTCCAACTGGTGAACAGTGTGGGAGTGGAGGCGGACATTTTCACATTCCTCTGTTGAAAGAACTGCAATATGTCAGCTATGTACACATTTAACCTATCATATATGTCATCGACGATAGAACCCGATGCCAGGATCGTACAATCATCCGCATACATTAACCGTCTGAAAGGTGTGGAATTTCAGAAAGGTAGAGGTTAAACAGTTCCGGAGATATTTTCCCACCTTTGGGAACTCCCTGTGTCACTCTACGGGTTTTGGACTTCTTGTTTTGCATTCCACAAACGACTGGCGTCCGCACATAATGTTTATTATCCAACGTTTCAAACACGACTGGAGGGTAGTCTTCTCTATATCCTCTAATAGCTTAGCGTGATTAACGGTATCTTAGGTAAATAGACACCATGGCTGTTCGGTGGCACGGTCTGATCTGGTGATGCTGTTGTAGTTCTATATATATTTCGGAATCCATGTTGATGTTATGCAACCGGAAGACAGCTTCTCATCGTGGAGAGGAGTAGTGCCTCTAAAATCCTTGCTACTGGCAACAGGATCTGCTGTCGTCCTTGTCTTGTAGCGGGACCACCCTGATAACTTTCCAGGCTTCTGGTACAATGTGGGTGGCTAACGAGAGATTGAAGACACTTATTAAATACTCAACTCCGGGTCCATCCAGTTGCGTATCGGATGACGTCTGCAACATCGCCCATTGTAAATTGTGATGGTACTCCCTCGGCTGGAAGAGCTCTTCTTATACGGGGTAGTACATTTCTCTTCACCCTATGACTCTCGGGGTGCGCTATAAACTGCCAGTTAAAATAACACGCGCACCTTTTTGAGTCAGTTACTGTCACACCGTAAAATAACAGCGGTTCTATCATCCTTCTGTCCCGGATTCGAGAGAAAATTAAACGTTTCCCACAATTTACTTAATCCTGTACCATTGTTGCAATGCTTCAGTTATCATTGTTGCATACCAAATTTCATCAATTTCGGAGGAATTTTGAGGCCGCAACATTAAAAATACCGAAAATCGGGAGGTACCGTTCTATGGGTCTATACGAAGGCGTGCAGCTATAACGACAAATTTAAAGGAGAGACTTGAGCACAATCAACGAAATCTTAATACCAAATTTCGGATAAATATTGAGGCTACAACCTTCAAAATACCGAAAATCGGTATAGTACCGTTGTATAGGGGATATATCAAAACGGACCTATACCAAACAATTTAAAGAGGAAGTTTAAGTACACCCAACGAAGTCTAAATACTAAATTTCAGCCATTTCGGAGGAATTTTGAGGCCACAACCTTCAAAATACCGAAAATCGGGAGGTACCGTTCAATGGGGACTATATGAAGGCGTGGACCTATGCCGACAAATTTAGAGGGGAAAGCTTTATACCCCCAACAAAGATTAAATACCAAATTTCAGCCATTCCGAAAATCGGGAGGTACCTCTCTATGTACCCCAACGAAGTCCAAATTCATCTATTTCGGAGTAATATTTAGGCCACAACCTTCAAAGTACCGAAAATCGGGAGGTACCGTTCTATGGGGGCTACGTGAAGGCGTGGACGTATACCGACAAATTTAAAGGGGGAAATTTTATGCCCCCAACAAAGGTTATATACCAAATTTCAGCCATTTCGGTGCAATACTGAGGCCACAACCTTCAAAATACCGAAAATCGGGAGGTACCGTTCTATAGGGGCTATATGAAGGCGTAGACCGATACCGACAAATTTCTGGGGGAAAGTTTTATACCCCAACGAAGACTTCGTACCAAACTTCAGCCATTTCGGAGCGATAATGAAGCTAAAGCTTTCAAACTACCGAAAATCGGGAGGTACCGTTCTATGGGGGCTATATGAAGGCGTAGACCCATACCAACAAAATTGTGGGGGAAAGTTTAATATCCCCAACGTAGACTAAGTACCAAATTTCAGCCATTTCGGTGTTATAATAAAGCTAAAACCTTCAAAATACCGAAAATCGGGTGGTACCGTTCTATGGGGGCTATATCAAAACGTGGACCGATATGGCCCATTTGCAATACCAAACATCCTAGGAGTAATAGAAACTGCTATACCAAATCACAAAGCTCCATCTTAAAAATTGCAAGCTGTATCCTGATTTCAACAGACGGACGGACGGACAGACTGACATGGTTATATCGACTTAGAGTTTACCCTGATCAAAAATATATATATACTTTATAGGGTCTCCGATGATTAGTTCCATGCTTTACAAACGGCATGACAAATTTAATTATACCCTCCATAATATGGTGGCGGGTATAAAAACGTATAGCAAAATATTAGAAAAATAATGTTCAGTTCTGATAAATTTTGTTATATTCCTCTTATCTAAACTCGGTATCAGTTATTTAACTTAATCAATATTTCGCAATTTTGTAAAGCAAAGCTTTAAAATTAAAAAAAATCATACATTTTTAATTGTTGACACTCAATTGATTGCCACAGTCAAGTTTATTAATTAAAATACACACGTACATGCATACATATATGTATGTGTGTAAGTCAATTCAGAATTTATATTTTCTAGTCTAATTGAAATTGTCTGAAATACTAAAGAGCACATACAGTTAGGCAAGAAAAGTATTGCAAAAACCAAAATTGTAGAAAATTTCATATTAATTGTTCGTTTATGGCAACAAATTATGTAAAAACTATACGGTTTTTTGTGAAAATCTCTTGGTATAGGTCCTTACAACAATATTCCACCAAAATATGCAAATGTTATTTGCGATTTATAACAAATACGGTCAAAAATAAGAACTAACTACTACTTGGGGGTGACAATAAAAGTATTGCAACGGGAAAATCAGTACTATAAAACTACAAAATTTTTGCAAATTTTTGCGGTCATTATGCATTTTTATGACTTTTGCGGCTAATAATAGACTAACAGTATTGAATGTAATAAAGTTCAGTGATAAAAAATGCGGTCATGGAGGGTCTTCAGGCAGGTAAAAAACGCATGGGACCATATTAACAATAAACAATGACGAATCGGCCACAGGCAAGTATGCCAAGAATGAATATTTGACTCAATATGTATTGTAGGATAATGGAACAATGCAAAACAGTCCGATTTTGGCTTTGAGAACATCGAAATACCTTTGGAAAGTATATGGAAAAATTGACACCAGTGTAGTATTTTGAAACGACCTACGACAGAGCACTATTTCGTCTCTAAATGGTATTGATATGATTTAATTTTTACTAAGTGGATAGATATTATCCTCTGCTATCATAATAAATCCAAAAAATTGCGCCAAATTCAATAAAACCCATCAAATATGAAAATTAAACCGCTACTGGAGAAGCTTGAATACCGAATTTTTGGGTACTATATTCTTTACCATGGAAAATAGTATGCGAAATTGGGTTCACGGATATAATAATGATTGGGAAGACATCCCCACTGACATCATTAAGAAATTTGTATAAGCATTAGTCTGAAAGTCAGAAAAATCGATCCCGAAAGCTCAAACAAAGTCAACTACTACCATTCCAAAGACCAGATAATGACATGTTAATCTTATTTGTGTAAATTGCCGATGTAATATAACAACACAAAACTCTTAAATACATCGGGCCAACATCCTGATATCAACCCTCATAAAATTTTTGGGTCCAATTTAACAAAAAACTCCAAAAACATCCTCCAACGAAGGATCAAGATTTACTAAAAATTGGGGAACCAGTATCCTTAGAGTGGAACATACCGAGCCTTAATTTTTGGTTTAACTAAGCTCATTAATGCTCTAATGAATGTCCTAAGTGGATAGACAACTCATTAAAGAACACACCTTTGGCAATTCTCGAAGAAACCATCGATTTGATAATTTTTGCAATACTTTTATTGTCACCCCCAAATAGCAGTTAATTCTAATTTTTGACCGTATTTGTTATAAATCGCAAATAACCTTTGCATATTTTGACGGAATATTGTTGTAAGGACCTATAGCAAGATATTTGCACAAAAACCCGTATAGTTTTTACATAATTTGTCGCCATAAACGAACAATTAATGTGAAATTTTCTGCAATTTTGGTTTTTGCAATACATTTCTTGCCTAACTGTACTACGTTACGTACTTAGTGCTACATACAAATCTACAAAGCCATACGCCAACATTTTAGGGGAAAAATGACAATTAAACAATTGCTTGCAAACAGCCAAAACGACTGACTGTCATCTGACACTAAATAAATTAAATTTTACTCGTATTTCTACAATTATCATCATCATCAACACCATTGTCGTTAGGGTAATACAGAAAATTGTATACGCAGATTTACACACATCGCACACTCCATAATATAGGGTATGTAGTTGAAGACTAATATACAGTATAAATACATACATATATACATACAGTTTGTCAAGTAATTGTTTTCGCACTACAAAAACGAACACCTTTGATGTATTAATTATACCTAATATACCTAATATTGTTGATACTTGTTAGTAGTTTATCCTTATTAAGAACAAAATTCTTAAAATGTCATGATTTTTAAGTATTTATCGAAAACATGGGGTACTTTGGAGCATTCATTATATTTTGAAAATATATTAATTATTGCTTTTGGTTATTGTTGTTGATCTACGGTGGTTAATTTTTTTCCGTTTTAAACAAGTCGACCAATTAATTTTTGCAAAAAAACCGACATTTTTATCACAACTATTTGTTATTTTGCACTAATTAATACATGAAAAGTGTTCGTTTTCGAAGTTTGAAAACAATTACTTGACAAACTGTATGTATGTACATTGGAAATAGCTGGAAATAATAAGAACACATCTTCTGGACACTTCTTGTTATCCTTATGATACTAAACAGGAGGCAAAGGCACAAGACGGTGAGTTGATATAAGTTTTACATGGAATGATAGTAATACAAATCTTTAATTAATCATACCGCTTTCATACATCATAGCTTTCTGCTTACATTATTAGGGTGGATAAGATTAGTTAGTTTATTTGATATTTTGGTCAACAATTCTTGGTACTTTCAAAAACGTCAAAAGTTTCCGTTTAGCTTCCTTAAGAGGAACTAGTTTTAATATGAAATCTGGCAATAGATTAACGTTTCGGTATTAGCAAGCTTTCGGCAAGACTGGCTGTTTTTAATTTTTAAATGTTTATAGATACATGTATACTAGGATTATAACTTATTTGCATTTTTTTGCAAATATTAAAAATACCACCATGTAACCGTGTAGAGCATAAAAGTTTTAAGGTATGAGATGTTACTTTTCTCCTACCGGTTTCATAAAAATTTAGCATTTCAGTTATTTTTTATTTTCAAATTACGACAGAAAATAGTTATGTATTATGCTATTTTTATTGAAATTAAATATAATCTTTAACATTGAACTAATACACAATTTTCGATAAATCGCGATGTTTTTAAAGTTTATTTCAACTGAAAAAAAGCATAGTATGTGTACTAATAAAGATGAATTTTTCAATAGGTCTTTAGAAATCACTTTCGGTGCGGAAACTTTTTTAACCAAATCGGCAATTAAAACGTTTTCGTTATCAGGACAAAATTCCCTACATGACCCCATAGATTATAACTTAAAAATAGAATAATGTTTAACTCAAAAACAACTGAGGAAGTTTTTCAAAAATGTTAACATTAACATTGATCGAGGGTTTATATTAGAATTGTAGCCCTATAGTAGTTAATCTTTTGTGTCGAAAAGACGAACGAGATAAACTCCATCTAGCGTATAAAACAGAGAAAATATACGACATTTTACATAATTACTAGAATTCTGGTCAGTAGCTGGTAAACTGTTGAGAGTTTAACCAAGCAACCTTTCGCAAAAATCTTCCAAATATTTTACTCGGCAATTCAATAGAACTGTAATATTTTCTTCATATAGTTTCAGAGTTATTTTATATCATACCTTGTTCAAAACACTGTTGACCCGAGTAGTTTATTCTCATATTTGGGACTTTACTTCATTGCATTTTGCTCCCAAATCCAATTTTTTCCCAAAACTATTTCTCTGTCCTTTATTATTTATAATAATTGTCACAAAATTTTAATTCAGAAGTATTTTCACCCACATTTCCCAAAATCGGAAATATACATTGAAAGGGGGAATCCCATTGCATGAGTTCTAAACAAAAACGTTGATTTATACTGATAATTTTTGGTACGAAGTGTTTCTATCTTTTAAGAATTCAATATGACAAATTGCAACAGAATCACATTAAGATTGGGCTAAGATCGTCACAGTACCTTAAATTAGGGGACATCCTTACATGGATGCCACATCTAAACGTCCTCCATCAACAATTTTTGGTAGAGATTTTATCTGACTTCTAAAAATAAAAATTGCTAATTTTATATCAATCAAATATTAAATACTTCGGAATTTGATATATTACTGTAGCCTGAAACAAATGAAAATGTCGTTAAGTTCAGAGGGCGAACTTTTTATACCATCTACCATAAATTATATTGAAACCTAATTTCAGCCATTCCGGTTGGATAATGTGGCTAAAATTAAGAAATACCGAAAAACGGGCGAAACAGTTCCATGGGGACTATATCAGAACTATGACCAGTACCATTCCCTGCGGGAATTTTTTAATCGCCCAACGAAAACTTAGTACCAAATTTCAGGTTTTCTGGTTTGATTATGTGGCTAAACGTTATAAATTCCCTAAATCGGGATTTACCGTTGTACGGGCGCTATAACAAACCGTGGACCTATATCCTAGGAGAAATATAAACTTCTGTACCAAATTATTAAGTTCTGTCTTAAATATTGGCAGCTGTATTTATTTATTGACTAATTTTATTTCCTTCTATAAACTGACAACAAACAATAATTTTTAAAATTTTAAACAAAAAGACAATAAAAACTCTTTCATTTTGTTTGTTTATGATAAGCAAGTTAGCTACGAGAAATGTCTCGCAAATTTATGATCAACAACTCGATAATTTTACTCGATAACGAATGTTGTCTCCCAACTTTGAGTACTCGGTTCGAAACAACTCGATATCGAATCACATAATTAGGCCCCTGGCCTTCAGATTCACATGTATAAGACTAAATGCATGCCCACTAATGCTTGGAGTACCCCTTTGGAAGAAATCGGGGAATTTATGAACCGATCGAACCACTCCTTTCCCACAAAGGTTCAAGTATTTTCCCTAAAATGGTGCGCATTTTCGAAGGAATTATCCGATTTGGTCCAAAATTGGGTTCTCGTAATATCTTGTCCAAACATAGATCAGGTGCCTAATTATTCGATTCGATCGAGTATTTGCTCGTGAATGAAAAATCGAACTATGAAAACCTATTCGAACCACCAACAAAGGTTGATGCATTAGGTCTGTCCTTGTACTTTATAATTTTTAGTAAATATTGCTGAAACAAAATTTTTAATAACTTTTTCATTACACAACTGTCAACTTTAGAAACATTAGTAAAAATTGTTACAAATTATCGAGTACACGGAGAGGCATATTAGCAATCTGTTACAACAATGTCAAAAAGTTAAACAAAAATGAATTATTTCGCATATTTTTCTAGCACAACTTCATTCCAAAATAATTTTTACCCAAAGCATTGTCACGGTGCTCTTGAATCAAATTTAAATGGAAGGTGCTTACACCTGGGAAGTTTTTGCGGATTCTGAAACTACAATGTTCATAGATGAGAAAAATCAAAAAACAAAAAAAATCGCCGGAGCGCTTTTCAAATAAATCGCGATTCAAGTTGACATTTTTAGGTGTTTTTTAGGTTTTCACGATTTTGATTATTAACCGCAATTCCAATCAAAATGAGACTGAAGAAATGTTGTAGTTATGAAAATTCTCTACAAGATTTACCCTTACGGTATTTTCGTAGTTTTTACCATTCTTGAGATATTGGTGTTCAAATTGGGACAATGAACTGACTGTATCGCCCCCTTAAAAACAACGCCATGAAGGGTGCGCCTTAACTAACTTTTAATGAAAACCGCTTTCACAGGGGAAGTTTTTGTGAATTCTGAAACAGCTATGTTCATAGATGAGAAAAATCCAAAAACAAGAACAAATCGCTGTAGGGATTTTTAAATAAATCGCGGTCGAAATTCACATTTTTAGGTGTTTTTTAGGTTTTCACGATTTTGCTTGAAAACCGCAAGTCCAATCGAAATGGAGCTAAAGAAAATGTTGTAGCTGTGAAAATTCTCTATAGGATTGACGTTTATGATTTGTTCTCTGGCTGTACCATTCTTGAGATAAAGAAGCTCAGTTTACATTTTTAGGTTTTTTTGTTAGGGTTTCGCGATTTTGCTTGAATACGGCAAGTCTTATCGGCATGGGACCTGAGAAAATCTTATAGCTGCGAATATTCTCTACAAGACTGGCTTATGTAATTTTTCCTAAGTTGTACCATTTTTTTAGATATATAAGTTTAAGTTGGGAAATTGCAGTCATGCCATTGTTTTATAAGGAGACGATACAGAATTGAATTGAATTTGAATTGTCCCAATTTCAACTTCTATATCTTAAAAGTTGTAAGACCTGCGAAAATATCATTAAGGCCAATCTTGTAGAAAATTTTGATAGCTACAACATTTTCTTTATTTCCATTTTGATAGGACTTGCGGTTTCCAAGCAAAATCGCAAAAACCTAAACAATCCCTAAAAATGTCAACTTGAATCGCGATTTATTTAAAAAGCGCTCCGGCGATTTTTTTTTGTTTTTTGATTTTTCTCATCTATGAACATTGTAGTTTCAGAATCCGCAAAAACTTCCCAGGTGTAAGCACCTTCCATTTAAAATTTGATTCAAGAGCACCGTGTTGTTCAACAAATTCAACAAATATTTAAATTTTTTAATTAATAATTTTGTTTTGTAGTTTTATTTTATTTTTACCATCTACCTTCTTAATGTTCTTTCAAGAACACATAGGTTTCATAGTTAGATTTTTTCATTCACGAGCAAATACTCAATCGAATCGAATGACGGAATTAGGTCCCAGCTTCGAATATGGACTATATCGGTCCACTCCATCGGGTACTTCCAACAATAAATTTCAAAAATGTTGGCACAAGTGCAATTTAAATTCGGCACAAGTACAGGAAAATTTGGATCGTCATGAATTTTTGCTGCAGGTTGTGGTCGCGCCATCTTTTACGACGGTACATTTTTTGGTGACAAGTCCATACTTTCTGAACTAATGTCCCAAAAGCTCTAAATAACCCTGCCAGCACCAACTAAAACCACTTCTGAGCATGGAAACCTACGAACGGAGTACATATTCGATTTTGCCAAAACTTTACACATCGTGAAATTTCTTCCAAACGAACTTCGGGTTCCATTTGCTTTTCGAGGATTGTTTCCAATTTTTTACCGAAAATACTTTTTACAGCGATATATTGTTATTCGTGTGCAGATTCATGTTTCCTGACATATTAATCCAAAACTCTAAAAAATCCAAGGTGACCAACTAAAGTGTCATATGGGCACGGTAATTGTCGAAAGGAGTGATCGACATTAGCCCAAACTTTGCTCATCCTAATGTTTTTGTTGCACGAATATGTACAATATCGGCCCAACTCATTCGGGTACCTCCCTCCTAAAATATCAACACGTGCCGCAAGGACCTTGAGACAGTATAATTTTTTCCAGGGGTAAATTCATGGGTTGGTTTTTATAGATTTATAGGTGTCAAGTCTTATTTTAACATCTGTTGATGACCTCTGAGAGATCTGCTTAATAATTCGAATAATGATTTGATCATCCCCTGCAAAATATGTTGTTGTCCTTACACCTCCTTCTAATTTTATGGCGATTTTAGTTCTCTTTACGCAATATCCAGCTCTGTTTTAGATATTGTGTTGTTCCTATGTTTATTTTTGGACTTCGTTGGACCCACATTTTTCAAAAATTACCATTTTAGTAAAGCTTTACTATAAATTTCTGGTCATAATTTAAAAAAATTAGACATGTCTTGTTTTCGCATACTTGTCTGTTAAAAGTGAATACAGGTGGGATAAAATATACTCCTCATGAAATCTTATTGCCTCCTTCTTGTGGTAAGAAACAATTTGATGCCAACCAATACAAAAAAATCGTCAAAAATGAACGAATAGATATTTGTACCACGGAGTTGCAAATGTTTTGAGCAAGCCAAAACATGAGTTCCTCCGATATTTAACACATTTTTGTAACATAAGTGTTCATAACTGAATGATCATTTTTAAATCTTCAAAATAGGCTCAATAAAGAATCAAAGAACAACAACAAATATATTTCAAAACTCAAAATGTCCCTAAAAATGGATTGAATAGGCATCTGAGTTGCAAATGTTTTGACCAGCACTGTATGTCAACCATTTTTTTTACCTCCAGGAACGATAAATGCCAAATTACATGCAAATTGCCGAAAATGTGGATAAAAACTTCAAAATACCTGAAATCGAGCGGTACCATTACACTGTGTGTCATTTTTTGGGTCATGGTTTATTAACCACATTCTGACACCACAGCGTGATAGAAGACCAAAAATAAGAAGACACGTGTCCCGGCGTTTTTCCCTATCACTTCAACTTTCACGGTTATGGGCCCACATAGACCTGAGGTTTTGATGTCAAAAGGGATAATTTTGTCAGGCACATATCTTTGTTTCGTTAGATCTCAATAAACAACGTTCTCGAACATACGAACTCTGTAGAAACGGTTCTTAATGACCAAAATAGCTAAACAAATGCGATTTTTATCCTCTTTTCTTTGTTTCCGCTCCATTGATACTAAACCGTTCAAAATTCCAGAAAGCAATCAACCACAATAATGTAGCAAAGATATCAGAAAACAACTTTCTGGAACATTCGAAATGTCTATGAACGGTTCTTAAATGCGAAAAATAGCCAAAATCTTTCGAAAATATTCGATTTTTATACTTTTTTCTCCTATTCTGGTCCACAGATACCGAACCGCCCAAAAATTAAGGATACAGTTAACTACAAAAATGTACCTAAGATTTCAATAAACAACTTTCTTGGCCGCTGGGAACCCTAAATCAAATACGAGCCCTAACCACTATTAATTCGTACACATAGCATTTTTCAACAATATAATATTTAAATATGCATATCTTCAGAACTATAATGACTACACAAACAAATTTTTATTATTCTTAAAGATAATTTTATTCTCTTTAGACATATATTAATAAAAATACATATTAAAAAAAGGTCCTTTTAAAAAAGTAAAAAAAAACGAAAGTTCATTATTTTAAACAAAAATATTGTGACCACTATTAATTCGTACAGTCACCAATTATCATTGTTAGAATTATGTTACGTCATCATTGCTTTTTACAACGGTCTCGACCCACTTTGACATGGTACTGACTAGCTTTTGACAATAATCTCGGGTTATCTAGTCCCAAATTTTCTGAATTTTGGACTTTAACCCGTTAACAGTCCGTTGGGGTTCATTTCGAAGCTTTCTTTTCATAATAGCCCACAAATTTTATATTGGATTAAGGTCTGAACAAGAGGATTACCAATCCCGGACCTCGATTCCATTTTCTTCAAGCTACTTTTTCGTATTTTTAGCAATATCGGAAAAAGCACCATCCTGTTAGAATACGTATTCCCCATAGTCTGCTAATTTCGATACAGATGGTATCAGATTTTCTTCCTGGATTTTTATATATTTTTCTGCATTTACGATTCCATCTATGAAATGGAGCTTAACAACACATTTTGAAGAAATACATCCCTATACCATAACGCTAACTGAACTTTACTGTACGTTTTAAGCAGTTTTTATTGTATGCCTCGGCGCTTTAACGTACTACCCTTTTTCTTACATCACCAAAACAGACATACATATATCAAACTTGGATTCGTCACTAAAAATAATGCTGTCCCATTGCCTTTGTACTCAAAATCTTCTCTTTTTAGTCCATAATAGGCGTTTATTTCATTTTAAGCGCTGTAAGCAATGCTTTTTCCTTGGCATAAAAGATTATATAAATTATCAGGTTGATTTCGAAATACCGGCTTAATCTTTAACTTACTTTATAGAAATTATAACCTTTTCATATGCACTCGGGTCCACTCACGTTCTAATGGCTTTCCAATTGCTTCGAACCAGTTTATGCCTATATCTCGAACAGTGCTTCTACGATTTAGTGTAATGATATTTGCTGAAGCTCTTTTATAGCGAGGACTTATTTTGGAAGTCCGGCTTCCGTTCGAAACATTATTGCTGAAATTTCTTAATATTTTCACTTTTTCATATTTTCTTTTTTTCATATTTTCTTTTCTTATATCGACACCTCCAAATAATAGTATGCTAAGTCTAAAAAGTGAGTTTTGCAGGAGAAGCTCTCAAAGTTTGGAAATTTTTTTGAACTTCAGTACTATGCTAAGTAAATATTTGTTTATAACTTCTGTTCGGATTGACCGATCATTACCAAAATTAGACAGAATTTAAGTTAAAGGACGTTCGACACCTCTAAATAATAGTTTGCTAATTCTGAAAAGCGAGTTTTGCAGGACAAGCTCTAAAATGTTGGAAACTTCTTTGACCTTCAGTACTATGCTATGTAAATATTTGTTTATAACTTCTGTTCGGATTGTCCGATCATTACCAAAATTTGACAGAATTTAAGTTAAAGGACGTTAAATATAAAAATGTAAAGAACTTGAAAACATGCTAAGTCAACTTAGCATACTATTGTTTGGAGGCGTCGATATTTACTTTGTATTGTAGATCTTGGAATTTTAAGATCAGTCGAAATTTGTCCATACGTCGTTACAGATTTGAATTTATCGACGGTTAAAATTCAAATTTCTTCCCAAATACATAGGTTTGCCACGTGCCATTTTTAGAAACGATGGAAATTAAAATAAAATAAAGTGAAAATGTTATATTTTTTTACTCCTTTACATACCTATTCTCTCATTGTATCGATAAATTTACATTTTTTGATTAAATTTTGTTTTTTCGTTTAGCTTGAACGCAATTTATAAACTGAACGAATAAATAGTGGTCAAATAATTTGCAGCAATAATTAAAGGCCTTTTTGTTTACTTAATATTTTTAGCATTTTAACACCGAGTTTAATATTATTTCTATGTCAGTTTAGCGGAAATAAAATGACCTTTCAGAAAAGTATAAATATGTCGGTGTTATTATAGTAATTAAACCTTTATTCTGGCGTTTGATGTTAAAGAGTGAAAAAATACCTGGTGTACGAATTAATAGTGGTTAGGGCTCGTAAAAATACCTGAAATCGGGTTGTACCGCTTTATAGGGGCTACACTAAAACGGTAGACCTACGTTGACAGTTTATAATGAAAATGTTTTCTGGCATCTGGAAACACGAAATACCAAACTACAGTCAACTCGAGAGCAAATGGGCTTACACCTTCAACATTCCTTCAGGCGTCGACACCTCACGTGAACCCATATAGCCCATTTGCAATACCAAAATTTCTACGGAACTACAATGGATTTGACCAAAATATTATCCCCCCCACTTCAATCCGTTCGGATGCTAGAGTGGTTTCCACAGACGGACGAACATGGCAATATCGATGAAGAATTACGATAAGGAAAAAATATACTTTGTGGGATTTAAAATGATTTATATCGAGGAGTTACAAACGGAATGACAAACTTAATATACCCTCTACTTTATGGTGATGGGTATAAAAACATAACAATTTAAGAGACTTTCAGAAATCTGTTGATATGTTTGTTCTCACAACGAATTTTGCTTACGTTCTTTCTGTAAAATGAAATTATTTACTTTTTTTGAAATTTTGCCTGTTAGGGCGAAGATCATTTTTTTTAATGATTTTTATTAATTTTCTCGTTTAGAGTTAAGCTTGATGATCTGAAATTATTTGCAAGTGAAAAAGGAAAGCCAAGGACTCGAACCCACATAGTCACCAAATTACGTTACCTGGTTTCATTGGTGGTAAAGCAAATCTTCGGACGTATCGACTATGTAATGGCTTCTCTGTCCTAGAACTTATCGTTTTTTCAAATGCAAATGTGTTTTGTACATTAACGCGGATACTTGGCCACAGAAATGTACTTTTCTTCACGACAAACGCTTTTTTTTGCGCTGCCTTTGAAGTTATGAGTTTTGGCTTTGAACGCTAACACGTCATGACAACATTTTTTGATATGTTTTCAAGGACGTGGGTTCAAATCCCAGCCGGGCTCAGCCTGTTTTTTATTTTTTGAAATTTTGCCTGTTAGGGCGAAGATCATTTTTTAATGATTTTTATTAATTTTCTCGTTTAGAGTTAAGCTTGATGATCTGAAATTATTTGCAAGTGAAAAAGGAAAGCCAAGGACTCGAACCCACATAGTCACCAAATTACGTTACCTGGTTTCATTGGTGGTAAAGCAAATCTTCGGACGTATCGACTATGTAATGGCTTCTCTGTCCTAGAACTTATCGTTTTTTCAAATGCAAATGTGTTTTGTACATTAACGCGGATACTTGGCCACAGAAATGTACTTTTCTTCACGACAAACGCTTTTTTTTGCGCTGCCTTTGAAGTTATGAGTTTTGGCTTTGAACGCTAACACGTCATGACAACACAGGCTGAGCCCGGCTGGGATTTGAACCCACGTCCTTGAAAACATATCAAAAAATGTTGTCATGACGTGTTAGCGTTCAAAGCCAAAACTCATAACTTCAAAGGCAGCGCAAAAAAAAGCGTTTGTCGTGAAGAAAAGTACATTTCTGTGGCCAAGTATCCGCGTTAATGTACAAAACACATTTGCATTTGAAAAAACGATAAGTTCTAGGACAGAGAAGCCATTACATAGTCGATACGTCCGAAGATTTGCTTTACCACCAATGAAACCAGGTAACGTAATTTGGTGACTATGTGGGTTCGAGTCCTTGGCTTTCCTTTTTCACTTGCAAATAATTTCAGATCATCAAGCTTAACTCTAAACGAGAAAATTAATAAAAATCATTAAAAAAATGATCTTCGCCCTAACAGGCAAAATTTCAAAAAATAAAAAACAGGCTGAGCCCGGCTGGGATTTGAACCCACGTCCTTGAAAACATATCAAAAAATGTTGTCATGACGTGTTAGCGTTCAAAGCCAAAACTCATAACTTCAAAGGCAGCGCAAAAAAAAGCGTTTGTCGTGAAGATAAGTACATTTCTGTGGCCAAGTATCCGCGTTAATGTACAAAACACATTTGCATTTGAAAAAACGATAAGTTCTAGGACAGAGAAGCCATTACATAGTCGATACGTCCGAAGATTTGCTTTACCACCAATGAAACCAGGTAACGTAATTTGGTGACTATGTGGGTTCGAGTCCTTGGCTTTCCTTTTTCACTTGCAAATAATTTCAGATCATCAAGCTTAACTCTAAACGAGAAAATTAATAAAAATCATTAAAAAAATGATCTTCGCCCTAACAGGCAAAATTTCAAAAAATAAAAAACAGGCTGAGCCCGGCTGGGATTTGAACCCACGTCCTTGAAAACATATCAAAAAATGTTGTCATGACGTGTTAGCGTTCAAAGCCAAAACTCATAACTTCAAAGGCAGCGCAAAAAAAAGCGTTTGTCGTGAAGAAAAGTACATTTCTGTGGCCAAGTATCCGCGTTAATGTACAAAACACATTTGCATTTGAAAAAACGATAAGTTCTAGGACAGAGAAGCCATTACATAGTCGATACGTCCGAAGATTTGCTTTACCACCAATGAAACCAGGTAACGTAATTTGGTGACTATGTGGGTTCGAGTCCTTGGCTTTCCTTTTTCACTTGCAAATAATTTCAGATCATCAAGCTTAACTCTAAACGAGAAAATTAATAGAAATTATTTACTTTTATTTTTCTTTTCCATATTTGAGTTCCCCATTTGTTAGTTTTCTTGTTGCGATTTTTTTACCTCGGAAATTATCACAAAATATGCACTCACAACACTATTATAAACCCCGCAATAATCTTAACTTTCACAACTTCTCTTTTGCCGCTAAATCCAAATTTAGAACAAACAAATATTGTATTTGTTGTTTTGGAGTTTTTCTTTTCACATACATAAGTGTGTATGTATTTGTCTTATTTAAAGATCAATAAAATGGAAAGATATGTCCGTTACTAAAGAGGGTATTTTCACGAAAGATTTACTTATATCATCTATATCCCTATTATCGGTTACAACAGACTATAATTCACCGATAGCACAGATTTAATAATTTTTTGAATTGATTTGGACGTAATTTGACACAATATTTTTATAGTTTTCCTTCATGTCTGAATATATTGCAAATAGTAGTTTGAAAACAATAGCTAGCTTAAGTAAATTTTTGTTTTAAATGTTAAAATAGATGGCTATAATACAATATACCAAATTTTACTCACATTCACCGAAAATGTGTGAACATTTCCTTTCTACCACAGTGCTAGTTAAAATCTCTAAATAGCTGTCCTGTTCATGTTTTCCCAGATAGTATGCATGTATTTGTGCAATTTTTCACTACATCAGAATTAATTGCAAAATGCCTGACAATCAGAGGGGCGTGTGTTAATATTTATGAGCATTTTCAGCATGGCCACGATGTATGATGTAGGGGTAGTCATGGTCGTGTTGGTGGTGGTGCTTTATGTGTGCGTTTGTGTTTTTAGTGGTGGTGAAAACTGTAAGATTAAAAACCTCATCATCACGTGCCACGCACTTGTTTTCCATGTGAAAAAATTAATAAAATTTATTATCTCCGTACTTCGAACAAAAAATAATTAATTTCGTATTTATACACAGCCTATGTGTGTGCGACACAGCATTCACTGGATGATTTGATGATGACCTTAGAATATTAATTGCATAGAAATATTTCCTCCCCATACCCAGACTTATATGAAATGAAATTTCAAACTTTTGAGTACTAATTTCGAATAGTTTAAGCCAAAACGAAAATACATCAACAAGAGAGGAATGGTGGGGAGTTCCTTTAGTTTATACTGGTTTAAATAAAACAATTTTTCCATTGTTTTGGTAGTTGCTCATGCTACATGCTTCCACAACAGCCGTTGGTATCACATACAGACATACAGGCATTTGTCGACATTACCCAAAGGATAACAAACTATTTCCGCCTGACCAAAACTATGTGAACCTTAATTAGTGCAAAACTATTTTTTGTGGATGCTTTCTGCTTGAAGGCTGGCTGATTGTTTTAGTTTTTGCTGGACTCGAACATTTGGTGTCTGGTAGTAGTTTTTGGTTGGTTGTTATTTTTGGCCAGCGATTTCACAATCATGTCGGCGTTTAAGGATTTTAGGCAAAACTCATAAAATTTCGCCACGGTAGTAATTTATCAAAGGTTTTGCTATGTTGAACTGTTTAATTGCATTTCGTTTGTGGTGGCAAATACTTTTTGTGAAAAACAAAAACTTTAGGAGTTGATGAGAAAACCTAAAATAGTTTGCTAAATAGTTTAAGCTTGAAATGAAAATATTTACAATTTATATAAGTTTTTAACATCTTTTAAGATGAGTTTTAAAATATTTAACAAAATAAGAAATTAACTCATTTAAAATATAAAATTAAAATCCAGCCCGACATAAGTCGGGAATACTTCACCGTACGTCTTTGAACTGTGCATGAATGTGATTAAACTTCGGACGGTGAAGTGTGTGATATAACTTAAATGTGTATATAATAGCGGCTATATAAACGATGGTTTGGTCTTTATGTAAGGACTTTTTCGGGACTTCATTTGATAAGAATAGAATTGTGTAAAATGATAGCCTACAACAACTATTTTGTGGCTTTGTGTACCAAATTGAGCAATTAATAAAATTGGGTATACAAAAAACAAGCGTAACATTAAAAGATAATTAACGTAAATTATTACCACCCCAAAGTAATAAATGACCAAAAACCTTTGGAATTGCGTAGAGTTTGTTAAAAAAATAGATGGTGATAATCACAATACAGTTAACAGTGCCTTGTTGGTCTTGTTGCGGGCACCTTTATGTGTTATATGGCTCCATTTAATTCATTTTGAACGCCTTTTTTCGCATGTACACATCACGATGTTGTTGCAGCCTAAAAAATGAAACATACATACCTAAATTTGAAAATATTTATATGTTCGTGTTAAAAGAAAAAAATGAAAACAAGCGAAATTAACATATTTTTAATTATAATGGTGGTATATAGACTGCATGTCCACCACCACCCCAGTTTGGCTACTTTGTTTTTTCTTTGTTGGTGGTGGCACATAATTGCTGTAAACTTAACAAGCCTATGGTTGGGTGAATTGTTGTTGTTGTTTTTGCACATCAAAAAACGTTTATAATGCATTTAAACATGTTTTATAGCATCTAAAAAACACTTGATTTTACCCAGCAGCAATATGCTGCCGTCCTTTGTTATCCTTTGTTAAGTGAGTGAAGCACAACTCCAACCTTGATTATCACGGGAAAATATATAGCAAAAAATATGCTCCAATAAAGCATTGTGTTTCATATATGAACTCATTTGTGAGATTTTATGGAAATACTTATTGCCCCAGGCTCATAAGTATTCACATGAATTATAAATCTGTATTTTTTTAGTCAAGTACGCACTTATGTATGTGTGTATGTTGGGGTGTGTAAAAATGGGCTGACTTATCACAAAAAAAACTCACTTTGTCGTCGAAATATTTAGTGTTGTTATTTTGTCACATAAAACATGTTGCTTTTGAACGCCTTTAGTTGCTATTATTAGCTGGAGGCTATTTCTTTTTTGTCAAAATTTTGTTGGTTGTCTTTTATTTTTTGTTAAAGATTTCAATAAGAACACCCAATTTAATGACATTATTGCTTCTGGGCATGCGACACTACAAATAACATTACTTTGGGTCCTATAACCTTATTGAGTTAAATGACCTTTTAGAGGATACTTGAAAATATCCTGCTAAACTCAATACCATATAAAATCATAAAATTTTTAAAAGTGACAATATTTAATTGATGAAAAACCTTTGTATAAAAAATTTACTACTGTTATATGTACAATACGCTTTAGTTGGATTACTATAGATAAGTGGATACGGTTAATTTTTTTGTTTGGTTAGATTGTATTCTATTTCGTTCAATATGACAAAGTCTTCAAAGTATGTAAAATGGGTCTGTATAGATCAGCCCTCGGCACTCAATGCATAAATATTTTGAAATTGTGTTTGCTCCAAAATACCCACCATACCATTGTTATCGAAAACGATATCGTCTTCGAAAGTTTCTCGATAGTTTTGCGGATATTTTTTTCGAGAATGACACACGAGATTGAATTGAAACGATTCATTCGTCGCTCAGTTTGTGGCAGGAAAACCTTCGATTTTGAATATCGGCAATAATGTTTTTAGCGAATGAATGACGATAGTTTCTTCGATAGTGGCGAAAAACATTTTTGTGGAATTTCTTGATGTTTATCTTGTGCCAGACTATGAAAATGTTCATGAAAATATTTTGAGTTTATGGATAAGAAGGGAGAAAGGGAGCGCCTTCACCTCCGCTCTCTCCTAAAAGATAGAAAACTTTCCTGTGTTATTTTCAGTGTCTGGCACAAGAGTTTCTGTTATGTACCTTTTCCGTTTTTATTTCTTTGCTATGATTGCGACTCGATATGTAACTGTTTATAAACATTGTTGTCTTGTGTTTGGCAACCTACCCATATGTTGTTTTTATCAACACTTATTTTTTATATTATACATAGCATTTTTTATATTATACAATTTTTCTTGTGAAGAAAAAGCATTTACCAAATGTTCGAAAATTATATCGTTTTCTAACTTTTGACGAACAAAAGAAAAACGTTCCATATATGTACCGAACATTCGAATAATATCAGCATTTGTTCATTTTGTTCAAGTTTCCCAATATACAAATTTTTCGGAGTTATTTAAATGACCAAAAAATGTGTGTAAACATTCATTCACAGGTTTTGCTTTTGGTATACCCCTTATAAAAGCGAAAATATTCGCTACAGAATAAAACTTTGACTTTATCTCCAAATAAGTTTAATTTTTCATTCCGACCCCTGAATATTATCCGACCATCACCAAAATCAATGGTCTTCTTCTGCTCCGGGACCCCCATCACCTCACAAAATTTGTCGAAAAAATTCGTCGAAACATTCATTTTGGTACATATATGGTAAATTTCAAATTTCGTTTACAATTCCATTGAAAAAAATTTAAAAAAAATATTTGCGAGCACATTCGCGATTTTTGGGTTAAGAAAAAATCGTGGTTTCAAATCTGTTATTCTCTTGTAAAGAAAACATATTTAAAAATTCCTTTTGGGTTGTAATAAGAAAATATATGTATAAATCGTTAATAAATTTCCTAAATTTGTTTTTGTTTTCGCGGAAAATCACAAATAATGAAATTTAATTTATTGTAACTCAAAGTCCATATACCCACTATTGCTGGTACAATAACTGCTAAAACATTTTCAAAATCAAAAAATTGTGAAGTTTTTAAGATGCTTAAGATAAATTCATAAATTAAAAATATAGGAAATGTTAAAAAATGATAAAAAAATGAAAAAGTTAACAAATTAAAAAAGTAAAAGAGGGCCGACCATGTGATACCCTACACCACTTCCCCTGGGAACTAGTTTTCGGTGGAATTTATTTATATGATTGCGAAGTCTCCCTTGTTCCTTCGGGAATGTTATGGGAATATATGTATGCATGATTATTTTCATTATTTCGTAATAGACAGATGAACCAATTTGGTTAAATATACATACATACATATTTCTTCAAAAAATTAAAAATTTGTATTAAGAAAGAAAAAATACTAAACGCATTTAGAAATAGCTTTTGGCGATTTTATCCGATTCGATCAATGAAAGATATCAATATTTCGAGGTCTTATATTACTATTAATCAAAGGTTGAATCAACTAAAACAAGTAAAAAAGCATTAAGTTCGGCCGGGCCAACTTTTTATACCCTCCGCAATAAAAAATATTATTTAGCTTTCTTTCCTGTCCACAATATTAAGTGGAGATAAGTAAGGTCAGAAAATGTATCAACAAATTTTTCAATCGGGCGCCAACTTATATATTAGGGCTATAGCAATGTTAAAAATTTTAGGTGGAGAAATTGGGAACCTCGGCAAGTTTGGTTACAAATTGTAGCTAAAGTCCTCAAAATAACGAAAATTGGGAGGTACTGTTTAAACAAAATTTGGACTTATGTTGACAAATTTTGGTGAAGATAATTTGTGACCTCTGGGAATCTAAAACATCAAATTGCAGGAAGTTCAGTCAAAAATGTTGATAAAACCCTCAAAATACCGAAAATCGTGAGGTACCGTTATATGGGCGCTTTACCAAAACATGTACCTATGTTGACATTATCAGCTTTCCGATGCAAAAAAACATCCGAATTCTGTCTAGTTGTTGCAGAGGAATTCAAGGTCATAGTTAAAGATTTGAGTTTTTCTCATATTTTGCATCATATGGGTGTTTTGGAGTTTTTATATGTTCTAACTTTTTAAAGAAGGTGAAACACCAATAAATCAAAATTAAGAAACAAAAATTAAAAAAAAATTGGAAATTTTTTTTCAAAAAAGTTTTTTTTCCCAAAATTAAAAACACTCGAAGGATTTTCTTAAAACTCATATCGTCTGCTCCGTCGGAAAAGGTCGTAAGTCCAATTTTTTTGGAAATCGCTTTTTTGTTACAGGATGATAGTACACGTCAAAACAAGTCGTATGATACAAAGAAAATGGTAGTATGTCGCGTTTTTCTATATGTTTTGCCCTTGTCGGAAAAGGTCGTAAGTCCACAAAACGTACAAATTTGAGTACGAAAAGGTCGTAAGTCCACAGGAAAATGTATACTTTAAATGAATACTACAGCTAATGTAGTTCAGATATACTGTTTAACGTCATCCATGGTTGGGGTACAATGTAAAGAACTAGCCTACGCCTTTGGATGATAATCGGATGATATTTGGCGGAGCCTTTGGACCAAACTTTTGAACAAAAATGCGATAATTTCTATATTGCAACGAAAACTTACATTTGAGATCTATTTTCTCCTATAAGCGAACTGATTATGAAAGATGGACTTCTAGCCTTTTCATTGATACAAATTGGGATGCTGTATGTGTTCAAATACCTCATGTATTGAAAAATTTGTAAAAAAAATCAAAATTTTTACTGTTTTTTCTGTCGTATATCTGACTTAACTTTATCAACTGGTAATTTGTGGTTTCTCTAGGGACATTTATTCAAATAACGAGATTAGTCTGTGTTCTGAATTGAATAAAGTAATACCTTCTAACGGACGGGTAAGTGCAATGTTTATATTATTAAATGATTCTAAAATAATAATTGATTGAAGACATAATGGTTTTTGCTAACAAAGAGCAGTATGAATTTGGAATGGAATTAGACGATGGTGTCATGGGTCTAGCTTCCTATGGTTTTCACGGTGATTCTGAAAGCTCTGATGATAAACTTCCTAAGCCCAGGAAGACATTACAAGCTGAAGATTCTACATGGTTTGCAAGCAAAAACAAAAAACCCCAAACGAAGAATAAATACAAAATTTCAGCCATTTCTGAGCAATATTGAGGCCACACCTTCAAAATACCGGAAATTGGGAGGTACCGTTCTATGGGGGCTATATGAAGGCGTCAGTACCAAACATCCTAGAAGTAATAGAAACTTCTATACCAAATCACTAAGATCTATCTTTAAAATTGCGAGCTGTATTTTAATTTCAAAAGACGGACAGACGGTCATTGTTATACCGACTTAGAATTTTACCCTGATCAAGAATATATATAATATATCGATATGTTACAAACTGAATGACAAATTTAATTATATCCTCCATCTTATGGTGGAGGGTATACAAATCTTCAGAAATGTTGGTATCGATATATAATTTAACATACCGCCAAATAACTGATGACTTGAGGCATGCCGACTGTGTTCACCTTCTTAAAATGTATCTTATATACCTGATGAAACTATAGCTATCGATATGTTGCCTTCTAATCTAAACACTTGCTTTCCAATAAGACCAAAGCTTCGTTACGCATAACATCTGGTATTTCCATTGATTTGTAGCATATTAAAAAAGTGGGGGGTGGTCGGGTCTTATTGCTAAAATATGTAGCCAGGATTGGGGAAACGGAATCGTTCGTAAGTTTAATAAATGTATATAGCGCATTTAATAAATAGGGCACAGGTGTAACCCGCTCCTCCGAAATTCAACAAAATATATAGCCTACTTCCATCAAGGGACATCCCTGTGCATAATCTGAAAATTACATGGAATAGGTACTTAGGGTCGGAGATTCAACAACAGTTGCCTCGCAAATTAATTTTCTTACCGATATTTATATAAATTTAGCAAAAAAGCGTTTTTTTTTTAAATAGGGCCTGCCCCCGCCCCTTCCAAATTCAAAAAAATATAGAGCCTATTTTCACTCCGGTTGTTCCTTGTATATTCTCTGAAATTTTTAAAAAAAATCGGTTCAGCCGTTTTTGTGTCTATGCGGAACATACAAAAATACACACATTGTCTTTTATATATAAGATTTGACCCAAAAGTTTTGGTCCATTAAACCCGCTAATAATTATCTCATCACCATGTTAAATTGCATGCTTATTCTTTGTCTTAAACTCAAATCATTTTTAAAATTTCGCTCCGATAGGAATATTACTGCGATCTACAGGACAGCTACAAAGTTGGGTAAAAATTGTGTGCTTGGTCCATTTCACACCTTTCGATCATAACCAACATCTAATGGGGTCACTTCTGGTCGGAACCCGACCTCTCTACAAAATTTCGTGTCGATGGGTCCAAAATTGAGGCCTGTAGTTTTATTACAATTGTTAATGGATGTACGGACACACATAGCTAGATCGCTTTATCTCGTCAAGATATGAAAAAATGGCAGGGGGAGGGGGTCTACGACGAATATTTCGCGATGTTACACGAATATTGGACAAAACAAACTTGTAATACCCTTTCCACATTGTTTTGTAAAGTAAAATATTTTATTTTAAAAAAGTCCGTAAATTGTAGGAAAAGGTCGTAAGTCCCTACAAACATACAAAACTGTACAAGGAAAAGGTCGTAAGTCCAAAGACATCCAATTATCTCCCAAACGCGTCGGAACTTTATCAAACAAAGTACAGGTATTGAAGCGGAATAAATTAACGAAGAATACTGCCTTTACCACCATAATAAAATCTTTAATACAGAAAGCGCTGGAATGTTTTTTCTTCCTCCTGAAACATTTATTGAGATGGACTTACGACCTTTTCCGACGGAGCAGACGATATAACTATTATAAAAACTCATATCTTAAAAAATTTACAGTTCTCTAAAAACTATAATTTATATGGGAAACAGTATGGAAAAAACACACATTGACAGAGAACACTCTCGGGCATCAGTCTGCGAAAGCTGGTCTTTGTTCCAAGCTGTTCCCTAAGTTCTAGTCCACTTAATTTGGAATTTCACTGAAATTTAGTACCTGAGGAAAAATAAAATAGCTCACTTCGTGTAAAATCTGCGGTAATTTATTGAAAGGGTTCTTAAAGATAACAATCCTACCTAGCTAACAAATAAACAATTAACACAATATCTGTTACAGTTTCCGACAAATGGCTATTTCTTTCTCCAGAAATTTGCAAAAATTACGTATTTTCCAATATTGCGAAAAAAAATAGTCCAATATTCCATATAGCAAATAACAATCCATGGAATGTTCATATCCCGTAGCATTTGCTTATAAGTTTCTGCTTATTTTTTGACATATAAATGGTTAATAAATTAATTTTAAATAATGTTAAATTTTATAATTATTGATGGTCTAGCTTACTACAATGTTATATTTATTTCGAAACATAAATGCAATTGTCTTAAATTTGACGTATTTCAAGTCATCTACTATACGTACACTCGGCTTATGATATTTCTCTCACATGATTCATATTCGAAAATCTCCATGTATCTTTTCAAAATTCGTGGCACTATTATTATGACCAATTTTTGGCAAAGTTAATTTAATTCTTTGTTACAATATTTTATAGACAAAAAAATCTACCATTCAATCTTGAAAATAAATTGGTTGTGTAGTTCTACTTCATGTTTGCAGATTGTCGTCATTTTTTGCATGGTTGGTTGAATTCTTCCGGAAAATACTCGGTTCTTATTGCGTAGACTTGGCATCAAGTGGGGTAGATTTTCAAAATCACCCATCATAATTTAATTTTTATAGATCCTTTTATGACATGCAAAACATAATCATGATAATAAATATAATGCATGACCTTTGACAACTTTTCAGTGTAGAAAAAAAAACATTTTTTTTTTGATTTTATTTTCAACTTAAAATCATTTTTATCTTTAATACGAGTTAATGTATTTATTTTAAAGACTTTCCAGTAATTGATAAGCTTTTTCAATTTGAATTGTTAATATTTTTGCCTTGATATGGATTGGCAAAAGCCTATAAGAAACTATTGGACCTATCTAATCTGCAAAACCTATGGAATAATTTTATATGCAAAAATATTCTTCAGTTTTCTTGGTTTTATTGCCTTTTTTTCTTGTTGTTGTGGTTTTTGTTGTTAGTTTTACATCACACTCCCTGCTTACCTACTGCAAGCAAAGATTCGGACAACCCTCATTACTAAAACATAAAATGGTTGAATCAATTGTGTTGTTGTTTTTGTATCTTGTTGCGAAAAAGAAACAAACTAGAAAAATGGCTAACAATGTGAAAAAATGAAGTGTGAGAGGTATAGGTAGAATTTTACGACCTCTATTCTCGAAAATTTGTTGTTTTATTTACCAACATTATTGGGAGGAAACTACGGAATTGTGAATGAGATTTTTAATATGTCCTAAAACTGCAATATAACATAAAATGTTTATGGTCGACAATTAACACACTTATTCGGTATTTTGAGATATACATATGTACATATGTATATTTTGAACAATTAAAAACGTCAACTTATGTTTGATTACAGTTAATTCCATCGATTAACCGGTAACAGCATCCTGATGTGCCAGTGCAATGTGGTCCCAACCTGCGATAAAAATCGACAAATCGATATCAACAAATGTCAATGAAAATTCAGCAAATTATCTCCAAACATATCATGTTTTAATATTCCAGAAATATTTTGTAGTTTAAAACGGTACTTAAGAAAGCAAAACAGAAGAAATTGACATTTACGTATGATCTCTTAAAGGCTTTAACACGTCAGTAGGGTTGTGACTTCTTACAAGGCAAATAAATAAGAATTCAAAAGATAAAATTATTATTATTTTTTTTTTTTTTTTTTGAAATGAAAGTCCCAAATCCTCAAAATTGAAGTTGAGTTTTACTAACTGTGCTATCCTATGCCAATCTAATTTTTTTGGAGAAGGTTCAAAATAATGTCATGTTTAAAAAGCTGCATATATTTGCATTTCCGTGAGTGACATCAAAAATACTAATGATGCATCTGGTCGTTTTAGTGAATATGCTGTATTGTTGTGTTGTTTTGTTTTGTATTTTAATTGTTTGTTTTGGTGTTTTGGTTGAAGAATTAGATAAATATTTTTGTAATAGATACCTAATACCTAACTACTTATGAGTGTATTTTATTTTTGATACATGATTATCTATACAAAATGAAAAACAAGTAAAAAATGTTAAGTTCGGCCGGACCGAACTTTATTATACTCCCCACCATGAAACTAATCTAACCTGAAATGGAATAATTAGTTTACTTTCCTGTCCACAATATTAGGCGGAGACGTTTTCTGACCACTGAGAAGCCCATAACCAAATAACAGCCAATTTAGGCTGAAAATGTAGATAAAAATTTAAAAGAACTGAAAATCTGACGGTACCGTTATATGGGCGCTATACCAAAACCTTGACCTATGTCCACACTTTTTGCTTGGAAAGTTTCACGATCAATGAGAACTCCAAAAACCAAATTGCAGCCAATTCAGGACGAAAATGTAGATAAAAACTTCAAAATACATGAAATAGGGAGGTACCGTTATATTGGGGCTATACCTAAACCTGGACCTATGGCCACAATTTTTTGTGCAGAAGGTTTCTGACTACTGGGAACACTAAATACCAAATTACAGCCAATTCGCACCGAAGATATAGATGAAAGCTTCAAAGTACTTCAAATCGGAGGTACTGTTATATGGGGGCTATAGGAAAAACTAGATCCATATTGATGAGTTTTTGGCTAAAACATTTTTTTACTTATTTTAAGCATTTACTGAAAAAATCAGATCTATCCGACGATTAGAAATATTTTTGTCGCACCTTCCCATACAAGTGGGACCACTGTACAGTGGCGGATAGCCGAAAAGAAACATATATTATACGGAAGTATGGAATATCGGTACCAACTCGTATCAAACGAAAATAAATTAGACGGTATCCTCCAACTATGTAGGGAGTACAGTCTATGTTTTGATCTTCTCGGAAGATGAAGTAGCACAGTGGTCGCTGCCATTGGCCCAAATTAAAAAAAATGAAAGTATAAGTGTTGGTACTCCTAACATGTTAAATTTCTCTAAAATAAATTTGTTATGGATTACTTCTTACTGTACTCTTTGAGAATAGCATCAAAAAAGAGAAATTGGATTTCGAAGTGAATTCAATGCAAAAGTTAGGAGAAAGTAAAATGTTAATATCAAACTAAATGAACTCTATATAGGCCAAACTTAATTCGAATATTGAAAAACAATGAAAAAATTTAATTTTTATGCAGTTTTGCGTTTGTTAATTTTTGAGATTAATTATTGAATACGTGTTATATATAACGTGTTATATATACAGTATAATTAAATTTCATGTACAGTTCCCCCACTTTCCCCCCAACGAAAATTTTTTAGAAGATAAGTAGTAGTCTATAGATTCTATTCTCAATATAAGAGAGTGTTTTTGTCATTTTTTCAAATGTGCAATTGATACATTTCAGCTTTTCCGGTATATAGAAGAGATACTGTGCGGTTCAGTTATATGAAGGATACGTCAAAATGTGGTCCTCAATGTAATATTTGGAAAATTCAGCCATTTTGATTGATTATTACGGCTAGAACCCTAAAATTGGGCGGTACCAATTTATGGGGACAACATCAAAGGGTCGACCTACATTAATCGACAATTTTCTTGGGATAGCTTACCTGCAGGAAAGGTTTAGTGGCATTTCGGCCATTTCGAATTAATAATTTATATAAAACCTTCAAAATTCCGAAAATCGGGCGATACCATTATATGGGGACCCTATCAAAACGTGGACCCAATTCAAAAAATTTTTGCTAGAATGTTTTCTAACACTAGGGAATACCGATAGCAAAATTTCAGCCAATTTCATTGAAAGATGTGGTCAAGACCCCCAAAATGAGAGAAATCAGGGGGTACCGTTCTATGGGAACTATACCTAAAGTTGAATTTTTGGCCGCTCTTCCCATAAAAGTTCGACCACAGTGAGTAGGTTACACGAGTCCGAATGTTAATAGAAATAGTAAGAATTATATATTATATTAATAGTCAGGATTTCTAAACCCGAATCAATGATACGTATGTATGTATGCATATGTAGTAGATCGTAAGATATGGTGTGTTTAATATAGCTACATATATCACCAATATTTCTTCTCCATTTCAAGAATCTAGGTTTGTTATTATACCATCCCTTGCCTACTTTTGCCCTTTGCCACATGTGAGTCTGACGTACTTCGCAAAAAAGCGAATCTGTATACAGAAAACGAACGAAAAAAATCGTTGAATATTTATCTCAATGATATGCAGCTTAACAAATTCAGCAGCCGCAACTAAAAAAGCAACATCAATGCCATCATCACAGCCGCCAAAGAAAAAAATCCTAAACTGTTTTTCCCTCACAGAGCTTCTTTCCCCCAAATCGAAGTTGGGGTTTTCCGCATTACATTAGCAAATAAATTACATTTACATTATTGAACTTGATAGCATGATATTGATATCAAACGACCGAATGAATGGATGGTAACAAATGAAGCCAATACAGACAGCAGCAGACAAGCAGCGGGATTTTAACATTTTTCCCTTAACTTTGCACCACCGGTTCTTAAGGTTGTGGTTTGTGGTGGGAGTTTATTTTTATAAAACCAGCAAAAAAATCCATATACACATTCATGAATTCATTTAAAAAGGCATTTATTGATTGGTTTCACTGCGTTCCACACTTAATACATCCACATAAATACATCCATCCATCCCTATGTCGGCAATGGCGCGATTGTAAAAAATCTATCTCTATGTTCGTCATCAATGCTAGCTATATGTACCAGTGTGAGAAAATAAATTTCTAATGAAGGCGTCGATTTTTTGTCGCTACATCCGACTGGAATTTATTATAATTAATGTAAGTTTTCTATCTGCCTCTGCGAGCGAGGACACTTTTTTCATTTGTTATGCTTGGTGGTTGAATTTTTTGCAGACACAACAAAATCGAGCCCATGAATATTTTATTACAAATTTTTCAATGTTAAGTACTTACTATGGATTATGATTTATATCAGCTGTGAGAAGGGGGCAGATTTTTTCCTTGTGTTCACAATTTTTGCACATTGGTTGATTGCAGATTTTTAGTTTGTTTCCAAAGTATAATAGATAATGACACTTACCTAGAAAAAGGTAGAAGATGAAGTGTGAATATGCAATTAATTTCTTAGGGATTAAATTTTTTCTAATTTATGTAAAGATGTTTGAAATATTTAATAGTTAAATAAATAATACATTTAACATTCATACATAAACACATTCATAGACATTTTATTATTCCAAATTAAACAGAAAATATAATATATTTGTGTATAATATTTACATTCAAATAGTTAATATTTGTTTTGTTGCATAAAATAAAAATGAGAAATCTTACAGATTCGAATGAATCTGACAATTTTTAGCAAGAAAGAGTTTAAGCTTTCTTACAGATAAATTAAAAACTACTAAACTAATTGAGATATATTGTCGTAATTTTGCACAAAATCAGTCTCTATCTGTGAGTAACAATATACCGAATGTGTATTAGGGTTATGACTACTTTACAACCTCGTATCCCTGTATGATATTTTGATGAGTTTTTACCTAAGATTACATAAAATTTTAATAAAAAAGTGATTTGATAAAGAAAAACTTCCGCACAAAAAGCTTTTAAAGTTTTTATTTTTCAGAATATTGGAAATTTTTTTGAAGTCACTGTAAGTCGATATTTATATGAAATCAACATAACATCGATGTAACCAACGTGACATAACCGTTTGTTACTTACTAATTTTATCCTCATATTATTTCTTATATGTATATCATTTATATTATATATAACTTTATTTCATATGTCATAGAAATTAAAAGTGGTTTGTGCGGGACCTTTTTCAATATTTAAATGGAATAAAAGTTATTTTAGTCATTAATATGCAAAAGTTCATTCATTCGTGCAAAAGGAAATACATTTTTGAAAAAAAAAATTTTTTTCATAGAATTTTTTCAAAAAAAAATATTTTTTGAAAGTGGTTTGAGCGGAACTTTTTTATAATAAAATGGATTTAACGTTACTTAGGCATTAATAAGATGAAGTTCATTCATTCTCTCTACAGGAAATCAGTTTTGAGGAAAAAATGTCAAAAATTCATAACCGTAATGTATAGCTATAAAACCAGAAGAATCAGAAGCTATAAAACCAGAAGAAATTTATTTTTATGCTGTATTTTCAACTGAATTTGTTGTAATTCCACAGTTTTTCTCATCTCGCAGTTATGCTAAAGAGGTTATATACACTATGGTTATGACTTTTTTACAACATCATATCCCTGTATCATAGCGTGATGCGTTTCTACATAAGATTACATAAAATCCTACTTATAAGATTATTCGGTGAAAAAACCTCACGCACAAAATAATTTTAAAATTTGAATTTTTCAGAATTATGGGCAATTTTTGGAAGTCCTGTAAGCACATACATACATATATAGTTGAAAAAAAATTTTAGAGTCACATGTGATAACCAAACTGACAAAACATTTGTTTCTCACTAATTTTCTTCAATTCTGAGAATCATAAAAATGTCGTAATCGCTTTTTTCAAACATATGTTTTTTTTAACAAAAATTCAACAGTTTTTCAAAGTGGCTTGTGCTTGACCTTTTTCAAAATGTCAATCGAATAAACGTTATTTTAGTTAATAGTAAGCTTAGTTTTATTTATTTGTGCAACAGGAAACAATTCTTGAGATTTTTTTAATTTCATTCATTTTTTTCAAAAAAAAAAAATATTTTTTTGAATCGATTTGTGCGTGAACTTTTTTATATTTCAATGAAATAAACCTTACTTTAGTTCATTCATCCGGGCTACAGGAAATAATTTTTGAGAAAAATTTTTGAAAAGTCATAACCCTAATATACACTTTTATACGGGGAAATGTGTCTTATCGACACTATGGTTTTAGACCCCAAGTATGTTTGGACGAAATACGTTTCAGACAATTTAGAGTTGATTAAGCCATGTCACGATAACTCTCGAACGGATCAAGCTATTCGGTCCAAAATTTGGCCTTGGTAATATTTTGTCCATACTTAGTTTATGTTCGAAGATAGGCCATATCGGTCTACTCCTTCCGGTTCCTCCCCCACAAAAGTTCGAAAAAGTTCGGAAAACTTGTGCACACGATAAATATTGAAAGAAACCGATTTGGTCCATACTTTGAACATGGTGAAATTTTTACTTTGTACATCGTGAAACTTTTACCAGACTTAATTGAGGTTCCAATATAAACTCAATCGGTCCACACCTTCGGGTACCTCCCACACAAAATTTCGGTAAAGTTCAGTTTAGGACCTGCTCTCACTGATTTTCGTCGAAATTTGCTCGCTTTGATTTTTGTTGAAACAACTTGTATTCACAGCCCCTCATGCGACGCACAGTGGATCCACCCATTGGCCAAAAATAACAAAATTAATGTCAAAATTTTGGTACAACATCTGGCAACTCTAACAGCTATGACATGAACCTTTTTAAAAATATATTAGCTTTTGTTTCATTCGAACGCGATCTTCTTAGGAATAGCTTCAAAAGTGGGAACATTTGACTAATATTTTTGGTTGTGAGTTCAACCTATATTTAAGTGCACGTAAATATATTCAAAATATCGCGAAACTAATACGTATAGCAAAATATTATAGTGTATTTTGAAGGAGGAGGTAATAGCTTAATTTTCATTAAAAAATATTGTTTTTTATCGTGTTGTGGAATTCTAGTTAGCTGCATATTTTCTTAGTGTATTTTGTAATGCCAATTCGATCATATACTTAAATTTTACCTAAGGTTTTAGTCATGATGCCCACCTCGGGAATAATTTTCCAAAGTAGGTCATGGGTTTAAGATTATTCAAAATTAAAATCAGCTGCCATCTAGTGCCATACTATAAATGGAGAATCGCTGACTAAAGCTGCCCTAGAATAGGGTTTCTATGGATTTATTAGCGTATAACTCTGTTATCTGACCACGAACATTACCATAATTAGCATCAGTGGCAAGATGAAGAAATCTTCTTCCAAATTTGTCTTAAGTTGGTGGTACGTGCCTTCCAGACAAAAATTTTGATTTGTTTAATCCCCTAAATGGGTTAGATTTTATGTTGTTTTGGAGATTGTTTGGTTTCCCCAAGTCTATTTTTGCATCATAAGATAATTGGGACCTTTGTTCATGTCATTTTGTATTAACAGCATAAAACAATTCTTACCGTATGCCGCCTCCAGAGGGGAAAGGGGGGAGAATCTTACGCTTGTGGTTTCTTAAAACACTCTTCGCAGCAGCACAAAGCTATAACCGGCGCATTGGCCTGGTTTTAACACTCTAAATATTTTGGCCACTTTCTCCATATAAGTGGATCCACTGTGCGACGGTACAAGTTTCATTAGGGACAAGTCCATACTTCCTGAGAAAATAGCCTAAAAGTTGCAAAAAACCCCTATGACACCGTGTGTAGTGGTTGGAGCGCAAGATGACTCACGAACAGATCTGCCGATTCGGTCCAAAATCTGGCCTTCGCAAACATAGTTGAAAGGAGTGACCGATTTGGTTCATACTTTACACATCCTAAGTTCGAATATGGATATTGGTCCACTCCTTCAGTAACTTCCCACACAACACTTCGGATAAATTCACTTTAAGACCTGGCGGTAAAAGTTTGTTTTAGGAGTAAGTCCATACTTCTAGAGAAAACAGTCCGAAAAGTCTAAAACACCTTAATGGCTCCATATGTAGTGGCTGGAGAGTACGACAACCCCCGAACTGATCGACCGATTTGGTCCAAAATTTGGCCTTCGTCAAATCTTATTATGTCCAAACTTCAGTTTCAGTTCTAAGATAGACAATACGGGCCCACAACTTCCCCCAATGTTTAAAAAATGTCACTAAAATTATATGTACGATATCTCTTGAACGGGGTAACCAATTTGGTCCAAACTTTGGAACTCCTAATATGGCCCCTATCAGTCGTCTCCTCAGGGTACCTCTCCACAAAAGTGGAAAATGTATACCGATGCTGTTCGCTAGAGTTGGGCAAAATAGTTCCTGGAGCGGATCGATCTTTCTAGTTCCTTTTCCCAAAAGGAACTAGTTCCTTAATATAGTTCCAAATAATTCCGAGAGCAATATATTTCAATAAATCTTTCATCGTTCTTTCTGTTTTCTTAGTTCCAAATAGTTCCGAGACCGATATAGTTCAATGATTCTTTCCCTTCCGTCGTTCTTTTTGTTATTTATATTCGTTCCAAATAGTTCCGAGAGTGAAGTAGTTTAACAAATCTTTCTCTTTCTTTTTGTTTTCATCTTATGGTGGATGAATTGATATACATATAAATAAATTGCAGGGATGTAACAAGGACGCGATTAACGTTGATGACGATGAACCAACCGAACAAGAAATATCGAAGTGAGTGTGGAATTAAAAGAAGAACATGAATTATGCAAATGAAAACAATTATGTGCACGACTGGAGCTATATAAACTAAAGGAAAACGGTAAATACAACAGCCGGATATATTTAGTTCCAATAGTTTCTTGTCTGGAATAGTTCCTTGGTACTAGTTCGTTCCGGAACTACACAACTCTACTGTTCGCTGTGGTCCTGTTTACATCGATATTATGTTTTCCATGGACAAGTCCATGCTTCCTGGCATACTGGTCCAAAAGATATACGATGACCCACTGAAATGACTAGTGGGCGCGATATCTATCGAAAATATATGACTCCTAAAATAAGAACCACTTCCATAATGGACCAAGTCGGTCCATTCCTTTAAGTACCTCCTTCGCAACACTTTTGAACTTTAATCCTAATCCACATTTTTGTCGGCAAGTTCAAATGTCCAAAAATTCACATAGGCTAAGGGTATATCTCTGTCGGCAAAGCCGACTGATACTTTTGTACTTCTTAATGCTGAATTAGCTGCAACAATTTTTTTAGATATGGCCACACTGCTTTTTAGCTACAAGTTCACACCGAATTAGCTATAATTACGAATTAAGGAATACTAACGATCAAGAAACTTCTCCACATATGGACATAGGTCCACTTTTTGTTGTAGCCTCCATATAACGTTACCGCCCGAAATCGTGGATCTGAACCCCTGCACTTTCTTTTGATCGTCATTTGTAGCACAATGCTATATTCGTTTTGTCTTACAAGTGTTTATTTCTCATAATACAGGAAAGCGGAATATAATTGCCTCACGTCAAATTGGATTTTGATATTTTTGCATCTTTGCGAATAAAACCCGAAATTATATGTCTAAATCTGTATTCTTTACATCATCGTCTGTGTCTGTGTTTCTTTTCAACACCGGAATTCTTAGTAATTTACTCTCTTTAGCATAGATCTTCTTCTTCTCTATTTTAACACGAAACAATTTCTTTGTAATGATGCTACAGGAAACTACGTTTGTCACAGTTTGAGAGAAACTTTTTTTTGGTGCCAAAGACAAATGACGGCGAAAAAAATGATACAAACATAACTAAATGCAATAAATCATATTTTATGCATTGTTATCCTTAATCCAGCTGTTTTTGTGTACCTTTCTATCATAAGTTAGCACAACTACAAAACTCTGCCTTTCTCTTTGTACACGAGCAGGGGGATTTTTTGCAAACAGCTGCAGCAGGTCAAGAAACCGCAAAATAGTTTTTTGTGATTTTTGCACAACAAGCAGCGGCGCAGTGACAGAAGTTATGAAATTTCATAATTTTATTGTTCGGCACAGGTATTACGGGGAAATTGGTAGGGACTCTCACTAAGTAGTTTTTTGCTGTGTGTGTGTCCTTTTGCCGCCTGCATTCATGTCTGGCTGCTGCATGTTGTTGTTGTTATGGCAGCGGCAGCCGTCTTCCGCTAGCTGATTACGTAACAAACGGTAGTGCAACGAATTGCCCAAGATTACGTAACAATAGAATGCCAAGAGAAAGTTGGCAAAACAAAAAACGAACCAACAAAATTGTCACACATTTGCATGTGGCGAATGGTAACAGTTTGTGTCTTTTTAGGAATTGTAAGAAAACGAAAAAACACAAACACACACACACATTAGAAATCAAGGAAAATCTCCTAGCTGGCAACAAAACTGGACAGGTTCCTGTTTAAAACTGTAACAAACTTATGAATTCAAACAAAGTCATAAATTATGCAAAAAATATTTATTTGAAGATTTATGACTGTTCTATGTTTACTAATATTCACAGATAAAAATGAAAATATTTTGGTTTTCAATTCGTTACAGTTGAGCTACCATTGCAAGTCCTGCGGAGTAAGGATGTTATTTTCATGTTAATCTTTTAAACCAGAAACATTTCCTTAATTCGCATGTTTATATTAAACATTTTATGGTTTGCAATATGGGGCCATTGAGGCGGCTTAAATGAAAGTCAGACGTTTTTGGTAATAATGCACCCTGGAGAAAATTTTGTTAAATGTAAAAATTGTTTTCATTAAATTTGATTTGAAATTCCCACAAGAATTCGACAAACAAAAATAACACAGCAGAGCTCAAATTTAAAAATTCATTTTGGCCTGCCAAAGGCATGAAGACAAATTTCTTTTAACAAGCCCTGACAATTTTCTGGCCGTTTGTGGCTTTTGTGATGGGGCCGCCGCCATTCGCCATTCCTAACAAGCGAACGAAACCATTAAAGCATTTCATTTGGCGGCTGTCAATTGGTTTAAATTGGTCAGTGGACAAGACTAAAACAAAAACAACAAACAATGAAAGCAACATTGAGTAACGCAATAACGAAAACGCTCCAGCCAGACCATACAAAGTCTCTTAACAACCTCAGAAAAAACCAGTGAAGGAATTGAAACCAGTGAAGTGAGCCGAAGTTAAAGCAAAAACTCACACACATATCATGCGGCCAAAAGAAAAAAAAACTAAAACAAAAAACCAAAACAACAACACTTGAGAAAAAACATTTTTATGTAAAATCCCCATTAAAGGCTTCGTCTTTCTATCCTTTTGGGATGCTGGCTGGCTAGCTGGCTTATTGGATAATGGGAATCTCTTTGCCTTCACAGTTCCCTTTAAAACTTGATAAAGCATGGCAACAAAACAAGACTTGAGAGGAAATGTACGAATTTCATTGTTGTTCTCATCATCATCATCATCGTCGTTGGTCGTCGTCTTCGCCTTTTGTGCCATATGTTGTTGTTTTGTTCGGAATTGAAGTTATGTTTTGTAGCACAAAACACATCATTAAGTATAAAAATTCTTAAAATGGAATTTTAAATCATTAAAAAGCTTTATTGTACCAACACAAATACACACCGTTCTTCTCTTTCTGTCTTCCATACATGTTGAGGATCCTGAATGTTGGTGCAAAAAAAATTGTAGTTGCCATATTGAGAATATTAAAGTTAACAAGTAACTGCGGCATTATAATGGGTTTTGGGGCAAATTCTCACCATTTTCACTCAAGCTACAGGGACACCATTGTTAGATCAGGAAGAATATTATTCTTCATGGACTTTATTATGAGCTAGGGTAGTTCCCCTTTTCGAATTAATATCCAGCAAATTTGAACTAGTTCATAATAAAGTGGTATTTTCGCTACATTCTTTTAAAGCAGTCCACAGAGAGCCATTCTTTAATTCTTACTTTGATGACAGGTGTGAATATTGTGTGGTTTGGACTGAAATAAAAAAAAAACTTGTTTACTTCAACACATTCTTACCACTTTTTTATAACACTAACAACACAGCTTCCACGTAAGTTATTTGTTGTGGTCCATATTATGAGACCGTGTCTAAAACACTTCAAATAATATAAATATATTCATATTGTATAAAATATCTTAACAGTTCGCGAATTCTTAAATGGTGAACCTCACCTTCAACGATTGTAAAACTTTTTTGAATATTGCCATATACATTTCGCTCTTTACTCAAAGAGTGGCATAACTCAGAAAATGCTTTGTCTGAATTAGGAATTCCCATTTTTTCTGCTACTGCACCTTTATCTTGTGTAAAATTTTCAAGTTGACATCAATAAAATTCAACTAGTTACAGCTTATTTACTAGGAGTTTGGCATAAATCAACAATGAAGTTTTTTGAGTTTATGAAGCACTAAAACACTTCAAAGTTTACTTGATCTTGCACACAAATTTAGCACTGATATCCGGAAAGCTCTTTACGAAAGATGGTCCCAGTAGTTATTTTAGTTTTTGTGTAATAACATGTTTAAGTTGGAAAGTCAAATGTCAATAGCCAACTTACAACGCGTTTTTCTCGAAACCGGATTTTGTGAGATGTGACGCTCTTTGAGTAAATGAGCGATATGTTCTTGAACAAGATACAATTTTGTCCGCCCGTCTGTAGTAATCACTCTAGCATCCACAAAAATTTATACAGGACGCAAAAATCGGTCCAGGTTTTGGTATAGCCCCCATATAACGGCACCGCCCGATTTCTAAGCCAAAGCTTGGATATAATTTGGCATTTTTGGAGATACGACTTCGGGTATTTATGGATACGATATGTAGGTCCACACACGATTTGGCTCTTATTTGGCTTATATGTTTCAAAGTGGTTAAAACACGTCCAAAACACACCAAAAATTTCGGACACAGGTTTTGTTTGACCTGGGCCTATATAAAAGACCAACGATTTAAAGATTCTTATCTAAATTTTCGAACAAAGTCTGATGTTGTATGACATTTATTGTTCCCAGTGGTTAATAACTTTTCCATCAGAAAAGAAACTGATTACTAAATATGTATTAGTTCATTAAATATGTATTAGTTCCTTGTTCAAAGTAGTCTGGCTTAATCCCATTGTTGTTGTATAAATATTTTATTAAAACAACTCATTTATTAGTGGAGATAATTTGGTATTGTATAGTGTTTCGTAGGCGACCATTTCACACAAAACTATGCAATATTTTTCAAAAAAAAATATGAAAGTAGATCAAGATGTGCCTGTGTTAAATGAAACTGGCAGTTTTCTTAAAAAAGGGGGTTTTTTGGGCTAAAGACTGGGGGTAACCCCTTAAGACACTCTCGAACTCCGGGAAAAAGTGATCGAACAATGTCGCGTCGCATTGAAACCCAGATAATAATCGATAGAGATAGTTCTTCCAATCATCCTAAAATTTGATCAGTATGTGACAGATCCCAGTAAGCCACAAAAGTCATTGTTTTGTTTTTGTATACCACTCACAGTTACATCAAAGGAAACTATCCAGCTGTCGTTCATCAGAATTGATTTTGATAGCAGAACTGTACGACAACACATAGCAGTCGGGAAAGTAACAAAAAAACGTCGTGTCAGAGATCGCAGGCAAGAATTTATATATTAAAAGCTGTCCATGAAGCCACACTGAATACACTTGTGTGCTATTTATTTAATCTTTCCTTTTCCAATAGGGGAAATGTATGTTAATTTATTACGATTCCTTTCAGTCAACTTGCGCTAATTTTGCGACAATAGTCTTCTTTTCTTTGGCTCTTTTGCCACCGTGTCATTAGCTCAGGTTAGAGATGAGAATACAGATTTTATAATAGCGAATTCACAAAACGTGTCTGATTTAATAAGTTCCTCCGATTTTCCGATTTTATTTTTTCAGTAGCAAACCCCGGTCCGCGTTGCTGACCCGTCGTAAGGAGTTTTAATGACAACTTTGTATGGGCTTTATACATACTTTACAATTCAAAAATAGGTCTTTTCCACCTCACTGTCATACCAAGGAGGATTTTAAATGTACCAACAGACTTTGTCTGTAACCTTTGTTTTCTCTTACAGACTGTCGGATTTTTTCGCCCATTCATGCTGTTTAGGATTTATTATCGTACATGTCCCCTGTGTTTATCCTAAAGCGATCTAATTATAAAAGTTAAAAAAACAATGTTGAAGTCGAATTCTCCCGCTTTTTGAGACGTATATCTATTAGGTTTTCATGGCTGATGAACCGTTGAACCTTACAATTTAAGGAAATTTGTACATATACCGTTTTTCTTGATCGGGGGCGCAACCACCATTGTCTCGAAAATTAATTTGCAAGCCGATGCACTCATAAGTATAGCAAATATAGCGATAATAAAACAATAGGCTCCCGAAATTCGCCTAGAAATATAAAGCATTTTTGACCACGGGATATTCCTGAACATTTTCTGAAAAGTGCATGAAGTTATGTTCAGTAGTTTTGAAAAATAATGTATTGAAAAGAGTGGGCGTTGTCATTAGTTTTCAAGATATAACATATTTAAAAAAGTGTCCTGTATTTTGGCTCCAAATATGTACCTAGGGTACACACAAACCCACTACCTCCCAAAATTTATGCTGAAACCGATATAATCATAAGATTCTGATTCTGATTGAAAAGAAATTCCATCGAAAACCCTTGATTTAAAATCAATATATTTTTAGATGTCAGGAGTTCATATTGTTGGATCCATCTAAATCTATATAAATAAAAATCAAATGTCTTTCGTTGGTAATGGCATCAGTTGAGAACGGCTGGACCGATTTGGACAATTATTTTTTTTTGAAATGTTCGTCATAACCCATCTTAGGTTTTTATGCAAAGAAAATTTGACCACGCCAATTTTTTCAATTTTAATGCTTTCTACAAAATCTACTGAACTGATTTTCCTGAAATTGTCATGGAATGTACAGGGATGGGCTCCGGTAAAAATAGGCTACAACGTTAGTTTCGGAGGGGGCGGGATAATTCACCTATACCCTATTTTTTAAAAATGCTATATTTAAAATAATTACATTCGTAATCGGTTTGGAAATTAATTTGCGAGACAATTGTCATTGTGTCTCCGACCTTACCTACTTTTTAGGACCCAAAGACTTGGCCAACCCCACTTTTTAAAATATGTATCTACAAAACTACTGAACCGATTTTCCTGAAATTGGGAATGCACAGGGATGGCCCCCGAAAACTGGCTACATATTGAAATGAATTCCAGAGGGGACGGGGTACCTCCCCTATGTGATATTTTTAAAAAACGCTATATTTGCAAAAATTACACATGTATCGGTTTAAAAATTTACGGATTAATCTACAATGTAGTACTTCTTTGGGGCCTAAAGACCCGACCACGCCTGTTTTTTTTTAATGTTATATCTCCAATACTACTGAACCGATTTCCATCAAATTTGCAGTAAAAGGTCAATTTTTGCCGTTGTTATGTATATTCTATGAGGTGGTGTACCTTCTTCACGCTTTTCTTTTAAACGATATATGTATAAGCCAAACTTATGATTATATTGGTTTAAGCATTTTTGAATTGTCAAGAATAAAGTCCATAAAAAGTTGTCATTAAAACTCATTAGGACGGGTCAGCAACGCGGACCGGGGTCTGCTAGTACTATAATTATTATTATAATAATATATGTAGATATCATATATAGGTATATGTGAAAACTAATGCTTCCTCTGAAGTTTTGCATAAATTTTCTTACTGAAACTATGTCAAAGGCCAAATGGTGCATTTAAGGACATAAAACTGCGGATCCTATACAGCAGACCTCATAGTATATTTTTATTTCAGAGAACATTTTTCTTCTCCATGTGGCAACTGTGATCAGCAACCACATTATTCAGCAACAACACAATCTGTTTATTTTTTCCTCGTGAGTGTTGCTTTTTTCCTGCTTCTGTTTATCGTTTTTAGTGCTTCTCCATATACAACACCAAACAAATGCCATAAAAGAAGAAGAATTTCCAATGCATTTGCTTTATTTGGTATGTAACAATCACAAAAAAAAAAAAAAACTCGGCAAAGAGAAGGCAAAAAGGCTCTGAAACGCAGCACCAAAAAAAACTCTAAATAAAAGATGCAGCGAAAAATGTTGCAAGTTAACTTAACGAACCTTTGAATGGTAAAAGAAAAAAAAACATCATCAAGGGGGACCAGCACAGTAGTCAGAAACAGAATAGATTCATTTCAATTTTAGTTAGGCTTTCCAAATAAAACTAGAATTGATTGAGCTTCAAACTGTGTTTTTGGCCGTTACCGATACTAAACTAAACTCAATAACTATTGCCAATTTGTATAAATTTTCTCATATCTAAAACATTTTGTTTATTTTGAGTTATATTCACCAAATCTATCAATTTTACTAAAGATAATTAGATTTGAGTGTATAAGAAGCTGCTGTGCAATTCCCCAAAAATATGGTTAATTCGGTGCCCTTTAAAGGACACCACTGTGCTATAATCACCAAAAGTATATTTGTGTAGAAGGAAAAAAACACCATCCAACTCGCCTTTAAGTAAAAGATCTGTTGTCGTTTTCTTCAAGACGTCTTAAAGGCTTCCTTTAGCAGCCGCAAATGTTTACGCAAGTTGGAAAAATGCAACAACAACAAACAAAAAATAAAATTGGAAAAAAGAAACTTTAACTCGATTGCATTTGCTACAATGAGACATTAACAACAAACGGTGGTGGCGACGACCGTGGCATTTGTTGCGATAGCAAACGTAACCCAAGACTCCCAACCAACCAAAGTGCACCAGAAGAAGAATACTCGAATATCTAAACCAAAAAAAAAAAAACGAATGCAAAGAAAATACAAACCAATATGTTGTTGTTATTGGTGGTACTAGCGCTGCTGCTCTTGTTGATGTTGTTGCAAAAGTTATATACTTTATACAGCATGTTGCACGTTGCACGAAATGCATGTTATGTTCCCGGTTTCTTCTGTTCCTGTTTTTTCGCATTTGAAATTCTTGTTGGACTTTTTATTTGTGCTGCTGCTGCTTTTATTGTTGTTTTTGTTTTCTTAAACAGTCTTATATCTTTGCAAGTACTTTTGGAGCTCGTTAAACATTTTTGTGTGAATATTTTCTTCATTGGCGTTGTTGCAAGCTGTCCTGATGTTGATATTCCTTATGGTGGTATTTAAAGTTAAATGTTGTTATTGTTGTTAGTGTAGCCAGCCCATCATGGCACGGTAAACGAAAAAATCCTCTTTTATGCAACACAAGAAAAGTGGTTCCGTTTCGTTTATCTTATGTTCTGCTTTTTCGTTTCAATTTTGCAGTTATTGTGCCTCGGTTGCTGAGGAATGGAATTATCAAATCGATTTATTCTCTGTTTTGGTTTTGAAAATTAAATAAAATATAATAAATTGTAAATTATATTGAAATAAATTTAAAGGTATATGTATGTAGAACATTCAAATGTAGTTTGGTCAAGTTGATTATATAATCAGTTAAAGGTAGCTCAGAAATAGGACACCTAAATATATATCATGGAAATAAAAAATTGGTAACTCTGCTAAAACAATTCGGTAAGTAGTGACATAATATTGTCGCGGTTTTTCACTTAGTAGTGGTTTTAGGACAAAATGTGGAACTCAAACGACCGAAACATAAGAGGCAAATAGCCAGCGGCATTGCTTTACTGATAGAAAAATACCATTATTAATATAAATATGTTCGATTTGTTGATTTTTTCTTCTAAAGAGTAAAATACTAAAACTAGCGATTGGCTCAAAATGTTTTTGTTTTTGTAATCTATCAGTGTAATAAAAAATAATTAAAAAATTAAGTTACAGTGTTTTTTTATAAATGTACTTAAAACTAGAAAATAATTTTGTATGATGGAATCTCTCAAATAAAACGCTTTCCCTTTAATACTGTCACAATTTTTAATTCAAATGTAAGCGTTTTATTTTAGAGATTCCATCATGAAAAATTATTTTCTAGTTTTAAGTACATTTATAAATAAATCACTGTAATTTAATTTTTTAATTATTTTTTATTTTTAACTTTTCAGTAATATTCAGAGTACGTAAAAATACTTTAAATAACATTTCCAATCGTTTCGTTTCGTATTTTCCATAGGAACAATACAAAACGAAACATAACCCTCGTTGGCCGAGCTCGCTGTTTAGTTTTGTTTTGTTTATATTCGTGAGTGCGAACAAAACGAAAAGCGAAAAGTACTCAACTCCACAAGAGCAGATAGAAAACGGAATAGTACTAAACACATGTGAATAAATCAAAAACGTTTGGTGGTTGATAAAATTTACTGTGGTATGCTGATGCTATCTTATAGGGTTGTTAAGCAATCACATGTGTGTGTGTCTGAGTGTGTCATTGACAAACGCACGGCAAACGTTTCCCAAAAATACTTCTTGTTTCGGTGGTGAATGAAACCACTCGGCAAAGCATAACCGAAGTTACATTTCCGCAATCGTACGGTTTCCATCTTTTTACATTGAAAAGTTTGTGTTTTTGTTTTGGTTGTGAGAATGAAACGGTTCAGAGAAGCTGAAAAGTTTGTGGCTTCGTGTGATTGGTGCGGGAATCGTTTTGTTTGTTTCCGTTCATTGGTAATATTGGATGATATTGGACCCACAGCTTATCTCCGAGTCCGAACGGCGTGCCCTAAGACACCACTTGTAGATAACTTTTATATGGCTGAAATACTCAGAAAATGTCGCAAACCTTACTGAAGGATATTTTGCCACCGTTGAAAATTTGATTTTGCCTGGCTGGGGAATCGTTTTGCAAAAAGGTGACAAAGCGAACCATGCTGCAATGTATGTATAAAAATCCAATTGGACATATACCATGTAATTTGCAATAATGCAAAAACTGGGAATAAGAAAATGTGGTTCTCTACACAAAACACATTATATATTAAGTAGAAGGCCCGTTATCTAGCAGGCGCGTGATTGCAATTTGCATCAGGGGGAAGATCAGTAGTTCTATTTCCATATGTAGCCTACTTTGCCAGCATATGACCTCCATGAAATAAAATATAGACTAAAAACATTTTTTGTATTTTTCATACAGAAGTAATGGTCCATTTCACCCGCTAAATAATATCAGATCATCAGCCAAAATTGTAAGCATCTTCTTCTACCTAAACTTTTACCTCGTGCAAAATTTCGTGATTATTGAGCTATAATTGCGAACACTATCGTGTTTATGATAACACTACAAACAAATAACTGGGTATATAAGGCTATAGCTCTGTTATCTTATCATGTACACCAACACAATTGAAATCAATAGAAAGGTCAAGCGTTCCTCTTCCAAGTATAGCTCTCTTCCACGAAAAAAGATATAAGCTGTATACTAAAAATTTTCACTGTTTTCATTTTCCATTTAACCCTCTTAATATTATCTGATCGCCATCTCAAATTGCAAGCTTCTTCTTTGTCATATACTCTTACCTTATTTAAAATTTTGAGGTGATCAGACTATTATTGCGACCTAGAGAGCAGCTACAAAATCAGACAAAAATTATGGTTTTGGTCCATTTCACCCGCTAAATATTTCACGATCATCACCAATTAAAATAGCGATCTATTCTGATGTAAAACCAACCTCCATACCAAATTTTGTGACGATCGGTATATAATTGCAGCCTGGAGTTTAATAACAATTTAGAATGGACAGACGGACGGACACACATCTCAAAATCGCTTTATCTCGCCGAGATATGAAGATTGGTATACCACATTGGGGGTCTCCGACGAATATTTCGCGGTGTTACATGAATTTTTACCAAAATAAACTTATAATACCCTTTCCACATAGTGGTGTAGGGTATAATTATAGCCCATTTAAGCCGAAAATGTAGATCAAATCCTTAAAATATCTGAAATCGGGTGGTACCGCTATATGAAGGCTATACCAAAACTTTGACCTATGTCCATGAGGTCAGTTTCTGTACCATTGGAAACCCCAAATGCCAATTTACAGCCAATTCGGCCTAAAAATAAAGATAGAATCCTTAAAATACTTTAAATCGGGTGGTACCGCTATATGGGGGCTATAAGAAAAAATGGACCCATATTGGGTTTGGTTTAAGATTTATGTATTGTCATCCAAATCTGAAAAGTGTGCAAAGTTTTTGTTCGATTTGTCAATTTCAACTGTGTGGAAAGTGAGTTACTAGATTTGAACCAAAATCGGGTGATACCGCTATATGGGGGCTGTAAGAAAAAATGGACCCATATTGTTTTGGTTTCATATTCATGCATTGTCATCCAAATCTAAAAAGTGTGAAAAGTTTCAGTTGGATTAGTTAACTGCAACTGTGTTAAAAATTATTTACTAGATTTGAAATAAACGGACACCAAAGCAAGTTAAATAAAACACTGTAAAAATTAGACCCATTTGTTCTGATAACCCCATATACGCTTATCAATCCATAGTAAGACTGGTCTTGGATAATTTCGACCTTGGGCTCCAATTACATATGCCCTTTATTTAGGCGATATTTATTAAGGGCTGTTGGAGTTTTCAAATTTTTGGAAGTCCTTGTGGTTCTGTTAACAATCGTATAATAATATATTCGTGATTCCGTACTTTCCAACATAATTGCCGAATTCTCTAAAAATCCTACATTGACCAATTAAAATGGCTAGTCGGCACGATAACTACGGTGGACGGTTCTGTATTGCCGCGGAGTAATCTTCGACCAGGGACCATCACCTCAACAATAGCCGCATCCGAGACTACTGCCATATAAGTAAAGGCGCTGCTTGCTGCGTAGATCATCTCCCAGTGTATCTCCAACTTCGTCTTCAGATTCATGGTCGGAATACGACACACCCCCGCAGTCTCCCCAACAACAAGAAACGCAGCATCTAACACCATACGCTTTTGTTCAGTGCCCGAAATGCATCGTTCCTGCACTTCAATAGAAACGGTCTCCTTAACAAAATCAGCATAATTTAAGATTTTATGAGTCGGAGGAACGTCATGTTCGCCGCGATCCAGGAATCAAAGCTGACCGTCACCTGTAGCTTGCAATGTTGCGATGGTTACAACCTCTTGCCGAAGGACTTGCCTTTCTCATACAACAATCTATCCAGGACAGACAATTTACCAGTCACCGCTTCAGAGAGCTGTCCATTCCCTCAGATCCTCGTGTAAATGAGAGAAAAAAGGTACTATGTCTATAAAAGACCTCAAGAAGTTGTCTGCCTATAGAGGGCCTCAAGGTGTCTTGTGTCTATGAATGACATCAAGATTTCTTCTGTCTATTGAAGAACTCGACAGGTCTTCTGTCTATAGAAGACCTCAAAAGATCTTCTGTCTATAGAAGGCCTCAAAAGGTCTTCTGTCTATAGAAGACCTTAAGAAGACTTCTGTCTATAGAAGACCTCGGGAAGTACTCTGTCCATAGAAGACCTAAAGGAATTTTCTGTGTATTGAAATCCTCAAGAGCTTTTCTATCTATAGAAGTCCTCAAGAGGTCTTCTGTCTATAGAAAACCTCAAAATGTCTTCTGTTCATAAAGACCTCAAGTGTTCTTCTGTCTATAAAAGACTTCAATAGGTCGTCTATCAATAGAAGACCTCAAGAGGTCTTCTTTGTATAGAAGACTTCAAAAGGTATTCTTTCTATAGAAGACCTCAATAGGTAGTGTGTTTATAGAAGACCTCAAGCCAGAAGATTTCAATAGGTCTTCTTCTATAGGAAACCACTAGAGATCACAGCTGCCATCCTGCTGGTCGAATACCCGAAATCAGAATTTCGGTAACAGACTCGAAGAGGTGGTCATATTATCCCAGCAAAATGTTCGATGTCATTCAATCATGGGTGCAAGTGACCTGAATTGATGAATTTTATATGAGCGTGGACCCCAAAAGATGATATTAATTTTTGGATCCAAAGCATGTCATTTACACCAATGCTTTGCCATGTCATTTTCAACAATGCTTTAGCATGTCATTTCCACCAATGCTTTGACATGTAATTATCACCAACCCTTTGCAATGACATTATCATTACGAAGAGAGTTTTAACAACGTTGGTTGTGATTTCGAGTCTCCTATTGTAAATAATTAATCTTATATATTTAGAAAAATGTGTATAAATAAAAACACAAAACTCATCTCTATTGGATCGATGGAATGGGTTCAAATGCTGATGAAAAGATCGGATCTTTCCCGACTTCCTTTGCATTGGTTCAAATGTTAATGAAAAGATCGGATCTTTCACGACTTCTTTTGAGCCAATGCAAAAGATGCCATGAAATCACGTCATCGCATGGAACCCCTTCCTTCAAATTTTGCTGGGTTAATTTAGAGATTTTGTACCATTATGTCAGGAAGCATAAAATTGCCCTGAAAAAATATAGTATCGATATAAACATGAGCACAAAGAGTGCCTTCGCTAAAAATTTCACAAGGATCTTCGAACAGAACTTACACTGCATTTAAACATAAATATTAAACTTTTGGGAGGGTGGTATCCTAAGTTGTGGTATCCTATTTTGTATTAAAAAATCCGAAGTTTGGACCAAATACGTTGTACCGTTCAGGGATTTCGCTCGCACTCTTTTAGCGAAAACTCTTAACTTTTGTTGCGGAGGTAACGGAAGGAATGGACGGATAAGCACTATCTTCGAAATTTATCTAAGATTCACAGATACATTTATTATGATATGCAAAGTTCACACCAATGAAGTATCGGGTTCGAAAGTTATCGTGGGCTCCAGTCGTTTCGGTCCATTTGTGGACTTGCTCTAGAAAAACCTTGTACCGTCGTAATAGGGGCCACAAGAGCAACGAGTTGCAAAAAATCAAAAAGATTCTAGAGCAGTTTTTTTCCGAAATTTTGTATGGGACGTACCCGAAGGAGTGGACCGATATAATACTTATTCGAACCTGTAAAAATATTACGATGTCCAAAGTATGGACAAAATCGGAAATTTTGTATGGGACGTGCCGGAGGAAGTGGACCGATATGGCCCATCTTCGAACTTGATCTGAATTTGGACAAAATATTACGGGGACTGAATCGGATCTTTATTTATATTCCTAACAAAAATCCAGCTCCATATTTTTTCCTGCTTTTGCAGTGGTTTTATATCCAGTTAAGCTCTCACTACACAAGAGATGTGATTAAAACAAACATTTTTGCCCGTTGATATTAATGAACATTCCAATAACGTTTGGTTAGTTTTTGTCACATAACAAATACCTTCACCGGAAAGTATCCCCAAAAGTTCTCTGCCCTATCCTTTGCACTTATTTTTCATCAATACAATGGTAGTTTATTTACGGACCCTCTCTTTATGTTTGGATGACAAATTTTTTGAAGAAGTGGTTTCAAAAATACAGAAAAGAACCCTTTTAAATCTAAAGGAAACTTGGATTTGAAGATTTGTTTTATTCTACAATAAAAGCAAATAACAATAAAGACACACATAAAAATCATCAACAACAGACACGGCTGAACCTGTTTCGATTGACTCCGCTACTTATTTGGTTTCTCTTTCTTGCTAAAGTTTCCAAATATTGATATATATCTCTACCGAAAACTACCAAATCCTGTCTTCCAGAAGACAGTGAACTAAGAAGAACTGGTTTCCTGCATATATTTTTGTTTTAGTTTATCTGTCGAACAAACTTAACAATTTCCTTCAGGAATATCCCAAAGAAATACAAAACAATGGCAAATTTTTGTTTGTTTTGTTATTTTTTTTTGCGGATTGTTGGATGGATTTCTTTTTTCTTGCTCTTCAGTTTGGCACACTTGGCTGGGTGCACAACCACCAAAACGTAATGTAAGAAGATCCTTTTTTAAGATATGAACACACAATGAATTTAATGTTGTGGTACATATTTTTTGCAATGCGACCAAGCTGTAGCCGCCTGCCTGCCTAGTGATGGTCAAGGTACAATCGGGCGTAAGGTTTTTTTATTTGTATTTTGATTGTTTGGCGAATAGTTTATAGAGTGTTTAAGAAAACATTTAAAAAATAACAACTATAAATTTATTTACTTAAGCCATCTTAAAAATTATTACCCAATGGGAAACATAAAAATTCGAACAAATTTGTTCTTAATTAGGGTACACGAAATAAACGTGGAGAATGCGATTGAAATTATTTGTAAATTTAATAAATTTTATGATGATCTGTGGCCAATTGGTAACCTATTTCAAAATTGATTAGGAAAATAGGATATGTTTATAACAGAAATAGAAAATCGTGGATGTTAGGGAAATCCAAAGGAAAAATGAGAAATGCATGCACATAAATACATATATATAACCACATATATTTCACATTATAAAATTAAACATAGAAAAACATATTTTTCTGGCGTATAAATATTTCTTACACATTGCCTAGAATGCAACCGAATATAATTTGCAGTTTTATTTGTAGTGGAATGTTATGATTATATCAGTTAATTTAAACTTATTTAACCCCACCTCACAATAACAACTGGAGGGTGGACTTTAAAAACTCATAACCAACACCAGAAAATAGTTTCGAACTTGAAGTAGTATTATTGCTTTTGTGGCAATTGTAACAAGCGAACCAGCTTAACAATACCAGCTCTCCCCTTTTTAAGACGAATATCTCCAAGTTTTCGTTTTGTTTTCAAACAATTGTTGCTGTTTGTTGGCGATTTTTTCTTTGTATATGAATTCATTTTTTTTTTCTTTATTTTTTAACCAGTCATTGTGTTTAGCGTTGCTGCATGGTTTATGGCATTGCATGTTATTGTTTTGGAATTGAAACTAGTAACAAAAAGACCGCTCAAATGTTTTGTTTTTGTTACTTCCTCAGAACCATAGAGCTTGGTAAAGCTTCAGGCATATTGACAACAGGAAAAAAGATTAAAATAAAAGTACATTACCAACACCACATATTTTTTGAAAATATATATGCATGTATTTTACTGTGGTATATTGAAATTGTCAGAAAATAACAGAAATAATAGCATTCCGCTCATTTACTCAAAGAGTGTTCTTACTCATAATTGTAGTTTTTTTAGTTTTTGCGGTGACAGCTGGGGAACAGACTTTGTTAAATGTAGTGAGATAAGTCGTGCACTAGGCTGGCACAAAAAAAATATTTTTAGTGCAATGCTCTACTTGCATATTTTTCCATTTATCCAATAGATGAAAACCCTCAGTAATGTTGGCGACATTTCCTGAGTATTTCAGCCATGTAAAACTTATCTGCAAGTGGTACCTTAAGACACGCCACGGTCCCATATCATTGAGCTAATACGAATCGGGGTGCACTCATTGATATGAGAGAAGTATCCTTTGTCCCGCCTGGGATGTTTGTGGAACAATTATTATAGATGAAAACTTTTACAAGTTCATTGGTGCGGCTAAATAACAATTCCTACATCCTGTTTTGAAAATCGGCTCGGATTCAATATGCATATTGGAGAAATATCGAAATCTGACCCGAATTTCATAAATTGTTGTAAGATTCGTTTTTCAGTCACTTGTAAAGTTTTCTCATTGATTGGAGAACAATTGTGGCCTACAGAGCAATTTCTTGGAAATTCACCTTTGACCCCCATGCCTTAATGTGCACTCATAACAAGTAAAAAAGAATCAGTCGACTTTGCCCACAGATCTCAGCCTATGTGAATTGAAACGTTGTTCTACGGACAGATCGAATGTGGCCCTTTTTGGACATTTGATAGATATCGCGCACCCTAGTCATTTCAGTGGGTCATCCTATAACTTTTGGTTTAGTATGCAAGGAAACATGGACTTGTTCACGGGAAAACATAATATCGCTGTAAACAGGACCATAACAAACTGCATCGGTACACATTTCCAGACGACATTTGAACAGACACTAAACTGCACTTCGACAAAAAATTTTGAACTTTTGTGGGGGAGGTACCCTAAGGACAACATATTAAAAGATCCAAAGTTTGGACCAAATTGGTTGCCTCGTTCAAGAGGCATCGTGCATACCATTTAGTACCATTTTTTTAAATATAGGGGAAGTACCGGGAGTTCTGGATCGCTATTTCCCATCTTCGAACTGAAACTTAGTTTGGACAAAATATGGCGAAGGCCAAATTTTGGACCAAATCGGTTGATTAGTTCGAGAGTTATCGTGCTCTCCAGCCACTACATATGGTGCCATAGGGTTTGTTTTCTCAAGAAGTATGGATTTGCCACTGAAAAAACTTTTGCCGTCGTAATTGAGGCAGCGAATGCAAATTGCTTCCACAAAAAAGTGATTCGAGAGCAGATCTTAAATTGAATTCATCTGAAATTTTGTGTGGGAGGTACCCGAAGGAGTGGACAAATATCGTCCATATTCGAACGTGATCTATATCCGGTAGCTATATTAGGATATGTAACGTATGGACTAAATCGGTCACTCCCTTCAAAATTTTTGCTGCGCACAATTTTTCCAAACATTTTTGAACTTTTGTGGGGGAGGTACCTGAAAGAGTAGACCGATATGGCTTATCTTCAAACTTAAACTAAGTTTGGACAAAATATTACGAAGGGCAAATTTTGGACCGGATCGGCAGATCCGTTCGAGATTTATCTTGCGCTCCAACTACTACACACGGTGTCATAGGGGTTTTTTGCACCTTTCAGGCTATTTTCTCAGGAAGTACGGGGGCAGTGAATACAAGTTGCTACAACAAAACTCAAAACGATTCGAGAGCAAGTCCTAAACTGAACTTTTGCAAAATTGTGTGTGGGAAGTACTAGAAGGAGTGAATCGATTGAGTCCATATTGAAACCTCATCTAAGTCTGGTAGAAATTTCACGATGTGCAAATCGGTTACTCCCTTCAAGAGTTATCGTGTGCAAAAATTGTTCGAACATTTTCGAACTATTGTGGAGCAGGTACCGGAAGGAATGGACCGATATATCCCTTCTTCGAACTTAAACTAAGTTTGGACAAAATATTATGATAGCCAAATTTTGGACCGAATCCGTTGATCCGCTTGAGAGTTTTCATGCGCTCCAGCCAGCCAGACAGACAGAAAGACGGACATGGCTAAATCAACTCCAAATTGTCTGAAACGGATAAAAACGATAAAAACTTGGGTTAGGCGTCCTAATATGAAAAAACAAAGACAAAGAAAAAACCATCTAAAGTTGACGAACCCTTAAACGTTTTTAAGACCAAGATCTGCGAATATGCACCTGCACTGTCCGGTCCGTTAATAGAGAAGGTGTGATTAGTTGGCGGTTAGTCACAGACAGATGTACTTGCATAGTACATGGATGATAGTACTGTCGTACAGGAATACGATGGATTGGGAAAGGCGTCACAACAACACTGTATTATAGCTGCCATGATAAAACGCAAGAGTTTGTTTGTGGATTTGTAGTTAGTCGGAGGTCTCCAGTTTCAGCCCGGTGAATGAAAGACTTACTTACAGTCTTATTTGCGCCCATGCCCCCACCGAGTCCAGGACGAGTAGACCAAAGCTATATTTTACGAAAGCTTAGAAAAAAACATACGATCCATACGGCCCATGAATTAAAATTATTCCAGTAGATTTTGATGCTAAATTTGGAAAAGGGAATATCTTTGGCCCAACAGTCGGGAACTTCAGTCCTCAAGTTAACATCTGACAACGGTAAAAAACACATTGTGATAGAAGGAAGACAGTTACCGAGCGTGTTGGATCGGAGCAAACATCGATATGGAACAGGTATGTACCCGATTAAAACCATCAAATAAAGTATGAACACACACGACACGGAAGTTGGAAATCGATAAGCTACAACCACAACACATAGCCATGGCATATTCCACTCAACTGGCCCAATTGCTTGAGGAAAGCATCACAGCACCACTCCAAGCAAACAGCGCAAAATCTTTTTTCCGCAAGAAAAAGAGAGAAATCGAAAATCAGGGAAGCGAAAAGATCAAGATGTCCAGGAGCCAGAATGAAGTCCGAAAATTCTACCAAAGAGTGAAACATCAAACAGATAGCTTTGATAAAGGCACATCCTCCTCCAGAGACGAGCAAGGTAACGTGGTAACATAGCACATTGGGCCCAATGGCAGGTTTCTGAGGCAAAAAGTCTAGTTTTGAAGTCATATATTTGTATAAATTAGTAACGGTATTAGATTCTTAACACTTTGAGCCACTTAGAAACAAAATCATTTCAACCTGGCAAAGCTTCGTGGTCACATACCGAGCTGTCAAAGATATTGCATGTTACTTTGTAAAATTTTATAAAAATTTATCCAACGAAGAACAAATTTGTTTCGCTCGGCAATTAAAAACCGCTGATTTAATAAACAGTTTTTTTAATGGATAAAACGTGTAAAGGTATGTAAATTAATATTCTGATTAAGAAATAAAAGAAGTTAGATTTGGTACGGAATATTTGAAGTAGACTTGTGGTGCATTTTTTGTGTAGTTCGCATTGTAGTTTAAATAGTTTTTGGAATAAAACTCGCGGTATTGCGACGTATTGTCGAAACTATATATATCTGATAGAAGGTAATAGTGAGTACTAAATGTGTAAAAAAATTTCATGTCCGTATGGATCCGAATACTTATAGAAAATTACTTACAGATAGCGTGACACTTAAAAATGTGGATATTTTAATTTATTAGACTGGGTTGGGACTGGACGATGCTCAATATGACACAAGTCGCCAAATTTTATAGTAATCTTATCCGAGTTACACCAAGCATTGAAATCTTCAATATTCTAGATCTTTAAATTTAATAACTGGTACTACAAACACCTACTAAATTTCAAGATCTTAACCTGTAATTATAAAGTTTTCAAATAACGGACGCGATCGCGGTTTTCTACTTCCAAAACATAAATTAATGATAGAGGTCACAATTACTATTGTTTTGTATACCAATGCGTCTAATAATCTCTGAGATTTCGCGTTTGGCTAAAACTTGTTGTGGGGGAGGTCCCCCACCCCCTCCATTTTTCGGTATAAAAAGTACCTTACGATCTATTCTCAGACCTTATGAATCTACAAACAAAATTTTATCAAATTCGGTCCAGCCATTTCAGAAGATTTATATTTCGAACATCATGGTATACCTGAAAAGGTTTTTATATATATGTAGATATATATCTGAACCGATCAGAGCCAAATTTTCAGGACCTGATTCTAACCTGAACAGGATTTACCATATCAAATTTTAAGGCGATCGGATGCAAATTGTGACCTTTGTGGGGCTTAAAAATAAAATCGGATTAAATCGGATGAAACATATACATGAAAACTATATCTATATCTGAACCGATTCTTACCAAATTTTGCAGAAGTACTTTTATGCCCATTAAAAACATTGGAACGAAATTTGGTAGCTCTAGCTGCTTCCAGTGACTTGTTGCCTCAAAAACCTGTCATTGGGCCCAATGTGCATAGGTGTGGTAACATAGGTGTAATAGGTGTGCTCAGATGTGGTATCCAACACTAGAGAAGACGACGAAGATACAACAGATCCGATCCCAGGAGATGGTATTGAGTGTATACCGCCCGACCAAGATGAGGTGAAGCCGATGGCTTGCTGATCTAGCTGATCAACTTCACCATATGGCAGGAAGAAAGCGTACCCGATGATTGCAACCTGAACATCACGTGCCCCGTGCACAGGAAATTAGATAAGACAGTGTGCTCCAAGGCATAGGCAGGCATAAGCCTGCTCCCTATTGCATATTAGATAGCGTCAGGGATATTAGGGATATTGTGTAAACTACTAAGGCCTACACAGAAAAAAAGCCACCCCGGAAATTTTTATTAAAAGCTTTATCACCATATTTTTGACGAATGGCGATAAAATATTACGAATATAATGGGAAATTGTTTATCAAACATGAAAATGTTACTAGAAAGCGATCAATAAACAATTTAAAACAAATAATTTATGGAAATTTGTTTATGGTTATTACACAGAAAAAAATTTTAGCCATTTGATAAAAAAATTCAAAGATTCAATCAAAAATTTATCGATTTTCCGGCGATAAAAAATGTCATATTGACAAAATTCGATAAAATTATTTGATCACAAAGTAATAATACAACTCATAAAATATTTCACATATTGACAAAAATATTTATCAAAATATTCCACACTGTGCTTGATAAAACAATATATTTTCTTGATGGAAGCAATTGTTGAAACATTTTTTTCAATCGATAAAAAAATTTTCATATTTACAATAATTTTGCTGTTTTTTATTATATACAACCCCAAAAGCCAAATTGGACGAGAATGGTTCGATATTGATTTTAAATTAGATTAAAACTATTAATAAGTTATTACGGAAAGCGTAGATGTCATTTTAACAAATAAAATTAAATAACGCATTACTGAACTTCAACGCATTTGGTGCGGAAACTTTTTCGCGATAGAGAAAAAAAATTACACCGTACTTCATAGTAGTTTTTCGTGCTCTACGCGGCTATGCGGTAGTATTTTTAATATTTCCAAAAATTGCAAAAAAGTTATAACCATAATATTTATGGGCAGCTATTCTAACAACGACTGAATGCTCATACAAAATTTGGAATATTTTGATACAATATGTGAAATATTTTATCAGTTCAATATAAAAAATGGATAAATATTTCAGTCAATATGTTAAATATTTTATGAGTTGTAGTTTTATTTTGTGATCAAATAATGTTATCGAATTTCGTCAATATGAAAATTTTTTTATCGCCGGATTTTTTTTTTGTGTAATAAATTTTTGTAGTTAAAATGGTTTTCAACGTTTGTCGTATGTTCTCACTCTCAAGAGCGAGAGAAACAACTTTTTTAGGGCATAAAGAGAGCGCTACAACAATGTACTGTGTTCTTGCTATGTATATTTCAAAGCATGGTGATGGAATTTTTGCAACATGGAGGGATTGTGCGTTTGTTTGGCATTTGGCTTGTTTATTTATTTGTGCTCGGGTGAAGGCTTGTATGTATACAATAAGTTTGTTAATGTACGAGTTCTCATGTTTTTTTTCTGTTTGGTGGTTAAGGAAGGCAGATAACTGTTTTTAACCATCAGCTTGGTTTGTTTTGGCAGTTTCTTTAAAGCAGTCGTTGTACGTGGATCGGTAGTGCAGAAATAAATCTGTGTTTGTGTGTTTTCTTAAAGTAAAGGTGCTTTTCAAGTAAATTAACTGGCCAATAAATTTTATAATTGAATTTACGAATATGAAAAAAGATAATAAGAATATTTTATTGGACAAAGAAGCAACAGCATCTGATATTGGTAATAACATCAAAACATTTTATATCTTTGAAATATATATGGATGTACTATTTCTCACATTACAGATACCCATTTTCCGCTGATGATTTTCAATGTGGCAGAATAATGTGTTTTATTTCACAACGTTTAATGATGTTCCCTGTATTTTATATTTAAAAGTGATTTATTTGTTTTCTTTTATTAAAATTAAAGTGCGACATTAAATAATTATTTACTTCTGTTATTAATTATTCCATTCCGTTTTTCTTTCTTTCTTTCGTCAGTTATTTTTTATGTACCTATGCGTCTGTTGTTGCTTTTGTACTTGGCATTTCAGTTAAATAGATAATTGTGTGTATGTATCCTTTTTTGTGGCTTTTGGGTTTGTATTTAACAAAAAACAACAAAATAATTGTAAATATGAATATTTTTTATCGATTGGAAAAAATGAATTCAACAATATTTTTTGATCAAGAAAATATTTGTTTTTATCAAGCAAAATGTGGAATATTTTGATAAATATTTTTGTTTTAATCAATATTACAATTTTATTTTATCAACCTGGACTTTGTGATAAAATAATTTTATCAAATTTTGTCAATATGACAATTTTTTTATCGCCGGAAAATCGATAAATTTTTGATTGAATATTTGAATTTTTTATCAAATGGCTACAATTTTTTTCTGTGTATTGTCAATGCCAATGCGGGTTTAGTACTGGCAAATCCACAATTGACATTTAGTTTCGTCCGTCAGTCTGTGGTAATCACTCAAACCAGTGTCCAGTGTCCTATCCACAAAAGAAGATGCGTCTTTTGTTTGCAGGGGGCTATAGCCCCCATTGAGCGTTAACGACAGTTTTTTGTCGGAAATCGTCAAAAAAATGTCAAATCGTCAATAATTTTTGAAAAATCGTCAAAAATCGTCAACATGTTCCAGAAATAAGTTTGTTTGCCGTTTAATTAGATTTTTTGTCGATAGTTATGTCAATGAGACTTACTAAATAAAATAGACAGTCACATAAAAAAATCTAATCATATCTGAATTAAATTCCGCTATAAAAAACGGCTTTCACAAGGTGAACGTTTTTGCTATCGTTATCGAATTTCCAGTAATGCAGAAATGTAATGCTGGGTACACATTGTCAAAAAATCGTTAAAATGACCATAAATCGTCAAATTCGGCAACACTGACGGGAAGGTCAACTCTCCAATGAATTACACAAGTGGAAAAAGATATAAAAAATCTTGATATTGGATTGGAAATCTTGTGTAAGTTCAGCTTTTGGGACAAATGTTCTTTATCGGTCCACCTAAGTGATTCCAATAAAAGTGATTATTACAGCATTGATTTATAATTCATTATTGCGAATAGTATGTGTTCCACTTCTAGGTAAAATATTTCTTTATCAACTAACACTATAACTACAAAGTGAATGTACGTGTATATTCAACTTGCCTCATTAAAAAGAACTACATACATATTCAATTATCTTGATCTTTATGATTGTACAAATTATAAATAGCAACAAAATAATATTTTTAGAAAACAATTGTTATAAATACATTGTTGTCTTAGAATTTTAAAAATTAAAATGTTTTCGCATTCGAATGGTCAATGCATTTAGGTAAAAACATACATATGTATGTACATTTGCATTTTACTGAATATAAGCATTGCAAATTCCAATTTAAATGGCGAGTGTCATAAATTGCTCTTTGGACGTTCGTTATACATTCATACCACGACAGCAGCACTACGGTATATCAGGTTGACAAGTGTTGTGGCAAGACGTTGATGATGATGTTTGCACTCATAAATATGTCAACACATCATTTTAATGGCTAAAATGTATAAAAATGGATGTAAGAAGTAAAGCTCTCAATGTATGTCTGCATGTACCTATGTATGTATTTTGTTTCGCTAAATGTATGAACTAACAGCACGCTCTCCTCTTTCCGTTAAACGGAATCAAAATGTGGCAATTTTTATTAATAACACATTTTCCGTTTTGTTTCGAACTTATTTTTTTGTTGTATTTTCCGTACATGAAATTTATGTGCTTTTAAGTTGTTGAAGAAATGCGAATTGTCTTTGTCTTTAGTGTTGTAGTTTTTATTGCTGTTGTTCTGTTCCCATTTCTATTCTGGGAAGACAAACTACCATTGACGTTTATTTATAGATATCCTTTTGTTGCCATGCATGATGTTTACGTGTACATCCTTTTTAGAATAAATTCTATTCCCTGTTGCTTTTATATGTATTCTGCATAAACAGTTTTTGGAATTTTGGTAGCGTTGCTTCTTTGCATAAGAGAAATGCATGCATTCACATACTTGTGATTAATTTTTGCTGTTACATAAAAATACTATGCTTAAAATACATTCATTCATTCTGGCATTCCAGGATGACATGTGATATAACCCAGTAAAAGTTTTTGTGTGGCATATAGGACATACATAATTGTTCTTACTCAAAGAATTAAAGTAAATTTACATTGTTAGGTCCAAGAGATTAATAATTAAGATTTTATGTATTCTTATGTAGAAACTCATCACGCTGTGATACAGAGATATGAGGCTGTAAAGAAGTCATACCCTAATGCCGCCAACATTACACTAAGGGGTATCGCTTGCTTGACAGTATGATATATTAATCTATTGTCAAAAAAATAATCAACTATACCATCTCCCCCGACTGAATATTTAAGTAATAAAAATCCTGCCGAACGAAGTGGTATATATGATCAATTTATCCCCTGTGAATTCCAGATTTCCTGAATTAAAGAGTTCAAAAGATTAAGAAGCCTGCAGGTATATTTTTTTAAGCTTGAAACTAGAATCCCTCCATATACTCAGTATACTATGTATTTGCATAAGTTTCAAGATCACCTTCAAACTCTTTGCAGGAGAATGTCCATGTCAACAAGACCATCAGCCTAATATTTTACTCTGTGATGAAATTTTCGTGAAAAAAAAATTAAAAACATTTTGCGTCCATAATTGCGGCCTGGAGTTTGATTACAATTTTTAATGGACAGAAGGATGGACACACAACTCAAAATCGCTTTATATCGTCGAGATATGAATTTTGGTATACCGCATATGGGGTCTACGACGAATATTTCACGGTGTTACATGAATTTTCGGAAAACCAAACTTATAATACCCTTTCCACATATTGGTGTAGGGTATAAATATATACCCTATTTATATACATATTTTCCTACCGCAAACTATTTTATTTTGATGTATAGCAAATGTTTACATATTTTCAATATTGATGAATGAATTAAAAAAAAGACAAAAAAAAAACAGAATCATTGCAATGCAGTATGGTTTCAAACAGGAAATTTTTGGCCAAAACACTTTTTTTGAAATTTAAAAATTATTAATTATTAATCGTTTTTGTAAATAGCATATATCGCCGTCAGTTGGTGCAGTGTCAAAGTTGGCACTTTTGTATAAAAATAAAACAAATTTTTGCTGTAAAATATATGCTTTTTGTAGTATTGTGTCGGTGCATAAATGTACAGAAGTGGATCAAAGGTAAATGAATCGGGAAACTGATGATGAGTACTTAAATAATATTAAAAAAAAACGAAGAAATTTGTAAAATTAGCGAAGTAAAATCAAGGTTTGTATATATATTGAAATTTATTTTTTACAACTATTTTTAAATATATTTAAACTTAAAAAAACAAATACGAGGGGCACTACAAAACCTTCCTAGGCAAACCGCAGTGTTTGACTTATTTTTTGGAAAGTTTGACAGTTTTTAGCTTAATCGTACTCAGGACAGTTTGACATACGATCATATGTTGGGTTGTTTACAGTGGCTTGATTCAGGCACCTCCAAAAAATGATTTTTGAACGCTTTTACAGCATCTTCTGGCGACGAAAATCGTTGACCACGCCTTATTTCATGCTATGCTGGAATCAAATGAAGTCATTGGATCCCCAGTCAGGGCTGTAAGGCGCATGACCCATCAATTCCACGTATTGTCCGGTCAAACAGGCGCTGGTTTAAATCGATGTGTGAGAGCTCGCATTGTCATGATGCACAACAATTCGTCTTCTCTTGTTCGTTTTTAGAATTCCTCAGGAGACTTCAGGCAAACAAATTGTAGTGTAACACTGAGAATTAACCGCCCTACATTTCTCAAACCGTATAGTCGCCACACAGTTTGCCGAATAAACAGGAGACCATTTGCTTACAAGGACTTCTTTCATGAACTACTTTCGTTGCATTTGGCTCGCTTTCGAAGACCAAAATGGTCGATTGCTGTTTTGTTTCGGACTCCTAAGCATAGATCCAAGATTCGTCGTCTGTAACGATCTTATAAATGTCGTTTGAAGCACCGCGATTGTTTTTATTCACAATTTCTTAGCACCAATCCACAAGAGCCGTTTTTTGAGCGATTGAAAAGTTTTGTTGGATCTAGCGAAAAAAATCCATTTTTGCGGCCAGGTGTTCATTCAATATCAAATGTTAGTTGATGGAAGAAATGCCCAAGGATACCTCTATCTCACGATATATAACATGGCGATCTTGCATTATCCGTTAACGCACGGCTTAATTTTTTTCTGGTACAACGGCCGATTTTGGGTGACCCTCACGACCTTCGTTTTTTTTTTGCGAGTGTCGGCCACGATTGAATTCATTAAGCCAGTTTTTCACAGTGATATAGGATGGCCCTTTAATTTGATCGACGCATTCTTGCCGTGCTTATCCATGTCGAAATTTGTGAAAAATTTTAGGACGAAAATGTTCACAAGTAAATTTAATTTTTTTGCAAAGAGATTTTTTCAAGTCACTGTAAACAACACAACACATGGTTGTATGTCAAACTGTCCTATGTACGCTTAGGCTAAAAACTGTCACACTTTCCAAAAAATGTCAAATGACGCCTGCCGACACTGCGCGTTGCCTAGGCCAGAAGATTTTTTAGTGCCGCGCGTATACCCACAAAGTAGCCTACATATGAATAAAGTGCTACTGACGATTCCCCTAATGCAAATTGCAATAATGTGTCTGCTAGATAACGGGCCTACTCCCTACTATACAGTGGGTTTTTTGTAGAGAACCACAGTTTTCTCCGATGCTACAAATTGTCATTATCATGACAGAGAAATTCCCAGTTCTGGCATTATTGCAAATTACGTGGAGCCTCAGCGTATTAATTGTCGAATTGGATTTTTATACATACATACACTCCGGTTCATCTGAATAGATCCAACCAATTTTGCCTAGAAATACCGTTATATCTAACGATAGCACATAGGTTTCAATCAGGAAATTTTTGGCCAAAACCCTATTTTTGAAGTTTCGAAATTGTAACATTTTTTTGCACAGAATAATAAAAAACGCCTCAAGTCATCTGAAAATAATTAGTTTTTGTAAATAACGTTAGTATTCGTTGATTGGCGCAGTACCAAAGTTGACACTTTTTTATGTAAAAAAAAAACAGAATTTGTGCTGCAAAATATACAATTTTTGTTGTATTGCGTTGCTGCATAAATATACAGAAGTGAGACCAAAGTTATTATGAATCGGGAAGCTGTTAACGAGTACTTTCATAATATTTACAAAAAAGGCGATGCAATTTGTAAAATTAGCGTAATAAAATCAATTTTTATATATATATTAAAAATTATTTTTTACAAATATTTTTAAAATATATTTAAACTTTTAAAAAAATGTCCAAGTTTGTCCACCTCCAAATTGATTTTGGAAGATAGCTGGGGGTCAGAACTAATAAATTGAGAAATAAATTCTTGCTCAAATTTGCCACAGTTAAAATAAAGTGGATTTTTCTATTTTAAGATGGGAGAATATTTTGTAAATACCTGTTGTGACTGTACGTAGTATCCAATAGAAATAGAACGGTAATACCTACATCTATCAAGCGATTTTTCTTAAAATTCATATTTAAGGGTTTCAGAGTGTAGAAAACAAGTACGTGTAAGTTTTTTGAAAATAGGTCCATTTTTTGTCATAGCCCCCACATAAAAGTACCGTCCGATTTTAGATATTTTGTGAATTTTAGCGCCACTTCATGACCGATTCGGCTGAAATTTGGTATTTCGACCTCTTGGAAGATATGAATCCTTCGTACCAAAAATTGTTAACATAGGTCAATGTTTTGGTTTAGACCCCACACAACGGGACCACCCTGTTCAACAAATTTTGGCAGTTTTTGGTCATTTTGGTCGATAAAACGTAAGAATTGCTGTTTGTACACATTTATTATAAATAATAATTAATTTCAATACAAAATGGACGATGAAATAGTTTTGGCCAGAAAATTTGGATTTGGGACCATTGTGGATAGGAGAGGAATTGAAAATTATATTTTTGAGGACATGTAGATTATATAGTAGCCGATATTTTCAATACCTAACCTGTTATACATATGCTTTATAACGGTACTTTTTGCTTTCTTTATGAAAAAATGTCAAAAAATTGGCATGTTTTAATGGTTCACCAGGATAGAACCACCATAAGAATTTGCACAAATCCTTTGTCAGATATGGGAAACTTTTACAAAAAACTACTTATAATTAAAAATAACGACCGTGGGTGTCCACTGCAAACAAATATTGGTCAAAAAAATTGTATTAGGGTCTTGGAATATGATGAAAATCGATGCTTAGAGCTCAGAAAGGATTCTTATAAAGAAATCGATAGAAACAACTTACAAAGTCTAAATTTTATACTGAATTGTGTTCAAATATTTTAGAGACTATAACAAGAGTACAAAGAATTTACATGTTATAGCTTTATAAGTCCAAAACAGAAGAAATATGGTAAAGATAACTCAAATTTCTGCCTTTCCAATTCGTTTTATCCAAAATAAAACCAATTAGGCCCAGAAATTTTTACATATTTTGCATATCGTGCATATTTTGACATATTTTTACATATTTGCATAAAATGAGAATATGCAAAAATTTATACAACGATTTGTGGTCTAAAAATCCCACAGAAATATCTGAAATGTGGTATTTAGTCTTCGTTAGGGGTATGAAATTTTACACCTGAAATTTGTCCGCATGGGTCCACGTCTTCATATGGATATTTTGAAGGTTGTGGCCTCAACATCACACTTAAATGGCTGGCATTTTGTATAAAGTCTTCGTTGGGAGTATAAAACTTTCCACCTGAAATTTGTCAGTATAGGTCCACGTCTTCATATAGCCCCCATAGAACGGTACCTCCTAATTTCGGTATTTTGACAGGTGTAGCCTCAATATCACACCAAAATGACTGAAATTTGGTATTTAGTCTTCGTTGGGGGTATAAAACTTTCCACCTGAAATTTCTCGGTATAAGTTCACGTCTTATATAGCACCCATAGAACGGGGTGCCCGGACATAACTCCCAAAATTATTTTGGGCGTTATGGCCGCTGCGCTTTGCGGACATAATTCCCAAAATTCGTTGGGAGTTATGTCCGTGAAGCAAAGCGGACATAACACCCAAAAAAATCGCGGACATAACTCCCAACGATTTTTTCTTAATTTATATATTATTTCTTTGCTTAATTTTAAATTTTATATTTATACATTTTTTTTAAATTTTAGAGTAAAATTTTGAATGTAAGCGGAATTATACATTTGAGAAGGCCTAAGTGTCAACCAATACTGAAGTATCCACAAAATCCTCCTGATTTCCTAAAATTATTTAAAAACGAAATTATGCCCGAAATTATGTAAGTAGCAGTTAGTAGAAGTTTTAAATTGTAAAAATAATTGTCAAAAAAATCGCGCTATTTTTTCAAAAATATTTTTGTTTTTCAGGAAGTGTTTGAATATTTGTACAAACACTTTTTATCTTCTTAAATTGAGAACATATTTTTGTCAAAAATCGCGCAATTTTTTTTTAAATATTTTCGACTTTTTATCTAATTAAATTGTGAAAATATTTTTGAATATTTCTACAAAAACTTTTTATTATCTTAAATTGTAAAAATATTTTTTAAAAAAAATCGCGCTGTTTTTTAAAATATTTTTGCCTGTTGCGCTTTTCTTTTTTCAGAAAGTATTTGAATATGTTTTGCAAACACTTTTTAACTTCTTAAATTGTGAAAATATTTTTTAAAAAATCGCGCGATTTTTTCAAAAATATTTTCGACTGCGGTGCTTTTAGTTTTTCAGATTGTATTTGAATTGTATTTATCTTTTAAAATTGTGAAAATATTTTTGTAAAAAATCGCGCGTTTTTTTTTCAAAAATATGTTCGCCCTCGGCTCTTTTCGTTTTTTAGATAGTATTTCAATATTTTTACAAAAACTTTTTATTTTCACCTGCGACGCTTTTTGTATGACAGAAAGTATTTGAATATTTCTAAAAAAAATGTATCTTCTTAAATTGTGAAAATATTTTTGTAAAAAAACGCGAGAAAGTATTTGAGAATTTTAACAAAAACTTTATATTTTCCTGTAGGCAGCTTTTTTTGTTTAAAATAGGTTTGAAGGCAAATTTTGAATATAGTTTGATTTGAGATGGCTACTACTTATTTTGTACTTAATTTTCTTAAAAATTTTAAATCAATTATAAATTATTTTATGAAATTAAAAATGCATATGAACTTAAAGTTATTTTTTAATTTTTTTCTTATACATTTGAAATAAAAATTGTATTTAAATAAAAATCACTTAAATTTAAGAAAAGGACATAACTCCCATGTCCGCTAAGGGGGGTCGGACATATGTAGCTCCCAAAAATTGGGAGTTATGTCCGCAAACCAAGGTGGACATAACTCCCAAAATCGTATTGGGAGTTATGTCCGTCGGGAGTCACGGCACCATAGAACGGTACCTCCGGATTTCTGTTATTTTGAAGTTTGTGGCCTCAATATTCCCCCGAAATGGCTGAAATTTGGTATTAAGTCTTCCTTGGGAGTATAAAACTTTGTAGGTATAGCTCCACGCTTCATATAGGCCCCATAGAACGGTACCTCCGGATTTCTGGTATTTAGAATATTGTGGCCCTCCTTAGGGGTATAAAACTTTCCACCTGAAATTTGTCGGTATAGGTCCACGTCTTCATATAACCCCCATAGTGCGGTACCTCCCGATTTCCGGCATTTTGAAGGTTCTGGCCTCAATATCCCGTTAAAATGGCTGATATTTCGTATTAAGTCTTCAGGCCTTTATATAGCCCCCATAGAACCTCCCGATTTTCGGTATTTTGAAGGTTGAGGCTGTGGTTATACATTTCTCTCTTTTTTTGACTTGTCTGAATAAAATTTTAATTAGAACAAGTAAAAAAGCATTAAGTTCGGCCGGGCCGAACTTTTCATACCGTCCACCATAAAATATTCATTCCTGTCCCCAACTTTAAGTGAGTACGTTAAAATGTCAGATAATGTACATAAAATGCTTCATTCGGGAGGCCCTTTTTTATGGTGCCTATATCTAACTGTTGACAATTTTTGGTGGGCTAGAAATTGGGAGGTACTGTTATATAGGGGTTATAATAAAACATGGGCCTATGTTGACAGTTTTTCATGGGAGCCTTTAATGTCAAATAACTCCTAATTCGGTTAAAAAATTTAGCTAGAATCCTCAAAATATCGAAAATCGGTACATAACGTGGGAACTTCAAATGTCATTAACAGCTAGTTCGGAGGTATCTGGGCTATACGAAAATATGAACTTAAATGAACAATTTTTGTTGCAGAATTTTTGTTGACTTTTAAATTTCAAATTACAGAAAGTTCGTCCAAAAAATAATATTAAGGTACGGAAAATCGGGAGGTTTGTTTTGGGGCTATACAAAAACATGGACCTACGTTCGGTTAAACATTTTAAGTAAAATCCTCAAAGTAAAATCCTCAAAGTATTGGGGCTATGTTGAAAATTGTTGATGCAGATGTGTGGTGACCAGTACAACCTTCAAATGTCAAATTACAGTTAGTTCTGTTAAAAATTGTAGCTAAAATTGCCGAATTACTGAAAATTGGGAGGTACCGTTACATGGGAGCTATAACCGAACATGGACCCATGTTGACAATTTTTGATGGAGAGGTATTGTGACCACTAAGAACTTCAAATGTCAAATTACTGCTTGTTCGGTTTAATATTGTAGCTAAAATCATGAAATAACTGAAAATCGGGAGGTACCGTTATATGGGGGCTTTCTTGACAATTTTTGGTGGAGAGGTGTGGTGACCACTAAGAATTTCAAATGTCAAATGTTCAAATTACAGATAATTAGGTTAAAACTTGTTGGTAAAATTCTCAAAATACCTGAAATCGGGCGGTAACGTTATATGGGGGCTATTCCAAAACATGGACCTATGTCAACTAGTTATATAAGTTCATTGACATTTAAGAACCCTAAATGTCAATTGATAGCTAAATCGGTCTGAAAATGTAGATAAAAACGTCAAAATGCCGTAAATCGGGGGGTACCGTTATATGGGGGCTATACCAAAACGTGGACCTATGTCCACAAGTTTTGTCACATAAGTTTATTGACATTTAAGAACTTCAAATGTCAAATTATAGCTAAATCGGCCTGAAAATGTAGCTAAACCCGTCAAAATACCGTAAATCGGGGGGTACCGTTATATGGGGGCTATACCAATACGTGGACCTATGTCCACAACTTTTGTTATATAAGTTTATTGACTTTTAGGAACCCTAAATGTCAAATTATAGCTAAATCGGTCTGAAAATGTCAAATTATAGCTAAATCGGTCTGAAAATGTAGCTAAACCCGTCAAAATACCGTAAATCGGGGGGTACCGTTATATGTGGGCTATACCAATACGTGGACCTATGTCCACAACTTTTGTTATATAAGTTTATTGACTTTTAAGAACCCCAAATGTCAAATTATAGCTAAATCGGTCTAAAAATTTAGCTAAAAACGTCAAAATACCGCAAATCGGGGGGTACCGTTATATGGGGGCTATACCAAAACGTGGACCTATGTCCACAACTTCTAATTTATAAGTTTATTAACACTTAAGAACCCTAAATGTCAAATTATAGACAAATCGGTCTGCAAATGTAGCTAAAAACGTCAAAATACCGTAAATCGGGTGGGGGCTATACCAAAACATGGACCGATATAGCCCATCATCGAACTTGACCTGCCTGCAAACAAAAGACGCATTTTCCCAAAATTTCAGCGTCCTATCTCTATTTTTGTGGATGCTAGAGTGATTACCACAGACGGACGGAGGGACGGACGGACGGACGTGCTCAGATCGACTTAGAATTTTACCCTGATCAAGAATATATATACTTTATAGGGTTGCAAATGAGTATTTCAATGCGTTACAAACGGAAAAACAAACTTAATATACCCTCCATACTATGGTGGAGGGTATAAAAATTGTACATACAAATATTTTTGTACCTATTATTGAAATATTTGTTGCATAAGAAAATATGTAAAATGCATAAATTTTGAATATGCACAAATTTATACATTTTGCATAATTTTGTATATGTCATATGTTTCGATTGCAATTTAATCAGAAGCCAAAAATATGCCATGACATGAATCGGGCCAAAAATAGGTGTTGCATAAAATTCCGCTGTCTAGTTACAACGCATATGTATAACAGGTGGGTGTTGAAAATATCGGCTACTGACAATCTCACGGCAGCGGGTTATTTCGTACCGGATTGACCCGCAACCATAGTGTTTCGGCCAGCGGCTGCCAACCCAGCATTAAACCTATGTTTCTAAGTAGGTTTATATGCTGCTACAACAACAACAGCCTCCTGACGTATAATTGAACATAAATTTTTTAATGGTGGCAAAAGTCCACTCAGTAATGTTGGCGACATTTCCGGAGTATTTCAGCCATGAACACAAAGTTATTTCTTACAATAAGTTTATTTGTTAAATAAAGGAATTTTGATGTGCTAGTAGCTAATTGCAGGGGTAGTGATGTAAGGATTCACATGGTTGGCCCCGTCCGTCTTCCAGCACGTGGTGTGTTTGCAACTTCTCGTCGCCTAGCTTCTGTACTTTTTAATAACGCATTTTCTGATATTCGGTCCACACTCTCAACGTGATTAATCTGGTTTCTGGTTAGTCGAATTGGCTGTAACCAAGAAGCAATATGTATGCTAAGCTGTTTAAATCTCTTACTTCTTTAAACCATGTTGTTTACACACACTTCTTTTATAACGGTAATTCTGATTCCAAGTACATCCATCAGTGCGTAAGGTGCAATTAATCGGTAAAAGTCTAGAATTTGGAAATAGTTTCGCTAATTATATTCCCATATATATTTTCACCCGATTTCATGTATTTGTCTGCCCAATATGGATCAAAATTGTAATGTGTGGCGGGGCGGAATTCGATCTGAAAATAAGTTTGCCAAATTATATTGAAATGGTATAATGATATTCAATTTCCGTGTTTTTTTGAATTTAATCTAATTCAATAATCTACATTATTATAAAATTTATGAACACACATTTATATTTCGAGCGAAATAGTTCTCTTTGCATGTCCTTGTTTTTGGCTACTATGCAGCTCAAGTTAAATAAATTGCCAAAATGTCTAAAAGGATGTGCAATTTCTCAAAAACACAACGAAACGAAGCATTAACAAATAAACTCTTCACTTTTATTCTTTATTTGTGAAATGTTTGGGTATAGTAAGGACAAAGGAGTTTTCGCCACTGCGAAATATTTTATGTATAAAAAGAAAAACAAGAAGTTATGCTAAGTTTTCTTTATTTGCTGTGTTTCTTTTGAAAATAAAGTATTCTTCGCATTTTCAACAGCGAATGAAGAACAATTTTTTGCTGGTCTTGTTAATGAAAATTCAAATGAAGCTTTCTTGTTTTTTCGTCTTATGATGGAGTGACAGTCGTGGAAGCAGGGAAAGTAGAAGAAAAGAAAATACTATATATGCAAAAATAAAAGAAACAGTCCGATATTCAAAGGGGAGAGGTGGTGATATTTCAATGTGGTCTGACTTAATGTATCATTGTCGTATTTATATGGCAAAAGGCTTAAGTATAATAAATGTTTTCTTTTTGAAATACATGACTTTTTGCATTGCCATTTTTTTGTTTATCTTTCTCTAAATTTTATTCGTTTTTATTGATGCTGCTGCCTGTGGGTGTCTGTCTGTCTGAATGAGGGTTTATTGTGCAAATACAATACATGTACTCTGGTCCTTTGTGCGGGAACTTCTTGTTATTTGTTTTATTTTATATGTCTGCCTATGCAATCCGTTCATTGCCATTTTCTTTTATTTAAAAAGAAAATTTATTTTTGCGGTTTTCTTAACATGACTCTATTCATTAAAGAGATATGCAAGTACACCAAGATAGTAGTAGTACATACATACAGATGTATGTATGTATATCGGATTATAAACAAGGATAACTTTTTTTTTATTTTCCAAAGAACGACAGTGGAAAGACAAATGTGTTAGTTTTTTGTCGTTCTATAGTCCTTCGAAAGTTTTTTTTTCTTTCGTTATTTAAGACCATTATGAGGTTTTTGAGGTTTCAAGTGTACATGGCCAGGAGATGAGGCATAATGAATATTGAGGGATTAAAATGTTTACAATAACAACAAAAGCGGTTGAATGAGCTTTTTGTTAGGTGAGTTTATAATCGCACATAATCCAAGAATAATTGTGTTTTCTTAATTTGCCTTGCAGAAGGCTGGGAAAATTTGCAACAAAGGGGGAATGTGATTATATTAGGCTTCAGACGCCTGAAATATACCAAAAGCGAAATATATAGATTTATTCTCCAAGAACATCCCCGTAAGGATTAATCGGACTTCTCTCATACAAATAAGTGCAATCCTATTCTATAGTTAGCTTCTGGATATGAGACGTCCTATTTATTTACGGGTCCCAGGGGCGCACAGTGGTGCCGGTTCCATACAAAAGTGGACAAAAATAGAAGGCGTTAACGTAGGCTGGTGAATTTTTGCACAAGTACTTACGAGGGCACAGGAATGAAAAATACCAACTTTGGTTCATATCGGTTCAGATTTGGACATAGCCCCCATATATATCTTTTCCCGATTTTGGTACAACTAGTTCAATTTTGATCGAATAGCATTCAAATTTAATATGCGTTATATTCTTAGGCCCATGAATAGCTACACCGATTTTCACGAAAATTGGATCAGATTTGGATATAACTCCCACATATATCTATCCCTGATTTTGCTATAAATCGCTCATTTTTTTATACCCTCAGCCTTTAGGCTAAAGAGGGTATTTACACTTTGATACGACCAAAAATGTGCCTCATCGAAATAATGGTTTTAGACCCCAAGTATGTTTGTACGATATCCGTTTCAGACAGTTTTGAGTCGATCTAGCAATGTCCGTCCGTCTGTCTGTCTGTCTGGCTGGCTGGTGCGCACGATAACTCTCGAACGGATCAATCGATTCGGTTCAAATTTTGGGTATCGAAATATTTTATCCAGATTCGATTTAAGTACGAAGATGGGCCATATAGGTCCACTCCTTCAGGTACCTCCCCCACAAATGTTCAAAAATTGTCGCAAAACTTGTGCGCACGATAACTCTCGAAGGGAATAACCGATTTGGTCCATTCTTTGCACATCGTGTAATTTCTACCAAACTTAGATGAGGTTCCAATATGGACTCAATCGGTCCACTCCTTCGGGTACCTCCCACACAAAATTTCGGAAAAGTTCAGTTTAGGACCTGGTCTCGAATCGCTTTGATTTTTGTTTAAGCAAGTTGTATTAGCTGTCCTATATACGACGCTGTAAGTTTCATTAGGGGCAAGTCCATACTTCCTGAGAAAATAGCCTGAAAGTTACAAAAAACCCTATGACACTGTGTGTAGTAGTTGGAGCGCAAGATAACTCTCGAATGGATCTGCCGATTCGGTTCAAAAGTTGGCTTTCGTTATATTTTGTCCAAACTTAGTTCAAGTTCAAAGATGGATTATATCCACTCTACTCCTTCCGGTACCTCCCCCACAAAAGTTCGAAAATGTTCGGAAAATTTGTGGGCACGATAACTCTTGAAGGAAGTAACCGATTTGGTCCATACTTTGCACATCGTGAAATTTCTACCAGACTTAGATGAGGTTCCAATATGGACTTAATCGGCCCACTGCTTCGGGTACCTCCCACACAAAATTTCGGATATGTTCAGTTTAGGATCTGCTCTCGAATCGCTTTGATTTTTTTTGCAACAACTTGTATTCACTTCCCCTCATACGAGGGTACAAGTTTCATCAGGTGCAAGTCCATACTTCCTGAGAAAATGACCGGAAAGGTGCAAAAAGCCCCTATGACACCTTGTGTAGTGGTTGGAGCGTAAGATAACCCTCCAACGGATCTGTCGATTCGGTTCAAAATTTGGCCTTCATAATATTTTATCAAACAACAAAACATTGTTCCACAACATCCCATACGGGACAAGGGAGACTTCTCTCATATTTTATCAAAACATAGTTTAAATTCGAAGATGGGCTATATCAGTCCACTCCTTCAGGTACTCCACAAAACTTCAAAATGTTCGGAAAAAATTTGCGCACGATAACTCTTGAAGGGAGTGACCGATGTAATCTATACTTTGCACATCCTACTATATCTACCAGATATAGATCACGTTCGAATATGGACTATATTTGTCGACTCCATCTGGTACCTCTCACACATAATTTCGGATAAGTTCACTTTAAGACCTGCTCTCGAATCACTTTGATTTTTGTTGAAGCAACTTGCATTCGCTACATCCATTACGACGGTAAAAGTTTTTTTAGGGGCAAGTCCATATTTCTTGGGAAAACAGCCCAAAAGGTGTAAAAAAAGACCTATATCACCATATCGACGCCTCCAAACAATAGTATGCTAAGTCGACATAACATGTTTTCAAGTTCTTTACATATTTATATTTAACGTCCTTTAACTTAAATTCTGTCAAATTTTGGTAATGATCGGACAATCCGAACAGAAGTTATAAACAAATATTTACTTAGCATAGTACTGATGTTCAAAAAAATTTCCAAACTTTTAGAGCTTGTCCTGCAAAACTCGCTTTTCAGAATTAGCAAACTATTATTTGGAGGTGTCCAACGTCCTTTAACTTAAATTCTGTCTAATTTTGGTAATGATCGGTCAATCCGAACAAAAGTTATAAACAAATATTGACTTAGCATAGTACTGAAGTTCAAAAAAATTTTCAAACTTTGAGAGCTTCTGCTGCAAAACTCACTTTTTAGACTTAGCATACTATTATTTGGAGGTGTCGATATGTGGCGGTCGGATAGCACGATAACTCCCGAACTGTTCAACCGATTTGGTCCAACATTTGGTCTTCGTCATATTATATCCATACTTAGTTTCATGGGCCATACCGGTCCACAACTTTCGGTACTTATCCCCAATATTTAAAAAAATGTCACTAAAATGCTAGGACGATATAACTTGAATGGGGCAACCAATTTGGTCCAAACTTTGGATATCCTAATATTTTAGTTTAACTTCTAAAATGGCCCATATCGGTCCTCCCTAAGGGTACATGCCCTAAAAAAGTTCAACATTTGTGTCTTAGTGCAGTTAATTCCTAATACACATTTTTGACGGCAAGTTCAAATGTCCAAAAAGGGCCACAAAATTCTAAAGATACCTTAAATACATTGGATCTGTCCGGAGGTGAAAGTTTCGTTTCACATTGGCTGAGGGTATCTATCTGTCGGCAAAGCCGACTGACACTTTTTTACTTGTTATGAATAGCCTTCAAATTTAACATGGGATGTTTCCTCAGGCAAATCAAAAGATATACTCTACGAAATATTAAGAATTTATATAATATTTTTTTATCAAATTTAATTTTCTAATTCTGCCCATGTCCAGTTGGTGTCAAATTATTGCACTAAAATTTTATATTTATAGCCCACCCATTAAATCCCTACCAAAACTTTCAATATTATCAACAAAATTTTAGTGGTCGTCTAATATTCATATGATTATTGCTTTAGATTGATAACCTGGGAAATATTCTTCATATTTAAAGAGCTATAACTTCGTTGTGGATGCACATATCGACAAAAGTATTTCAGATTCGTCACACTGATGTGTTTACTGTAAGAAAGAAACGTAAACATATATAAAAGTGAACATCAAATTTTTCGATTTTTGTCCACTGCGGCAACACTGTGCGACGTAACAATACACTTGTAGACAAATGAGATGTTGACTAGCCTGGGAATCAAAGCGGCGAATTCATGATGCAAGGCAGGCGAAAAACGTAAGTACCGGTCGCCGAGACGTTTTTAAAAAAGAGCAGAAAATTTGATTTGAACGAAATCAGTGCTAAATTAAAACTGACGTTTTTATACCCTCCATCATTAAGTTTGTCATTCCGTTGGTAACTACTCGAAATAATCATTGTAGACCCCACAAACTATACATATTCTTGATCAGCGTGCAATTCTACATCGATATAGCCATGTCCGTCCGTCTGTGGAAATCACTCTAGCGCCCGTCGGATTGAAGTAGGTGGATGAAATTTTGGTAAAATCTATTATATGTACGTAGGACTTTTGGTATTGAAAGCGGGCTATGTAGGTCCACGTTTTCGTATAGCCCCCATACAAAGTGACGCGTCGTCGTTTTAAGGAATTTTTAAGATACTTGTTCCATTTTACCACCGAATTGGTTGTTATTTGGAATTTTGTTTCCCCAGAGGCTAAAAAACATTTTTACCAAAGTTTGTTTATATAGGTCCACGTTTTGGTATAGCCCCCATATAACGTCCCATATATAGTACGCGTCACTTTAAGCTATTAGGAATATATTTGATTGCTTGAGTTGGAGTATTCTCCCATTGGCTCAACTTCATTTATTACCCCCTATTACAGAGAGTAATGTTTTTCAAACCGAACTGACAGTGTTGCAAAATTTAACTGATCGCTACCAATATCATGATTTCATCCCGGCGAAGGGAATTATCAATTGGCTTCTCAGTTTTTGAAATGATGCCTTTTTAGCGAAAAACCGAACTCTTTAAGTGTCTAGTATTCCCATATGAATGAGAATCACACTCACTTTTCGGCTTTTCCAAAGAAACACCAAAATCAAAGTATTCTGCAACGTGTCAGCACGTATCAACTAAGAATTAATGAGGTTGTTGTTGGAATTTTGTTTTTAACAAAGTTTTCTTGCTTCTTATATTAGTCCCATTTGACTACAGAATCGGTTGTTACTTTGTATTTTGTGTTTCCAGAGGCTAAGAAACATTTCTACCATAAAATGTTTATATAGGTCCACGTTTTGATATAGCCCCCATAGGACGATATCTGCCGATTTTCGGTATTTTGAAGATTTTAGCCTCATTATCACACTGAAATGGCTGAAATTTGGTATTTAGTCTTCGTTGGGGGTATAAAACTTTCCCCCAGAAATGTGTAGGTATAGGTCCACGCCTTCATATAGCCCCCATAGAACGGTACCTCCCGATTTTCGGTATTTTGAAGGTTGTGGCCACATTAATCCACCGAAATGGCTTAAATTTGGTATTTGGTCTTCACTTGGGGTATTAAACGCTCCATATGAAATTTGTTGGTATATGTCCACGCCTTTATATAGCCCCCACAGAACTTACCTCCCAAATTTCGGTGTTTTGAAGGTTGTGGCCTCAATATTCCTCAGAAATGGCTGATATTTGGTATTTAGTCTTCGTTGGGGGTATAAAACTTTCCCCCCAGAAACTTGTAGGTATAGGTCCACGCCTTAGTATAGCCCCCATAGAACGGTAAATCCCTGTTTTCGGTATTTTTATGGTAGTGGCCTCAATATTCCACCGAAATGGCTGGAATTTGGTATTTGATCTTAATTTGGGGTATTAAACACATATGAAATGTGTCGGTATAGGTCCACGCCTTAGTATAGCCCCCATAGAACGGTAAATCCCTATTTTCGGTATTTTGAATATTGTGACCTCAATATCCCACCAAGAAGACTGAAATTTGGTAGTTAGTCTTCGTTGGGGGTATACAACTTTCCTGCTGAAATTTGGCGGTATAGATCCACGTCTTCATATAGCTTCCATAGAACGGTACCACCTGATTTGATATTTCGAAATGGGTGCAAGTTGGTACTTAGTCTTCGTTGAGGGTATACAACTTTCCAACTGAAATTTGTCAATTTAGGTCCATGTCTTCATATAGCCCCCATAGAACGGTACCTCCCGATTTTCTGTATTTTGAAGATCGCATCCTCAATATCCGACCAAAATTTTTGAAATTTGGTATTTATTGCTAGCTTGGGGTGCAAAATTTTCCACCTGAAATTGTCGGTATAGGTCCATGTCTACATATAGCCCCCATAGGTACCTCCCGATTTTCGGTGTGTTGAAGGTTGCTGCTCCCATCGAAATAACTGACATTTGGTGGGAACATTCGTTCCCCACCGAAATAGCTAATATGTATTTGGTATTAAGTTTTTAATAGGGGTATGAAAAATTCCACCCGAAATGTGCCGGTTGACGTCCTCAAATAGCCCCCATAGGACCGTACCTCCATATTTACGGTATTTTGAAAGTTGTGGCCTCAATATACCACCGTTATGATTGAAATTTAGTATTTAAACTGTCATGGGTTTATAAAATATTACAGAATATTTCGCTCAATTCGGAAAATTGTAAAAATTGGTCCATGTTTTGGAAAGAACAATGAAGGGAGTATTCTCATTTGATATATATGTATGTACTACTCCTGCAATGAAAGGAAGAGTTTAGTACCCCCATAAACGAAATTAAACTATGTAATTGTTCCTATTACTTCAATACAGTTCGTGGTGGAGGGTATTAAAAGTTCGGCCCGGCCGAACTTAACGCTTTTCTTACTTGTTCTTTATTAATTTCAATAATATACCTTTACAGTTTTTGGTTTAATGCTAAATGTAATTAAAGTGAAAAAATATTATGATTTTATTACTTATAATTATTTATGGTCCGATTTTATATTTATGCTAAATGAGAGTAATTTGGAAACAAGTTTTATACCGGAAATTGTATTTCGGTTACTTACTGTTTTTATTAATTTCGTTTCAAAATTCCTGGAAGTTGTCAGGTTTTTGGAAGGCACTTTGCATCGGCGGGAAGGGAAAGTGACACCTTATGGGGAATCATTTACAGTTAAACTAGACATAATTTTGACTGTCGTTCTCTAATGGTAAAAATGTCTCCAAAATTTTTGAGACAAATAACTTATCTCGATATGGCACAGTTCCTATCAATATGTCAAACGGCAAAAACAACATATGATAATTTAAATTTAGGTATAACAAGCCTACTATCTTTCTACCAACCTTCCAATTATTCTTTCCAATGTATAACCACTTACATGACTTTCTCTTTTGTGAATGTACCTACTAGGGTTATGACTTTTTGACATTTTTCCTTAAAAGTGATTTCCTGTAGCAGGGATGAATGAACTTTTGCCTATTAATCACTATGCTATCGTTTATTCCATTGAAATATAAAAAAAGTTCACGCACAAATCAATTTTAAAAAAAATAATTTTTTGAAAAAATATATGAAACGAAAAAAAAATTTTTTTCAAAAAATTATTTTTTGTTGCACGAATGAATAAATATAAGCCTACTAATAACTATAATAACGTTTATTTCATTCAAATATTAAAAAATTCGCGAAAAAAGTCATTTTGAAAAATTTTAAATTTTTTGTTTTTTGTTAAAAAAATATATTTTTGAATAAAAGCGTTTAGGACAATTTTCGATTCTCAGAATTGAAGAAAAATAGTGAGAAATAAGTTTTATTATAGTTTAGTTATCTCATGTGGCTCTAAAGTTTATTTTCAACTATATATCTGTTTTCAGTGACTTCAAAAAATTGTCCATAATTTTGATAAATTCAAATTTTAAAATCATTTTGTGCGTGAGATTTTTTCACCGAATCACCTTATAATTAAGATTTTATGTAATCTTATGGCAAAACTCATCACGCTATGATACAGGGATATGAGGTTGTAAAAAAGTCATAACCCTAGTACCTACATAGAAACCCACCAACGAACCATCTAATCACCCACCTTTGTTATATGGCGATTGTTATTTACAATGTCACAACTCCATATTGTAACAAATCAGCAATGATTTATTTCCCGTTACCGGCCGTGTGACAGATTTAGACTACAAGGGTTTCTTGTAATTAAACCATTACAATATAATTCATTTACAATTTCCAATATAGTGATTTTTGTTCTCCTTTCCATTTACACGAAGCCATCTTGTTTGGCACGACAACGAACAACATGGACACAGACAAAAAGGTGCATATGTCCACAATTTTGGAAACATATGGAATTTTGGATAAGGGTTGTTTCTTTTTTAGCATGGTTATGAATTACTGATTAGCCATGTTATTAATATTTATTCATAAACTGAATTGTTACAAATATAAAAGTTGTTTGCTTCATGTTATGTTAGATGGTAATATAACTAATCTACTTGACTTTCAGGAAAACTGGGCAACAAAATAGAGCTCCGAGGCTGGGGGAAGATAATCTCTTTAATTTCGCCGTAGGTCTAGTTTCTAATAAAATTGACATTTTAATATGTGAACCGAATTCCGGCGAATATTCCAAATTTCATAAACATTTGTATAAAATACAATACAGGGCAAACGTTTTGTGTCGTTTCATGTCCGATATTATGAGGCGTGAGTTATGTTCTTTCTATAAATTTGAACACTGATGTAGAAATCCGGCCTTTACCAGTATTTAAAACTTCAACCCTTGGAAAGATAAAATTATGCAACGCGTACAAAATACTTCTGACGTCTATATGGTTTTTTTGAATTCTTAGGACAATTTCTCAGGAAGTATGGATTTGGCCCCGAAAAAATTGTACCGTCTTAACTAGAGTAGGTGACACAAGGTGTTAAAAAAAAATTTTAAAACGATCCCAGAAGAGTCCTTAAACTGCACTCTTTCCAAACTTTGTGTGGGAGTTACCGATGTAGTCGTAATTAGGACATAATTCGAGACTGTAAGAAATACTACAATGTACAATGTTTAGAATAAATCAGTTTCTCCCTTCAAGGATTATCGTACGTACTACCCAGTTTAGTTAGTACCGACAGGCATTTTTGGAGATTTTGGGCCATTAACTCAGGAAGTGTGGACTTGCCGCCGAAAAAATGCGCAATAGTAACAGGGCCCGCAAGAAAAACTTTTTGAAAAATAATTCAAAACGATCCGAGATGAGCTGTTAAACAGCACTTTTCCCAAATTTTGTGTGGGAGGTACCCGAGAGACGGTACCGATATAGTCCATATTCCAACCTGATACATAACTGAATGAAATAATACAATGTGAAAAGTTTGGACCAACCAGAAACTCCCTGCGACAATTTGCCATTTTATTTGATGCCGTCAAGGTTTCTTGGGGTTTTTAGGCCATTATCTCAGGAAGTAAGGACTTGCCCCCGAAAAAATTGGACCTCTTAAAATCGCAACAGTCATCAACACAAATGACAAGTTAGCACATGTAATTGTCCTCAACTTGTCGTTAGCCACCTTATTGGTTCCCGAAACCAGGAAAATTGGCTGGGTGATCTCGCTACTGATACTTGGTAAGGATGTCAGCAGCGGTGAATCAAACAAGCCGATCTCACGTTTGTCACCAGTAGCAAAGATACTTAAGGCGTTACTCCTCCCCAGCATCAGAGCGTACTATCCAGTTGCGTAGCATCTACAAGGGTCCCTGAAGCGGCAGATTACCACAGCCCTGGACCCCATTTCCACACATATTAGCCGAGGTCTCAGCTGTATCAGGCAGTGGCACAGAACAGTGATGGTAGCATTGGAACTTCGTGTTTCCCTTAAAAGCCACGAATTCTCATTTTCCAAGCTTGAGATTAAGTATCCATTTGTTGAAAAAATTGTGATGTGTATCCATATACACATTCAGACGTCTTTCCCCGGTGCTCCCAAAGTGTCTTCGCATCACCAATAGGATACCATCGGCGCACAATGGTTCAGAAATCGATTGTTAATTTCTATATCGGATTCGATAATAAACATATTGAAACTAAGGAAACAAAAAGGAAGATGTGGGCGTGGCATGCTCCTAAACAGAATAGTTTTCCCCATTTCGGACAATATGTATGTCATTTTTGCACATTTCTGGAAAAAGGAATAGATATTTCTCAGAAACTATAATAGATATTGTGTTTATTCTTACTTTGTTAAGTAGGTGGAGATGTTGTTGTAGAATGCTTCAAATTTATAAGTTAAAAACGCGATATTTTAATAAAAACGTTTACTAAAAAGAATATTTATTAATAAGAGATATTAAGGCAATTTGTATGATTCAAAGTTTTTAAAAGAATGAAAATTATTATGAAAGCAAAAAATGTATATACATACATATTTTTAAAAATTAAAAACGAATATTCAATGGTTGCTTCGCCACACTACCCCCATTCCAGTGCGAAACGCACTTTGAGCTTTCGTCTTGAGGGCGTTTCGGACGATGATGTCGCCTCCGTTGCTATATAGGCCGGTTTGAGGCGGTCAATGCTAACGTTATCTTCTTTCAAACCAATACGAATTTTGAAGAACTTTGAATTCCGATTAATAACTTCATATGGTCCCGAGTATTTCGGTTGCAAAGGTTTCTGGACTTTATCACATCTTATCCATACATGTGAAACCGATTATTGGTTTGGTTACATCTCGAGTAATTCTATTGACTTTAAAAACAGCTTCCACCTGAAAGAACCACAATTTCGGATTTTGTTTCCAAAACGGCGGAATTTTAACGGCCGCTGTTGCTGAAATTTGTTGCGGCAAAATTTGAGCTTGTTCATTGTTATTGACGCCATCACCAACATTTGCGTTTGGAAGATTTTCTTCGCTGGACATCGTATTCAATGTTCGAGGTCAACAATGTAGAATGCTTCAAATTTATAAGTTAAAAACGCGATATTTTAATAAAAACGTTTATTAAAAAGAATATTTATTAATAAGAAATATTAAGGCAAATTGTATGATTGAAAGTTTTTTAAAGAATGAAAATTATTATGAAAGCAAAAAATGTGTATACATATTTTTAAAAATGAAAAACGAATATTCAATGGTTGCTTCGCCACATTGTCTTTAAGAATCGTTTTAATAAATTATAGTATCGTTTAAATGTAGTGAGGTATTTTATTTTTCCCCTGGTACTAAATTTTAGTGAAATTCCAATTTTAGTGAACTAGAACATTTCGGAACAACATGGAACCGCGCTTCGCTTTCGCAAAAAGATTCCAGAGAGTGTCCTCTTTTAGCCCATATATACTTTTGTACGCGTCCAGTTCCGTCCGTTTAACACTTTTTTTAATTTATTTGAATTACGTGGGTAAAAATGTGTGTGTTTTTAGCCTTCTCACACAAATGAAACATTTTTTTTGAAATGAATGCGTTTTTATTTAAATTTTATGAGTTTTATGAGTTTTTTTTTAATTTCTAAGCAAATTTAAATTTAAAAAAATATATATTTAAAAATAACAACAATTTTGTATTTTTCTAGTCTATTTATTGGGGTTTGATCTTTCTTTAATAGATTGGACCACATAGGAAATACAAAAACACTCATATTTTGATGCAAAATATGGAAAAAGATTAATCTTAGCCTTGAATTATTAAAATATCTCTATTCGTTCAAAAGTTACAGAGTTTTAACCAGGAAAAAACGATTCTGAACCACTGTGCGGAGAAGTTAAGCAGTATTCCTCCTTCAAGTGGTCCTGGTATCTCGCTGATTAACAGGTTATACAGCACTTGTTCCAGAAGTGATCCTTGACACACTCCAGCCTTGACGGCTTGTTGTTCGGACATCTGTCATCCACTCTCGCACGAAAGACTCGATCCTTCGAATAACTTGTAATCATTTGGTGATCGAATGTTCCTCAATATAGACCTTGAAAAAATTTTACGGGATGCACAGCTTCGGCCAAAACGGGAACCCAATTCCTAAGATTTCGTGCTTATCAAAAATTATCAAAAATCAAAACGATCCGATACATGCCCTTAAACTGCATTTTTGCAGAACAAAATATATTCTGGATTTTTTATTGATAAAGCCAACCAGGAAGATTATATATAGGTTCAAAAATTATAATTCTGAACCTTGAAAATAATATAGGGATGACGGGGATTTTCTTAGGTACTACCTTGCCATTTAATGGGCTTGTTTTTTTCCGAAATTTCCTTCCTTCCGTTTTTTTTTTTGTAAAACACAAAACGAGGAGTTTTCGTTATTACATTCTACTACATTCATATGAAAATATATGACCTCATATTTATGAATGTGTGTCGTATTGTCGTACAAATTTACATGTGAAAAATGAAACAAAAGGCAAAAGAAAATAAAAACTGTCAACACTTTATACAAGAACTGTCATGTCATGAATGTTAAAAATATACACAATGATATATCCATGTCATATGTGAAAGTATAAATGTCTGTGTGTGTGTGGAGCAGGCTTTACTTTTTTCCCTTCATAAAACATGTAAGATATCATATATACACGCAGAAAAATTTATGTTAGAAATATGTTTGGATCCAAACAAATATATGTTTGGGACCGGTTGCAAACAAATTAATGTTTGGATCCAAACAAAATATGTTTGGGTCCAAACAAATATATGTTTGCAACATTTTGTAACATATCTCAATTTGATATGTTTGGGTACCAACATATTTTTTATGTTAGAACATTTTTTTCATGGGTGGAGAGAGGATGTTTGTCAACGAGAGTAATAACAGTGCTCTCGCGGCTGTGGATTGCTGTTTTATAATGAAAAGTTGTGTGTATTGTATAATAGAAGACGTAGAAGCGAAGAAGGGGGCTTTGGTGGCGTGTATGCGACAAACTCGTGTGTTTCTTGTTTTGTTGTTGTTAACCAACTTAGGAGGAGAATAAGAAAAGAAGAAATGATATGAATTATATTTTATTTCTTTCTTCAGTGTTTTAGATGCCTTTGTAGAGTCAAGACGGTAAAGTAAGTAAATAAATCAGTGTTTTGTGTTTTCTTAAAGAAATTGTGCTTTTTAGTAAATTAAATGCCCAATACATTTTATAATTGAATCGGAAAGTTGAATGGAATTATTTTATTGGACAAGGAAGAAATCGCATTTAATATTGGTAATTACATACATACTTATGTATATTTGAAATATGGCATATCCATATTTATTTATTACATTACATAATCATTTGATTCTAGATGCCGATTCCCCGCTGATGATTTCAACTATGAGGACAATTTGTTTTATTTCACAACAAAGGAGAAGCGTTCAACTACGTTTCTATATATTTTTTCTTTTTAAAAGTGTGACTATTTACAAATTATTTCAATCAGTTTTTCTTTTATTAAATTGTGTTATGTATTTCTTTGGAATTTTGTATGTACCTATGTGTTTGTTGTTCTTTTGCCTTCCAAGTGAGAGCAAGTGAGCACACATTTTAAAGTGTTTTACATTGAATTTTACGCTCCCTTGCTCTTAGTAAGCGCTCACTGGTGCATGTGTTTGTTTTTTTTTGTGCCTTTTGGGTTTGTATTTTTTTGCACCCAAACATATAAAATGTTTGCACCCAAACATAAAATTGTTTCCACCCAAACATAAAATTGTTTCCACCCAAACATAAAATTGTTTTCACCCAAACATAAATATCTTTGCACCCAAACATATATATGTTTGCACCCAAACATATATATGTTTGCACCCAAACATATATTTGTTTCCACCCAAACATATATTATGTTTGGGACTGTTGCAAACATATATATGTTTGCTGCAAATATGTTTGGGACATATGTTAGAGAGGCCGATTTTTTTTTGCGTGTACATATGTATGTACTCGTATGTATATGACGCCACTTTTGTTTTTTGTGCTTTTTATGAAAAAAAAAAACGAAACACAGCCATAGACTGCAACACTTTCTTATGAAAATAACATTTTATAGAGTAAAACAAGAAGTTGCATGGAGCGCCGGGAATTGTCCATGCGCTAAATTTTGTCTGTCTGTCTCTGTGGCTCTGTCTGTCTGTTCTACATATATGCCTTGATGGATTTATAGAAATGTCGCGACATGTGGTAGACATTAGCATTTTTGTAAAATGTAACAACGAATTAAATCATACCGCAGAGAATCAGTAAGACACACACACAAAAGTAAATGACTTTTATGAACCTAAAAGTATGCTTTAATTAGATTTTATAACACACAGATAGAAATGTGATTTACAGCTGTGTAAAAGGCCTGAAGGTCGAGCATAATGTAAATTAAGTTTTGCATTAAACATCTTGTCCTAAATAAATAATAAATTTGGGTAACAAATTATGCCTTCATACGCCTGCAAGGTATGCTATAAAATACAAATTCTTATCAGCCTTAACAGAGGCTTTAATATTTTCCAAAAGAATAACACACACATAAACTCATGTACATAAAACGATATACTCATTAAATATATTTGCTTATTTCTTGTTTTTGTCGAAAATTTAAGATTTTAATATAGAAATTTATGTTTAGCTTCCAAGTTTGTTGGCATTTGTCTGGCTGGACACTGTTGTGTGTGTTGTTGTATTGTACTTCCTTTGATAGAAGTAAAATTTAGTTTTGCTTTAGTTTAGGTTATTTCTCTCGTTTGGCCTGTAAATTACAGAGTGTTAAGCCAGACATATGCATAAAAGTTCACTAAAGGTCATTAAATTTATTGCAGATGCTATATGCAAATATGCCAAATATTTAAGGGGTTTATTACATTTTGGCCCCACAGACTTTATGAACTTCTGCTACTGCTACTACCACAACTACTGGAATAGAATACAACGACTACGACAATTAGACATAAACAACAAACCATGTACTGCATAAGCAGAAAAAATATTAGTATTAGGAAATCGCACTGGGCCAAGTGAAGGCTATTCAAGACAAGAAGTAGTGAAATACAAATAAATTTTAGAAAGTCTATTCGAAGATATAATGAGGGACAGAGGGAATAAATAGATTCATAGATGTCCCCTTTGTAAATTTGTGTGCTGCTTTAAAATATCTCTTTATGTAGGTTCTGCTGTTGTTGCCAAAAATATTCATAATATTCTCTGCCTGATTATAGAGTAATCTTAGATTTATTTTGTTATTTTATGTTCCCTAAACTAAATTTTAGAGCTTAATTAGGCTTAAATTTTAGGTCAAAGACTTAACAGGATTTTTCCTCCCAGCTATTCATGAATTTTTTGTTTGTTTTGTTTTTCGTTTTTCGAATCGAATACGTTGTACATGCTGGCTTGCATGCGGGATAATAAATGTTTGAAATAAACAACAAGCGGACATAATTATCGGGTTATCGAGCAAAAATGTACAAACAAACCGAAACAAAAACATCAATAAAAGAATCCATGCAGTCTTAATGGGGATGATATTCGAAAAGGGTTACAACTAGGAGGTATAACATTTATCTAGGAATGTCAAACACATTAGATTTGTTTAAGATAAGACTTTTTCGTTCTCCACCGTCGTTTGATGTGCGTCCTAAGTTTTATCTGCATCGGGAGCTTTAACGAGGCTTGGAACACTTTTGACCTTATTGGGTTTTGAAGGCAACAGGATTTAACGTAGAAATAAGATTTGGCCTATTGTAGATTTCACAGGCCTAAAACCGCAGTATTACCTGATTACTCCAGCGACCCGGATTTTAACAGTTCAGACAATGTACTTTAAAGTACTGTAATTGGCACAGACCGTCTTGTCTCTTTTCTTGTGCTTGGAACATAGGGGACTGAGGTTCCAATCGTTACCTACGAGTATGCCAAATTTTGCTAGTCAACTGATGCATACTACTTATCAGTACTGGCCACTGATGTGAACAGTTCACCAGGTAGCCCATCAACCCCAGATTTCCATTATCATCTTTGCAGGAGAATATGCCTGCATCATACCTTTCAGCCTGGTGTTTTACACTCTGGTAACATTTTCGGGCTTTATTTTGACACCCGAAACATCTCGAATTTCTCATACACACGTTTTTCTTGCTCTTATTTCTATCTTCTGAAAATAAGCTTCTTCTCATCTCCCAGTATTTTACAGTGGCGCTTCGTGCTACAACTGACTGCAGGGTTGCCTTGTATGCCCAGCTTTTCTCTTCAGTAACCTTACGTCACTCCTGATCGTACCATGGATTTTAGGTGGTGGTTTTTGCCAACCAAATACATATTTTGCAGCAGTTTAAAGAGGGGGCTATTCTTTGTCAATGCACTTCGACATTATCGGGACAAGGAGTGGCGACTTCTAGCATGGGGGTAAGTTGAGCGGAGTAAGACTGTGCTATTTACTGTGTTTACGAGTGTGTTTCTACAATGTCCCTGCCAGGACGGAGGAAAACTCAGGAGCAATATGGATGTTCTCAGTTTGCTACATGCATATACACTAGGGTTATGACTTTTTGAAATTTTTTCTCAAAAATGATTTCCGGTAGTAAGAATGAATGAACTTTTGGGTACTAATGCCTAAAATAATATTCATTCCATTTTATTTAAAAAAAAGGTTCCGCACAAATCACTTTGAAATTTTTTTTGTTGAAAAAATTCTATGAAAGGAAAAAAAATCTCAAAAAAATATTTGCTGTTGCAAGAATGAATGGTCTTTAGCCTATGACTAAAATAAATTTTATTCCATTTAAATATTAAAAAGGTCCCACACAAACCACTTTTAATTTTTATGATATATGAAATGAAGTTATATATAATATACATGATATATATAAAATAATATGAGGATAAAATTAGTGAGAAACAAACGGTTATGTCATTTTGGCTATGTCGTGTGCCCCCATACATTGTTTTCAGTGAAACATCTGCTTACAGTGACTTTAAAAATTGTCAAAAGTTCTGAAAAATATAAACTTTAAAAGCTTTTGTGCGAAACCTTTTTTATCGAAATATCATACAGGGATACGAGGTTGTAAAAAAGTCATAACCCTAACATACACCTCACTCAAAGTTCGGTGAGATGCAATAGATGAGGGAGTGGATAAATCTCAGGGGATTCTCTGGACTCGTCCATGTGAGGGACTACATGGAATACAGACCCATTGAAACGTCCCCGTCGTCATCAGAATACTAGACTCCCCCGCAGTCCCCCCAATAGCAGCCGCATACCTAGTATTTAACACCAGTCGTTGCTGTTCCAATGCATCCATTTTGCAATTTAATAACAATGAACTCCGAGGTAAGATCGAGGAAATAGTGGATTTCATGAGCCGGAAAAATATCATGATCACGACCGTGCAGGGAACCAAGCCCAATAACAACTGCACCTTTGCGTTGTCATGGCTACAACGTACTGAGCCATGTGATCTGGGGGAACTTTAATGCTCATCATGAGTGGCATGCTGTCTTCGGCACTGACCAGAGGGGTATAGTGTTGGCTGATTGATAGCTCCACGTTTGTACAAGCATTGAGTACACCTCTAGCAGAATTAGCGACAACACATTGTTTCCCTTGGGCCGGACTATATCAGTGTTGTTCTTTAGTATTGATGCGGTTACGAAGTTTTTCGGCAATTTACACACACACGACCCAAATGCAAAGAAAGAGCGCACAAAAGAGAGCAAATGTTTTGATTTGTTTTTGTTTTGCACCTTCGTGCATACAATCTACTAACACACTATCAAAAGTTACCAATATTCAGAAAAAAATTCACAATTTTGTGTGCACTCTTCTTGGTCGACACTGGACTATATCCCCATAATGGTCCCCATTAACAGACAGCCAGATTTTATCAGGTCAGAACGCCGCACTTGCATCACTCTTCGGAACGCTAAGTCATCCAAAGTATTGGGCCCCGATGGAATCTCCAATGTAACGCTGAAACACTTGGATGTGCTGGGAGTCGAGTATCTCACCACATCGTTCCCGAAGTCGGGGAAATGGGCAGGGTGGTCCCGCAACTGAAGCGATTTCGCTTTTGTCAGCCGTGGCAAAGACCCATAAGACTTTAGTCCTCCCAAGCGTTAGAAATAGCTATCCAGTTGCCGACCATCAGCATGGGTTCTGTAAGAAGCACAGCAAGGCAACAGCGCTGCACGTTTTCTCCCACATATTAGTCGACTCAACAGAGCAAGCCGTGTGACAGAACAGTGATGGTGGGGCTTGACTTATCAAAAGCGTTTGGTACTGTCAAGGACTCCACACTGTTTAAGGACATTGAGCAGACTACCTTCCGGCCAAGTTGGAAAGGTTGAATAATAAATTATATATATGAACGCCAGTCGTACGGAACTGTAAAAGAAGTCCAAGCACCGTAGAGTGAAACAGGAAGTTTCCCAAGGTGGGGTGATATCTCCGGAACTGTTTAAACTCTATTGCTCTTGTATTCCACCCCTCCAGGTGGCATTGATATCGTATCATATGCGGATGATTGTACTATATTGGCGTGGGGTACCTGATGTCATTTGTGAAGGGCTGAACTCATATTTGACTGATCTTACCACCTTTTTCCCGTGAGGAATATACAAATATCTGCCAATAAATCTACGGACACTCTGTTCACCATATGGCACAGAGGTGAGCACTGAGTTGAATGTCATAGTCGCTGGGAGCGGAATACCGATCAGCAACTACCCCAAGATTCTGGGGATAACATTCGACAGTATGTTCACGTCGTCCGGGCATGTCACATCAATAGGTCGTTCTGTGGTAAGCTATACGGCACCAGTGTGGTCCGCGTATATAAGTGCAACGCAGTGGAAATATATTCAACCTTTCAGAATGCCGCCCTGAGAACTGCAACAGGGTGCCTCCTCATGTCTTCGGTGGACCATACATACATGAGGATTTTTCCAGTACAGCAACACAATGGAATGCTCTAGATGCAGTACATTCTCGGTTGTTACCGTGAGAGCTATCATAACCAACATATGGTGGATAGGACCCACCCACCCAAGCATGTCACTCAGATGCAGTGGCAGACACCATAAACAACTATCGTGTGATATCTGTCCAGCATGCGGCACAGGCCCGCACGACACACTGTACCTTTTTAACTGCCCTGTTAACCTAATCAACTAACTCCAGTTGCTTTGGGGTTACATTCTTAGAACTGGAGATAGACCCAGAAAACTTTCAATATTATTCTGCATAATCGCATTAATTTTTCATAATCGTATTTATAGTCGTCGAATAGCTGGTATGTATCGCGATTTACTTTCATTGGTCATTCTGACTCCTGAACATCTCAAGTTTTTCACATTGACGTTTTTCCTGTTGTTTCTTCTGCAAATACTCTTCTCCTCTCTGTTCATTTCCCGAAATTATGTCACAGGCTTCATGTTGCTACTGATTACAGGGTTGCTCTGTATGCCACGCTCTTCTCTTCACTAGCCTTACAGCACTCCTGATCGTACCTTGGACTTATAGGTGGTGGTGTTTGGTACCCAAGTACCAAGAAGAGAGTGGTCGGTTCTTTGCCATTGCTATTTCACATTATCGGGACAAGGTGTGCCGACTTCCAGCATGTGGGTAAGTTGAGTGGAGTAGGCTTGTGCTATCTGCTGTGTTTGAAGCTTCTCGACATCCAGCAACACTTAGACGAGTGCGTGCCTTGGCTGCTAGAGGAAATGGTCGGAATTTATGTTCGCGAATTGTGGCAATTCTCTCATCTACCGGGGTAAATCTGGTTTTTAAGCTTCCTATTTACCATGTTTCGTTTCATGCCAAAAATAATACAATCCATAATCGTTTGTGATATTTACGTCTCCCGATTCAATCGCACTTCTTGTAAGGTGATAATATGAGCTTTGTATTTACAAAGTACATTCGCCAGTGCGCAAACTGAAACTACTCTGTAAAGAACCCGAACATCCCAGGTGCAGAATCGCATACCATAGCCCTTAAAACATTTGTGGGACTCGTCAATTTTAGAGGGGTTTGTGTTTAATATTTTTTCTTAGTAGTTTGCTTTCTTATAGGCGTGGGTTACTTACCCGACTCCCAGCCCATTTCTTATCGTTCTATTGGGTGAAAGCTCGGTACAGGTGACATCACGGGGAGATCAGTGTCCACTTCAGATGAAAGAGGGACAATGATAAGTTATGGGCTTCACCATGTAAAGTCGTTCCTTGCTATCTTCCACCTCCTATGTCAAACAAATTCAAACCTATTTGTTTAATAACCCTCTTGTCCAATGCATTGAGTTTTTGTGTATGTATTCGCGTAGTTGTTGTTGCTGTTGTTGCTATTTGATGCCCCTATAAATTGCTTTCGCGCCTAAACCTATGCTTTGCACTATTATTTTGCTTAGGTCAAATTTCCTAGCAATTTCGCTGTTATCCTTCTTTGCCACCACAACTACCCCCACAACTAACTAACAATCGAAAACCAATCGATGTTGTTTCTATTTTTGTTCGCAATTGCTGGCGGTGTTGCTGTTCCGTTTCGTCCGTTTTTATTTTTCTGTACTGTACTGTTGTTTTGTATTAGTACTGGTGCGGTGCATAAGTTTCGTTGAGCTTGTAGTATATTGTTCCTGGGATAACCCGCAACGAATATTTGGCCATAATATTTATGGATGTATGGATTTTATTGTGTAGTTGTAGCTGCTGTTGCTCATGTGGAGTGGCAAAATATTCATATGAAATGCTGACCCAATCCAATGCTTGCAGTTATTATTCTCATTGCTATATTGCTGGTTGCTGGCTGATGCTGTGACTGCTGCTGTTGCTACTACTAGTAGTACTGTGTCCGGTATGTTTTTGCTGTTAGATGTTTTTTTTTCATACTCATATAGCAAAGGCCAAATGACCAATAGCCCATTCATTTCATATCTTTCATAGGGTATGTAAATTTTCTACTCTTTGCTTCGATGTCCACTTGTATGAGGGTCCGTGTGCACATACATACAAACAAACATCAAATGGTAGCACTAGCATCACTACTGTCCAAGGGTCTATGGGGTCTGAGGAAGTAAGGCTTTTGCTGCCATTGAGAATGGGAATATCTGTTTAAAGGCCAAAGATCTATGGCTTGTTGAGCAAGATAAACCAAAAGCAACCAAACACCAACACATCAAGCATTGCAAATATTTACACATTTCTACATAGAGATTTCCTACAATTGCCGCCAACAGCATTTGTCTGCATTGATAGTATGAACGTATATTCTAATATTGACCAGAAGTTATAAATCGAGACAAAAATGAAAGGTTAGGCCCTTATTAGCATTATTTACAAATATGATTTGACATTTTAAAATTAATATTGTATTGAAATGAAAATATTGTATTTTTCTGGAACTTCTTGATCTACTTTTTTGATGTATTTGAATACTTAAAATAACTTATATAATGGAGTATGCTGTAATTCAGAATTAACCATCATTTTCGCATATCTTCCAACGAAGCACTTGTCCCTATTATATACATATATTTCGAATTAGAATAAGCTAATAATCAGATTTCACACAGTATATCTGATTGTAGATATAACATATCGGGTCGCAGCTGAAATCTTTTTTTCGTAAATTTCCTGTATTCTAAAAATTCGAGACCGCCAACTACTTCCAACAGTAGCAAAACTCAACATCATTCTGCTTCATCTACTCAGTTCATGTGATTAACAATGAGGTTACGAGATCAATTAGATGGTGATTTGACCGATCACAAATGTTATCAAGTGCGTATGCAATTATTCCAATGACATCGGCGATAAATTTCAGAATGGTAGATGGTTAACAACTGTGGGGATAACAACCTTCCTGCGGAACTCCGTAGACAGGGAGTTTGGTTTGGACTTTCTGTTTCTAAATTCAAGGTATAACAGGCATACATATAAAATTTGTAATCGAATGTTTCAGAGAAAAGATATTTTTCGCTTTTGTTGGAACAACAATATCTATTTTTTTCCTACAGTTCATTTGTTTTCTTCAAGCATTGCACCAAAAATACCATCGTTTGCTCCAAACATACAAAACAAAAACAACTTGCGAAATCCCTCAATATTGTAAAAATCATTGACAATACCTGTGGTACGAACTATCATTATCTACAATTTTTACCAAAACTATTGTCAGCCCAGAAAACCTGTTACTGAAATTTTTGATTTGATCGTATATAATTTTCGTATACACTTTCCACATAACTTTGGAATAAATGTCACGTATAATATTATGAACATTGGCCAGGTTTTGCCAGGTCTAACTAAAAAGACAACAAATTGAATGAAGAAACATAACTACTCCATGGGGCTCATCCTCCAAACACCTACCCCAACATGAGGAATTCCATAAAACCACAACAAATATGAAAAGAAAACCAGAGTTCGAAAATAAACAGTACACTAACATAGTGTACCGATCCGAGAACAGTATCACTAAAATATTTTTAGCGTTAGTGTTCCGGGACACAAACACTAAAAAATATTTTAGTGATACTGTTCCGGAGCACAACGATAAACGTAGTGTACCACATTTTCCCGCGGGAGTTTGTTAGTTCTCTTACCGGGCGCGTCCCCACCGGCGGATAGGGGGAGGAGGATGGTCGTACCACTCTGTCCAATACCTATTGCATGGTGGGTCTGGGGCAGAGAGGTGGGATTATCCACCTCTGGAAACCTTGAGTTTCCCGCGGACAAAAAACTGACTATGGGGGTGTTCCCCTAAAACAAAAAACAAATATGGAAGGAAAAAAAGAAGAAAAAGTTACGGTGCAGGGCCTAATAAACCCAGTGCCGGCGGGGACCAGTGATCTGCCTACGAGTCACACCCCGTCGATATCATGCGATCGTGAGCAATCTCCCATAGATGTGGGTGCCTTGGCATCTGTGGTCGAAGGTAATGCTACAAGCACACAACCTAGTGTAAAACCTAGTGTAAAAACGGAGGAGGATAAAGGGCAGCACAGGGGGAGGATTAACTTGACCCAACTATCTGATGATGGTAGCGACCCTGATTCCGAATCCGATAGCTGCGGCAAAACAAACACCACCGTTGTGGAAAATCCCATGAAAGAGGAAGTCCACAAGATGGTAGAAGAAGTGAGCGAGAGCATCGCAAAGCTCACGACGAAAAGAGTGCAGTGGTCTGGGGCCCAAAGGAAGAAATTTAAGAGGAACCAGGCAAAACTAAAGAAGGAAAAACAGCTGGCTGCTTCAAAGGTTACCACAGAAAGTCCCTCCACTTCTTCGGAAGCGGCGAAGAGGACAAGGTCTCCTGAGGAGCAGAACGTGGCAAAACCCAGTAAGAAGAAAAAGGGCTTCCCACCTTCAATTGCCCAGAACAAACCTCGTCAGGACAAAAGCCAAGGAGACTGCCAAAAGGATCCTTCAAATGATACTGAAGAGGCGAGTTCTGACAAAAAGAAGGTGAGCGCGACGTCGGAATCTTCTGCGGTGGCCAAGGACTCAGTAAAGAAGCCTACTACCACCCAGAAGAGGAAGATGGACGCTGAAACCGGAACGGAGCCGCCATCGACTTACGCCAAGGTAGCCAAGAGATACTACAAGGACGAGCTGTGCTACGCAGTAATCGATACTAGTAAAGGATCTGGAAGGCTACACAAAGAGTACTTACCGGAGATCGAGAAATCGATCAACGATAAAATATTGGAACAAATCCTGCAAGGACGAGTCTCAATAAAAATAAACTGCTGTGAGCCAAGGGGGGACCTCCTATTGTACCACCTGGACTCACACGCAAACTCTGCAGCTCTCGGGGAGGTAGTCAGCAGTATAGCAACTCCATGGGAAGGTGGCAGACTAAAACTGGTGAGGAAAGACGAAATTCCTCACCTAACCAAAGCATCGGTGTACGTCAAGGGGTATGGCTGCAAGCTCGAGACGGAGCGCATGCTCGAGGTCTTTGGCGTACAAAACGAGGCCCTAAAGGTGGAAAGATGGGAGGTCTTCCACAGGGAGGAGAAGGAAGACGGCACTCTCCTTGTGATGGGGATCGACGATCTCTCGCTAGCCGGGCTCGTCAAAACCAAGGGCAAGGCATTCTTCGTCTCGAACTCGGTCTACTTCAAAGTTGGAAAGGCAAGAGTTGGTGAGGAGGAGATTGCCAAACCAAATAACCAAGAGGTCAACCTACCAAAAGGCTTTCAGGAGGGAGAAGCAGACGAAATTAGCGACTCCCAAGAAGCCAACCTTCTGGAGGACCAATGATTGAGGTCATCCAGATCAACCTCCATCGGAGCGAAACGGCAACACTAGCCCTGATGGACAAAATAACTAAAGGTAATATACATATTGGTTTAATCCAAGAACCTTGGACCATAAAAAACAAGGTTTCTGGACTTAACCATATAAATTATCAACTTTTTTACGCAAATACGGGATCCCGACCGAGGACCTGCATTATATGCCACAAAAACTTATGCTTTCTTTTTTCTCCAGAGTTGTCATCGTCGGACGTTACAGTATTGAAGCAGGGGAATGGTAACATATACCTAGCATCATTATACCTGCCGTTCGACTCCCCGACATTACCACCTTCGTCGGAATTGCAGCAACTGGTGAGAAGGATAAAGCAAACAGGTAACGAAGTACTAGTAGGTAGCGATGCTAACTCTCACCACATCTCGTGGGGTAGTACTAACATTAACAAAAGGGGACAAGCCCTTATAGATTACTTAAATACTAACGACCTAATTACACTTAACACCGGGAATACGCCAACCTTTGTTAATAGAATTAGGGAGGAAGTACTAGATATAACGATATGTTCAGAAAATTTAATAAACGAGGTACACGAGTGGAGGGTCCTGGAGGAACACTCCTTCTCAGACCATAAGTATATTAGATTTAAAATAGCTAGGCCATCGCCTAACCCGATAACCTTCCGAAACAAATCCAAAACAAATTGGACAAAGTTCGGAAAACGAGTAAAAGAAAGACTTGGGCAACCAGATGAGGAATGCCTAAGTAAGGAGGACATAGAGAGAGATGTCCTAAAGTTAACTGAGGCACTAGTAAAGTCTTTCGAGGAAAGTTGTCCCCTTCGAGAGAGGAAATCCGCCTACGAAAAACCCTGGATGACAGGGGAAATTCGGAATAAAGGCAAGGAGGTCCGCAGACTTTATAATAGGGCCAAACGTAAAAAAGCAGCTGTATTCTGGGACAACTATCAGGCAAAATTAAAGGAATACAACAAAATAACAAGAAACGCCAAACGAAACTCCTGGAAGCTTTTCTGCGAACAGGTGGATAGTGTAAATGACGTTTCAAAGATTAAAAAGTTTCTATCTAAAACCCATACACAGACCGAGCAATTGGTCGATGGAAATGGAAAAAGGATTGAAACAACAGAAGAAACTCTAGGCCTTCTGATGAAAACGCACTTCCCGCAGAATACCATGGTTAACACTGAGGCATCGACGGAATGTATTAACTCATCGGAAGAAGCACCAAAGATCGACAGCTTAATGGTCCAACAAGCCATTTTAAGCTTTTCACCATATAAAGCAGCTGGACCAGACCAGATCTTCCCGGCTTTATTACAGAGGGAAGTGGACTTTATTGCGTCCAAACTGGTCGGGATCTTCAATGCATGCTTAAAACTTGCATACACTCCTATAGCCTGGCAGGAGGCAAGGGTAGTCTTTATACCCAAACCTGGCAAGGCAAGTTATGCAACACCAAAATCTTATCGACCGATAAGTTTAACTTCATTCTTACTCAAAACAATGGAACGGACAGTCGACACCATGATAAAGAGTAAGATCCCCAACGATATGCTTAAATTCAAACAACATGCATACGTTAAAGGCAGATCAGTGGAAACCGCATTGCATGAGGTAGTACACCACATAGAAAGAACCTTCGAAATGAAAATGTACACACTTGCTGTATGCATCGACATCGAAGGCGCTTTCAATAACGTAAGCACCGAGACACTTATCCGCTCCTTAGACGAGTTTCAGGTAGACAGGGCCTTAAGGAACTGGATAAACCACATGCTAAGGAATAGATGGATAAGCTGCGGGCTATACGACGTGAAAATAAGAGACAAAGTTGGACAAGGAACGCCACAGGGAGGGATACTTTCACCTCTGTTGTGGGTTACCACCATAAACAGTCTCTTGAGGACCCTAACCGAAGAAGGATTTGACCCAGTCTGCTACGCAGACGACGTTATAATACTTCTGAGGGGAAAGAATCCGAATCAACTCTGTCGTAGAGCAGAAACGGCTCTAAAAATTGCTTTTAACTGGGCCAGGCCGAGAGGTCTGAACGTCAACCCAGAAAAAACAGAATTATGTCTATTCACTAGGAAAACGAAAATGGGGCACTACGAGGAACCAGTTTTTCTAGATAAGACAATAAATATCTCTTGTACAGTTAAATATCTAGGAGTAATTCTGGATAGGAAACTTAAATGGAAAGACCATATACAAGAAAGGGCCAACAAGGCCCAAATATGTTGGTCAACCTGCAGAAGGGCGATAGGCTCAAAATGGGGGTTCAATCCTAGGATGATACACTGGCTATACAGAAGCGTAATTAGATCAATTCTAACCTACGCGTCTGTGGTATGGTGGACAGCCATGGACAAAAAATGCAATGTGGAAATATTGCAAAAGGTCCAAAGAACATGCTGCCTAAGCATTAGCGGAGCAATGAGGACCACACCGACTAGGGCTTTAGAAACAATTTTGTTTGTACACCCAATAGAGATTCAGGTAAGGTATGAGGCAGCCATCGCAGCTGTAAGGCTAAAGTCGATGAGCGAGTGGATCGAAAAGAGCCACCAAACATACCACCAAAACATATTAAAGGTCACAACGGGTGAATCTATAAATCAGGTAGTATCGGACCGTATACCTGAAACTAGTGAAGTAGCCTTGTGTGAAGTGTCAATACCTGACAGAGACATGTGGATCGAGGGAGCTCTAGCACAGATTCCCGCTGGAAGCTGTGGGTTTACGGATGGGGCTGTGCTAGGGGGGAGAACCGGACTGGGTCTTTATATAATGGAACCGGAAACGGAAATCTCCCTCCGTCTGCCGGATCATAACACGATCCTGCAGGCAGAACTCCGGGCGATAACAGAGTGTCTGCTTTGGTTTGATACACACACAAGGCCTACCACTGTAAATATCCTTACGGATAGCAAAGCAGCCATTAGAGCTATATCAACCAAGACAGTGAAATCTAGAACTGTCTTGGAATGTATTAAATCTATAAATAATTACTCCCAACACGGTAAGGTAAACATTATATGGGTACCAGGGCATACCGGGATTAGGGGTAATGAAATAGCAAACTCCTTGGCAAAACAAGCCAAGGAGCAACCAACGGTAAGTCTAGAAAACGCTAAGCCGTTTAAAGCTACGCGACTAGAACTAAAGACATGGGCAAAAAATGCACATGTATCCCTCTGGAGTAGTGGAGAGAAGGGAAAAAACACAAAAATCCTATGGGGAAACCCAGACGAGGACAAAACAAAAGAATTACTTTTACTAAGTAAAAAAGATATTAGTAGACTGACAGGAATCCTTACAGGTCACCTAGGTCTAAAAGCGCACCTGCACAAAATAGGTTGTGCAGAAAACAGTGAATGCAGAGCATGCGGAGAGGACGACGAAACGTTGGAACATTACCTCTGCCATTGTCAAGCCTTCACAAATCTGAGAACCCAGTTACTAGGGAATGACATTATACCAGGACTCCACCAAATTAGGACAATCGAGTTCAAAAAGATCAGAGACTATGTAAATAGGACAGAGATCCTAGACTAAGTCAAAAAAAAAAGGATAATCCTTCCATAACCCAAAATTAGAGCGCACAACAGGCCTACTTATGGCTTAAGTGTATGTCCACATGGGCATGTGGTGATCTAGTATCACCCCTCTTATCAACCTAACCTAACCTAACCTACCACATTTTGGTACACTAAAAATCGTAGTGCTCCGCAGTCGGAACACTAAAAATAGTAGTGTTCCGCAGTAGGAGCACTAAAAAATCGTTGCGTACCACATGTCGGAACACTAAAAAATAACGTAATGATAATGTACCACACACGAGTTTATTATGATTTGCGAGGAAAATTAAATATTTATAATTTTTGAGATAAGTACGAATTAAGACATAAAAACTCAGATACACCTCTTAAATCCATGTATGTATACATATTAATTAATAACGTTGGGAACTTAAAACTTCTCTACAAGTGGTGTCTTAAGACACGCCGTTCGGACTCGGCGATAAACTCTAGGTCCCATATCATTGATCTAATATGAATCGAGGTGCACTCATTGATATAAGAGAAGTCTTCCTTGTCCCATCTGGGATGTTTGTGGAACAATTATATATACACAACCGAACACCACGATTTTTATTGTTCCATTGTTTCGATTTTTAGATATCCGGCAGTCGGAACACTACGATTTTTAGTCCTCCACAGTCGAATACTACGATTTAGTGCTCCATTGTCCAAAAATCAAATCAGATATTTTACACATTTACTTCTAATTTTTATTTATTAATATGTATTTATTTATCCTAAAAACATAAAATATTTAATTTCCCTCATAAATCATAATAAACAGACGATTATCTTAACGTTACTTTTTAGCGTTTCGGCTTGTGGTACACTAAGATTTTTAGTGTTCCGACAGTCGGAACACTACGATGTTTAATGTTCTGCAGTCGAACACTACGATTTTTAGTGTTCCGTTGTCCAAAAACCCAATCAAACATACATGGATGTAACATTTTATCTTAATTTTTATTAATCAAATTTAACCAAATATTTCATTTTCCTAAGAAAACACAATTCCTTTGCTATTTTTTAGTGTTCCAACACGTGGTGCACAACGATTTTTAGTGATCCGGCAGTCGGAACACTAAAATTTTTAGTGCTCCGCAGTCGGAACACTACGATTTTTAGTCCTCCGCAGTCGGAGCACTACGATTTTTAGTGCTCAGGCATGCGGTACACTACGATTATCGTTGTGTTCCGGTACAGTATCACTAAAATATTTTTTAGTGTTTGTGTTCCGGAGTGGTACACTATCGTAGTGTACCTATCCACCTTGGTACTCAGATGGTGGTTTTACTCACTCAACTATCAAAACACAAAGAAGAATGAGAAAGAAAAAACAAATAAAAACAAGAATCTCATTGTGAACATATACAAAAAAAAGAACAAAGATAAAATAAAAAACAAAGGTAAGGGAACTCATACAAACAAAACTCACCAAAATTTTCTTTTCACCACGGCAAAATTGTCGAAGAAATGAGAATAATATTGTCTAGCAGACAAAAACTATTGTTGAATATGACAACTATTGTTGAATATGACAAAAACAATCGTTGCAATTAACAAAAACGATTGTTGGACTCACAATACTACATGCGGAATCTAACAATATCTTCACAATACATATTTTGCTCTTCGAATACTGTTGGATCAATCATATTTTTTTCTCTGCGTGTAGGTCGAACCTTTCAATAGGTCCAAGACTAGCATTACTACTCATTGACATCGACTGATCGATATGTACGATGTTCCTTCCGCAATACTCTGCAATGTTGGCTTCAGTAACGGGAAAACCCTGCCCATTGCACAGATATGAGTGAACATGCGCTACACGTTAAAGGAAGTTCCATCCCACGACCGGTTCTTCGATACCGGATTTTGCAAGAGACCCTGTAAGCCATCATGAATTAGCATTATATCTTCGTTTGTTGTTTTTGTAGAGCACTTAAGCAACAGTGAACAAAGATATAACGATAATTCCTGATTGCCCACAGGGTCTCTAACAAAAATTTTATCACGCCATAACGCGGAAGTTCGACTCACGACGGATCAGTCCTTCGGGTTTCATAATATACTCACCAAGGCCTTTCTTCCCCAAGAGGAATTTTCCGTGCCCCAGATTTTCACCTCCATTATTTTGCACAGTGTTATCTAATGTGTTCAGCTAGGTGAAAGGTACCACCTACCGGACTATATCAAAAAGTCAACCTATCTTTAAATTTTTTGGCGGAAAGTTTTATACCTGCAGGGAACTTCAAGAGTCAAATTGAGAGTAGTTTCATCAAAACAATGTAGACCCTCAAAAATGGACCCATGTTGACGAATTTTAGTGAAGAAAGTTCGTGACCACTGAAAATTCCCGAAAATCGGGAGGTACAGTTATATGGGGAGATATACCAAAACATGGACCTATATTGACGATTATTTTTTAATAGACAAAATTGTAGCTAAAATTCTCAAAATACCGATCATTACAGCTAGTACGGTTAAAAATTGCAGCTAAAATTTTCAAAATACCGAAAATCTGGAGATACCGTTATATGGGGGCTATACCAAAACATGGACCTATGTTAACGATGTTTCGTTGGACATGTTTTATGACCACTGAGAACTTCAAATGTCAAATTACAGATATTTCGGTTAAAAACTGTAGCTAAAATTCTCAAAATATCGAAAATCGGGAGGTACCGTTATATGGGGGCTATACCAAAACATGGACCTATGTTGACGATGTTTGGTGGATATGTTTCATGACCACTGAGAGCCTCAAATGGAAAATTACAGCTAGTTCGGTTAAAAATTGTAGCTAAAATTCTCAAAATACCGAAAATCGGGAGGTGCCGATATATGGGGGCTATAGCAAAACATGGACCTATGGTGACGATGTTTCGTGGATATGTTTTATGACCACTGAGAACCTCAAATATCGAATTACAGCTAGTTCGGTTAAAAATTGTAACTAAAATGCTCAAAATACCGAAAATCGGGAGGTACGGTTATAAGGGGGCCATACCAAAACATGGACCTATGTTGACCATGTTTGGTGGAGAAGTTTAATGACCGCTGAGCACTTCAAATATCAAATTACAGATAGTTCGGTTACAAATTGTGGCTAAAATTCTCAAAATACCGAAAATCGGGAGGTACCGTTATATGGGGGCTATACCAAAACATGGACCTACGATGACGATGTTTGGTGTATGTTTAATGACCACTGAGAACCTCAAATGGCAAATTACAGCTAGTTCGGTTAAAAATTGTCGCTAAAATTCTCAAAATACCGAAAATCGGGAGGTACCGATATATGGGGGCTATACCAAAACATGGACCTATGTTGACGATGTTTCGTGGAGATATTTCATGACCACCGAGAACCTGAAATGTCAAATTGCAGATAGTTCGGTTAAAAATTGTGGCTAAAATTATCAAAATACCGAAAATCGGGAGGTACCGTTATATGGGGCTATACCAAAACATGGACCTATGTTGACAATGTTTGGTGGAGATATTTCATGACCACTGAGAACCTCAAATGGCAAATTACAGGTAGTTCGGTTAAAAATTTTAGCTAAAATTCTCAAAATACCGAAAATCGGGAGGTACCGTTATATGGGGGCTATACCAAAACATGGACCTACGATGACGATGTTTGGTGGATGTTTAATGACCACTGAGAACCTCAAATGGCAAATTACAGATAGTTCGGTTAAAAATTGTCGCTAAAATTCTCAAAATACCGAAAATCGGGAGGTACCGATATATGGGGGCTATACCAAAACATGGACCTATGTTGACAATGTTTCGTGGAGATATTTCATGACCACTGAGAACCTCAAATGTCAAATTGCAGATAGTTCGGTTAAAAATTGTGGCTAAAATTCTCAAAATACCGAAAATCGGGAGGTACCGTTATATGAGGACTATACCAAAACATGGACCTATGCCCATATCCTTTGGTATATAAGTTTGTTGATCGCTAGGAACCCTAAGTGCCCAATTATAGCTAATTCGGTTTGCAAATGTGGCGAAGAACGTCAAAATACCTCAAATCCGGAGGTACCGTTATATGGGGGCTATACCAAATAGTGGACCGATATAGCCTATCTTCGAACTTGACCTGCCTATGGAAAAAAGACTCTCGCTTCCAAAATTTCAGCACTCTATCTCAATTATTGCGGACGCTAGAGTGATTACAACAGACGGACAGACGGGCATGGCTAGATCGTCTTAGAATTTTATCCTGATCAAGAATATATATACTTTATAGGGTCGCAAATGATTAGTTCGATGTGTTACAAACGGAATGACAAACTTAATATACCCTCCATACTATGGTGGAGGGTATAAAAAAATCATTACCAAGTAATGGCTTTTAAGAGTACTTGTTGGTAGTCGTAACTACTTACTTACAAAACCCCCTACTAAGCCACTATTTTAAGAGGGACATGACGCACTGAATAGCTAGTTATTATATAACCATTAGAACAACTAGTTATTCTATGGCCACTAGAAGTTGAAAAATAAGCTAAAAACATGTTTTATTTTTAGAAGAGTTGAGATGGAATTTGTTTTCAATTTCAAACACACTTCATATCTTTATTTTATTTTGCTCTCTTGATTATGCGAACTTCTGAATAGTAGCGGAACAAAAACACACTGTGCTACACGTACGAACATTAAGAGATGTTTAAACGCTTACATGTGCACCATCAACTGCTTTTTTATATTTAAAAAAAAACTCGCTTGTCTACGGAGAGCGTTGAACACACAACTTTAAGATTTGCAGTCGGACACACACGCTCTGTGCCACGGTACTCATTACTAAGTATGTAATGAAGTAAGTAGTTTTACCTTGATACATTACTTTGTAATGGGTTACATAACGACTAACGGATCTGAATTGTTGCTGGTTTGGTGAGATGCAATAGATGTCGGGAGTGGTTGCATCTAAGGAGTTGTTCTGGACTCGTCCATGCGAGAGACTACGACAGGGACTAGTTGCTGCATGCTTCTGAACACAGGCCCCAGTGAGTCGTCGTTATCTGCAGCAGCCGCACATGCAGCACTTTACATCAGCCTTTTTGCAATTAAGTTGCAATGGACGGAATAATATCGGAATAATATCATGGTCGCGACAGTGCAGGAAACTAAGCTCAACAACTGCAACCGATCACCAACATGGCTCATAGCTGGAAGAAGCACGACAACAGCCCTTAGTGAAGTCACGACTAGGATCACGGAAGGTCTAAATAGCAAAGACCAAATAAAAGAACGATATTAGTGGCTCTGGACCTGTCGAAAGCCTTTGATGCGGTAAACCACACCAAACTCCTGAATGACGTTATGGAAACCTCTCTCCCTAACTACCTCTAGAGATGGTTGGTACACTACATGGCCGGAAGACCGTCCTATATGGAATTCCGAGGACACAAATCCCCCCAGGAAGAACAAGCAGGGGTTACCTCAACTTCTACGTAAAGAAGGCTCCCAATCCACCTGAGAGTGTGCACCTAATCTTATACGCTGACGATTGCACAGAAAATCAAAGACATAGAAGCTAACCTAAATAATTACCTCCCCTCCCTTAAATACTTTTTTGAGGACTTCGTGGACAAAGAAAGTCAACGCTTAGCTAAATATATATATCCGCGGACAATTCATGCCGACGACCAAAAACCCAAAATCCTGGGCGAAACCTTTGACAACTTACTATATTTTTGCAAAAACGCTGAGATAGTAGCAGGGATCCTCGGTAGTACATGAGGTAAAGAAAAAGAGACAATCCTGGCCACCTATAAAGCCATATGCCGCCCCCTCAGTGACTATGCAGCCCCGATATGGTCTCCAGGACTAACCGAAATCTTCAAAGGGTCCAAAACACTGCACTACGCATCGCTACCGGGTGCCACTCCAAGGCTCCCGAAAATCATCTACACCACGAAGCAAAGCTTCTCCTGGTGCAAGTACTGCACCGTATTAACAAGGCAACATGCAATTAAATGCGCCAAATAGGACCATCCAAATAACGCTAGCTACACTAGACGTCTCCATGAAAGAGATGAGCTTATCAGACAAGTAAAGAACTCCCAAACCGTCCCCAAATCCCCCAAACCCAACAAACGATGACATCCAAACAGCACTGAGGCAGGCTTACACAAGAGTGGTAGAAGACCACATCTCATCCTACACAAGCTGTGTTGTGCTAGGGAGACCCCCACCCATAAATATAGATCAGAGGACACTATTAGGGAGACCAGAGCGATACTATCCCAACTTCGATCTGGCATCTCTAGGTACCTCAACAGCTATCTCTCCGTCCTGAACCCTGAGATAACAGATACATGCCCAAAATGTGGCCAATCACCACACATCATACGACACCTCTTCTCATGTCCTGCAAACCCGACGGACCTGACCGCTTTCTTGGGCTGGATGTAATAGAAACTTCTTAGATTTAGAATTTTATCCTGATCAAGAATATATACTTCATAGGGTATCCGATGAATATTTCGATGTATTACAAACGGAGTGACAAATTTAATTATAGCCTCCATATTATGGTGGAGGGTAAAACCTCCATATTATCTGCAGGGTGTAACAATTCAAAATTCGATACTATTAAACAATTCAAAATTAAAAGATATTTTTCTTACATTTAAAGGCCTGGCTTTAAGGCCACTTTAAGTATTACACCCTCATTCTCTATAAGTAAAATCTCACATTCAAACACTTGAAAAGTTTTTTTGTTTGTCGAAAAGTAAGGAAGGAAGTTCACGACAAATATGAGTATGCACAAAGTATTGCCATCGTGTCAGCCTGCGCTGTCTCTATGAATGTTTGTTTTGTTACTGTTAGAATTGCTGACTGTTAATGCTACTGTTGTAGTTTCGCAAAAGCAAAATCAGCAGCTGATGCTGTGTGAAACTTTTTCCTCGTACGTTTTTGGCAAACTGATCATTTTTTTTTTTCTGTTTGCATGTTCTCAATCCGATAGACTTTTTGACAGTCAAAAAGCAATAAAAATGTTGCGTTTTTTCGGTTGTTGTGTTATTTGGTTTATTTTTTGTTTTTCTACGAAATGTTGCCAATCGCTGAAACGTTATTCCTTACAGTTGTAACTATGTGTGCGTAAAAGTATGTGCCATTGTGATGTAGCATCCGAAAAGCTGCGCCAAAAGGAAATCGAACCAAATGAGTTTTGTTTTCCGGCCTTCTCATGGCCACACATGGTTTTGATATGTAGCATATGGTAGGGCTTTACCATGTGCCACGAAACGCTGCCTATCCGAAAGGCTGACAGACTATTGGAAAAAACTTAAACGCACGCACACACTCAGCCATACACGAAAATAACGCGATTTTACAATGTTATTGTTCTTGTTGGCATTTTTTGGTTTGTTTCACTTCTTTTTATTTCTGAAAATTATGGTTTAGCAATAGATTGAAAATTTCGATAAAAAGTCATAAACAAAAGGATGGTTACCAGCGAATAACAGCAACAATAACAACCCAATTATCGACACATTCAACAGCAAATTTAACTGCACTTGTTCATCTGTATTACAACACCATCAACAACAGCAACAGCCATGCGAACAACAGACAGAAGAAGTAGCATCGTAACGCAATCATCATTCTCGTCATCATCATCGTTGTGGTCATCATCAGTGGCAGTTGTATTGTTGTCAGAATTCTCGTCAGGCGAACACGCCAAACATCACCAGGGGAATATTCAATAAAAATTGGGCGTTTACATAAGTGAAAATGCGTTGCAATTTTATGGCTCCATTATATTTTAATATTACAAAAAGAGCAACCTTTTCTCTGATAACAGAGTAGAAATAAAACAAGTAAAGTACTTAAAAAGTTGGACCTAATCGAAGCCGATATACCCTTTAATATTTGGACAAAAATTAAAAAGGAATACAACAAAGTGTTAAATGCCATTGGATTTTGATAAGAACAAAATACGGCTAATTTTAATGAGACTTTTTGTTTATATTGGTGTAGTTAATTTTCAGATCCATCGATCTGCACATTCAGTGGGAGCTTCTTCTTATATGTGTTGCTGTTGATTAGTGGCTGACATCTTCATACCATTTTCATTCCAATACCACGGCGGGTTCTTCGATACCGGATTGACCCGGAATCACAAAACACCCGTGTTCCCGACAACGGATACCACCTCAGTGTATACATGTTGGTAGTTGTATCGTTTATCTGAGTTGGGAGCAGCATATCCCGGAATTTGAGCTCCGGATTCTTTTTGCGCAGAGCAATAACAAAAACCCCGCGAAAAGCAACCAGACAGAGAAATCTGCGAACAAAGATTAAAATTTCAAAATTAAAATCCAGGGCGGTCCAAGAAGAATTTGCTCGAAAAGTAACAGAAAAGGCAAATGAACTTAGAACATCGGCTCTAAATGAAAATGTAGATATCTTATGGACTAATTTTAAAACCATAATGATAGAAGCAGCAAAAGAAGTATGCGGCGAAGCGAAGTGCGGAGGACGACACGTTAAAGCAACCAAATGGCGGAACGACACTATTAAATGCGAAGTTAGAGAAAAGAAAACAAGATGGAAACAATACCTCAACAACAGAACGCCATCAAACTACAACCATTACAAAGAACAACGAATAAGAGTCAAGGAAATTGTCCGCAAATCGAAATCAGAATCGTGGGAGGAATTCGGAAAATATATGGAAGAAAACTACAATCAGAACCAAAAACTGTTTTATAGAACTTTAAAAAGCCTCAGAAGACCAAAAGAGTGCCCCATTAAATTTATCCGAAGTAAAGAAGGAGAGCTACTGAGGGACGACCAAAAGATAATGGCACGGTGGAGAGAGTATTTCAACGAGCTACTAAATGGTGATAGCACACCCGTTACGGAGCAAACACCAATAACTCAAGAAGATGAAGGTGTAACAAATATAATAACAACGCAAGAACTTATTCAAGCTCTACAGAAAATGAAACTGGGGAAAGCAGCAGGCCACGATGGTATAGCCCCAGAACTGCTGAAATGCATGGGTGCGACAGGCGAAGAAATGCTTCTCAAAGTGATAAATGTTGCATGGACGACGGCCACGATACCCAGCGACTGGCAGGTAGCCATAATCAACCCCATATTCAAAAAGGGCGATAACCAACTTTGTCAGAACCATCGAGGAATATCCCTTTTATCAGTTGCAGGAAAAATCTACTCTAGAATCCTAACAAACAGACTTAGGAGGGAAATCGAAGACGAACTCGAAGAAGAACAGTGTGGTTTCAGACCCAATCGAGGTACACAAGACCTGATATTCACAATGAGACAAATATCAGAAAAGACCATAGAGTACAATAAGGAAACACATTGTTGCTTTATCGATCTAGAAAAAGCCTTCGACTCGGTAAAATGGCAGGAAATATGGGATGTGCTGGACAAAAGAAATGTCAACGGTAATTTGATAAGAAGAATAAAAAGTTTTTATAAAATATGCCGAAATTACGTGAGAACGGGAAACTCTACCTCGGAAGAATTTCTGACGAACCAAGGTGTAAGACAAGGAGACATATTGAGCCCATATTTATTTATAATTCTAATGGACGACATTATAAAGACGTGTAAGGAGTCATTTCGAACATTGAATATGGGAAATTGGAAAATGCAACCTGTTAAAATATCAATGCTAGCTTATGCAGACGATGTGACTATATTAGCCAACAATCAAGAAAACCTACAACAAAATATAAACATTTTCGTAAACGAAATGACAAGACGGGGTCTACGCATTAATATCAAGAAAACGGAAACAATGGTCATCAGCCGAAATAAATGTGAACACCAACTGCACATCGGAACTGAACCCCAAAAACAAGTTAAACATTTTTGCTACCTTGGTGCAATACTAAGCGAAGACGGGAAAGCCGACAGAGATCTTAACCGTAGAATATCAGCAACAGCAAATCTCTACTATAGCCTCAACCGAAACTTCATCAGTAAGAGAGAAGTAACAAAAGGAACAAAACTAGCAGTTTTCAAATCAACTTACGTTCCAACACTTACGTATGGAAGTGAATCATGGGCACTCACTACCAAAAACCAGAACAGAATCCAAACATCAGAAATGAAGTACCGACGCCGCGTTGCAGGAAAAACCAGGAGAGATAGGGTTAGAAATGATACAATCAGATCTAACCTAGAAATCGAGCCCCTTAACGACAAAATCGAGAAAAACAATCTAAGATGGTTTGGCCATGTGACAAGAATGCCAGATACAAGATTACCAAAACGTGCTTTAGAAGCAAGACCCACTGGGACAAGAAGTAGAGGAAGACGAAGGAAAACCTGGATGGACACAGTTAACAATATATTAACCAAACGTAATATAGAACCCACAACAGCCAAAGCTGCGGCTCAAGACAGAGTAAATTGGAGAAATCTTTGCAAAAACCTCTACACTGCAAGGTAAAAGAGGTCCGGAATAAGTAAGTAAGTATTCTTTTAGTCAGTGTCGGGACGGAGGAAAATCCAGCACCATTTTGGATGAGCCCAGTTTGTAATATACTCAAATTTCGTTTAGATGCAATGGAGGGGGTGCATCTCAGGACTCGTCCAAGCGAAGGACTATGGCAAGAACTATGATGCTGCGTGAACACTATAGCGGCCAAAAAACAACAACAATTTTGAAAAATTAAAAAAATATATTTTTTTTCATTTGATCCAAAAACCTTATATATGAAATTTTATGGCGGCCGGTTAACGTTAACCCGTGCTGCCTGTGCGATCTTTTTCCATAGTAATTAAATAAAGGCCGTATTCATGGTCCAATCGATGAAAATAATTTTCCAGTGCATTGTTGTGGGTAAAAAATTATTTCGAAACAAATTGGGAAAGTATGACCAGATATTGGTATGGCTACAATATGCTTTTATGGCTAATTACACATAATTTGAGATCTTAAATATACGAGTCTATTTTTAATTCGAATTATTTCATTTGTAATTCAAATTATTCCATTTGAAATTCGCATTATTCCATATGTAATTCGAATTATTTTATTTGTAATTCGAATTATTCCATTTGTAATTCGAATTATTTTATTTGAAACTACCAATGGAATAAATAATTCGAATTACAAATTGAATAATTCGAATTACAAATGGAATAATTTGAATTTCGAATGGAATAATTCGAATTACAAATGGAATAACGAATTACAAATAAAACAATTCGAATTACAATTAAAATAATTCGAATTACAAAAAGAATAATTCGAATTACAAATAGAATAATCCGAATTTCAAATGGAATAATAGGAATTTCAAATGGAAAAATTCGAATTTCAAATGGAATAATTCGAATTACAATTGAAATGTTACGAATTACAAATGGAATGCTCGAATTGCAATTAAAATGTTACAAATTACAAATGGAATGCTCGAATTGCAACTAAAATAATTCGAATTACATCTGAAAAAGGTGTAGTGCGATTTCCTGAAAATTCTCGTTAGCCCCCATAGATTTTGCAATTTAATTGCAATGGACTCCGAGGTAAGATCAAGAAAATAGTTTATTTCATGAGTCGGAAGAATATTATGGTCGCAACAGTCTAAGAAACCAAGCTCAGCAACCACTACAGCTTACAACGTTGTGATGGTTACAATCTATTGAGGAAGTATCGCACCAGAAGTGGAGGTATGAGTTAGCTTTCCTTTTGCACCATTCTGTTCTATAAAGACCTATTTCGCATGAGCCTGGCTCTAATGTTCCATACATGGAATGTATGGGGGTAGCAGTCCAGTGTAGAGTTGGTGAATGTTTACATCCCGCCGATAAAAAGCTGCACTCCAGGTTGTTGGCGCGAGTACTACGTCGCATTAGATCTCTTCCTGCCGAGAATGAACCACCACAGTTTACAATGGATGACGTTGCGAATGTCATCAGGAACGCTAAATCATCCAAACCTTGGGCCCTGAGGGAATCCTTATGATAATGCTGAAACAGCTGGATGAGTATCTCACTAAAGTTCTCAACCTGTCGTTAGCCACCCATATCGTTCCTGAAGTCTGGAAAATGGGCAGGGTGGTCCCGCTACTGAAGCCAGGCAAGGATGCAAGCAAAGGAGAATCGAACAGGCCGATTTCGCTTTTGTCACCAGTTACAAAGACCCTTGAGGCCAGCGTCAGAAATAGGCCGTTGCGGATCATCAGCATAGCTTCCGTCAGCAGCACAGCACGACAACAGCGCTGCACGTCATCTCCACACATATTAGTCGAGAACTCAACCAGAGCAAGTCGTGTCATAGAACAGTGATTATCTTATCAAAAGCCGTTGTTTCTGTCAAGCACTACACGCTATTTGAGGACATCGAGCAGGCTAGCCTCCTGCCAAGTTTGAAACGTTTTATAACTCAGAAAAAGAAGTAGAAGTGACAACAAAAAATTGGGGGTTTTGGCCAGGAAAACCGATTTCTGAACCACTGTGCGTCATAATAAGTAGACATTTTATGCGCCCCTAATTTTTGGTCGGATTCATGTCAAATTTTGGGACTGGGCATATTATTGGCTTCTGATTAAATTGCAATCGAAACATATGGCATATGCAAAATTATGCAAAATGCATAAATTCTGCATATGCAAGAAATATGCATTTTGCATATTTTCTTATGCAAAAAATATTTCAATAATAGGTACAAAAATGTTTGTGTGTACAATTTTTCTGTTTAAAATTCTCTTCAGCCACAACCTAAAAATTACCGAAAATTCGGAGGTACCGTTCTATGGGGGCTATATGAAGACGTGGACCTATACCGACAAATTTAAGGTGAAAAGTTTTGTACCCCCGACGAAGACTAAATATCAAATTTCAGTCATTTCGGTGGGATATTGGGGCCACAACCTTCAAAATACCGAAAATCGGGAGGTACCGTTCTATGGGGGCTATATGAAGACGTGCACCTATACTGACAAATTTCAGGTGGAAAGGTTTATACTTCCAACGAAGACTTAATACAAAATGTCAGCCATTTCAGTGGGATATTTAACCACAAATCCTTGTATACATTGTTGCATATGGTTTTGCATATGCTAATTTTATGCAAATATGTCAACATATTCACGATATGCAAAATATGCAAAAATTTCTGGGCCTAAATCGTTTTATTTTGTGATAAAACGAGTTTCTGTCTAATCAGATTTTCTCTACAACCATCCTAATCATATATGCATTTGCATAGGATACCGCTGTCTAGTAATAAGAGAAGCGAGGACAATATACTTAATTTACAAACGATTCGTGACATGTCCTTAAACTGCACTTGTGCGAACAATTTTGAAATTTTTTGTGGGATGTAACTGAGTGAATCGAAATAGTAAATATTCGAACCTGATCTATGAGAGAAAAATTTTGAACCTTCGTAGTGGAAGCTGAACTTAAACGAAAACTAAGCTTGGACAAAAATACGAAATTACGAGATCCAAAATTTGGGCCATATCGGTTGATCCGATCGAGAGTTATCGTGCGCCTCAGTGCCCTCTTCTTTTCAAAATCGATATGGCGAAATCGAATCGACCCAATCAAGTTGACCAAACTAGTGAAGTAGGGTATCAAAACTTTCTTTTTCCCTGGTAATTTCGATTTTATTTTATTTGTGCTTTTATTACCGTTAAAATATTTTTGCTGTTGTTGGTCAGCAGCATTCTTTGTTTTATTTTTTGTTTTTTCATGCTGCAATATTTGTTTGAATGTTAAAAACTCATTGCTTCATCATCAGCGGTGGTATCAGGGCCATTGCCGTGGTTGTCGTCATCAGCAGCATCATCATCGAATGGTTACAATATTGTGACAATAACAATGGACGATATTCTTTATGAGATGCATACTCATAAACCCTTAGCTTGAACCCCTTTGCAGGCACAATGGAAAACGAAAAAAAGCCCCAAACAACAACAGTGCTTTGGTTTTTCGTTGTTGTTTTACTTTTTTGTTGTAAATCGAAGTAGACCTCTGGGAGTTAATAATCTCTGACTTTTTGCCACGCTCGTGATGGTTGCTCAGTGCAGTGCAACACTGCAACAAAGTCTGTCTGTCAGTGCATTAAATTATGCTTTTGTTTTCCGAATTCAATACATGCATCTATGGTATGTATGTATATTAGTGCGGTTGTGTATGTCGGAATGACCAATATACATAGTATATTGCATTTGTGTGCATTGTTACCATTCCAATCTCAATAAATCAAAAACAAAGCAAAAGTTATTAACAATATGGCATAAAATATGTGATGAATGGATTTAATTGAGTGCTCTGTGATGCAAGTGCTGGCTAGGATGTAGCAGTAGATTCCATGCTTATGATGGTGGCTTAATTAAAGGATGTTTCAGTTATTCAATGAGATATGCTGTCATTAAAGCTTTATAGTTAAATAATATTTATAATTTGTGAGAATTTAAAAAAAATATATTTAAATAAATATATATTTATATTAGGTTAAAAGGCGGGCCAGTCATCACAAGGGAACATAGACAACCACCGATTTTCTTGAAACATATAAAGATACGTAAAAACCATCCATAGGAAAATTATATGAAAATTCATGGTAAGGAGGACTTCTATTCTCGAAGACACTAAAATACCTAAGTATAACTAGATATGAGATAACCAGCAATAAATCGAGGGCTCCATTATATAAATGTAGATCGTTATTGAATTTTTGTACAACGATTTTCTATGACATGACAAAAAGGAATAGGCAAATTGAACAATGTTTGGCGAGAAGTTTTTCTGTCCCCTGGTGCGATATTAAAGCATAAGCTGATACCGTACGACAACAATTATGAAAACAATGAAAACTAAATACTATATTTCAACAATTTTGGTATGATAATGTGTATGGCGGCTATATCGAAACGTGAACCGATAGAGCCAATTTCATCTAGAACCAAGTTCTATATTACTTTCATGTATCAACTCGAAATAAGAATTAAAAAAATTCCATTACTTTGGTGATCCATAGTGAAATTTGACAAAAAATATATTCGTCTTCGACGTCATCTCTATAAAATTATGTTTTGTGGCACAATTTTGAATAGTTGGGAAGCTAAACAAATGCAGCGTGCCCTGCGGTCCAAATCCACAAGTAGGGCATGGTTGGGTACTGTGGCATCAATTCGGGCGTCATGTAAAAACACTAGTATTTGCCTTGGCATCTGGCGTTCTTCTGCTGCAATGCACTGTGGGGCCAAAGTCAGAGTTTTAAGGCAAAAAGTCACTGGGACAAGCTAGACCTTCAAAATTTCGTTCAGATGTTTATAATCGGCCTAGAAACGAATCTGCCAAATTTGGTTGATATCGGTTCATAAATAGATATATCTCTCATATACATGTACGCCCGATTTCAAGTAATCGATGGACCGAACACGTAAATTCTGTCCAATTATGATGAAATTTGGAGCATACTACCGAATTCTGACTATAAATAAGTTTACCAAGATATATCGATATCGGTTCCGAATTGGATATAGCTCCCATATAGATATACGCCCGATTTTAGGTATTTGGTGCACCAATCACGCTATGTCTACCCAATTTTGATAAAATTTGGAATGTATGACGGAATTTGCACTAGAAAAAAATTATACTGAAATCGGTTCAGATTCCCATATACAAATTCGCCAGATTTGAGGTATTCGGTGCACAAAATACGCAAATTATGTCTAATGTTGATGCAAATTGGGAAATGTCGCGGAATTCGGACAATAAATAAATTTGCCAAGTTATATCTAAATCGGTTCAGATTTGAATATATCTACCATATACATTTTTCATCCGATTTGATGTTTATTGTAAAGCATATTCGTAAAATAAGGCAGATCCGGATTAAATTCGGTGCTTCTGGCCGACATCAGCCAAGAGTAGAGTCAGTCAATTTTTGTTATATTCCGTTCAGAGTTAACTATAGCTCCCTTTTATATTTTCATCCTATTTAATGTTAAGTTGATAAGATATGGTATCACATAGTCGACCCAGCCCGATATTGGTCTTTTCTTGCACACAGAAGTTTTTTATTTGGTTAAGGCGTGCACAAATGTTTATACCCTCAGCCTTTAGGCTAGAAGGGTATATGGCAATATTTTTGAAAATTTAACATAGTTGAAGCCAAGGTTTAGCCTTTAATAACTCGCGAAATGTGGTTGAATATTATACAAAATAAATGCTTTCGGATAAAATGAAATGTTTTTAGACTTGGAAAAAAATATTGGCCTTAAAAGTTAATTTGCGTGGAAGCTGTGGCTGCATTTATGTTAAAAATGGATAAAAATGGGTTGAAGCCAACGTGTCTTTTTTTGTTTTCTCTCGATTTGTGATTAAACCACACTTTTCACGATTTTCCCGTCAAAGTAAAAGTAGAAGGCAGCTAAATAAGGATCATCTCACTAGAGTATAACTTCCCAAAATTTGATATGCGTCTACCATCAAATGATGCTGACATTTTGAAGCCAGATTTTAAGTGTTTTTTGAAATTTTCTTCTAAATTCGTTCCGCAAACAGGTTTTTCAAAAAAATCGTATATAGGATTGTAGAACTCGCGATTCTGAGTTATTTGATATATGTGCGGTGAATGTAGCCTACACAGCTTCACAGAAATCTGCATCAAAATACGAAAATTTTGTGGGAACATTTTTCTAAAAATCATATTTTTCGGGCCTAATTTTTACAATTGTACAATTGCAAATTTCAGATTTTTACGTTGCGGATCTAATAAATCCTTACTCGTGAAATTCCATCTACTAAAACGCGAGATACGAGAAATTCCAAGGTAGGAAAATCACCTAAAATTCTTTTCGAAAATATGGCGCATTTTATCGCGTATTCTGGGGATCGTTTCCACTGCAATGAAAAACTAGTGCAGCATCTTCGTTTTTGTGGAAACAGATATTTAAAAACTTCACTGATAAGGGAGCTGCATTAATTTTATCCCAAAAAATAGTGTGTGATGCTACATCCACGGTTCCTGATTGATCGCCTTGAAATAGATATATATCGATGTGGACTTTCGTGGTGACACTGAAACCGGATGCGGAACAAAATTAATTTTACCTTGCGCAAATTAGAGATGTTTTATAGGTTTTTTAATGCTTAGATGCAGACGATGCTACATCTAAGCGTCCAAGTTATATTTCGAAAAATATATACAAATTTAAAGATATGGTCTTGCTGTACATGAAAATCACATGCGGACAAAACGAGTTTGATAATTACGCGATTTTCACATATTTTAATAATGCATATAAGTTAAAGCGGTTTATTTGAACTCTATTTCCGTTTAAGAAGTCTATCGATTTATTTCATGAACCCGATAACTTTCCTCAATGGGAAACCTTCTATGTGAATGTAGATAAAGCAAAATCCGCCCATTTTCTTGGGAGTTTCAAGAAAAATAAAAGAAGTACTCCTATAGAATTTTTCCAATATTTTCAACTCTAGAATGCATGTGAGAGCTATTATTCCAAACCAAAATCTGTTTTTTGTAACACAAATATGTGCTTATTTTGGCTATAATATCCTAACTACTATCCCGATGATTATAAGTTTGGTCTCATATGATTCCCCGTGGAGTCTTTATTTAAAACTGTTATTTTTTTGTAATTTTTGTAGGGTAAATGGACCTATATTTTCAAAAAATTCGGATTACATTTAAGGTTTTGTCAATTTTTTATAAATTACGCGAATGCTGAGTAACATTTTACAAATATTATGCAATCTACTTAATGACGTCACTTCGTCATAACTTTTTAGTGACAATGGTGCTCAATAAAATAATTAGCGTTTTTATAATAATTTTTTTCTTAAAAGCAGAAGTAAAACCGCGATAGCATTTGTCCGCAACAACCAAAAATTTCATCGGTCAAAACTTTGCACATCGTATTATTTCTGTCCACTCCTTCGGGTACCTCCCACACAAAATTCGGATAAAGTGAAGTTTAAGGGCTCCTCTCGGATGGTTTTGCAATTTTTTTCAGTAAGTTTTCCTTGCTGCTCCCTTTATGACGGTACAATTTTTTTCTTGCGGAAGTCCATACTTCCTGAGATATTGGCATAAAAGCTCCAAGAAACCCTGACGGCACCAACCAAAATGGCAAATCTGCAAGGTAATCCTCGCAGGGAATTTCAATCGAGCAATCGATTTGGTCAAAACTTTGCACATCGTATTATTTCTTCCAGATATAGATCTGGTTCGAATATGAACTATATCTGTCCACTCCTTCGGGTACCTCCCACACAAAATTCGGATAAAGTGAAGTTTAAGAGCTCCTCCCGGATCGTTTTGAAATTTTTTTCAGTGAGTTTTTTTTGTGCCTCACTTAACGGTACAATTTTTTGCTGGAGTAAGTCAATAATTCCTGAGATATTGGCTTAAAAGCTCCAAGAAATCCTGACGGCACCAACCAAAATGGCAAATCCGCAAGAAAATCCTCGCAGGTAGTTTTTGATTGATGCAGGCTTTGCGCATAGTATTATTTCATCCAGTCCAGTATGGGATTGAAATATAGACTATATCGGTCCACTCCTTACCTCCCACGCAAAATTCGGATAAAATGAAGTTTAGGAGCTCCTCTCGCATCGTTTTGACTCTTTTTCAGTAGATTGTTGGAGCGGCCTCATTTACAGTAGTACATTTTGTTCCGGAGTAAGTCAAAACTTCCTAAGATAATGACCGAAAACTCTAAAACTTTTGCAAAAATTTCTTTCAAACTTATTTTAACATAATTTAATATTTTGAGTCCTTTATGAGCAATGGTGGGAAAATTGCGAGAGACTCATGTATTTTATACACTTTTGTGTATGAGGCCGAGCATTTCTGCCCAACAGTGTTTATGAGGATGTTTGGTTGCCAAAAATGTTTTGTATATGTCAATGATTTGGTATAAGTCCACGTTACGGTACCTACAGATTTTAAAGCAAACTCGTGATATAAAATCAATATATTTTATATACGGCATAATTATTGTGTTTGGTTTGGTTTTGTTATTTTTTTCTTGGTCAGTGGCTGAGGGTATTTCTCCGTCAGCACAGCTGACTGATACGTACTTACTTGTTTTATTTGTTGTTTAACTCCAGTCATGTAGTTGTCTTTGACACCTCTTTTAAATTTCGCAGAAATCCAGTCTATAACATGTTTAAGTTTCCGCTGGTTTTCCAACCAAAAATTAAAAATTAAATTTTACCAGTCAAAAGCATATGCACAGGGGTAGTTGTGTAGGGTATCACATAGTCGGCCCCGACCGACTATAGCCTTGGCTCACTTGTTATTTCTGAATTCTACAAACGACTGGCATCCACACATATAGTTGATTATTCAACGTTTCAAACACGGCTGGAGTGAAGTCCCTTAAGATAGGTCAAGGGCTACCATAACTGCTCCGTCGCATGATCTGCTCTCGTCCTCGACTGGATATGGGAAGATTGGCCTATACGATTCTCTGCTGGCATCCTTGTCTAGCTTTAGTAGCTAAGTTGTAGTGGTTTAAGTAGAGTTGTGCCAAAGGAACTATATGCAACTATCTAGTTCACTTCGCAGTTCCAATGGCCCACATTTTTTCTTTGAACAAACTGCGTATACTTAATATCACACGTTACATTTCATAATGTTACTCATAGGTTTTGGAACTAGTACAAGGAAATAGATTACCCAACTCTAGGTTTAAGTGTTTTTTTTAACTTTTGGGTTCCAAGAAGGTCGATGTCGGACAACACCTTCGGGTACCTCCCTCACAAAAGTTCACTTAGATGAATTTAAGGGCTGTTCGAGGGCCGTTTTGACATTTTTACAAACGGTACTGTTAGTGGTCCTTTTTACAGTAGAGCTAGCAAACTATCGGTATTTCCGACATTAGATATTTTCGATATTTCATTTCAAAACATCGATATCTATCGATTGTCATCACCATTAATTTGGAAATAAAAATTGTGCAAATGTGCATTATGCCATGTTCATACCAGCATTTAAAACACGTTGTTCGCTCTCATAATTACGTATTATTTCGATAAATTCTCTCATTTGTTAGAGATGGGACGTATTTTATCGTCGTTCTGAGTGTAATTTAAATTGAACAAAGTACAAAAATCGTTGTTCGTTCTTAAAAATTTTTTTATGGGAAATGAAATAATTATATTGTAATTTGGATTCGAACAACGAATTGGAAGGGAATAAGCCTTAATATGAACAAGGCATTAGAGTGGTTTTAAAAAATCGATGTCGGATTTTTTTATAGTTTTGTTTTAAATTAAGATTGCCAAAGTTTGAGCTCAATCGGAATATGTTAACACGTGCCACTGGAGTCTCATAGTTTTCATAGACCCTTTATAGACCTAATATTAAAATCTGACCGATTTTCAAAATTTTTTGTAGGAGTACTACACTACAAAGAACTGGGAAACTGTTTTTATCGATTGGACAATAAATAGGGTCTTAATTTTTAAAAAAAGTAAACATTTTAGGAGGGCGCCGCGTAAGAAATCCGACATCGATTTTTTCCTTTGAGTTAAAACCAGTCTAATGTACAAGTACTTAACAGAAATATAAAGGAGAGAAAAAAATGTTTGTAATTAATAAAATAAGTATATAATTAAAATAAAATTAAGTAACAGTGTTTTATTTATAAATGCACTTATAAGTAGAAAATAATTTTCATGATGGAATCTCTCAAATAAAACGCTTGCCGTTCATATTGTCACAATATTTAATTCAAATGCAAGCGCTTTATTTGAGAGATTCCATCATGAAAATTATTTTCTTCTTTTAAGTGCATTTATAAATAAAACACTGTTACTTAATTTTATTTTAATTATATACTTATTTTCTAGTTTTTAGTGCATTTAAAATTAGGTTGGTAGTTTCTCATCCTATTGATTTCAGTTAATGCTTCGTTATTGCATGGCTCCTTTCCTGTTAGTTTCGAGCAATCCAGTTCTTCTATTCGTAATCCATCCAGCGATCTTACAAGACTCAATGCCACATATGCATGTCCTTCTTCGAAAAGCTTGGATCCTAGATACACCAATTCCACCGAACCTCCGAAAAACCACCGCCGAACAACCTCCTCCGAACTTTCCTCTCTCAACATGCTCTTTCCATTTTCAACGGAACCCCATAACCAATTTAGGCCGAAAATGTAGACACCAACTTTAAAATGACTGAAATTGGGTGGTACCATTTATAGGGGCTATATCAAACCCTGAACCTATGTTCACAATTTTTGGTGAAGAAGTTGGGAACTCGAAATCAAAGTTACAGCAATTTCGGTCCAAAAATTAAGACAAAAAAACTTGAAATCGGGTGGAGCCGTAATATGGGGGCTATACCAACACCTGGACCTATGTCACAATTTTTGGTGGAGAAATTTCTGTACCACTGGGATCTCCAAATGCCAAGTTACACGCAATTCGGTATAAAAATGAAGATAAAATCCTTAAAGCACTTGAAATCGGGCGGTACCGCTATATGGGGCCCTATGTCCATAATTTTTAATGGGTACGTTTCTGTACCATTGGAAACCCTAGTTGTCAAGAAAAGCCAATACGGGCTTAAAATGATGATAAAATACCTATCGAGTGGTACCGCTGGAGGGGGGCTACAGGAAAAATGGACCCATATTGGTTTTGGTTTCATATTCATGTATTGTCATCCAAATCTGAAAAGTGTACAAAGTTTTAGTTCGATTGGTCAACTACAACTGTGTGAAAAATGAGTTACCAGATTTGAAAAGAAAATAGCGGAAATCGGGTGGTACCGTTATAAGGGGGCTATAGGAAAAAATGGACCCATATTGATTTTGGTTTCATATTCACGTATTGTCATCTAAATCTGAAAAGTGTGCAAAGTTTTAATTCGGTTGGTCAACTGCAACCGTGTTAAAAATCAGTTACCAGATTTGAAAAGGGGGTTAAGTTAGACACCGTAAAAACACTGTAAGAATGGACCAATATTGGTTTTGATTTCATATTCATGTATTGTCATCCAACTCTGAAATGTGTGCAAATTTTAAGTTCGATTGGTCAACTGCAACTGTGTGAAAAATCAGTTACCAGATTTGAAAAGCAAATCAGATAAAAAACTGTAAATCAGTGTAAAAATGGACCAATTTTGGTTTTGATTTTATATTCATGTATTGTCATCCAAATCTGAAAAGTGTGCAAAGTTTTAGTTCGATTGGTCAACTGCAACCGTGTTAAAAATGAGTTACCAGATTTGAACTAAACACACACCAAAGCAAGTTAAATAAAACCCTGTAATAATGACACAAAAATACAATTTATATATAATTGTTCCACAAACATCCCATACGGGACAAGGGAGACTTCTCTCATATCAATGTCAATAAGTGCACATCGATTCATATTAGCTCAATGATATGGGACCTACTGTTTATCGCCGAGTCCGAACGGCGTGTCTTAAGATACCACTTTGTAGAGAAGTTTTACATTTCTGAAATACTAAGGAAATGTCGCCAACATTACTGAGGGGTATTTTGCCACCGTTGAAAATTTTGATGTTAACTGGCCGTGGAATCGAACCCACGACCTTCAGCGTGCAAGGCGGGTGTGCATACCATTGCACTACGGTGGCATCCAATATACTTTTCCGAAAAATTTGTACCTGTGACTACGGACTTACTTTCTTACATCCATAAAACCGAAAAGCCGCGTAATTTCTATTCATTTCAATAAATTTTTGCTTTGGGGATTTTAATCCGATTATATCGATAGATAAAATTATCTATCGATATTGAATTAAAAAAAAATCGATACTATCGATAGTGCCATCGATTTTTTTTTTCAGCTCTAGTTTACAGTGATATAATATTTTTCTTGGGCAAGCATCTGACCTAATGGTCCAGCAGGTTTAAAAAATCTTACGGTAACCAACAAAAATGACTGGTGGGCGCGGTAAGGAATGACTCACTCAAAGATAGTCTCACAAAAGTTTAAAATTTTCGCATAAATGCATTTAACGGGTGTTAGAGAAAATTTTTTTTTTACGAATGTAGTCCTTGTGATTTTGATATATTTTTTCGGGGGCATTTCTATGATTCCATTTGTACGTTTAGTTTTACAAAATCCACTGGATGTCAAATGTCAATTCCATATGTATACTTTAAATAAAATCGACAGTATTTACGACTAGGATTTTCACGTAAACTCAATAAAATTGATATTTGAAATCCAGTATATTTCGTGAATCTAAGTAAATCTAAGTATTAAAGCCCTAAAATACCGAACCGTGACAAAATAAAATGTTTGGGGAAAAGGGTTTTGGTTGTGATTACGGATGCTGTCCCTAGATGAAAGCTACAATATCACTGTCGGCCGACTGATACTTTCTTACTTGTTTTCGTCACCAAAAAGTTAATTTGTTTAAAATCAGAATGTCTATTTTAGCAACGGGAAGGAAAGGTCAATAAAATGTCCCGTTTGACCTGTAGTATAGTGTAATGGCTCTCCGTGCATCGTTCGGCTACTGGAATAAAGGCTCTATAATAATCTCCTAGAAATTTAAGTTCAGTGAGTGATATGCTCAAAAATGTATATTTTTTCTACTATTTGTGTGAATAAAACCCTATGCTGTTTTTCATGGTTTTTGTTTAACAAATAGGTATTTATGTTTTAAAACCATAAGTCAACTTGATGTCAATCTGTAAAAGTTGTTTGCAAATGTCACCGTGATCACCAATTAAACTAGGTTTTGATTTTCTAGGTTCCAATAAACTGTTCAAGCATTTAGTGACATACTCCTCACTAGCTGGTAAATACACTTAAAAGCTACTTTGTTTGCTCTTAGAAACTGCTGCTGTTGTTATTTGCTACAGTAGCAAGCAGACATTCTTTATGTTGTTGTTTATGGCAGTTTAGGATTGTTAAAAATAATCACTGCTTTTTAATGTTAATAGCCTCATCTCAAAATGGTTGAAAATGACTTGACAACGATTATGGCGACAAGGACTGAAATTGTAACCACAAACACTTTGCTCTATAATTATTTTGCCTTCATTTGTTGCTATTTATAAAAATCAATTTGCTACCGTTGTTGTCGTTGTCGTCGGCAACGACAATCATGAGATGTCGTTGTTGCTGCTGCTACTGGCTACTTGTTTAGTATTACCTTATATGAACGTATGTACTTACGTTCATACATACTTAGGTAGGTAGGATTTTGCTGTTAAAATACAAACAACATTCATATGAAGAAACATTTAAGTTCGACATATGAAATTGGTGTTGTTGTTGCTGTTGATTGTTAGCCTGCTTTTTGAATTTGTGTGTCTCTGTATGTTTGTTTATTTTGCTGCACTCAGCTGTCCTCTCATTTTATTCGGTCTCAGTTAAATAGTTTTTATCTCTGAACTGTGCTTTTTATTTCCATTAAAACGAGCTGCAAATGTGCAATTAAAGAAACAGGTTACATGATCGTAAATCTTGAAATTGTACATTGTGTGTGATTGCCAGCGAGCGATGTTGTGGTGTGCCTGTCTGTTGTTGTTGGTCGGTTGGATCGTCGTTGTTGTCGTCATTGCTGTTTCAAAACATGAAAAACGTAGAGCAGTTGAAAGCTCCACAGCAGCAGCAACATTTCAATTTATAACGAAGCTGAAAACTGAGAAGAAAAAAAAACGCTAAAACGTTTGAGAAGACAACGGCAACAAGACATTTTTCTGTATTTGGATTTGTTTTTTTTTTTTGCTCGCAACATATTCACATGTCAGCATTTTTGTGATTGCTTGATTTATTGTCAACAAATCGTTGACTAATAAATAACGTTTTCAGAGGCGAGTGCAGTATTTTAAAATGGCCTGAGAGATGTCGTTGTGATCTTTTCTTCACTTCTTATAAAATTGCCGACATTAACAACGCTTTTAATGTACGTTGTGTTCTGTTTTTGTTGTCATATTTGTGTTGTGGTATTTTAAGTCAAAACGGCAATTTGATGTAAAACAAACATTAAATGAGGTAGCTGCAGCAAAACATGAATCGTTGTTGGAAACGTGTCATTAGGTAGGTATGACTGATTTCATTTTAAATTTATATATGGCCCAATATTGAAAAATAATGTGACTCATAGAATGCATTTGCAAAGAAACGCACATAAAGAACTCTTTACAGGGTATTAATTAAAAATATACACTTTGAATAAAATCTGTCCTACCCTTTCAGACTCGGAGGCATCAAAACGCCACTCAACCTACTGCTGTGTCAGCACTTTGGGTTAGACTAGGAATGACTCTAAAATTAAAATGTGTCACTATTTCTAATAAAAATAATAATTTTTTGTTTATAAGCTAAACAGACGTATGTCGTTACACCATTTTCTTGGACGTTGACGAACACAATTTAGTTAATGACTTTATCTACCTCCCGTAATGGAAATAATGAACAGCTGATAAATGGATTAATAGATTGATAGATTAATTGGCCTTCAAAGACTTCAATGGGTCATTAAAACTTCCTGCCTTACAACTCACCGGTACCGGATAGTATAATATTAGCTATACATCAGAACGCAGCAGATCCGGTGTTAACAATTCTGACGGAGATTTTAAGGCCTTTCCGCTACCATCATCCCAAAGCCGGGAAACCAAAGATTATAAGGCATTGAAAACAATGAAGAAGTTTTGAGACCTTCAACTTAGGCTAGAATTAAATTCTACATACATATGTATATATGTTAGGCTAAGCCTATCTTGATATACGAGTATATAAGTCTTTCAATAATGTAATGCTTGAATCCATCCGGAATCACGACACAATCGAACAATATATTCAAGGGGAGACTAATTTCAGCCGCCCATATGATGAACAGTGTGACAATGGATTTAACGGCTGATATTTCCTTATTCATCAGTAGACAGCGGAATTTTATGCAACCCCTATTTTTGGACCGATTCATGTCAAATATTGGGACTGGGCATATTTTTGGCTTCTGATTAAATTGCAATCGAAACATATGACATATGCAAAATGCATACATTTTTGCATATGCAAAATTTATGCTTTTTACATATTTTCTTATGCAACAAATATTTCAATAATAGGTACAAAAATGTTTGTGTGTACAATTTTTCTGTTTAAAATTCTCTTCAGACAAGTCAATAAAATAGAGAAATGTATAAGCACAGCCACAACCTTCAAAATACCGAAAATCGGGAGGTATCGTTCTATGGGGGCTATATGAAGGCCTGAACCTAAACCGACAAATTTTAGGAAGGAGACTTAATACCAAATTTCGGCCTTTTTGGAGGGATATTGAGGCCACAACCTTCAAAATACCAGAAATCCGGAGGTACCGTTCTATGGGGGCTATATGAAGACGTGGAGCCATATCGAAAAATTTCAGGTGGAAAGCTTTATACCCCCAACGAAGACTAAATACCAAATTTCAGTCATTTCGGTGGGATATTGAGGCTACAACTTTCAAAATACCGAAAATCGGGAGGTACGGTTCTATGTGGGCTATATGAAGACGTGGGCCTATACTGACAAATTTCAGGTTGAAAGTTTTATACTCCCAAGGAAGACTTTACACAAAATGTCAGCCATTTAAGTGTGATGTTGAGGCCACAACCTTCAAAATACCGAAAATCGGGAGGTACCGTTCTATGGGGGCTATATGAAGACGTGGACCCATGCGGACAAATCTCAGGTGTAAAGTTTCATACCCCTAACGAAGACTTAATACCACATTTCAGCCATATCGGTAGGATTTTTAGACCACAAATCCTTGTATATATTTTTGCATATGGTTTTGCATATGATCATTTTATGCAAATATGTAAAAAAATGTCAAAATAAGCACGATATGCAAAATATGCAAAAATTTCTGGGCCTAATTCGTTTTATTTTGTGATAAAACGAGTTTCTGTCTTATCAGATTTTCTCTAGGACCATCCTAACCATATATGCATTTGCATAGGATTCCGCTGTCTATTCATCAGATGGAAGAACTGTAATAAGTCAGCTATGTATACATTTAACCTATCACATATGTATTCATCGAATTTCATTTGAAACACTGCTGGATGGAAGTCTTCTCAATGTCCTCGAACAGCTTGTCATGTACAGAAGGCCTTCTATATGCACGCTTCTGTGCCAACGTCAAGGTCTTTAAATTCCAACAGATATCTTATGTGTTGTACAGAACCAGCATAGTGAAATGATAAGTTAGCTATTTAACAAGAAAAAACGGTTATAGTTCTCTGTATTTCACTGGGTTCTTTTGAAATTTTGAGGCCTTGACGTTGGCCAGTTGGTGGATCTTTCCTTATTTTCCGCAGCTCAATATTTCCTTCCCTATTCTAAATATAACGGTATTTATTTGCGAAAAAACTGAAGTTCTAACCTGGTGAGCCAGAGTGTATGTCCGCTACGATGCAGCAATTTTGGTCTTATTGTATAAAATTTATCTAATAATTCCTGGATACAATTAACCAATACAATGGTAATAGACTTCATAGGATATTTTTTATATATTAAATTCTAACTTTTAAATTTTCAGCCAAGTTAAAATTGGAAACTTGAAACTAATACAATTCCTTGTTAGCTGTTGAAGCATTGTTCCGACAAACATAATGGTCTTTACCCCAAACCAAATATATGCTGGAATTTTTCATTATTCTCATCTCTTTGTCTGTGCCGTGACTGTGTGTACTACAACAAACTAATTAAAATTCAAAATCCATAAACAGATTTTGCCAATAAAACTTTTCACGCGCATAATATAAAAGCCAACAACTAATTCATGACAAAACAAAAGTAGTGTGGTGAGACAACATACAAATATGAAACAAACAATGTTCACTCAAGCAGATTCATAAGAAGGGTGAAAAAAAAACAAACAGCCACAATGCTGTAACAGGGTGAATTTAAAGTGTGAGGATACAAATCATTAATAGGGTAAAAATTCATAATGAATTTTGAATATAAAACTGAAATCCATATTATGTAAATCAGAATTCCACGCATACGAAGCCGCACTAATACGTCGTGAGATGGAACAAGTAAGAACGGCGTTAAGTTAAAAAAAATTTCGAACTTGTTATAACCTCCACCACGAGTTTTGTTGAAGTAAAATGAGACAATTAGTTTCCTTTCGTTTATGATGACGACTTTAGGTCTGTTTCACTATGTCAAAAGAAAGTGAATGGGAACGAAAAACACCTAAACATTGCTTTTCATGTTAATATTGACTTTGTTCTTGAAACAACAACAAAATTTAAAAATCATAAACGAGTTAAGTAGTTTTTCTCTCGTTTTCATTTTCGTGAAAACAGGCTGTAAATACCAAATTTCAGCAAGTTCGGTAAAACAACCTTGAAAATACCGAAATTTGGGAGGTACCCTTCCATGGGGGCTATATCAAATCGTCGATCTATACCTAAAAATTTTGTCGTAAAGTTTTTAGACTCAAAGAAGACTAAATACCAAATTTCCGATATTTCGGTAAAACACTCAAAATGGCGAAAATCTATGGGGATATAGGAACCCGCGGACCTATACTGATAATTCTCTTCTGGAATATTTTATAACCCCATGGAAGACTAAGTAACAAATTTCAATCTTTCGTGGGATATTGACGCCAACCTTTCAGAATTACGAAAATCGGGAGGTACAGTTCTATGGGAGCTATATCGAAACGTGGACCTATATCGAATTTCAGTCAGTAAGGCTTTTACCTCCAACAAAGACTAAATACCAAATTTCAGCCATTTCGATGGGTTGCCGTGGCACACCCTTCAAAATACCGCTAAATCGGGAGATACCGTTCTGTAGGGGCTATACCGACAAATTTCTGTCAAAAACTAGTATAACCCCAACTAAGACTATGTACCAAATTTCAGCCATTTCGGTGTGATAATGAGGCTAAAAACTTTAAAATACCCAAAAAAGGGTGATGCAGTTATATGGGGCTATATGAAGGCGTGGACCTATACCGACATGTTTCGTATGGAATGTTTGATATCCTAAATGGAAACCAAATACCAAATTTAAGTCATTTCGGTAGAATATTGAGGTAACAACCTTAAAAATACCGCAAATACGGAGGTACGGTTCTATAGGGGCTATACTAAGGCGTGGGTCTGTACCGATAAGTTTCTGTGGGAAAGTTTTATACCCCAAACGAAGACTTAATACCAAATTTCAGCTATTTCGGTCGAATATTGAGGCCACAACCTTCAAAATACCAAAAATCGGGAGGTACCGTTCTATGGAGGCTATATGAAGACGTGGACCTATACCGACAAGTTTCATATGGAACGTTTAATACCCCAAAAGAAAACCAAATACCAAATTTAAGCCATTTCGGTATTATATTGAGGCCACAACCTTCAAAATACCGAAAATAGGGAGGTACCGTTCTATAGGGGCTATACTAAGGCGTCGACCTATGCTGACAAGATTCTGGGGGAATGTTTTATACCCCCAACGAAGACTAAGTACCAATTTTCATCCATTTCGGTGTGATAATTAGGATTAAACCTTAAAAATACCGAAAATCGGGGGATCAAAACGTGGACCGATATAGCCCATTTGCAATACCTAACATCATAAGAGTAATATAAACTTCTATACCAAATTACAAAGCTCTATCTTAAAAATTGCTGTATCTTGATTTCAAGAGACCTAAGGACAGACGGACGTGGTTATATCGGCTTGGAATTTTACCCTGATCAAGAATATACAGTATCGGCCAAAACTAAAGCACCCCCTCAGTAAATTTTTTTGAAATGATAATTTTTTTATGAAAACTAAATTATAAATTTATTTTTTATTTTTCTTTTTATTTATTTATATCTTTATAATCGAAAAATACAAAAATAAGGAGATCAGAATTTAATAAACAAAAGTTAAAATTCAAAAAACATTTTAGGTCGCAAATATAAGCGGACAAAACTAAAGCACCCCCCATTTGAGGTACAGCAAAAACTATTGAAATCATTATTTCGTTGCTTATCCTCTATTCTGGATGACACAATCACATCTTTTAGGCATAAAGGATACTAAATTATTAATTATTGCAGGCGAAATAATCGGTATTCGGAGAATTTAGCTTAAATCCTCAAAATACTGAAAATCGGAAGTTACCGTTATATGGGGGCTACACCCAAACGTGAACCCAGGTCCACGATTTTTGGTGGATATGTTTTGTGACCACTAAGAACCCTAAGTACCAAATTACAGCTAATTTAGTAGGAAAATGTGGCTTAAATATCCGAAATACCGAAGATCGGAAGGTACCGCTATAAGGGGGCTATACCAAAACATTAGCCGATATTGTTCATATTCATCCAAAAATGATGCTACAGCATTCTCCGGTCAAATACTAAATCCCTTAGGTTTAAAAATTAGCAAAAGAACGAATTGCAAAAGAACGGTAGACGCCGGCTTATTCAGTCGACGACCAGCAAAAAACCTTCCGCCTCCATGTTTTACAGCGTCTTTGCAATATTTAGGATTTAACGGTTGCCCATTTGGTCCAAGCCTTTTACCATCTGAATACTTTAAATTAAACATAGTTTCATCGGAAAACAGTTCAAATGGGTCTTGGCGAATGCCAGTCTGGCTCCTTCATTTTTAGTCGATATGAAAGGATTTTTTTTTTGCTGGTCGTCGACTGAATAAGCCGGCGTCTATCGTTCTTCTGCAATTCGTTATTTTGCTAATTTTTAAACGTTAGCGTATTGTATTTGACTAGTGGATGCTGTAGCATCATTTTTGGATGAATATGAACAATATCGGCTAATGTTTTTGTATAGCCCCCTTATAGCGGTACCTTCCGATCTTCGGTATTTTGGATATTTAAGCCACATTTTCCTACTAAATTAGCTGTAATTTGGTACTTAGGGTTCTTAGTGGTCACAAAACATATCCACCAAAAATCGTGGACCTGGGTCCACGTTTGGGTATAGCCTCCATATAAGGGTACCTTCCGATTTTCAGTATTTTGAGGATTTAAGCTAAATTTTCCGAAAATCAATTATTTCGCCTGCAGTAATTAATAATTTAGTATCTTCTATACCAAAATGATGTGATTGTGTCATTCAGAATAGAGGATACGCAACGAAATATTGATTTCAATAGTTTTTGTTGTACCTCAAATTGGGGGGTGCTTTAGTTTTGTCCGCTTATATTTGCGACCTAAAATATTTTTTGAATTTTAACTTTTGTTTATTAAATTCTGAATTACTTATTTTTGTATTTTCCAATTATAAAGATATGAATAAATAAAAAGAAAAATAAAATATAAATTTACTAGCAAAATACCCGCTACTTCGTATGCGGAAAAGGAATAATATACCAATAAATAATATATAATATGTTGAACAGTGAAAATTTTGATGTACTAATACGTGTTTGAATTGATATTTAATTTTATTTAAGTACTGTTCGTACGCGTTTCGCTCGAATTTCAACAAAGACCTCTACACTTCAACAGCGGCCTAGATTTTAAATTCCAGTCCATGTTTTATAGAACGGTATGGGTATTTGGAAAATTTTATCCACATATTCCAACCGAATTTTGGAATTTGTGATATCAAAATGTAGAAAACCTTTATTCAAAATATGTTACCCTATATATCACAGTTAATTTTTGAGACATTTTATTTTAGGAATTTTTGTTCTCAGGGTGTAAGAACCTTCTTGTAAAACATTAGCCCCATAGATTTTCCTTTTTCAAATGAACTTACTATAACGTTCAGAACAGGCAACAATTTAACTCTACTTGTTTAGCTCTACTTGTTCAGTTTTAACTCTACTTGTTCGCCAAATGCCAATGGTATTACATGTAGGAACCTTTCATACATTTAAAGGTGGATTTTAATAAACATTCTGATCCTGATCCTCCGATCTCAACAGTGATTCTCATAACAAATTTCATTTATCGATTCACTCAATACCAGTGCTTCAATATTTAGTATTATTAAATACTTCTAGTACACTTATTGTACGACCACCTCCAATAATGAACCTGACAAATAAATAATAAATCGGAACTCTATTTCTTAGCCCAATACCTAACTTATTGCAATTTGTACTTTTCACACACTAATTTTATAATTCCAGCTTCAATGCTACACCCAACGTCAAATTTAATACCATTTAGTACATTTCCTATTTCTCAATAAATCTGCCAGCCTTCAGCCTCATTTCAGGATTTGTATGCATTTCAAAAAATCCTTATCTAAACTCCAATTCAAACCCTCATATATCAATTCGAAATTCCATTTATATCCCTTCATGCAACACCAAACTGGTACCAAATTTAGTACTTATATTATGTATAAGTTTTAAAAAATTACTTCCTCATATTCAAAACTATATCCAAACCGCGATTTAATATTTTCCGTATACATAACTTCCAAAACTTCCTCTCTATCTCCACTATAAACGCCAACTGCTATACTAATACCGAATTTCACAATGTCAGATCTACCCATTTACACAATAACAATTTGAACCAAATTCTGTGTCAGTTTCATTTAATTCATAAGTTTCGTACACTTATTGTACGTATATCCACAACTACATTCGTATATCAACCATACACACCAACAGCGGCTACAATACCAAATTTCCGAATTCCATCTCTATTCATAATACCATTAATACTTTTCGCATGAAAGCACGAATTTCAATTACTATCTACCACAGTAATTCCGAATTTTTAAGGATTCCACCTCTATCCGTTACCCAAATCTAAATTTTAACAAATTTAGTACCATTTCGTATTTTTCGTAACCACAAGTACGAACTACCAAAACTATTCCAGTCCCACACTCCAACAGTAATCTAACTTCCAAATTTCAGGATTCCAGCTGTATCCCTTCACCTAAATCCAAATTATACCATATTTAGTACCATTTAGAACTTTTCGCACACATAGGTACGAATTTCCAAAACCACCTCAAACCTACACTCCAACAGTAATCTTAATTTCAAATATTAGGATCACCCAAATCCAAATTGAACCAAATATAGCACCATTTAGTACTTTTCGTACCCATAAGTACGAATTTCCAAAACTACCTCAATCCTTCACTCCATAAGTAATCTTAATTATAAATTTCAGGATTCCAGCTCTATCTGTTCACCTAAATTCAAACTGTACCAAACTTAGTACCATTTAGTACTTTCCATTCCCATAAGTATGAATTTCCAAAACTACCTCAATCCTACACTCTATCAGTAATCTTAATTCCAAATTTCAGGATTCCAACTCTATCCGTTCACCCAAATATAAATTGTACCAAATTTAGAACATTTAGTACTTTCCATTCCCATAAGTATGAATTTCCAAAACTACCTCAATCCTACACTCTATCAGTAACCTTAATTCGAAATTTCAGGATTCCAACTCTATTCGTTCAACTAAATTTAAATTGTACCAAATTTAGTACCATTTAGTACTTTCCGTACCCATAAGTATGAATTTCCAAGACTAACTCAATCCTACACTCCAAAAGTAATTAAATTCCAAATTTCAGGATTCCAGCTCTATCCGTTCACCCAAATCCAATTTTGTACCAAATTTAGTACCGTTTACTAGTTTTCGTACCCATAAGTAAGAATTTCTAAAACTACCTCAATCCTTCACTCCATCAGTAATCTTAATTCCAAATTTCAGGTTTCCATGTCTATCTAAATCCAAATTGTACCAAATTTGGTACCATTTAGTACTTTTCGTACACATAAGTATGAATTTCCGAAACTACACCCATATCTCAATCGTACGCTTCAACGGTAATCTAAATTCCAAATTTCAGGTTTCCAGCTCTATCCGTTCACCCAAATCCAAATTGTACTAAATTTAGTACTATTTAGTACTACTCGTACACTTAAGTACGAACTTCCAAAATCATTTCCTTATATCAACACCACTTCCCAACCTTGATTTCCATTCCAAATATGAACATTGTAGCTAAATTCCTTCAAAATGTACAATTCGTACAAAATTTAGTACTTTTCGTACACTTAGAGGTCGAGTTTCCAAAAACCCTGTGGTACATCTTTCTAACTCTCCGTCAGTTACCTTCATTCCAAATTTCAGAATTCTAGCTCTTCCCGTTTGCCTAATACAAAGGGTACCATATTTAGTACCTTTTAGTACTTTTTGTACCCTTCTAGGTCGAATTTCCAAAAACCCAGCCTTATCTCATCCCTACACACCGACAGCAACCCACAGTCAAAATTTCAGCTTTCTAGCTTCAGCGGTTTCGTCTGGGCGATGATATACATGTCACTCACTCACTCACTCACTCACTCACTTATCACTAAGCTCTTTTATATATATAGATACATATATCACTTAATTCTATATATAACTTTATTTCATATATCATAAAAATTAAAAGTCCGAGAATTCGGGAGATCACGTTAAACAAAGAAGTCAGAAAAAAGTTGACGAAGGTGGTTACCTGATAACGATCGTATCCCTCTGCTCAAAATAGGTTAATTGAGTAAAACACAAATTTAAATAAGCACTATATTCAGCATTCCTTCCAACACAAGAATTACAGAAAATTATTTTGCTTCAACTGTGCTACCAAATATTTTTAGGTACATCGCAAAACGTGTTATTTGCTTAAAAAATATATCCCGAGTTACAGTTGCCTAAATTTTTGTTGGCTATTGTCAGTTTATAGAACAGAGAGTCGAGGAAATAGAAACACTTTGCCTTCTCTCTTTGTCAAACTGACGATTGTTGAAAGTACAATTGTCTAATGTACATCTGCTTCAAAGATCGTCCTAAACAGTTCAAAACAAACAAATATTTGCCATTGAACAAGGTGATAGCAATAATAGTATTATATGTTTCAAAGCCATCAAGTTCTGTACCTAACAAACTGCGAGACAAAGTTCGCCGGGTTCCCTAGTAATAAAATGAAATAATTGTTATTTTACGCATTAATAGGCAAAAGTTCATTCATTCTCGCTACCGGAAATCATTTTTGAGAAAAAATATCAAAAAGACATAACAATAATATATATACTTTATAGGGTCTCCGATGAATATTTCGATGTGTTACAAACGGAATGACAAATTTAATTATACCTTCCATATTATGGTGGAGGGTATAAAAATATAATCTTTGTTTTTTTTTTATAGCAAATATCAAGAGAAGTATGAAGAAGTAAGTTATAACTTTGCAACAAAGACAACAAAGGGACTACGATGACCACATGCTTCAAAAAAATGTCAAAATTATCCAAGACATGTCTATAAATTGCATCTTTGCCAAAAATGTAGTAATTTTTTGTGGGAGGTATCCGAAAGAGTGGACCGATATAGTCCATATTCGCACTTGATATAAGTTTAGACCGAATATTAAATATCACAAAATTCGAGAGAGTCATCTTGCGCACAAGCCAGACCGACGGACGAACAGGGTTAATTCAACTTCCAGTTGTTTGAAAAGGATATCGGCCAAACATAGTTGGGATATAAAGCCATTATTTCGATGAGGCACATTTTTGATTGTATCAAAGCGTACAAATCCTCGAAGACCTATAGGCTGAGGGTATATAAAAATTACAAACATCTTGTCCGAAAAACGTGTTCACTATTTTCTGCGTCAACAGTAACATGAAGTTAGTAAACTGCAACTAAAATATAAGCAAGCATTTCCCTCACAATGTGAATGAATATTCACGGTACGTTTTAGTTTATTCAAAAGAACCAACAGGAAGAAGTAAGTGTGTAATATGTATGTTAGTGTGTCTGTTTGTCTTTTCATTGAATAGCATGTTTCATTTCATTTTCCTAGATTTTCATTTGCCATATTGCCGCACTTTTGCTGAAGTGTGAGTCAGTTGGTGTGAGTATTTGAAGAAGATCTGTGCTGTTACTACGATAAAATGAAAATTGCACATGAGCCATAAATAAGGATCTCTCTCAAGGATAATTTATAAAAGTTTTCTTTTACTTTTCTCCTAGTATTTTGTTGTTGTCGTCGTTTTTTATTTTTCATGCTACCTAATGCCAGCTCTTTTAACTTAGTTATATTCTCGCCAAACGTATGCATAGTTTAGAGGTCTTTGCTTGTATGATATATTTATAAGACAGGAATAAAAAGTTGCACGACGTACACAGAGACAAAAAAAGAAAGACATTAAGCTTTTCGTGTCTGGCAAAGCATCTCAAAAGGCTTAAGATGAAGGATATTTGTTTTTTCTTTGCTTTATTACATTTTCCATATTTTTCATTTTACACTGGAAGAAATAAAATTTATATTCTGAACGAAAAAAAACTGGGAGCTTGATAAGAGGTGGAAGCTTGCTATAAGCTGGAAGCTTTCTAAGCGCATTTTAATTTTTATAGATAAGCAAACATGAGTTAGGGAATTTTACTACTGAATACCGAAGTTAACGTTATGTGGAAACTTTCGGCCCATATCTCGGGATGTAAGAACTTCCCAAGAACAAAGTTATCCTGTTTCAATAAGAAACGTGAAAACTATCCGAAATAAACTTAAGAATTTATCCGCGAACAGCAACGGCCCTGACTTGCTTTAACATGGCAAAGCTCAGGACTCCTCTTGGTCCCTCTTTCATCTCAAGAGTTCTCTGACCTCCCCGTGCTGTCATCTTAGTGCCCGTTAAAAGAAGTGTGCTAACGTCTGCCGCGAACATTCCGTGTGCAGATTCGCAGATCATGGTCCATACAACGTTTACGGCGGGTCGTCAACTTTAGAAGGGTTTTTATAAGGGTTCTTATGGGCGAATATAAGAACGACAAAAACCCCTCTAAATTTGACGACCTGCCGTAAACGTTTTATAGGTGAATATAAGAACGATAAAATCCCGTCTAAAGTTGACGACCCGCCGTAAACGTTTCATGGACCATAATCTGCGAATCTACACATGGAATTTTCGCACTCTATATAGAGAAGGTGCAGTTGGCAGATGTATTTGAAAAATACAAGGCCATACAGGAAATACGATGGATTGGGAAAGATGCCACAACGACCCCTAAAGGTTACGAACGCACTGTATTATCGCTGCCATGACATAAAGCATTAGTTTGGCTGTGGATTTGAAGTTGGTAAGAGGTTAAAACATCTGGTCTCCAGCTTCACCCAAGTGAATGAATGACTTGCTGCAATACTCTGCAAATTTCTTCAACATCAGCTTTTTAATTGCGCCTATGTCACCAACGAAGACAAGGACTAACAGACCAAAATAGATATATCTTACGAGCGGTTAAATAAAACAAGGGCACAACACGGAAGTTGGACATCGGTAAGTTACAATCACAACAGATAGCCACAGCATATTCCACTCAACTAGTCCAATTGCTTAATCAAAGCACTCATCATCCCAATAGCTTATCAGCACAGTTGCAAAGTGGGCACACTTCATACAAACAGCCAGAAAATCCATACTTGGATACCAGAGACCTCCACTAAGGAACCCATGGTATGACCGGGAGTGCCGTGCTGCTACTGAAGAGAAAAATGCTGCATATAAGCTACAGTAGCAACGCGTAGCACACGGACACTGAAGTCCGAAAATTATACAAATGAGTGAAACATCAAACTGGTGGCTTTGGACAAGGCACATCCTCCGGTAGAAAGCAGCAAAGTAATTTAGTAACCGCCCGGCCAAGATGAGGTAAAACAGCAATAAACCGACTGAAGAATAATACGGCAGCAGGAGGCGATGACTGATAAGGTGATAAGGTGTATGCATCAGGTAGTTAGCACCATCTGGCAGGAAGAACGCGTACCCGACGATTGGACCCTGAGCATCCTATGTCCCTACCACAAGAAGAGAGATAAGACTGTGTGATCTAACACAGGGGCATAAGTCGGTTCCCTATTACTGCCGGATGTTGTAAGGATAAGGTTATACGAGATACAAATATTAAAAGCAATGACACAATATACACCAATAACCACATGTGATTTGCTTATGCTGACGATATTGACATAATGGATCGATCAGTAAAAGAAGTAAATGATACCTTTAAGAAGGTTGAAGGAGAATCTGCTATAGTGGGTCTGGCAGTAAACGGCGATAATACGTCCCTAAAACTAGGACCAACTGTGGAAGTTGGTTATTATAATTTTGAGGTAGTTAAAGACTTCAAAACTAAATATATTCATATCCGTACTACTCTACGGTTGCGAAACCTGGTTGACAACAGCAGTCTGAAATGGAAAGCTGCAATCATTTACAAATCGATGCCTGAGATAAAATTTGAGAATATGGTGCCCAAATGTCAAACAATTCCAATCTCTACCAAAGGCGCACTACCGATTCAATAACAACCATCATAAAAAGGAAAAAATGGAAGTAAGTAGGCACACGTTAATTCCTTAAATAGCGATAAACTATCTTGTCAAACCCTAGATTGGAATCGCCAAGGCAGTAGAAAAAGGACTAACAACTCCTGGAAAAGAAGTCTTGTGAAGGAGTTAGAAACAACCGGAAAATCATGAAACGGAATAAAGTAATAGCAAATGACAGATTATCCTGGAGGATTTTTGTAGAGTCCCTATGCTCCTCAAGGAGTTAAGCGGAAAAGAATAAGAAAGACTTCGTTTACCTCACCGCCTCCATAAACACAACGAACAACATCAGTTGTGAAATAAGAAGAATAATTGAGGCGCTCAGCGCCAAAACGGGTTAACCGGCATGCCCAAAAATCTGACTGACTATAAAGATTGGACTGAAACCTTTTGAAATAAATTATAAAAAATTCCATATTGCATTATTTTAGAAGATAGTATTACATAGTGTTATTCAATGCAATATGGAATTTTTTAGTAGTTATTTCAAAAGGTTCTGGTTAGATCTTTATAGTCGGTTTGATTTTTTTGGCCATGTGGGTTAGGCCGTTTTGGCGCTGAGCGCCTCAATTGTACTGGCTAACATATGCTACTTTGGCTTCAGTAACCAGTTTAAAAACAAAGCCACATCTTTACAAACAAAATTAACACTTTACAAATCAGTGATACTACCCAGATAAGGCAGTGCTTGCTATGTTTAAAAGGGAATTTTTTCGAAAGATCTACGGGCCAGTATGTGTCGACGGTGAATATCTACATCGTATAAACCACGTGCGAGCCCATGTCATAAGAATGAGCGATGATAAATCCTCTAAAAAGGCGGATAAATACGTGCGTGGCTGTACACGCAAAACTGGAAGGCCAAGGCTTCGATATAGTAAACAAGTAAAAAAGTATTAGTCGGGTTTGCCAACAGAGTTATACCCTCAGCCTATGTGAATTGAAACTTTCATCTACGGACAGTTCGAATGTATTATTTGAACTTGCCGACATCAATGAGGATTAAGATTAAAGTTCAAAAGTGTTGCTAAGGTGGTACTTGAAGGAATGGACCGACATAGTACATTATGGTAGTGGATCTTATTTTGGAGTGTCATATCTTTTCAATAGATAAACGGCCCACTAGTACGACTTTTGGACCAGTATGCCAGGAAGCATGGACTTGTACATTGAAAACATAATATCGCTATAAACAGGACCACAACGAACAGCATCGGTATACATTTCCAAAGTATCTTCGATCAGACCCTAAACTGCACTTAGACACAACTGTTGAACTTTTGTGCGGGAGGCACCCTAAGGAAAGGACCAATATGGGCCATTTTAAAAGTTAAACTAAATTTGGACAAAATATTAGGAGATCCAAAGGTTGGACCAAATTCGTTGCCCCGTTCAAGATAGATCGTGCGTACCATTTTAGTGATAAATATTGGGGGGAAGAACCGGAAGTTGTGGACCGGTATTGCTCATCTTCGAAATGAAACTAAGATTGGACAAAATATGACGATGGCCAAATTTTAAAACAAATGGGTTGATCAGTTTCAGAGTTTTCTTGCTCTCCTGCTACTACATATGGTGCAATTTTTTACACCTTTCGGGCTGTTTTCTCAAGAAATGTGGACTTGTCCCTAAAAGAAACTTTTACCGTCGCAAGTTGCTTCAACAAAAATCAAAGCAATTCGAAAGCAGGTCTTAAAGTGAACTTATCCGAAATTTTTTGTGAGAGGTACCCGAAGGAGTAGACAAATAAAGTCCTGATCTATATCTGGTAGGTATAGTGGGATGTATAAAGTGTGGACCAAATCGGTCACTCCCTTCAAGAGTTATCGTCATGCAATTTTTTCCGAACATTTTTGAACTCATTTGGGGGATTTACCTGCAGGAGTGGACCGATATGACTTATCTTCGAACTTAAACTAAGTTTGAACAAAATATTACGACCGAATCGGTAGATCCGTTCGAGAGTTATCTTACGCTCCTACCACTACACACGGTTTCATATGTTTGCTGCATCTCAGAAACTTTCCGGGGTACTTTTATGGATTTGACTATTGGATAAACTACACTTTTCCAACAGTATTGAAAAAATCTCTCTTCTGAGAGGCCATCTCTGCCAAAAGGCTGATGATATAAACCCAGCAAAATTTGAAGGAAGGGGTTCTATGCGATGACGTGATTTCATGGCATATTTTGCATTGGTTCAAAGCAAGTCGTGAAAGATCCGATCTTTTCATTTGCATTTAAACCCATGCAAAGGAAGTCGTGAAAGATCCGATCTTTTCATCAGCATTTGAATCATTTGTACAGATCACTAGAAACAAACAAGTCGATTTGTACATCCCTACATTTAGCGACATCAAAACAAAAGAGTATACATTTCCAAAATTTTTGTTATAAAATTACAAAATTACAAATTAAATGTAGGTTCACGAACTAGAAATTCTTAAAGGAGTGCTGTTGGATTCCATGTCGAAATCTCAACTGGTGATGAGAAGATAATAGAAAAGCTTTTGTAAGATGAAACAAAATCAGTGGCTGAGAGTGGACGAAGTAAGCTCTGTTGCGGTGCAGCGGCGACGATAAAATTGAAATTTTGGGTGCAAACTTTATGCTGATAAATTTGTTCTAGTTATTTCATGAATTAGTTTGAATTAATAAAGAGTTTGGTTTGTCATGAAAATCATATTTCAATGCAGAATTTTCCATTTTCCACACAAGACATGAAAATGTCATGCCAAATGGTAGGTGAAAATGACATGTCAAAGCATTGGTCAAAATGACATGCTTAGGATCCGACAATGAATGTCATCTTAAGATCCGAAAATGAATGTCATCTTATGGTGGTCACGCTCATATAAAATTCATGAGTGAAAATGCTAAAAAGATAACATGCCAGATCACTTGCACCCATGATTCAATAGCATCCTTGACATCGAAGATTTTGCCGGGAAAAATCGCCTTAAACAGAGGTATAACGTAAAAAGAAAGGGTCCCTGGTCGACCAACCATACTATAAAGGATTTAGTGGATGGTTTATTCGATCTGGATGGCATCTTCTTTTTTATTTGCGCATCCGAGTTTCGGATATATGCGATCATATAACAATTACAGATTATTTGTTGATTTACAATTTTTCTTATGTTTAACAAAAATGGATTTTTATAAATATAGATATCTGTTTTTGGCGGCATTCGATAAACTTCTTTCATTTTGATGTCCGGTCCATGTCAGAATATTTGTCAGCCACGAAACTTCTTTTCTTCCTCGGCATGGTCTTCCATCAACTGATCCTTTGATAATTTTTTGCAGAAGAATATATTTATCATTTCTCATGATATGTCCCAGGTATGACACTTTTCTTGTTTTAACTGTTTTAAGGAGTTGGCGATCTTGATTCATTCTTCTTAGTACCTCGTCATCTCGTATGGATGACATAGTTTGAGATAATTTCCGTTAAATTTCTGAGCCCACTCGATTAGGCACCCTGACATTTCTATACTTGCAGCATAGGTATCTTGGCTATCACACCTGAATTTGCTGGTTTAAGATATTTCTTAAAGGTATCTGGAAGACTTCAGAAAGGATATTGTTCTGGTAGGCATGAAACCACCTGAAATGAAAATTTTCATACAGTTTTTACCCACTTTTGCTAAAAGAGCTAATATTTTGTCTAGTTCCAACAATTGGGAAATTTCGAAATTACCCCTGTGATGAATACCTCAAATAAACATAATTTAATGATGTTAACAATCAAATAATCGTATTGAACGATAAAAATTATTTTTACATCAATAAATTCAAATAATATTTGCTCAAATTAGAATTAAGTCAAAATAATAAGACAAAAGCGATATTGTTGCCAACCTAGATAGACTGTACAGGCCATATTATTTCTCTTAATTAATAACGAAAAACGGTATTTTTTGAAATAACAGCAAAAACTTTGACTTTTTTCTATGAAAGTTCAATCAAGGAAAAATAAAAGTTCTTTTGGTAAGGATGGTAGCATGGCTATTACAATTGGCGTGCCATTTTTGCCATTGTTGTCATTTTCTAACATCTAACCTAGGTTAGGATGCAACATGTTGCTCGTTTGTTCATTAGAAGAAGACTTTTTGAAGCAACAGCAGCTAACAAAATAACAACATTAGAAACGTTTTCCATGGAAAACAAAATCCTGTTTAGCTTCTACTGGACTCTTCAGCTAACATGGATGGTACTGGGAGTTTTTTTGAGTTTCGTGTAATTTTTTGTTGTTCTTTTCGTTTTTTGGCTCTTTTTCGTCTATTCTATGGATTTTGTCGTTGTGTCGTTGTCGTCGCCGCGGCTGCCAACTAAACGAAGCAAATAAATAAAAGATCGAATCATGACAAGGTTTTCGTGCACTCCCAAATGAGATACGTACATAAAGGCACGATAATTTTGTAGATTTTCAACAGGAAAATGCTATAAATTCTCCAAAGGCACGACGTTTTCCGTTCTGATGGTTTGGCAGGGTTTTTTTACAATGTTACTTTTCCGCCAGAAAAAATGAACCAAACAAGAGCAAAAAAACGTTTAAGACTAGCGCGCACACACACACACAAGGATACATAGAAACGCTTAGTGGTCCTTGGTTTTTGTGACACCAAAGAAAATTGTTAGACGTTTTTTTATGGAAACCATGTGTTTTGAACAAAATTTCAAGGATCTTCATTTTAAAAAATGGACAACACATGTGTCTTTGATGGACAACTCAATTCAATTCTGTGAAAAATGTCAAGGTTAAAAGGATAATTTTTTTAAATGGAAGTATGTAATTGATGTGTTGTTTTTTATTTTAATACCTCGTAAATAATTCAAGGCTGTTTTTTGCCAAAAAGAGAAGAAAAAATTATGTGTGGAATATTCTGTAGTAGTCGATATGACATGAAACAGTTAATTTCATAATTCATAACTAATTCAAGGATGTAAATTGTAATTACATATGCATGTTAGGAAAATGCTATGATAATTTTTAAGGCCATTTTAGCAGCTAATTAAACTATAATAATTTTGTGTTTGGAACAAATTGTACGTTTTTTTAATTTCTCTCTCTCATATGTTTTCATTGCCATTCATTTTAGCAATTTTCAAAATCAATAAAATAACGCAGTTGTTAATATGTTTAAGATAGATTCCAAAATAAAACAACAAAACAAATATTAAAAAATGTAATTTTGTATTTTTTTGGAAAAATAACAAATGTTTCACACTGATATAAAGAAAAATTGTATTGACCATTTTTAAAAATTAAGAAAAACTAGAAAAATTAGGACTTAAAATTTTTGTAATTGATCGTAGTTTAATACAAAAAATTTCAAAAAATCGAAGAGTACAATCATTGCACTATTGGTAGTTTGGCCTGTTTTTTGAGGTAAAAATTAATAGTGGTAGACTTATGGGCTTTTTATATATTTTTAATTGCACGGTAAAATTCGGATTTAGCGAACATCGGTTATAAGAAACTACGATTATAACGAACAAAGTTGTGTGTTCCCAAAGATTTTTTCTTAATATTTTTACACCCATACAACTTCTTAAAACGACCACGATTATAACGAACAAAAAATGTCACCCAGCGGGTAGGAATTTTTTCAATTTGTTAGGATTTACAGGCCCGCTTTTAAGCACAAGCGGATAGCGACGAATTTCAGCAGCGTTTCAAATATGTTAATATATGCTATTTAAAAATAGAGGTCTTTATAAATATTATTTTTTTAAGGACCAAAAAAATTACGCAATCATGATCTCTAGTTAACAGGGCCACAACGAACAGCATTTCCAAAAGAAATGCATTAGACACAAATGTTGAACTTTTGTGGGCTAGGTACCCTAAGGGCCATTTTAGAAATTAAATTTGAACAAAAAATTAGGAGATCCAAAGTTTGGACCAAATTGGTTGCCACGTTCAAAATATATCGCGCATACCATTTTAGTGAAATGTTTTAAATATTGGGGGGAAGTACGAAAAGTGTGAACCGGTAATGTCCATCTTCGAATTGAAACTAATTTTGGACCAAATCTGACGAAGGTCGAATTTTAGAATAAATCGGTTGATCAGTGCGAGAGTTATCGTGCTCTTTTACGGCTTTCGGGCTGTTTTCTCAAGAAGTATGGACTTGCCCCTGAAAAAATGTTTACCGTCGTAATTGAGGCAGCGAAGGCAAATTGCTTCAAAAAAGGTATTAAAGTTAAAAGGTATTAAAGTTAACTTATCGGAAATTTTGTGTTGGATGTACAGGAAGGAGTGGACAAATAAAGTCTATATTCAAACCTGATCTATATCTGGTAGATATATTAGTAAGTCTAAAGTATGAACAAATCGGTTACTCCGTTCAAGAGCTATCGTTCGCAAAAATTTTCTGAATATTTTCGAACTTTTGTGGGGGAGGTACTGGAAGGAGTTGACCGATATAACCCATCTTCGGACGTGAACAAAGTATAGACAAAATGTTAAGAAAGCCAAGTTTTGGACGGAATCGGTTGATCCGTTCGAGAGTTATCCTTCGATCCAGCCAGCCTGACAGACAGACAGACGGATGGACATGGCTAAATCAACTCCAAATTGTCTGAAACAAATTTCGTTCAAAAATGCTTTGGGTCTAAAATTATTATTTCGATGAGCCATATTTTGCCCGTATGAAAGTGTGTATACCCCCGTTAGCATAAATGCTGAGGGTACAACGAGGTTTCAGATAAGGTCACCGTCTGTCGTGTGACCTATATAACATTCTATTTAACATTTTTCAAAAAATTATTTAAGCATAAACTAGGCCAGGATTCGAACCTGGGTCTCCTATAACCAAGTCACACGGTTCTAAGCCGTGTTACACGGTTCTAAGCGTTTTAAGCCACCATCAACTTGTCAAAGCTTCCGATGAAAAAATATTGGTGATCGAAACTTCTGATACAGAAGGACAATACAAATAAAGGTGGAAACAAGTAAGCCAGGGCTATAGGCGGACAGGCCGACCATGTGATACCCAACACCTTTACCACTGGGAATTAGCTTTTCACAAATCAAAAATTCTTTATGGAACAAATAAACTTATTGTAAGAAATAACTTTGTGGATCTATAATAATATAATAATTGTTTCACAAACATTTCAGAAGGGACAAGGGAGACTTATCTCATATCAATGAGTGAGTGTACCCCGATTCATATTCGCTCAATGATGTGGGACCCACAGCTTATCTCCGAGTCCGAACGGCGTGCCTTAAGACACCACTTGTAGAGATGTTTTATATGGCTGAAATACTCAGAAAATATCGCAAACCTTACTGAAGGATATTTTGCCACCGTTGAAAATTTAATTTTGCCTGGCTGGGCAATCGTGGTGGCAAAGCGATCCATGCTGCAATATAAAAAAATAAAAATCCAATTGGACAATTAAAACGTTAGGGCACCATGTAATTTGCAATAATGCAAAAACAGGGAATAAAACACATTATATATTAAGCAGTAGGCCCGTTATCTAGCAGACGCGTGATTGCAATTTGCGTCAGGGGTAAGATCAGTAGTTCTATTTCCATATGTAGTCTACTTTGCCGACATATGCCTTCCAGGATATAAAATATAGACCAAAAATATATTTTTGTATTTTTCATACAAAAGTAATGGTCCATTTCACGCGCTAAATAATATCAGATCATCATCCAAAATTGTAAGCATCTTCTTCTACCTAAACTTTTACCTCGTGCAAAATTTCGTTATTATTGCGCTATAATTGCGAACTCTAGCATTATTATGATAACAGTACAAACAAATAACTATGTAGGTATATTAGGCTGTAACTCTGTTATCTTATCAATCGCACCAACACAATTGAAATCAATAGAAACGTCAAGCGTTCCTCTTCCAAATATAGCTCACTTGCCCGGGAAAAAATATATAAGCTCTATATTAAAAATTTTCACAATTTTCACACAAAAGTTGTGGCCCATTAAACCCTCAATTTGCAAGCTTCTTCTTTGTCATATACTCTTACCTTATTTAAAATATCGAGGCGATCGGACTATTATTGCGGCCTACAGAGCAGCTACAAAATCGGATAAAAATTATGTTTTTGGTTCATTTCACCCGCTAAATATTTCACGATCATCACTAATTAAAATAGCGATCTATTCTGATGTGAAACCGACCTCCATACCAAATTTCGTGACGATCGGTCCATAATTGCGGCCTGGAGTTTTATTACAATTTATAATGGACAGACCGACACACTGACGGACGGACACACATCTCAAAATCATTTTATCTCGCCGAGATATGGAGATTGGTATACCACATTGGGGGTCTCCGACGAATATTTCGTGGTTTTACATGAATTTTTACCAAAACAAACTTATAATACCCTTTCCACATAGTGGTGTAGGGTATAAAAAGCTGCCATAGTATTTGTAATAAAGCATTGAAAAATAGGGTTGCCAGCCATGTCGGATTATAGGAAAATGTTTGAAATTAATAACTGTCATTAAAATAAATAAATAATTCGAATATACAGTTTTCGAATGATTTGTGGTAGTAGTAGAGTAGGCCTTCATGCCGCATTCTTCTCTTCGGTAGCACTACGACAAAACAGTAGTGCGAATATCTAACTCATTTTATAAGTTACCGACAATAATCGGTAAAATTTAAACGCCAAATTATGATTGCTCCATGGAACGATATTACATCTAAGACGCTCGCTAAATGCCTTTCACCCGCATAGAATGGACAGGACACCGGTCATATGTTTTTTCTAAGAGCTTTAAAATACATCGTTGGTCTTGTCTTCGGTGGGGACATGGGAGCAAATAAGACTGATGTTGAAAATTGCATTTGTAGCATGGAACCGGAGACCTTAGACTAACTACAAATCTGCAACCAAACTCGTACTTTATATCATGGCAGCTATAATATATTGCATTAACTTTAGGTTTGGTTGTCCGCCTTTCCCCTTCTGCCGCCCACTGCTGTGCCGTTATTTTACCCTGTATCTCTAGTGTCGTCTAGCGATCCGCAGAATTCATTCTGGCTATAGCTTTTATATCTCCTTGTATGGCTACACAGAGATCTGTATGTAAATCCGCCTTATACTTTTTTACTTATTCATAAAGTGCTCACTCCTTAAATTGTTAGGAGAAAAAAATATATAACTTGTTCATTTATAAAATAAAATTTAATTAATGTCTTTTCGGTGCAAGAAATGGCTGACATGCGATTTCAAACCAGGACGGTGAAAATAAAATACATACCAACAACTACTTACCATTTGCCACAAAACATTCATCTGTAAAAATGACAGGCATGCAATTCTACAGCTATGCTGACTGATATCTATGTAAGTTTTTTCATTTCTCTTTTTTGTCAGTTCAGTTATATGGACGATTTGAGTCGTTTACTTTGAATGTTTGTTTTATGGTCGTCAAGATTAAATCAGTCATATAGACAGACATAGTAGAACACCACAGGTCAGGACAAAAAATAAACAGAAAAAACGACACAAATGACAATCGCCCCCTCCTAAGGTATCAAACTGAACACAAAGAGACAAAACAAAAACCACCTCTACTAGTTAAAAAGTACAAAATAGGGAAAATTTTAAGCCTGAAAACTATATGAATCGGCGGCGGCCGTGGTCGGTCGTAGATGTTTTTTTGTATCTGTTTTATTCCCATAAAAATGGACAAACCGTTAAAACAGACTTATTATGCAAACATTTATAAATGAAATAAGCAAACATACGGCTGACTAACCGAACAACCGAACCAACCAATGGCAGACAAAAAGAAACTGTTAGAGGCATTAAGAAAAACCAGTTGCTGGGGAAAGGGTCGTCGTTTCGTAGCCAAAGGAACAAACTTCCACGAGAATGCATGTCTTGTGTACCTTGGCTCGTTTCTCGTGTGCTGAATATCTAGATTCAGTTGCCATTTTTTTGTCGATTCTGTCGTTTTCATTTCTATGGGTAGTTTTTGGTATTATGACCTCCCTCCTCGCCACCACGATTCTCACAAACATATGCGAATGTTAGCCTCATTTAGCTAACATTTGTTATGCAATGCCAAGCCAGCAATTGTATTCGTAAAGAAAACATTAAACTTTTGTGTCCAGCCGTCAATGGAGGTGAGTATTATAAGGTGGTCAATATTTTCGAGTAATATGTTTAAAACCAGGCTTTTCAAACAGAAAGAAAGACCCATATTATTCCGAATTCTCGTATTCCAAAGAGATTCTTCGTTTTTTTAGTTTTTTTTTCTTTCTATCGCTGACAAAATATGAAAAAAACTCAGGAAAATATTGTCAATATCACGCCGTGGGGCTTAACCACCGTTTTAAAAATTTGTCGGAGGATTGAAACTTTTCAACCGGTTAATAAACAAGAGTTTGAGTAAAATGTAGAAAATCAGTCGGAATGTTGGGACACTCTTTTGCGTGTATACTCTCCACCATAGCATGGAGGGTACATAAAGTTTGTTTTTTCCATTTGTAACGCAAATGCAGTCATCATTTGTGTCCCTATAAGGGATATATATTAGGGTTATGACTCGTATCCCTGTATGAGTTTTTACCTAAGACTACATAAAATCTTAATTTTAAAGTGATTCAGGTAAAAAAAGCTTCCGCACAAAAAACTTTTAAAGTTTTTATTTTTCAGAACTTTGGAAAATTTTTTGAAGTCATTGTAAGCAGATATTTAACTGAAAAAAGATATAGGGGGACCCGATATAACCAAAATGACATTACCATTTGTTTCTCAACGTTTTATCATCGTATTATTACATATATATCATTTTAGATTATATATAACTTTATTACGTATATCATAAAAATTAATAGTGGTTTGTGCGGGACCTTTTTCAATATTTAAATGGACTAATAGTTATTTTAGTCATTGATAGGCAAATGCTCATTCATTCGTGCAACAGGAAATAATTCTTTCAGAATTTTTCCTGTTTTCATATCATAGCATTTTTTTCAACAAAAAAAAAATCAAAGTGGTTTGTGCGGAAACATTTTTTTTTTTTAAATAATAAGAGGAAATGAATTTTATTTTAGGCATTAATAGGCAAAATATGATTCATTCTCACTAGAGGAAATCCTTTTTGAAAAACAATTTCAAAAAGTCATAACCCTAATATATATATTCTATATCAGGATAAGATTCTGAGTTGATATAAGTTTGTCCGTCTGACCGTATGTAATCACTCTAGTACTCTACTCACTCTCTAATTGAGATAGAACGCTATATTTTTGGCCCTGAGTGTCTTTTTTCCATAGGTATGTCAAGTTCGAAAATGGGCCATATCAGCCCACGTTTTGGTTTAGCCCTCATATAACTGTACCTCCCGATTTTGGGTATTTTGAGTTTGACATTTGATGTTCTCTGCACGAAACCTCTTCACCAAAAATTGTCAATAAAAGTCCATGTTATGGTATAGCTCCCATATAACAATACCTTCCGATTTTGGGTATTTTGAAAATTTTAAAACTTTTTTTACTGCACTACCCGTATTTTTAGGGTGCCACCGTGGTGCAATGGTATGCAAACCCGCCTTGCACGCTAAAGGTCGTGGGTTCGATTCCCCGGCCAGTCCACATCAAACACTTTTCAACGGTGGCAAAATACGCCTCAGTAATGTTGGCGAAATTTCCTGAGTATTTCAGCTTTGTTAAATTTCTCTACAAGTGGTGTCTTAGACACGCGGTTCGGATTCGGTGATAAACAGTATGTCCCATATCATTGAGCTAATATGAATCGGGGTGCACTCATTGATATGAGAGAAGTCTCCCTTGTCCCTTCTGGCTTGTTTGTGGATCAATTATTATCATTACCCGTAATTTGACATTCCCTTCCTTCATGAAACTTCTACACCAAAAATTGTCAACAAAGGTCCATGTTTTGGTATAGACCCCATTTACGGTACCTCCCGATTTACGGTAACTTTAAGTGTTTTCGCTACATTTTAGACTGAACTACACGTAATTGGACATTTGAGGTTCCCGACAGTTACGAGACTTGTCCACCAATAGTTATCAAGGCAGGTTCATTTTTTGATATAGCACCATATAAGGGTTCATATTTTGGTATAGCCCCCATATAAAGTTACCTCCCGATTTAGGTATTTTGAGGGTTTTAGCTACAATTTTTTTGGTGAACTACCCGCAATTTGACATTTTAGGTTTTAGCACCCACGAAAGTTCTCCACCAAAAATTTTCAGCATTGGTCCATGTTTTGGTATAGCCCCCATTTAACGGCACCTCCAGCTTTCCGTGAGAGTTTTAGCAACATTTTTTGACTGAACTACCAGTAATTTGACATTTGAAGTTCGCTGCAGTCACAAAACTTCTCTATTAAAAATCATCAACATAGTTTCAAGTTCTGGTATAACTCACTTATAACGGTACCTCCCGATTTTCGGTATTTTGAGGTTTTAGCTACAATTTTCAACCGAACTTGCTGTAATTTGACATTTTAGGTTCTTAGGAATCACCAAACTTCTCCACCAAAACTGTAAACATAGGTCTATGTTTAGACATAGCCCCCATATAACCTCCGGATTTTGGGTATTTTGAGGGTTTTACCAACAATTCTTAACCGAAGTAGCTGTAATTTGCAATTTTAAGTTCTTAGGGGTCAAAACACTTTTTCACCAAAAATTTTCAACATAGATCCATATTTTTGGCATAGACCCCATATAACTGCACCTCCCGATTTTAGGTATTTTGAAGATTTTAGCTACATTTTGTGACCAAACTTCCTGTTATTTGACAATTGAGGTTCCCAGTGGTCACAAAACTTCTGTAGAAATAGGTTCACGCTTTGATATAGCCTCACATAAATTTACCGCCCAACAAAAGACATTTTAGATACATTTTTAACCTAATTTAGGCGCTTAGGGTATCATTTGAGGAAAAACTCCTGTGCCTAAAATTGTTGACGGTAAAGGAAACTAATTTTTCCACTTTAGTTCAGAATATTTTATGGTGGAGGGTATAAAAAGTTAGTCCCGATTTTTTACTTCTTAAGTATTTCTAAGGAGGTTCCCAGTGGTCACAAAACTTCTGTAGAAATAGGTTCACGCTTTGATATAGCCTCACATAAATTTACCGCCCAACAAAAGACATTTTAGATACATTTTTAACCTAATTTAGGCGCTTAGGGTATCATTTGAGGAAAAACTCCTGTGCCTAAAATTGTTGACGGTAAAGGAAACTAATTTTTCCACTTTAGTTCAGAATATTTTATGGTGGAGGGTATAAAAAGTTAGTCCCGATTTTTTACTTCTTAAGTATTTCTAAGGACACGATAATAATACATGCTATACTTAAAAAACCCAAAATTCTGTAATTATCTGCCTTTAAATGTTTATACTGTACCCCTCACTATTCAGCAAATTGTGGCATATGGCTGACTGGTTGTTGTTTTTTTCTTTAACTATTCATAGATTTTTGCTACCATAGCTCAAACAAAAGGTAAAAGGAATTGTTACAATCAGTAAGATAGAAAAAAACAACAACAACACCAACACCAACAACAAAAAGAAACAGAAATCTAAAAAACTGAAAACCTCATGGTGCCATTTTCAACTGTTTGCATTTAAAATGCAATGATTTCCTTTCTTACTTAGTTGGTTTTTTTCTAACCGTTTTTCCTGAGCGATTTTTTTTTTGTAAGACTTCTATTTTTTGTCAGATTTTTCTATGAATTTCATACGTTTGTTAACTGATGTCTAACACACGGAAAGGAAAGGTAGCGTATAACGACATCACCTTTCCTTAGTGTTTAAACAAAAGGTTTGGCTAACATACATACACACAAACGTACATAAATATCTAAGTATGTATGCCGGCATGAAAATACATAGTCGGTTGTCGAATGGACAGACTATGAATGTGACAAGTTAAGTATTGTTTGCTAAGGACTTCGTGATTTCGAAAAAATGATTGTCCACACACACACACAGACTCATACACATAGTAAGACAATATGACCCAAAGTAAAAAAAGAACAGCAAAGATGCAACAACAATGTTAGTTAAAAAACCTAAATAGCCTTAGCAAAAGAGTCTTAAGCTAGTTGTAGCTGTCAACCATAGAGTAAGAGCCACAAAATGTTGCTTAAGCTATGCCTTTGGCTACATTATGTGCGATTTTTTGGCTAAATTTTGTCAATTCTTTTTTTTCTTTTTTTGAAGGGGAACTAACATTTGAGAAACCCACCAGCAGATTCTTTATTGTACTTCCCTCCTCCGCCGATTGTCACTTAAACAGTTGACAATGTTTGATTTGCTTTGGCTGTTATTTCAAAGCTACATTCAAGTCGTGTTTCATGTTCTTGTTTAAGTTGAAGGTAGTTTTTTTTCTCCTCTTATTTTGAATTCATTTAAGGCTAACTTCGAAAAAAAAGAAAAAACTTGTTGGAATATGTTTTACGTTTAACATCAAAATCACCAAAACAAAAAATATCGTTTAACAAAATCTCAGCTACAATGATTTCGTGACAAATCTACTTCAGTGTCTCTTTACTTGAATAACTAAACTACAACCACACGTTGTTTGTTGATCAGTCGAAGTTCAAATTCACAAGACTTGAATGATGTTTTTTACCTATTTTTTCATTTTGTTTTGAAATATCCACGGAGATCTATCTGCCCCCATTAAATCATTTTGTTTAGAAACCCGCATTTACAGTTTGTTGGCCTGGTGTTTATTGAGAAATTGTAATGTTTTTTATTTTTGTTACAGATTAACCCCCAAAGATTTATTTGGGCTCTGATTGGTGTCCCGCATTTGTCGGATGTTCATGTTTATTACGATTCCTGGATATAAAAAAACATGAAATATCTTAATTAGAACTCAACAATTTATTGATGAAAAAGAACATGATAACGTTTGAAATGCTTACCTGAAAAATAAGTTATTGGAGACTAATTTGTAGCAGAGTGAAATTATTGTGATACCGCCCACCCCAAGAAAAAGAGTATATTATTTTATCAACACCTTTGACACGTTCGTACATTTCCCATAATTCTAAGTCGCCTTAATTTTTTCTGTCTATCTGTAGAGCACACGACATTGGAGTGCCCTCCATCCAACGGCACTCCAGATTTAGGCGAAGTGGTGGCGGTAAAAGAGAAATTTATCATTACAGTTGTATAGAGCGATGTTTTGAATTGATGCTTCTTCAAAATTTAATTTACGGTAGAAGCAATTGAAACCTATCCACTATAGCCCATGGTTTCAATTCATGTCGTCGTTAAAATAAAACAATTAATAGCTCGTTAAGTTCCTCCCTCCAATTTTAGGTGGAGACGTTTCGGGGCGATACCAAACATGAACCTACGTTGACAATCTTTTGTGTAGAAGTTCTGTGATCACTAGGAATATCAAATGTCAAATTACAGCTAATTTGATTAAAAAATCGCTTCTAAAACCTTCAAAATTCCGAAAATCTAGAAGTTCCGTTTTATGGGGGCTATACCAAAACATGAAACTATGTTGACAATTTTTGGGGGAGAAGTTTAGTGAGCGTAGGGAACCTCAAATGTCAAATTACTGGTAGTGCGGTGAACAAATGTAGACAAACTCTTCAAAACATCTAATATCGGGAGCTGCCTTTATTTATATGGGGGCTATACCAAAACATGGACCTATACTAACAATTTGTGGTTGAGAAGTTTTGTGACTGCTGGGAAACTCTAAAGTCAAAAAATTTAGCAAAAACCCCCCAAAATACCTTAAAGCCGGAGCTACCGTTATATACAGGCTATACCAAAACGTGGACCTATATTAACAATCTTTGGTGGAGATGTTTTGTGACAGCAGGGAAACTCAAAGGTCAAAATTCAGATACTTCAGTCAGAAAATATAGCTAACACCCTAAGAATACTGAAAATTGGGAGGTACAATTATATGGGGTCTATACCAAAACATCGACTTATGTTGACAAATTTTAGTGAAGAAGTTTTGCGACCACTGGTAATCTTAAATGTCAAATTAAAGGCTGTTGGTCAAAAAATGTAGCTAAAATTCTCAAAATACCGAAAATCGGAAGGTATCGTTAAATGGGGCCCATACCAAAACATGGTCCTATGTTGGCAATTTTTGGTAAAAAAATTTCGTGACAGCAAGGAACCTCAAATGTCAAATTACGGGTAGTTTAGTCAAAAATTATAAATAAACCTCTCGAACTACCGAAATCGGGGAATACAGTTATATGGGTGCGATACCTAATCATGGACCTATGTTGAAATTTTTGGTGGAGATGTTTTGGGGCTGCAGGGAACATCAAATGTCAAATTACGGGTAGTTCAGTTAAAACATGTAGGTAAAACCCTCAAAATACCTAAAATCGAGAGACTCTGTTTTATGGGGCAATACCAAAACTATGTTGACAATTTTTGTTGAGGAGTATCATATTACAAATGTCAAATTACGGCTAGTTCGGCCAATATATGTAGCTAAAATCCTCAAAACTCCGAAAATCCGGATGTATAGTTACTTCGATGGAGAAATTTAGTGACAGGGAACATAAAATTTCATATTGCGGGTGGTTCTGTAAAAAAATGTATATACCGCAAATCGGGAGGTACCATTATATGGGCCTAAACATAAACATGTACCATGAAGTTTTGATGAAGAAGTTTCGTGCTAGCAGTGAACCTCAAATGCCAAATTACTCGTAGTTCGGTCAAAAAATGTAGCTAAAATCTTGAAAAAACGGAAAATCAGGAGGCAGCGTTAAAGGGGGATATACCAAAATTTGGGCCGATATAGCCCATGTTCGAGCTTGACCTGCCTATGAGAGCTTGACCTTGTTCGCTCTCACCTTCCCGGGTGCAAAATTAAAGAAAACTAACTAAATGTTTGTTGACGCTAGAGTAATTACAACAGATGGACATGACTAGATCGACTCAAAATTGTATCCTGATCAATAATACCATACTTTATAGGGTCGCAAATGATTATTTCAATGCGTTACAAACGGAAAAACAAACTTAATATACTCTCCAACCATGAGTTCGGATACTCCTCGGACCCCTTGCGCAGTACTTCGTGGTGGACTCCTATGTGAGGTTTCTAGTATAGGGTCATATATTACGTTTCAGGGGTACTGATCTTACCGCATCCCAGTCTTCTTCTATTTGCAACATAACCAAACTCTGTTTCTAGTATTTGCCGTCTTTCTAACTAGCGGTTACATTTAAAGAAGTGTTTTCTGCGTAATTAACCATCTCCTCTTCTGCGTATATGTAATTTGATGTACTACATTTGCCCATTAGGTGTACTTCCGGAAATTTGTTGACGCTAGAGTAATTACAACAGATGAACATGGCTAGATCGACTCAAAATTGTATCCTGATCAATAATATCATACTTTATAGGGTCGCAAATGATTATTTCAATGCGTTACAAACGGAAAAACAAACTTAATATACTCTCCAACCATGAGTTCGGCTTCTCCTCGGACCTCTTGCGCAGTACTTCGTGGTGGACTCCTATGTGAGGTTTCTAGTATAGGGTCATATATTACGTTTCAGGGGTACTGATCTTACCGCATCCCAGTCTTCTTCTATTTGCAACATAACCAAACTCTGTTTCTAGTATTTGCCGTCTTTCTAACTAGCGGTTACATTTAAAGAAGTGTTTTCTGCGTAATTAACCATCTCCTCTTCTGCGTATATGTAATTTGATGTACTACATTTGCCCATTAGGTGTACTTCCGGAAATATCCATGTCCAGCTAGCATCTGGATTACATATTTCCATGTTTCCTGTTTTACCAGCTTTGTAAGTCTGGGATTAACTTGTGTTTCAATTTATTAGCAACGTTTCCATCGTTATGGCGGTCCATTGCCTGCATATCAAAGGGAATCATTACGGTCATAACAAGTATAGCTCCTGTAGATAGAACAGGTACCCGAACTCTACAACAGTTTGCTCTTACTTGCCTCCATGAGAATTTCCGCCAGCTTGGAAGATAGCCATCACTATTTGCCATCAATCTTCGCAATTGTGAGGGTTTTTCGAAGCTTTAGTGGTTGCATAACACTGTGTGTCATTTTGTGGGTCATAATTTGTTAACCATATTTTGACACCTCATGAAAGAAGATCAAAAAAGAGAAGATACCTGTCTCGTTTTTTCCCTGTCTCTTCAACTTTCGCGGTTAAGGTTTTGATGTCTAAAGGTATCATTTCGTCAGGCCCATATCTTTCAAACCGTTAAATAGTTTGATTTACTCTCGGATGCAAAGCTGTATCTCTTGCCTTAAAGAACACATAAAATCCATCAAACTTCATATTAAAGGTCGAAATTGCCAAGATAAAATTTATATTAAAATTTTTTTCTCGGGTTTTGGTGTACAGATATCAAACCGACCAAAATTGAAGCAAACAACCAACTACAAACATGTACCTTAAATCTCAATAAACAACTTTCTAGAACATACGAGCTCTCCTGAAACGGTTCTTAAAGGTCAAAATAGGATGAACCTGAAACGGTTCTTAAAGATCAAAATAGGGAACTTGTTTATAGAGATGGTAGAAACATTTTTTGTAGTTGTTTCTTGAATTTTGAATGGTTTGATATATATAAACCAGAATCGGTTAAAAGTATAAAAATCTAATATTTTCTAAAGTGTTTTGCTATTTTGTTCTTTAAGAAAACTTTCACCAACATTTTGTATGTTCCAGAAAGTTCTTAACTGATATTTTTATAAACTATTCTAGTTCATTGTTTTTTTTTTTTGAATTTTTAGTATTTAATACCATACCGGTTTAGTATAATATAACAACCATCATAAAAAAGAAAAAATGGAAGTGGATAGGGCACACGTTGAGGAAAAATAGTAGAGGCCCTATGCTCGTCAAGGAGTTAAGCGGAAACGAAGAAGGACCAGAACTTGGAAAAAAAGATACAAATCGCATTTGTTTTACTCTTTTGACCTTTAAGAAGCGTTTCATCAGAGTTCGTATGTTCTAAAAAGTTGCGTATTTAGATCTAAGGTACACTTTTGTAGTTAATTGTTTACTTCATTTTTAACGGTTTGAAATCCGAAAAAAAAAATTTAAAGAAATTAGATTTTGGTGATTCTGACCTTGAAGAAGAAGTTTGATGTATAATGTGTTCACAATTTTTGTTCTTTATGACAAGAGCTATAAATTTGCCTACATGAGCAAACTAAAATATTTACCAATTTAGAAGTTCTCAGCCTGAAAAAATTATCACTTTGTGAGATCTTTCGGGGCCCATAACAGCGAATCTACCTTGAGTATTTTCATTTTGAGTTCAATCTTATTTATACTAAAATGTTTCAGGGATTGCTTTTTGGGATGACTATGTCATCTACATTTCGATGTCGATTTGTATACTCTTAAGAAGTAGCAGTTCCGTTTTTTGCAGAGCTAGTTGAAGACCGTGTTCGAACCTATCATGGTTTGACGCAATTTACTTTGGAATCGGTATCATGTGGCATTCTCATTTTCAGCATTTCATCGTAAATTGTATTCCAAAAGGCAGGACCCTCTACCGAAGTGTTCCGTATGCTTTTGCTACCTTGTTTGGTGGTGGTATCATACATCTCAGGTAATCTTTGTTATCTTAAATAAATATTTCCGAAAGTTGATTTTTTTATTGTCTGTCCATTAATTATACAATTTCAAACAATTTATCCAAGGGTGAATAAGGAAGGCGTGTATTTTATTGAGAATATCGTGAATATCGGACTTACGTTTCGGAATTAGAAACCGTAGAGTTTCCTTCCATGCTTAACAAGTTGCTTCAAGAAATGCTCCGAAACTTCGGAATTATGGCATCACATTAGTTTCGTGAATATTTTAACCGTCGAAAACCAATCTATTAGTGATATTGCACTTTAATCGATACTCCGTTCGGTTAAAAAAACGAATTCCCAGTTCATAGAGTTCAATCTGATTTGGACCAGCATTTCCCTTTTACCTTCTAATAACTTCATGGGGAATGACTTTGTTAGTTCTTATTTCATTGTCAAGACCTACTGATCAGTTTCTTACATACTTTTCTGTTAAGTTGTTTCTGGCGATTTCCAGTAGATATTTTAATATATTCCATATGCTGAATATGGTACTAAGATTTCCCCAGATTCCCTATAAAGTAATGGTTGTGGTTCAAATATCATTCAAAGAATTTCACGGAGACAAAAAACACTAATTGGCACAAACACAATTTTCCAATTAAAAAGCTGTACATATTTTATAATAATGATAATATATTCATTTATAAAAAATAAAATAAAACAAGACTAAATGTTATTCATCATCCAAAGATACATATATAACGTTCGTCAGGCACATGGACACACACAGTGTCGTCGTCCGTATGTATACAAACATATCGACATGAGGCCCAATCGAAACGATACAGGCAAATTATTCCCCAAACCAAATAAATCTTAAATTAAGAAATAAAGCAGAAACAAAAGCCTTCACCAATAAAGATATTCAAAATAAAAATAATATTTGAAAGGGACAAAAAAACTTGTTCCACAAAAATACCATTAACAAATCTAACACAACGCAGTGACTTCATTAAGAAATGACAAAAAAAGCGGCAACGAGTCACAACATGGCTGTCTACAACAACAGCAAACTGAAGAGAAAGAAAGAAACGCACACCAAATATGTAGGTATTTTTAGTTAAAATAAAAACAATAAATCACCCACGAAAACTTAATATTTCTATTTTAAAATAAGAGAACAAAATATTGTATAAGCACACTTTTGCGTTCTATTAAATTAAAACTAAAACATCAAATACATACATATGTATTTTAAAACTTATAAATCTAATGTTGTTAATTTTAACGCCCTTCACTAATATGTCAGGGCGACTCAGTGGTAAAATTAAAGTTTTTTTTGGTGAGATGATAACAAATCCATAGAAGCCTAGATACATTTAAAGTGTATAAAATCCCTGTTTTTTCAACTGTTTTTGCCTAAAAATAATATAACTGTCACCAAAAGAGTATTGATGAAGGATTTACCCCCAGATATGCAGCCCAAACAATCTCATTTTTCATGACTTTTTTCCATTAAACTACCAATCATTTTTAGTACATCTTTTTCATATGAAAGGGTACATCTTGAGCAACTCTCGGTAATTTTTATTGACAAATATTGCATAGTTTTGTAACAAATGGCCGGCAACCTTGTCAAAATTTCAACTTTTAGCAAAAAATCAGTCAGTTTTTAGGCCATAAAACGGTCGAAAATTAAAAAAAAAAACAAGGCTTTGTACTTAATAAGCCCAAAAAATATATGTATATGATAGTGGACACCGACTTCAAAAATGTTATTTCGAGGAAAGGCGTTTAAAGATTCTGTGCTACATACAAATCAAAATTAATTTTTTCCTTCCAACGCTCATATCATAGTAAATTTTGTTCCTATTTTTGCTACATACACTTCAAAATAAGACAAAAATGTTTTGATTTTTCGAAATGGTCAAGTGGTCACAACACTTGCAGATAGTGTATTAGGGTTATTCTAAAAGAAGGTATGGAGTGTATTTATAAGGCAGCCGGAGTCAAGGACGACAGGTGATATGCTGATAAAGTGAATGACATTGAACCATAATGTTAAGAGTCCACTTTCGAAATCAAGTATTCTCATAAATGTACATCATTAAAAAAAAAAAAAAATGAAAATATTAAAATTTTAATAGCTTAGCGCCTTTTGCAATAACTCTGATATTTGACCTCCCTGCAATAAGTTTAAGAGAAGCAGATATATCCGCCATGGAAATAACCTTTCCCAAATTGGCAAATTGGGTAGCTGAACGTCTTTTCTATATTTCTAATATTTGACCACATTTGTTAACACAATTAGGACTAATTTAATGATCATATGGTCTTGTGTAATATAGATCACTAGATCAAGAATAGGACAATATAAGTACATTATTTATTTAAACTCCTTTATGGAGTTTCTATCTAATACTATTCATTTAATTTCCCGTTGATTTTGAAGTGCTTGGTTCATAGCAGAATTTAGAACAATGTAGAATAGCGTTGGGTATAATATGCTTTCTGAAAGACGATGAATATTAGATACAATACAGAACGATATTCGGCACTTCTACAAATGTACATATTATATTTGATCTGTTCCAGAACCTCAAAGAATCTACTATTTTTGAATTTGTTGTCAAATTTATAAAGAAAAAAATGTCAAAATTTAAAAAATCGTAGACTCTTGCCAGTTTCTGGAACAAAGCAATTTTTTATCCCAAATCGAAAATAATAAAAAAATCACTTTTGGTAAGTTAAGTTAAAGTTTATTGAGACTAATAAAAACATATAAAGCAACAAGAGAATTTACAGCATTAAGAAGTGAACTTAAAACTATAATTTATTATTTTAATTTTAGTAATTTGGATATATTGAAAAATAGAAATTATATTAAAAGTAATGTTTTTAATTACCAGGAAGGAGTAGCGGATGCATAAAAGGAACTACCAGGAACATCGTTTTGATCCACCAAAATACCAATGGGCGACATATAGTTAATATTTTTTTGTCTAAATGCACTTAAAACGTTCCCTTCAAATTTTTGGAGACTCTGTACAATTTTAAGAGTATAAATTTGTTCATAATTTTTTATAAATAAATTAATTTGAAGATCTCCTGTTTTCCGATTTGTAGTTCTTCCCAATGAATTTTCGAATAATATTTCTTTCAGAAACTCCATTTGAACCAAATCGGAAAAGCATAGAGAAAACCCGTTCTTATACTAACCTTGTAGAGGACCAATTTCGATTCATCTGATTTGTTATGAGAAGTTGTTATGAAACAATGTAACAAATGCTCCCTTCTCCTAGGAACATCGTTTCCCCTTGCGTGATTATTAAATTTTAACGACTTATAGAAATTAACTCCAAGATATTTAAATAACATTTCAAATCACAGACTATTTCGTTACCTTTTTACTTTGTGGAACCATGAACCGTTTGCATTTTCCGGGTGCGTTTCGCAAGAATAACGCTTCACTTTTCGAGACATTGATAAAAATTATTCACTTCCTCATGGTGTGATGATAACTGACGGAGAACTTTGACTGCAGATTCATGGCGCACGTAAAGTAACGAATCATCAGCATAAATATTTCCTTCAAATCACCAAATGCGTGAGGAAAATTAGATATAGAAATATTTAAAAAATTAGGGAAAAATATTGAACGTTGTGAAACGCCACGACATATACATATCTCCCCATAGACAACAATTCGTTGTTAACCCTCTCAACCCCGAATTAATTGAGTAGACATATAAGACAGGGTTAACTTCAATATCGACTGACAAAAATTTCAATGTCCTAGGTGTCCTGATTCAAGAGCTACAGGATGTTGCGTATATGCAACATTGGGCAATGGTGTAAATACAAGTTATTTTTGTTTTGAAGTGCCTTGTACTCAGAAGGTCTGCGTTTCAATCCCTGACCAGAGCATCAAAATGTTCAGCGGTGGCAAATGCCCTCAGGCATTGGCATACATTTCCTGAATATTTTAGCCATGAAAAACTTCTCTACTAGTGGTGTCATAACGTCCCAAAGGTCATGGATATGAGAGAATTCTCACTTGTCCCTTCGGGTATGTTGCGGGAACATAATTATATAGGATACAAAACAATTTCTTGAGGATTGGAGCATAAATGCACATTGCATTTGCTGCATTTACAGCTTGGCATAGCCTACAACCATCATATCGTGTGGATTTTGCAAGGCCTTCAACATATGCTCTTTTTTAGGGGGTTTAATTCATAACCCGTAGAAGGATCAGGTGCTGACTGACAGAATGGGATTTCGAAAAGGTAGAGATTAAACAATCCGGGCGCCAGTCGATCGTGGAATTCAGAAACAATCAGCCAAATTTTCAAATACGGCTGAAGGGTAGTATTCTCTACCACCTCGAAAAACTTGCCATGGTTGACGGTGTCGGAGACCTTCGATCGTTCAGGACCCACCATGACTATTCGGTCGCACAGCCTGTTCTCGTTTAGTCCTCTACTGATATGTGTGGATATGACGTGTAATGCTGTGCATTTTCCGTAATACAAGTTGATGTTTGACAACTGGAAAACAGCTTCTCATCATGGGGAGGAGTAGTGCCTATAGAATTTTTGCTACTTTCGACAGGACGAAAATCGGCCTGTACGATTCACCTCTGCTGGCATCTTTTCCAGGCTTCAGACGCTAGACGACCAACTTTTCGAGCTTTTATTTGAAAATATGTAAATAAAACATTTAAAAACATAAGCTAGTCAATAAATAAAAAAAACACAAAAAATGATAAATTAATTTTGCGGCTGCATTGACGACGGTAAAAGTCAAACTCACAATAAAAATAACGAAAACAGAGCATAAACTATGAACTGATACCTACAATACGAATGAAACCCATTTCTCATACACAAATGTACTCACATAGCAGCCCAGCCTGTGTTGTCCCAAAACAACTACAATAATAACAAACCATCATCGACCTCCTTATAATGACCATAAAGAGTCCGAAAGGAAGAAGATTTCGGCGACAACAAGAAATAGCAGAAGAACAACGAACAAACTAACGTCTGAATGACTCTGCCAAAGGCAAAACGAGAGTCCCATCCATGCAAGCAAACTGAGGGCATTGAAAAGTACCCACTTGTGCGCAAATATTGTGTGCCAACGATAAACACTTCAGAGCGGCCATTAAAATCAAAGAAAAGTCAAATATACGTTATGGTGGCAAAAATGTGAGAGCATAAATAACATAGCAGAGCACAATCATCATCATCAACAACAACAATAACGCACATTCACACGTTCACTCACTCAGTGTGGCTCTCTAAATTTTATTCTCTGTTATGAATCTTTAAGAAACCCCCCATTCCACCATCCACTGAGAAACAGTCTCTTTTACTAAGCAAACATAACGCAAACACCAAAAGAGCTAATAATAAAGAGAATGAGAGAGAGAGGGCGTTTGTTTGTGTTTGCACAATTTATAAAAGAGTGTTGTTGTTAGTGTGCTTGTTGTTGTTTAACCAAGAGAGTAAATAAATTTTGCCTGAACCGGCTTACGGCCAAATGAATAATGGCGGTTGCTGGAAGACAAATAACCCAACCTCTTCTCTGTTGTTGTTGTTGCTAGTTTTTACCGTTTATTGCTCATTTTCAGTTTCATTGCTTACGCTCTTCTTAGTTGGCTGTTTGCTTGCATGCCGTCGGGTTGTTTGTGTTGACTTTTGTTTAGCACAGAGTTTTTTGAGCTATTGCTGCTTTTTCATCATTGCAGACTTTGTATAAGTTTCGTACGAACATGCTTCTATGTGTGTTCAAGTGTGTGTGTGTTTGATTGCATGGCTGCTTAGTCGGTTGTTATTTATCTATCCCTTTTTAACTTATGGCTCTGTTTATGGGTTTGATTTCATATGGCACACAATAACAACAGCAGCAACAACAACAACCGAATAAAAACCATCATGATTTATTTTACAGCGACAAAAGCAAACGTCGCAGCAAAAACTAAAAAAGTATCTTCACGTTTTTGGCCAAAACAAGTGATTGTGAATACAGAAGAGACCGAAAACAAACAGAAAAAATTCTGAAATGAAAGCAAAGGAAATAAGAATGATGTATGATTTGAGAGCTGTCTGCTTTTTATAATGTGGGCCACAAAATTTTATGCAACATAAAATTCCGATACAGTCGGTCGGAAGAAATTGTATGTACTATGTGAACAATTTGAAAAGGATAATCGTGAGAAGTAGATTCGTAAATAAAGTTAACCCGTTTAACAGAACATAAAATATTGTCAACTGTTTTCGGATGTGAATTTGAACATTAAAATGGCACGAATTTACTTTTCCGAGTTGACTATACCTACATAGGTCCAATAATCGACGACACTTGTAAAAGTTCAAATTTTTTCGTTGGATAAAAATAGTAGATTCTTGCAGATTCTTGTTTTGGAACAAAGCAACTGTCAAATGACAATTTTAATATAAAGAGAGTCGTATTTGCTTTCGAGTTAAGTACAGTATGCAAAGTTCATATTCGTACACACCTAAAAAATTAATAAAATCGTTATTAATTCCATATTTTATGTGCAAATATGAAATAATTGATAGGAATTACCATAACGAAGAAAGATTTAAGAATAACAAAACAAATTTTTAATTTATTCCGTCATTTAGGTATAGATGGCGCCTGTGTGGGTGGCAAAGTTCGTATTCGTACACCTATAAGCACTATATATTTGGAGTTTTTAAGGATTTTCAAAGCAAAATAGCGCACATTATTGTACTTTTCTTCTTTTGGAATGCCTCTGCTATAGAAATATGTAAAAATAACGGTAATTTTATTAAAAATTTGGCATGAACATAAAGTCGGACGAATATGTGAAATACTTAAGAAAAATGTTCTAGATATGATTAACTATTGCAATTTATTCCAGAATTTTGGACGAAAATAGCTAATAGAGGTCCTTCTGTAACAATATTCAAGGTCTAATATGAAAACAAATGTTGTCAGCGTTTGGAAATGCAAAGAAACGTATTCCGGGCTTAGGCAAAGTACACACATTTTTGGTTTATACTTGGTGAAAATCGCAAGTTTCGTTTTATATTTGACATTAAATGTATTGAATTTTTAGAATACAGTTTCGAAAATCATTTTATGTCGAAAACTGTGAGAAATTGTGAAGAAACATGAAACTGTACAAGTTTTCATACTGTCTGCGTACGACTGAAATTCTACGCTTACTATGAACGAGGTTTATGACTGCCAAAATCGTGAAAATAATTGTTTTTACTTCTTGAAAATTATATTTCTTTACCGAAGGATCTAAAATGAGTACAAAAATGTCAAAAGAATGAAGTAAATTGTACAGGAAAGAACGTGGGGTAACCTTTTGAAGAAATGCATTATTTTCGGGGAAATTTTTTTACTAAAAAAATTATTATTCATCGTAATTTCCGATATGTCTTGACATAAAATGATTTTCGAAGCTGTATTCTAAAACTTCAATACATTTAATGTCAAATATAAAACGAAACTTGCGATTTTCACCAAGTATAAACCAAAAATGTGTTTACTTTGCCTAAGCGCGGATTAAGTTTCTTTGCATTTCCAACCGTGACAACATTTATTTTCATATTAGACCTTGAATATTGTTACAGAAGGACTGCTATTAGCTATTTTCGTCCAAAATTCTGGAATAAATCGCAATAGTTAATAATATCTAGAACATTTTTCTTAAGTATTTCAAATATTCGTCCCACTTTTTGTTCATGCCAAATTTTTAATAAAATTACGGTTATTTTTAGATATTTCTATAGCAGAGGCATTCCAAAAGAAGAAAAGAACAAAAATTTGCGGTATTTTGCTTTGAAAATCCTTAAAAACTCCAAATATATAGTGCTTATAGGTGTACGAATACGAACTTTGCCACCCACACAGGCGCCATCTATACCTAAATGACGGAATAAATTAAAAATGTGTTTTGTTTTTCTTAAATCTTTCTTCATTATGGTAATTCCTATCAATTATTTCATATTTGCACATAAAATATGGAATTAATTAAGATTTTATTAATTTTTTAGGTTTGTACGAATATGAACTTTGCATACTGTATACCTAAGTCGAAATTGAAAAATAATAATAATTAATAAACATTTTGTCACAAAAACGAAGTGGTTACCAGCATTATTCATAGCTGCATTTTGGCGTTACCTGACCAAAAATCTGTTTATAGGCAACTATTCTCTAGATTCCGTTCAATATATTATGCTTTAGTGAACATTCAATAGCTGCATTTTCGGCAGAGCTCCATCAAAATTTTGGTGATTTTACTTCAATTTGGTTGTGAAATTTACATAGTCAACTATATTATTGCAAACGATGAATCGTTAAACATTTAGATTTTTAATTAGGAATTACTACAAGAAATCCTTTCAATAATGTTGGGTTTTTGTACGTATCTGTTGATTTACCTGTTAATGACAACATCCAGCCAAAAAATGCAGAAATCGGTCGTAAATTACAAAAACAGCGGACAAAAAGTATAGGTACCTGGTTTTTGTGGTGTCAACTAAATAATTGCAAAATGAATGAATGTGCAATAAAATCGTGGGATTTTCACAGCGATTTTTTTTTTCAGTTAAGGATGTTTATGATTTTATGGTATGTGGACATGTAAACCCATAATTTTTTATCATAAATTAATTGTTCTGTGTGTAGCATAGGCGGTATATTCAGAAAAAGAGAAACTCAGGTAAACCGATTTCGGAAAATATGCTACATTTGGTCTATTCCAATATAATAATGGTAAATCCGCCAGAGAAATCGCTAAAATCACCTCTCATAAGCTGATAACTATATGCAACATCATATACCGCACGGAGAGAGCAGGCAGGTTCAAACTAAAGACGTCACATTGTAGGCCAAAAGTAGTAAATCCACGAATTGGCAGGAGACTGATTAAAGAAATTGACGAAAGACCCCAAATCAGCACCAGATAATTGCTTTTTCTAATCAAAATAGAATTTGGAGTAAGTGTTTCACATGGAAAAGTCAGAAAAGTGCTACATAACAACAAGCCTTGATCATGAGTGACTAGGTAAAAAATATTGCCCTCCTAGCACAACAAATAGAAACTATTCAGACTTGTTACAGACAACTTTTCATGCCATCTTAAGTATTGGGATGACGTTATATTTTCTGATAAGACTAAAATGATGTTGTACTATCACGATGGGCTTAAAAAAGTACTGCGAAACCCCTTTATAGCCATGGAAAACAAGAATTTAATACATACCGCAAAGTTCGGAAAACTGTCTATTATGGTATTGGGTTGTATACCAAGCAGTGACGTTGGTGACATCCAGATTTTGAAGGAAACAATGACAGAGTACGTTTATTTACGTGTTTTAAACATTATTTATCCAAAAAACGTCAAGAAATTTGGACCTGTTGACCCTGAAAATGCAAAAAAATTGCAATATGAATACTACCAAGACAACGACCCTACGCATAAATCGTATTTATGTAGGACTTGGTTGTTATACAACTGCACCAAAGTCATTGACACCCCAGTCCAAAGCCTAAATATTAACCCAACATCGACAATTCATGGGTACACCTGAAGAAAAAAGTCGGGAATAGGTCGCCCACTAACCTGGGGGACTAAATAAAATGCAATAAAGAAGAATGGTTAAAAAATACCATTGGAATATGACATTCCGAAACTTATTTATTAAATTCAGATACGTTTACAAGCTGTTTTTGAAGCCAAATGTGGGCATAGAAAATATTTAAACCAGCTTTTCGAAAAATACCGTGAAAAACTGAAAAGTTGTGAATTTTGCAAATCTTTAGTTGACAGTGCAAATAATAAGTTGTACTCATTTTTGTTAAGTTTAGGAAAATGTTTAGTGAAATTTAGCTACTTTTTATTTTATTATATTAATAAACATGTGTTAGAATTGTATTGTTAACAAAAATATTAAAAATGATATTTATTTATACCAATAACATGATGTTTTATTTAAAATTTTGTAATAATTTTGGTTTTGCAATAATATAGTTGACTAACTGTATATCAGCACAAGAAAAAATTTTAAATTTTTTTCAAACTCAAAACAAGGATAAACTTCGACCACTCTGATTTTGTACTGATAAGAAGTGTGCAAGACAAATACAACACAAGAAAAGATAATGAACTGTAAAAAATTGTAACGTTTTCTCTCCCGAACTTGAAATGTCTCTCACTTTATTACTACAGAACTACGAAAATCGGGAGGTACCGTTCTATGGGGGCTATATCGAAACCTCCAACGCAGACTAAATACCAAATTTTAGCCATATCGGTGGGTTGTTGTGGCCAAAACCTTCAAAATACTGAAAACAGGAATTACCGTTCTATGGGACCATATCGACGCCTCCAAACAATAGTATGCTAAGTCGACTTAGTATGTTTTCAAGTTCTTTACATTTTTATATTTAACGTCCTTTAACTTAAATTCTGTCAAATTTTGATAATGATCGGACAATCCGAACAGAAGTTATAAACAAATATTTACTTAGCATAGTATTGAAGGTCAAAGAAATTTCCAAACTTTTAGAGCTTGTCCTGCAAAACTCGCTTTTCAGAATTAGCAAACTATTTTTTGGAGGTATCAAACGTCCTTTAACTTAAATTCTGTCTAATTTTGGTAATGATCGGTCAATCCGAACAGAAGTTATAAACAAATATTGACTTAGCATGGTACTGAAGTTCAAAAAAATTTCCAAACTTTGAGAGCTTCTCCTGCAAAACTCACTTTTCAGAATTAGCAAACTATTTTTTGGAGGTATCAAACGTCCTTTAACTTAAATTCTGTCTAATTTTGGTAATGATCGGTCAATCCGAACAGAAGTTATAAACAAATATTGACTTAGCATGGTACTGAAGTTCAAAAAAATTTCCAAACTTTGAGAGCTTCTCCTGCAAAACTCACTTTTTAGACTTAGCATACTATTATTTGGAGGTGTCGATATGAAGGCATGGATCTATACAAACAAATTTCTGGAGGATTGTTTTATACCACCAACGAATACTAAATACACAATTTTAGCAATTTCTCTGGAATATGGTGGCCACAATCTTCAAAACACCGAAAATCGGGAGGTACCGTTCTATGGGAGCTATACGAAGGTGTAGACCTATACCGACAAATTTCATATGGAAAGCTGTACACCAAATTTCAGACATTTCGGTGGAATATTGAGGCCACAACCTTCAAAATATCGAAAATCGGGAGGTACCGTTCTATGGGGGCTATATGAGGGCGTGGACCTATACCGCCAAAGTTCTGGGGGAAAGTTTTGCACCATCAACGAAGACTAAGAACCAAATTTCAGCCATTTCTGTGTTATAATGAGACTAAAACCTTCAAAATACCGAAAATCTGGTGGTGCCGTTCTATGGGGGCTATATACAAACGTGGACCGATATAGCCCATTTGCAATACCAAACATCCAAGGAGTAATATAAACTTCTATACCAAATTACATTATCTTAAAAATTGCGAGCGGACATGGTTATATCGACTTACAATTTTACCCTGATCATGAATATATATACTTTATATGGTCTCGATGAATATTTCGATGTGTTACAAATGGAATGACAAATTTAATTATACCCTCCATACTATGGTGCAGGGTATAAAAACATAATAAGCTACTGACGCACTGATAATACAGGAAAGCAACGAATTTAAGAAAGGGTTCCAAAAACCAACAGCATCCGGAGGATTGATAAAGGACCCCCGAAGAGTAAAGCGTGGTACACACGATCAGTTTTGACTGTCGATTTTTCGGAATTATCGATAACTTTCCAACCGTCCAGCAACCACAAAATATTTTGTGGTTACCTGATGACTGACAAAAGTGAACGGCCACACTGGCAAGCAACCGATTATTTGATCAAAACTGACAGTCAAAACTGATCGTGTGTACCCCCACTAAAGGTGATGAATGCAGCAGTATAGTCAGTCAGAGTCAAAAGAAAGTTTACATCTAACATTTTATTATAAACATAATTTTTTCACTAATAGGCATGTACCAGTAGTCGGCATATTTTGTATTTGAACTCAAACAACTCAAAAATAATTGTAAAACAGATTAAACAATACTGTCAGCTAACTTTGTGCACAATTTCACTGAGCTAAGACCATTTATTATATCGGAATTTAACTTTTTTGTTGGTGAGCGTTTTTCACGACAACCGAAAATGCATATTTCTTAACAAAAAAGTATCAGTCGGCTTTGCCGACAGAGATATACCCTCAGCCTATGTGAATTTATTTGAGCTTGCCCACAAAAATGTGGATTAGGAAGTGTGTGTTGCGGAGGAGGTACTTAAAGGAATGGACCGATTTGGTCCCTTATGGAAGTGGATCTTATATTGGGAGTCATATATTTTCGATAGATATCGCGTCCACTAGTCATTTCAGTGGGTCATCGTATAACTTTTGGAACAGTATGACAGGAAGCATGGACTTGCCCACGGAAAACATAATATCGCTTTAAACAGGACCACAACGAACAGCATCGGTATACATTCCTAAAGGATCTAATGTTAAACTTTTGTGGGGGGGGGGGGGGGGGGGTACCCTAAGGAGAAGACCGATATGGGCCATTTCAGAAGTTAAACTAAATTTGAACAACATATTGGGAGATCCAACATTTGGACCAAATTGCTTGCGACTTTCAAGAGATATCGGGCATACCATTTTGGTGACATTTCTCAAATATTGGGGGGAAATACTGGAAGTTATGGGCCGGTATTGCCTATCTTCGAACTGAAACTATGCTTTGACAAATATGACGAAGGCCAAAATTTGCACCTCCTACATATGGTGCCATATGTGTTTTTTTACACCTTTTTCTTAAGAAGTGTGGACTGCCTCTAAAAAACTTTTACCGTCGTAATTGAGGCAGCGAATGCCAGTTGCTTCAAATCAAAATGATTCGAGAGCAGGTCTTAAAGTGAATATATCCGAAATTTTGTGTGGAGGTGGACCGATTGTGTCCATATTGGAACCTCCTCTATGTCTAGTAGAAATTTCACGATGTTATGGACCAAATCGGTTAAGAGTTATCGTGCGCACAAATTTCCCGAACATTTTCGAACTTTTGTGGGGGAGGAACCGGAAGGAATGGACCGATTAATATTATGAAAGCCAAATTTTGGACCGAATTGGTAGATCCGCTCGAGAATTATCGTGCACTCCAGCCAGCCAGACAGACGGACGGACATGACTAAATCAACTCCAAATTGTCTGAAACGGATTTCGTCCAAACATTTTTGGAGTCTAAAACCATTATTTCAATGAAGCACATTTTGCCCGCATCAAAGTGTACAGGGATGAATATTGCGAAAAGACTTGTTTCTATGTCCCGACGCATTTAGGGTTAAAAATATTGAAAAAAATTAAATTCTTAGAAACGGAATAAGTAAAACAAAATGTCTTTAAACAAGGCCGAAAGTCAAAATAAAATATTCTACACTTAAATTATAAGCACTATTTTGGTCGTGTCAAAGTGCATATACCCTCTTTAGCCTAGAGGCTGAGGGTATAAAAATGTCGACCATAGGGGGCCAAATACATACGGCCCGTTGAGTGTCGCGTTACAACAACCACATGAAAACTTCAAGAACAAACTTGGCATCACTTAAACATTTTTTATGCGGTTGTTGTTTTCAACGCGCAACGCATCACTCAACGGACCGTAGGTATTTGGCCCCTAAGCGTTTTAACACTGTCCAACACAAAAAAAAAACAAAAATTTAAAACACACAAAATTACATAACTCATCTTTTTTCAACCGATTTCATTAGTTTTTCCTATTTTCGGGAGCTAACATAATTTCCTTTTTTATAAAAATAAATAATTATATTGTTTACACAGCCTAGAGCTGGGTTCCACCGTGCTGCTATGGTATGCACGCAGAAGGTTGTGGGTTCGTTTCCCCAGCCAGCACTATCAAATTTTCAATAATACTGACGACATTTCCTGACTATTTCAGCCATGTAAAACTTCCCTAGAATTGATGTCTTAAGACACTCCGTTCAGACTCGCCGATAAACAGTATCATTGAGCTAATATGAATCGGGGTGTGGAACAATTAATATAGTATACAGCCTAGAGCATGTTGAAAAGCATTCCCCGTTCTTTAATGTTTTTTTAAACTTCAATCACTATAACTTAGCCATTTGCTAACCAATTGAAAATTGCAATATAAATTCTACCAAGACAACGATCCTAAGCATAAATCTTTTTTATGTAGGTGGTTATACAACTGCACCAAAGTCATTGATACCCCAGTCCAAAGTCTAGATATTAACATCATCGAAAATTCATGGGTTCACCTGAAGAAAAAACTCGAGAATTGGTCGGTCGGACTATATAAAATCCATTAAAGAAGAATGACAAAAAATACCAATGGAACCAGGGTTTCGGAGTCGAGGTATTTTCGGCTCGTCTCCAGGCGTGTTTTTTTCACGACTCCGACTCCGACTCAGACTCCGGGTTGACTCCGAGAGTGAATTCCTATACCACTAAAAATAAATAAAATGTACAAAAAATTTTAATTTTTTTCCTATATTTTGGCCTATATAGGCTAATGTGTTAGTTTTTCCTTACATATTCACATTCGAACATATCAATACTGTTTCTGCCGAATCTTACATTGACAAATAGCAAAGTTAGACAGTTTTTGTCGGTTTTCCGCGTGAGAGAATCTTTAAGCCTTCAAAATATGTGAAAATGATGGGGCAATACAAATCGTAAGGACTACATGCAATAAAAACTATAAGCAAATCACGACCAAGTTTCAAACTGGATGTAAGCCAACAATTTATTGTGCTTATCCTCAAAAGGAGACCCCCAGTTGTAAAGCACAATAAAAACCATTTTTCATGATTTTTTCCCGAGAAAACTGCGCAGCTTTTTGGCAGGTTTTTTCTTCATCTGAAAAAGAAGAATATTACAAAGTTTTGAGGTCGTCTATGAAACCTTGTTTTTATTAAAGCATTTTGCGGTGCCAACTCTATCTCGAAAACTATCTCGAGAAAAACACAGTTTATATGCTGCATACACAATAAAATAAATTGTTCCCATCCAACGCACATACTAAGGCAATATTGTTCCGATCAAATTAAAAATTTGACCACATATTCTATGCTACTTATACTTTCTACTTTTTTCTGAAATTTATAAGTAGGGATCACCCCTTCATTGTCCTTTATCACTTTTACCCGATCCTTTCTCATGAAAACTCTATGATTATGTATTTCATTGAATTTCGTATATGCAATTTGTTGTGCAGAAAACTCGGATACACATGAACTATATCTGCTCCTGGCGGACAGATCCGGTTATTTGAATGTCTACATCTAAAGCCCTCATTGAGTATATAATGAATCCTAGAAGAAAGATTCACCGTTTGTCAGACTTCTGAGTTATAGTGGGATGAATCTGTCGTTACCCAACAACGAATTTATGATGCCTAATTCAATAGATTATGCGAAATTTACAGAAATTAATAAACATACTGTTTTTTGATAAAGTAACGGGTAAAACCGATAAAGGACAATGAAAACGTAACAATGTCGATTTCTTGGATATGGGAAACCTACATATAATTTTCGGTGGAACATTTTTGTAGAAAATTTAATTTTGTTTTACTTTTTGGGTTCAAGAACAAAAAGGACATGGAAGAAACTGAGCTAGGACAGCATATTTGACAGAAAGGTTTCTCATTCCATTTAACTGAAAACATGTCATATAAAAATGATGAAACAATATCTCCAAACAGAGATATAAAACTATTTTCTCAATGATTGATGGGGGTCAAATAAAAAAATCATTATGTCATGACTCAGAAATTTCAGCTATGGGATCCTTTGGGGTTCTCAATTGGGGCTTTAATTCCCAAAAGGAATTTTCCTCCCCCAGATCTTAACTTCCATTTTGTGTCACAGGGTATTAGGTAATATTTCCCATAGAGATCACAATGTCTTTAATAGAAGACAAGGATGACATCTCATAAAAAACAAGATGAGAATACCAATAGACCTTTGTAAGAAGACCAGTAAGACTTCTGACGAAAGAGGTTAAAGGTCGAGTCTTAATTCGATTGTCATAGAACTTTACTTTTGTTTGCAAAAAAGTAACGAATCAATTGGATCAACAAAATAGGGATGAAAAGAATACACTTCAAAGGATAGTAAATACCCTGTGAATTGTACTTTAATTTAGTATAATATATAATTTACATATATATTTTCTTATACCTTTCTTTTAAAATAAATAATGATTTTTAAAAAAAGTTCTTGTTTCAAATTTAATGTTATATTTCTATAACGTGTAAAAAATTTTGCCCGGAGTCGGAGTCGAGTTATTTTTTTCGACTCAGACTCCGACTCCGACTCCAGCAAAATTGCTCGACTCCGACTCGTAGACTCCGACTCCGAAACCCTGATTGGAACATGACATTCCGAAACTTATTTATTAAATTCAGCTGTATGCCAAGGTGGCCATTCGAAATATTACAACCAACTTTTCGAAAAATACCGTGAAAGACTTACAAGTTGTGGATTTTGCAATTCTTTAGTTGACAGTACAAATAATGAGTTGTTTTAATTTTTGTTAATTTTAAGAATTTTTTTGTGAAATTACCTACTTTTTTATTTTATTAATAAACATGAGAATTAAATTGTTAGCAAAAATATTAATAATGATATTTGGTCTGTTCCTTTACTTTTGAAAATAGTAAAACTGGCAAAAGTGGTAAAAGTTGTAAGCTGCTCCCATATGAATTCTATTGTATCTGAAGTAAAGGAACGCTTTTCGAGTAAAAAGTGGTAAAAATTGAAAATTCATGCACGTAAAGGAACAGAGCTATTGATTTATACCAATGAAATTATGTTTTTTTTTTAAATTTTGTAATAATTTTGGTTTTGCAATAATTAAGTTGACTAACTCGTGTCGTATCCGATGGAATTGCAATTTTCGAATTTCGAAAAAAGCTGAGTTGTGCTAAATTGTGCTAGGTTTGAGCCCAATTGTGCCGAAAAGATTTTTATTCGAAAAAATTTTGACAGAATTGCATTTTTCGAATTTCGAAAAAATTGAAGTTGTGCTGAATTGTACTCAGTTTGTGTCGCAAAATCTTTTTCGATATCTCGTACCATTTTCGGAAAAACCGCTAATCGATTTTTGCCAACTTGTGCCGTTCAAATTTTTTCAATATCTCTAACCGTTTTCAAGATATGGCAATTTCGAAAAACTAGTATTTGGTATGAAAAATCACTGTAATTTCTGTAAAATGCAAATATGGGGATGATCTTTTTCGTGCTGAGTTGGATTCCCCGAGCACAACTTTTCGTCCATACATTGGAAATTTCTAACTTTACTCGTTATTCGCTGAAAATGAAATAACCTTGTCACTTCCGTAAAAATAAGATTTTTTTCAATTCTGTATATTGTGCTGAATTGTGCTCGCCTAGCACACATTTTTCACCTTACATTGCAAATTTCCATCTCTACTCGTTACTAAACGGTGAGAAGACCAAGTTGATGGTGTCGACGCGCAATGCGTCCATTGAGCTCGGACCGACTGTGGAAGTTGGTTCCTATAATATTGAGGTAGTAAAAGACTTCGTCTACCTCGGCACCTCCGTAAACACAACAAACGACATCAGTTGTGAAATAAAAAGAAGAATTGTATTGGCCAACAGATGCTACTTTGGTTTAAGTAAGCAGTTTAAAAACAAAGCCACATCTCGTCAAACAAAAATAACGCTCTACGAAACACTGATACTACCCGTGCTGATGTATGGCTCCGAAGCCTGGGTACTTGCGCAAGCAGACATGGCAGTGCTTGGTATGTTTGAGAGAAAAATTCTTCGAAAGATCTACGGACCAATCTGCGTTTACGGTGAATATCGACGTCGCATGAACCACGAGCTGTATCTGCTGTACAACGACATCAATATTGTTAAACGTATCGATATGCAGCGATTGCGTTGGCTAGGCCATATCATAAGAATGAGTGATGATGAACCCGCTAAAAAGGCGTATGAATACATGCCACATGGCGGTGCACGCAGAATTGGCAGGCCAAGGAATAGATGGCGCAAACAAGTGGATGATGAGATGAAAAGGCGCGGTATTCCAGAGTGCGAAGCAACAAATAGAGAGGAATGGACATTACGCATCACCGCATTTCACTTATTTTTCCTAATATGTATGTGCTTTTTCCATTTATGAAAAAAGTCCATCAAACAAACTGTTTAAAACCCGGTTCTAGTTTAGAATCTAGACAACTTAGTAACTCGCCTAATTTTTTATGACTTTTATATGCCATTTAGATATGACACCATTAGCCGGATTTAGCGCATTATCAGGTTTTATTTGCTAAATCCAGCCAAAATCTACCAGATTTCCCATACAAAAATAAATCCTCCTATTGAGTGGATTTGTTTTAAATCTGGCATAAATCCTCGTATACAACTCTGTTTTTTGCAACATGTTGCTAGAAAATACAAAAAGTTGCAAGCCGGCACAAGAAACAAGCAAAGACATAAAGTAATAAAGACCTGACAAAATGCATGCAACAAAAAAATGTTTACGATACTTTGTATAGAAACATTACCCTTAACAGATTGCAGTTAATTCAAAATCGCAACCAAGGAGGAACATTTCATGTAATGGTATCAGAAACGAAATTTATATATTCAAGGATCTATTCAAGAATAATTCCATGTCAATTGGATCGGTAAATTCGGTTAAATACGTAAAAATGTATAAAAGAAAAAAATGTTATATCACCATATCGTGATATAACATTATGTTAAATTCAAAAGCCATTCACTGAAGAATGATAGCAAAAAAAATGTCTTATCTTGTTGTATTTATGTCTTTGAAACAAGGTAGATGCATCGGTGAATTGCTACACTAAAAATAATTTAAAATGTAAAAATTTGTAAACAAGGCGGAAAAATTAAATTTGTTTTGATGTACAAAGTAAATTTTAATCAACCAAGACTAATATTTATGATGTCTAAACGATAAAATAATTCGTATATATATTTTAGATGGGCAAACTGCGATAAAATAATTCTTTATTTGCTCTTTAGTTAGCATTAGTAGCATAATGTGCTAACATTTTCAGTATTAAACAATACATTTGTAATTTGACGTATTTTTTTGAGACGAATTCAATTTACAAAAAATTCTTTTGACGTTTCACATTCGTTCAGATGGGCTGATGCATCTACCTTGGTAATTGTGCTATGAACAAAAATCAGCTGACTGCCATTTAAATCCTCCAAAATGTATATCTAAATGCAATGAGATTTGTACTGGATTTATTAAATCCAGTCGAGGATTTATGGCTAGTCTAAATGAGCTATTATATAAGGTCCTTAAATCCGATGTTGTTAACAACATTTATAAATTTCAAAACAATTGATTCATGTTGCGCAACATATCCGCTTAGCAACATTGTCAACACACTCAATCTTCACATTGAGTTATGTTGCTCTTAATTTCAAAGAGCGAAGATTTATTATGGCAACATTTTATGAGAACTGTGGTCGCTGTGAAATACAAGTTTGTATGTGTGTGTGTTCAATGCGCTGTGTATAAGCAAGCAAGAGAGTGGTGTGAATGAATGAATAAAACTGGAAAACACACAAACGAAAGATGAATTACTTTGGATTTGCGGCGAATTTATTTATGACGGCCATATTTGTTAGAGCAGTATGAATGGTGAATGTTTTATTTTACATTCGACTAAACTGAGTCATTTGCTTGCAAACTGAAGGCATTTTGCGAAATTATTTGTGACATTTGCATTGAAACAAAAAGACGACGGACAGACTTTTTCAACTGTAAAATAAAGTGATAAATAAAATATAAAATTATTACTTATGTGGTTTTAAGAATAAAGTATTTTATTTTGTAAAGTGTGTTTTAAAAATCATGATTTTTAACTTGATACTCATGGAGAAAAACTAAACGAAGTCTTCGGATTATCGTAAATGAATAGTGAACATAAAACAACTTTCTACAGCAGTTTAAGGAATAAAAAACATATTAAATCTAACCAAATTAAAGGATTAATAAATATTTCGTCTCCTCAATAAGTCTTAAACTAAATATCGTCACTAATAAATCAATATTGTTTTTATGTAGCCTCAACAAAGAAAAATTACCTATCTGCCAAAAGAATTTTTTGTTGCAAATCCCAAGCTAAAAACAGAAATTTAATACAGACAATATTGGTAGATAAACAACGGCCGGATGAAAGCTAACGTTTTCGTTTCACTTAAAAAGGGAAATAATAAATACACAGATACCCAATTATTATTTTCAATAATTAAGCAATAAGAAATTATTATTTCGTTAAAGTGTTTATTATTATTTCATTGAAATTTCAATTTTTATGTCTTTCCCATTTCTTATAATTCGCTATCAATTTGCGCATGTTCTTCATTTTCCGGCTGCAATAAAAATTCAAAACAAACCGTTTTGTGGGCCATATACCTACTACCTATTTGTTGTCTGCAAAACCCAAAGTTATGTGTTTTTGGACTACTTCTTCTATCGCCCCCCTTCGCCTCTTGTCTGCTGCTTGCTCCACAAATGCTGCGCATAGATTTTTAATGCTTTATGTCTTTTTTACAGAGGGTTGTTAAATTTATATCGTTTGCCAACAATTTTCCTTCCATGCAGCCATAAATTCCATCGAACGACAGGAAGAAAGTAAGCAAAGGAATACAGAGAGAAAGAGAAAAGGAGCATAAACCATAGTAAAATACAAAAAATGAATAACGTGTAGAAAAACTTTTGAACGGCTGTGTGTTTATACCACATGTTCTTGTTTTTGTTTTACGAGTTAAAAATTATCCTAGCAGAACAAGTGAAATAAATACATTTGCAAAGTTAACCCAATGAACAATTGAGGTGAAAATAATGTTATACCTAGTAATTATGATAAAAATATAAATGAAAAATAATCCCTGGCTAGAGAGTTTTTGATCAACATTTCAAATAACAGATTATAAAATTGTAAAGTTTGATAACATACAAAATTACAGTTTATTTAAAAAAGTGAGGCATGACAAATGTTTTACTAAACATGCCAAATTTCAACGCCATTCTAAACATACATATGTATGTATATTTTGAAAATATGTATGTAACTAGAAATCAAATAGACCTCATATTAATTAGGAGAAATCTCTAAAAGTGTTTGTTAGACCTAAAAACAATAAGGATTTCCAATTACTGATCGATGTTATAATACATAGACCCATGGCGAACTTTAAGCAATATAGTGCGAAGAAAAGGTTCAATGTATGTACATCGAAATACAATATCTTGCAACTGCAAACGAATTCAGTGCCTTAACCGGAAGCATATAAAAGTCAGAGATACATACATATGTATACCCTCTGCCTATGTGGATTGAGACTTTCACCGGTAATACAACAACAATACTACACCTTTGGAGGTTTAGAAACTTTTGCTAAATTGTTCAACTTTTGCGGATGAGGGAGGAATGAGCCGACATTGATTTTTATGAGCTATTGAAAAAATGGACTTGCCCTAGTTTGTAAAAAAATTATGATGTGTAACTTTCCGGCCAAATCGGATACTCAGTTCGTACGTAATCGTACTCATCAGTAAGTATATACTTGCCCCCGAAAAAATTGCGAGGACAAGTTGTTATAAAACAAGTAAGAAAGTATCAGTCAGCTGAGCCGACAGAGATATACCCTCAGCCACGTACCCGAAGAAAAAAAGTTAACACAATACTTCTGTAGGTTTTTTTAGCTGTTGGGAAAATTTTCCAGGGTGGAAAGGGCCGCAAAAAACTACATGTTGCAACAAAATTCAGAATGATCCAAGACGAGTGTATTTTTTCCAAACATTGGGTAGGGTGTACCCGTGGGAGTGATCCGATGTAGTACATATTCGGACCTAATACAAATCTGTAGGAAATATTTTTTTCTTTTTTATTAGTTTAGGATATTTTCCTTACAGACTATATAATTAAAAATGTGGTACCTAATTTTCTGAATTTAAATATATTACAATTTTACTTTTCAATTTACAAAGTTTGAGCTAAATTGATTTCTCTCTTAAAGGGTTATTTTACACATTAGCCAGTTTAGGTGGTGCCGGTATGATTTTCTGGACCTTTTTGGGTCATTATCTCAGGAAGTATGGATTTGCCTATGAAAGAAATAACAACATCGTAACAGGGGCCGCAAGTGCAACCTGCTGCATCACAAATTAATAAGATCAGAGAGGAGTTGTTAAACTATACTTTTTCCAAATTTTGTGTGGAAGGTACCCAAATGAGTGGACCGATATAGTCCATATTAGAACCCAATCTATGCCTGAAAGTAATATTACCAATAGCAAAGTTTGGCTCAATTCGGTTACTCCCTCTTAGAGTTATCATGCCCACAATCTTGGCGAAAAATTTTGAACTTTGTGGGTGAGGTACCGGAAGGAGTGGACCGATATGGTCTATCTTCGAACTTAAACTAAGTTTGGACAAAATATTGAAAGACCCAAAATTTGAACCAAATATGTTGATCCGTTCGAGAGTTATCGTGCGCTCCAACTACGCCACATGGTATTATATGGGTTGTTTGCAGTTTTCGTGCTGATTTCTGAGGAAGTATGGACTTGCTCCTGAAAAAAATTGTATCGTCGTAATGGGTGTAGTGAATACAAGTGGCTGCAACAAAAATCAAAGCGATTCGGGAGCAGGCCTTAAACTGCACTTAAGCAAACGTGGTCCTATACCGACAATTCATTGCCGGAATGCTGTATATAACATAGATCCATTATATCAGGAAGTATGAACTTGTCCTGAAAAACGTGTACCGTCGTAGTAGTGGACCCATATAGTCAATAGTCCTGATACTGATCTATTTTTTAAGACATTTATATTGTGATGTCCAAAGATTGGACTAAATCGGACCATTTAAGCAAATATTTTTCAAATTTTGTAGGAGGAAGTAATCGAATGATTGGGCCGATGTGACCCATCTTCGAAAGTAAACAAAGTTTGGTAAAAATTTTAGGGTGTACACAATTTGAACCCAACAACAACATCATTGTGGCCGTGGAGGTTTTTACAGCTTTCGGGTCATTTCCTCAGGAAATATGGACTTGCCCCTGAAAAAACTTGTACCATCGTAATGGGGACAGCGATTAAAAGTTGTACAAAAAATATCAAAGCGAATCGAGTGCAGATCTTAAACTGCACTTTTCGGAATTCTTGTGTGGGAGTATAACGATGGCGTCCATATTCGAATCTGGTCTAGGTCTAGTAGAAATATTAAGATGTGCAGGGTATGGACAAAATCGGTTACTGCCTTCGAGAGTTATCATGAGCACCATTTTAGTGACAAGTTTTGAACTTTTGTGGGGAAGGTACCGATATGACCCATCTTCGAACTTAAATTAAGTTTAGGCTAAATATTACAAAGGCCAAATTTTGGACCCAATCGGTTGATCCGTTCCGGATTTCGTCCAAACATACTTGGGGTCTAAAACCATTATTTCGATGAGGCATAAATTCATCGTACCAAAGTGTATATATACCCTCGTTAGCCTAAGGCCTGAGGGTGTAATCACTTCAAACTGCGGGAAGGCTAGTTGGTTAGTACTAAACAACATCAGCACTCGGGCAGAGTTGTTACCGCTTATAAAGGAGCTATATCGCGGAGCACCATGCAATGTCCATTTCAAAGGACAATAGAGCTGCATTCTATCACTGTCCTATTCCTAATCGTACTGGACAAATTCCTAAAGCAAATTAATGAAGAGCGCCATCATGTATCCAATGACATCTCAACCAAAGACTCCACGATTTTAGCTATGCAGACAACATCTGGTTAATGTCACACTCTCCCGAAAGTCACAACGCAAATTGGCATATACATATGCTTCCATCAACAAAGCATGAGCACATTGATATGAGACCTCTTATTTATCGCCGAGTCTGAACGGCGTGTCGATAATAGTACAGTGGATCGTAATATATGAAAAAAAACTCAGGAAATACTGCTCAAATTTCGCTGAGGGTATTATTCAACGCGGACAAGTGCGTTGTTTTGTTCAGGGTGTAATCCGTTAACCTTTTGTGTGCAAGGTGAAAATGCTCACCACTGTACCGCGGTAACTCCTAACTAACCACAATGTAGAGTTGTGCCAATCTATTTAAATTGAACGACCTAGTTCACTACATAGCTCAATGGACTCCGGTCGTTTATAAGAAACAAGCTGCGTATGCGTAATTTTAAACGCTAGTTTGTATGACGTTACTCACAAGTTTTATACCCTACACCACAATGTGTAAAGTTTGTTTTCCGAAAATTCATGTAGCACCATGGAATAATCGTCGTATACCCCCCATGTGGTATACCAAAATTCTTATATCAACGAGATAAAGCGATTTTGAGATGTGTGTCCGTCCATTTAAAATCGTCACGAAATTTCTAACCGCGGTCGGGTTCAGAGCAGAATAAACACTTGAAATATGAAATATGGTGAAATATTTACGGTGTGAAATGGATCAAGAAGAAAATTTTTATCCGATTTTTTAGCGGCTCTGTAGGTCGCCAGGATGGTCTGATCGATGCGAAATTTTAAGTAAGGGTGAAATGGACCAACTTTTTGTGTGAAAATTTTACCAATTTAATAGTATAATGACTATATCTTTATTCCTGGAAGATATGCCCCCTATAACTTATATTTAGAAGAGGAACTCTTGACCTTTCCATTGATGCCAATTATCTTATCTGATGCGTGGTCAGGTAAGATAGTTACAGCCTAGTATATACAGGGATCCCACAGTAATAATATTTTAATACTCACAAATTTTTGAACGATGTAAGAGGTTTGGTCAAGGAAAATATCAATAATTTTGAAAAATAGTATTCAGCGTGTGAAATTTTCCATTTATCATTGTGGGAAAAATATCCAAATTTATTTTTTTGTCCAAATTTTAAATTCTTTGGCCATATTCCGATAAATTACGAACGCGAAACTTGAAAACTAGCTCCTGATCTCTCTTTTGATGTCAATTATATCAATAATAAACGATGCAAAAATATCAATTAATTATATCAATGTTATGTTATCGATGTCGCAATCATATAAAATAAATTCCATGAATAACAGCGCCCAGAGGAAGTGGTGTAGGGTATCACATGGTTGGCCCCGTCCGACTATTGCCCTCTTTTACTTGTTTTGAGCTAGAGCAGTGAACTACGAACTAGATTGCATAACTCTACCAAATGAATGGTTGCTATACTCATCCCATTTCCCAAATTGGGTGACACAGTGGTGCAATTATAAGCACGCCCGCTTTGCACAATGATTGTTCGTGTTCGATTCTCAGGCAAAACAACATCGTGAGCATTTCAGCAAAACTTCTCAGCATGTGGTGTCGTTGGATTTGGCTATAAGATGAGGTCCCATATCATAGAGGTCAGTGTTGTCGAATTTGACGATTTATCGTCATTTTGAAGATATTTTGGTCCAAAATTGAAAAATGTCGATTTAAAGATTTTATGGTCTAAAACAGCGCCGAACAGAGAAATAAAAACAAAACAAATGCATGTGTGAATGTATGAGTGAAAAAACAACAACCAAATGATGTTTCTTGTTTGTTTTTGTTCACGCACAGTGTACGTGAGGAAGAAAAGCAAATGGAAAGACAACTCAGTGGGATCGCTGAGTATACTGTCTTCGCAAAGAAGAGCAGCCCTGGTCTAAAATGACGATTTTTCACGTAAGCCAAAAATGCATGTAATGAAACATGATAACTATATTTTGACCAAAATTCATAAAAAACTTTAAGGAAAATAATGTTGCAAACTCTATTTTATGAGCTTTTTTAATGTTCTAAACAGATTGGCTATATTTAAGTACTTATCAGGAATACAAGTATTTTGATGGATTTTGCCTCATCTTCGAATTATATCAGCCTAAAATACTCCTTTAGGATTGTGAATAGATGAAAAGTGTTTGACAAGTTCTCGAGATAAAGTTTGCACGTATCTATCTCGTTGTGTAAATAGGTATGAGTCCAGTTTACTTAACTTCCTACTAATGCCCCTTTAAGCAATCAATCAGTTTTAAATGACAGTTTTTATCTATTTCCGACTGTCCAACAACCAAAATGTACGTGGTTGAGAAAAGCTGTTATTCAAAATTGGCAATGTGTACCCTTGCTACTCGATGCAAAACTCTCATCTTGGGAAAGCTGTGTTTATAGCGGTATTTTAGTGAGATTGGATTAAATTTAGACTAGGTTGTATATTTTATGTAGTCAGACTCATTACCATAACTATCAGCGAAAAAATAGCATAATCAAACCACCCATCTTGAAGATTTTCCTATTTTTATTAACGATTTGACGATTTCCGATCAAAAAGTGTCGGCAACGCTGATTTGGGTGCACTCATTGATATAATACCATTATATGTATATTATAATAATACTATTAAACGTTTTGTAAATTTCACTAAAATTTCTCTCAATAGAAAGCTTTTAAATTCAACTTAAAGCCATTGTAAATCTTTCAAGGACTCTTTGTGTAGTAATTTTCATTTGCAATGGCATTTTATAGACCTAAATTGTCTATGTATAAATGTTGGCATTTGTGTGTGTGTGTGTCTGTATGTTCTACATATACATAAACAATTTCCAACGCTATCAAAAAGCCCATAAAACACCCATTTATTGTCTGTGCTTTCCTTCTCTTTGGTTTTCTCGACCCTCTTCGCGTAGAAGGCAAAAGGTTTGCTTGTTGTATTATTTTTGGGGTTTTCTTTCATTTCTTTCTGCTACATAGAATTCCTGCTAGCGCTGCTGCCTCCAGTTGAGGGTGAATAACGTGGCTGTTTTATTCTGCTTTTAGCATTTCGTTCAGGCTGAAAAACTCTCCCCAATGTTAGGCTGCTGCTAAGCAAAAGAATGTGGGTCATTCCATTGGGAATTGAAAAAAGGCAAGGTTGCCACAAACATACATCTTATCCGGCTGACACATAAAATCTTCTACATCACTCTTACCACCAGCTGCAAATAATGCTTTTGTAGATAGATTTCTCTATATGTGTGTTGCTCACTGGAAGACGTAGACAAAAGATAAAGTAACAATGGATTTTCTTTTTTTAATTTTTGTCTTTTGAGGAAGTTTATTGAATGTTTGCTGTGTAATTATTCATCTGACTCTCAATTAAAATAATGTCGCTTTATCGATTGTACAATTATTATTGCTGTATAACACCTCATAAAAATTGTACAAATCGTCACAATAAACTTTACTTCTGTAGAACGTGTTTTGAATATTCTGAGTAATGTTTTGTTTTCGTTTTTTAGTTTTTTATTTTTTTTTTTTATTTTTTAGTTGAAAACCCAACATAACGCATGAGCAACGAAAAATCCTTTTAAACCATTAAAAATGCCATGGACATTTGAACGTGAGACAACAGTAGGTACGTACGTAGGTACATATGTATGAGCCAGCAAACCAACTGAGAATTAAGTCTTTGGCCAAAACAACAGTAGTGTAGCAGCAAACGTAAAGTGAATGGAGACTGACTGGTAATAGACGGAAAAAAATTCAATGTCAATTCATGTGTTTGACAGCCTGGCCTGGCTATTGTGCTTTATGTAGACGACTTCGTGGATTGCCGCTGAAATGGAACACACGCATACCGGCGACGTTGTCTGTCCCACCGTCCGTTCGCCCGTCCATCCACGGTTACCTTATAATGTGTTTGTTATACAATACACCATGTTTGTTGTTGTTCCCTTTTTTATTTTGGAATATTAAGAGGTAGTTTTCTACCTTTTAGGAGGTATCGAAATACCTTTTTAAGTTTTTTTTTTGTTTTCGTTGTTGTTGATTTTATTTTAAATTGTTCGAAAATAATAATAAAGACATTCGCGTTTCAGGCTCCGCGTTTGAGCCTGCCGTTAATTTATTTCGTTGTGTTTATCTTATCCCTCTTTACTTTGTATCTTTGCTTCCCTACTGCCCAAAGATGTGTGATAAGAATTAATAAATTATATTAATTTCGTGAGAGATTTTGCAAAGAAAAAAATCTTAACTTAATTTAAAACAATATCCACTTGAAGAAAGATGCATATGTATGCGTAACATTACTCTATGAGGTTTTGATTAACGACGATTTTCTTTTTTTCTGTTAGTTGTTAACATTATTTATGATGTTTTAACAAATTCATTTCACTTGACTTTGTCTCTAACCGAACTTATGTATTTTTTGGGGACTGATGTTATGTTTAGACACATAAATTATGCAAATATATTTTTATATTCAAAAAAACTTTGTTTTATTTAACACCTTATTCGGCACCTTTGGAGTTGATCTCTAAATGACATTAGAAACTTTCATTTTTATCCGTTGTGGTATGCGTAATGAGAGAACGAAATATGGGTGCTTTTGAATATCCATATGTTCCAATCTATTAAAAAAGTTCAAACATCAATAAGCAAACCATAAAAATACAACAAATAAAAAAAAATTATTGTAATTTTTAATTAATTGAATTTATTGAGCTAACATGACCTAAGGAGTTTTGTATTGAATTCCCAACCCAACCAATGCTACGATCGTTTCCCTGCTGGTTTAATTCAGCTCATCAGTAGTGCGATTCTCTAACTCATTTTTTGAGTTACCGACAAAAAAATCCGTAAAGTTGAAATGCTTATAATTTCGCTAATTAACGATGTTTTTCGGTAAGTTAGCTACGAATAAAAAGTAGTGGTACAGTTCTACCGATAGTAACAGTGTTGTCAACTTTTATTGAAACTTTTCATTCATAATTTTGGATTTTAATGTTACCGATATTTGTCGGTAACTCAAAAAATGAGTTAGAGAATCACACTAGAGGTATATCGGATGCGAATGGCAAAAAAACAAAGGCTGAGTTTGATAACTTCTATTTATACAAACAAAAAAAAAAAACATTGTTCCACAACATCCCATACGGGACAAGGGAGACTTCTCTCATATCAATGAGTGCACCCCGATTCATATTTAGCTCAATGATATGGGACCTACTGTTTATCGCCGAGTCCGAACGGTGTGTTTTAAGACACCACTTGTGGAGAAGTTTTTCAAGGCTGAAATACTCAGGAAATGTCGCCAACATTACTGAGGGGTACTTTGCCACCTTTGAAAATTTTTTATGTTGCCTGGCCGGGAAATCGAACCCACGACCTTCTGTGTGCAAGGCGGGCGTGCATACCATTGCACCACGGTGGCACCCAAATTTATACAGACATTATTGCAAATTTGCAGTCATTTTTGAAGCATTTTTTTCTTATTAAATCAACCTAAGTGTCCTGTCTAGAATCATTTCTCAATACATACACATATTTTTTTCTTCAAAAATTTTATTCTTAAATTAAAACAAGTAAAAAAGTATCAGTCGGCTTTGCCGACGGAGATATAACCTCAGCCTATGTGAACTTAAACTTTCATCTACGGGCAGATCGAATGTCTTTAGGGTTTTTTCAGAATTTTGTGGCCTTTTTTTTGGACATTAGAGTTTGCGACAAAAATGTTGATTAGGATTATAGTTCAAAAGTGTTGCGGAGGAGTTACTTAAAGGAATGGACCGATTTGGTGCATTATGTAAGTGGATCTTATTTTGGGAGTCATATCTTTTCGATAGATATCACGTTTTAGTGGGTCATCGCATAACTTTTGGACCAGTATGCCAGGAAGCATTGGCTTGTCCACGAAAATATTTTCTTCCTTTATTGTTCCAATTGGGAACATAGGGCTTTCAAGAAAATTATATCTTATTTTATCTATACATCATTGATTGATTTATTCATTTTGGATAGTTCTGAACCTTGTGTTTTTTGGACGTCCTTGGCGTCGAGATCATTGAGGGTTCGATACTAGAGCCGCACAAAAAATGCTTGTGACCGGTTTTCTTAAAGTAAAAACATAATATCGCTTTAAACAGGACCACAACGAACAGCATCAGTATACATTTCCAAAGGATATTCGAACAGACCCTAAACTGCACCTAGACACAAATGGTGAACTGTTGTGGAGGAGGTACTTTAAAGAGAGGACCGATATGGGCCATTTTAGAAGTTAAACTAAATTTGGACAAAATATTAGGATATCCAAAGTTTGCATCAAAGTTTAAATATTGGGGGAAGTACAGGAAATTGTGTAACGGTATTGCCCATCTTCGAACTGAAATTAAGTTTCGACAAAATATGACGAAGGCCAACATTTTGTCCAAATCGGTTCATCCGTTCGAGAGTTATCGTGCGCACCAGCCAGCCAGACGGACATTGCTAAACCGACTCCAAATTGTCTGAAACGGATTTCGTCCATACATACGGAAGATGGGCCATATCGGTCCACTCCTTGCGGTACCTCCCCCACAAAAGTTGTAAATTTTCCTGTATATCAGGTTCGAATATGGGCTATATCCTTTGGGCACCTCCCACACACAATTCGGATAAAGTGGAGTTTAAGAGCTCCTGTCGGATTGTTTTTATTTTTTTCCGTAACTTGTTTTTGCGGCTCTTTTTACGACCGTACAATTTTTTTTCTTGCGCAAGTCCATATTTCCTGAGATATTGGCCTAAAAGCTCCAATAAACCCTGATGTCACCAACCAAAATGGCAAATCCACAAGAAAATCCTCGCAGGGAATTTCTGACAGGTGCAGACTTTGCACATTCCCACAAACAAATAACGGACTGGTGATCCCTAATCTGCAGTTGAAAGAAGAAAAATAGAAATAAAAAACACTTTTTAGTCATGGCGATGGCAAAAACCGAAAGATGTAATAACAAATAAAATAAATTGGTGTTCTTGTTTAAATTGGCCTATATGGATGTTTAGTGTGGAAATTCTTGTCCAATTACATGAGGAGAACTTTACAAACAGTGCAAACAACATATTAAGCGAATGTCTTCACTAATCTACAGGAAAGAAACATGTTCAAAGTAGATTTTTTGATCCGTCTTTTTCTTATCGAAATATGAAATATTTTTAAATTTTAAGCTTTTTTTCCTAAAAAAATATCGAAATTCATTACTTCGTTTATAATTCGACCACAAAAATATGACCGTTTTCAAAACGAGAAAAATAAACGATTATCGAATTGCATCACACGCCTTTTTGATCAATTTTTCCATAGAACAAAATGGAATATGAAACCGATATCGAAAATAATTCGATGTCAGAAAATGTACATGCATCACACTTACAGTCGTTTTTGACTCGTTTTGAGCTCGAAATCGATTTCCATCACATACCTAAATAAACATATTTTATATACAGCATAATTATTGTTTTTGGTTTTGTTCTTGTTGTTTTTTTGGTCAGTGACAGCTGACTGATACTTTCTTACTTCTTTAAAGTGTAGTTTAAGATCTGTTTGATTTGCAAAATTCTACCGAAGCCACTCCTTGTCATACTGTTCTTCAGGTACCTCCTCAGCAACACTTTTGACCTTTAATCCATGTCCACATTTTTAGCGACAAGTAGAGTTGGGCAATCTCGTTCAATTGAACGATCCGGATCACTATCTCGTTCAATGGACACCGGTAATTTCTTTGACAAAACTGCGTATACTTAATTTCACACGTTGGTTTTAATGATGTTACTCATTCGTCTTTGAATGAGGACAGTGATCCGGATCGTTCAATTGAACGAGATTGCCCAACTCTAGCGACAAGTTCATACGTCCAAAAAGGGTCACAAAATTCTAGAAACCCCCTAAAGCAAATTTGTTGGAAAAATATAACGTTTGTGTAGCCGGAATTCGATCTGTCCATAGATGAAAGTTTCAATTCACACAGACGGAGGGTATATCTCTGTTGGGAAAGTCAACTGATACTTTTTTACTCAAAGATATGTTGAGAAACAAAAATAGGTTTCCGGTCACTTTTTCCCGTTTGTCTTTGTGAATTCCTTTACCGAAGAGGAAAAAATGAAATATTCTGAAAATTTCCCTAAATTGGAAGTACTTCTTTGCTCCATAGCGCCCTATTTTACCCAAAAGACAATTGGCCATAGCTCCAAGTAAAGCAATTTTTAATTGTTAAGTTACTCAAAATAGTTTATTGCAAAAACAAACAAAGCCCAAAGTTTAAGCAATGTTTTTATCTTCAGCAAAGTCCAAAATTGTTGAATTGCTCTTATCAAAAATTTCAAAAAAAAAAAAAAAATACAAGAAGTCTTTTTCTAAACGTTATTCATAGGCCAAAGTATTGTACGTTGTATGCCACAAACGTTCAATATGCTCGTATACAAATAAACGTACTGTTCTGAAGTCAGTAACACTACTATAGTCAAACGATTACATTACAAAATACTCAAAAACATAAATTGATCACTATTTTTATATATTCAAATATTTTGGAAAATATGTATACATACTCATTTACTCAAAGAGCAATTTCAAAAGTTTGTAATTTCTATTTTTTCTACGACTTCTACTCTATCTTGTGTCATCCTAATAGCTCTAAAACTCGGTACTGAGTTACAACTCATTTACTACGAGTTTTGCATAATTCAACACAAAAGTTTTTTGAGTTTATGAGGGACTTAAACGGTTCAAATCATGCCTGATCTTGCACAGAAATTTAGCACTGATATCTAGCTAGGTGTTTGCAAAACATGGTCCAAGTAGTTTTTATAGTTTTTGTGTAATAATCTTTTGAAGTTGGGAAGACAAATTTAAATTGCCAATTTAAAATTCGGTTTTCTCCCTCCCCTGGCTACGTCGGTAAATCCCTTTGTGTGTCGCTTTACTTACAACTCCGAAGATGAGCAGGGCGATTATTCTGGTGTTTGAAGATTTTAGACCAACATTGTCTTCCTTACATAAATGGCGAAAATTTGTGAGGCAAGGGCCTCAATTATTACATATAACTATTATTAAATATTACTGTTGAAAAGTTCGTTCTATTGCATCAAGATTTTGTTGCATATTTTTTCGAAGGGTGTAGAAATTTAATTCGAAAGAAATCAGTAAGAGCACTTCATCTTTATTTATATCCAGCAGAAATGCTTCTCAAGGCCACTAAGAATTTTAAATTACCTGACAAATAAGGAAAGACACAACTGCTTTCTGGATATAGAGTATCAACCCCGATATGCTTGGGATCTATTCTATCCCTCATACTGTGTACTTGCTTAATCAACCTTTTCGTATCCCATTATTTTTTCTCCTTCAAGATCCACCTATCATCTACATTGCTTTTAAATAAAAACACACGAATAGTTTTTGGGTTTTCAATTTTTTTCTTGAAAAAAAATTTCAAATTTATTTAATTTAAAATTTTATTAATTTTTTAAATTTGTTTCTCTGTTTTTTGTTGGTTTCTTCATTTTTTCGTTTGAATATTTTTAAAACTTACAGGCTACAGGTAGAGAAGACGCTAACTAAACACAAAAGAAGGAAATGACAAAAAAACGTAAAAATTTCTCAAGTAAAAAAGCAAAACATTAAACAAATTAATGTTTTAGTTTTACTTAAAAACAACAAAAAGGAAAAAATAGAATTTAATTAATTATAATAATAATTTTATGCTAAACAAAAAGCTATAATAGAGGGGAAAAAATTAATGTACAAAAGTATAGCAATAGAGGGGGTTTTAAAGAGTATAATTAGGTTCATTTCTTTTACACAAATTAAGATTTTTGTTTTTTTTTTACTTTCGTTATAATAAAATTCTATTAAATATCAACAGTATACGAAAAGTATCATTTTTCTTGGGGGGAGAAAGGGAGAGGAGGTTTTAGAATAAGGGAATTTTGTAATTTATTTATAACATTTATTTTAAAACTAATAAAAATAAAATATTAAACTTAATAAAAATTAAAAAAAATTAACTAAAATAATTTGCACAGGTTTGTTTTAGTTTTTTTTCTTTTTTTCTTGTTGTTGTAGTTTTAAATTACGTATATTATATTTACTCTTAAACTATAGCAACTATTTATATGGGCATGTAATATGCCAAATAATGTATTTACTTTTTTTGTTTTTGTAAAAATAATAATAAATTAATTTAAAGCAAACAAAAATTGCAATTAAGTTGAGAGAGTTTGAGTTTTCTTTTTTTCGCTTTTCTGGGTTTTTACTTCTTTTTTTCTTAAGTTTTTTTCTTTTCGGTTTCTTTTATAAACTTTTTCGTTTTAAGTATACAATATAGTATCATTTAGTTGTTTTTTGTTTAGATTTTAAAGATTAAACCTAAAAGAGAAGATTTCATTTCATTTTTTTGTTTTACTTGTTTCTTTGTAAGATCAATTAAAATGAGTAAGTAGTAGTAGTAGGTATGGGTGTCTTATTGTGTGTGTGTTTGAGTGAGAGAGAGTGAGTTCTCAGTAACAACAAATGCAAATGGCGAATATCCTTACACTGGGCCTTAGGGGGTTGTGATTTATTTCAGTTACGTATGTGTGTTGATTATGTGGATGGGTAGGGGTGGGTATCGATTTTCAGAGAAAAATTTCTTTTCCTTGTTTTGGGAGATCTTTTAAAGTTCACAGTTTACGATTTTAGGGTGAAAATGCTGAAAATAAAAAACAGGAAACAATTTTGTTAAAAATTGTTTTGATTGAAATTTTGTTTAAAAACTCTTACCATTTATTTCCAATTGTTGGGCCCTTAAACACTTGACAAACTATATGGCTGGCTGGCTGCTGATGAAAATACTATATGTTGACATCACCATCTTCAGTGGCGTTGTTGTTGTTGCTGATCACACTGCTGCTGCTACTGCTGTTGCCTCCACCACCACCCATTACTATAACATTTATGCTCTTCATCTCCTCTATTTATATTATTATTATTATCATTATGCTGCATACTATAATTATAATAATAATTTATAATTTTTTCCTAATTTTATTCGCCTAAATGTTGCGCTGCCGCCGCCGCTGCTGCCGCTTTTTGAGCTTGTGCCTGTTTCTCTTGTTCATTCAATTCTTTAATGGCCTGAATTTCTTTTTTCAATTTCATTCGTCGATTCTGGAACCAAATCTTAATTTGTCTTTCTGTCAGGCAGAGAGCATGAGCCATTTCAATTCTTCGTCGGCGGGTTAGATAGTGATTGGTGTGGAATTCTTTCTCTAGTTCAAGTGTTTGATAGCGGGTATATGTTTGGCGACCACGTCTTCGTAGACCATTTGTACCTGAAAAGTGTCATATGTAGGCAAAATAAATACAAAAATGTTCAGAGGCAAAGGAAAAGGGGGGATAGATGGATGAATGGTAGTTAATTATTTAATTTTAAATACATACATACTTCATAAGAGAAGCTGCAGGGTTATTTTTTAATTTTTTTTTCAAATACATATTTTTTTTTTGGTTAAAGAAAAATGAAAATCGTTTAACAGAACCTCATAAATGTAATGTTAGTATATAAATCTAATTAGATGTAAAATAGTAAATATAAATTTCATTCACTAATTTTTTGGCATTTAACAAAATTTCCCAAATAAACTATTTTTTCTGGATGTTGGTTTCCGTTTTCGGCTGTAAAGCAATTCCCTTCTAGTAAGTCATATTATTCAAAAAATGCACAGATTACTTTTCATAGGAAAGATGGTCACAGATAATCGTGATATCAAGTTCAACCTTCCATAACATTTCTCAAATAATTTTCCTTTTTTAAACGATTAAAGCTTTTTCGTTTTTCAAAAAAGAGCTTTCTGTTTTCCTATTATTTCTAAAAGATGACGTTAGTTTAAGATCATTTTCGTTCTTGGCTTTGAAATTTGAGGGTTTTGAAAGAAACCAATCTAAGGCGAAACAAAAGCAGAGCTTTTATATAAGTACACTTAGAAAAATGTGCCTTTCAGGACTTATCTACTGATAATGATCATCTATCAGTCTCTATTCCAAGTGCAATGGAAACTTGTTTAGATATCGGACAAAAAATTATACATTCATATTATTCCAATTAAAATATCTGCGATTTATTTTCAATCACAGTTTATTATCTAAAAAGTAGAGAGCAGATTCCTCTCATATCTTTGAATGAAGTCTGTTCTTTTTACTCAATAAAATATTAACTTAGGCATTCAGAGTGCGAGGAAATTTTAGAAAATAGTTCAAATCCCCAGGCTCATGCAAGTCCCAATCTTAAGTTCATTTGGAAAATCTCCAAGTCCAATAACTATTTTTTTAAATATTCCGCCTAAAAGTATTCCAGTGAAATTCTCATAATCTGACGTATAGATGACGTTATGATATATAGTACAAGATTTTTGTTTGGAGAACATTGGTCCACATTTAAACCAGAGTTACCATAACTACTATTTAATGTTATTATTAAAAAGTTCATTTAATTGTGTCAAGATTTTTTTTTTGAAATTCTTTTAAGGATGCCCAAATTTAATTCGAACATAACCAAACCAAATTTAATTCGAATACAACCAGTAAAAGGACTTTGTCATCTTTATATTAAGTAGTGATTGCCATTAAGAATTTTAAATTGCCTGACTGATAAAGAGGGAAGACAGAACTGCTTTCTGGATATAGAGTGTAACCCCGATATACCCGGAATCTGTTACATATATTTCAACTCTATCCCAGTAATTACGTAGCTGCTGAGTTATCATTCCATGCCCTAGTATGCTTCCTGTAGTGAAATTCTGTAACTCATTTTTTGAGTTACCGACAAAAATCGCTAACATTAAAACGCAAAATTATGAATGAAATGTATCAATAAAAGTTGACAACACTCTTGCTATCGGTTGGATTTTACAACAGCTTTATTTTGGTTGTTAAGTTACCGAAAAATTTCGTTAATTACAGAAATTATAAGCATTTTAATTTTACCGATATTTGTCGGTAACTCGAAAAATGAGTTACTGAATTCCACTACTGATGTGTTTTATGTAATTTTTATTCAGGTGTTTTTATTAATTTTTTTAAAAAAAATTCAAATATACTAAATTTCAATTTTATTTATCTTGTTTCTCTGTTTTTATTAGGCTTGTGCAAATCCCAATTTTAAGGTTGTTTTGGAAAAGCTTAGTCTTTTAATTATTTGCTTAAATATTCCGCCTAAAATTATGCTAGCGGCCTTACACTTAATCTTGACGTAAAGATGGCGTTATGAAACAGAACGCAAGGGTTTTGGGCGAATATTGGTCGATTTTTGGGGTAGGTGATCAGTAATCATAACTATTAAATATTCTTGTTAAAATGCTCATTCAATTGTGTCAACATTTTGTTGAATATTTTTGTAAGGATGCCGATACTTAATTTGAAAATAATCAGCAAAAGCACTGCGTCGTCTTTATTTTCAGCAGTGACGTTCCTTAAAAGCCATCAAGAATTTAAAATTGCTTGACTGGCAAAAAGGGAAGATACAACTGCTTTCAGTATCTAGATTATCAACCCTGATATCCATGGAATATGTTACATATATTTCAATTTCATTCCTCTAATTACGTAGCTGCTGAAATATTTTCTATTTTCATTTTAATAAATTTTTCTTAACAAAAATTTCAGATTTATTTAATTTAAAATTTTATTGATTTCTTAATTTTTTTCTCAGTTTTTTTGATAGTTCTACAGTAGGGTTATGACTTTTTAACACTTTTTCTCAAAAATGATTTCCTGTAGTGAGAATGAATGAACTTTTGCCTATTGATGCCTAAAATGTCATTCATCCTAGTGGTGGGTATGTGGGTTCGAATCGTCGGCTTTCCTTTTTCACTTGCATTATTGATTATTAAGCTCGATTCAAATGAAAAATTAATTAAAAAAATTATACTAAAAATGATCTTCGCCTAAAAAGGCAACATTTTCAAATAAATAACATCAACTGAGCCAGAGTGGGGTTTGAACCCACGTCCTTGAAAAACACAGGAAAAAAGTATTGTCATGGCGTGTTAGCGTTCAAAGCCAAACTCTTTACTTTCAAAGGCAGCAGCGCTAAGCATTTGTCATGAAAGCACAATTAAATGGGAAAACCCCATTGTTGTTGTAAAAAACAAAACAAAATGCGTTTGAAAGAAGAAAAGTTCGAGGACAGCGAAGCCACACCGATATGTCTGAAGAGCCTTTACTGAAGGCGAAACATGCATGTCACATAGTGGTGGGTGTGTGGGTTCGAATCTTTCCTTTTTCACTTGCATTATTGATCATTAAGCTCGATTCCAATGAGAAATAATTTTAAAAAATAACTTTTATTCCGTTTAAATATTGAATTTTTAATTTTTATGATATATGAAATAAAGTTATATATAAGAAAAAAAAAAAGATATATATGTATTAATACGATGATAAAATTAGTGAGAAATAAACGGTTTCGTCAGTTTGGTCATGTCGTGTGCCCTTATACCTTGTTTTCAGTTAAATATCTGCTTACATTGACTTTAAAAAATAGTCAAAAGTTCTGAAAAATAAAAACTTTAAAAGCTTTTTGTGTGGAAGCTTTTTTATCGAATCATTTTATAATTAAGATTCTATGTAATCTTAGGTAAAAACTCATCAAAATATCATACAGGGATACGGGGTTGTAAGAAATTCATAACCCTATTCTACAGGCTTGTACAAATCTCAGGATTAAGTTTATTTCAAAATACTCAGTAATTATTTATTTAAATATTCCGCCTAAAAGCATGCCAGTGATATTGTCCTTCCAAGAAAATCTAACATAGGGACAGCATTACGAAATTAATTTTTTGTGTTGTTCTAGAATGAATTTCCAATAACTCTGGGTTATCGTTCAACTTTGGCCCAATAGTTTCATTGTTTTTAAATAAAAACATATGATGAGTTTTTGGTATATCTATTTTGACTTAAAAAAAATCGAATTTATTTAAATTACAATTTTATTAGTTTTTTTAAATTTATTTCCAGGTTTTTTGTTGATTTCTTCGGTCTGGTAAAAGTCGCAAACTTAAGTTTGCTTGAAAACACTTTTAATCCACTAGTTATTTGTTAAGATATTCCACCTAAAAGTAGACCGGTGATATTATATTTCGAAGATAAAGTTAAGTATAGATGGCGTTTTGGAAAATAACTCAATTTGACAATTTTGTGTTTTGTTCTAAGAAGAATTTCCAATATCTCGCCATTATTTTACACCTTTGCCCAGTACAATACATTTTCTAATATAACAGTAATAGTCAGTCACTAATCGCATTCTCCATAATTAAAGATTTCCAATTCTCAGCATCCTGTAAACAGAAATGTGCCTTCTAGAATAACAGAATTGTCCTATTTGAAGTATGTATTTTGAGTATTTCAGTGTCATAAAAGGAACATGGTCATACATTTCTTTCCTTATGCCAAAATCTGTGAGGAGTCAAAAGTCAGTTTTATTATGTGGACCCTTGAATAACATATTACCGTTATCTGCAGTTTTATGAAATTCCCTTTTCAAATTTTTCTCACAGTGTACCTAATGATTTAAAGATTACTTTATCAACGAAAAATACAAAATTTTGGAGGTTTAGCGCAGCTATGAATTATGTTCGTATGTGTATAATGAATGTGATACAGCATAACATTTATATGGGCTTGCATTAAATATACGTATGGATGTCAGGCTGTGTGTTCCAAATACATACTCCCCTCCATCTCCATCCATGACACCATATTTGGGTATAACAATGTGTTTTAATGGGGTTTTATGGGAATAAATGCGTGTGTTTACGATGACGACGAAGACTCAAGACCTATGATAAATGTGTTATACACGGAACATGAAAAAAGAACGATGTTCGAATTTGTGTGTTTTCTCTCTCTATCTTCGTACGTTCATTGGCATTTGCAGTTGAATGAGTTATAAGCGAGGCAAAGAAAGAACAAAAATGTAGAACCAGAACAAACCCTAAAAATGTAGCAGAAAAAATTGGGGCATTTTACTTTTTCGTTGCTTGCCAGAGAGACGGGGGTATGGATAGATGGTGGGTTGGTTGGTTGCTTATTCAAGCCCAGCATACCAAATTATATTTCAAGAAATTAGACACACACGCACATCGACCGACTACTACTATGCCAACTGCCAGCAGGAACTATTTAACGGTGACGGTGTTGTTGTTGTTGTCTCATACTATAAAGATGTAAAATAGCAAATGATGTCTAACGAACGCCATAAATTATTTGAATATTTCTTATCAACAACAACAAGAAGAAGATGGAGGGAGACCCGAAAATAATCTAAAAAAATACTGTGAATGAAATAAATAAAAAATTTGCTGATAAGAAAAATTATTTTTTTTTTCTTATAAAATTTTTTTCTTTGAGAGGAAAAGTATCTTTGGAGATAAAAAAGATGTTGTATTTTATAAGCCATCAAATACCAAAATTAATATTTTGTTTGGTTTCAAATCAGGGCCTGGGAGGCTAGGTACATTATTAGGGCTTGGGTTAGAGCTTTGAGATTTATCTGTCTTCACCTACAACCGAGCAAATAGATCTCCGAAAATCGATTGTATATACATGAAATAAATCATCACAACCTGATTAACCCGCTGAACATCTAATGTAAGTATGCTGTTAGTTCCTGATTTTAATTGCTATTTAATTTGTCGCATTTGCTTGTCCAAAATGTTTGCTTGGTTATGTCAATGTTTTTGGAGCTTTGTTCTATATTTCACAGTTGGTTGATTTTACTTAAATTTCTCCAGGCTTTTTCTGTTGTTTTTGTTGTTGCTTCAATGTTTATTTGGTTTTCGGTATAAATTTCCTTTAAAAAGTCCTATAAAGGATTACTAGGAGCGGTTGTTTTAAATACAGTATCGGCCAAAACTAAAGCACCCCCTCAGTAAATTTTTTTGAAATGATAATTTTTTTATGGAAACTAAATTATAAATTAATTTTTTATTTTTCTTTTTATTTATTTATGTCTTTATAATTGAAAAATACAAAAATAAGGAGATCAGAATTTAATAAACAAAAGTTAAAATTCAAAAAACAGTTTAGGTCGCGAATATAAGCGGACAAAACTAAAGCACCTCCCATTTGAGGTACAGGAAAAACTATTGAAATCAATATTTCGTTGCTTATCCCCTATTCTGGATGACACAATCACATCTTTTTGGTATTGACGATACTAAATTATTAATTACTGCGGCCGAAATAATTGATTTTCGGAAAATTTAGCTTAAATCCTCAAAATACTGAAAATCGGAAGGTACCGTTATATGGAGGCTATACCCAAACGTGGACCCAGGTCCACGATTTTTGGTGGATATGTTTTGTGACCACTAAGAACCCTAAGTACCAAATTACAGCTAATTTAGTAGGAAAATGTGGCTTAAATATCCGAAATACCGAAGATCGGAAGGTACCGCTTAAGGGGGCTATACCAAAACATTAGCCGATATTGTTCATATTCATCCAAAAATGATGCTACAGCATTCTCTGGTCAAATACTAAATCCCTTAGGTTTAACAATTAGCAAAAGGACGAATTTCAAAAGAACGGTAGACGCCGGCTTTTTCAGTCGACGACCAGCAAAAAACCATGTTTTACAGCGCCTTTGCAATATTTAGGATTTAACGGTTGCCCATTTGGTCCAAGCCTTTTACCATCTGAATACTTTAAATTAAACATAGATCCATCGGAAAACAGTTCAAATGGGTCTTGGCGAAAGTCAGTCTGGCTCCTTCATTTTTAGTCGATATGAAAGGTTTCTATTGCTGGTCGTCGACTGAATAAACCGGCGTCTATCGTTCTTCTGCAAATCGTTCTTTTGCTAATTTTTAAACGTCAGCGTATTGTATTTGACTAGTGGATGCTGTAGCATCATTTTTTGATGAATATTAACAATATCGGCTAATGTTTTGGTATAGCCCCCTTATAGCGGTACCTTCCGATCTTCGGTATTTCGGATATTTAAGCCACATTTTCCTACTAAATTAACTGTAATTTGGTACTTAGGGTTCTTAGTGGTCACAAAACATATCCACCAAAAATCGTGGACCTGGGTCCACGTTTGGGTATAGCCCCCATATAACGGTACCTTCCGATTTTCAGTATTTTGAGGATATAAGATAAATTTTCCGAAAACCAATTATTTCGCCTGCAGTAATTAATAATTTAGTATCGTCTATACCAAAAAGAAGAAGATTGTGTCATTCAGAATAGAGGATACGCAACGAAATATTGATTTTAATAGTTTTTGTTGTACCTCAAATTGGGGGGTGCTTTAGTTTTGTCCGCTTATATTTGCGACCTAAAATATTTTTTGAATTTTAACTTTTGTGTATTAAATTCTGAATTCCTTATTTTTGTATTTTCCAATTATAAAGATATAAATAAATAAAAAGAAAAATAAAATATAAATTTATAATTTAGTTTTCATAAAAAAATTATCATTTCAAACAAATTTACTGAGGGGGTGCTTTAGTTTTGGCCGATACTGTATGTAGGTATGTAATATCTGTGTGTATGTGTGTTAGTGAGAGCTGTTATTTTTGCGTGTAATATATTTTCCATGATTTTATTTCATTTTTTATTTCTATGTGTGTGTGTTTTTGGCCTTTTCCAAAAAGGATTCCAAATCAGGATTTTCTTTAGAAACTTTTTGTACAACAAATAAAGGTCATTATAGTTACTGTAGTGTTGAAAATTATTTGTCAAAACATATTTCAAATGCTAAATGGATTTTAAAAATAGTTTTCAGGAAGAAAAGCTGAGATATATAGAAAACATAATAGAAATGCATAATAATTATGGTGTACACCAAAATATATTTGCAGCAATCAAATATCTTATTATAAAGTTCCAATAATTTTATTCATACAATATATGGTGCCACCGTGGTGCAATGGTATGCAGGCGCGCCTTGCACGCAGAAGGTCGGTGGTTCGATTCCCCGGCCAGGCAACATCAAACATTTTTCAACGGTGGCAAAATACCCCTCAGTAATGTTGGCGACATTTCCTGAGTATTTCAGCCTTGAAAAACTTCTTCACAAGTGGTGTCTTAAGACACGCCGTTCGGACTCCGCGATAAACAGTATATCCCACATCATTGAGCTAAATATGAATCGGGGTGCACTCATTGATATGAGAGAAGTCTCCCTTGTCCCGTATGGGATATTGTGGAATAATGTTTTATATGGTTCCTGAGACCAAAGTCTTATTATAAGTTAATTAATTAGAATTGCAGCAATATATTTTATTATAGAATAAATATTTTGGAGAGGGGATATCAAAATAATTTGGAAGTGGATTTCAAAACAATTTTAAAAATTCTAAATATGGTTATTTTGGTCATAGCCTTTTTTAGTTAAGGCAGTTAAAAAGTATTGGAAGAATATGTTTTGTAATAAATACTTTAGAAATGGAATAAATAACAAAATAATTTGACAAATTGCCAATTTCATGCTATATATATTAGGGTGGTGACTTTTTTATAACCTCGTTTCCCTGTATCATATTTTGATTAATTATTTTTTAAGATTGCATAAAAACTAACACATAAGGTGATTGGAACTATTAAAAAATTATATAAAAAATCATTTGGAAGTTGTTTTGTGTGGGATCTTTTTCAATATTTAAATGAAATAAACGTCATTAGTGCAACAGGGAGTAATTTTTGATAAAAAATCAAAAAGTCATCCACACCCATTCTAATTGTGACCAATGTCCCGTTTTAGTCGTATTCTATTCTTTGATCATTGATATGATATAAACTACTCTCTACCGCCGAATCCAAAGAGCATGATTGGTCTACATACACTTTTTTGAATCACTGTATTAATTTTTGTACATTTATATATACATGCATTTATTCAAACATTTACGCCTTCATTCATTTGAAATAAAAACCTCCCATTAAAAGGTATGCTGGGTTGCTTTTGTTTTCATAAAGCCTCCTCTCTTGTTTGCCGCTACACCACTATTCTTTGGCACAAGTTTTTTTTTCGGGTTTCTATATAAAACTCCAATGAATACATATACATTTTGTGTGTTTGTGTATATAAGTTAGTAATGTATGTTTGTGAATTGTTTTTAACAGAGAAAACACATAAATCAAATAAAATTTATATGCTTTCATCTGCTGAATTTGCAAAAAATTGCTTTTATGTAAATCCTTTACAGAAGCTCCAAAAAGAGACCCTTTTTGTACAACAATCAACCAACCACTCCCTCGCATTATTCGTAGTTTCAATGGCATCACCAGCATTTCGAAAGTTACTGGCCCTTGTGTTAGTAATGGCAGCATTGAAAGGTTTGTTAGGTAGTTGGTTGGCTGATTGTTTGGTTAAATGGTTATAAATGCCTTAACTTCGACATTTTTAGTAACTGGGTAATTGTGCTATTTCGTATATATGTAAAGGAATGTACATAAAAATGGAGGAGGAATAAAATGGCCAACAAAACACAGAAAGAACATGAAAATCAATAACTGGGCCGTTAAAACATTTCTTCCCGTGTTTTGCCACGTTTTTCTTCTCTTTCTTTAGCAATTTAACAAAAGCAGGCCATAATAAATGATAAATGGCATTTATTTTCAGGGCCGTCCAAAAAGAAAAAAAAGAAGAATTAAGTGATAACGCCGTAGCTAATGATTTAAGGACACATACATATTTTGTGCTGAGCCTTGGTATTTATTTGGGAGTAAAAGAACATACATTTGGTGAAAGTTTTCCACAAATGTTCGTTTGTTGCTCCCTTTTGTTGTGTATCTTTTAATTGGCTATGCCCCAAGGTTGGAAAAAGGAAAATGTATGCCACCACTCACAATTTGTTGGGGAGGCAAACTACTTAAAGGTATTTGGAAGTGTTAATTGTTGGGCTTTATGTGTTGTATGTACTTTTGCTTTTCAACCATACTTTATACCTTTTAATTGCTTTGTTTCCTTAGAAAATAATTTGTTTGTGCCTCTTTTAGTCAAAGCAATGGAGGCTTAGCTAAGCTATGCCCAATTAAAGTAAAACTTTTTCATGAAGTCATTAACATCGGAATTCTGTATTTGTAGTTGCACACGGCGAAAAGTGTGGTAAAATGTTTTACTTCAAATATGGTACATTGGCGATATATTATTGAGTGTTATTTAACAATAGGAAATTAACAAAATATATTAAGGAAATTTAAAGAAAATAGGATTCTAGATAATTATTATGCACTTGTGACAAGGAGATAAAAGCTCAACTGTCAACAATTTTCAATAGATGGAGTTAACTTCTATTATTACGATATCATAGCATGTTAAGCGATTTTAACCACCCAGGCAATAATCAATGAATATTAAATGTTGTGAAATATAATTTTGAATACAAATATTTTTAATAACTTTTTGAAGTTTTTTGTTAATCAATTTGTGCCCTAATAATGTTATTTGTTGGCTTTTTTATATTAACAGGCTTCGGATATAAAACAACGCCTCTACATTTCGTTTTGTAAACTCGTTTTTTTATCACCAATAGGTGGAGCTAACGTATTAAGCCATTTTAATCGTCGAGGCAAAATTCAACGGATTTTAAATGCTTAAAATACAGTTTTGAGCTCAAACCGTTTTTAAATAAATACTTTGTTTATTAATTTTTTCGCTTAATAATATTATTTATTTTTTTTGTATTATTTTAACAGGTCTCGTACATACAACAACGCCTCTATATTTGTTATCGTAACATATTGCGTATCATTTGAATTACAATATAGACACTTATTTTGAACAGTGTATAATGGTTAAGGTTTATTTGGGAATGGACAAAATTAATGGCCATTAATGATAATTTTCATATGAGGCGCTCAGAACAAAGACCACCACATGTTCAAATAAATCAAACAGGCTATAAAGATCTATCCGGAACCTTTTGAAAAAAAAAATACTAAAGAAACTCCCTATTGCCCTGTATAATACTAGATTATACTACATTCTAAAACAATGCAATATGGAGTTTTTTAGTATTTATTTCAAAATGTTGCGGTTAAATCTTTATAGTCAGTTTGATTTTTTTGAGCGTCTCATATTCAAATCGAAAGATTAAATTCCTTTAAAAGTGTTATATACGATTGGTTCTTTCTGAAGTGATGACTGATCAATAATGCCTTGATGTACAGATAATAAATATTTTATGGTAACATACGTAACAAGATACAGTTAAAATACTGAGACCTACGGCATTGGTTTAGCGTAGTGCTGCCAAAGACATTGCCAAACACTATATACAGGGGCAATAAACAACAACAAAATACTAATGTGTTTCCTCACTTGAGATAGATCGAGCTGTTGAGCGAGATTACATCAGTATAGCAGCGGATAGAAGTTACAATATTTCTTTGGTAACAAAAAGTTTGACTCCCTAATATTTAACTCGAATCGGAACAAAGCATTGACGTATAGATGGCGGTCAACACATCATCGTTTCTGGATTGTCTATTTCTAATAGGTCTGTCTTCAAAATCAAGATGAGCAGATCAAAAGTTAAAAAATCCTTTGATAATTAATGACCAGTATAAACGTGTAAATCTAGAATAGAATATTTATTGGCATACTGGTGAGAGAAAATGTGGGAATTACTGTATATTCCCAATTTATAACGTGTGAAATGATAGATATTCTCAAAAAGATTGAGTTCTAGATGACATCCCTGTAATTTTTCTATACTACAAATTGGATCGATTCTATGGACAAAGAATATACATTTATGTATAGATGGCGTCCAGCATACCACAAATTTTTGGCTTATCCATTTGTCGTAACTAATAATTAATGCCCATAAGAAAGTAATAAGTGCATGATAGTGCGATGTAATGCAGGCATTGTATTAGTGGTCAGGGAGAGTATATAAGATATAATATCTCTTTCGTAACAAAGAGTTTGTCTCCATTTTATATTAAGGCGAATTAGAATAAAGTATTGACGTGTAGATGGCGTTCAATAGACCCTCGTTTACGTTTTAGACATTTATAGCAATTAAGTCTCCTGCTTCAAGATGAGCAGTAAAAAGTGGAAAGTATTTTACATAAGAACTTCTATTGGCATTAAGGTGAGATACAATATGGAGGTTAGAGAAACTTAATTTTCTTAAGATTCTCAAGCTATTGGACTCTTGATTGCATTGGCATAGCAAGCTTGTAATTTTTTCATACTATAAAGTCCCGGTCCACACTAGAGTGAATTCATTGAAAAAATTTCGTGAAATTATGCATCCCTATATTCAGTTCCATAGTAGAGTAATATAATGAAATTGCTATAATGGGGAACTCGATCTAAGAACACCTAATTTCATGAAATGTTTTCAATGATATCACTCTAGTGTGGACCGGGACAAATTGGTAGAGTTGGGCAATCTCGTTCAATTGAACGATCCGGATCACTATGTCGTTCAATGGACGCCGGTAATTTCTTTGACAAAACTGCGTATAATTAGTTTCACACGTTGGTTTTTGAACGAGAACAGAGATCCGGATCGTTCAATTGAACGAGATTGCCCAACTCTACAAATTGGATCGATTCAATGAACAGACAGGGGCTCGAAGCTGAAACATTTCTTTCACAACAACGAATTTACATTTAGGTATAGATCAGTGTTCACCAGCAACAACAAATTCAACCGCTGCGTTTGTGTTGGGCACACACACGAGATTATCTATCCCTCTCTAGATCAATGTCGTGCTTTGATATTGTTAAAGATACGAAGTTTTTCGGCAATTCACACACACACGACCCGAACGCAACGAAAGAGCACACAAATGTTTTGAATTGTTTTTGTTTTGCAGTATGCGTGCATACAACGTTACTAACACACTGTCAAAAGTTGCAAATATTGAGAATTTGGTGTGCCCTCTTCTTGGTCGGCTGTGCTCTAGATAAACATCGTGTGCGTTAAATCATTGCTAAAACAAAGAAGATGATCGGTAGTGAGAGCAACTTTCAAACTCACAACAATTGAGATTGTGTGTGTTCACACAGACACGGCTCGCGAGCCCAGTGGTGATTAACACTGGTATAGATGGCGTTCAACACACCACAATTCTTGGTTTATTCAGTCGTCATAACTGTCCAGAAGAAATTTTATGTATAATGATACGAAAGCATTCCCAACCCTATCAGAAGCCGAACAATACAAGTGATTCATAGATGGATGTATAATTAGTTGTTTGATTGTGAAGGTAAAGTATTTGATTCATGAAATAAAACGACAGAATTTATGCTAGAAAGATCTTTGTAGACATACCAATGTATATTATTTTTAAAATAGTGGAATAATGGTGAAATAGAAATAATTATTGAAATAAAAATAATTTTTTTCTTTGTATTTTGAGATTGAGGTAATAACATGGTGCCACAAGTATAAATGTATCGTTCCTAAGTAATATTTTCATGCTACTAACATTTGTTAAATTTTTAGATTTTTTTCACCAGACAAAATTGGAAAATTGTAACAACAATTTTAATGATTGACTCCATGTTGGCCGCCAATACAAATATTTTTATTTTTGCCTATTAAGACGTAGCTTATGTTCGAAGGCTAATATGCTGTTTACGAGTATATTATAGGTTTTTGCAGGGTTAACCTTCTTTATGAGTATTTATTTGACGCATAGGCAGTGGAAACATTTGGAAATTTGAAACATTGTTGCTACAATTTTAACGATTGGCCCCATGTTGGGCCCCCATATTTTTTACTTTTGTCTACAAGGTCGAAGCTCATGTTTGAAGACTTATTTTAATTATTTTTTTTCTCTTTCGTTTTATAATTGAAGTTTGTTTTTAGAAAATAATAGAAACCAATATACTGTTATGGAGTAACTATTTTTAATGGTTCTACTTGATGACTTATGTGCCAATCATTTTATTGGTCCTATTACAAGAAAAATTTCCAGGCAAAAATTGTCAATCAGGGTTGAAATATTGCCCTAATATTTAGAATTTAATTTAGGTCTTCTCTTAAGGCAAACAATTGTACTCCAAAATCCCGTTTTGACAAACCTTATATGATCGCTTATATGTCCCGCTAAACCTTCCTCATTGTTAAATAAATTATATTTTCTGTGTGTAGGAAACAACAAAACATTTTTGATGAAATTGCAAAATTTGGAAAATTCACATGCAAAACTGTTTCCTACTACCCCTTTTGTTAACATTTAAAGAAATTCTTCCCTTTTTAATAAATTAGCGTTATAACCCCAAGACAACAAAATGCCTCGAAAATGCTAAACACTTTAAGAAGATGAAGAGGAAAAATAAGGGAAAGCAACCCTCAACGATAAAGGCAATTTTTGCTGAAATATATGCAATAAATTGATTAAATTCTATTTGCTAAAATTGCCATGGTCGGCCACCCTAAAATCAATAATTTAATGCCAAATAAAAATATACAAACTACATAGACGACAGACAAATAAAAACCGCATACACATATGTATGTATGTACGTATGATGCGATGTGGTGGTTGGAAGAACAAATTTCTTTAAAAGAAAATATTATTAATTTTCTAATGGATCCAAAGATGTATGAAAAACCAAATAATTGTCAGGATTTCAACAGAAAAAAGCTGTTGACAAAATCTCATCATACAATAGGCGTAGGTGTGTTTTTGTTGGTTTTACAGCTGTAGAATATTTATTAGATTTTGCTAACGTTTTTATTTGTTTATTTTTTCTTAATGTAAATGAGAGAAAGCTTTTTGTTGTTGGTTGGTAAGCAATTTCTTTAATTTGTTTCTATGGTGTTTTTATTTTTTGTTGGGATTGAGTGTGTGCTATGTGAAAATAATTTATTGTTTAACTACTAATAGATGTCATTTTCCAAGATTTTCATTTATATCGATAGGTTTACTGCTGCTAGTCATTGTTAATAAGTATAAAATCATCATAAATTTGGTTTTGGGATATAGAAGATAGAGAAAAATGCAGGAATTTTGAGGAAATAAATTGCCTTGGTTTTGCCATAGACAGTTTTATTACTTTGTATGGGCATTTAAATAAATGAATTATTTTGGAAGATGCCTTTTTGCTAGGTTTATAGATTTCCGCTGCTATTTCCTTGTTGTTGGATGACAAAGATGAGATTTGTAAAAAACTATAAGAACAAACGATAAATATAAAAAATTGCAGATTTGCAAAAATATTGCCCAAGAATTAAAAATTGAAAAAGAAATACTATTTGTTGACAACAAAGGCGAGTATACGAGTTTAAATTGCAGAGAATTAGGGCTGGATTTCCAAATAAAATAAAAACAATCTTCAATTGAGAAATTTTATAATGAAAAAGAAATACATATTTATTTTAAATTTTTAAAATGAAGCGATGAAAATTTTAATTTATATTGAGGTCTTTTCATCTAAGGTCACATTTAAACTCTACTTCTACACCAATACCCTTTTATTTGTTATCCCCAAATGTATATCAACAATACTGACACACCTCATTATTCCCCATACTTTGATTTTCCATGGCTTCAAAATAATATTTCTTTATTGACATTTCCACTATTCCATCCAAAACAATCAAAGATTTGTTTATATTCAGGAGGCGAAATATGAAAACAACAATTATTTTTCAAAAAACAAGTGCGAAAGTTTTCCGCCGGAAGTAAGAAACATTTTCAATTTATTATTTATTACTGCTTGTTTACAACGATTTATTTCTGTGTAATTGAAAGAAAAAAGAATAAAAAACTTGTTGTTTTCTTTTTCGTCTTTCATTCAACTGGAAGTCATTAAAAAGCAACAAATTTTAATGTAAATGCCATGTGATAAATGATTGGTAATATATTCCAAAGCAGAAAACGTGTGTATATTGTGTTGTATGTCAAAAATATAGTTTATGATTTGGCCTTTGGCAAATAGAAATCACAATACACTAGGGGCGAGTGTGGTTGGAAATGAAAAAATGTGTGGTTATAGAGAAGAGACTTTTTTAAATGAGAAAAATTGTCGTATCTTTTACAAAAAAAAAATATTTTTGTATATGTATAAATGTAACATTATTTAACTATTTGTAATGCACTAAGACACAAATGTTGTTTTTCTGTAATTTTAAATTACAACAAATCATAACATTTTGATTTACAAAGTGTGAACATATTTTATTTGAATTATGTGTTATGTATTTATGAAATATTAAAACATTTGCACTCAAATGTTTGTTTAATTTTGTAATGCATGTAATTTAATCTATTTATGTACATACATGTGTGGCCAACACAGTGGGACTTTAGTAGAAATAAAATGACGGCAACTTCGAAAATGCAAACGTAGGGAAGAATTTAAAAGGCAGGCTTCAAACATCATCTCCAGTTTGTAGGGAATGTTATGAATAATGCAAAAGGAAATATATTTTATTTATAGGAACATTGTTCCATCTATGTTTCATTACAAATTTCACCTTGGGCGCCAATTTAGATATTTCTCCTAAACAGGAATTTACCCGGCATTATGCTGAGGGACTTAAGCCTCACCTTAAATGTATTTATATTGTCAAGGATTGAACCAAAGACCTTCTGGGCGTAGAGCGGTACATGTTACATTCAAAATTCAACCATAATTTTTTGTAAACGAATAGCATTTATGAATTAATTACTACAAATTTTCAGAAAATGTAACCAAAAAAAAAATATGTTCATATATAAAATTTCAGGCGAAAAAAAAATTGTTAAGTCTTTAGAGTTTTTTAAGACAAAATTAAAAATACTGTTGCAATTTTATTGATTGGCGCCGTGTTGGGCACCAATATAACTATTTTTAATTTTGTCAGTTAGGTCGAAAACTATTTTTATGGTTAATTTATATTTATCTTTCTTTAAATATTTGTTGCTTTTTCTAGAAAAGGAATAAAACCAAGACCTTGTTGTCCCTGTTCCCCACGTTGGACGCCAATTCCGAAATTACTTATTTTGTTAAATGAGGTAATTTTTAACTAATTGCAAATTAATAACTAATATTGAAACTGTGTGCCACAAATAATTGGAAAACTGCATGAGTGAAAAGTAAAAACCATGCCCTTTGGTTAAGAGTTTTCAGTTTTAGAAAATGTGTTTCAGTCCTGCAAAGTTGCGAAATTTTCCAACGATACTTAATTTGGTTCCATAGAAATGAGCTTGAAAATTATCAAATGTGTAATATGCTTAAATGCATTCCGTTTCTAGTTAAACTCCCTTTACTGAACCAGTTCGTTCTTTTAGTTGATTTCAGCATTGCTTAGCCGTTCATCATTCAGAACATTGTTCGTTTGATCTGCTGTGCCATATTTAGTCTATAACTTCTGGTCAGTTTCGAGGTACTAATCAAAATTTTACAGTTCTTTTTCTTCAGGAAAAGTTGGAAGTATTTTTGCAACGATTTTAATGACTGGCCCCACGTTGGGCGCCAATACAATTTACTTTTAATTTTATCAATTATTTTTTTTTTTTTTTTTGATATTTGCATTTTTTAGTTGATAGGCGCCGGTTCATCTTTCAGAACATTGTTCGCTTGCTCTACTGGTCCATATTTAATATATTATTTCTGATCAGTTTCGCGGTACTAATTAAAATTGTACAGTTTTTTCTTCATACAAAGTTGGAAATGATTTTGCAAACATTTTAATGACTGGCCTTATGTTGGGCTCCAATACAGTTATTTTTTAATTTTAATTTTATCAATTAGGTCGACGATCATTATTCTAAGATTAATTTGATTTAATTCCTATTTCCATTCTTTTTATATAAGACTTTTTTAGGAAAAAATAAAATGAAGTCCCTCTAGCCCTGCTCCATTTTGGACGCCAATATTTGAGAAATACTGACATTTTTAACTAGTTAAAAATTAATAAATAATAGTCACACTGTGTGCCATAACTAATTGGAAAAATGCATGCGTGAAAATGTTGCAGTTTTTTACAGAGAAAGAGAGAGGGGAAAATACATAAAAACATGGAAATGTTAAATTTGATGTTTAATATTTGTGGATTGCGTGTCAATGTAACATCAAATAGGTAATATGTATAAATTAAGTAGTTGTAATATGATTGGCCTGGTGTTTGTTAGTTAAAATATCTGCTAATTCGCAGTGTGTGAAAACTAAACACTGTATTCATATTCATATTGAAATATGTGTAATATATGTACACCTATAAGATGGGGGAAATTTGGATATATAATGTATTTTTATAAGGGAAGTTAGGGAACATGCACATGCTTTTTCTTTTTATTTTTTCAGAGGAATTTGATATAGATTTATATTTCCATAAATAAGAAAGGGGGAAGGAAAAAACAACAAGACACAACATCTATCACAAGACATAAACATTTTTTTACATTCTCGTTTACCTCCTTGAAGTTCTGATAACTTAAGCGTCTTAACTTAGCTTTCTCGGGCGCTAATATCCTTATATGACTGGGACTTGATGATTTTTAAATAAACCAAAAATTTAACTTTCAATAAAAAGTATACAAAAACAAATCATAGAGTTATTGTTTTACTTGCAAAAAATCCACAAGATTTCTTTTTCAAACAATAACCACAAAAACCAAAACACTGGGTAGGGTATTTTCATACAAAAAGCTCTTCTAAAAATTTTGCCAATTAAGATTTTATTTTTGGGTTTGGGGAATAGAACTCAAAAATTTCCAATTTTTTCTAATCAAGACACATATTTTGTTCTGCCAAATAATTTTTCGTTTTTCAAAAACACATTTAATACATTCAATTAATTATTAGCAACTTATACAAAAAAATGGGGGTTATGAAAAATATTAAACAAAAAACAAACTTATATCAAAAATTAAAATACAAAAAACAATATTTTGTAAAGAACAAAAAACAAAATTTTTTGGTACTTACCTAACCAATCTGGTAGTAATGAGCCCGCAAGAGATTCTGAGTATCTCTTACCTGCAATAGAAAGAGAAACAACAAATTGGTTAAAATTGTGGAAAAAGATGTATAATTTTGTAAATAAGGATGCTATTAGTAAATTATAAAAACATTACACCATTTAATAGGAAAAATTGCCTGAAGTTATTTTCCTATTACATTCTTTCCCTAACAATCTAACTGAAACTGTCTGCGAACTTATCGAAATAGGACATGGAAATCATACTTACTAGGATCAATTATGGAGTTCCGTTTTTCATTCAGTCCATTCATATTTCCATCAGTTTGTCCATGTTTGCCTGTAATTAAAATTCAGGCCATGAGGTGACTTTTTTGTATTGATCAAAAATCATAAAACCCTACTACATGTTTCAAGTGAAACGCTGACAAAACGGAAACTAACTTTATGCAAAACAGAAAACTAAACACAAAAATTAAGTACTAAGCAAAAATTTTAAAACCATCAAATTAAAACTAACACTTTAAAAAAATAAATGAAACAATTCTGCTAGAAATGAAAAGTACGACAATTATTCGGAACGAAAAACTAATTTTGTATAAAAAAATTAAAAACTCAAAAATTTAAAACAAAATAGTGGAACATTCTTTTGATGGGATTTCGTTCATTCTGTTACCAGAACTAAAAATATAAAACAAAGTCAAGGCCACTTTCTGCCCTAAATCTTTTCGACTTGACATGAACTTTTCGCAGATAACGCCTTTTAATGGAAAACTAAAGGAATTTCGTCTCAAGGAGGTAAAAAATACGTAGAAAACCAATTTAGAATCTTCTCCATGCGTTATGCTAGAAACTGGAGAGATTTAGTTCATGAACGAACTAGTTCAATTGAACGATTCATTGAAAAGAGTGTAGGAACTAGATCAGTCGATATAGCTCAATAGTTCTATGAATTAAAATTAGGTAACTTTAAAGTGAACTAGAACTTACGATTTTACTGGAAACTTAAAGGCCATAGGCTTTGTCCATGATTAGATACTTAAACTCAATTTCGAACAGATTATGAAATTCGGGACAAAATATGTTTTCGAAATAAATTGTCGTTGTTTGAAACATTACGTAAACATTCAGAATGCCGTCGGCATACCCTCTCAAAAGTTGTAAAATTTTTCAACAACACTACATTTATCCCGTTGGAGTTGAGCTAATTGATCGAAGTTTATTTTGCAAGTGAAAAAAGAAAGCCGAAGATTCATCGAACTTTGATTTCTCAAATGTGTTTTTTACAGAGACAGATATTGGTCCGTCCAATCTGCATCTCTTAACAAGAAAAATTTCAAATACTTAATTTGGTTCTTTAAAAATAAGCAGGAAAATTATTTAAAGAACCTTGTTGATTTGTAGAGCGTTCATTTCTAGTTTCAGATTGGCTCAGTCGTTCAACTTTCAGAATATTTTTCATTTGCTCTGCTTGTTTATTGTAAATCTATCCTTTTTTATCAGTCTCAATGGTCTTTTGGCTGCAACGTTCATTCAGATCAACTCAAATAATTTTAGTTTGAACTCACAACTACTCAACAAAAGTTATGGTCTTTTATAATTCTTCTTGTGAATTCAAATTCATTTTGTAGAGCGTTAAATTCTTTTCAATGAACTAGTTTGTACTTTTAGTTTATTCCCGGTATTTTAAAACAGCTTATCCGTTTATCTTTCAGAATATTGTCCGTTTGTTCTGCTGGTCCATATTTAATCTGTAATTTCAGAACAATTTGAGTTACCAAGTTCTGTCGCTCGTTTGGGCGTATCGTTCAATGGAACTACTTCAGTTAGAAAATATTTGCAGATATGTTTAGTAATTAATGATAAATTGAATACGAACACTTTTGTTGGTGTGTTGAGCTGAACTTGTTTATTAGCTCTTTTATGAAAATCGCCTAACTTAACCGGTTGTAGAGCTACTTAAATAAAGTCAAAAAAATTAAGAAAACAATGATTTTATTTAATATTCGATATATATTTAATATTCGATTTCTGATCGCTTTCACTGACTAGTTCTGTCGCTTTTTTGGGTGAATAGTTTAAGTGAACTAGTTCAGTTAGAAAATAGTTGCAAATAAATTAAATAATTGCCGATAAATTGAATAATTTTCTAAAACTTTTATTGGTTTTTGGAATTTATATGGTTCTGTAGCTCTCTTAAGAGAATCGCTTAATTGATCTAATTTTGAATCTAAACAAAAAACTGCTATAGTGAAGAGAATAAAAATTATTCAAATGTTTCAATTGGATATACAAGTTCTAAAAAATTTGTTATTCGAAATGAAACTTTGAACATGAATATTTAAATATAGGTATTCTTTGAAATTGTTACCGTATAAGGTAAGCCCTTGTTATTAAAATAAAAAAACTTGGTATTTGTTTTTATATAAATTATTCTCATTATACTTTATTTGTATATATTATATATATAATCGATAGCGAAGTCTTTAAAATCCCACTGTTTCAGATTTTTTGATAAAAATATTTTAAGTGAAAGAATAAAAAGAGGTCTTTGTCTACGTACTCCTGCAAGACGTGAAATGATCTGTGATATTGGTTGTAGTTATATTTAAATTTGTCGGCAACACTTTATTTATTTTGCTTTAAATATTGGAATATCACATAGCTAGAGTAATTCCATTAAGTGGTGTAATGTTTTTTTTTTGGATAAATATTATAATTAAGGCTAAGTCATTTCAAAAATATATAAATAAAAAATAAATTATAATAATTGCAGGAAGTAAAAACTTTATCAAATCTCAAAAAGTTTTTTAATTACATGTCAAATAATTTATTTTTAAATTAATGTGGAGTTTCAGTTCATAATTTTAATTCTGAATTATTGGCACAAAAAGTATTAATTAATTTTAATTAAAAATGTCTTTTTGAGATATTGAATAAAAAATAAAATTGAAAGCATGCAAATTAAAAATTATATAAAAAATTCTGTTAGTAAAATTGCAAAGAAAAAATGAAAACCAATTAAAAAATTTGATGGATTAAACAATTTTGAAAAAATATATATCGGTAGTTTTGTCAAGCGAATCATAAAAAACACATTAAGATATTGTAAATATTTTTAAGAAATTTTCCACTTTGTAAAATGAAAATAACACAACGAAAAAAAAAATACGCAAAAATATTTTACAAATTTTCAAAAATTTGTTTACTTTTAAGTAAAATAAAACACACATAAAGATATTTTTAGTAAAGAACGTAAAATTTATATAAATAAATTTTATTATCAGATAATATGCAATTTTTTTTCAAAATTTTTTGTTTCTTGTTTCGTTTATTGGTTTACAAGCTTACTTCTGTTATCATTTTGCAAAACAAAAGTATCAATGCAATTTCACAAATGGTTGATGGAGGTTGAATAGCAAAAAAATATTTTTTTTTTCAAAAGAGAGGGTTGGACTTAACTTGCACTTGGCAATAAACAAACATCCCCACATTTATATATTGTATGTAGATATGTATACAACATTTGTATGTACATTCATTTGAGTCACAAACATAAATTCTGAAACAAAAACATATGTTGTTTTCGCATGCTCACACTCAAATACATTTTAACAGAACAATTGTATAAAATACGTGACATTAAGAGTGATTGTTATTGTTGATATTTTGTCAAATGAAAACAGATAAATATACAATTACACACTTAAGTGATTCTGCGGCTCGTAAATGTAAACATATTTACACAATGGAAACACACTTGTATTGGAACAAGATAAAAAGGAAGAAAAAAATGGCATATAGTTAAACCATGCAAACACTATTGAAGCGTAACAAAATAAAAGAAAAACTAAGAATGCTAATAATATGGGGTAATATCTAAGGGACAGGTATAATATGTTTAATAAATAAATCAATGGCACTCTATTTGCGATATTGAAAATTTCAAAAAAATTCATATACAGCGAAAATCCATTTTTTTGAAAACAGAAATTAAAAATTAAAAAAATTTGTAAAATTGTATTCTTTATTATTGAGACAAAAGGACAGGAAACTAAATTTCAAACCTTATCTTCCTCCTTTTAAAATTTCCCTTCCAAATTTGTTTGCTTGGTTGTACATAAATTCTACCTTTAAAACAACTAACGAAAAAGCTCCACCACTCAACACCAAATGACGAATGGACGGAATGTGTGGTATATGATAGCCTGGAAAACAGGATAAACATACATACATGTTGTATATTGTTATCCTTATTATTGTTGTTTGTTTTTACCAAAGGCTTTGCCATGACCATCCTTAGTTGAGATGCTAAAACCCTAGTGAATGTGAATCGGATCGTTATAATAAAATAAAATGAATAAATACATTTATTTTATTTGTTTAATGTTTGTTGTTATCCTTTCTTGCCACTTTTAGCACCAAACACCATCATCAGCATTTAGCAAGGGTCCATACATTGTATCCTGGACATCAAAAGTCATTGTGATATAGCAGATGCTGGCTGTGGAGATTCATTATGCTGTCGATAAACATAAATTGCTTTTAGTTTATAATAAATTTCAATTCATGGAGCATGGAGAGAAAAAAGCCAATGAAATTAGTATTCGATTTTGTTTGTTATTTTATTTATTTATTTTTTTTTGGGAAAAGGGTATCAGGCAGGCCTGCCAGGGGTTTATTTTAATGGTATGCAACCCCTTTTCACATGTGGTGTGAAATAAAACCCAATATGTTACACTACTCCTGCTACTGTTCTTTTTTGCTTTTTGGGAACTTTTGCACTTTAAACTCATTGTTGTTGTATTTAATTTCGTTTTTGTTGTACAGGTTTATTTGCTATTGTTGTTGTTTTTGCATAGAGCCTGGGTATTACTTTAATTTATTTATTGGCCTTTCATTGGCGGATTTATTTACACACATGCACACACACGCACGCATACACATAAAAACTAAAAGCTTGCGTATACCCGCCGCTTACCATTCAGCCGATAATAAATTTAGTTAAAATGTGAAAATTGTGCATTTTCACAGCATGCCTTTCACGCTGATAAAACAAAATGGATGAGTTCGTTCGTCGGTATTATTCAGAGACGTATGCACACAAAAAGAGAAGATATATTGGAGTTTGGAGCCACTGCACTGCAGTACAGAAAACAATAACAACAAAAGCAAAGGGATTTTCATTATAAAATATCACACGGCAACAATATGGATGACATGCCAAGCTCAATTCGTTATATATCCTGTATTAAAAAAAATAAAATTCACCATGGTTTTTTTACCAATCTTCCTTTACAAATGAAGGAAAAACAGAAAAAAACCAAAAATTAAAAAAAAACAAACTCGGAAAAAATGTTCTTATGCCACTGCATCATTTTGCAGCAGGCCGGAAAAAAATTTGTTGCAAACAAAAAAAAAAAAACGCTTCATGACAAATAGTGTGAGCCTTAATATATGAGACTGCATGCATTCACATGAATCTGCTTTATTTGCCATTTTCTAGCCGCTCAGTTTTTGTGTTGCCGTGCAAGTGTATTTATAAGCCCAACATACTGCCAGAAAAATGCAGATATACACATTTATATGCATGTATTTTGCATATATATTTTTTGTTGATAGGCCTATGTTTAAATTGTGCGACTTATGGCTGCACAATAAAGATTTATGTGCATCCAAATGGAGAACATTTTAAAATAAAATTATCAGAAACGAAGGCACACAAAAATTATGTGCCAAATAATTTGTTTTAAAATAAACTTATTTTTATTTATTTTGTTGCCAAGAAAAATGTGAAAATATTTATTCAACATTTTTAAGTTTTTTAACAATATTTTTAAAGCAACATTCGACAATGTTGAGGTATTAGATGTATTTCTAAGATCTTCATAGCCAAATACTTTTTCGCAATAGTTAACAATTCCTTAGATAAAAATATAAAAAGATTGTTATAAATGAAATGTATTTAAAACTTGTACTTATTATAATTTTATTACTAATTTAACAAAAAATATTCAATAAATAAAATTATATTTTAAATATAAAATATAAAATGTTCCTTATGGTGGAGACTTGAAAAATACAATTAAGAATTATAAAAAATATGATTTAATTAATTGATTAATTTAATCATCTTCTCTCTTTTTCTCTCTCTCTCTCTATTTGGAAAATGCAAATGAGGGTAGGAATTAAGCCCTAAAAGATAATTTATGTTTTTCTTAATTTTCTAATGATTTATTTCCATTGATAACTTTTCAATTCGACCATTTTAAAAAATATTTTGAATTTTGAAATTATTTTTTACATTTTTTGGAACAACTTTTTTTTATTATTTTAATTAAAAATGTATTAATAATTTAATAATTATTTTATTTTTTAGTATATTAGTTTGTTATTCATATAATAAAATATAAATTTTCTCTTATGGCTAAGTCCAAAAAAATGTAATTATATTATTTTTATAATTCATAATTATTCAATAATTTTTTAAAAAATAAAAATATTTATAACGTTGTTTTAAATAAGTAATAGTCATTATTAAAGTTATTAAAATAATTATTTAAAAATAATACACGAAAAATTAAGAATTACAAAAAAAAAATTAAAAAACTTCAAGATTTAAATAATAAAATATAAATAAATTAGTAAATAAATAAATAAATACATTAATAAATTAAATAAATTAATTATTATTGAAAAAAATCTTTATTAATTTAATATTCAATTTATTAATATTTTGTTAATAAAATGTAATAAATATTTTATTTTTAATAGCAATGGAATAATTAAGTATTACAAAAAATATAATTAAATATTTTAGGACTTATACTTCTCCGGCATTATGGTAATTTAACATTTAATAATTAAGTTTTTTTTTAATGCAAGAAGAAAACTATTTACAATTTTAATATTATAATTCTTAATCCCTGAAAAATTTAATTAAAAATTGTGTTTTTGTAATTTTGCAATTATATTTTTGTGCACTTCGGAAACAATTTATTTTCAAATATTTCCCACAATTTTTGGAATAAAAATATTATTAAATTTTATATTTTTTACAATTATTTTTATAATATTATTTGAAAATGTATAAAGATTATTATAAATATTTTATTTTTTAAATATTATTTTTTATTAATTTATTTCCTGTTTGTATAATTAAATGTAAAATTTACATATTGTGCAGAGGGTTTATGTTCTGAAATTTTTAATTATAATATTTTTTATAATTCCAATCTAATTTTTCAAACATTGATAAGTAATAAAAAATTATATATGAAGCCGAAAATTAAAATTTTTTGTAATTCTTAATTTTTATTTTTTTATTATTTAATTATAAATAAATATACATATGTTATTTATTATTATAATAATATTATAAATATTTTTTGTTTTTACTTTTTAATTGAAAAATTATAAACTGTAAAACAATACTTTATAATTTAATTTTAATTAAAATTAATATTAAAACGATCTTCACCCTAGCAGGCAAAATTTTCTAAATAATTAACAATTTTCATTACTTATACGCCTCCACCATTATGGACATTTTATACACATATTTATAAATAATTAAAAATGTTTAAATGCAAGAATATAATTAATTCTAGTTTCATTTCTGTAATTTTTAAGACCTAAAAATTTTTTGTCTTAATTTTAGAATTATACTTTTTGTGCACTTGAGAAATGACTTGTAGTGAAAAATTTGATATTTAATTAATAGAAAATAATAATTTTTTAATACAGCAATAAAATTAATTATAATTGCATTATTGCAGCTCTTAATTTTTTCTGAATTTTGCAATATTTTTTTGTGATTCAGCGAAAATATTTTTGTTAATTTCCCTAGTGGTAGATTAAGTCGTAAAAATTTTAATTGTAATTTGTTTTTAATTCTTATTTTTTAAATTATTTAAAAAACAAACAAAAAATATTGATAATATTATTATTCATAATTATTATATTAATTATTATTAATCTTTATAATTATTAAAGAATTTTAATTAGCAAATAAGAAAAAATAAATATTTTTAGAATTGAATTTTTATTTTTTTATATTTTTCTCTTAATTTATCTATTTTGAAAAGATTTATTTTAAAAATTTTCTTTAAAAAAACTTTAAGAAAACATAACACATAATGTTTGTTAACATTTTGTTTTAACATGAAATTTATGTAAATTTTACATGTTATATTTAGAAGACCAGGTAAATTCCCTTACCAACACATTGGTACATATATTTCAACGAAGAAGAAAACGAATGCAAGGTGTAGGAAACAAGGAGATTTGTGAAAAAGTTTCTTGAAAGATGATGGTCTGTGACAGCAAAAAATAAAGAGAAAACCAGGAGATGGAGGAAAAACTGCGCCAATAAAGCATATTATTTAAAACTTTATAAAATGTGCACACCTGACGCACATTTACGTTGGGGAGTTTTTTTATTTCCTACTAACCGCCGTTGGTGATGCACCAAAAGATTCTGGATAGTACTTCATCATTCGCTGTGGAGTGGTGCTTTGTTCGTTGTTGTTGTTTACAAAGATTTTTCTCCTCCTGTTCGTCTCATCGAGTTTGTGTGTGTATAGCGTTTAATGCAAATAAATCCTCTGACATTTTAAACGTTATTAGATTAGCATTATAGTATATGTATGTGTATATGTGCGTAGGTGTTGGCATATATTGGGTGTGGGTTATGTTTTTTCTTCTACTCAACAATTTGCATCTTAAGCACCTTCAAGTGTTATACACCCTAAAAAGTTTCTCTCAATCCCAAGTTCCTTTTGTGTATAACAACGAGATGATTTAAATATTTTCTATGTGTATAAATCATCTTGGTGGATTGATGTTGTAGTTCATAGTACATGTCGATTTGTTTGTTTAGCTAAGCAATTTTTAAAGCGAACATATGTTGCACTTTTCCTTTTTGATTTATTGTTCTTGTTGAAATTTACATAAATTTTGTTAAATTTGCATTTCATATAAAAAGACTTAAGAATCAAAATGGTGGCGCGCCGGTTTATGGGAAGATAAGAAACAATAAAAATAATGGCAACATGGAAAGGGAAAGTTAAGAAAAGTTGTGGGGGAGGGAATACATAAATTCAAATATAAATCTCAAAGGAGTTCAAGGGATTAATATTTTAAAAGATCTTTTAATCCTATAGGGAATTTAAGTGATGGATGGAAAAAGTTTCATGTGTGTATGCATATTTAAATATATTTTTGAAGGTATTTAATTGTGAAAATATAAGTTAAAATATTTTCAAAATGTATAATTAGGTATTTTTCTGTGTTTTATCAAAGCCTGTCTTTGAAAACTGTTGGTAAATATCAAAAAATAATGCCTTCAAAATTTTCCACATAGACCTTTTGTCCTAAATTTGAAGTTTATTTTTAAAAATATCACATTCCGTTATGTCCACTTCTGTTTGTTATATAGTCCCCCCGAAAAATAATCCCTTCACACCTTTCTTTCTTTTCTTCACTCTGCAACCGGCAACCAGACAACGCATAAAATGTGTACCGAAAATTTCGTTTGGAATATTTGCAGTGCAGTTACATATATCCCATTGTTTACTTTTTGACCTTAACGGTATTATCTAGATAACGTAAAAATGACACATGCACACACACACATTCACCTTTAAACATTGGACATTGCACATTCATGTGTATTACAAATACAATATTTGTGTATAAACAACATCCAACATTTAAACTCTGAGGCATCTCCTTGCTATTGCTGCTGGTTGGGTCGGTCGGTATATTGGTCGGAGGTAACAACTTCAAATGTACATAAATACATAGAAAACTCTACACATTGACAGTTAATTTTGCAATTGTATTTCAATAACAATAAATTTCAAGCATTCGACATAAAATACGAGTCTACACACAAACACAATGCAAACATACAGACAGATGGATGGTCGGACGGACGAACTTAGCATTTACCACATTGGGCCAGAATACCAGAAGAGTAGTGCATGAATCGAATAGTCATTGTAGTAGTGGTACTGGTAGTAAGTGCATTGCAGTATTGGCAATGGTTAGGTTTGCTGTTGTTGTTGGCTTTTTGTCTGTCTGTCAGTCAGTCAGTCGGTTGGTACTGTTATAGGGGGCCACACTAAATGTTACTGCTGCTGGCTGCCTTCCGCCTGGATGTATAAGTATTTAGTTATGTGTCAGGAAGAGAAATCAGTTTGGTAAACGATTGTAGGAAAAAAATTACACTTTCTGGAGAATCAATCATTTAAAAATAATAAAATCCATACATTGTTTGTGAGAACCGTATTAAAAATTCCTAAGAACGTCTCCAAAGAAAGTTAGGAAATCTTTAAAGCTCTGAAAAATTAATTAAGTCGGCATAATGCATAAGATATTTAAGATATAGATTAAGATAATCGAGACCACAAGGAATACCTTCATTAAAACGATCCATGAACAGCTCTCAAACTGCATTTCAACAAAAATATTTCAATTTTCTGATGTTATCCGCTGTAGACCCCCGTAGAACTTGATGTACGTTTGAAAAAAAATTAACGATGTGAAAACTTTCGGCAAAATCGGCTTTTTTCTGGATTTTTTTGGCCGGCATACTTTTTTTAAGAGGGCAAGGCAATACTGCCCTCTTAAAAAAAGTATGCCGTCATAAAAATTAAATTTTGGAAGTGTGGTACCCCATGGTTTGGGCCGATATAGTCCATATTCGAACCAGTTGGTGCCGGCAGAGCTTTTTTCTGAAGTTTATAGGCCAATACTACAGGATATATTGCGTTGCCCTCTTTAAAATTATGCGTAATAATAGGGACAGCGGGGAAAACCTCCAACGAAAATCTTTAAAGCTATCCAAGAGATGTTCTTAAACTTTGCGAAAAAATTTAAAGTTTGGAAGGGTGTGGTGTGGGTCTATATAGTCCATATTCGAACCAGATCTATAGAAATATAGCACAATTTATCGTGGTAAACATTTTAGGGAACAATTTTACAGGAGTGAAGGAGAGAGCCGATATTGCTCATTTTTGAACCTGGCCAAAATAATTGTCCACAAACATCTCAGAAGGGACAAGCAGATTTCTCTTATATCAATGAGTACACCCCGATTCATATTAACTCCATGAATGGGGCTTATCGTTTATCGCCGAGTCCGAACGGCCATTACCAGTGTTAATTATAGATTTTTACACAAATTACCATTTTTTTTAATATATGAGTTTTTATACGAAAAGATAATTTTTTAATATTAAAAAAAAACTAAATTTTTCAAAAATAAATAAATAAAACAAAATAAATAACTTTTTAATATATTTCATTTTTATAGTTTATTTATTGGGTTTTAATTAAATACATATGTATATATGTATGTGAATTTTTATATAAACGTGATCTATACACGAAAACCCAAAGACTATTTTTTAATGTTTAAAAAAATAAAATAAAAATACCAAAAAATTAAAAAAAAAAATTAAATAATTTTTAAATTGTTTTATTTTTATAGTTTGCGGGGTTTGAATTTTTTTTTAATAAATAGGAAGATATAAAAAAACACACTAAAAATTGAACCCTAAGTTGAAATTTGACCTTGAATTCCCCTGTATCAGCTGAAAGTATGAAAAAAATATAGAGAGTTGTCGTTCGCTCAAGCCAGAAACGCCGAAAATATTTACTGATTTGAAAAAAAAAAGGTTTTGAATGCAGAGTTAAAACATTTGGATGACATTTATAGCATAAATTTAGAAAGTGTCATTGTTTTCTCAGCTTCAGTTTGTAGATCGTATTATTTTGCCGTACCCCATAATTATCATACCTCCTCTCTGTCACACTCTAATGTTTGCCTATTTAGTGTGAGAAATTTATATATTTGTATGTTTTTAGAGATATATTGCAACAACATAGCTATAGTATTACAAATGGACATGATTGGGATATACGATGAGAGGGGCAAGACTTTGGGAGCTGCATACATACAGACACACAAAATTGTACACACATACTTGTTGTATTGTGATTGTGGTAAAAGGCAAAAGTGCAATTGTACACTAAACCCAAGTTTTAGTACGTAAATATAAATATTAAATAAACATTCTTACACTATACTCTATATTATCTTGAAGCCAACACTCTTTTGCAAAAGATATGCATGTGTGCTACATACATATTTATTTATTTGGGTTGGTGTGAGTGTGTGTGTGTTGCGTATTGGAAATCCGAAACCATATGTATGTTAAGTAAATTGTAATTAAATTTTAGCAATGGGGTTTTAAATAAACATTTATTTATGTGCACAAAAACACACATAGATTTGTTAACGTATGTGGGGAGGATGTTGTTGTTGTTGTTGCTGTAACCCCTTGAGCAAATGTTATCCTTTTGCTGGGAAATGATTGCCTTGTTTACTCTAGACTTTATAATCCATAGTACTGCTATTACAACTGCTATGCAAATACATTGATCAATTAACAAGCAATATTTTCATTTGTCAAAGTTTGGGAAAATTTATTGCATGCCACACAAATTGGAATGATAAAAATTTATAAATCTATGAAAGAGCCGTCGGCATTTTGTAATGTTATTTTATTGTATAAAATGCCCCCATCTCTCCATTGAAATCTCTGCTTGAGATCAGCCATCATAACTCATGATCCAATCAAATGATGGATAAATAATAATAATGGGTTGTTTGTTGGACGAACAACTATGGCCGACAGGTGCAGCCATAATGCATCATTGGCCGCCGGCCATTATAACAAAAAGAGACGAGAAGAAAAAAATTAACACTCATAAACAACAACAATGAGGTTTAAATTTAGGGGATGATGGCGTGGTTATGGTTGAAAGAAAGCAAAGCATGTTCAATGAGTGACTACAACAATACTAACTAGTAATACGAATGGTCGTCTGCAGGGGACCATAAGAAACGAGTGTAATGGGATTGGCAAAGGGGTGGGTTAAATTTGTCACTCAAATTAACAAGGGACCATGTGTGCCCTAGTGTGGGTGTGTGAGTCCGTGCGTGTAACAGATGTGACCATGGCCACTATAACCTCAAACTTAAAAATAATAAAATATTGGCAAATTTGTTATTTTAAATAAAATTAACTCTTTTCATGCCTGCTCAGTAAATTAAAAAATAAAATAATTATATAAGGTCCAACGTACACCATCATCATAACAATATCAAACCATATTCTATTAAATTTTTACAATATCATTTACACACAAGTAAATTGTGCGTACAAAATATTCACTTAAATACACATTAAACACCTCATTAACGGGTTTTTGGTTGATTCGAAAAAATATATAACTCTTCATAACGGACTACAGTAAAGGTTGGATATTTGCAACAACATTCCCATAATTAAATAATAAATGAATAAAATTAAGATGAATTTTTATCCTTCATAATAAAACAAAGCCAGTGAAAAATATTTACAAATATAAATTTCTGGAAAAATATTATTTTAAAACGCATTGAAAGGAAAATACTTTGAAAAATTTGAATCCGGGAAAATTGCTAAATTTTTTATTTGAAATTTCATTGTAGGGAAAAAATTCGAAAAATTTGGTAAATTTTTTATTTGATATCGCATTGTAGGGAAAAAATCGGGAAAAAAATCCGGAAAGAGACTAGAGGATAGTGAAAAGATCATATCTTTAATTGATTTTTTATTATTGCTCTGTTCCAAAACCTGCAAGAGTCGATTTTTTTTTAAATATTGAAAACTTGTTCCCCTTATAAATTTGACAAAACATAGTAGATTCTTGCAGATTCTGGAACAGAACATAGGTATATTTTAAAGTTATAATTGACAAATATTTTTTTTAATTTTAATTTCAAAAAATTAGGAAAATCCAAAGAATCTAGTTTTTTATTGTATAGGTAATATTTATATAAAAACTCAGATATGTAAAAAAAGTTCTGTTGCTAAAAAACTATAATTAATATAGAAAATCTTAAAGGAAAACAAACATTTTACAAGAATAAAAAATATTAAAAGTGTTAACAAAATTAGAAACAATTTTTTTTTTCAAAAAATAATTTTTTTTTCAAAATTGTAGTGTTTTCGAAAAATTACATTTATAAAAAAAATTGAAAAATTTATTTTTTTTAATTAAAAAAGGATCAACAAATTCCTGGGTTTTTGTTATATAGATAATTTTTATATAAAAAATCAGCTATTTTAAAAATGTTCATTTATTTAGAAAAGAAAACTATAATTAATATAGAAAATTTGAGGGAAACCATACACATTTTTAACCGCATAATTTCAATAAGTTATAATAATCAAATGTAGAATCCTATAAAACACGCCGTTTTAATTTTGATTTTTTTAATTCGCCGATTTTAAACCGAAGCGATACAAAAAGAAACCCAAATTATAATTATTTACTGTTAAAATGTTCTCTGACCAATTGCAAATATCACACCCTTACTGTAGTAAAAAAATAAATTCACCAACAAATAACATTATGGCCATTATACAAACCATTTGTATATTACCGCTACTCCAATTCCCTACCACGTAAAACACATTATAAAACACTTCCGAACCCTAGCTGTATTACTCCCTCACTCTTTCATCATTTTAATCTGTAGTTAATGACAAAGTAATGGTCCGCAACAGAATGCGAATCAAAGAACCAAAAAAACTGCATTGCAGCCAAAATACATCCATCCATATGCAACAAACATTTTACAACCATTGTCAACAACCACAAACCATGTGAAGAAGAGTCCGTAACAACGTCATCAGGAGCAACAACATGAACGAATATTGGTGTGACAGCAGTTTGATTGTTGGCAACATGTTTTTAACATTGAAAAGTAAAGTAAAAAAGCTTCAATGTCATGCTGCTGGTTGTTGTATAACCATTATGACAACAATGATGACTCTTTTGATGATCATTAGCATATTTCGCATGGTTGTTGTTGGGGTTTTAATTTACTTTTACAATACCAATACTACTACTACAACAATAATGGAAATGGCGATGCTGATGATGACGATTATTATCAAGAACATCATCCACATCATATGTTACAGATTGCAAGTTCATATTTGTTGTTGGTGTTGTTATTATTTTGTTGCTTTTTTGGGGGAGCAGGAGTGTACTTTTACCAGGCTGCATGATTTTACTTAATAATGCAACAATATGTAGGCGTAACACGTTCATGGCTAAATGTTTGCATAAATGGACCGACCAACGGACAGACAGACACGTTTAACCCACAAAATGATGAGCAGCAGATGAGTTCGTAATGCAGGAGGTTGCACAAGTCAGTCAGAGTGCATTTCGCTACTGATGATGCTGACAGAGTTTGATGTTCACGTTGCTTTAGGGGCCAAATGAGAAATTGGTGATTCTGATATTTTAATATTTCTATGACCTGATATTATTAGAGCCACTGTGGTGCATTGGATTAGCAGACAAGGATTTTCTAGTCGAGAACACCGTATAGTTTGAAAGCACATTAACATTAAAATGAAATTCCGCCAAAAAGGCGTCTATGACAAAAAACAGTATTTTTAGTTTTGGTCCCTAAAGGGTTAAGGTAACTGTTAATAAATAACAAGTACCTTAACACTTTTCTTTCCAAAGATAAAATAGATATTTATTTAAGCCAAATGTGAGAAGCTTCACATACTTTGGAAGCAAAATAACACTCGATGATTTTTAAAAAAATTTGAAATTTAAGACAAAAATATACAAATTTTCCATAAGATTGTTTTTTAAAAAATTTTAATTTATTACAGTAATCTAGCCCATAGGGCCATGAGCGGTTCCACAAACAAAAAAATATACATATTTTGAAAAAAAAAAATATTTATTTTTTCTAATGATTCTCTTCGAGCTTAATTTATCACAGTAACCTATCCCAAAACCTATCTCAAAATGTATTTTTAATTTCATTTTTAAGAAATTAAATATTGAAATGTACTTTTTAATTAAAAGAAATAAAATATTTAATTTTTTTCAAAAATTAAGTATTTTTTAAATATTTTTTATTCAATAAATTTAAATTTTTTTCAATACATTTAATGTTCCTTTTTTCAAAAATAGTCAAAGTTTAATGTTTGAGAGTTTTTAATAATTTACATCAATATATGAACGTTTTTTGCCTCTTATATATTCCAATTTATCAAAGCAGGTCAAGCGGCAACAAATAAACTTCAAATAAAAAGCACAGAGTAAATGTTAAAAAATAAAACAATTTTTTCCAAAAAAATTTAAATTGTTTACAATGTTAAGGAAAATTTTAAAAATAATTTTTTAAGAAACTTCATTTAAATTTTGTTAAGCAATTTAAATCTTTTTATATAATATTATATTTTTATATTTTAAATATCTTTTTTAAATAATAATATCAAAAATTATTTTTTTTATTATTTTTTTTTCAATAAATTGAAATTTGTTTCAATATATTTAATTCTGTTAAAAAAGTTTTTGTTTAATATTTTGCATCAATATAAAAAAGGTCAAAACCAATAAATAATCTATAAAATAAAAAATATTAATATGTCAAAAATTATAACAATATTTTCTAAAAAATTACATTTTTTAATGTTAAAAGAATTGAAAAAAATGTTAAAAAAATCAAATTTCTTTAATTAACGTTTAATTTCTTAAAAAAATTATTTTATAGAAAATATTTTATTATTATTTTTAATTTTTATATTTTTTAATTTAGTATAATTTTTGATTTTTAATGTTTTTTAAGGAATTTATTGTTTGTTTAAATTTAAATTTATTGTTACCAAAATATTATTTTTTTTTTTTTCAAAAAATTAAAAAAATCCAAAAATCCAATTTCTTTAATTAAAAAATAATTGGGTCAATGTAGAAAAATAATTTGTTCAAATAACTATTATTAATATTGAAAATTATAAGGGAAACACACATTGTTACCCATGTAATTTCAATAAGTTTAAAAAAAATTTTAAAAGTTCAGTCCACTGAAGTTACAGTTTTACGAAAAAAAACAATGAACCCAATATCTGTAATAGCTTCCGAGATAGCTTTTTCCAGAAACTAATTACATATTTTTCAAAAAGGGAAAAAATTGTCGTCTTTCTTCACCATTGTGCGGCGGTAAAGCAATAAATAAATAATAATCCTATTTGAAGAGTAAAAATGTATTGTAACTACGTATAAGTATACATGGTTGCTGCAACCATATTTATTGTTACATATTTACAACACATTTTTTCTCTCAATAAATTTTTGTTGTAATCAGTTTTCTTTTCTTGGTGTTTTCAGTTTTCTTTTCTATGATGTAATAGTTGCCACAATAAAACATATTCCAAGGTTCCTATATATTTTTCATAACTATTATTCTTTAACACTATGGTTCCCATGACGATATTCCTTGTGCGTGTGTTAACTTTCTTCATTTTACTTTTCAATCTTCTCATTACTTTTTATCGACACCTATACACTTTGAACCACTGTAACAGCTATCATTTCATGCATTGCTTTTATCAAGAACTCTTCAATTACTGTTTATGACTTAAGTTTTATTGTCAGCTCATTAATAACTTTATCTCTAAGTCTTTAGTAATCGAAATGATAGCTTTCATTTATTATCACATCCCTTGGCTGTTGAGGTTTTGCTATTTCCTCTTTTTTTCTGCAATTCTACAATATTTCTTTTACAAGACCACAAAGTTTTTTTATTCTGTTGTTGTTGCTGTTGCAATTTTATGCAAGTGGTGACCAACGATGGATGTCAGCAGGCAAGGCAGCAAGAAATTTTACAAACTGCACTGCAGCAGTGGACACACAACGAACGAACGAACTACTACAGCCAGCAAACTTGAAAAGCGAAACTAAACAATTTTGAACTAGCGCCTACTTAACGTGATATATTATGAAGTTATCTTTAACGAATAGAGGCGTTTAACATTTTGACGTGCGTTGCATGATAAAATAAAGCATAAAAACAAATGTCTTATTTACTTTACACGAATGAATGTGGTGTTGTATCTCCTTTTTTCTTTTCTTTCTACTACACTGCTGCTGCAGCGTACTTTGCCCACAAAAACGTATCTTACAAATACAAAATAATAATAATAAAAAACACAACATCACTCAGGTAAAGACAATGCAAAAAAGCAAAAACAAGGAACAAAAAATTTTTTGCACTGACTGAGTTCTTAACGCAACAAATATACTGTAGTTTTATTGCCTTTTTGTTTTCTTTTTTCATTAATTTTGCCAGGTTTTTGCAGAAAAATGCAAAGAAAAAACAAGGAAAAATATGAGAAAAAGGCAAAACTCAATAGTAGGTACTTAGAGCAAAAGGCACACACTATTTTATGGCAGGGGCATAACTGCGGGGCAATGTTAACAACAATGCGCCTGCATATTAAAAGTATTTTATTTTGATTTCGTGTTGCGTTTTTTTTTCTTTCCACTTTTTAATGATTTCATTGTTTGTGATTTAAGGCAGCAACTCGGGTGTGTGTGTTTCTGTGTTTGCTCAAAACAAGTGACAGTTTATGTCATTTTAATGCCATGGCCCAATAAAGTTTCTCCAAAGTCCCAAGAAGTCGTCGTCTGTCTATTACAAAATCCGCTTTTTATGTCAATGCAATGCAACAAATGTCATTTTCTTGAATGTTGTCATGCCATATATTGACAGCTGTCATTTGTTTATATTAGCATGTTGTGCAGGATTGCTGTTTTGAACAATAAAGGGAGTATAACTAGATTAGAATGTTACAACAGCAATAACATCAACCAGCAAAAGTGAAGGTATCTATTTATTGTTTTAGTTAATAAGTAGCGAACGAGCGCTTTACTAGTATCAATCAAATGCCTGACATTTAAGTTTGACAATTGCTTTTTGCAAAATCATGGTGGCAATGCCAAAGTGATAGTGGCCATTTGGTTTTATTGTCTATAAAGGACAGGAAGGGCTTAGAGGGAGGGCAAGAGGATTTTATAACGTGACTTTCCAAAAAAGTTTCGAAGAAGAAATAGTGTAGAATCGAAGGACCATGAATCGAAAACCTTAATAATCTGAAAATTGTAATCATTCCTTGTCACTTCAGGAATTTTGGTGGGGAATAGTGTTTTTCGTTTCAATAATTCGTAATAAAATGTCGGGTCTTTGAGTTGGTACAAACTGCAAGCCCCTTAAATTATGAATCATCAGAATGACACTATGTTAGAGATAGAGGTGACAAACTATCGATAGTAAGACTATTGTCTTCGCTGTCGTACAGCATTGTTAGCATTCGATACCAAAGCAGTTATATGGTAAATAAATCGCAACAGATTACCCAAAACATGTTTTGGTTGCAGCCGCACAGTGATTAAAATGCTGTAACTTTCGAACGGATAGAGATATTTTCATATTTTTTAATATTTTTTTTCGGTGAATCAAAAATGGTCAAATTCGGTCAAGTAGTTGCAGAGAAATTTCAAGGTCAAAGTTAAACTTTTGAGTTTATTTTAATTATTTTTTATACAAATATGAGATTGTAGGTTAAATAAACACCAAGATATTTGTAAATATTGACAATTTCAATCTCATCCTCACCAAAATATGAATGTTTTTTTCTTTCTATATTATGAAAAGACTATAAAATACAAAGTATTAAAAAATATATATATTTTTTAATTTTTTAAGTTAAATATTTCAATTTTGTTAGGAAAAATTTTAAAGTGTTTTTTCAAAAAAAAAAATTAAAGTTCGTTTAACAATTAAAAAAAATACTCCTTGGGTTTTTATAAAACTCATATAAAAGTCATATACATATTAAAAAATGCTCATTAGAGTAAAAAACCTACAATAAATAATAATGTTTTTGTGTTTTTTTATATCTTTCTACATATAATAAAAATGGTCAAACCCCAATAAATAAACTATAAAAATACAAAATATTAAAAAAATAAAATTTTATAAATTAAAAAAAAAAACATTTTTTAAATTAAAAAAAAAAACAATTTATGTTTTCAAAAACTTTAAAGTTTTTCAAAAATTAAAAAAAAATACACCTTGGGCTTCATTAATAGTCATATATTAAAAAAAACAAGAAACGGTATGAAAAAACACACATTCAATAAATTTAAAAAAGTGTTAAGCGGACGGATCGGGACTGGTACAGAGGACACTCTCAGGCAAAAACGAAACTTTGTTCTATGCTGTTCTATGCAAAAGTCACGTATTTTTTTACTGATAGGGAACAAGTGTCGTTCTTAGGACCACACCACACCTTCCAATATTTTTTATCTATTTTTTCGAATTCCACAAAATATGATTCACTGGAATCATCTTTTTGGGATTAAAGTAGCTATCTATCTACATTTTATAGAAAAACATTGTTTACTGAATCCATATTATGGTGTCTGACACAAAATATATGGTTGCCGAAATAACACATTTTTAAATCTATTATGCTTTCCAAAAAATGTTATCTTAGAAATATAATTTGTTGTTTTTTTTAGATATATGTAAAAGTCTTTATTTTTCCATGTTCCTTCTGGAAAATATTCAATTTCTTCCAATCGAGTTTTATATGGTTGCAGCAACAATAAGTTTTTTTAAATAGTTACTATACATATTATACTCTCAAACAGTGTTTTCCTGAAAATATAACTTCTTTTTCTAAATATGTGTCAAAGTCTTCACAAAATATATGGTTGCAGCAACAATAAGTTTTTTAAATAGTTACTATACATATTTCCATGTTCCTTCTGGAAAATATTCAATTTACTTCCAATCGAGTTTTATATGGTTGCAACAATAATACGTTTTTTAAATAGTTACTATACATATTATACTCTCAAACAGTGTTTTACTGGAAAAATAATTTCTGTTTCTAAAAAATATTTCAAAGTCTTTGTTTTTCGGTTTTCTTTCTGGAAAATATTCCAACTTTCTTCATCGCGAGGTTTTTTATCCCAAATCCTTATAGGGATTTCTTTCCTAAACGCCATTCGATTTCTTGCTCGTTTACTGTCAATGACATATAACGTGACTACTTTCGTTACATTGACACTTTTTTTCTGTGCTCCCTGCAAAGTAGTTACAATCTATAGGGGAATATGGCCACCACTACAGTTGGAGAGAAAACAAGAACAACAACCATAACGATTACTCCGACGACGACAACACTCCATTATAACTTATAGGATTTGTGCATGTATGGGATGGTAATAAATCTTATTTTAACATGCCACTATGCCCATAAACTACTAAAGACTGTCATCCAGGCAGCAGCAGCAAGAGGGAAGAGGAGCTAAGACTAACTATAGCTCCGCTACACCATTGTTGTAGTACACATATGCTGCATGTCTGCCTGGCAGAAGAACAAAAAAAAACAAAAACAAAGTAGCCATCAGCAGAGGATAGACCAAAAAACCACCACCACCATCACCACCACTTTTACCACTCACTATTGCTGCCAGAGTAATGGTGACACAAAAGGTTGCCAATAACATGGATTGGTCCGACGACTTCCAATACCAAGGCACATTACAGGAAAAAGGAGATGAAACTTAGAAACTAAACAAGTGCGTGTTTTTCCACAAGAAAAACAACAACTCAACTCTCACTTATGCCATGGAGTGCAGGCAATTCCATAAAAAAATCTGAATTTTTGTTTTTTGATTACTTGGAGACAACAGCAGACCCTTACCAGAGTAAAGTGTGAAATTCTGAAAATACCTAAGTGACAATGATATGAGTGAATGAAATATTCATTGGTTTCATTGGAAATTCAAAGATAATAAATCTTAAAAAATATGTATGTCCTGCCAAAGGTTTGTAATACACATCAAGGAGATAGAGGGAGAGAGTCAGAAAATATGTATGGCCAAGTAAAAGTGATAAGAATGTAAATCATTTTTGAAAACAAAGTTTGGACCCATAAAACCTGTTCAAGAACAAAAAAAAAAACTAAAACAAAATATTCCATGTTTAACAAACAAATGACGACACTTTTCAAATATTATCAGTTTTATTTTTTTATTTGCTTTTTAGTGGATGAATGTATAATCCAAAATATTTGGGCGTGTATCACACATTGATTCTGAGACAGTTTTTTATTCAGAACATGACTGAACAGTATGAGGTTTTTGTTTTTTTTTCAGTTTTTTCTTTTTTTTTTAATGGAATGGACAGCTCAACAAGACATTTCTTTATAAATCTTCGTAACATGACACTTTTGGCAATGAAATACAAAGTTGTGGTCAATTTAAAAAAAAATGGAAGACGAAACAAATCATATAAGAAATTTTATTTTCTTTTATATGTATGTATTTTCTATTTTGTATTAAAAGAAATTAAAAAAAAAATCTTAAAAGTCATATGCTTGTCAAAAATAAATGTCGTCGAACCAGCACATGTGACAGTGTCTATTAAGTAGAATATGCCCGCAGGGGTGAATCTTTTGCGAATTGTTTCCAATTCACTTCTTTTTTTCGCGCCATAAATGACGCTACTTGCTTTAGACATGTTGTTGCTGCAAGAAAAAAAAATCATGACAAAAACACGCAAAAAGAACGTCTGAAATGCAGAAATATAGCAAAGCCACAGAAAAATTATCTTAAGTGACATGCTAGCTGTAAGCAACAATAATAAAGCATAAAGAAATACTTATGAAAGTAACGAGGATGATTTTTTCGGTTAGAAAGTTAAAAGGGACTAAGTCCAGTATTACAGAAAAAATATAGAATGAAGGAATAAATTATCCAATTATGTAGTGACTCCTGGTAAAATGTTAATTCCTTCATTTGAATAGAACGCTAAAATGGTATGCGAGACTAGTTCCGGAAATAAAAAACATATAAGACGAAAGTTACACAAATATGTAATAACTCCAGGTAACATAGTTAACCACTCCTGCATGTGGTCTATCCAAATAATAGCGGAGAAGTTAAGTTGTATAGTTCCGTAACTAGTTCAAGGAAACTATTTCGTGAAATGAACAATCGAAGTGATATAAAGTCTTTCGTTTTTTAGATTCAAGAAAAAAAAGACGAAAGTATATATTAGGCAAATATATAGCGAAATAGTAACGAACAAGTTAAGTTGTGTAATTCCGGATCTAGTTTAAAGAAACTATTCCGAAAAAAGAACAATTGAAAAGATTTCAAGTTCTTTGTTTCGTTAATCCTTGTTTCAAGTGAGTCGATATTTTTAACAAAATTTAAATACGATTCGAATCATATTTTCTGAATGTAATAAATATATAAATACTAAAAATATATGATTCAAATACTCTTCAATACAGAGTATTAAAATGTAAAGAAATCATTATTTCAAAAACTCTAAAGAAGCCAATTGAAAATTCCCTTCGCCGGGAGGAAATCATGATATTGGTAGAGATCAGCAACACTGCCAGTTAGTTTTGTAAAAATTACTCTCTGTAATAGGTAGAGGGTAAATTAAGTTAAGCCATTGGGCGAATACTACAAACTTAAGCAATCTTTTAAAAGTAACTATAAATTTCTAAACCATCAAAGATATTTACATATATCAACTTTTGTTTAATTTAAAAATTAAATAAATGTTCTGGCAGAAAATCTAATGAATTACAAGACAAACGCAGACCACTGTGCGCAAATCTACAGAAACTTAATAGAAAAACTTAAAAAACTTTAGTTGGAAAGTACTTGTAAAAATATGAGGAAGTTATTTTTAGTGATTACAAAATAAAACAAATGTAATTATTAGATTAATGTTTTTATATAAAAAATGTAATTTGTTCTTTTTAAAGATTAAATCACTGATGATGGTTGTCGGAGATGACCGAAATATCGGAAAATAAAAATAATATTAAAAACAAAATAAAATGTTTTTAATTTGTTGACCTCAAGCCAAACTAAAACTTAAAGGGAATAAAAGATTTATAAAAATTATATATAAATTTATTAAAAAAAACTTTCATTAAAAAAATATTGTATATATTTTGAGAAAAGGAGCGAAAATAATGGATCATTGGCGGATAAGGAGCTTTAACAGCCGACCTAATATGTGTCTACATTGATATATGAACGATGGAACTATATGGAACTAGTTCCACTTGGGAAAAGGAGAGGGAAGTAAAAAGTAGGGTTCAGTGAAAAATATATATTTTTTTCATATATTTTTAAAGTATGAACTGAATGGCAGAGCTATTGCACTAAATGAGTGATAAAACGATTGAAGTAAAACGAACAACGGATTTAACACTGACACATGAACGAAGGATCTATAGGAATCAAAAGAACTAGTCCTCTTGAGAAAATGAGGGAGAAAGATAGATCAGTTCAGTAAAAAATATTACCCAACACTACCGAGAAGACAACCTTTAATGGATAAATCTAGCAAAGTAAATGGAGTGAAACAAGAAAAGGAACAATACTAGGCAATTATTTCTTCTTGAGAAAAGAAGGGAGAATGATAAATTATTGATATAAGCAGATAAGAAAGTAGTTCCACTTGAGAAAATGAAAATGAACTACTTCCACAATGAAACATCTTTTTCTTTTTTATATTTTTTAAATATGAACTGAACGGTGGAAATTTTACACTAAAATGAGTGGTAGAACGATTCAACTAAAAGATACAATCGATTTAACACATGGACGAATGAACTATAGGGAATAAAGGAACTAGTCCTCTTGAGAAAAGTGAGCGAGAAAGATGGATCAGTTGACCGGATACATTTATTCAGCAAAGTAAATAGGGAAAAAGAAAAAAGCAACAATACTAATCAACTAGCTCCTCTTGAGAAAAGGAGGGAGAAAAATTGATCATTGACAGAGCTTTAATGGTAAAGTGAATGATCGAAAGATTAAATTTAAATGAACAATCGACACAAATGTATCTGCATTGGCACAGGGACGAAGGCACTTTGGGGAACTAAAGAACTAGTACCTCTTGAGAAAGCAGGGAGAAAGGAGAAAGCAGGAGACGGATAAATTTGTTAACTCTAATCCAAAATTGGAAGGTTATCTCTTCTCAGCCACCATAGTAGGCATCCGGAAACTTTATTTATCGTGTTGCGATATGATCCGATTATGATTAGAGGTATGATCCGAGGAGAAAGTATTGACAGAAAACAGTGTGCTTTTAGCAGCTAAAAGTGGAATCTATTTAAAATTTTTGCAATTTAGGGAGAAGATCATTTTGAAAATTAATTTTTAATTAAGTTCTCGTCGGAATCGAGCTTCATGACCAATGATGCAGGTGAAAAAGGAAAGCCGAAGATTCGAACCCACACAACCACCACTATGTGACATACATGTTTCGCCTTTGGCAGAGGCTGTTCAGATGTATCGGCTTCTCTGTCATCGAACTTTTCTTCTTTCAAATGCATTTTGTTTTGTTTTTTACAACAACAATGGGGATTTTCCCATTTAGTTGTGCTTTCATGACAAACGCTTTGAGCTGCCTTTGAAAGTAATGAGTTTGGCTATAAACGCTAGCACGCCGTGACAACACCTTTTTTCTTGTGTTTTTGAAGGACGTGGGTTCAAACCACAGCCTGGCATATCTGATTTTATTTATTTGAAAATTTTGCCTTTTAGGGCGAAGATAATTTTTAATATAAATTTTTAGTTAATTTCTCGTTGGTATCGAGCTTAATGACCAATGATGCAAGTGAAAAGAAAAGCCGAAGATTCGAACCCTCACAACCACCTCTAAGTGACATGTATGTTTCGTCTTTGGCAGAGGCTCTTCAGAATCATTTCTACTGTAAAACAAAATATGGGAATAATGAAACTTAAATCCAAAATTGGATGAGTTTTTTTTTTGTCAACCACCATATTAGGCATCCAAAAAACCATATTCATCGTGTCGCGATATAGGGGAATGTATTCCGAGGAGAATGTATTGGCCCGGACACTGTGCTTTTAGCAGATAAGGGTGAAACCTGTTCTACTGTAAAACGAAATATGGGCTCAACGAAACTTTAATCAAAAATTGAAAGGATTTCTTCTCTGCAACCAGAATAGGTATCCAGAAATCATATTTCTCATGTTGCTATAAAGGGAAGACATTTATCCAGTGGGTTAGATATATAATCCGAGGAGAAAGTATTGGCAAGGACAGTGTCCTGGTAGCAGCAAAGAAAGTGACTAGTCATATTCTAATGCGAAATGTGGAGTCCAGGGTCGAAAAGCTGCAAAAGCCTATATTCTTGAATAAAACAGTCCATGTCCCGGTATCCCGGTAGTGCCACATTTTAAAGCCAATAATACTCTTATTTCTTCTTGGCCTAACAAATATCTGAACCTTCTTATACTGGATTCTTTCATTTTCTTTCAACAGAGTATAAAATATTCAAATTCGCATAATTTTTTTGATTTAATCTCTTTCACCTGCATCCCATAACCACTCAAACAATTTTTTTTCTTGCGGACTGTCTCTTCTTGTTGAACACAGCAAAGTGACACCCTTTTCAGTTACTTAAGAAATTCTTTTGGCGTTTTTTTGTTGTTGTTTCATTGCGGCTATATCTTTAACTCTTTACTGCTCAAATTCTGTGTAGCTAGAATCTGGTGTTTGGAGTCAAAACAATAACAACAACAATACCAATCACTTGTGGAGACATGGATGACCGACCGAGCGACCAAAGAACATTTTGTTTAAGGAATTCTTGTGCGTGGTTAAATCTCTGTTAAAAATCTGCATAAACGCATATAAAACTGTTAACTAACTCAATTTTGTTGCTGTCACTTTTTGTTTAGCTGGCTGGTTGGTTTGGGTGATGGTGTATTGTTTGTTGGCATGGCGTGGTGTGGCATGGTGTTGTGTCCTCTCAAATTTAAAAATTTTTCCGTGCAACACCTCACCGAGATTATGTTGAAAATAAGGCATTGGAATTGTGGCAGTCAGTGGCATTCATTTGTGTGTTTGTCAGTTGGGATGACCATCACCACCTTCACCTCCTCCACCACAACCTCGGGCACGAGTAGGACTCCAATGAATGTATTTTGAAATATATATTTTTTCATTTAGTTTTAATTTTGTCTTTTTTGTTGTTGTTGCTTTGTTATTGTCATCATCATCCTCATCAACCGGGACGGGATAGTTTTTTTAACGCGCTTAATGCCAAGTGTTTTGTGGGGTTTTGTGTTATTGTTGTGGTTTAGTTGTCAGAGTATATTGTTGTAGATCTTTTTGTAATATGATCAAGGTCTGACTGGCCACATGGAAAGAAAATATGAATGGTTTGATAACGAGTCACCAGCAAGCAAGCACAGCCATAAGAAGAATTTGAACCCTAAATGCCACAAAAGTGTTCTCTTCGCCTCCAAGAGGGGGGGCAGTGCATGTCTCTTGTTGGACATTTTTGCTTTGCTTGCCAGACAAACTGAGAGGAGCTACAGACAGCCGCCAGAGTTCATGTTAAGGTTAATGAGACTTTATAATGTGGTAGATAGAGTTTTCTTTAAATTTAATATGAAATTATAACAACAACATGTTTACAGTCATACCAAAATGAAATGCTGCTTTAAAGGCTGGGAAGAAAAGAAATCTCTAATGTAAAGTCTAAAACTAGGTGGAAATGAAAAATGGCCAAGTTTTTTGTGAGTGCAATTATGGAGATGACAAATTGAATAGTGTTTTAGAGGTGAAATAGGACACATGTCTCGTGGTGATTTTGGATTTATTTGCTCAAGGATGCTTGACCTAGAACATTAAGTCTGCCAATGTGGGACAGGAACAGAGAAGGCGTTTAATTGTTTCCATTTTTTTCCCATAGCCGGACTTGTGGCAGTGGCCATTGTATGAAATTTGAGACCCTTTGCGTGCTTGCCAACAAGACCCCAAAGACTCAGTACTTGAGAACTTATACCATTGCTCAGTAAAATTTATTTACTCGAGAACTTATACCATTGCTCAGTAAAATTTACATATTGATTTTTTATTTCCCATCTTTACAATATTCCTGTTGCCCTGTATACTTCTTGCTAATCTTAAAAGAATTTAAGAAATGTGTTTTTCCTTTTGGAATTTTTGCACTTATAATTATCAAATTGGCAAATAATTTTTAATAATTCTTATAAGATTAATATTTTCATAATTCCAAATAGATTCTATATTTGACCTGTCAAACAAATCTTACAAAAATATTTCTTCTCCTTTAAGAAAGCCAACTTTGAGATTTATGAATCTAACTCAAAACAGAATCCAATTAGATTTGATATCTTCAAATATCGTATACGATCACAGGTGTTAAATGATTTACCTTTACGATACGATACACACCTTTGAGGTGAATATTTTAAGATTGAGTAAAAAAGGCAAGAAAGAGAGTAAGACAAAATCAACTCTCAAGGGTGGAAGAGCCATTAACACTTGAGTCTGTTTGTTTGCTACCTGCTGCTGCTGGGTAATTTTTTAAAACTATCTGACAGATGATATTTTGTACGTTTGCGCAGCCATGTGCCTCAAATTTTGTGGTGTCTGGCTAATGGTGGTGGTGCGTTGCTATTACCTGTCAAAACATAATTCAAAATGGGAACTTTTGCGTAAGCATTATGAGTACAATAAATTCGCATATCAGTTTTAGTTATGAGCTAATTCTCTCACAGTATCAGTTCGCTCTTCCGTATAGCCAATTTATTGAATGGCTTAAAATCAGCTGATTAGTGAGTGTTTGTTTTTTGAATTTTTAATGGCTGCTCGAAGCCTATAATTAATCATTTTTATTGCCAGAAACACAAGAGAAGAGAAGAAAAGCCGACCGACCGGACGATATTGCAGCTATCAAATCCCTTGCATCGAGATAACAGCATGTCTGGCCATCATCAGCATAATTTATGGAAAAAAGTGATAACCTACATTTCATTGAATGTTAGCGCCAGCACAATCAGAAAAAATAACTTCAGAAAGCCGACAAGATAAACTAATAAAGCATTTCCTTTGCATTGGTTTTCAAAAAAACAGAAAAGGGGAGGTGGAAGTTTGGGTTTTAAAATGTAACAAAAATTTGAATTTTTAAAACAAAAATTCATAAACAAAAATATAAAAAGATATTTAAAAATAATTTAAGATTTCCCACAATAGTTTTTCGGCATACAAAATTCTCACAATAAAAATCTTAAAATTACAAAACTCCTCATTGAGTAAGAAACACCATCTGACCAGCAACTTCAAATCAATATTTTCTTTATTGTTGTTGTTGGCTTCTGTGTGTTGCAAGTTTTACCGGCGGCATTTTGATGCCCTGAATTTCAATAAAAATAAAGAAAAAAAACGCGACGGTGAATGATCGATCCCTGCAACAATTGACCTCTGCCGTTGATCTCCAACAAGAATTTCCCTTTAAAGATTGCGTTTGTTCTTGACCAAAAATTGTGATGCAAAACGGCCAAAAATATTGTATGTATATTTGTAAGTTTGAATGTTTCCATTCACCGCTTTTTGAGTTGGGTTCTTCTTTTTTTTTGGCAAACTCTGTGCTGTTCTTTTTTTATTAATGAAAAATGAAAAGACAACGACAAGAACAGCGCATCGGACACACACAACAACTGTTGGCTGAACAACATATTTTTTGGCAGTTAATAAATTTTCAAATAAATTGACTAATTGCATACCTACAGCAAAGCAATGACCGACCGCTCGCAAAAGAAAACAAATAATACACCGAGAAAAAATGAAAACGAAATGAAAGTACGAAATTAATATTTGAAATTCTGAATGTTTCAATAAAATTCGGAATTTTGCATAGAAATTCAGAAAATACGACAAATATCCTCTAATGTTGGTTTATGTATTTATAAACACATTTCAATTACTTTCTGCAGTGCGATTCCCTAACTTACGTAACAAAAAATCGGTAAAATTAAAACGCAACATAATGAACGAAAAGTTCATATTCGCATTACCCAAATAATATTTAAATATGATAATTTTTTTTAAAAAAGGACATTAAAATATTTTCAAAATAACATTTAAATATTAAACGTGGACTAAAAAATAATATTTTTGTATTATCCACGTTATCTAAACATCGCTTAACGATTTACTTTATCCGTATAACGTGAAAGATTGTTCACGTTATCCAAATGTATCGTTATCAAAATATCGTGAAAACTTTATCCACATACAATGTAAATGTTATACATTTTATCTGAAAAATATGAAAACATTATTTAAAACACGGAAAAAGTTTAGTCATATTTTCAACCAAAACAATTTTTTATCCACCCATTAATGTTTCATACGAAACGAAAAACATTTGTAATCAAATAACAAGAACAGTGGGCGACAAGATGTTGCCCGCGGCCGGCAAATTGTCAAATTGCCTATTTAAGGCCTCCGACGCAGCAATCTAAGCCCCACATTTTGGGGAATTTACAGGTCGGAATCTCTGAACAGTTTGAAACTTAGATCACGAAGCAATTAGTTCAAAGGAAAGATTCCGTGTAATGAACCAACGCAACCATATCCAGGTCATTCGTTCGTAACCTTCGTTTAGATTATTTCGTTCATTTAGCTCCTCTAGTTCATACAGCGTTTCTCGTGTATTAAGTTGAACGAGTGAATGCACTTCCTTCAGGTCAAGTAGCTCAAAGGGGAGAGCAAAGCGGAACGTTATTCGAGTAATAATAAAAAATGTTCTGGATCAAAACGAATATATACCACTAGAGCAACATCTTTTCCTTTTGTTTATTTATTTTAGTTTATGCAAACAATTCTCCTAAATTAAAAATATTATTTTATTTGTAATATCTCCAATTTTAATTTTATTTCAGCCACTGTATTTAAAAACTGCACATACTTAAAATGAAATAACAGTGTAATAGCATGTGTGTTGTTGTTGGGTTACATTTCATGTTAGACGACAATCAAATTGCCGATAAACATCAGCACTGTTGCATTGTGGGTTATTAGTCTTTAAAAATTAAAATTTATGATTTACTAAATGTTAAAATCAATTAACGCAATGGTGCAGTGTCTGGCAAAGCTGTTTTGTTTTACGCTATGGTGGCTATATGGATGATTAAAATAAATTTTAGTTGAATTTTAAAGGGGTTTTTGGTTTTAGATTTGGTAATAACTAATAAAGAGTTATGGTTATTTTTTAAATAAATTCTTGTGTGATTTGTACAAAATTAAAAAATAGACACATTTTTATCGAAAATATTCGAATTTTTTCAAATAGATAAATTGGAAATATTCTTTACTAGAAGACCATTTTTTAAAATTCAAAATAATATTTTTTATTATTTAAAATATTTTTTGAATATTTTATTTTATTTAGAATTTCAATTTTTAAGAATTTTTTACGCAAAAATAGAAAAATTTAGTAAAGAAGGAACAATTTTAAAAATTTTAACAACGAAGTTAAAAACCTTTTTTTATTATTTATTTTTTATTTAATATTGTTTAATGTTTTCTTAATTTAGCTCTAAAATAAAAATAATATTTCATTATTTAAAATATTTTTTGGAATATTTTATTGTATTTTAATTTTGATATTTATTTTAAATTTGGAACAATTTTAAAAATTTTAGCTACGAAGTTAAAATAAAGTTTTTTTATTATTGTAGCTAAGAAGTTAAAATAACGGTTTATTTTATTATTTAGAATATATTTTTATTTTAATAAAATTTATTTTTTTTAAATTTAGCTTCAAAATTAAAATATATTTTATTATTTAAAATAGTTTTTTGAATATTTTATTTTACTTAGAATTTTGTACGCAAAAATAGAAAAATTTTGTAAAGGAACAATTTTAAAAAATGTTAGCCGCGAAGTTAGAATACTGGTTTTTATTATGTTTTTATTATTAAATATTATTTAATTTGTTTAATTTAGAATTGTGATTTTCTAGAATTTTTTACGCAAAAATAGAAAAATTTTGTAAAAGAAGGAACAAATTTAAAAATTTTATCAACGAATTTAAAATACTGTTTTTTATTATTTATTTTTTATTTAATATTGTTTAATTTTTTTTTTAATTTAGCTCCAAAATAAAATTAATATTTCATTATTTCAAATATTTTTTGGTATATTTTATTGTACTTTAATTTTGATTTTTTTTAAATTTGGAATAATTTCAAAAATTTTAGCTACGAAGTTAAAATAAATGTTTATTTTATCATTTTAGCTAATAAGTTAAAATAACGAATTATTTTATTATTATGAATATATTTTATTTTTAATATAATTTATTGTTTTTTAATTAAGCTTCAAAATTAAAATAGTATTTTATTATTATATTTTTTAAATATATTATTTTATTTAGAATTTTGATTTTTTTTAGAATTTTGTACGCTCCAAAATTAAAATAATACTTCATTATTTAAAATATTTTTTGGGATATTTTATTGTATTTTAATTTTGATTTTTTTTTAAATTGGAACAATTTTAAAAATTTTAGCTACGAAGTTAAAATAAAGTTTTTTTTATTATTGTAGGTAACAAGTTAAAATAACGGTTTATTTTTTATTTAGAATATATTTTTATTTTAATATAATTTATTTTTTTAATTTAGCTCCAAAATTAAAATAATATTTAAAAATTTGTTTGAATATTTTATTTTATTTAGAATTTTGTACGCTCCAAAATTAAAATAATATTTCATTATTTAAAATATTTTTAGAATATTTTATTGTATTTTAATTTTGATTTTTTTTTAAATTTGGAACAATTTTAAACATTTTAGCCACGAAGTTAAAATAAAGGTTTTTTTATATAAGTTAAAATAACGGTTTATTTTATTATTTAGAGTATTTTTTATTTTAATATATATATTTTTTTAATTTACCCTCAAAGATAAAATAATACTTTATTATTCAAAATATTTTTTTTTATTTTATTGTATTTTAATTTAGATTTTTTGAGAATTTTTTATCCAAAAATAGAATTTTTTTGATAGTAGGAACAACTTTCAAATAATAGTTAAAAATAGTTATTATTTAAAAAAATATTTTTTTTTTTTTCGAAAATGAAGAAAAACCTAATACCCCTTAAAACTCTCAACATATCCCCACCATTTACTGTGCGATTATGAATATAACGTTGCTTGTCCTGTTGCAGCCCTCCTCCCTTGAAATGAATGTAAGCTCTTATATTTATTAATATGGACAGACACATCGGGATGGATGAACGAACGGACCAACAGACGGACATGTGGATATCCAATGTGTGGCTACAATGTTAGTCTATATGAACATTTTATGAGCTGTTAAGACCACTTAAAATACAAAATGCTCCCCAGTTAACCATTGTGGAGTGTGTAAAATCAAATAAGTGTCCGGTTTATTGCTGTAGTTTTGTTGCTGCTGCTGTTCGGGCATTTTTGCCATGCGTCCCTTTTTACAGCTGAAGATGCTGTTACTGTGTTATTTTACTCATGTGAACGTATTTATTTATGCTGGTACCTTCATTGTGATGAAAAATATTCTTCTTGTTATTATTGTTTTATAGATTATTATTAGATGTGGTAAAATTAGTTAACTGTTTACTTTTAGTAGCTTCTGGATTTGGGTGCGTTAATGATTTCCTAGTTGTTGGCAGATGTGTTTTTGGGGTTCTGGCTTTTCTTTGGAATGATTTGGGATAGTAAACCAATGATGAATAACTCGGAACTGATTAAAGTCATTGAGAAGCACTTTTGGTGAATATAAATATAAGAATAATATTTTTAAATATAAGAGAATTCCTTGAGAAATTATATTTTGATTTTGAAATTAAAATTCAACAATTGTTTGCCTTTCTAATTTCCCTGTAGACCTTAAATATGTTTAATATTGCCATAATTATACACCTAATTAAAAAACTATGTATGGGAATAATGAAAACATATGAAATCCTTTTTCTCCCCCCTTTCCATAAGACACAATACCCTTCTACGCCTCATTTAACTAACAAATATCCCCTGCTCTTGCGAAGAAAATTAAATACAATCCAAATGTATTTTGTCGCATTTACAACAAAACATGGTTGTCCAGAGTTTTTACATTTTTTTGTTGAGCATAGAAATTTTTGTCATATTGCAGGTGCTTTTCTGTTTGTTGTTTGGTCATGTGGTGGCTGGTAGAAGTTGTTGTTGTTTTTCTGGTCACTTCTATTTGTAAATGTTTTCCATATGCATGTGGCCCTTTTTTTAATGTCGTTCACTTTCATGTCTGTCTGTTTTGGGCCACATGTCTCTCTCTCCATGTCCTTACAGCATTGCTGTGAATGCAAAATACCACCATAGTCAAAACACAACCTTTCTTTTTTGATGATTTTATGTGTTGTTTGGTCTGCCGGCCTGTATGTCTGTCCACAAAATGTGTTGGTCTCTAAACCACGTGTGCTTTCATATGAATATGAATTATGGAAATTATAGACGGAAACAACACTTATAAAATCTGCTATAGCAACAAATTTCATATGAACTACGTTTTCGGTTCGAGTCTATTTTGTCCACTTAGCTTTTTTTCGGTGGCTTTGTCACCAAAAAACAACAAACACTAAATGGCAAATATCAAATGTATAGCCAAGGGTCTTATTGAAGCAAGAGAAGGGTGCGTTTTACTACCGTTTTGAAAAAGGGCGTTTAACTAATGGTGGGTTTTTAATGTAAACACACACAGTTCATCATTTTTTCGAAAAGGGTTCATTGTTGCAAAATTTTATTGTGTGAAGAATATTTTTTACAGCTTAAGACTCATTAAGTTATTTTTTATGTTTTGTTCGTTTCGTCTGCTGTGTACGTCCGTGGCTGTTTGAAATAATACGCGTGTGTTTTGCCAAAAATTGTTTCACTACTACTGACCTGATTTTAAATTGAGCATATTAATGTGGGAATTTTTCAATTGTGAGCTGAGGGAAAATTGTTATGAACATTTTAAAGGGGGAAATATTTTGAAATATTGAAGAAAGTGAAGGCAATTTGAATGGTGGTTTATTTTAGAACTATTAAGGTTTGGTTTACTTGTATGTTTTTATATTTTTTGGAATAACCCAAATGATTGAAATTAAAAAATATTTTTGAATTTTATCGCTTTTAGTATTTTTTGACTATGGGTTTAAAACGATTTGAATGGGAGCTTATATTCAAAATAGGAAGATTTGGATATCTGTATTTTTATATATATTTTTTAATAACTCAAATAAATTGGAATAAAAAAATGATTTTGAATGTCGTCGCTTTTTTAATTTTTTAATAAAATGCTTTGTTGATTCTCCTTAGACTATATTAAAAAAAATTAAAACATTTTATAGGCGAAATGAAACCAAATTCGTTCGAATTACTACGAAAATTATTTTTTTCTTAATATTTGTTTATTTTTTTCAAAATAAAAATAATGAGAAAATATTTATTACATTAAAAATTTCTCTAAGATGATTCAAATATTGACAAAAAAAATCTACAAAATTTTACTGCAAATTAATAAAATATTTTGTTGAATCTCCTTTGAATACATTAAAAACGTTTTAAAATATTTCTTAGGCGGTATGGAACCAAGTTCGTTCGAATTGCTACTTTATTTATTTTTTCCGAAAAATATTTGTTTAATTTTTTGTTGATTGATTTTAATAAATTATACAATCTTTTCGATATTTCAGAGAATCGCAATATAGTAAAACGAAAAATTATTTTACATTTAAATACCTAATGAAACATATATTTATTGTAAATATTTAGCTTGTAACTTAGTCTGTAAGGATAGACTTAATAAATAAAAAATCGTCTTTAATCAAAATAATAAGAGTTTGTAGTAATTCGAACGAATTTGGTTTAATATCGCCTAAGAAAAATTTTAATTTTTTTAATGCTTTCAAATCAGATTCAACAAAGTATTTTATTAAGTTGGAGTACGATTTTGTCGATTTTGTTTGTCAAAATTCAAATTGTCTTAAAGAAGTTTTTAATTTAATTACTATTTTTAATTCCGTGTTACCTTAGCAAAGTTTTAGATTTTTTAAATGTTTCCAAATAAGATTCAACAAAATATTTTATTAAATAAAAAGAAAAGTTTTAGATTTTTTCAATGTTTCCAACTGAGACTCAAAAAAATATTTTATTAATATTTTTTAAATTTTTTGTCAAAAGACAACAAATAAATAGAGAGAGTCGCCAAAATGAAATGCTTATAATGCTCGCCATATAGTCAGAAGAAAAGTTTCGCAAAACATTTATTAGATGAATTGCCCATTACAAAGTAATGTAAACAGACTAACTTTTGTGTTACCAATAGTTAAAAAATAGAAGAAAAGAGAGACCACTTTTTTTAATTTACAAAGCAAAATAACTTGTTTTCTCATGAATACCAGGCGTGCAAAACCTACAAAACCAAGGGTATAAGTTCGAGACTCATTGTCGCAAAAAAATGAAAATGTATTTGAAATTGTTGTGGAAAATTTTAATCCTTTAAAAAGCCAAACTTCTCAATAATTCAGGGATGGTCAGACTCATGCCCTTAGATATAATTTTTCTAGGTCCGCGATCAGCTGTGCAGTCTATCTACTGTGTTTACTTAGAAATAATCAACAAGGACATGCCGTACGAAATAAGTTTTTTTTGTAGTATTGTGTAGTTCCTGAACAATCTAGTTCAAAGGAATGATTCCATAAAATGAACGAACTGAACCACATCCAGCTTATTTATTTAATATCATTATTTTAGATTATTTCGTTCATCAAGCCTTTCTCGTTCATTTAGCTCCTCTCGTTCATATAGCTCATCTAGTTTATTAGGTTGAAAGAATAAGTGCAGTTCATTTAGTTCATTTTACTTTAGGTTTCGCTTTACCTTTCTCACACATTAAAACATTAGAAACGCCACAGTGTACCAAAAAATTAACAATGGAAGCATTTGGTTTTTTTCTTTTTCTTGTTAAGATTATTAATTTATATTAATTAAAAAATATATATTATTTTCAACTAAAAATATTTAGTTTCTTAATGATTGGAAAATGGATATATGAACCGCTTATTTTCTTATTTTAAGACCGATAAAAGGACTATTGACTACTGATGATGAGAAGCGGAACCACGCACGATATGTACAAGAAAATAATAGACTGAAATTTAATATTGAACAAAACGACTTGGTTCCCTTTGTGAACCGGACGAATCTTCAAGACCAATAAAACGACTGGTTCCTTTGGTGAACGTTATGAAAAAGATGGACGTTCCATACATTGTGCAATAATCTTTTCAAGTAGGAAAATCATATTTCTATCGGCAGCTTAAAACGCGTTTTTCACTGAGTTTTTCGAGATGTGACACTCTTTTAATAATTGTCTTCTAAGCGGAACCACGAACGATATTTACAAGAAAATGATAGACTGAAATTTAATATTGAACAAAATGCACGACTTGGCTCCCTTTTGTGAACCGGACGAATCTTTCAGGCGGGCTCCTTTGGTGAACGTAGTGAAAAAGATGGATGTTCCATATTATTGTGTAATAATCTTTTCAAGTAGGGAAATCAAATTTCTATCGGCAGCTTAAAAAGCGTTTTTCTAGAAACTGACTTTTTCGAGATGTGACCCTCTTTGAGAAAATTAGCAATATTATTAAATTTTTATTATTTTTCTACTTTCCCAAAAAAATAGTCCCATTGAACCAAAAAGTGGTAGGTAGTGTGACTAAATGAAATTATTAATTATTTACAGAGTTTTTTTTTTCTATTTGCTAACATTTTTTATTTTTGCATTCATTTCCATAGATACAAAGGTGTTGTTATAATTATAGCTTAAAGCTATTGTATTGGATCCACCCATTTCTTTGCATTAGCCGATAACTGCTGTCAGCACACTGCTATCAGGTAGCAAGCAAAGTGCACTGACGTACATACTGTGTTTGTTACTAACATTAAGTTATTATAGTACGGATGTGAATATTGTTGTTGTTGCCGTTGAATTTTCCTCTTTGCGCTCAATGAATGTTAAGTTTACAATAATATTCAATTAACAATTTGAATAAGAAAAATGTATAAAAATAGTTACACTACTTTAGAGCATGAGGAACGTATTTAATATAAGGTGAAAATGCAAAGTAGCCTAACTAATGAAATTGTGAATGGGAACTTAATGTCCATCCAGATCAAAAGATTGATGTTTGGGGAAATAAAGATTATCATCAAGAGCTTCGGGACAATCAATAGATAGTTTGAAAATCGGAGCGGTTCATTTCTTGATAATGGTATTCTCCAAAACAAATATGCCTATTTCGACTTAACCAACGACTAAACGTGTCCCTTATGTGTTTATATTGAGCCAAAAATCCCAATCTATTGGCACCTTAGAATAATAACTTGTGTGGTTAAATGCCACCAAATATATGGTACTCTGTAATAACAACAAGTGGTTAAGTGAAATAGACAGCGGACATTCTAGTACACTCAGAAAAATGCTTGTTTGTTTGTATGTATGAATATGTCGTGACATTGCATGTCGTGTTAGCCATCATCATCCTACACTGTTATCGGTTATTCCCTTTTTGGCAAGAAGAATTTCGGTTTGTTATTTTTTCTGCTGCGTGCATTGTTATTTTATTCAACGGGAATATGTGAAAAAAATGAAACCCTTTTACTGTTCCCGGGCGCGTCTGTTATGTTTTCAAAGTGCAGCACACTACAACACACATGCAAAAGCTTAACTTCAAACATGCAGGAAAACGGAAGTTAATTACTTGTTGTCGGTCACCTAATAACAATGCTGTAACTCTATATCATTTTTAAAAGATAAACAGTTATTAATGATAATAGTATCAGACAAAATAAAAATAACAACAATAATAACAACGAACAAAATCAATTACAGTGGATTTTGGATATTTATTACCAGAGGATGGATTCTTGTTGTATCAAAATGTGGAAAATATTTTCATTATAGAATATTTGTATGGAAGGACTTCTACAGAGATCATGTGACGTTGTATAAAAAATATAAGATTTTGAATTCAACCAAATGAATACTCAGAGGATGGTTTAAAATCGTTTTAAATTTATTAAAAACCTTCTTATTGCTTTAACTTTTTGACCTCTAAAATGTTTACAAATTAAATAAAGATTTAATGCATTTAGTCCCCGCGTTTCATCTCGTTTTTTGTTGCTGAAGTCTGAGATTATCATAGTCCTCCTTATTATTCTCTCTCTTCAAAACACCTTCAAAAATGACGCAAAAATCATTCTGTAATTCCGTTCTGTTATTTGTGTTATTGAATGTCATCAACATGTTATCATGTTTAACTACAGCATAATGCTACCGTATGAAGAATGATTTAACAAAATCTTACACATGTATGTAATGTTGTCGTTGCTGCAATAGTTTTGTTAAGTTCGATTAATGTATATTAAATTGGTTTTATATTGCCTGTGTGATATGGTGGTGGTCATATAGATTTGTTTGGCAATTAAAACTTAAGTTTATTATTAACAACAGGCGAACAGATACCAACGACGACGATTCCTCTCTTATGTTGTAAAATAACTGAACTGAAACAGGCTAGTGGCTAGTATTTGTCTGTCGTTTTGTCGGCCGTCTGTCTGTCCATTGAACAGCCTTAACCCATTGACTTGGTTTGAAGTGTTTAACGTTTATTATTGACTATGTGTGGCCTGGACAGAAAGATCAGGTGTTGATTCTTTTTTCTTGTTTAGGTAGCGACTAAACTCACAGATATACAGGTTTTTTTCCTTTAGTTTTATTGAATATTAATTTCAATTTCATTGATTTTGAGTTTAAGACAAGGATGATGATCATCCAAATGGCCCATATATTGGACATTAATGAATGAATACAAGGGGATAATTGGAAAGGTAGAATTTTGGAATTCGTAAAATTTAAGGTAAATATGTAGTCGGAAATCCTATACCAAATACTGTGAATGTCCTGTACAAATACGGTGACTATCCATTGAAGTTATGAACAGAATATTATTTAAAACGAAGATACATTATAGTTTCATTAAAGCCTAAAAATGTTTAACTTATTTTCGAGAACTTTGCAAGAACATGAGGTGAGGTTCATAATGCATCAAAATATATTATAAAGTTTTTAAAAATTGGTAAATCATTTTCTTAGAACAAAATAGGCTATTTTAGAAATTTAAAAATATATATTTTTAAATATAACAATATATTTTGTGACACATAATGTATGGTTGAAGCAACAATATGCATTTCCATACATACTTTTAAAATACACTAATTATTTTCTTCTCTAATTTTTTTTAATCATAATTTGTTTTTAAATTTTGATAAAATTTGAACAATTTTGTTTCTTAAAACAAAATAGGCTATTTAATAAATTTAATTATTTTATTTAATTTATTGCTGCAACAATATATTTTGTGTCATTATGGTTGAAGCAACAATATATTTTTTCATATTTTTAAAATACACCGTGTTCTATTTTTTAATTTATAATTATTTTTTTAAATTTTTATCAAATTGGACAACATATATTTTCATATTTTTAATTTACATAATTTTCTACTTAATTTTTTTTATTGGAACAATCATTTTGTTTACAACGAAATAGGTTATTTTAGAAATTTAAAAATATATGTATATTGTTCCTGCAACAAAATATTTTGTGTAATTATTACAAACGACAAAAATATTGGGTTGAATCAATAATCACATTATAAAGACTATATTTTCCATTTTCTTCTTCTCTAATTTTTTAAAATTTTTGAACCCTAGGTAGGAATAAGCGAAACATTTTTGTTAGACTTTACTTCCAGAAGTTTTTTTATATTTCGAATTTATAAAAACTTTCGTTCAATTTCGTTCATCCCGGAAAAACCTTCTGCTAGATTCACCGTATTTTATACAGAATTATTTTTTGTTATTTAGAAAAAATGTAAATAAAAATGTCAAAAATTTATAAAATTGGAACAATAATTTTCTTAAAACAAAATAAGGTATTTAACAAATTATATTATTGGTGCATTAATATTATTTGCGTCACTATGATACGTGACAACAAATATGTGGTTGAAGCAATAATATATATTATCATTCTTTAATTACTCTGTTTTCTTCTCTGTATTTTTTAATTTGTTGAACCTTAGGCAATATCAAGTGGAACATTTTTGTTAGGATTTACAAGGCAAAATACTTTCAGAAGTTATTTTATATCGAATTTATATAAACGTTCGTTCCACGAAAAATCGAATGCTACATTTATCGCATTTTGTACAGAATTGTTTTGATGTTATTTAAAAAAAAGTAAATACACATTTTTAAAAATTGTGAAAATTAGAAAAATCATTTTCTTAGTAAAAAAGGCTATTTTAGAAATTTACAAATATATATTGATACTGCAACAATCTATTTTGACATTGACAAAATTATTTTATTAGAGCAAACGAATCTATTTTAGAAGTTTAAAAATATATATTGTTGCTGCAACAATATATGAGGCCCTTAGTGCCAAAACGGCCCACATTCTCAAAAAATCAAAATGACTATAAATATCTAATCGGAACCTTTTGACATAACTAACAAATAAACTCCATATTGCTTTGTATAACACTAGGTTATACTATCTGCTAAAATAATACAATATGGAGTTTTTTTTAGTATTTATTTCTAAAGGTTCCGGTTAAAATTTACTGTCAGTTTGATTTTTTTGTGGGCATGTGGGTTATTATGATATATATCTTCTCTATTCTTTAATTACATATTTTATTTTTAAATTTTGATAAGCAAAATTGGAATAAGTATTTTTTTAAAACAAAATAAGCTATTATAGAAATTTAAAAAATATATATTGTTACTACAACAATATATTTTGTGTCTTTATGTTGCAGAACACAAAATATTTGGTGGAAGCAACAATATATATATCACATTTTTAAACAATGTTCTTCCATAGTATTTTTTAAATTTTTATGGTATATTAACACCATTTTCAAAGATGTCAATATTAGCTGTGTCTTTTTACGTGATAATTTGTAATAATTATTACGAAATGTTACTAAATGCTGTCTTTTTACACAAAAGTTCAGTAAATGAGAGCGAAGTGAGAGAACAATTTTGACAGTTGTTTGCTGAGAAATTGCTAAAAGTTGCTGAAAGAATTTTTCCCAGCAACATTTAGCAAGTTCGATCAGCTGTTTTTTAATCATCTGCTAATGGTCAGCTGCTCAATGTTTATCTGATTTTTATGGAAAAATACTATAAATATTACGATTCAGCTATATTTATTGATTATTTTATTAATATATTAATTGTTTTTCATTAATTTTGCTTAAAATTGAAACACTTTTTCATTGCTTTGGAGTTAGTTTTTCTTTCATGCATTGGCGCCAATGTTTTTGTTTTGGTAATCAACTGTTACCTTGCTAAAGTTTACTAAATGCTGTCTTTTTACTTTTTTCTCTATTTTCGTATCAAAGAGTAAAATCTCTCTTACTCTCTGAAAAGAAGTTACTGGATAATTATTACTGAAAAAGTAAAAAGACACAACTATTATAAGATAGGAAAAGTCAATTGTGAAAAATTAACTGTAGGGGGAGTTAACCTCTGTTGCTACGACATCATAGCAACATTCTGTTAAACGAAAACTGTTACTCATTGGAATATTGACAAGAAAAACATTAAAACTCAAATTTTACGGCGTTGACTTTAGTTTTTTATTAAATAAAAAATAAAAAATAGTGAAGAAACAAATTTTAGCCACAAAACACAACGTTAATGTTTTCTGCCGCGAGAAATGGGAATCAAAAACGATTGGCATTGCTGTTATCAATTCCAGTGAGTTGTGTAGCCATCTGTAACCAAAATGTGTAACTATTAGCATATGTTTTTGGAAAATGCATTTGTTCGGGTCTTTATTGCTATATGTCTTTGCCATTTTGAATTTTAGGGTTCAAAGTGTCGACTTATTTTTGGAGTGTAATTCTTTTTATTTTCTCCAAAATAGTCAGGTTTAATTATTCAGTCGTTATTTCAATATTTTAATAAAACAAATTTTATTTGTTGAAGACACAAAAAAACTAGAGAACTGATGAGGATCAGAGGCGAGATACGAAACAATAGTCTTCCTCCCTCCTTACTCTCCATTTTCCTTTCCACTGTGCCTAGTGTAAGTACCCGTAACTTTCCTTCTCCTATAACTAAATGTTACTAATAATTTTCCTCACATTTGATTATAATACGACTTTTATAACGCTTTTCGCATCATTTCCATTGGCAACAATGTGTAAAATACTTAATTTGCTAAACAAATTGTGTAAATACGTACGATTTTTTTTTTCTATAATAAAAATAATTTATTCCAAACATATGCATGGACATATCAAAATGATTGATAACCTACGACGTTCAAAGAGGAGGCAGCGCCAAAGCAAGTGTCGGGTAAATAAAATAAAAATATTATAGAATAAATACGTATCACGGACTAAGGAGGCATGATGGATGCACTGATAGCTAGGCATACACAGCTACAAATATATACAATTTATTTCTTTATTAAAAAACCTAATCTGGCCACCTTAATTTTTGATTATCAGCTAAACGTATAAACACACTTTAAATCACTTTTATTCCTAAATACGAATAATCAGTTTCCATAATCTTTGGAAATATCTTTCAAAGTAGGAAGAAAAAATTGAAACTCCAAAGTCGGTAGAGTTCTAAAGCTGGCTGGAGTAGTGCTAAGAAGGAAGCTAGTTGCAATAACACCATAAAGCAAAAAAAATCAATCATTTCCACACTTACATGGACAGACATGCTGCAGAACAAAATACATGTGCGGTAGTAATGTTGCCTCAACTCGCTTTTGTAGTAGCCACCAAGATAAATGCCAGTAACAAGGTTTAAATAGTAGTAATATGCCGCCGCCGCCGTATGCCGTTTAAGACCGTGTTAACAACAAGTTAATATTGTTGTTGCTGTTTTTGCCACGTTTAAAAATCTTCTTTTAGCTATAATTTGATGTTATGCCTTGTTTCAGTTTTTTATTGTAACTAAAGCGTAAGAGATTACCACCAAGCACTTGAAGACATAATCGCTAAAAAAGCTAAACTGAAATGGTCAGCTGCAAAGCAGCTATAGCTGAGCTATAGTTTGAACTGTTAATTTTCCATGAAACCACCCAGGTTGTTATGCGCAACTAATAGGAAAAATATCTGCTTTTGTGGGATGTTTTTTCTGTTTTTAAAACAGCTGTTTATGGTTATGTGTATTGTTGAAGAATACCGTTTAATGGTAACAGTGTTTTAAAATATTGAAATGAAAAATTAGGATCTTTAGTAAAATACATTAAAAATTATCAGTGGAAAGAAAATGTAGCAATTTAAATTGCATGTTGTAATTAATAATAATTTTTTAGAGAAATTTTAAGCTTAAAAATACTTTTTTATAAAACCCCAGATTTTTCATTATTTTGAAACTTACTTTACACTTGAAGTTATTTGGGACTAAAGGGCATTTATTTAACACATATTCTATGAAATTGACAACTTAAATGACACATTCTGTTAGATGTAAATGCAGTTTAGTGGTAATAGTGTTTAAATATTGAAAGGAAGCGTTATCCAACTCAGAAAGATTATCAAAAATGATCATTGAAGAAATAGTGTTTTAATTTGAAGTGAATATTTTAATTCCGAATTTCATTTTGTAGCGAAGTTTTGAGACTATGTAATCTCTTTTTTAATATTTTTTCTTTTTTGCAGAGAATCCCGCAGTTGTATGGATCTAAAGTTTTTAATTGTTTTCATTTTTTCTTTCCAGAATCTCAGAAAGTTGTATGGACTCAATCAACTACTAGACTATGGATTAGTTAACTACGACTTAAACTTAAAATTTTGAAACAAAAAAAATGTGGAAAATTTCTTACCCATGTCTGGTGATATGCCTCCGTATTGTGTTAGATCAGATCTTATCTTACCTGGAAGAGAAAAATAAATAATAAAATTAGTAAAGAAGTAAATATTTCAATGGAATTGAATAATGTATAAAAAATATTTAAAAGGATGAAATACGATGGAATTTTTTAATTCCTTGCGAAAGATAATAATAGAAACAACAGGAAGATCCACTCAACAATTTCAAGAGGACCCAAATTGGCAACTTTCAGGATCATTGGAAGAGAGAGAATTGTGATAAAATGTTTTTATTACTAGAGTTGTGTAGTTCCGAAATGAACTAGTTCCAGGGAACTATTCCGAACAAGGAACTACTGTAACTATAACCGGCCCTTGCGTTCATCTATTTCCTTTTGTTCATATATAGTTGCTGTCGTGCATTCAGTTCTTTTCATTTGTATAGTTCATCGCCTTTTTCATAAAAAACTCACTTCGATATTTCTCGTTATTTTCGTTTACTATTCAGATGCTGCCACATTGTTAAATAAACGTAGATCACTAACACCTTACATCGCTGCAATTTATTTATTTTTATGTAATTTTTTATATCAATTTATTCACCAAATATTTATTTCGGGCCCGGAATTATTTGGAATAAAGGAAACTAAAAGAATGATGAAAAAGAAAGGTTCATTGAACAATATCGGTCTCGGAACTATTAAGCAACTAGTTCCTTTTGGGAAAAGGAAGTAGAAAAATCGTTTCGCTCCGGGAACTACACTGTCAAACATTATTTTACAGATGAACACAGTAAAACCGAGTGATATCTTGATTTCAAAACAAATGGTTAAATTCCACATTTTCAATTAATTTTATGAGGGCCATCCAGAACAATAAACGTGAGGTTTCTTGAAATGTTTTTCTTTCAGTAAGGCGATACAGTCAGTATAATGTCCCAATTTGAACTTCTATATCTCAAGAATGGTAAAACCTACGAAAATGCAATTTAGGCCAATCTTGTAGAGAGTTTTCACTGCTACAACATTTTCTGTAATCCCATTTCGATAGGGCTTGCGGTTTTCAAGCAAAATCGTGAAAACCGAAGAAAGCCCTAAAAATGTGAACTTAGACCGCCAAATCCCTCCGCCGATTTTTCTGTTTTTTTTTTTTATTTTTCTCATCTATGAACATTGTAGTTTCAGAATCCGCAAAACCTTAAGCACCTTTCATTTAAAATTAGTTAAGGCACACCGTGCTATATGAACGAGAAACCAAGTGAACTAGTGGAGCTGAACGAACCGTAAGAGCTAAATGAATATAAATGAATGTACAGGACGTGACTCCCTTTGTTCATCTTTGTTCCTATGAAATTATTAATTTTTTTAAATTAATTAATTCTAAAATATATAACAACGAAAATTACAGCTTTATTTAAATGATGTTTTTTATTTAAATTTCCATGTTTAAATTCAAATAATTTATTATTATTATTGTTATTATTATTATTATTATTATTATTTGAAGCAATTTTTTCCGAATATATAATAAATAATTAATTTTAATATTAAATTAATATTAAACTTGTTTCCACAATTATAAAAATTTAAGAACACTGATAATAATCCATTTTAACCACATTAAAATATGAAACCGGGTTTCTCCTTTGGCTATAAACAATTTGGCATTAATACCAATATTTTGAGAATTGCAATAAAGATAAGAACGAATTAAATGATTAAATATTGAAATTTTGGTATTTTAGAAATTCAATAAAATATGTTTTATATTAAAATTTTCTTTTCTAATGGTTTTTGTAGTGAATTGAGGTAAGTCCCATTCATGAATCTATAGTTCTATTCATTTAAATTTCAATTCATAATTTCACAAAGTATTTAGAATTTGGCTATTTGGAGCCTTCAAGACGTCACATGGCTAATGGCGGCTTATTTTTTGGTGCTCTGTTGTTGTTGTATATAATGAATTATTAATAATACATAAATTGTTAGGAATATCCACGAAATATGCATATTTTACTTTTCATTTCACGGTGTGGCGTCTTTTCCCCCCTTCATCATCATCATCATCACCATTGCCACCAATCATAAATTGTAGTAAATTATCAACAAACATATATTGATACTGTTTTGTAGCTTTGTTTCAGTGTTAAGAAGCTGCTCGTTTGTTCACAAGTGGCAATAATGATTTGTTGTTTTATAATAAACAACAACATATTGTTGATTACTATGCTTACGTCCAGCAAGATTTTGTTTTCTTTTTTGTTATTTTTAGCTTGTGCTTTTGGTGTCTTTAATTTTTTTTCGATTTTTATCGGCAATATAAATTCTTGGTGGTTTTACCGGTGACCATAAAAAATATTGGCAATTCAAAAACACAAGGATTGTTTATGAATTAGAAGAAATAAATCTTTAAAAATTTCCCATAAATTATAATTTGTCTTTGAAACATAGCTGGTGGTGATTATCGAAAGTTTATAGAGTCCAGATGATGATACCATAATTCTTTTAGAGAGGCAGAAACAAAAACAAAAAAATCGAATTCTTTAAAAAATATGTTAAGGTGGCCAAATAATTAAATAATTATTCCAAATTTGAGATTTTTTCTTTCTTGAAAATGCTAATTGTGTTCTTATTTGCTCACATATAAGTAAGGCAATAACCGGTTAATTTGAAATATTTAGTCGCTGCTAAAGTCAATTGGCATATAATATAAATCCAGTAAATGGTTGAGGAGATATTTCTGCTTTAAAAACTTATATAGAAATTCGTTTGTATCGACAAATTCTAAAAATTTCCATCCTTTCTCTAAAACTACGTAAACTTCTTTCTCCCACTGTTATTCACGTGCTGCTTTTGATACCGTTAATTATTAATTGTATGCATAATTTTAAAAATATTAAAAAATATGTGTATTTGTTCCTATCTCCAAAACATGATTTGCATTTAGTTTTGGGATAACAATTAAGATTTGTATCTTGGCATTAACACGTAACTATCGGTTTGTTTATTTATTTTTTTTTTTCATCAGCGACAACAAAAGCAGTAGACGAATACAGGCAATAACCCAACAAACCAGTGGTCTAACAAGGCATTAATGGCAAAAACAGCACTGATTATTTTTATAGCGCCCCCGCAAAAACAAACAAATAACCATTTTTATAGTTATTTTATGGTTGTAAATAAACCGGATATAATATTTGATTATGAACTCAAATCTCATCATTATTGTTTGGAGCACATAGTCAGTCAGCTTCTCAAAAGGGACATGCAGCTAAACAAAGGGTGCTGAAGAGGGGTTACTACTATGCCTGTGATACTCAGTGAAGATGCGGTGGTGATGCGGTCGGTCGATTCACACAAATCAAATGTTAAGACAGCCACAACAAGATTAAAAAACACTATAAACTTAATGGGAATTTTATGCATATGAAGAATAGAATGGCAAAATATTAACACGGGGAAAATATCACGAAGCTGGTTGGGGTTTAAAAAAACACACAATGCGTTGAGCAAGTACTGCTTTCTTTTTGTTTTTCTACAATACCAAAAAAAAAAAAACAAAATATTTTTCTATTAGTTTTTTCATGATAAAGCAAATATTTAACAAATTATAATAAACCTTAACTAGTGTTAATATTAAAAAAATAATAATAATCACAACAAAGAACACCTTCACCAGATAGTGAATCCCGGTGTATTTATTTATGTTTGCGCTACTACAAATTACGTTTACTCAGGCGCCAGACTCAGCCTGGTGCGCATATTTAAATACACACGTGGTTTATCGCTAACATTAAATCATATTTTTATATCATGTTCCCGGTGTAGTATTGTGTGAGCAAGCCTAGAGTTTCATGTCGAAGCATTCGCACCTTTGCAACACCTTTTTTTCTTCTTCTTAGTGCTGAAACAAAAAGTTCTTTGCCTTTTTTTCTTTGATTCTCTGGCTCTTGCTGCAACGCTTGTTTGCCATATTTTGTGGCTCGTTTGTTACCGGTATTATTTTGATTGTTTACATTTTGCGGATTTTGCCTTTTTTATTTTTCGCTTGCTCTTTCACAACGCTTTGTTTTATTATTTATAAACACTCGACGAAAATTGTAAAACGCTTTGGCGGTAGCAAAATTAAATAAAAAAACAGCACCACACACCACCAACAGATTGGCACTTAAGTAAAAAAACAATAACGAAAAGAACCAAAATAAACAAATTAAATTATAAACGAAAAAATCATCATAGACAGCAACTTGATACCAAAAGAAGAAAATCTAAATAATTTTACCTCATAGACGGGCATTAGAAAAACAAAGAAAAACATAATGAAAATTGAATCAAAACAAACAAACAATAAATGAACAAAAGATGAAACAGAAATTAACAAAGCAACAATAACAAATAAAAAATAATTTACATATTTTTATGTTTGTTGTTGTTTTTTGCTACCACATAAAAGGGTCATATTATAAAAAATATGTATTTTGTATTCTATTATAAAACGCAGGTGGTTGCATAAGTTTTGTTTCATTGTAAGGAAAAAAACAGTTAGGGGAAAGAAGTGTCTACAAGTAACCAGCATTTTCCAAAATTTTTCGAATATTAACATAAATGGGAATAGCTTAATTTTCCACAAAATATTGACATTATGAATGAGGTGCCTTGAGAGCATAGATTTTCAGAATTAAATACAATGGTCAGAAAATTTGATTCATATGTCTCAACTGAAACTTTCGTCCTGAGACACGAACGAAGAACTTTGTTTGTCGCCGATTTGGGCAAATCTAGCTCCAAATAGTTCCGACACAGACATAATGTTCGTTTTTCCTTCTAAAAATTTCGGAAACAGATATACTTACACAATTAAAATAATCTTTCAATTCAGCGTTTTTTGTGGTTTCATAGTTCTAATCTTCGGAGTTGATACATAAAAAACGCGTTTTTGTGGATGAAATAGATAGTTCCGGAACTACACACCTCTACTAAAAATACTCTGGGATTATTGAGCAATATTACGCTGAAGTAGAGTTGTTTGGTTCATGACCGAACTAGTTCAATGGAACGAAATTAAAGAACGAAACCATATCCAGAACATTCGTTCGTATGTTCATTTAGATTATCTCGTTCATTTAACTCTTCTAGTTTATTAGGTTCTACAAGTGAATATAGTTCCTTCAGATCATTTTACTTTAGTTGTTCCTATTGTTCATTTAGATTATCTCGTTCATTTAGCTCTTCTAGTTTATTAGGTTTAACAAGTGAAAATAGATCCTTCAGACCCCCTATTCAGTAACTTTTTAACAACTTTACTCATTGTTTATTTTACAACAATTTCATTTGTTTGTTTTGTAGTTGTTACAAAAACAAAAGAAATTTTAACAACTTTAGAATCGAAAAAGGTTGCAGAATAGGCCTACAGATCGGTTTACTTTAGTTGCCGTTATCTATATCTTAAATTAAAAAAAAAATAGGAAAGCCATAATGAAGAAAAATGAGTTATGATCACCTTTCGTTAATTTTGTTATTTTTTCTTGTTTACATCATTCGTTTGGTGAATTCGAAAATAATTAAAAATATAAATAATATATATATTTTTTTAAATAAAAAATATGTGAACGTTTCTTATCTTTTAGATTGTTAAAACGGGCACGATACTCACAAGAAAAGTACCGACAGAAATGTTATATTGAACGAAAATGAGCTAACCAACGAAATGAACGACCTGGTTCCTTAGATAGGAATTTAATATTGAACGAAAATGAGCCAACGAACGAAACGAACGACTGGGTTCCTTTTTAGTGAACGGAATGAATAACATCGATGCGCTGTATGATTGACTATTGATTATGAAAAGAGTAATCATGAACTATATTCACCAGAAGATGATAGACTGGAATGTAATATTAAACAAAAATGAGCCATCGAACGAAATTAACGGCTTGGTTTCTTTTTTTCTGAAAGAAATGATAAAATATCGATGTGCTTAATGATTGACTACTGATGATGAGCGGAACTAGCACGAACGATATTCAGAGGAAATGATGGACTGAAGTGTAATATAGAACGAAAATGAGCCAAGAAACGAAGTGAACGACTGAGTTCAGTTAAGTGAACGGAATGAAAAAGATCGATTCGGACAATGAACGAGATGACCCAACACCACACTAAAGATATAACCATAGTTAAAAATTTGCCAGAGAATAAAACTCACGAATTTGTGTGTACAAGGCGGTCATCCTCAACCTTATGCGACGGTGCAAGGTGCATCACCAAAATGTCGATTCCATAAGCACGAAGCCAAAGTAACCCAAGCTACCAAAAAATAATCCCAACGATTAGAGTAGCCATCCTCGAAGCAGTAAGTAAATCAATTGTTCTTGGAATTCATTTTGATATTAAACAATTGCTTTGTCCCAGAACCTGCAAGAATCTACTATTTTTAAATTATTGGACAAATTTCTAAATGAAAAAATTTCAAAAATAGTAGACTCTTGCGTGTTCTTAAACTGAACATATACATAGTTCTTGTCTGGCCAGACTAAGCTGAAGGAAAAGCTACTACAAATCCAGAGGAACTTTTCAGATTGATGGCAAATATCAGGAGGCGGCATGTTGCCAAATAAGAGAAATTTGGTAATGGATTCGTTTACGATATCCTCTTCAACAGATGTGAAATTTGTATCGGAATTTTCGAGCCAAGCAGCCATTTTAGTTGGTCACTCTAGGATTTTTTAGAGCTCTTGGGCCATATTTTCAGGCGGCACTAAAACAAAAAAAATGTCCAAATGGTACACGAAGCGAAAGTTTTTTTTTTACCTTTCGAGAGGGGGTACTCGAGTGCTTTGTCCAATATAAAACGTTTTGGAACTTCAGGTGCATTTGGAAAAAATTTAACAATGTGAACAATGTGAAAAGTTTCGGCCTATTCAGATATGCAACTCGTAGGTAATCGTGCTCTTCATTTATTTTAGATTGTGTCTGCAGGAAGCTTTTGGGCCATTATCTCAGGTATTTATAAGGGGAAGTATGGACTTGCTTTGGAACAAAGTTTGCGAAGTAAAAAGTTTTGGCCAAATCAGATACTAAATGGACTCCCTTCGAGAGTTATAGTACTCATCATTTTAGCTACAATTTTTAAATTTTGTGTGAGAGGCTCCCAAAGGTTGGACCGATACGGCTCATCTTTAAGCTTGATAAAAGTTTGGACAAAATATTAGAAATGGAAGAGTTTGAAAAAAATAGATTGACCCTTACGAGATTTATTGTGTGCATAAACTCCAAATTGTGTGAAACGGATTTCGTCCAAACATACTTGGGTCTCAAACAATTATTTCGAGGCACATTTTTGCGTATTAACTATGGTGATGACTTTTTTACAACCTATTATCCCTGTATCATATTTTGATGAGTTTTATTTATGGTTAGATAAAATCTTACATATAAGGCGATTCGGTAAAAAAAACATAAAATATAACAAATCATTCCAAAGTGGTTTGTGCGTGACCTTTTTCTATATTTAAATGGAATAAACTTTATTTTAGTCATCAGCAGGCAAAAGTTTAATCATTTGCACAACAGAAAATAATTTTTGAGAAAGTATGGTATGTACCAATAATTAGCTAAAAGGCAGAGGATATAAAAAGATGGATTTGTGGAATTTTTAATATTACTTTAAGCAATAAAACTTACTTTTGAAACTTTACATCCTAAAAAATCAGTTTAAATTGATTTCGATTTCTCATGGCGGCTCAAAGTCAACGGAAATGGAACACTTTAAAAATTAAATCGTTGCCGAAGCGAAGGGCGCCACTCATAAACGTTTATAGGACACTTTTAGGAATGGAAATCGTTGGTAAGAAAGTCCATTGTAAGAAGTCCTCTTTTCAACACAAATAAACAGACCAATTGATTAATCAAATATCAACTTTTATATCCCTTTTATATCGACTTCATTGAAATTTTGATGGCTTTTACTCGTTTTAATTTGATACATTTTCAGAGAAAATTTTTAAATTTCTAATTAAGCATTTCTCTAGAAAAATTTTACCAAAATAAATATCAATAAAGTGGTTGCCATTTGACATGTTTTAGCCATTAATAATGAATATTTAAGATAGTAGTTTGTCAAGCCTCGATAACTTAAGTGATTTATTGGATAACTTATAATTATGCTCAGCTTACTCAGTAAAGAAGTGCGTTATTGTTGGGTTTTATAACAAGCTAGTTAATTAACTCAAAGAAAACTTTAACTCCCCCATATACACACAGTAGAAAAAATTCAGTCACCGTGGTTACACGGTGGTGTGTATAACAATTATGTCAGTCAGTCGCTCCGTCATGCACTAACTCTAAATATGGGGTATGTTTAGATAAAACTATAAAATTATTGAGTTGCAGATAAAACAATTAAAAAGGGAAAATGCTACATGCGGAATGTAGTCTAACTTAAGCAAGAATTACTACTTCATTGATAAAATTCTATACAAAAAGATTATTTTGTGTCGGAACTCATACCTGTACCTTGTAATTCGTTACAGAGATGTTCTTTATATAGAAGTTTGGCTGTATTGTAATTCCTCCTATAGTAACCCACCTCTTAATATTGTCCTTTAAAAAGTCCATATTTTGCAACCCTTTCTACCTCCATCCTGCTAATTTTGTGCCTACGCCTCCGCGTCTCTGTTTTCAATTAAATTTAATAATAATGAAAACAATTTGCATACTACTCATGTTATTCGCACACTTCAGCATAAGTGTTTGTTTTTGAATACTTTTTTGCGCGCTCTCTCCTCTCTACTTTTAACTCCTTGCTTGCATTTAATTTACCCACTGACCAAATGTCTAGAGTGCAAAACAAAAATGTGCTGAAGTTCATATACACCGTCATCATAATCATACACAGTGGGCAGATGCTCATAACAACCAACAGAAGAACAAACAAAAAAACACGCGTTAAACATGAAAACCGAAATAAAAAAATATGCCACAAAATTGAAATTGTTTTTGTTATGTAGCAAAAAAATGCACGACAAATAAAACAAACAGGTCGTCAATGTAATTCTCACATGAATATGCAACATAGGGTGTCCAAAAAACCGGTTTTTCCAAACAAAACGGTTTTCGGTTAACCGAAATTTTCAGTTTTTTCAAAAACCGGTTTTCGGTTTTCAAAAATTTTCAAAACCGGTTAACCGGTTTAAACCGGTTTTAAAAATAGGTACAAAATTGCCCATAATTGATAAATATTTGATTAAAAATGTGCGGCAAGGGGTAAATTAAGTATAACTAATTCTTTATTATATAATTATCTGATAATATCCTTGTTATTTACCATTCAACCTTAAAGTGGAGACAGCAAACATATGTCAGAAATTGTGCTCTAAGAATAGTAAAAGCCCTTACAAATATACGATTGTGTACCAACGGAATTAAATTTACATTTTATTAAGTCTGGATTCTCATTCTTGCGTTGAGAACCTCAAATTATCGTGCCGGAATCAAAATGTACTTTGTTATCGTTACCCTTTACAACCTTAAATTCGACTAGTTCTTAGTTTACTGTAATAATTCAAAAACGTATGAATAACGTCATTCAAACAACCGTGTGATATTACGTATACGGAGTTTTTTCATACATCGTTCAATTGAACTATATTGGAATTGTGCAATTTTACACTAAATATTTTCAAGTTTAAAGGTATCTGACATTTATAATTTAGCCGTACCTTTTGTTAGTTATGTTTATTTTACTTTCAAGAATACAATTGTAATGAAATTTTAAAAATATTACTACTTTTTTAAAACCGGTTAACCGACACAAATAACCGGTTTTTTCGGTTAACCGAAAATGACGTTTTTGGCGAAACCCGGTTTCGGTTTTGTAACTCAAAACCGGTTAACCGGTTAACCGGTTTCGGTTTTGGACACCCTAATGCAACAGTTATGACAGCAGTTGCCGGGGTATGCAACAATGTTGCATGGAGGTAAGTATGTAGGACCTACATACTTGCTAAACTGACCAACTATCAATTAGTGTGTCTGCAAATCAAGCAGAAAAAGCTTTCCCTTAAGTTGTCGATACTGACAAGAAGGAATCCACCTTTGGTAAGATTTTTATCTAAATTGATGAATACAAGCCGATTTGTCTATACTGTCAAGTTTGAAGATACGAAAGAGAGGCATTTTTGGTTGTCATAATTTTTGCAACCAAGTAGAGATCATACCGTAAAGAACTGCATACTTCCAAGGAAGAGATATTGTAAAAGCAATCATATTCTGAGAAAAAAAAATAAAATAACAATTTTAAAATATATTTTGTTGTTACAACAATATTTAGTGTCATTATGGTGCCCGACACAAAATATATGGTTGAAGCAACAATATATATTTTTAAAATATTCTATTTTGTCCTCAGAATATTATTATTGTTCGCGCAACATATCTTCTCTGTGTGTAGCCAGGGCATTTCAGATGATATTCTCACGTATTACAGAGCATGCCTTGATTCGTTCATACATATATCTGAGTCCGAAAGTCGAGTAGAAGAATCTAAGTGGTGTAATTCTACAAAATGTGAGTTTCTCCTACAAGCCCCTTTAATAAAGTCATAAATAAGTCAGGACAATTATCCGGAAACAAATGAGACACGTTAACACTTGGGAAAAATTACGAGTATAATGAAATGTTCTACAATATTACGAAATAACTCACTTTTGTTGGCCGGCCGGTCATCTATCCACCAGTCAAGGTCATTCAGTATTAGCCAATATTCGTTTCTATTCTTTTAGGTCTCTGACGGTTACGCTTTAATTAACTGAAAACGTGATGAACCACCTCACAACAAATCATATTTTTCTTCTTTCTATTTGCCTGTCTTCAATAGAGGTGGTGTTCGTCGTTACGATTTTTATGCAGAATTTCCGTTTTCTGACCAAAAATAAAACAAAAGAAATCCCACTCATCATTATTATCATCATTAGCTTGACTTCACAACAGGTTTCGTTTGCATTTTGAATGGACGAAAAGGCGAACGAACCAACAAAACGACATACCTACCGGCTAACTGACGAAAACAAGCCAAATAATCAAGCACTACACTCTCTTACTCTCATCAAATATTGCAGCCAAAAAATTTCGAAAAATACAAATTTTTACCTAAAAATTATATTTACTAACACAAGCACCACCACCAACCACTACCACTACATCAACCACCAAAAATCTTTAGTCATATCTATAACCAGATCATCATAAGCCGCCGCATTAGTGACGCAACCATTAGTCAGTCAGTCCAGTTAGTTAGTCAAACCCAACCAAATACATACTATGATGATGAAGAAGAAAGAACCTTGTGAACCAACAACAAAATAATACAATACAAAATAGTCGTTAGCCGCAAATACGCACATTCCGTAAGACAGACAGACATACAACACTCACATTAAATTTCTCTTAAGCACTTGCTCTATGGTGGTGCTAAATATTGAAAATTATGAATATTTTTAGTACGTGCAAAATATGAGGAAAAAACAAAATTAACCTAGAACAAATATTAGTTTCAAGGTCATTTTATTTGAAAAAAAAATAATAGTTTGGAAATTTTACACATTATTTGTGATAATTGTTTTACGAGTTTTATTTTTTATCACACAATGTGCCAATGTGTTGAAAATTTGTTTTCCCCTCATTTTTTTCGTTTTTTTGGGAATGGTCTTTGTTTTTTTTTTTTCAAACATTGTCCCTCCATAAGTCAAATCGTCATGCAAAACACAAGCAAATATTTTGAGAATTTATGTTGAAATTTAACGATAATGACTTAAAAGCCTTCAGGACATGATTTAAGACCTTAACAAAACAAATTTTTAACAAATTTAGGCAGCATCTCCAGCCAAGCCGTAACCGTATCACTACACTAAGCAAAAACAAAACTTGCAATGTGTTGAATCGTAAATAAAAAATACAGGCGAACAAAGATTATATGTATGCCTCCAATCTCCCTCCAAGTGTTGGCAGGGAATGCGTGTGGTCACAGTGTTTTGAAACAAGTGACTTGGAATTATTTCAAATTTTATAAAGTTCTTTAATATTTTGACTTAAAATTATCAGAAAAAGATTAATTAAAAGATTAAATCTTCGTAGATGAGAAAACTACTGCTACACCGCTCGAGACATAAAAAAGGTATTAATTTCAATAACAAATGGAAAATTTCGAATTATTTGAAAATATTTTAATTTTCTGTCAGCTTCGGAAATACGTATTTCTAAAATATTTCTTGAATTTTAAAGAGTGAACTGCACCTTTTTATACCCTCAGCCTTTAAGCTAATGGGTGTATATTAGGGTCATGACTTTTTGACATTTTTCTCAAAAATGATTTCCTGTAGTGAGAATGAATGAACTTTGTCCTATTAATGCCTAAAATAACATTCATTCCATTTTATTATAAAAAAGGTTCCGCACAAATAATTAGAAAAAAATTTGTGTGACTTCAAAAAATGTTCAAAACTTCTCAAAAATAAAAACTTTAAAATTTTTTGCGCGGAAGCTTTTTTATCGAATCACTTTATAATTAAGATTTTATGCAATCTTAGGTAAAAACTCATCAAAATATCATACAGGGATAAGAGGTTGTAGAAAAGTCATAACCCTAGTATATATATCAGGGTGAGGAGCTTTACACATTTTTTCTCTAAAATTATTTTCTGTTGCTCGAATAAATGACAAAATTTCATTTTAATGACTAAAATGAAATGATTCATTTTTTTATTTTTCATTTAATTATTTTGTGGCTGAGGGTTTTTTTTTATCGAATCACCTTGTATGTAAGATTTCTCTAATCTTAAATAAAAACTCATCAAAATATAAAACAGGGAAACGTGGTTAATAAATGTTATCATCTTAATTATGACCCTAACGAAAAATGAAAATAAAATTGGAATATATTTTTTAATGAAGTCGAACGTGTGAGTACTAGGGTGATGACTTTTACACAATAGGATAATGACTTTTATACTACAGTTGTATTATACAGTGGTAAGTTTTTGTTTAAGAGGAGATAAAATCCTACATATAAGTTGATTTTATAAAAAAACACACTCATAAAATTATTAAAAAAAACAAATAATTTCAAAAAATAGTTTGTGCCGCACAGTGGTTTAAAATCGTTTTTTCCTGGTCAAAATTCTTTAATTTTTTTTACTATTTTTTGTGTTTTTATATCTTCCTATTTATAAAGGTGGTCAAACGCCTATAAATAAACTATAAAAATACCAAGAAACAAAAAAACAATTTCAAAAATTTTGTTTACAAATTTAACAGAAAAATTACAACAATTTTTAATTTTTTCAAAAATTAAAAATATACTTCTTGGGTTTTCACAAAACTTATATAACTCGTATAAATTCTCATATACTTAAAAAATGTCAATTTGTGTAAAAAAAAGCTGTAATTCATATTGGAAACGGCATGGAAAAACCAAACATTTTTACCCATATAATTTCAATAAATTTAAAAAAGTGCTAAACGGCGGAACTGGACGTTTACAAAAGTATATATGGACTGAAAGAGGAGACTCTCGGGCATCTTTTTGTGAAAACAGAACATTGTTCCATGTTGTTTCACAAAAGTTCTAGTCCACTAAATTTGCAACCTCCGGCATGCCGGAGGTTTTATTTTTATCGAATCACCTTATATGTAAGAACTCAACAAAATATACGAGATTGTAGAAAAGTCATCATCCTGATACGACCAAACATGAAAAAATGGTTTTGGCCCCAAATATGTTTGGACAAAATCGGATTCAGATAATTTTGAGTCGATTTATCAAATCGCACATAGTTTTATTTATTTCAGACATAGATCAGGTGAGAGTATGCTCTCTCACTATGTCCACTTGTTATGGTAATGCCACAAAAATGTTTCGCATGCGTGGGATTTTTTTTTTGCAGCAGATTGTGCTCGGGGCCCCGGATAAAGCGGTACATTTTTTTTTTTGGAAAAGCCTGTATTTTCTGAGATACTGGCCCAAAAGTTCAAAATTTTTGAATAAATGCAGTTTAAGGGCTGTTCGAGGATCGTTTTGTGCGCAAGTGCAAGCTTCGTGACATAATGGTCCAACAGCTTTTAAAAACCGGCTGTGACCAGCTTAAATTGCTGAAGGACATGATACCTATAGAAAGGAGTGATTGACATCGGTGTAACCATTACATATCGTAGTACTCCCCTCAAACTTAAATCAAATTCGAAGAAGGACTATATCGAACAACTTCTTCCAGTAACTGCCTCACAAAAGTTCCAAATTTTCGCTTCAGTGCAGTTTAAGGGCTGTTAGAGGATTGTTTTAAAATTTTGATCGAAGCTAGTCCTTGTGCTTTTGATTCCAACGAGATAATATTCAACGGTGACCAACAAATTGGACTGACTCCCAAATTATACCCATTTTTAGGATGGAATATGTCGGTCCATTACTTCAGCTACCTAATTCGCAAAAGCAAAAGTACTAATAATAAAAGTTGCTACAAACATCCTGGAAAGGCAAGGTAGACTTCTCACATATTACATGTGAGCTCGATTCATATCAGCTCTATGATATGGGACCTATTTTTTATCGCCGAGTCCGAACTGCGTGTCTTAAAAGGATAAGTTTTTCAAGGCTAAAATCGAGAAGAAATGCCGCCAATATTAACCTGGGGAAATTTTATAAGAGGATAGTCCTTGTATTATTGACTACCACATTATATTTCTTTTTTTTTTGCTGGTGGATGCCAATACTTTCTGAAATTTGGGGCCCTCTGACACTAAAGTTGTTAGTAGTCTTTGTTGCAACTCTGTAATTTTATCTTCCATACTTCTCTCGGTAACGGCTTGAATGTTCCGAAATATCCAATCATAAACTGAGGATATTTAAATTTCGGCAAAGCCAACTGATTCATCTTTACATATTCAGATGTATTTTGAAATAATTTAATTGTAATTCGAGAATATCATACGTAATTCGTAATTTTCAATTATAATTGCAGAATTCTATTTGTAATTCATTATATTCAAATTATTTGGGGTTTCGATTAAAAAAAAATCAAATTATAAATAGAAAAAAATTATGAGAATTTCAAAATTCAAGAGGATTCATTTAAATCATAATTGGAATAATTTGGAGTACAAATGTAAAAAATTAAAATTAAATAATTCGAACTGAAAGATTGGAAAATTAAAAAAAAATATTCGAAGTTGAATATAATGAATTGGAACTGAAATGTTTCGAATTATAAACTAAATGTTATACACTAGAGGGTTATCCCCACTTGCAAATTTCAAAAAATCGAAAAAAATATTGCCTTATTTTGAAATAGAGGTAACGTAGAATATGTAATCGGAAAAACATTGGCTGATAAATATGAATTCTGAAAGGGCTCTGGGGGTATGTGAAATAAAAAATTTAAATGCGTTTATTTTCCGAAAAGGTATTTTTGAAGTTTGTCCCCGCACTAACTCGAGAGGAACAATCTTCATATATTTTGTGGTCTTAGTAAGTACATCATAATCTTACATTTTTACGAGAGATTTTTTTTCATTTTTGGCCGATTTATGGCCAAACATTTTTTCCAAATTTTCCCGTTTAGTAATTAGGTTTAGATTATCAGCCCACAAAAAGTATGTGAGGATCGGTCCATTCGTCTATACTAAAAAGGGTTTCGTTGGCGTTAATTTTTCCCAAAACTCTGCAATATTTTTCAGCAACAAAATTACCTAAAGAAGCTCAAGATTAGATCTAAAAAAATATTATGGAAATGTGGTCTTTTGAACTGCATAACTGGGGGTATTCCCTTAAAGCTGGAATGTTTCGAATAATTTTAACTTTAAATACTGTGCTATCCAAAAATACCAGTATGTAGCCACATCCAATTTTATGTTTAGATTTTCAAATTGCTCATGATCATGATTCTTTGTTAAAATAATTTCATTTTATTTAAAATAAAAATAGCTAATAAAATTATATACATATTTAAATAAATATAAAAATTGTTTATTTCTCTAGTAATATTTTATAAGTTAACAAAGGAACATAAAACAAAAAAATGCCACCAACAGAAACGAAGAAACGAGGTACCTCCACCACCACGGACGGCAGCATTGTTGATATTAATCTGAAAACAAAATCAAAGTATCAGTGAAACTAATAAATTTTAAAATTCTCACATTAATAACACTATCCAAGTGGTTGGTGGCTGGCTGACGGGCTGGCAGACTGGCTGGTTGGATGGTTATTTGTTTGGTGGCCGGCCAGGCCAGGCAGGCATACTTGGTTGGATGAGCAGTTGGTCAGTTGGTTGGTTTTGGGTAAAATATACATACATATACGCAATTATTGAATGCTTTAATGCATGAAAAATAAGGTAAATTTATTAAACCGGCTTACAGAGGGGGAAAAGAAATTGAAATCTTAACACAGTTTCCAATTCAAAGATTTGCAAGAAGTTTGAAAATTTAAAATTTAGTTAAATTTTTTATTTGTCTAAAAATAATATTTTCAAATCTTTAAAGATTTTAAAATTCAAAGATTTGCAAAAATTCCAAAAATTTGAAATTTGTTAAATGTTTTATTTTTTAATAAAGTATATTTTCAAATTTAAAGATTTGCAAAAAGGAACAAAAATGCACAATTTTTTAATAATTTGTATTTACTAGAAACTTTCTTAGTTGTTTATAAATATTAGGTATGAAGCCGGTTTAAGATGTTTTATGTCATGGAATCTCTTACCCTCCCATAAGAGAGAGAGAAAATATAAAACATTTCCATCTCTGTGAATCAAGGCATCATACAATGAACGGAAATTTGGTTTCAAAGTGCAATAAATAAAAACAAAATTTAAGAAAAAAAAATATATATGTGTGTGAATATTTTTTGGAAATTCCCCTTTTTAAAAATAATAAAAAAAATAAAATAAAGAATTTTTTGCATATCAATTTGAAAGAATTTACTATTTATATTTACAGTTTCTTAAAGTGTTGCTACCACATTTGTTATTCACAATTTATTATTTATAAGACCACCGCCAACGAAAATGAATATTCAAAATACAAAATTGAAAAACAAAAATCTAGTGAATAATATTAAATGGATCTTTCAAAAAATACGACGAAACCAATAAATAAAATATTTTATTATTTTAACAAGACACTTGGGTAATTTGTGTTAGAGCGGGTTTTTCGTTTCGTTTTTGGGGGAAACTAGTATTTATAAATTCATTTAATTTATAAAATAGTAGTGAACAAGGTTCATTTAGAAGGATTACACATGAGGCGAATTTAGGCCTTTTTTTGGCGGAGGAATGCAACAATAAAGAAAATAAACAAAGAACTATTATTGGCAATTTTCAAATTAATAAATTGAACAATTACACTATTTTGCTAGTTTGTTAATTTAGAAAAATATTTTGAAAGCAAGAGAAGAAGTCAGCTGGGCTTACTGGGTATTCATGGTAGACAGCAAAAATTTGCTCTATTCAAGAACCTGCAAGAATCTACTATTCCGATTTTTTTGGCAAATTTATAAAGGAAAAAATTGCAAAAATTTCAAAAATAGAAGACTCTTGCAGTTCTGCAATAGAACAATTATTGTGTGCAAAATTTACATATCTTGCTACTGCTTGTCATCAGTAGTATTTTGAATTGTGATTGAAGACATTCAAAGTGCTGCTTATTTATTTTCGTTAAAAAATGCACATTTATCACTAAATATTTGATTTGAGTATTAAAAATTATGAATATTAAAAATTAATTGAACAATATTTTTTTAATTTTTATCGTTATTGTAGGTGCTCAGAGATTTAGTTTTGGGTATTGATTTTTATATAATACTCCAATATTTATGTAAAATAGTTTTATTCCTAAAGCCTGTAAATCGTCTTTAATTTTGGAATTTTGTATTTTTCCGACGTACACAAGTTTATGTTTGAAAAGATCTAAGAAAAATGACGACTATGTACAGTTAATTAGGTGTTCGATCGCCATTGCTCACACCATCTTACTTCCACCACCAAAAAGTATGGTGTATTCTTACATTATGTTACGATATTTGAAAACAGTTCAAAATGTTCAGGTAAAAATTGTCTTAAGATTGTCTCATAGGAATTTTAAGAAAGCCATCTAGTGTCAGAATTAGCAATTATGGACACAGGTAAGAATATTTTCTTGCAATTATGACTTCCAATCATAAATGGCAAAAGAAAATATGATTATTCCAATTGGAATCTTGTAATAAATGTCTTAAGATTATGATCTTAATTTAATTAGCAAGAAATATTAAAAATCCAATAAGAATGATTTCATAAATTAGAAAATAATAATAAGCCTGATTTCTAAGTTGATAAAAATGTGAAATATTTGACATAACTAAAAAACGCTAATGTAAATGCAGCAAACCAAAATTTCTAATGGATCTCATGAGTAGGTTGTATTGTTTTTAGAAATCTCATGAATAAAATGTGTAGGTGCGCGGTAGCTGCTCGACTTCTATTGTCACAACGTTGGCCGGTGTTTTGTGTATTGTTTTTTTTTTTATAATTTTTAAGAACAAAAAGAAACCAAAAATATACTAAATAAAATGAGAAGAGCAATGATTTGCCACTTTCGCCATAAATTGTCTCCAGATATACTATGTATGTATATTGAAATGGGCATGGTGGAAGACCAATGAAATTTATGGTGATGATAACATGTTTTCTTTAATTTAAAAGATTTTAAAAATAAATAAATTATTTTTTTCAAAAAAGAATATTTTTATTTAGAAAAAAAAATACGTACATATAAAAACTACACGTTTTTTAGTTTCCTCTTGGTTGTCTAGTTTTAAAAAAATTGCAATTAATAAATAATAAAATATGCTCATAAATTATAATTAAACAAACTGATTTTAATTAATATAAGCGATTTGTTGGAGGTAATACATTATATATTGAAACAGATTTATTGATTTCAAAGAAATAATTATTGCAAGATTTTCGGGAGAGTATTAGAAATGCAATTAACAAAACAACTTTAAAAATAAGCAATAAATAAATGAAATTAACAATAAATCTTTTAAATAAATCATATTCAAATAACTGGTCCCCTCGAAAGATGACAAATTTATTGTTATTGACAAATTTAACGTATTATTGAGGTTTACGATTAAACTAGGCAAACATTTTATTATGACATTTTATTAAGAATAATTGAGGATTTCGATCGGAATAGGAATTAACTCGATTCTATTGTATTTTGTATTACCACAATTTTTCATGGATATTTTTTCAAGAAAACTTAAGTTTTTCATTTGAAACGACACATCTTGAGCTAATGTTTTTGTTGAAACTATTTCATAGTTTTGTGTCAAATGATCGCATACAAAACCTCTTTTGAAAAAGCGTTTTGAGGTGCCCATTCTAGTTCAAATGCAAATAGACCGACCACCATATATTTTTATGGGCTTTTTAAGTACCTAATAATCTTGTAGTTAAACGAGAGAATTAAAAAAAATACTTTAAAAAAATTGTGAACTGACAATGCTACAATTTTGATTTTAACAAAAAATTGCAGTTTCTTGGCGATAAATCGGTCAACAAATTCCCTCGTATAAAGGCAAAAGTGGACATCGACTTCAAAGTCAATTTATAAAGGAAAACATTTCAAAAATAGAAGACTCTTATTAATGTTTCAAGTCAAAAATATAAATATTATCTTTAGTCAGCTCCATGCAGTTGTGACGCAAAACATTAAAATGCGATTATCTCAAAATGGGGAAATGGCGTATGGAACACTTAAGTATGACACTGACGATATGCCTCACCTCTCTCTCCATCATACTGACAATTGGCGCAAGGAAAATTGCCTAATATAAATATGGAAAATTCGAAACATTTCAGTTGTAACTCATTACATTACATTTGAAATCCGAATTATTTCATCAGAAATTCGAATTTTTATATTTGTAGTTCAAACTATTCCCATGGCAATTAAAATTTGGATTATTTCATTTGCAATTCGACTTTTTCTATTTGAAATTCGAAACATGTTTTTAATACGGAAAACAAAATACAATCCAGAGGTAAAATTTCGAATTTAAATACAATAAATCGAAGTTTAAATTAAATAAATGGAATTTCAATTGTAAAAATTTGATTAAAAATTAAATTACAAAAGAATTACAGATAAAAATCACGAAAAGCAATTGAAAACTTTCGAATTACAAATGACATTCTGGAATTACAATTAAATGTTTCGAATTACATCTGTAGTGCGATTCTCTAACTCATTTTGTGAGTTTCCTATACAAACGGTAAAACACAAAAAACGCAAAATAATGAATGAAAAGTTCGGTAACTTACCGAATAATATAGTTAATTACCGAAATTATAAGCATTTTAATTTTGCTGATTTTTGTCGGAACCCACAAAAGGAGTTAGAAAATCATTTTTGCCATAACAAAGGGCCAAAATATGCATACTGTACCGAACGGTAGACTCCTAATTTTTCAATGTATATAATAGGTCTAATAAGCTCAACTCGAAAGAGAATTAATTAAATATCACTATAAATGACCTTCGCCTTAATAAGGCAAAAATAAAAAATAATTTCAGCATGAGCCATGAGGCTGGGATTTGAACCTGGGTCTCCGACAACTGAGTGTCAAGGTTGCCGGCGTTTTAGCGTTCTGAGCCACCATCAGCTTGTTAAAACTTTAGTAGACAATAATTGATGATCAAAAAAATCTTCTGATATAGGAGAACAATTACTAGTGACGTAGGAATAAAACTTACCATAGTATTTGTGAACATTGAAAAATGGGATTACCAAGCAGGACTATAGGAAAAGTTTGGAGTTTCAATTAACTGACATAATTTCGCATATGCATTTATCTAATGAAGTGCGATATATATACTAGTTCCCAAGCTTTGCCTTCGTCTGCCACAAAAACAACATTTAATACGCCTGAAGATCGGCTTAACCACCCGTGAAACGTAGCGTAATGGTTGAATGCGTGGGACTTCGGTAGACTCATAATTTTTCAATGTATATAATAGGTCTAATAAGCTCAACACGAAAGAGAATTAATTAAAAAATGATATCGTTGTAATAAAAATCTCATGGACTGCCTTAGATGAAAATTTCAAAACAATAATCTAAATAAGGTTTGGTTTTTATTGTGCCATTTATTAAATCCATTTCATTCTTACAAAGAAAAATATTGGCTTATTTTTAAATCAGTAAATATAATGCTTGGGATTATAGAAAAATCTCTTAAGCCTAGATACATCGGGTTGTATAACAATTATGTTATTGTTATAATGGTACAGTAGACTTGCTGCTTGTACATCTTCACACATTTTGATTTCTTTTAAAATTCATGGTATATGTTGCCCAAAAAATAAATCTAAATAAGGTTCAATCTTGAACTTGATATAATATTATGATGTTCAAAGATTCATAGGCTACTCAGTCACTCCTAATCGTGCACATAGCCATTTAAGTGGTCACCGTAGGTTTTTTTCGGATTTCAGTACCATTTTTGTCACGACTTGCACAAAAAAAAAAACGATATAAAGCTGTAAATAGGACCATAAGAAGAATCTTCGGTAAAATTTTCAAAACAATTCTCGAGTAGGCCTTAAATTGCAATTAGGCGAAAATATTGAACTTTTGTGAGGCTGGAGGCAGGAGTGGACCAATATGGCCCATCTTCGACCTTGACCTAAATTTTGACAATATATTACGAGGACCAAATAGGTTGATCCATGCTTGAGTTATCGTTCACTCCAACCACCCAGACAGACAGACGAACAGAGCTAAATCGAGTCCATATGGTCTGAAACGGATTTCGTCCAAACAAATATAGAGTCTAGAACCAATATTTCCCATTTTTGTCGTATCAAAGTTTATATACCCTCATTAGGTTAAAGGTTGAGGTTATAACAAGCTGTTCTATTGGAATAAAACTTCAATAAATGTATTTATCCACTTTGGAAAATGAATGGAGTTGCAAGTAGCCTGAATATAAGCATTACATTGACAGATGGACGAATACAGATTTAAGATTTGGGATATAAAACTCAAACTTCGATCAAACAAGTCTTTGTTTGCAAAATTTCCAAGATCAAAGTGGTTTTTTTTTCTTATAAACTTGACTAAAAACGCCAAAGATATCACCTTCAGAATTGAGAGTACATTTACATTGTTATTGTATTATATTTTTATTTGCCATTATTTGGTACCGACGTTTCGTCAATATTTGTTGACATCTTAAGGGGATATACATACACCTTTTATTAAAACCTCGAATAAAAAGCTAATCTTCACGATATGAGAATTTACTTACAATGATTAAAATAAAAAAAAAACATATATTTTGTATGAAGGTTTCTGTCAAGAAACACACTCAGAACATAATAGCCTGTTTATATTATAGCTTTTTGCAGGGCTAACCTATTTATGAGGATTTATTTGAAATATAAGCAAAGGAAATGACAAAATTATTGAATTCATATGTCGACAATGAACTATGTTGTTCCAACAGAAACAGATGGAATGTAGGAACTCTTTATACCCCTGTTACACTTAACCGGGTTAACCCAGTGGGTTTGGATTTCAAATGTCTTTTCAATAGCCCAAACGTCCTCTCAAACTCTAGTGTAACCGTACTATTATCTACTTGAGTTAAGGCTTTTTATTAAATGGATAAAGAGTTGCCATATGTTTACATACAAATATTTAGGCAATTCATTTACTATGTTGTTGGACTTGCTTCAACAGTTTATGTTATTTTATTTTATTTGTATCTTCTTTTACATTCATAGCTTTTTTCTATTTTTGTTGAATAATTTCTATTGCGCGTCTTTTTGTTTCTTTATTATATTGTTATAGTTCAAATTGTGTAACCCTAATGTAAAATCAAAATATTCTATACCCAAGTCTGTAATCTTATCACATTGATGGTGTCACCATTTACCATAAGAAACATTTTTTATACGTAATATTCTCTTCCTAATAATTATCAGCAATATTATAACTTAGTGATCTTTAAGGGTCAACTAAAGGCTTACAATATATTCTTATTATTGACAGCAATTTAAAAAATAAGTCATGAGAAATTTAAAGAGTTTCATTAGACAAGTAAAGCCTTTTTAAAAATGTCGTACATATTATAATACAAAATGGCGTAAGAATTCTATGGCAGAGATTTGAGAGTTCTTGGGAAGCGAATGACACACAATGCCACCAACTAAAAGAAAAAAAAAAAACATAACAAAACTATAATATGTGTGACATATTCCATTATGGGAAAAATATAAATAATTTTTCCCCATGAAACTGAAACAAATCTTAAGAATTTAATTTCATCATTATGTGGACTATCTTTAGATGTTCTTTTGTTTTTGTAATATGTACTTTAGAGTTGAAAAGGCCACATGGTGTGGGTGTGCGTGCGGGTGTTTAGCAGCGCATTTCAAAGAGTTTAGCAATGAGTTATCCTTTACCTTAGCTATTTGATTTCTTCAAAAACACCACACACACACAAATGAAACAAAACTCTTGCTGAGTCTTCTAATGCGCTAGTTGAAGAGTTTTATAACGACAATTGTTGCTAGTGTTGTAAATGTAATAATTACATAATTGTGTACTGCGGTGTACAGAGTATTTAGTAGAGGGCTTTTCAAATATACTAAAGGAGACACATGTGGCGTTGGCGGCATTGTCAGGCAACGTGCCGGTTAACTAAACTCTAACATGCTGCATTAACTCTACCAGTTACACCACATTCGCGCTGGCTCGCCTAGCTGGTTGCTGCGTACAGATGTTTGATGCTACATATTGCAATTGTTGCTGGCAAAAAAACTGAAATGCTTTATTATGTTGTAGCACTCCACAAGAATGTAAGAAAGAGGTAGCTAGCCTGGTTTGTTGTTTTAGCAAAGGCCCGCAGAGCAAAGGATCAAGCAAAAAAATATGAGTTCATAGAGTACGAAAAAAATTTATTTTTTAAACGGTTTGTTGATGTTCTCAAATTAAAAGGATTGTTTCACACCGTTTTTACACGTTGTTGGTATTTTTTCATTTTGCCTTGTAAAGGTTTCCATTTTTCTATCCTTTTTGTGTGTGTTATGAAATAAAAGGCAACCTCGAGTGTTAACTGGATGAATGGTGCTGCTTGGTTGGATGGCAGCAGCATGACTGGCTAAACTATGTGATGCTGGAAGTCATAATTTGTGATTTTTTTGCAACTTCTTGCTTGGTTGGTGCAAAACAACAAAACTCCAAAGGTGACAAATTATGAGACAAATTGTGCAATTAACATTTATTGTCACAACGGTTTGCTTTGGCGTTTGAAATATTTTTTTTCGTATGCCCAAACTCACTTTTGTATCAAAAAATAAAGTTATTATTGTGTGGTTTTTTATTTTTCTTATCTTTTTAAATAAAAAAATCCAAGTAAAAACCAAACATCATTATAATAAAATGCCACTATTAAATCAAATCGAATGGGGAAATAATTGATTTCAAATTGTGTTGTCTGTTGTCTATACTCACAAATACCGGTTAAAATGCAATAACCCAAAGAATAACCCTCCTCCCCAGCCAAGAAAACGTAATCATATATGGGTATATGCAGTGAAACTGAAACTGTTATTATATCACTCGAGGTTATATGTGTGGCAGTCAGTCAGTCATTGGAGTCAGAGAAGACGATGAAGATGATGAAGGAAAAACTTGCAAATTGGTCACTGTTCATATTGTTTTGAATTCAATCACACAATAATAATAACAAGTGTATAAAATGATGAATGATTACTGCAGCTGATTTCATCTCAAGGCGATGCGACGGATGCACAGTGCTTGTTTGCGATATATTAAAGTATGTTCGGGGAAAGATAATAAAGTTGCAGAAAATAATGAAAAAAACAACGAAAAATATTGGCCTAAGGTGTTGTTGGATTAGGACTTCAAAACTGCCAATTTTTTGGATCTTCTGTTTGATTTTGGGATTGATCAATTAGTGTATAAATAAAAATAAAAATGTAAATAAATATTGTTAGGTGTCGTATGCTTCTTTAGTTGGCCGGAGATACTTTCGACATAGATTTGGGAGTTATATCACGGCACCACTTCTTTAGGCTGACAGCACTTTACATTTTCAGAATCTTAACTTCGCGATTTAAAAAAAAAAAACTTTATGTGAATTTAAACATAATTTCAAACCAAATGATTGCAAGTAATGGTTCTTTGATTGAGGTCTTTATAAATTCTATGAATTCCAAGAATTTTAATTTATTAAAAGATATAATTACATATAGCGGGACATGCACCATCAAACATTCTATTATTATGTATTTCCGATATATTTACCAGTAACAATTATTTATTTACACATAAAAACTACCCAGCTAACAATTTTTTCCTAGGGCTCTGATTTTTTTCTGAGATTTTCTAAATATTTTTTATAGTAATTTGCCGATTTTTTCTAACATTTTCTTAGAAATTGGACCGATTTTCTATAAGTTTTGTTAAGAAACTCTGCACATTTTCTGAAGAATCGTCATTCAGAATTCGTTCCGATTCCTAATCGATTGTCTAAGGGATTTTTTCGTTAGGTTGTTGTCGAAAAACAAAATGACTGCTTATAAAATTCGCATATACAATTTTTAATTTTTTTTAATATAAATACAACAAATACAATAAATATAATAATTTAAGTTACTCGTGCCCATTGTTCTACTATTAATCACAAAATTATAACAACAGGCAAAAATTTTAGAAAGTTTAAAATTAGAATCTTCCATAAATATCGCATTAAAAGAATATTGTCTCTGAGTGGGGTTTGCTCTGTACAGCACAACCCGTGTTGCGTCAATATCAACGGCGTCAGCGCCCAAGAATTTTTTCCGATTTTTTTTTCAGAAAATCTTAACTGTTCTTCAAATATTTCCAGAATTTCTTTCCGAATTCGAACCGATTTTCTTAAGAAAATCTAAATTTTTCACTGAATTTTCCAGAACTTTCTTCCGAATTCGGACCGAATTCTGTCAGAAAATCTATTTTGTTTTCCGAATTTTCCAAGAATTTTCTACCGAATTTGGACTAAATTCGTCGCGAAACTCTAATATTTTTTAAGAGTTTCCTTAGAAAATTTTTTTCGAATTCGGTGACCACGTCCACACAACTTTCGTACCGAATTCGGCATCAGAATCGGACATTTTTTCAGAAATTCCGTCCGAATTCGAAAAAAATGTTAGATGGGTACGCTTATGTGGGTCCTTCTGGAAATGTTATCAGTTCTGTTTCGATCAGGGAAATAATTATAAATCGAATGTTTTCTTTTTCCTGCGAATATTTCAAGTTCAGCTTGCCTACCATTTTTAACAAATTTTCACATTAAGAGAATCATTATTATTATTTTTTAAGTGTAATGGAAGGAATATTTACTGGAAACTCAACTTTTTTTATTATTAAAATTAATTAGCTCTTCGAAAAAACTTGTTTAACAAAAATAGCTCCTGAATGCTAAATATATTTCTCTTAATAATATTTAGGATCTTGACAAAAATTTCGACTGTCTCAGAGAGCTACCACTAAAAAAATTATAATATTCTAAATTATTTTTTTTATTTTTGACCTATTCATAAGTACGCTCTTTTAAATTCCATTTTTAAAATAATGATTAATTTTTAATACATATATATTTTTTAATCGCAAATCTTTAGATATAGTTAAATAGTGATTGTTGTCTTTGATATAAAATTTCCTCATTAAGTCAAAAAAGACGTTGAAACTAATGTCAACTATGTCTCAGAGAACTACCATTTGTAACAAAAAATTATAACTTTCTAACCTGTGCAAATGACGCTCTTTTAAATCCGTTTTTTAAATAAAGATTATTTTCAAATCTAGAACTGTAAATATTTTAGATTTTACACAGATGTGGAATCGGTTTTATATACAAATTCCCAGTCACAAATCTTCAGATTTATCGCATTTTTCAGATTTCTTCAGGGGATTTGTCTATTTAATAAAAATCTATTTAATAACAATCACAAGAAAATGCATTTATATGATTTATGCCAATAATATAAAAGTCAAAACCTATATAATGACTTAGAAACTAGCATTACAGATCTGTTTACATTATTGTCGTTCCATAATTGGAATAAATTTTATTAGTGGTGTCCTATATTGAGATAATCTGCACTTCAATATTTAGTAGAATTCTCAAAATTACAGCATTACTTCTCTTTTCCCGTTACACATTTGTTCAACCAGAATACTATTTTTTTAACATTAAAGTAAGATACAATAATGAATAAATAAATTACTCCTTTTCTTGATATTATGACCGTATTTGTGGGTTTCCTTGGCTGATTGGGTCAGATGTTTGATGGAATAAAACTAACTTATTTCATGATCAACTCTCAACGTTTCGTTGGCGACTTTCCAAGATCTTCAGGAGTTTTATTTGAAAATTCTAGCGACAAAAAATACTATATTTGTGTTACTCCTTATTTGAGGCTTATGTGGCCAAATCCATAGAGGATGTCCGACTAAGTTCTCAAGGTTTCTGTGTTGACGAATTTTGTTAACACACACCTGTGATTATTTTTTATATTTCGTCTAAATTTATACGAAGATCAGCATTTCGTATGTACCTACCAGAAGAATTTTACCGATATGGAGCGAAATCAAATGTTAACATAAGCAATAAGATTCTGATATATAATCATATAATAAAAACAATATGTTCCTAATACAAAAGTTAGAAATATTGAATTAGGACTGTAAAAAAGTTACAAATTTTGTATTAAGTCCGTATCGGTTTTATTATTTGTTTATATAACAGAATCTTATTGCTTATGTTAACATTTGTTTCCGATCCATATCGGTTTTATTATTTTATTATATATCAGAATATTATTGGTTCTGCTAACATTTGATTTGATTGCTGCAAAAATCCAGTTTAGTTGATTTACTTTCAATTTTATTTCCCCAAACTTTTTCTTTACGTGTTCTTTGAATTTCATACTAATTGTTGTTCTATATTGCACTCTTTCGTGATCAATTTGAAATTCGAATTAGGTACATTGCACTACCTTCCGATCACAAATTTGACTTTTATATTTTATGATCTGCTTATAATTCTAATTCTAGAATTCCAGCTATGCAATTCTCTCCTTCCTAACCCTCAAAAAAGTCAAATAAATCACATAAAATTATTTCTAATGTATAAAAATCTATTGAACTACTCACCTGCGATAGCCATCCAGGGATAGAATGTGTGATTGCTGGCCTGGTGTAAACTACTTGCTGTTTGTGCGGCGGCGGCTCCTGAAATTGTACAATTCGCATTCCAAGCCGTTGCCCCGCCTACACCGCCAGCACCACCCACATTAGCGCTCTGACCACTTTGACCCACACCGGTACCGGCACCTCCGACAACGCCGGCACTACCGCCACGATGGCTAACCGGACTACCGCCCGATGTGTCCAAATAGCCGCCCACCCTAGAATCTGGTGTACAGGCTGAGGGTCGAACGGGCATACCACCACCAGCTCCACCACCGCCTCCCGTTGCATTTTGTCCACCATTGGCGGTATTATTTGCACCATTCGCGGAACCGGCTGAGCCGCCACCACCACCACCAGTACCGCCGCCACCACCAGCTCCACCCCCATTCGCTGTCGTATTCCATATATCTTTATAACCATTTATTGTATCCGATTTAATGTTGAGGCAATCTTGTTTATAGGCATTGCCATCACCATAGATTTTGTTACAGGCGGCGGTAATACTGGCATCATAGGGGGAATCTTGGGTAGAACGCTGGAGATGATGATTTGTGTAGGGTGTCATGCCCAGCGATAGGGGGAAACCTCTGTAGGCCGCTGCTGCGGCGGTGGCTGACTGATCATGATGGCCAGCGGTGCCCATGGACATGCCAGTGGTCTGATGTGGATGGCCATAAAAGCCCGAAGCTTGTTCAAAATATGAATTCATACTGTTGGCGGTAAGAATTTTGGCGGTTTAATTATTCACAAACGATGAATGTAAGGAATTGGTTACTTGGTGAGTTGTAGAGGGACCAATGAATGGATCCTTGGGTTTTATAATTTTTTAAATTATTTTTCTTTATTGCACTTTATTGTGGTTTATCTGTCTTAATTGTGGTTTTTATTAATTTTGAAATATTTCCGTATGTCTTAAATATTTTTTAAATATATATTTTTATATTAAATATATGTCTTAAATAGCTTTATAATTATTATTTTTTTTTTCAAAAAATCGTATACTTGAATTCCAGTTTAAATTTGCACTTTTTTAAAAAAATTTCATTTCACAAAAAGTTATTTTTTGTTTATTTGTCATCAACTCTTCCACTTTTTCTTTTGTTAAATTTGTTGTTGCTTGGCATTGGCTTTTTGTTGTTGTTGTATTCAAAGAATGAAATAATTTATTGAAATTTTTAATTTATTATATTTTCTGGGTGTCACTTGTAGCAACAATAATAAACATTATCATTATAATAACAATAGTGTGTTTGTTGTTTGCTGTTGTTGTTGGTTTAGTTGCTGTTAGCAGCTTCTTTCGTTCCGTTTTGTTGTATTATTTTATTTGGTGTTTAGTTGTTGTAATCATAACAATAATAATTACTTTTATTGTATATTTTTACGATTATTATTTGTTTTTATTGTTATTATTAGTTGTTTTAGTTGTAGTATTGGTACCGACGAACAAGAAGAGTACGACTTGTAGTTGTGATACAAGTTGTCTTTGTATTTTGTTGCTATTACTGATTAAGTGATGTATTCTCATTACGACCGTCGTAGACAAACTGACTGAATGTCCAAAATAATCATAAAGGTTTTCTTTCAAGTGCGCGGTGCATTTGGGTGCTGATGATGATACTAGCGCCCAACGTGAATAGCAGAGAACGACGACGACGGCAGCAGCACAAAGCTCTGTACCCCGACTACTAACTACTCTGACGACGACGACGAAACACCAAAAACTACGTTAGGACGGGCGGAAAACTCACTGATTATGAGTGGAGCACACGAGCGAACGAGCCACTAGTTGTTGGTTCTTTATTATTATTATTGTAGTCTTCTTATGCAGAGGGGGAGTAGTTAAACTTAAACGACGACGGCATTATTTTAAAATGAGATTGTTTTAGATTTTTGTTTTTTTTCGGGTTCTTAACACTTTTGTTTTGACGTAGAGTTTAGCGCCCCAGAATTGTTCAAATAACCATAAAATAATTGGCGATAAAATTTTGTAATAAAAGAAAGCGCGCGCCTGTTAACCAAACCGTTGCCATCGAACGAATAATCCAACGTTTTACTGTTGGTTGTGTTATGACTGAAGAATGTTGTGTTGTTGGTTGTTGTAGCGGACGACGTATTGCGGGCTGGATGGATGATTGCTTTGTGTGTTTTTGGTTGCTCTCTGCCTATGGGTTGTTGAGTGTGTGTATGTCGTTTGGTTGGATGGATGGTGTTGTGCTCTGAGCTCGGTGCTCAGTCCTCCTTAGTTGATGATGACAATGATTGCGATAGCGCACAACCAGAGTTTTAACCAGTAGTCCGTATATCAGTAGCAGGCAGTGCAGCGAACGGCAGCAGCAGGAACACCAGCCCTAATAACACCCTCTCACTTTAGTTGTCATTTCCAAGCAGACCAAAGAGCTCCCCCTTAAAACACACGTTGGCCTTTATGCTCTGCAAACCCGAAAGAGCGAGGACCAAAAGAGCAGCCAGAAATATCAGAACAAAGCTTAAATAAACTGAGCACAAAATCCACTGAAAACTTGTTTTTCTTTTTTGGGGCCCTCAAACAATTCAAAGAGCCAACACAATTTTTTTCGGAAAACTCTTTATTCACACACACCACACTTTAGCAGCTTTTAATTAGATAATAACTTTCAAATAATTTACCAAAGAACTACAAACATTTTTTAATTCAATTAAATTCACCCAAGACCAGCAAACGTAACACTTGTTTTAGCGACGGCATTTTGCCTAACACCGGGACGGAATACATTTATTTTTTCAAGGTAGTTATTAACAAAACTTATGGCACAATAAATTTTATTTCATAGTATTTTTTTCGTAGCTATAAAAATGATTTAAATGTGGCACGTTATAGGCGAACACTAAAGCAAACATCATAAAAACCATTCAACAAAAGGCTCCTAAAAACAGATAAATTGGGTGAGAGAGAGTTAATTCATGGGGCTTAGAATGAACCCCAACAATGTGAGCTAAAGAGAAAACAAACGCAATGGAACCTCCCCATCCCAAGAAAGGCAACACTCAAATCCACTCAAAACATAAGCCAACACCAGAAAATGAACTCCGAGTTCATTTTGTAAGGCCCCCAAACGAACACACAACATCAAACATGTCGGAGATACTCTCGCCATTAATTTGAAATAAGACTCAATTCGGTAATACATCATTAGATGCACTCCGTACCAAACACATTCGTTTTGATTTAACAGTGTTTCACTCAAACCAAATTCAGTGTGAGTGTTAACTGATGTATTGTTGTGGTGTGGTGGTTGTTATACGGGTAAGCGTGTGTGTGTGCATGGTTGTTTGAGTTGTATGGTGTTGCTATTGCCATATTTCCATTTCATTTCTCAAACGAGGAAAATTCATCATGGTGGTTAGGGCGGCGAAATTTTCTTATAGGCCAAATGCAAGCCTTTTTTCCTTGCTCGTTATATCAACGAGTGTGAGTTATTTACGTGTGTATATGTGTGAGATTTTCACAGTTTTTCTTTTCTTGCAAATATAAAATGTGCGATACTGCTGCGTATGTGTTCCCTTTTGGTTGGGGCAATCTCTCATTTTAATGTGAGTTTGCAAAAAAGCAAGACATTCTTCTCAATGGTCTTCTTTGTCTCTCGGCGGCTGTTTGGAAATTTCTCTGTTTATTGTTTGCAAATCCATTTGAATTTTCTTCATGTTTTTGTTTTGCTTTTTCCGTTGCTTCGTTTGTTTTTCGTATTATTTTGACCATAAAATATACCATCATTGCAATTTTTTTTTATTTTTATGTTTTGTTTTCCTCACATTCATTATCTATTTTTTTGTGTGGAGTTTGTTTTGGTGTTTACAAAATAAAATTGTATGCAAGTGCTGTATGGTGTGTAATTTGTTAAAAAATGTAGCCCCCACTTGCATGTAGGGTTTCAAGTGAAATTCAATTTTATTCGTCAAATAATTATGTGAAGATAATAGCCAGTCAATTTGAATGTTACACTATTGTGAAAAGAACCGTGTAGATTTGTTTAAAAAAATTGCAGTTTTTTATACATAAAATCATTTAAATACGTTAGAATTGTGATTTTAAAATGCAGAAAGATTACAAATTTTATTACAAATTTAAATTGCTTGTGGAGAGAAATAAAAATTAATTCATATCAAAAATTGACATGCTATTCGTATTCTGTGCAGGAATTCAGTAACTTTATCGATTGAGAAATTGTTAAAATTTCGAATGTTTTTGCAGCTACTACAAAATAAACAAATGAAATTGTAAAAAAAAACACAATGAGTAAAGTTGTTAAAAAGTACCTAATTTGCTCTTAGAAGTTATTTAATTTTAGAAACCGATTTATAAATTCATGGTATTTATAGCCTCGTTTATTTTGACTGATTACCTAGGTACAATGTACAATTTCCTATGCATACAGCCTAAGACTGATTTAAACTAGTGGTCCCGATGAACTTCGTCTAGCAGACGGACATTGAATTTGATAATTTGAGTTCAAATACATAATAGGTATATCATATATGTATGTACATACATACATGTATGTATGTATGTATATAACCAATATTTTTGAAAATTTACCAAAGGTTCCCCCTTTTGAAACACGTGACTTGTGATTGTATATTATACCTACAAATTAAATATTTTTTTAATAAAATGAAAGGTTTTTGGACGTGGCAAAAAATATTGGCCTTAAAAATAATTTATGTGGAAGCTGTGCATATATTTATGATAAAACAAGTAAGAAAAGTATATAGTCGGACGGAGCCGACCATGGGATACCCTACACCACTATCCCTGGACAATCGCTCTCCACGGAACTTCTTTTCAATGATTGTGAACATTTAATTATCAAACATCAGATATGTAATGTATAATACTTATGACCAAACCAAAAAGTTATCTTGCATGACAAGGACATTTTTGTAGCAGAAAAGGAAAATTTAGTGCACACAAACCACTTATGTAGTACTACTACTTCCATTGTTTAACCGCAACGTTATTGAAATTTTTACCAATTTCACACAAAACCCGCTAAGTATTATCTGATCTTCACGTTGGTTTGTACGCTTCTTCTTTATCATAAACTCAAACTTTGTTTAAAATTTTGCGGGTTATTATATTGACCTACAGAGCCGCTACAAAATTGGTTAAAATTTTGTTTTTGGTCCATTTCATTCCCTGAACACTTCACGATCATCAGCAAAAACTAATCATTTCTATTCTGGCCCGAACCCAACCTCCTTAAAAAAATTCGTTACAATCGGTCCATAATTGCGGCCTTAAGCTTGTTTACAATTTTTAATGGACACATCGCTAAATCGCTTTATCTCGCCGAGATATGAATTTTGACATACCAAATAGGGAGTCTAGGACGAATATTTCGTGGTGTTACATAAATTTTTGGAGAGACAATATGTAGCATGGGATAAAAATGTGGTTCTCTACACAGAACTCATTATATATTAGGCAGTAGGCCCGTTATCTAGCAAACACTTTATTGCAATTTACATCAGAGGAAAGCTCAGTAGTTTTTTCCCATATGTAGGCTACTTTGCGAAATATATGTATATGTCCTCAAGGAATTAAAATATCGACCAAAATTTTTATATTTTTCATACAAAAGTAATGGTCCATTTCACCCGCTAAAGAATATCAGATCATCATCCAAAATTGTAGGCATCTTTTTCGATCTATACTCTTATCCGGTGCAAAATTTCGTGACTACCCAGCAACATTTGAAGGAAGGGGTTCTTTGCGATGACGTGATTTCATGTCATCTTTTGCATTGGTTCAAAGGAAGTCGTGAAAGATCCGATCTTTTCATTAGGATTTGAACCAATGCAAAGGAAGTCGTGAAAGATCCGATCTTTTCATCAGCATTTGTACCCATTCCATCGTTCCAATAGAGATGATGTTTGTGTTTTTATTTACACACCTGTTTATTTTCATTTTGGTATGTTCCAGTACTGCAAAAATCTACTAATTTCTACTATTTTTTTTCCGATGACATAAAGGAAAAATGGTTATCGTAGTAAAAATTAGTAGATTCTTGCAGGTTCTGGAACAGACCAAAGTTGTTAGAACTGTCGTCGTGATGTTGTCTTACATTTCCTGCATATCAGACAACTAAAACTTCTAAACAGTTGGTATTGTATGAAGCTCGAAATGCCTGCAAAAAAATGAAGTCGCAATCATCGAGCTAAAAATAGAATCGGACTGCACACATTGCTATTTTAAAAGTTCTCTTGTCTGTTCTAAATCTGACATACATAGAACGAAATCAATCAAATCTCTCTTCTTGGAATTTGAAAAAAAGTCCGAAACGAAAATAAAGAAACGACGTTGTGAAAGAAACAATAAAAAATAAATTAATTAAGCATAAATGGTATTTTCCAGAAAACGTCTCTCCTCCCCGTTCGTTACATTTTGTTCTTAGAGATCCCTAAAGCAAGCCGGGTTGTAGATCCCTACATATTTTCATTTTCACTAAACAAAAGAGTATAAATTTCCAAAATGTTGTTATAAAATAAGAAAATTATAAAATAAAAGTAATTTACGAAATAAAAATACTTAAAGGAGTACATTTGGAGTCCATGTCGATATTTGAACTGGTAATGGGAAGATAATAGAAAAAACCTTTTGTAAGATGAAAGAATATCAGTTGCGGAGAACGTTGCAGCGGTGGTGATTACATTGCCATTTTGGATGTAAACTTTTTGCTGATCAATTAATTGTCGTTATTTCGTGAATTCGTTTGAATTAATAAAGAGTTTTGTTTGTCCATATTTCAATAGAGCATTTCTATTTTCCAAACAAGACATGAAAATGTCATGCCAAGGCGTTGGTGAAAATGACATGTCAAAGCATTGGTTAAAATGACATGTCAAAGAATGGTTGAAAATGACGTTCAATTCATTGGTTAAAATGACATGCCAAAGCATTGGTGAAAATGACATGTCAATGCATTGGTTAAAATGACATGTTTAGGATCCAAAAAAGAACGTCATATTTTGGGGGTCACGCTCATATAAAATTCATGAGTGAAAATGACAAAAGGATGACATGCCAGATCACTTGCACCCATGATTCAACTCACGATTTTGCATCGAAGATTTTACTGGGTATTGATGTATAATTGCGACTTCTAGCGAGTTTACGAGCCCTAACCACTATTAATTCGTACACATAGAATTTTTCAACAATGTGATTTTAAAATATGCATATCTTCAGAACTATAATGACTACACAAACAAATTTTTATTATTCTTAAAGATAATTTTATTCTCTTTAGACTTATATTAATAAAAAAAACATATCAAAAAAGGTCCTTTTAAAAAACAAACAAAAACGAAAGTTCATTATTTTAAACAAAAATATTGTGACCACTATTAATTCGTACAGTCACCAATTATCATTGTTAGAATTATTTTACGCCATCATTGTTTTTTACAACGTTCTCGACCCACTTTGGCATGGTTTTGACTAGCTTTTGACCATCTTCTCGGGTTATCGAGTGCCAAATTTTCTGAATTTTAGACTTTAACCTGTTAACAGTCTGTTGGGGTTCATTTCGAAGATTTCTTTTCATATTAGCCCACAAATTGTCTATTGGATTAAGGTCTGAAGAAGAGGATGGCCAGTCCAGGACCTCGATTCCATTTTCTTCAAGCTACTTTTTCGTATTTTTAGCAGTATCGGAAAAAACCATCCTGTTAGTATATGTATTCCCCATAGACTGCTATTTCGCTACAGATGGTATCCGATTTTCTACCTGGATTCTTATATATTTTTCTGCATTTACAATTACATCTATGAAATGGAACCGACCAACACATTTTGAAGACATACATCCCCATACCATAACGCTAACTGAAAACATTACTGTACGTTTTAAGCAGTTTTTATTGTATGCCTCGGCGCTTTTACGTACTACCCTTTTTCTTACATCACCAAAACAGACATATATCAAACTTGGATTCGTCACTAAAGATAATGCTGTCCCATTGTCGTTGTACTCAAAATCTTCTCTTTTTAGTCCATAATAGGATTTTATTTCATTTTAAGCGCAGTTAGCAATGCCTTTTCCCTTGCCTAAAAAATTATATAAATTATCAGGTTGATTTCGAAATACCGGCTTAATCTTTAACTTACCTTATAGAAATTATAACCTTTTCATATGCAGTCGGTTCCACTCACGTTCTAAGGGCTTTCCAATTGCTTCAGACCACTTTATGGCTATATCTCAAACATTGCTTCTACGATTTAGTTTAATGATATTTGCCGAAGCTCTTTTATCGCGAGAACTTATTTTGGAAGTACGGCCTCCGTTTGAAACATTATTGCTGAAATTTCTTAATATTTTCACTTTTTCTGTTTTTCATATTTTCTTTTCTCATATTTACTTTGTATTGTAGATCTTGGAATTTTAAGATCAGTCGAAATCTGTCCATATGTCGTTCCAGATTTGAATTTATCGACGATTAAAATTCAAATTTCCCCCCAAATAGGTTTGCGGCATACCATTTTTAGAAATGATGAAAATTAAAATAAAATAATGTGAAAATTTGATCTTTTTTGACTCCTTTTCATTCCTATTCTCTCATTGTAACGATAAATTTACATTTTTTTATTAAATTTTGCTTTTTCGTTTAGCTTGAGCTTAATTTATAAACTGAACGAATAAATAGTGGTCAAATAATTTGCAGCAATAATTAAAGGCCTTTTTGTTTACTTAATATTATAAGCGTTTTAACACCGAGTTTAATATTATTTCTATGTCATTTTAGAGGAAATAAAATGACCTTTCAGAAAAGTATAAATATGTCGGTGTTATTATAATAATTAAACCTTTATTCTGGCGTTTGATGTTAAAGAGTGAAAAAATTACTGGTGTACGAATTAATAGTGGTTAGGGCTCGTATTATTACACTACAAACAAATAACGGAATATATTAGGCTGTAACTCTGTTATCTGATCATGCACACCAACATAATTGGCATCAATTGAAAGGTCAAGCGTTTCACTTTCAAGTATATCTCACTTGTCCGGAATGTCACTTCCAGGAATTAAGATATAAGTTGTATATTAAAAATTTTCACTATTTTCATACAAAAGTTTTGGTCCATTTAACCCTCTAAATATTATCGGATCGCCATCTCAAATTGCAAGCTTCTCCTTTGTGATATACTCTTACCTTATTTAAAATTATGCGTTTATCGGACTATTATTGAGACCTACAGAGCCGCTAGAAAATTGGATAAATATTATGTTTTTGGTCCACTTCACCCGCTAAATATTTCACGATCATCACCAATAAGAATAGCGATCTATTCTGATCTGAACCCGACCTCCATACAAAATTTGGTGACGATCGGTCTATAATTGCGGCTGGAGCGTGTTTACAATTTATAATGGACAGACGGACGGACGGACAGACACACATCTCAAAATCGCTTTATCTCGTCGAGATATGAAGATTGGTATACCACATTGGGGGTCTCCGACGAATATTTCGCGGTGTTTCATGAATTTTTACCAAAACAAACTTACAGTACCCTTTTCCACATTGTGGTATAGGGTATAATCGTCCGATCATCAAGCTTAACTCTAAACGAGAAATTTAATAAAAAATCATTAAAAATGATATTCGGCCTAACAGGCAAAATTTCAAAAAAATAAAAAAACAGGCCGAGCCCGGCTGGGATTTGAACCCAAGTCCTTGAAAACATATCAAAAAAATGTTGTCACGGCGAGTTAGCGTTCAAAGCCAAAACTCATAACTTCAGCGCAAAAACGCGTTTGTCGTGAAGAAAATACATTTCAGCGGCCAAATATCCGCGTTAATGTATAAAACACATATGCATTTGAAAAACGAAAAGTTCTAGGACAGAGAAGCCATTACATAGTCGATACGTCTGAAGATCTGCTTTACCACCAGTGAAACCAGGTAACGTAATTTGGTGACTATGTGGGTTCGAGTCCTTGGCTTTCCTTTTTCACTTGCAAATAATTTCCGACCATCAAGCTTAACTCTAAACGAGAAAATTAATAAAAATTTTTTTTTTCACCCAAATGTGTGTTTATTTTGGCTGTAATTTCGAAACTATAATACAAACCTGTATGATTTTAGTCTCATTTGAATCGCCGTGAAGTTTTGATCCACAAAAAATTTTAATGTAATTTTATGACCAGTAAATTGACGTTTATTTTGAAAAAAATGACTTATCAAATTTATGTACATTCCACGAATTCTGAATAACATTTTAAATGTATTATGCAATATACTCGCTGAAGTCACTTCGACAGAACTTTTTAGTAACAATTGAGCTCATTAAAATTATTGGCGTTTTTATACTACTTTTTTCTTAAAAGCCGAAATAAAACCGCCATAACTTTTGTCCGCAATAACTTACAATCTAAAAGATTGGTCAGGTTTGTATAACGTCTTCTACCTTTTTTCTATACAATAAATTCTAGGTTTTTTTAAGAAGGCTCAAAAAATTAATTTTCATTTAAACAAGTAAAAAAGTATCTGTCTGCTTTGCCGACAGAGATATACCCTCAGCCTGTGTGAATTGAAATGTCCATCTATTGACAATACCGAACGTGCGGATTACGGATTTTGTAGCCCTTTTTGAAATTTGTTGACAAAAAATATATTTGGTTTGAAGCTCAAATGTGTTGCGGAGGATGTACTTGAAGGAATGAACAAACATAGTCCATTTTGGAAGTGGATGTTCTTTTGGGATTCATTCATTTTGATAGATTTTGTGCCCACCAGCCATTTCAGTTGGTCACCGTATAACTTAGAGGTTTTGGGCCACAATGTCAGGAAGCATGGACTTGCCCACGAAAAACATAAAATCACTTAAGCAGGACCACAAAGAATAGCATCGGTATAATTTTCCAAAGGTTCTTCGAACAGATCCCAAACTGCGCTAAGGAGAAGACCGATTTCTGAAGTAAAATTATATTTGGACAACATATTAGGAGATTCAAGGTTTGGACGCTTGCTCCGTTCAGCAGATATAGCGCGTGCTGTTTTAGTGGGGTGTTGCCAGGCGCCGTTTTTTTTTTTTTTTTTGAAAGTTTGACCGATTTTATAATAAACGTACTCAGAACTGTTTGACATACGACCATGTGTTGTGTTGTTTACAGTGACTTCAACAAATCATTTTGCAAATCAAATCACTTGGCGGAACGATGTTATATACCGTGAGATAGAGGAATAATTAGGCAATTTTTTCACCTACTAACATTTGATATTGCATGAACACCTGACAGCAAAAATGGGCTTTTCTCGTTAGATCGATTGGTGCAAAGAAATTGTCATTAATACGATCACGATGCTTCAAACGAGGTTTATAAGATCGTCGTAGACGACGAATCTTGCATCTCTTATGACCCCGAAACAAAATGGTAATCGAAAGCGTGGTAGAAGCACTTCGAAGCAAATGGTCCCTGTTTCTTCGGCAAAACTGACCATGTGGCGACTATACGGCTTGAGCAACGTTGGAGTGTTAATTCTGAGTGGTACACTACAATTTGTTTGCATGAAGTCAAAAGTCTCAAAAACCAGCACATTTCGACCGGAAAAAAACGTGGAATTGATGGGTCACCAGCCGTACAGCTCTAACTTGGCAACCAATGACTTCATTTGATTCCCGCACGTCAAGAAAAAAGGCGTGGTCAACGACTTTCGTCGCCAGAGGATACTGTAAAAGCGTTAACAGACCATGTTTTGGAAGAGTCTCAAACGGAGTGGAAAAATTGCTTCAACAATTGGTTTAAGAGCATGAAGAAGTGTATAAGTCATGCTCGAGACTACTTAAGAAAACCTTTAAACTATTTGTGATTGTAAATATTCGCGTGTTCATTGTTAGGCCAGAAAATTATCATGCAACCCTCGTACACCCAATTTATATTAATAAAATAAAAATTATTTTTGTGCCTCATCGAAATAATGGTTTTAGACCCCTTTGCATATCGTGAAATTTCTACCAGACTTCGATGAGGTTCCAATATGGACTCAATCGATCCACTCCTTCGGATACCGCCCACACAAAATTTCGGAAAAGTATAGTTTAGGACCTCCTCTCGAATTGCTTTGATTTTTGTTGTAACAACTTGTATTCACTGCCCCCATACTAAGGTAAAAGTTTCATCAGGAGCACGTCCACACTTCCTGAAAAAATAGCCTGTAAACTGAAAAAACCCCTATGACACCAAGTGTAGTGTGTGTAGTGGTTGCAGCGCAAGATAACCCTCGAACGGATCTGCCGATTCGGTCCAAAGTTTGACCTTCGCAATATTTTGTCTAAACTTAGTTTAAGTTCGAAGATAAGTCATATCGGTTCACTTCTTCAGGTACCTCCTCCCCCAAAAGTTCAAAATGTTCGGAAAAATTGTGAGCACGATAACTCTTGAATGGAATGACCGATTTGGTTTATACTTTACACATCCTAATATATTTATCAGATATAAATCAGGTTCGAATATGCACTATATTTGTCCACTTCTTCGGGTACATCCCACACAAAATTTCGGATAAGTTCACTTTAAGACCTGCTCTCGAATCACTTTGATTTCTGTTCTGTCGCTGCCTCAATTACGATGGTTAAAGTTTTTCAGGGGCAAGTCAATACTTCTTGAGAAAAAAGCCCGAATTGTGTAAAAAACCTCTATGGTACCATATGTAGTGGCTGGAGAGCACGATAACTCTCGAACTGATATACCGGTTTGGTCCAAAATTTGGCCTTCGTCATATTTCGTCCAAACTTACTTTGAGTTCGAATGTGGGCAATGCCGGTCCTCAACTTTCGGTACTTCCCCCACGACATCTCTTTAACGGGGCAACCAATTTGGTACCAACTTTGGATCTGCTAATATTTTGTCCATATTTAGTTTAACTACTAAAATGGTCCATATTGGTCCTCTTCTTAGGGTACCTCCCCCACAAAAGTTCAAAACTTGTGCAGTTTAGGGGCTGTTCGAAGACCATTTGGAAATGTATACCGATCCTGTTCGTTGTGGTCCTATTTACAGCCACATTATGTTTTCCGTGGACAAGTCTATGCTTCCTTGCATACTGGTCTAAAAGTTATACGATGACCCATAATGACATAATGAACTATGTCGGTCCATTTCTTTAAGTATCTCCTTGGCAACACTTTTGAACTTTAACTCTAATCTAAAATTATTGTCGGCAAGTTGAAATGTCAAAAAGGGCCACAAAATTCTGAAAAGGCCTTAAATACATTCGATCTGTCCGTATATGAAAGTTTCAATTCACAGAGACTGAGGGTATAGCTCTGTCGGCAAAGCCGACTGATACTTTTTTACTTGTCCTTTAAATAATTAGCACGAATTTCTTAAAAACAATTGCTTAACCACTACTTCAACAGTGACACATTCAAAAATTCAGAATTCGCTAAAAACCGCGTCTTTCAATTTGGAAAATATCTTCGACACAGGACCTAGGTATGGACTTCGATTTTAACAGTGGATGATCGACTTAATATGTTTGCATCATATCCTCCATCCAATGGTAAAACAGAATTGTTGAAAAAAATTAATTATCCATAATTACACTTGCAGTAACACAGTAAAAATTTTCTCTTTCATATTATTTATCTATGTTCTATTAGTCATGCATCTCATTTTTTGGCACTCACAAAAAAAGACATCGCTCTCCACCACAAAATAAAAAAGAATCCCCCACAAAGGCAAATAAATTATTTACTATGCGCCTCTATTTGTCAAACTTAGCCCATTTTTAATGAAGTAACTTCCGACTTAAATAACTAATAAACCATCAACTAAACAAACTCAAAACTTTGCTACAGCAAGTGTTTTCTTTACAACAATGAAAGCTATAAAAATAACTGATATCCCCCCACTAAACCAACAACTGCTTTGTAAGCCAGCCACACATATGAACGCCAACATAGAAATGCACAAATATCAACAACATCCTTAAGCCAAATGAACAATAATGAAAATAATACAAATACGAAGAAGAATAAGAAGAACCTTCACCACAAATATAAACTTTATTTCAATGAAACGCATCACAAAAGAAAGTCATACCAACGAAGATGAAGAAATGAATGTTGAAAATATGTACAAGTTTCTTGTTGTATTTTTGAAATTGTTGCAAGTTTTGCCAGTATTGGCTCATATGTGTGTTTGTATCGTGGTTATTTTGGTATTCTTGGCGACAAAACAGAAGAAGAAAAAGTCGTCGACATATCCCACTGCAGGACAAATTTTCACACACAAAGGGCTGACTGGTTGGCAAAGAGTTTCATTAACAACAGCAATACTGGTTGCAGTCCATTCCATTTCCTTAATTTCAAATAAGAAAATCTAAAGTTTTGTAAAAGATGAAAGATTGTTAAGTTTTGATGGCGAATAAGTCGACTTAAAGGTATCCTTTGCCCTGACTTGTACACTCAATATTTCAATTTTATTTTTCACACGGCTATCTACTGCTGCTCGGATGAAGGAGTACTTGGATAGCACGCTTTATCTGGAGACGTAGAGAATGCACTCTGACTGTAAACACCTTGAAACCATTTAATAACAGTCTGTGGCCCTAAAGAATGAATCTATAGAAATCAAGATGGCTGCGCTCAAATTTAAAAGATGGGAAAACGCAGACAAACGCGGAAGGTCTCTGGAATGTGTTAGATGAGTTCAACCTCAGGGAATAAATTGTTGTAACAGTTTTTTATATGTCAGTATGTTGATATGTATATAAGTTTGGCAGGGCAGTTGAAAAGGTGCAGTGTGTCGTGCGGGCCTGTGCCAAATGCTGGGAAGATTTTTTGCATGGTGTCATCGATCTTTGTCCTATAGGAATTCAGACGGCTGCACCATACCGAGTGTGGTTGAGCCAAAACTACTCTGGTTTGTGGTGGTAGATGATAGATGCGGGATGTTATCCGAGGACCGCATTCAAACGATAGTTGTTTGTGGCATCTGCGACTGCTTTTCAAAAATGCTTGTTGTTCTTGTAACAGCATATAGACCTATGTAGAAGCATACGTTTGAAGCTGGTTTGGCATCCGCTGGCCCAAAATACTATGGTTTCGGGTTATCCGTTACTAAAGAACGAGTTGTCGTGAAATTGATATCGGAAATGTCAAAATTTCAAACCTTTTCAAACCTGATTGTTGCATAGAGGCCTATGTAGAAGCATAGGTTTGCAGCTGGGTTGGCAGCCGCTGGCCGAATTACTATGGTTTCGGATTATTTGGTACTAAAGAACCCGTTGCCGTGGAATTGAAATCAGATATGCCAAAATTCAAACCTGCTTCACAGGTTTGCTGATTTAGCGGTTCTCTCTTGTAACGTTAGACCTCTCTCTCTCTGGATCATGAAGATCCCTCCTGACATGCCTGGGTGGAGGGTGTTATCCACCATATGATGCTTCTCACCCGACCAAGTGCTGCAACGAGAGTGATGTCTCCTCATGTAAATGGTCCATTGAAGACATGAGGTTTCTTTATTTCACACCAAGTGCTGTCGGCTAGGGACTTGAGAACCTTGTTCCTACATATCAGCTTGTCGCAAATACCGGTGGCATGCGAGGACGACATGAGCATTCTGATGAATGTGACCCCTAGAATCTTGGGGTAGTTAATGGTCGAAAGTCTACTGCCATCGACCATGACATACATCTCTGCTTTGCAGTCCATGTGGTGAACATAGACGCCGTAGATTTAGTGGTGGTAAGATCAGACAAATAGGAGTTCAGCCTATCATAAATCACATCAGGGAAGGTACTTGAAGCCAAGATCGTACAAGCATCTGCATACGCAACGATATCAATGTCATCTGGTGGGGCGTGGAATACAGGAGAGGTCGAAGTTAAGCAGTTCCGGAGATATCAACCCACCGTGGGAAACTCCTTATTTCACTCTACTGTGACTTCTTGTTCCTGAATTCCACTTACGATTTGCGTCCAAAGTTTCAAAACTGGGCCGGAGTGTTGTCTGCTCAGTGTCCTGAAACAGTGTGGCTTGACAGTATCAAATGCTTTTGATAAGTGGAGCGTCACCAAAACTGTCTTGCTTGTTCTGGTTGAGTCCTCTACTAATATGAGTGGAGATGGCATGTAGCGCTGTTGACTGGCTATGCTGCTACGGAACCAATGCTGACGATTAGCAATTAAATAGATATTTCTTAAGCTGGAGAGGAGTAAAGCCTCAAGATTATTTGATACGGGCGTATAAATCGAAATCGGTCTGTACGATTCACTTTTGCCTGGCTTCAGTAGCGGGACCACCCTGCCCATTTGCCAGACTTCGGGAACGATGTGGGTGGCTAGCGACAGGTTTAGAACTTTGGTGAGGTACTCGATCCATCTGTTTCTGCATTACCATGGAGATTCCATCAGGATCCAACGCCTTGAATGAGTTAGCTTTCCTGATGACATTTGCTACATTATCCATTGTAAATTGTGGTGTTTCCTCCTATGCAGAAAGGGTTCGAGAGCGACTTAACCGTTACCCACAATTCACTCATTTCGGCTGCAATGCTGCAAATCTTCACATGATTAAGCCACTTGTTCCGTTTATGCTCACGGACCGACTTATTAACATCCAGTGTCAGATCCCTTACTCTGGGGTTGGCTCGGCGAAGCATATCACGCTCATTTGTTAATCCCGTCGCTTCTTCTGTGAAATGTGGTCTCACTTCGGGTATTCGACGATCAGGTATATGGCGATCGGTTGCAGTAGGGACAATGTCTCAGAATTAGAAGGGTTGGACATATTTCTGAGGTGGTGATTAGTGAGCCCTCTGAAACTACGTAATTAGCTTTCCTTTCGGGCGGTATGCTGATAGAGACAATTATGGGAATATGGTCTGATCCAAGATAAACGACGGGTTGCTAGGTGACATCATTTGTTAGATCAGGTGGACCGATGTCTATACGTGGCGAATGGTAACACTCTTCGTTCATTCTGGTAGGGACGCCTTCATTGACCTTGCACAACTTAGAGCTATCACTCTGCTCAGCCAGCACTATACCCTTCTGGTCATTTCCGAGCATTAATACATGACGAGTCCCCCAATACCAGTTGGTTATGACCTTCCAAAAGCGCGATAATGTTGGGCCTATAACCTGGATTACAGACATTTATCGGTGGGATGTATACGTTAAGCAACTCTACCAAGGCAGTCCCACACCTGACTGCTACCCCATACATTCCATGTACGGTCATTAGAGCCAGAATAAAGCGTGTACTGTCTGTATTGAAAAGATTTTTGCAATAGGAAAGCTAATGTCTCACCTCCACTTCTGTTGCGATCCTTCCTCAGTACCTTGTAACCTTCACAACGGTGTAACCTGCAGTTGTTGTTGTAGCAATAAAAATATGTTCGAATGTGTATTTTTTGGGTTATCAGGTTCTAGTTCCTCTGTATCCAGAATCAAAAATTCTGCAACTTAGGCCGGTTGCTTCCATAAAGAATCAGGAGACAGGTGGGTGGGGTTAGCTGGACAGCTAAACAAATGCAGCATGTCGTGTGATGCCAATCCACATGGCATGTGTTGGATATCGTGGCATCAATTCGGATACGATATGAATTGAGGCGGCTGCATCGGCCGGAACTTAACTGGGCTAAAACCCCTCGTCTTTGCCGTGACAGCTGGCGTTCTTCTGGTGCGATGGATGAAGGGTGGTCCCCAAGTACGGCATTCACACTGTATCTCTGTACTGTATGTCAACCGTCTCAGTAGGAATGCTATCCAAGTCTGCCTGGTAGGCTCGTTGGTCTAAAGTTTCTCTTTTATATCTTTGGACCTCTCTCTCTAGATCATGAAGATCTCTATTGATGTGCCACATATCGACCTATTGCTTTGTATGATGCCGGCCAGCGACTTGAGGACTTTGTTCCTACTTCTGGTCTTATTGCAAATAGTTGTGGCTTGCGCGGAGGACTTAAGGTTACACCCAATATTTTGGGGTAGTTAGTGGTAGAAATCAGTATACCATCGACCAATATACTCAGTGGGAGCCTCATTTCAGCCGTCCAAGTGGTGAACAGTGTGGTAGTGGATTAAGCAGCGGATATTTTGATATTCCGCAGATGGTAGAACTGTACTAGGTCAGCTACCACATATATCTTCGAAGATAGGACACGAAGCCAGGATCGTACAATCATCCTCATACATTACGATATCTATGCCATCTGGAGGGTGTGGAATTTCGGAAAAGTAGAGGTTAAACAGTTCCGGGGATATCACCTCTCCTTGTGGAACTCCCTGTTTCACTCTACGGGTTTTGGACTTCTTGTTTCGGAATTCCACAAACGACTGGCGTCCGCATATACAGTTGATTACCCAAAGTTTCAAACATGGCTAGAGAGTAGTTTTCTCTATATCCTCGAACAGCTTGGCATAGTAGACGGTAATGACGGCCTTCGATAGGTCAAGAGCCACTATGACTGTTTGGTAGCACGGCCTGTTCTGGTTCGGTCCTGTACTGATATGTGTATGTATGGCGTGTAATTTTGTGGGCAACTGGAAAACAGTTTCTCATCGTAGAAAGGAGTAGTGCCTCTAGAATCTTAGCTACTGGCGACAGGTGTGAAATCGGCCTGCATTATTCACCTCTACTGGCATCCTTACCAGGCTTCCATAGCGGGACCACATTGCTAATTTCAGTTGCAGTTGCTTAAGAATTACCATCGATATTCGGTGTGGGCCCAACGCTTTGGATGATTTCGCGTTTCGGATGGCATCTGCAACATCGCCCATCGTAAATTGTGGTGGTACCTCATCGGCTGGGAGGGCTGTTATTATACGGCGTAGCACACTCCTCTTCGCCCTGCAGGTGTTGTTGAGCTTGGTTTCCTGCACCGACGCGATCAGGATATTCTTGAGACTTTTCTTTTTTGTTCGAATACCTGAAAATTCATGCTTTTTGCAATAAGATCGAGGATATAGGGGATCATATGCCCTATATCCTCGATCTTGTTGCAAAAAGCATGCATTTTCAGGTATTCGAACAACAAAGGCTGATGATAAGTGCTGTGCGTACGGCTGCTGTTGGAGGGAATGCGCAAGATTATCGTATTCTGATGACTACGACCAGTCACTGTGGGCTGGGTTTATGCAGCATACAACAAAATAGTCCCTGCCGTAGCCTATCACATGGACGAGTCCAGAGCAAGGCTCGAGATGCACCCACTCCCAGCATCTATTGCATCCTACCGAAGTTTGAGTGTGGTGGATGTGACAAAACCGAGCCCATCCATATTGGTCCTGGGCTTTTCTCCGTCCCGGCAGGGACCAAATGAATCCGGAGCAAGCATTCTGTGATATGCTCCTCGCAACACCGATAAACGATGCAAATATATGTATATTGAGACGGTAGCCGCTGGACGGAATACGGGTGTTGTATGGTTCCGGTTCAATCCGGTATCTGACGGCAGCCACGTGGCTTAAGTAGATTTTTCAACAGTTGGAACAAGGTATTTTTCCTTTTATGGGCAACGCATACATCTCCTTACTGCGGACAATCAAGATGAAAATTAGCATATAATGGAACTCTAAACGTTTACGGGACTATAAGCCATAGATGATTCATTCGCTTTTTTCCAGAGTAGCGTGTTTTTATAAGATTGTGTAACCCAAAATTAATTGGGCATTTACTCCGAGTATCCCCCCAGCTTCTCTGTGTTATCAGCGCCCAATATCCAATTAGGACGCACTGCCAATACCCCTTCTTATTGGATCATTAACCGATGTCCTCAAATTTCAACTGTCTTGTCATGTATGTTGTATGTTAGAAACTTTGTATCTACGGAATACAGAAGTTATGTTTTGCAAAATTTTAAAAACGTTTAACACACTCCAGCGTAATTTAGTTTGTTAATAAATGTTTCACTTGTCAAACTCCGCGCTTGTAACATACCTTTCAATTAACTAAGTATCGCCGACAAATTGTGTTTCAAAGAATATCTTCTGTTGTAAGGAATGTGAAAAAAGAACAACAAACTATAAAGAACTTAAAATATACACTTGTAGCAACAAAATTCACTGCTACTACCAACCAACAACCATTCACAGCTACACTACACAAACGCACATTCGTACACACACAGAAAGCTGGCCATCCTGCTAGCGCAGTCAATTCAATGGATTTCTTTGCTTGCTATGCTGGTGTATGCTAGCTAGTGTGGCAAGTGAGCCGCGCCGGGGGGATGTTTTTGCCACCGACACGACGACTAACATGCATCGGGGCGTTTCAGTGGCGACATACAGAATAGCATCATAACCATTTAAAGTCATTCGAAAGCGCATAAAAGGATCACAACAATCGCCGAAATGGCCCATAATGAGCTCGTAAAAATTTTGCTACCTAATATACTTTGCAATCTTATATTAAAACTTTTGATTTCATGATTTCACCACAATCTGAGTGTCTCCCTCTCTATCGCTCTTTTGAGGATGATGCTTGTTGGTGTGTGTGTGCGTTTTTGCAAGTTAGTATCAGAGTGTATGATGGTTGAAGTCTCGGTTGGCATTTGTAGGACACAATGGGATAAGTTTCAATAAAATGGCAAAGACGTAGAACAGGTGAGACAAAGGATGGATATTATAAGTAAAAGAAAAATATACTAAAAGTATCTAAAAATTATTATAAATATATGTTTAAATAAAACCGAGCTCGAGGTCTTTGTTTTTGTTGTTTTTATTTATTATTTAAATCGATATTTCGTCTTTCTTCGAAAGACATCATCAGGATAAATAATACTTAAAGCTATTACAACAATAACAATAACATCGCCAAGCACCAACGTCGACCTTGTATCGTTGTCATCTGTTTTGTTACTGCCTTGATGATGTCTTTCGAAGAAAGACGAAATATCGATTTAAATAATAAATAAAAACAACAAAAACAAAGACCTCGAGCTCGGTTTTATTTAAACATATATTTATAATAATCAAAATAAAGGTCGAACTAAATAATAAAAAAGAATAAGTATCTAAAAATGGTAATTTTGAAAGGATACACAGGGCTCAGCTTCTGACTACGTCGCACAGTGCTTCAGAATCGTTTTTTCCTGGTCAAAACTCTGTAACTTTTGAACTTTTGAGAGCAATTCAAGGACGTGTGGAACACGTAAAGACTATGTATGACTAAAGCACTCAGGAAATGTAAACAACGTAACTCTGAGTCATCTAATCAACGACGAAAAATGTCATAAGGTTCTATTGCTATAAAATTCTATTTAGGATTTCGAAAGTTACTTGTGCATTCTCATCCCATTGTGCTCCCAAATGTAATGACACATTTTTATCCATGTCGGTATAAAGGTGGTATTGTTGTTGGGTTTTTGTATTCTAGATTTGGTTCGGTGTTTTTATTTGGTGATTCGATAATAACTTTATGGCAAAATATTTTTCTATGCGGATTTGTTCGTATTATTCTGACAAGTATTTGGTTTGATACTTGAATACCTCTTAAAATTATTGCACATCGGTACTAATGAAAATTGTAGTGTTTATTAAGTTGTTTGGAGAAGATTTTTATGCAATAGTAAAAATATTAGGGACATTAGAAAACTTTTTTTCCGCAAAAGAAATTTTGCACATAACATCTAAATTTTTTAAGACAATAACATATGAAGACAAAGCTGTTTATTTAAAAGTGTAGATAAATGAAACTTTAGAATAGCGTACAATACTTTAGTGTTTGGAATCCAAAATTACCTGAAAATGCATATGCAATTGACATTAACTCAAAGGTAGAAAGTGTGACGTGTATGACATGCTTTTCGACGTATAATACCTAGTCGTAAACCCATCAAAAATCAATAGGATTTTGACAAAAATGAAATGATAGATAAAGCGAAGATATTTTAAGATTGTTGTAAATAAAGGGCTAACTAAGGTGATGAAAGATAGCAATCAACGACCCTGACCGGCTTTAACATGGAAAGAACAGGACTAATCTTGGTCCTTCTTTCATCTCAAGTGCACACTGGCCGTTGTGTCACCTGGGAAGCTGACTTTAACACCCGTTAAAGGTAGTGAGCTAACTATGAAAAAATAAAATAAAAGAAAAACGAACCCCTATAAAGTTGACGGCCGCGGCAAACGTTTAAAGGACCAAGATCTGCTAATCTGCACCTGGAATGTTCGCGCTCTTTATAGAGAAGGTGCAGTATAGGCACTGGTAGATGTACTTGAAAAGAACAAGGCCTATATAACTGCCATACAGGAAATGCGATGGATTAGGCAGTACACCACAACAACACCTAGAGGTGACGCACTATATTATAGTTGCTATGAAACAAAGCATGAGTTTGGTTGCGGATTTTTAGTTGGTCGGAGGCTAAGTCATCAGGTCTTCAGCTTCACCCCGGTTAATGAAAAACTTCCTACAATACGGATAAAAGCAAAATTCCAACCGAAGACAAGGACGAACACACCAAAGATATATTTTACGAGGGCTTAGAAGAAACATATGACCGTTATCCTGCCCATGACATTTACATTTTTCGAGGCGATTTGAATGCCAAAATTGGAAATATCTTTGGTCCAACAGTCGGGAAATTCAGTCTCCACAGTGACAACCGATAATGAAATGAGGCTAATATATATGAAAAAACATAAATCCATACTTGGATACAAGAGACCTCCCACAAATAACTCTTCGTATTACCAGGATTACTGTGCTGCTACCGAAGAGAAAAAAGCGATATATAGGGCTACCCTACAATCAGAGGCAGCGCGTAGCGCACGAGAGAAAATGTGAGTGGAGAAATGTCTTTTCCGCAGGAAAAAGACAAAATTGGAAGGAAGGAGAATCGAAAGGCACAGGAGCCAAAACGAAGTCCGAAACTTCAACCATAGAATGAAACATCAAACTGATGACTTTGGTACAGGCATATCTCCCTGTATAGACCAGCATGGTAATTTGGTAACAGATACAGATAGTGTGCTCAGGATATGGAAGGAGCCTTTTTCCAAACTGTTGGTATCCAAGACTACGAAGATACCACAGATCTAATCACAGAAGATGGTATTGGATGTATAGCGCCAGGCCAAGATGAGGTAAAATAGCACTGTACAACAAAATCGAAAGTTTGTTAAGAGTACAAGAAACCCCGCACAGATTATGAAAGAGGACCAAAAAAAAGAAGTCACGTGTGTCGGCGTTTTTAAAGTTCATGTCGGGAAGTAACCTAAATAGGCGTGGCAAGTTCCGCCCATTTCTACAGGTTTTGAAATATTCGACATCAGATTCCTTGCAATCCTTGCATTTTAGGTATAAAGTGTCTTTGGCAATATTACTGACAACAATGCGGGGTATCTTTTTATAAAAAAAGTTAACCTAAATGGTTCTTTTGGTACCTTTTTTTCAAAAACGTTTAAAAACTCCTTTAAAATGTGATCGTATCAGATCAAAATATTCTACAAAATTATTTGTCATAAAATTTTACTATAGGTCCCCGAATACACCAGAACTCTAAATCGTACCTAAACGCCAGGAATCTGCCAAAAGTAAAATCACGTTTTAGGGTTAATGCTGTAGTTTATCTGAGTTTATTAAGTTTTGTCCCACAAAACTTCAATCTGGATAGGAGACGTCAAAGACAAAAATAATCCCCATTAAATTTTAATGTAAGTCGCTGAATAAATGAAATATGTATTTGCAATATATATTAAGAAAATATATACATAAATTTTGCCAAAAAAACACCCAAATATTTTTTGAATAAATTTGTTTTGTTCTTTTTCGAATTGATGCATGAAAGTAACATGAAATTTAGTTCTAGACGAAAGTTGTTGAAAGAAGAAATATTCTACTCAAAATTTCATTGTAAGTCCTAGAACAAACTAGATATCTGGGTAAAATACATTGTTAAGAAAATGACGTTACAAAATTAGATATTATAGGTAGAAATTATTTGTTACACTTTTAGACTCTTAATTAAAATTTGTTCCATACTAGCCAAAATCTCCTAAAATGCCGCACTTTTTGGGGGTTGTGTCAAAAGAAGAAATGTTCCAAATCAAATTTCATTATGATTCTGTGAGCAAAAGGAATTTCTAGCTATTATATTTATCATTTCCAGAAACTTTCGCTTTTTATATATGATTTAGGACCATTTTCTACCGTTTTTATTCAAATTTAATTATCTGCGGTCACAAAATATATTTTATTGATGTTTTTTCATAATTAATTCTTTTAGAAGATTATGTGTGCTCGATCCAAACCGTTTTTGAAATATCTATGGTGAATATATATAGGGAAAATATTGATAACCCAGATCGGACTTTGAAAAATTACGTATTTTAGTACCATATCCCAACTAAATTTGTTATGATCATTCATGATACACACATGTATGTCAGTTCCTAGGGTTATTTCAGTCAATTTTTTCAGAGCAGGAGTAGCTGCCATCATTAGAGTATTTAGGACCATGCCAAAACCATGGATGTTAGGATTTGTATGTCACATATATATCCACTGGACAATAGCCGTAGACTATCCCCGCATTTTCACATACAATATCAGGAACTTATCCTGATGACGTTATTTTAGTTTATAGTACTAAAATACGTAATTTTTCAAAGTCCGATCTGGGTAATTAATATTTTCCCTACATATATTCACCATAGGTATCTCAAAAACGGTTTGGCTCGAGCACACATAATCTTCTAAAAGAATTTATTATGAAAAAACATCAATAAAATATATTTTGTGACCGCAGATAACTAAAATGTGAATAAAAACGGTAGAATATGGTCCTAAATCATATATAAAAAGCGAAAGCTTCTGGAAATGATAAATATAGTAGCTACAAATTTCTTTTGCTCACAGACTCATAATGAAATTTGATTTGGGACATTTCTCCTTTTGACACAACCCCCAAAAAGTGCGGTATTTTAGGAGACTTTGGCTCAGTATGGAACAAATTTTAATTAAGAGCCTAAAGGTGTAACAAATAATTTCTACCTATAATATCTAATTTTGTAACGTCATTTTCTTAACAAAGTATTTTACCCAGATATCTAGTTTGTTCTAGGACTTACAATGAAATTTTGAGTAGAATATTTCTTCATTCAACACCTTTCGTCTAGAACTAAATTTCATGTTACTTTTATGCATCAACTCAAAAAAAGAACAAAACAAATTTATTCAAAAAATATTTGGGTGTTTTGTTAGCAAACTTGATGTATATATTTTCTTGATATATGTTGCAAATATATATTTCATTTATTAGGCGACTTATAATGAAATTTAATGGAGTTTAAGTACGATTTAGAGTTTTTGTGTATTCGGAAACCTATAGTAAAATTTTATGACAAATAATTTTGTAGGATATTTTGATCTGATACGATCACATTTTAAAGGAATTTTTAAACGTTTTTGAAAAGAGTGACCAAAAAGAACCGCTTTAGTGACTCGCATGAGGGTTAATTTGTGTCATAAAAAGATACCCCGTATTTTTGTCAGTAATATTGCTAAGGACACTTTATACCTAAAATGCAAGGATTCCGAGGAATCTGATGTCGAATATTTCAAAACCTGTAGAAATGGGCGGAACTTGCCACTCCTTTTTAGGTTACTTCCCGACGTAAACTTTCAAAACGCCGATACACGCGTCTTCTTTTTTTCGCTCCTCTTTCATAATCTGGTCGAAATATCTTGTAATTATTTTTTGTGTTGTACAGTGTAGTAATAAACCGGCTGAAGATAGTAATAAGGCAGCAGGAGCCGATGGCTTACCAGATGAGCATAACTATTTTTGGAGAAAAATATATATTTAAAAATCAGAAAAAATAGTTATATTAAACGCGAGTTTCTGAAACAAAGGATTATTATTACCGACTTATGTTTAATATTTTAGTAGATTGTCTAAGCTTCGTTTTTCTACTTATAACAATTCCTATCAATTTCAAGGGTTGCCACATATTTTGGTTATAATATTGAGCAAAATTAAAATATTTAATATAGGTGTATGGATTTCCTTAAAGTTTTAGTTACTTTCCAAGCATATGCAAGAATTGCCGCTAGTACTAAATTAAAGCCAAGGGACTGCAGATTTCAAAACTGTTTAGACTTTTTGCGGGCATTTGCGGTTTTGGCAGTTATGGCCAAAAATTTAGCTCTTTTTTTAGGTGCTGAATTTATATATTTTTTAAAATATTTTTAAGTAATTTGATTATCCTTTCTTACATTTATGTTCAATATAATGTTTTTTGTACTATTAGTGATTTCTTTTACCATGATAACTTGGAACCTCACTGAAAACTCGTGAAAGCAAAATACAATTTTTTTTTGGGTTATACACTTTAATAAATATTTTTCTTGTTTGGGACACCCTAATGTTGCGACCCGCCAAAAACGTGGAAATTTTCTCCGCATTGAGAACCATAAATAGGTCATTACAAGTAATTCTGCAGAAAAATGTGATTAAATTTTATAAAGTTCCAAAAAATGGAAATAAATCGTTATATAAATCATATGGAAGTATACCAAGTCATGGACCAATACTGAAAATTTTTCGCGGGGAGGTTTACTAAGCAATAAGAACTCCTGGCACCGGATTACAGCAAATTCGATTGAAAAATGTGTTGGTAATTGTAAAATAATTCAATTCAGGATGATTCGTTACATGGGAACCACTCGAAAACTTGGACCTAGGACTAAAATATTTTTGTTAGTATTTTTAGGCCACTAGGACCCATTGATAAAAATTTCAGTTCGATATATTATCTAGAAGTATTTTCGTCACACTTTTCCATGTAAGTGCATCAATGCTGCTTTAGACCTGGCAAATCCACCATTGACCCAGAAATATACATGGCGGAAATAATTGGAAAATACCCAAGTGATGCAGATCGATACTTACCAAATTTTTGTCGATTATAAAGCAGTCTTCCACAGCTCTATGCGTTCAAAGATATTCGAAGCCATGTCTGAATTTGGTATTCCTGCAAAGCTCATTCGGTTTTGTAAGATAACTTAATTTAGTATTGGCAAACAGATTCTACTTTGGTCTAAAGGGATCTCTCCATAATATATATTTTACATACGTATGGTCTCTAATTACACTATGCAACACTAAAAATGCAAACAACTTCTAGTATGCATTTTTTGAAAGTACATATTTAGACTACAAAAACCCTAGTAGGGTTTTGTCCTGTCAAATCCAGTTCGGATTTTATGGCCTCATCTAAACCGGGATAAATCTACACTTTTTTGCATTAATCAGGCCTTTATCTCAGAAACGAATAAGAATTCTAACCACCCGTGAAACGTAGCATAGTGGTTGAATGTGTGGGACTTCGGTGGATTCCTAATTTTTCAATGTACCTATTAGGTCTAAATAGCTCAACTCGAAAGAGAATTAATTCAAATATCACTCTAAAAATGACCTTCGCCTTAATAAGGCAAAAAAAAAAAAAAAAAAAAATGATTTCAGCATGAGCCAGGCTGGGATTCGAACCTGGGACCCCAACAACCAAGTGACACGGTTGCAGGCGTCTTAGCGTTCTAAGCCACCATCAACTTGTCAAAGATTCCGATGACAAATATTGATGATCAAAATCTTCTGATACAGAAGAACAAATAAAATAAAGGTGGAAAAAAGCTGCCTTAGTATTTGTAATAAAGCATTGAAAAATAGGGTTACCAGCCAAGTCGGACTATAGGAAAGGTTTGGAATTAAATGACTAACATTAAAATAAATAAATAATTAGAATATACAAATTTCGAATGATTTGTGATATAAATGCTAGTCTCCAAGCTTAGCCTTCGTCCACACACTAAAAAACACCATTCAATATGCCTGATGATCGGTCTAACCACCCGTGAAACGTAGCATAGTGGTTGAATGTGTGGGACTTCGGTGGATTCCTAATTTTTCAATGTACCTATTAGGTCTAAACAGCTCAACTCGAAAGAGAATTAATTCGAATAAGAATTTGGCCTTGCTGTCTTTAGCAATATTGTAGCCCTAAATTAGTAGAACTTATCTTTTGAAAAAACCATATAAGAAAAACTCCATCTAGGGCATCAAAATCTATAAAATATAGAAAATTTTACATAATTGCTGAAAATCTGGTCAGTATCAGCTATTGGGAGTTGAACCAAGTAACGTTTTGCAAAAATCTTCCAAATAAAGTTCTCAACAATTCTTTAGAACATTCTGAAACTCTAAAATGCTTACTTCATGTTGTTTCAGCGGTATTTTGCATCATATCTTTTACAACACGTATTTCAAACACAGTTCACACCAACAGTTTATTCTCGCATTTCGGATTTATCTACAGTATTGACATTTTTATTAAATCGTCGTTGAAAAATTTACTGAAAACAACGACATAGAGGCATTCTACAACAATGGCATGTTCAGAAGAGTTGTGTATTATATTCCAGGGAATATTTTTCCAAAAGAAAATATTCAGAAAAAATTAACGGTTTTGGAGATACGGTGCGAAATGTATACAAATTGTGGAATTTTTGCATATATTTTGAAATTTAAGGCAATAAATGTAGTTTTTCGAGTTCATTATTCCTCCAAATATTTTATTCTTGTCCTTATCTACAAATTTGCTTCAGAGGTCAGAAGAAGATTCGCATTGGTTTCAGAGATATAGCCCCAAATTTCTTTAAAAACTCAATATTTAACCATGTTTAGATGGGGCCATAAAATCCGAGCTGGATCTGACACAAAAAACCCAACTAGGGTTTCTTGTCGTTTGGGTCTGTACTTTCAAAAAATCCTCAGTTCGAATTGTTTGCACAAGATCACCTTAAAAATGTTGCACAGTGTTATTGGTATTCCTATGGTATAAAAAAGAGACAACACATATGAAAAAACACATCGTGGAAATAGTGAATAAGTGCTAATGTGTGGTTCCTCAAACCGATTACGTAGGGTGTGTTTGAGAGAAAAGTTCTTCCAATAATCTACGGGCCTGTATGCGTTCATGGTGAATATCAACGTTGTATGAACCACAAGATGTACGAGCGCAGCACCATAACTTTCTGGCCTAGGCAACCATGATCCCCTTTGCAAAAAAATTGAATTTACTTTTGAGCATTTTTCACAACATTCGACGTGACCAGACCATCCTATAGCACTATGAAAAAGGGGTTTAATGAATTCTATCGTCGATGCCACTGGCTATAAAATAAAGTCGCGAGGGTCGACCAAAAACGGACCTGGCCGCAAAAATGTTTTTTTTTTCGTTAGATCCAGCACAATTTGGCAATCACTCAAAAAAGACTCTTGTTTGTTTGCTAAAGTATCCTGAGAAATTCGAAAAACGAACAAGAGTAGACGAATCATTGTGCACCATGACAATGCGGGATCTCACATGTCCATTCAAATCAGCGCCTTTTTGACCGGACACAACGTGGAATTGATTGGTCATCCACCGTACAGGCCTGACATGAAACCCAATGATTTCTTTTGATTCCCGCACATCAAGAATAAAGCGTTGTCAATGATTTTCGTCGTCAGAAGCTGCTCCTGAAGCATTCAAAAGCCATGTTTTGCTTCAACAATTGGCTTTAGCGCATGAAAAATTGTATAAGTCATGCTGGAGACTTCTTAAGAAAACAATAAAACTATTTTTGATTGTAAAAATTCATTGTTCAATATCGCATTACAGTATGTATAACTTTTGTAACTTACGGTATCTGTTATTTACATTTTTTACATTAAAAGCTATAACAAGAACCGCTTACACCTTAAGTTATTTATAGATATGTATGCATACTAATTAAAGTGCCTAATGTGTTAATATGCCCCATCAGAACTTACTTACCCCTTGTAACACCTTAATCCAACGGTAAACCTGTAAAAAAATATATTATCTTATATTTATAACTAACTATATGCCTAGCTTTATTTTTATCTTCTATTCTTCTATATCTTCTTTCAAAAAAGTTACTCAAACCAAATAAATATTTTCCATTTGCAAAAGAGTTTAAACTTAGTGGACATTAGAAAACAATTTCCAACAAAATTCCATTAGAAATTCCTTGTTGTAATGTTCTAATGTGCCTTGTGTGGTGTATTATTTTCATTTTACATCGTTTAACTGTATTTAATAATTCAATTACCAAATTTATATTCCAGAACTGAACAATTCATTCGACAATTAACAATTATCATTATCAAAAGGAGAGCATCATCATCATCACTACCGGATGGATATAGTACTCGTACACACACAGAAATAAACACAGAGATCATGGACACACACATAAACCTATTCATATAATTCTCCAACTACATTTACACTAAGAGTAGAGTACAGTGTAAATTACCATATACGCATACCAACTTACACACTCACTAATATTACATATTGGTAAATGTGCTTGGTACAATTTACAATACATTCAGTGTGAAGGTGTAAACGTTGTCCCTGCATAACTGGGACTACTATGGCAACAATCGCTGGAATTAAATTGAAAAGGCACAAACCAACCAAAGGGAAAGCTCTGTAGTGTCCAAACAACTGTGTCGATTAGTCATAAGTACTCTACATAAGGTATATGGCGAAGGCAATTTATGAAAAAAGCTAAGGATAGGGGAAATGTAATAATTTTACGTGGGAGACAAAAGCAGTTTTGGAAGTTTCCAGCATAAATTTTTATGTGATTGTAGGTTGGGTATTATTAGGAGTGGTCGTATTTATTTTACTGAGGAGCACAATCAACAATCTTATATTCCAAGAATATCACGTGGGAAGGGTTTTTGAAACATTAGGGCCATTATCGAGAGAAGTTTTTAGAATAAAATTAACAAAAACCACAATGACTACTAAAAATAAACCCATGGCGACGGGTTCTTCGATACCGGACTGACCCTGAACCACACAACACCCGTGTTCCGGCACATGTTTGTATTTTTATCGTTTTCTGTATTGGGAGTATAGGTGACTGCTTCACTCGGAGACCGTTGGTCTATTGTGTTCATCCTGTGTAGGTAGTTGCAGATTTAAAGATGTAGTAAGATGAGGATGATAGGGTAGAGATGATAAGAGGTGAGACAAGGATGTAAAGATGGGAAGTTTGATGCCGAGGTAGAGATGATATTGTACTGGAAAATATAAGAAAAGTTGAGTAGAACAATGGGATCTATGTTAGACAGAAAGGTCAGAGTGTCTATTTCATATCTACCCAGTGTTCGTTATCTTCTTGTTTGCAACATGGAGCACCTACAAAGCAGATGTTCGACAGTCTCTATCTCCTCCGCATCTTCACATAGTCTGCAGTAGTCTATGCCAATGTCATCCCATTTTGAAGTTAGAGATCTCACTCAGCAGTGACCTGTTTAAGTCCCACCGCAATTTGTATTCCTAACTTATCAAGTGAGAGGAGGGACTCCGCTCTTCGACGAGAGGCCACAGGCCAGATCGTCTTGGATACCCTACAACCTGGTTCCAATAGCCATCTTTGATATGCCCTCTCATTGAAGATCTCCCGATGTTTCATCAACTGATAAGTCGATAGACTTAGAGCCACCTCGAGCTAGTTCATCTGCTACCTCGTTTCCCATAATGTTGCTGTGACCCGGAATCCAACATAGCTTTACGATATCGTGTATATCCTGCAGAGCTTTCCTGCAATCAAGAATAGCTCTTGAATTTATGGTCCATGCCTTGAGAGCCTTGAGGGCCGCGTGACTATCGACATATATAGTCACCGGTCCTGTAAGACTGCCCTAAAGCCCTTTCACCAGTTCAGCTGCTTTACTGATAGCAAGAATCTCCGCATGAAAAACACTACAATTATCGTTGAGCTTGTATGAGTTTTTAAATGGTGGATTGTCGCAGTAGACGTCAGCGGCAGTGCCTTTTTCCATCTTGGACCCGTCTGTGTATATTGCCAGGCCGTCCAGAGGAGATATGCACTCAGCCCATGCGTCCCTGCTTGGAATCAAACTTGAAGGAGGTAGGCATATAATAGCTTACGCAACCACTTTCACCTAACTCAAGTCGACTATCAATTAGTTTTAGGACATTCGAGTGTTCGAAGTGTGAACCACGCCAAGATCCTGACTCCCGGAGTCTAAAAGCAGTTCTCGCCGCCTGAAACTGGATTAGGATGTCCAGAGGTTGGAAATCCAAGATGACGTTTAAAGCAGCCTGAGGAGTGCTTTTAATCGATCCGATAATCAGCAATGACGCAGCTCTTTGTACATTTGATAGTCTGGAGAGTAACACTTTGTTCCCAAGAGCTTGCCACCAAACCAGCCCCCCATAGGTAAGTATAGGTAGGACCACGGTTACATACAGCCAGTGTATGATTTGCGGTCTCAATCCCCAGCTTTTCCCAATGCAGTTCTTAGAGGAGTATAGTGCCATGATTCCTTTCTTCGTTCGCTTCTCGATATTCCTTTTTCCATATTAAGCGATGCACAGAGGGGAAACTTCTGTTAAAATTTGATCAAAAGCCCTAGGAAGCTCATTTATAGTCGGATTGATATAAAATTTTGCACAAAGCATATCTTCTGTACAAGGATTAATCCTATAGAAAATAATGAAAATCGGTCCAGATTTAGATGCAGCTTCCATATATATTCGCATCTGATATGAGATAAAAATGCACCAAAATCACTGAAATTTGACACATGCAACCTGAACTAGCCTAAAAAAACATTGAGCCAATTTTCAAACAAATCGGTACAGATGTATATATAGTCCCATATACATATGGCGAATAACAAAATTCCTTTACAATTCCATTTGAAAAAAATTAAAAATTTTTTTTACGAGCACATCTACGATTTTTGGTACAGAGGTAAAGGAGAAAAATCCGGTTTCAAATCTGCTCGCGTTCACGAAATTGGCCAATGCGCGCAAAAGTTATAGCGGTTTTTATTCTCATATAAAGAAAAAATATTTAAAAATATCTTTTTTGTTGTTATGAGAAAATGTATGCATAAATCGTTAACACCAGTCCATATCTATTCGTAGATGTTTAAATAGTTATTAAATTTATTATTATTTTCGCGGAAAGTCAACAAATAATAAAAAAAATTTGAAGTAAATCCAAATTATCCTGTCCCAGAATCCGTACAAACCCTCAAAAATAAATTAAAGAATATATGCGGAATCTAGACAATGCGTAGAAAAATATGATACCAAATTTATAGAGATTGGGTACATAAATTGCATATTATAGCAACAACAAAAGAGAAAAACTTATTGTTGGAAAATATTGTTGCAAATATTTTTTTGGTTTGATTCTAAAAATTAGAAAAAAATATTTGGGAGTTCTCCAACTATTTTGCTAAAATCCCATAGAATAATGAATGTATACAGTTAAAACTTCATCAAAACATATGGTTTACCATCGCGAGAGTTTAACTGATTACTGTGATAACTTATAAGGGTAGGAAATTAAGAGTAATATTGAAATTACAATCATTCAATTAATATTATAATTAAAAAGCCTGTTATTCGCGAATTAGTTAAAGTCGGTTGATGCGCATCCGTTTTTGGATACAGCGAATCAATCTCTTTCAAAATTTATGCATATTTCGATGTTTCACTCAGGGGCCATTGTGTGCCACCAGTTGCATCATACACTGCAAAAAACCTTAAAGTTGGTGAAAGTCGTGCAATGTGCATACGATATTGATGCGCATCCGGTTTCGTCAGCGCCTATCAAAAATACGTCCAAATATACCAATTTTAATTAGATTCTTCAAGAACCGCGGATGTGCCTCCACATTCTATTTTTGGTGAAAATCCCATATTACTCGCGAATCTCTGTAATTTATGACACGCGTTTTCGCAAATATTATAATCGCGTATAAAGGATTCCATTTACGTAAAAAAATTTCAAGAAAATCGCGGTTTAGTACGCGGATTTGTCGAAATAATTTTTGCTGCTTTTCCTATTTTCAGGGTATCTATATCCGCGGTTTTAGTGGATGGATTCGCTCGCGGAAGGTCTCATTAGATCCGTCGCGTAAAAAAACTAAATTCACGCGGGGTACAAAGGAAATTGAATGGCACTTGTAAATTTTAAACGCAAAAAATAGGTTTTTTAAAAAAAATCACACATCAAATATTGGCCTTTAGACTCCAATTACTAGGATGCTGTAAGGAGCACACTCATGAGATATGCATTAAACGACGTAGAATCACGAGTTTTATAATCCTAATGTGAGTTTTGAATATTATCTTGTTGCGCGTCCGAATTATTAAAACAATTCAAAAAACCCCGAAATTCCGGCTTCAAAATGTTAGCATCAGTTTTAGGTGGATGCAGTGGATATATCGAAAAATGATACACTAGTATCATATTGCCCATGAAGTATTCTTTGCGTCTTTCTTTGGGCATATGTCTATAAAATGTAAGGTTAAGCCTAAAATCGGAAGGGAGCATAAAAAAACTTGTTGGCTTCAACCCATTTTTACCTATTTTTCTACATTGATGCCAACACAGCTTCCACGTAAATTAATTTTAATGGTCGACCTTATGGGATTCCTCCTAAAACACTTCAGTTTAAAGAATGTATATCATACTATATAGAATATGTTAACAGTTCGCGAATTCTGAAAGGGTGAAACTCGGATTCATCGATTGTAAAAAATTTTTGTTTTTCGCCATATATTTCATTCCAAATTTTATTTTTTGAAACTTACTTAAATTAAATTTTTCTCAATTCACATGAGAAAAGCCGTGAATGTTTCTGAATAATGCAAACATATTTGATAGGTGTTGGTTTAGTCTGATAAATAAGAGTCCCGGTTATAAGGCGGAACAAAATTTAGTGTGAATAAACCTTGCAATTCCATATAAAAATATTTCATATTTTAGTTGAGAAAAATTAGATTTTTTCGGAATGGCGCAAATATGCGCAATTTTTTATGATTGAATCTGATATTTGAGACTCAAGCGCATAAAACATTAGAAGAAACTATGGTCGGGAAACGACGGGGAAATATACTTTTTGACTATTGAAGTTGTAGTAATCTTAAAAATTATCATAAAAAAATTTTTATAAAGAGGATATGTATCACCACTATTAAAGAGCAAAGATGTAGAATCAATCTGAAAATTTTAAATGTTAATCTTGTTCGGAGACTGTGCAAAAGCAATAAATCTTGAAAAATATTAATTTTCGCGAAAATAATGTCATTTTAATGTTCACCTAATTTCTTAGTTTTCGAAATTTTACTTTTTGTTTTCAGTATGGCTGAGTTCAATCGGCTGCTGCATTGGATTGGTTAATCTTACAAAGTCGAGGATGGTTATAGCAAATGTAGAAAAGAGTCTGGTTGCCGTTTATCAAAATTTTTTCATAAAAAAACGATTTTCATATTTTGAGTTTTGAGCAACTTTAGGCCTACGTTTCCCCTCTGTGCGATGGTCCAGAATAGTGCCGAGGTATTTTGCTTCCGTAGGAAGTTCCAGGGCCACCCCGTCCAGGACTGGAGGTCCAAATCGGGAATCTTGCGTTTCTTAGTGAATAGTACAAGCTCTGTTTTTTCTGGGTTTACTCCCAGACCATTACTCTGGGCCCAGCTTGCAAGTTCTCTGTATTGGGAGCAGCATATATCGGAATGCTTGCTTCAGATTCTTTTGAGTACGGACGGAAGAAAAGCCAATTTATTTGCGCTCAGCTTGTCACATCCGCATCCGCCACACTCAAACTTCAGTGAGATGCAATAGAGGTCGGGAGTGGGTACATCTCGGGGGTTGTTCTGAACTCGTCCATGCGAGGGACTACGACAAGGACTATGTTGCTACATGCTGCGTACGAGGGCAGTTCGGAAACTTCTTAGCCTAGCACAAAAATTTTATTTCGATCTGGCAACTCCTTTATATAGAAACAGGTGTTCAAAAAAGACGCATCGGCAATTTTTTTAAAATGGAAAAATTAGAAATGCGTGCTGTCATTAAATATTTACATAAAAAAGGTTTATCGGGACAAGAAATTCATAACGATACTCGTAAAGCACTTAACACCAGCCATTGTTGTTCCAATCCCTGAAAATACATCATTTTTTCAATTCAATTGCAATGGTCTCAGAGGTGGATTTCATGAGTCGAAAGAATATCATTGTCGCGGAGGTGCAGGAAACCAAGCTCAACAACAGCTGCAGCTTACAGCGTTGTGATGGTTACAAAGTACTGAGGAAGGATCGCACCCGAGGTGGAGATGGGAAATTAGCGTTCATATTGCACCAGTCTGTGTAATACATACCTATCTCGCTGGAGCCTAGCCAGTACATGGAATGTATGGGGGGTAGCAGTCAGGTGTGGAACTGCCAAAGTTGAGTTGCTGAACTTATACATTCCTCCTCTAAATAGTTCCACTCCAGCATATAGGCCCAGCATTAGCCCGCTTTCGGAACGTCATAACCGTCTGGTCTTGCGGGACTTTAATGCTCATCATGACTTGTGGTATTCAGTCCTCGGAAACGACCAGAGATGTATAGTGCTGGCTGAACAGATTGATAGCTCTAGGTTTTTCACGATCAATAAGGACACCCCTATCAGAATTTGCGGCCTGTTATAACCATCGTGTCAACTGGTCTGACAAATGATGTCACATAGCAACCCGTCGTCTGTCTTGGATCAGACTTTCTTCCCATAATTGTCTCTATCAGCATACCGTCCATTTCACCACTTCTAAAGACCGCACTATCATCAATCATGGAAAAGCTAACACTGTGCAACATTTTCAAGGTAATTTTGTGCAAACAATTTCAAATGCGGTTTTTATGAAAGTACAGACGCAATAGACAAAAACCCTCTTTGGGTTTTGTTTTGTTAGATCGGGTTCGGATTTTATGGCCCTATCTAAACATGTCTATATATTGACTTTTTAAAGAAAATCGGGGCTATATCTTTGAAACCAATACGAATCTTTCCACGACAAATTTTTCAAATTTTTCTTAATGTTATCTTTGGGAAAAATATTCGCTGAAATGTAATACACAACTCTTCAGAACATATCATTGTTGTAAAATTGCTCTATCGCGTTGTTTCTATCGTATTTTTCAACGACAATTTGATAAATATATCAACAATACATTGAAATTTCAAATATGGGAATAAACAGCCTGTGTGAATCTTGTTTGAAATATGTTTTGTAGAAAGCATGATATGAAATACCGCCTAAACAACATGAAATAAATGCTTTACAGTTTCAGAATGTTCTGAAGAATTGCTGAGGACATTATTTGGAAAATTTTTGCTAAAGGCTACTAGGTTCAACTCTCAATAGTTTGGCAGTTACTGACCATAATTCCAGAAATTATGTATTCTTTCCTATATTTTATCAATTTTTATACACTATATGCGGTTTTTCGTTGTTCGTCTGTTTGACATATAAGTTCTACTACTATAGGACCGCAAAGCAAAATTCTTATTAGTTTCTGAGATAAAGCACGGATCAATTGAAAAAAGGGTCGTTTTAGCCCGGTATAGATGAGGCCATAAAATCCAAACCCGATCTAAAAACACGATACGCAATATATACAATATATACTTTCAGAAAATGCCCACTAGAAGTTGTTTGCATTTTCAGTGTTGCACAGTGTAATTGACCGATTTTCAGAGAGTTCACTAATCACTGCTTCAGAGATCTGTTCAAACCTTCTGATGTTCGGGTAGCTGAAATTCATTTCATTTCGAGACATCATCAATGCTGCAATCGCTCGCCATATACCTGCTGGTCGAATATCTGAAGTGAGACGTAACTTCCCAGCAGAGGCGACGGGATTAGCAAATGCGCGTGATGAGCTTCATCGTATCAACCCCAGTGATCCTTAGATCAGGGAGCTAATACTGGCAGTTAACAGGTTTGTCGCTGAGCTTACGCGGAACAAGTGGTTAGATCATCTGAAAAGTTGAAACATTGGAGCCGGAATTAGTGAATTGTGGGCAACGGTTAAGTCAATCTTGAGCCCTGGAAGGAAGACAGGACCTTAGTCACGTTTGGCGACGTTGCACTGACTGATCCGAAGTGATGCGCAAGTTATTTGAGAGTATTACGTCTTATTAGATCCCTTTCTGCCGATTATGAACCACCACAATTTACAATAGATGAAGTTCTCAACCTGTTGCTATCCACCCACATCGTAGCTGAAGTTTGGAAAATGGGCAGGGTGGTCCCGATATTGAAGCCGCGCAAGGATGTCAGAAAGGAGAAACGTACAGACCGATTCCGGTTTTGTCGCCTGTAGCAAAGACTCTTGAGGCTTTATTCCTCCCAGCGTCAGAAATAGCTATCTAGTTGTCGATCATCAGCATGGGCAGCACAGCTCGACAACAGCGCTGCACGTTATCTCCACACATATTAGTCGAGGACTCAACCAGGGCAAACCGTATGATAGAACGCTTGACTTATAAACAGCCACGCTGTTTGAAGTCATCGAGGTTGTACGATCTTGGCGTCAGGTACCTTCCCTGATGTTATTTTGAAATGCTGAACTCAGAAGTGAGAACAGAGTTGAATTTCATTATCGATATTAGAACAATTCCGACCGCAAACTACCCCAAAATTCTAAGTGTCACATTCGACAGCATATTCATGTTGTCCGCCAATGCCACAGATGTCTGCGACAGGCTGATATGTAGAAACCAGGGTTTCGGAGTCGAGGTATTTTTTGGCTCGACTCCGACTCCATGCCAATTTTTTTTACGACTCCGGCTCCGACTCCGACTCCGAGTCGACTCCGAGGGTAAATTCCTATAACACTAAAAATGAATAAAATGTGGACAAATGTTTAACTTGTTGTTATATTTGGGCCCATATAGGCTAATCCGTTTGTTTTTCGTAACATATTCTTTATAATGTTCATTTATACTCAACTACAGAACATAAATCTGAAGTCCTGGCAGAATTCCGCCCAGTCAAGTACAACAGGATGCCGCCAGACAAAGATTCCTTCAGTACAGAAACACAATGACTTTCGTTGCAATATTTGCTCGGATGTTACCGCGAGAGATATCCTAATCACTGTATGATGGATAGGAACCATGATCTAGAAAGAGAGGTCTAATGTTACAAGAGAGAAACCTTAGATCAATAAGCTAATCAACGGATGTAGCCGCCGATGCTATAAACAACTATATTGTGAATGCTGTCCTCGGGGACATCCCTCATCTATCGCAGCTGAGGAGCGTCAGCTTCCACAATGAACCAGAGTAGTTGACCACGAAATTATATCATTGTTACCATAATTAAAAACTACCTTCGAACAGCCCTTGAACTGAAAATCAAACAATTTAAAAGAGCTTTTGGGCTATTGTCTCAGGACTTGTGGACTCGCCCCCGAAAAAATTCGACCGTTGTAAATGGATTACCAATTGTAATACTTAAGGTTTAAAGCGATTATTTAGACGACTTATTTTATTTTTATTTTACTCATTAAAAACTCGAAAATTTGAAAAACAATTGTTGACTAGCGCTATAGTGGTCATTAATAACCTAATATACCCGAAGCTAACCAATTCGTTGCTACCAAATATTAAAAGATACTACCAACTATCTAGTAAGCCACCAACACCACCATCCTGCGGCAAAAATGTATGACACCCAGATTCGACAAACAGCCAATTGTGTATGAACCATGACTTTCATGGTTCGGCTTGCCTGCCTAGCCTATAGTTATTATGGGGGAAAAACGTAGAGGTCACATGAATGAATGAATTTTTCTGAACTTTTTTCCCGGCGAGTAAATAAACTATTTCGCACTGAAGTCCGTTTGTGTGTGTGAATATACCTGATATGCTTGCCATGGCATGTGTGCCAGCGTGTATGTGTGTCCTCATTCGACCATTATACATACTTATTTTTTCATAAAATATATAAATATTTCGCAGATTTCTGATCGTTATGTGCGCACGCATGGATTAACTTATTAAAATGCAATTTTAATTTTCAGTCTCGTGCAATTTTATTACAAAATTGGTTTTATGGAATATTATGACAACGAATGACAACCTGCCGGCATAGCGACCTGGCTTTTGGCCGACCAGCCAGGCAACATGCCTGCCTGCCTGGAATGTTGAATACAGAGATAAGCAAAAACTGTAGGAAGAGCGTAATAAAATCCAAAGCAAAGAGGGACAACAAAAAACAATTGTCGAGCGGATTAAATTGGAAAGGTAAATCGAATTGGCGGATATTATTTTAAGGGTGTAAAATTATTTAATTTGAGGTGAAACATCATTGCTGACTGACTGATATGTGACAGTAATTGTTATTTATCTATGGGATATATTGATATGAAATTTATTTTAATAAATCCGCTTTTGGTACTACTACGAGTTCAATACTTATAAGTGTAGTATTTGAATTTCAGATAGTAACAAATTAGAGATTTAAAATAATGCAACTTTGTTTGTTGTACATACATAAATTGCCTATATCTGTCTTTATTGAAACTAACATTTAAAAATGAGAGTTTTAGAAAAAATTAATTTAAATCGGCTTAGGCCTTAGGTCTTAGATAAATAAAAACATAAAATTATACCAGTTTAGGGCTTTAACTTGAACCCACAAAAGTGCTGATGTAAAGGACGGCCCCTGAAGAAAATCTGTAACTATGAAAATATTAAATATTCGTAATAAATTTAACGGATTTTGTATAGTACTATGCGCCTCCTATCCGCCTTTAAAGCAGAAGCTGGTAAACAATGTTTTCTATAAATATTGTGACAGAAAACAACATTTTCCACATAACGTCCAAATAGTTGTAGTTATCCGATTCCCTTCCACATAATTAACTCTTGAGTATAATAATTTAACTCCAAGGAACGGTTCTGACCACTTTTGACATGGCAAAGGCCAGGACTTATGTATCTTGGTCCCTTTATCACCTCAAGTGAATATTGATCTCCCAGTGGTGTCACTTTTGGAGCTGAATTTAACACCCGTTAAAGGTAGTCAGCTAACATGTGCCGCGCGTTCACCCATAGGAACCATAAAAACTTTTGTTGGGCCTCGGGTTAGTAACCCACCCCTTAAAAACATCAGACAAATGATCATGCAAATGTTTTAAGGACCATGTTCTGCGAATCTGTACCTGAAAATAATCTTGAAGACATGTAATCTCATAAAAAATCTAAAACAACAGTTAACAAAGATATAACGCTAATTTCAGATGTCTTACAGGGTCTTCAGCAGAAACTTCATCACGCCATAACTCGGAAGTTCGACTCACGGCTTTTGAAGGTTTTGGCCTCATTATCACACCGAGATGGCTGAAATTTGGTATTTAGTCTTCGTTGGGGGTATAAAACTTTCCCCCAAAAATTTGTAGGCCATCATATAGCCCCCATAGATCGGTACCACCGATTTTCGGTATTTTGAAGGTTTTAGCCTCATTATCACACCGAGATGGCTGAAATTTGGTATTTAGTCTTCGTTGGGGGTATAAAACTTTCCCCCAGAAATTTGTTGGTATAGGTCCACTCTTTCATATAGCCCCCATTAGAACGGTACCTCCCAATTTTCGGTATTTTGACTGTTATGGTCACAATAATTCACCGAAATAGCTGAAATTTGGCATTTGACCTTTTTTGGGATAATAAACGTTCCATATGCAATTTGTCGGTATAGGTCCACGCCTCCCATAAATAAATATTCTTCAGAAATGGCCGAAATTTGGTATTTGGTGTTCATATTGGGTAGTTAACGTTCCATATGAAATTTGTCGGTATAGTTCCACGTTTCGATATAGCCCACATAGAACGGTACCTCCCGATTTTTGGTATTTTGAAGGTTGTGGTTACAATAATTCACCAAAATAGCTGAAATTTGGAATTTGCTCTTCCTGTAGGGCATTAAACGATCCATATGAAATTTGTCGGTATAGGCCCATGCCTTCATATAGCCCGCTCAGGACGTACCTCCCGATTTTCGGTGTTATGAAGGTTGTGGCCTCAATATTCCTCGGAAATGGCTTAGTATTTGTTTGGGGTATACAACTTTCTACCAGAAATTTGTCTTTCTGCCATAGAACTATACCTCCCGATTTTCGGTATTTTAAGCATTTTAGCTACATTTTTTGAACAAAATAACTTTTATTTAACATTTGAATTTCTCTGTGGTCACAAAACATCTGATCCAAAAATCGTCAATATAGGTATACGTTTTGGTATAGCCCCCATATAACGGTTCCTCCCGATTTTCGGTATTTTGAGGATTTTAGCTACATTTTTTTAGCGACTATCTGTAATTTAACATTTGAGTTGCCTGTCACAAAACATATCCACCTAAAATTGTCAATATGGGTCCATATTTTGGTTTAGCACCCCTAAAACGGTACCTTCCGGATTCCGATATTTTGAGGATATTAGCTACATTTTTATCCCCAAGTTTCTCTTTTTTGCCATTTGAGGTTCATAGCGGTCGCAACACTTCTCCACTGAGAATTCTCAATATAGGTCCATGTTTTTGGTATAGCCCCTATAAGTTACTCCCCGATTGTAGGTGTGTCAAAGAGTTTAGCTATATTTGTTGACCGAACTATCTGTAATTCGACATTTAATGTTTCCAGGGGTCACAAAACTTTTCCACCAAAATTTGTCAACAAGTGTCCACCCTTTCATGTAGTTTTATATTAGATTCATTTTTAACTTTATTTTACTTTATTTAGGCATTTGAGGTATACTTGGTCACAAAATATCTCCACCTAAAATTGTGGACAGGAACGAAATTAATTATTATATTTTAGTTCAGAATATTTTACGGTGGAGGGTATAAAAAGTTCCGCCCGGCCTTACCTTAACTATGTTTAACTTGTTTCAAATGGGATTGCAAAAGAAATTTGGTTTTTACCATATATGTTTGTAGGTTTTCACAGTTCCCACTTTCGCTCTAGAATATTTTTGACAATATTCCTACTCATCGTCTGAACATATCCCTCATTTACTCAAAGAGTGACACATCTCGAAAAATCCAGTTTCGAGAAAAACGAGTTTTAAGTTAGCGATTGAAATTTGACTTCTTCACTTAAAAAGATTATTACACAAAAACTAAAATAACTACTTGGACCATATTTTGCAAACAGCTAGCCATGTACCAGCGCTAAATTTCTGTGCAAGATCAAGCATGATTTGAAGTGTTCTAGTGCTTAATAAACTAAAAAAACTTTTGTGTTGAGTTATGCGAAACTCGTAGTAAATGAGGTGAACTCGTCGAGTTTTAGAAATATCGGTATGAAAATTTGACACAAGATAAATTAGAAGTCGCAGAAAAAATAGAAATTGCTAACTCAAAAACGCATTTTTTGAGATATGCCACTCTTTGAGTAAATGAGCGATATGTACTTCCAATTTTGCGTAGAACAGAGTATCGGATGCTTGTATAATTTTTGCATTTTCCAAGGGAAAATATTTTGCAAGATTTAAAAACCAATCTGATTAAATTGTGACTAGAGATCCTGGGTTACAGGAACAGAACAGCTGAACATTTTGTCAATTTTTTTTCTTCCGATTTTTTACTTCATTTGCATCCTGCATAGTTTTACACTTTGACATTTGAAAATCGCAAATGCAATATTTGACCTAAAATTTTGTATTTTCTGTTTCTTTGTATTACAACAATTTTATAAATGCCAATGAAATTCTGTCACATGACTTTTTCGTATTGTAATTTAGATTCAATGCAAATGTGTGCAGCAATATCATTGGATGACATTACATACATACATTTATGATAAACTGAGAAACTTAAAATACTCATGCAAACATACTTACAAATGAGTAAACGAACTGCAAAATATGAGAAACGAAATGCAAATGTACACAAGCCAATGGATTAAAAGTTCTTTATTAACACTTAATAAATCATATTTGCATGCATCCATATCCGCACAGACATGCATACATATCCACTACATACATTTATGGGTAAAGGCAAAGGCGTACATAGATACGTTAGTTCGTCGTAGTCTATGCAAATGTGCATTCACAAAATCCATATGTATGTATGTGTTTGTGCAAACTTTGTGGTATCTTTATATGTATGGGGTAAGAATGCAATAAAACCCCTTTGGTGATATTTAAAAACATTATGTTTGTAGAGTTACAAAATCGCATAAATAGTCCCTTTAGTATTATAACACAGCAGCAAACTACTAAACGCCATGCATTGTTGCAAAGGGTGTTGAGTAATTCGAGTGATAGGCACAGATTTTAGTATAGTCGAAAGCCCTTTTAATGTCATCGTTTATAACCTCGAAATCCCAAAGTCCCGAGTTTCTGCCCTTTATAGCCCACACAAATAAATATCGCTTGTAGCGTCCTAATTGCGTCGGCCCTTTGACCGAGATTATAATCGATTTCGACTCTATATGATTAAAGGATCTCTGACTTTATTGTTCTTAAACCACTTATGCCTTCGTAACATATAACTTGAAATCAAGCATGTGAACTTCGCCGTATCAATATCTTAAAACGTCCTAACAACCAATGTCTACACGGAGGAAAAAAAGTCCAAAACAGTCCAAAACATAACATATGTTTGGGTCCTGTAAACAAATTTATGTTTAGGTGCAAACAAATATTTGTTTAGATATAATATAAATAAAAAAATGCAACATTGGTTAACAATAACAAAGCACGAAACACATGTGTTTGGCCGCATACACACCACCATAAACAAACTTTTTTTACCCTTCCGTCTTCGCTTCTGCGTCTTCTATTACATCATTCTATTACACATAAAACACCATTCCGCGAGAGCCCTGTACGAGTATGTTCTAACATAAAAAAAATATGTTGGTAACCAAACAAATAAAATTGAGATTTGTTACAAAATGTTGCAAACATATATTTGTTTGGACACAAACAAATTATGTTTGGATATAAACATATATTTGTTTGGATCCAAACATATTTCTAACATATATTTTTCTGCGTGTACTTTTTCAACTCTCACAGATTGTTTATTACAAGGCAGGAAGAAGAGGGAACGGCTAGGAACCTTACTCTGATTTGTATTTTAAGCTCCTTCTCAACACCACAACACACCCTTTTATCCTTCCATCCATACATAGTTTGTGGTATTAAGTCTAGTCACAAATGTTGATATTAGTCAAAGTCATAAACAATCTATGCCACCACTCTGTGACAGTGTCAAACATAAATCCACATAATAATTCAAAGCATTGATCATCACGAGGCCAAGTGGAAATGGACGGGAAACGGAGGGAAGGAATCGCCTGACTATGGGTCGCAACGACCACTAGTAGCAATCCAGATACATACTCGTACATATAAATATTTCTTTATAGAATGACAAGACTAGTGTCAGAGAATGAGAGAGGAAAAAACGACGATTCATTTCGCATTTTCGTTTTGATTTTTCGTTATTAAAAAAATTATATATGACAAATAGTTTGGCGCTTAATTTAGTTACGACAAAGGGTATGCGGGCCACAAAATGTGCAAACAAAAATTATTGCTAGTTTTGTTTTAGGAAGTGCCATGTCAACAAACCTAACTTGGCTGTGGTCAACGATATACTGATGTGTAGAGTTGTCGTTAGGAAGTTTTCTGAACGAAAACCATAGAAACAACAAACCTCTTTAAACTCCCAGTGCCATATTAGAGCCAATTTGGGCGGAAAATGTAGTTAAATTCCTCCAAATACCTTAAATCGGGAGGTAACGTTATATGGGGCCTATACCAAAAGGTGGACCTATCTTGACAATTTTTAGTGGAGAAATTTCTCGGCGATTGGGAACCTCAAATGTCAAATTTCCGCTAGTTGGGTCAACAAATATAACTAAAATCCTCAAAATACCTTAAATCGGGTGGTACCGTTATATGGGTGCTATACCAAAAAGGAGACGTATATAGCCCATCTTTGAACCTGACCTAACTATTGAAAAAATACACTTTGTTGCAAAATTTTATTGTTTTTTCTCAATTATAGCGGACGCTAGATTGATTACAACAGAAGGACAGACGATCGTCTTAGAATTTTATCCTGATCAAGAGTATATATATATGTATCATAGAAATTATGGTTTTAGACCCCAAGTATATTTGAACGAAATTCGTTTTAGACAATTTGGAGTCAATTTGGCCATATTCATCCGTCTGTCTGATGCGAACGGATTAACTCTCGAACGGTTTAACCGATTCGAACCAAATTTTGAACTTCGTAATGATTTACCCAAGCTTCGTTCAAATTTTGTCTGTAAAATGGTGTGAACGATAACTCTCGATTGGTACAAACTTTGCACATCTTATGATTCTTTCCAGATACAGATCTGGTACAAATGCAAAATGTGGACTAGGAAAAATTGAAGTTTTAGAGCTCCTCTAGGATCGTTTTGAAATTGTGCTCAGCAGGTTGTCTGCGGCCTTCTTCATGGCAGTACAATTTTTTTTTTTTTTGGGACAAGTCCACACTTCATGAGGAAATGGCATGATGTGGCAAATCTGCAAGATAACTATCGCTTTGAGTTTCTGATTGGTCTAAACTTTGCACATCGTATCAGGTTAAAATATGGACTATTCTGTCGCGTCCTTCGTGTACCTCCTACATAAAATTTGGTAAAAGTGCAGGTTGAGGACTCGTCACGGATCTATTTGAATTTTTTTTTTAGTTGTTTAAATATTGATGTATTTGTGGCGATTAGTTGCGTTTATCAGTTTTTAAATCGAGGATATTCTTGGTAATAACACCAAATGTAAAACGGCAACACTGCTGGTGCACTCGGCATTAACAGAAATGTGAATAAATGACATAGTCATTGCAAGCGTTTTCCCCAACATACTACGAGTAATATTCACTTGCTATTCTTACAATTAGTTTTGTTTGCTTGCCTCAACATTGAAGGCGCCAACACTTTTGGGTCATTAGCTGTCTTTGTACAACGATTTGGCGCTAAACTAGTGGCCCGCCGCCATTTAGTTTGAATTCATTGAAAATTGTATGTATGTATTCTTGTCAGTATATCTATTCTTTTGTATGTACTTATGATTACTATTTGTCTGACATTTCTTAACCAATGACTTGGATGATTATTCTTCGTCCGTTTGGAAGTTTATACAATAAAATAGTCGTAAAACAAAAATATATATATTTTTTCGTTTTTCTCCTCTTCTTCCCGTGTCTACTACATCTTATTTTTTATAGTTTTTATGAAGTTTATTATTTTGTTTGTCTGTTGCTATTGTTGTTGGTGGAGCTGCATTGTGATAAGCCAAAAAAGTCATAACTTTTGTTGTCCGTTGTTAATTTATGACCTGCTTCGTATTAAAATCATATTTATATTCGTTCATGGATATTCCATCCATATGACAATACAAAATATTTTGGATTAAAAATAATAAAATGTGCATGACTATGATATGGGAATTTAATTGGATATTGTGTGAATGCATGTGTGTAGTTTTATGCAAATTTAGCATGAATGTTCTTTGATTGTCCATAAATATATGTATGTAGTGTAGTCTGTATTAAATTTAGTTTAAACTTTATTTTAAGTTAAAATTGAGAACTATTATGTTGCAAAAAGAGGATAATTATGCTAAAATTATTATTTTTTCCCAAGAAAATTTTGATAGGCCCCGGTTGCACATGTGTACACTAGTAGTGCTTTCATGTAGTTATTGAGCGGTTAGAGCGGGAGTTCGATGTAGCTGGTGTGGTTACATGATTTCGATTTCGAGCATCCATGTTGTGTCAGTTCGCTGCATTCATTCGAGTGCGAAACTTTCCTGCTAGATGATAGTAATCCGAGGCGATGTTTGCTCTTTGTATCGATGTGTGTAACAGCTTGATCAATTTCGTTGCGTCTGTATTATATCGCTCCACGTTTTGATATAGCCCACATAAACCGCTACCGCCCCATTTTCGATATTTTTAGCCACATTATTCAACAGAAGTTAATGAAATAGGTCCACAATTTGGAGCCCCCATGCAAAGGTACCACCCGATAATCATTATTTTGAATGTTTTAGCCACATTATGAAATTTGTTATTTAGTCGTCACGAGGGGTATAAATATTTCTTTGCGTAACATACATATGGGGATTTCTGAGTGAAATCGGACACTTTTTCAAGATGAGGTTGAGGCGATTTATTTATATTTTGCTGTGGTGATGCTGCTCATCAGCAAAATATTTTATAATATTTTCAGATTTTTTTGAGTAATGGTTCCAGAGAAAAAATTTCTTAACAAATTTTAAAAATTTTAGAAAAAATAGTAATCATTCGAATCCCACTACCAAATAGAACTTAAAATTTTTGTAATTAATTGTTGTTTAATACAAAAAATTTCAAGAAAATCGAAGAGTACAATCATTGATAAAAATTGATTTTAAGTTTTAAGTAGCGAGAATTGCACCCACATTGCACTGTGCAACATTTTTTTTCTATTTTTTAAATCAACGACTTAATCTTGAAAAAGTGTCTGATTTCACTCAGAAATCCCCATATACATAAGTATAGTATATGTAATTAATTCCATCGTATTTATTTATAATTATGTATTTTTCTTCAAAAACCATCTTATTTGGTATTTTTAAAGGGCTCGGATTCAATTTTTGGTATCTAATAAAAATATGATAGAAAGAATGACAATGTAAAGCAATTTGTAAAAAACAAAATGTTTATGGAAATTTTCACCGTGTGGCATAAGACTTTCCAGTTGGGAAGCTCTATATCTCACTACACGGATTTTATAATTCATGCTGATGATGAACATTTAGTTTAAATGCTGGGAAGAAGTAAAACCTCAAGGGTATTTGCTTTGGGTGACATAATTAAATTTAGTATTTATGATTCACGTTGGCTGTCATCCTTGTCTACTTTCAGTAGCGGGACCAGTCTGCCTTGTTTCTAGTCTGTTGACATATTTAAGAGTTTAATCAAAGTCGGCTTCGTTTTAAGCATTTTTAATAAATATTGTTTTCAACAGTGGATCATAGGACGAATCGATTAATGGAATCTATCCTTATTTGGGCCAATTGCCGTTATTGCCAGGCTCCATTTGACATTTCCATTACAAAGTTTGACATTATTTAGGCCACCATCAGACCATCTGCTTTTTCACATGTATGACATCAGCTGTTCTGTATATTAGTATACCCAAAGTGACAACATTCATGTGAAATAGCAGCTGGTCTAATGGCCGCCTTAGCACAAACGTACAGAGTACGGTTTGAAAAATTTCCCCAAAAATGGAATTTACTTGTGAACATTTTCGTCCAATTATTTTTCACAACCTTCAATGTGGATTATCACGGCAAGAGTGCATCGATGAAATTAAATCGACGCTCGCTCAAAGACAAAGGTCGCGAAAGTCGTCCAAAAAAGCCGTTGTGCAGTGCGTGAACTGATAATGCAAGATGGTCATGTTATAAACGGTGAGATAGAGACTTCCTTGCTTATTTCTTCCACCAGCATACATTCGATATTGCGAGCACCTGTCGGTAAAAGGGAATTGTTCTCGTTGGATCCAGCACAATTTAATAATCGTACAAAAAAGTCTAGTGTGGATTGGTGCAAAGATATTTTGAAAAAAATACGATTGCGGTGCTTTAAAAGACGTTTATAACATCGTCACAGGTGACGAATCATGGATCTATGCGTATACGCCCGAAACAAAACAGCAATCGATCATGTGGGTCTTCGAAGACGAGCCAAATCCAACGAAAGTTGTTCAAAAAAGAAGCACTTCCAAGCAAATGGTCTCCTGTTTTTTCGACAAAACTGGTCATTGAGCAACGTGGGACAGTCAAGTGTGAGTGGTACACCTCAATTTGTTTTTAGGAAGTCTTCGGCAAATATCGAAAAATGATCAGGAAAAGACGAATCACACATCCGCTCTATCCAGCGCCTTTTGACAGTCAAAAAACATGGAGTGGATGGGTCAATTCAATGCCCTGACTTGGCCTCCAATGAATTCTTTTTATTTCAGCACATGAAGAAAAAAAGTGTGGTCAACGATTTTCGTCGCCAGATAAAGCGTTGAAAACAATGTTTTGTAGGTGTCTCAATCGGAGCGGAAAAAGTGCTTCAACATTTAGTTTGAGCGCATACAACAGTGTATAAATCTTGCTAAAGAATATTTTGAAAAGCCGAAAAGTGAGCATCATTCTCATTTAAATGAGAATTCTCGAAACTTAAAGAGTTTGGGTTTTCACTAAAAATCATTATTTCAAAAACTGAAAAGCCTTCGCTGGAATGAAATCATGATATTGGTAGCGATCAGTAAATTTTGCAAGGATGTCAGTGCATTTTGTAAACATTACTCTCTATAATAGAGAGAATACTTCAGACTTAAAGCAATCATATGATTGAATCTTCAATAATAACAAAACACAAAACAATAAAACCACTTTTGGTTATAAATATTCGCATTTTCATTGTTAGGCCAGAAACTTATCTAATAACCCTCGTAAATGGTCTTTCCACTTTTTCCGCTTATGCACAACGAGCAACTTGTTGACATCCTAAATATATGCCAATGACGCTGGGGTCATTTGGATTGGTTCGGGGAAGCTCAGCCCGCTACTTTTGCTGGTAAATTAAGTCTCACATCGGATATTTCACACCTGGTGTATAGCGATGATGTCCGGAAAAATCCATTCTGTCGGAGGGCTCTAGTAATCGATGATTATTAAACTCTCTGATGTTTCTTATGATTGATGAGAGGTGATGGGCAGTACGTCAAAATATGTCAGACCAGGTACACGATTTTATGTCTGGCGGACTGTGGCACTCTCCACCAATTCTGATAGGGACGTTATCATTTAGCGTGAAAGATGTGAGACCATATACATATCTGCTCTGCCAGCGCTAAACCCCTTCTGTAATTACATATATTGTACATACATATGTTCCCACAACATCCCCGAAGGGACAAGGGAGACTTCTCTCATATCAATGAGTGCACGCCGATTCATATTGGCTCAATGATATGGTACCTACTTTTTATCGCCGAGTCCGAACGGCGTGTCTTACGACACCACTTGTAGAGAAGTTTTTCATGGCCGAAATACTCAGGAAATGTCGCCAGCATTATGAGTGGGAATTTTGCCACCGTTGTAAATTTGATGTTGCTTGGCCTGGGATTCGAATCGTAGACCTTCTGAGTGCAAGGCGTACGTGCTAACCATTGCACCACGGTGTCCCCATATATACATTACATACCCAGCAAAAAATTATCACCAAATAATAGCTCTGTTCCAGAACTAAAAAGTTTTTACAATTTTTACCACTTTTACACATTTTTCGTTAACGTATACAAAATTTATATGAAAATCGTTTACGACTTTTACCACTTTATAAAGTACGGGAACAGGCCATTTCAGTTTTTATAGTACTTTTTGGTAGTCGTAACTACTTACAAAACACCCTACTAACACATTTTTTAACAAGGACATATCGCTTTGAGTTTTTAGTTATTCTTAAACACTAAAATAACTAGTTATTTTATGGCCACCAGAAGTTGAAATATACCCAGCAAAATGTTCGATGCCATAGATGCTATTAAAGAATGGGTGCAAGTGAAATGGAATGTCATTTTTTCAGCATCTTCAATCATTCTTTTTACAAGAGCGTGACCCCCAAAAGATGCAATTCATTTTCAGATCCTAAGCATGTCATCTTTACTAACTCGATGGAATGGCATCTTCAACAATTCTTTGGCATGGCATCTATACCAATCCTTTGGCATGCCATCTTAACCAATTCCCAAGAATAGCATTTTCACTAATCTTTAAAATGTCATTTTCACCAACCCTTTGGCATGTAATTTTCACGTCTTGTTCGGAAAATGGAAAATGCTGTATTGAAAAATGATTTTCATTTTTTTTATTTTATTAATTCAAAGGAATTAATGAAATAACTATAATTTATTTAGCATCATAAAGTTTACATCTATAATTGCAGTTTGTTCTCGTTGTTGTAACGGTAGTTAATATGTTTGTATTCTCATTTTTCTGCTTAATCTGACTCTGGGTCTATCAGTCGTAAGAATGTGGCTATTTCGCTATTTATATGGTTTGTAACCACAAAGCTGCAAACTTAAGTTTCTTAGCAGGATTGGTAGGACAATTGAAAAGGAACAGTGTGTCGTGGGGGCCTGTGCTGTATGCTAGGCAGATGTTTTCCACGGTGTCATCAGTACTTGCCCTATAGGAATTTTGACGGCTGCACCATCCCGAGCGTATTGACCCAAAACTATTCTGGTTTGTCCTGACAGCTGGCGCTTCCGTGTGAATGCTACGTAAACCTGGTTGAAAGGCTTGTTGATCTAGAGGTTCTCTCTTGTAACGTTAGACTTCTCTTTCTAGATTATGAGCACGGCTTGCTCTGAGTGAGTCCTCTGCTAATATGGAGATGGCCTTCAGCGCAGTTGTTGTGCTGCTTACGGATCCTATGCTATTGATCGGCAACTGGAAAGTTATTTCTGATGCTGGAATAACTATAGCCACAAGGGTTCTTGCTACGGACGACAAAAGCGAAATCGGTTTGTAAGATTCACCTTCGCTGGCATCCTTTTCGGGCTTCAGTAGCTGGCCTATTTTCCAGACTTCGGGAACGATGTGTTTGGCAAGCGACAGGTTGTAAATTTAAGTGAGAAACTTGACTTCCGGCCGTCCCAGCTGTTGCAGTCTAAACACCGACGCTGCACGCAACAGACTGTACTTCCTCCGCAACAGGTTTTGATTCATCTTACAAAAGGATTTTACTTCCCATCAGTGCAGTGCAGATTTCGACATTGACTCCAACTGCAGATTACTATTTCGTGAATTTTATTTTACAACGTTTCGGAAATGATTGTTGTTGTTTAGGGATCTACAAATCGACTTGTTGAGCAGGGTTCTCTAGAACAGGCATAGAAACTTTTAGAATTGGTCTGTTCCTTTACTTTTAAAAATGGTAATTGTTGCAAAAATGGTAAAAGTGGTGAACTGCTCTCATATAAATTTGCGGGTAAAAACTGGTAACCTCAGGCACGTAAAGGAACACGACTAATACCAAAGAGTGCAGTCCGACTCTACTTTTAGCTCAACGATTGGGACTTCCTAGCATAATAAATCTTACATTGCTTTAAACGTACATATTTAGATAAATAAAAGAATATATCACCAATATTTTTGAAAATTTAACATAGCTGAAGCCAAGGTTTACCCTTTTAGAACACGCGACTTGTGATTGTATATTATACAAATGAAATATGTTTGGATGAAATGAAATGTTTTTGGGCGTGGCAAAAAATATTGGCCTTAAAAGATAATTTACGTGGAAGCTGTGGCTATATTTATGTTAACAAGTAAAAAAGTATCAGTCGGCTTTGCCGACAGAGATATACCCTCAGCCTGTGTATATTGAAACAATTTTTTTCCAAAAAACGCATGTATTTAGGGAGTTTTAGAAATTTTGGGCGTTTGAACTAACAAAAATGTTGATTAGGATTTAATATCAAAAGTTTTGCGGAGGAGATACTAAAAAGAATGGATCTCCAGCCACTACGTAGGGTACCATAGGGGTTTTTTAGAACTTCAGGGATATTTGCTCAAGAAGTATGAACTTGCCCCTGAAACAACTTTTACCATCGCAATTGAGGCAGCAATGCAAGTTGCTTCAACAAAAATCAAAGTGATTCGAAAGCAGGTCTTAAAGTGAACATGTATCCGAAATTGTGAGTGGGAGGTACCGGATGGAGTGGACAAATATAGTCCATATTTGAACCTGATCTATATCTGGTAGATATATTAGGATGTGTAAAGTATGGACCAATTCGGCCACTCTCTTCAAGAGTTATCGTACGCACAATTTTCCGAACATTTTTGAACATTTGTGGGGGAGGTACCTGAAAGAGTGGACCGATATGACTTATCTTCGAACTTAAACTATGTTTGGACAAAATATTACTAAGGCCAAACTTTGGACCGAATCGGCAGACCTGTTCGAGAGATATTTTGCCCTCCAACCTCCTCACACGGTGTCATAGGGGTTTTTTGCAACTTTCAGGCTATTTTCTCAGGAAGTATGGACTTGCCCCTGATGAAACTTATACCGTCGTGTGGAGGGCAGTGAATACAAGTTGCTAAAGCAAAAATCAAAGCGATTCGAGAGATGTTCCTAAACTGAACTTTTCCAAAATTTTGTGTGGGAGGTACCCGACGGAGTGGACCGATTGAGTCCATATTAAAACCTGATCTAAGTCTGGTACACGCTCCACGCTGGGCAAAGTATGGACCAAATCGGTTACACCCTTCAAGAGTTATCGTGCGTGCAAATTTTCCGAACATTTTCGAACTTTTGTGGGGGAGGTACCGGAAGGAGTGGACCGATATAGCTCATCTTCGAACTTAAACTAAGTTTGGACAACCGAACCGAATCGGTTCATCCGTTCGAGAGTTATCGTGCGCTCCAGCCAGCCAGACAGACAGACGGACGTACATTGCTCAATCGACTCCAAATTGTCTGAAACACATTTCGTCCAAACATACTTGGGGTCTAAAACCATTATTTCGATGAGGCACATTTTGCCCGTATGAAAGTGTATATACCCTTCATAGCCTAAAGGCTGAGGGTATAAAAAATGGGTATAAATGGGTTGAAGCCACCATGTCTTTTTTTGTTTTCTCTCGATTTGTGAGTAAACCACACTCCTCACGATTTTCCTGTCAAAGTAAAAGTAGAAGCAAACTAAATAAGGATCATCTCAATAATGTATTACTTTTCAAAATTTGAACTGCTTCTACCATTAAGTGATGCTGACATTTTGAAGCCAGATTTACAGTGTTTTTTGAAATTTTCTTCTAATTTCATTCCGCAAATAGGTTTTTCAAAAAATCATATATGGGATTGTATTACTTGGGATTCTGAGTTGTTTGATACATATATTGTGAATGTAGTCTGCATAGCTTCATAGAAATCTGCATCTAAATCCGGAAATTTTGTGCGAACATTTTTCTAAAAATCATATTTTTCGGGTCTAATATTTGCAATTGTCTTTAGAATACCTCGTATTCCATTGCACATTTTAGTTTTTTACGTTCCGGATCCAATAAATCATTCCTCGTGAAAATCCATCTAAAAAAACGCAAGTTACGAGAAATTCCAAAGTAGAAAAATCACCTAAAATTGTTTTTGAAAATATCGCGTATTTTATCGCGTTTTTCGCGGATCGTTTCCACTGCAATGAAAAAACTAGTGCAGCATCTTCCTTTTAGCTGAAACAGAGATTTGAAAACTTCACTGATAAGGAAGCTATATTAATTTTATCCCAAAAAATAGTGTGTGATGCTACATCCACGGTTCTTGATTGATCGCCTTCAAATATATATATATCGATGTAGTTTTCCATGGTGGACATTGAAATCGGATGCGGACAAAAATTGTATGCACTTTGCGCAAATTAGCGATATTTTATCGGTTTTTTAATGCTAAGATGCGGCCGATGCTACATCTTAGCGTCAAAATTATATTTCGAAAAATATATACAACTTAATAGACATGGTCTTGCTGTACATGAAAATCACATGCGGACAAAATGATTTTGATAATTACGCGATTTACACTTATTTTATAATGCATATAAATTAAAATTAGTTATTTGACCTGTATTTCCATTTCAGAAGGTTTGAGATATATCCCCATCAATTCAATTACCTTCCCTAATGGGAAAGCTTTAATATGAATGCCAATAAAGCTAAATCCGTCTATTTTATTGGGAGATTTAAGAAAAATGAAGGAAGTATTCCTATAGATTTTTACAATATTTCCTACTACATAATGCATGTGAAAAAATATTTTTTCGAACAAAAAATTATTTTTTGGACCAAAATATGTGCTTATTTTGCTTGTAACATCGAAACTATAACACCAATCTGTATGATTGTAGCCTCATTTGATTCGCCGTGAAGTTTTGATCCACAACAAATTTGTATGTAATTTTATGACCACTAAATGGGCCTTAATTTTGGAAAAAATTGGCTTACATTCAATAATTTATCAATTTTATGTACATTCCGCGAATTCTGTGTAACATTTTGCAGGTATTATGCAATCTACTCGCTGAAGTCACTTCGAGAGAACTTTTTTGTAACAATTGTGCTCATTAAAATAATTAGCGTTTTTATAATATTTTGTTTCTTAAAAAGCGAAATAAAAGCGCCATAACTTTTGTCCGCAACAACCAAAAATTGGCTCTCGACCAGATTCGTACTGGGAATATTTTTCTTAACCTACATATCAAAAATCGTTGATGTAGCGCAAAAAAATTTTATCCTTTTTTTCTGAAATGGAATATGAAATATTTCACAATATTCGTGATATACATGTGTAAAAATAAAAAAAATATAATAAAAAATAATAAAATAAATAATAAAAATAATAAAAACACAAAATTCATCTCTATTGGATCGATGGAATGGGTTCAAATGCTAAGGAAAAGATCGGATCTATCACGACTTCCTTTGAATTGGTTCAAATGCTGATGAAACGATCGGATCTGTAACGACTTCCATCGAATGAGTTCAAATGCTGATGAAAAGATCGGATCTTTCACGACTTCATTTGAACCAATGCAAAAGATCCAGTGAAATCATGGCATCTCATGGAACCACTTCCATAAAATTTTGCTTGGAAGATAAAACATATCGCTCATTTACTTAAAGATTGGCAGAACTCAAAAAATGCGTTTTCTGAGTTAGCAATTTCTATTTTTTCTTCGACATCTAAAGCTCATATAGATACAGCTCATTTGGTATAATTTAACAAAAAAGTTTATTGAGTTTATGAAGAACAAAAACACTTCAAATTATGCTTGATCTTGCACAGAAATTTAGCACTAATATCTGGCTAGGTGTTTGCAAAATATGGTACAAGTAGTTATTTTATTTTTTGTGTAATAATCTTTTTAATTTGGGAAGTCAAATTTCAATCGCCAACTAAAAACGCGTTTTTTCGAAACTGGATTTTTATACCCTACACCACTATATGGGGAGGGTATTATAAGTTGGTTTTGCCCAAAAAGTTTGTAACGCATCGAAATAATGGTCGAAGACCCATACCCATGAATGTCTCGACGAGCTGAGTCGATCTAGCTATGTGTGTCCGTCCGTCCTTCTGTCCGTCTCTCCATCTAAACCTTGTAATCACGCTACAGGTCGCAATTTTGATCGGATCGTCACGAAATTTTGGGTGTTGATGAGGGTCCCAGAGGGGAAGAAGCCTGGTGATTTTGGTGATAGTCGGATAATATTCAGGGGTCGGAATGGGCAAAAAACTTATGTGGATAAAAAGACAAAGTTTTTTCCAAAGCGAATATCTTAGCTTCTATATGGGGTATACGAAAACCAAGTCATGACAAAAAAAGTAGAAAATATCACCTTTCTAATGATGTAAAGTAAGTTCTCGTAGGTGATCAAACAACGGAGATTTACAATAGTCGCAAATAAAACCCTAATTTTCATTTTTGCTATTTTAGTTATAATGACGAATATCACAGCTTTGGTTAGGAACTTTCCAAAAGCAAAGCCTGACTATGAAAGTAGAAGATCCCGTCTTTACAGTGATGCAAACTAGGTCGGCGTAGGTGACCAAATAACGGAGATATTGCAATAGTCGGTAATGCATCCCTTTTTTCCGCTTTTCTGCAATCACACTACAGGTCGGAATTTTGATCGGATCATCACGAAATTTTCTCAGAGAGATAGAAGCCTATTGATATTGGTGATGTCGATAGCAGTCAAATATACAATTAAATATTATTTGGTTCAGTTCGCCTTAAGTCATTTGGTATAAAAGCCAGATAGGCGAAAACTTTCGTATCTCCCTAAAAGAAATGTTTTCGAGTGAAAAGATTATGCACAGAGGTAGTGGTGTAGGGTATCACATAGTCGGCCCAGTACCGACTATAGCCTTTTCTCACTTGTTTTTAGATGTGTCACTCTTTGAGTAAATGAGCGATATGTATATTCTATTTTTAGAACAGTTGAAGTGGAATTTGTTTTCAATTTCAATACACTTAATATTTTTATTTTATTTCATTCAGCTCTTTGCTGGATTTGATCATGCGAACTTCTGATTTGTAGCCGAACACACTATACACTGCCGCACGCGTACCAACTTTTTATTTTGTTAACAACAAACAACTCGAGTGCCGACACTGAGCGTTGTACACTTGACCCTCGGATTTGTAGTCGGACACACACGCTCTGTGCCATCGTACTCATTACTTAGTAAGGAGTAAAGTAAGTGGTTTTGCCTTGTAAAATTTTTAAGAAAAAACCCATTATTTTTCAACATCCTGGTAATACAAAAATTAGCTTGTTTACATTACTTTGTAATGGGTTATATACTGACTAATCTGATCTGATTTTTTGCTGTGTAGGACTTGATTTCACAAATAGCTATATTCATTGCCGGGGGAAATAGAAGCTTATTAGTTCTACACTTAAATTCTACCCTTATATTTTCCATATATGGATCACTAAAGTCATGTCATGTTCGTTCTTCATAGGTTTGTCCTGACTGGTGTAATAGAAATGCTAATCTTCCATTTCCACTTCTAGTACGTTTTCCCCGACGGCAAAAATATGGTAGAGGATTCAAACATCTCAAATCTGGTGCTTCTAACTACTATGCTTTTTTTGCCACCGCAACATCAATAATTCATATTGTTGTCGGGCCAAAATTTCCGACACTTAACCAATTTTGGCAGTAGGAATCAAAATTACACTTTCACACCCTTAGAAGATTTTTAACAAAGAACAGGGGACAACAATTGAAACAAAAACAAATTTGTATTGCCAATTTATTTTACCATCAGTATGACTCCCACCCACGAATTGTTGTTGATTTTCACCAATGGGTCATAAAAACATCAACACCCCTTTCGGCTTATCAAACGCTTTACATCTGACTCAGTGTGATGTTAATAATAAATCTTCAAAAGTGTTGAATGAGGCGCCCTTCAAAATAATTGCTGATGCCTCATTGTCCAAGATATAGCCGGACACAAACATATATGTATATGTATGTATGTAAGAATTTCCAAACATTCCAACAAAAAATAAAAGCGGAACAATCCAAGACATACAGAAGATGTAGCAAAAACCAACAGGTGCCTTATGCTGCTGATACTGCTGCTTTATTGTTTGCTATAATTAAAACAAAAGCGCCACACAAGAAATCCAATAATAGATTAAATAAACATTGTGATTGTATAATTGTTATAGCGCCACACCACCACAACAATTTGGCCAGACCTATTCCAATTGCCAAGTACCAAAAAAGAATACTCAGAAAACTTTCAAAATTTTCGATAGTAGCGACAGACACTTTATAGAACTTTGTTCTTTTGGATTGTTTTCTAAACATTGGAGACCGCTGAGGAAACTCTTTGATGTTCCCTCCCGGGTTGATGGGAATGTTCGAATGGAATGTGGTGAGACATAGCATCAGTATGATGCTTTATTAGCTTAAATTTATGATTTTGTAGTTGATGTTTCTTGTCTGTTATTGTTTTCTCTTGTGAAAACATAATTTTGAATCCAGCAAGAACATATTGTAGATAGTTGCCGCTTTCTTACTATGTTATTTGTTGGAGATTGTTTATTTATGATCACAGAACAGTTCTCTGCTAACACATAATACATCTTCTTTTCAGTTCCGAGTTCCGGGAGATTCTTTAATAGTTTCTGCATAAACGTTGATCTGGGTCTGACCTAGAAACCAATTCTTACACTTGATTTTTTTTTTTTTGCTTTACAAAAGAGTTTTTATTGTAACTTTTTTCAAAGAGCTCTATAATTTTTGTTTCGCCTTCTAACATTCCTGTCACGGTGCACCTTAATTAACTTTGAATGAAAGGTGCTTACACCTGGGAAGTTTCTGTGGGTTTTGAAACAACAACGTTCATAGATGAGAAAAATAAAAAAAAAAAACAAAAAAATCGCAGGAGGGATTTTCAAATAAATTTCGGTCAAAGTTTACACTTTAAGGGGTTTTTAGATTTTCACGATTTTGCTTGGAAATCGAAAGTCCTATCGTAATCGGACTAAAGAAAATGTTTTAGCAGTGAATATTCTCTACAAGATTGGCCTTACAGCCGGTTTTGGTAAAAAGTTTTTGCCCATTCGTTCGTCGATTTCATGAACGAAGACACAATTTGGTTTTCATAGCGATTGACGTTTGTATTCGTGTGACAATCAAATTAAAGCTTTTTATTTTTGAATTTTTTTTTTTTTGTTTTCGTAACAAAATCTGGCGAACGAATACGTCAAAAATAAACGAATGGAAAAGACCCATCGTTTTGAATGGAAATTGAATAATTGGGTAATAAGTGGCACAAAACACACGAAAACTGGAGGGAATGCAATTTTATTTATTTCCGTAGGAGCAAAATTCACAAAATAAGTATTATGGAAACCCTGAAATATAAAAGCTTTTCTGAAATAGACGAAAGCTTTTAGATAAAAACGAATGGTTCGAAAAATTTTACAAGAACCAAAATTTGAACGTATACGTTTTAGTACGAATGGTTTGTGTGACAAGCAAGCCTTTTTACAAAAACAGGCTGTTAATAGTATTTTCGTAGGTTGTACCATTTTTGAGATATAGAAGTTCAAATTGGGACAATGTACTGACTGTATCGCCTCCTTATAAAACAGTGCCATGCACGATGCACCTTAACTAAGTTTTAATGAAAACCACTTACACCTACGACATTTGAGAGAATTTTGAGAAAAATTCAAAAACAAGAAAAAATCTCTGGAGGGATTTTTAAATAAATCACGGTCAAACTTCACAAGTCAGTGCATTGTCCCAATTTGAACTTCTATATCTCAAAAATGGTAAAGCCTACGAAAATACCATTATGGCCAATCTTGTAGAGAATGTTTACTGCTACAACATTTATTTAGTCCGATTACGATAGGACTTAGGGTTTCCAAGCAAAATCGTGAAAATCTAAAAAACCCCTATTTGAAAATCACTCGGGCGATTTTTTGTTTTTGTTTTTTGATTTTTCTCATCTATGAACATTGTAGTATCAAAATTCGCGCCGTGCTGTATTTCAATTGTGCTATTTTACTAAATCTTCGTAATGGTGGTTTGGCAGAAAAAAATCAAACACAAAAATAATGATTTAAACTCGGCTTCCCAAAACCTCATAAATTGGTAAAAACAAATATACACAAATACAATACATACAAATATATGAATTAAAGATTTTTTATTCATTTGCCATTTTGTTTATTTTATCTTCACTGTTGTTGTCTTTCGAAATGCTTTGCAGCCATAGTCTCCAGTCAAGATAATGACAATGACTAATTAAACGGTGGGTGTGGTAATTAAATTAAGCATTTGTAGGCACTTAATACGATTCATGGGGTTTCAATGCAAATAAGAATTAGGGAGTGTTTAAAGTGTGCCTCTCACGTTCACGCTCCCATAGACTGGGTAGATACATATTTGTTCAACGTGAATGCTAGTGTGGATTGAGTTTTCTTGAAAATTTATTTTAAAGATAGATTGAAACAACGAATCTCCATAAAAAACTTTTTCATTTTGAAAACTTAAGTTTTCTCAGCTACCAGTAAAGCGTCGTTTAAATGTCATTTTAAATTAACAGAAAGAAGATGCGTTGAATCTTTATGTGGCACTTGGCCTTAAATCAATACACTTAATTTGCTTAATTGGATGTGACAGTTGTCAAGCAATTAATATCTACGTATGTATTTATTTGTGTGGCATGTGTGTTACTATGTCAGTAGTGGGAAATCTTAAACATTATTATACCCTCAGCCTTTAGGCGAAAGAGGGTATTTACACTTTGATACGACCAAAAATGTGCCTCATAGAAATAATGGTTTTAGACCCCAAGTATGTTTGTACGATATCCGTTTCAGACAATTTTGAGTAGATCTAGCAATGTCCGTCCGTCTGTCTGTCTGTCTGTCTGGCTGGTGCGCACGATAACTCTCGAACGGATCAATCGATTCGGTTCAAATTTTGGGTATCGAAATATTTTGTCCAGATTCGATTTAAGTTCGAAGATGGGCCATATAGGTCCACTCCTTCAGGTACCTCCCCCACAAATGTTCAAAAATTGTCGCAAAACTTGTGCGCACGATAACTCTTGTAGGGAATAACCGATTAGGTCCATACTTTACACATCGTGTAATTTCTACCAAACTTAGATGAGGTTCCAATATGGACTCAATCGGTCCACTCCTTCAGGTACCTCCCACACAAAATTTCGGAAAAGTTCAGTTTAGGACCTGGTCTCGAATCGCTTTGATTTTTGTTTACGCAAGTTGTATTCGCTGTCCTCTATACGACGCTGTAAGTTTCATTAGGGGCAAGTCCATACTTCCTGAGAAAATAGCCTGAAAGTTACAAAAAACCTATGACACCGTGTGTAGTGGTTGGAGCGCAAGATAACTCTCGAACGGATCTGCCGATTCGGTCCAAAATTTGGCTTTCGTAATATTTTGTCCAAACTTAGTTCAAGTTCAAAGATGGATTATATCCGTCCACTCCTTCCGGTACCTCCCCCACAAAAGTTCGAAAATGTTCGGAAAATTTGTGCGTACGACAACTCCTGAAGGGAGTAACCGATTTGGTCCATACTTTGGACATTATGAAATTTCTACCAGACTTAGATGAGGTTCCAATATGGACTCAATCGGTAAACTCCTTCGAGTACCTCCCACACAAAATTTCGGGAAAGTTCAGTTTAGGACCTGCTCTCGAATCGCCTTGGTTTTTGTTGTAACTTCTTGTATTCACTGTCCCCTATATGAAGGTACAAGTTTCCTCAGGGGCAAGTCCATACTTCCTGAAAAAATAACCTGAAAGTTGAAAAACAAACCCTATGACACCATGTTTATGGGTGGAAGCGCAAGATAATTCTCGAACGGATATGCCGATTCCGGCCAAAATTTGGCCTTCGTAATATTGTTTCCAAACTTAGTTTAAGTTCGTAGATAAGCCATATCGGTCCACTCCTTCAGGTACCTACCCCACAAAAGTTCATGAATATTCGGAAAAATTGTGCGCACGATAACTCTTGATGGGAGTGACCGATTTGGTCCATACTTTACATATTCTCATAATATCTACCAGATATAGATCAGGTTCGAATATGGACTATATTTGTCCACTCCATCCCGTACCTCCCACACAAAATTTTTGATAAGTTCACTTTAAGACCTGCTATTGAATCGCATTGATTTTTGTTGAAGCAACTTACACTCGCTGCTTCAATTACGATGGTAAAAGTTGTTTCAGGGGCAAGTCCATACTTCTTGAGAAAACAGCCCGAAGGGTGTAAAAACCCCCTATGTCACCCCCATAGTCTATGTCGGTTCATTCCTTTAAATACCTTTTCGGCAAAATTTTTGAACTTTAATCTTAATTAACATTTTTGTCGGTTCATACGACCAAAATTTTGAAACCCCCTAAATACATATTTTTTTGTGAAAAACGTGTTTCAATTTGCACAGGCTGAGGGTATATCTCTGTCGGCAAAGCCGACTGATACTTTTTTACTTGTTTTTTCAATGAAAATCATATACTTTGCGAAAATTGTATTTATAAATGCCAAGTATTTCAATAAAAACGGCATTTGAGAATAAGTCTGCTTCCCATTATAAAGAGGTTACTCTGTAGACGACTAAATCTTATTTTCAATGAAATAATGGGGCCTAGGATGAGTGGACTTATACATGTCAATTTAGTATCATCCAGATTTTTACGAAATCTTTCCTATACTGCCAAAGGTTTTCCAAGTAATGCCTAATTTTGGTATTACAATAACTTCAGTATATTTATAAGTGTATTATAAGATTCGAAGCATTCCCAGAGAAGACACATCCACAGCCGATACGCCTGATGAACTGCGTAATTTGGAAATCTCTTCGGGTTTCCTTTTCATATGCAAAAACATCTTCGATCATTCGGCTCAACTCCAATATAAAGTAACAAGAACTGTAACTTTAAACTGCTTACTTGGGCCCAAGGTTGCACTCTTATTATACCCCCCACCATAATAAGGAGGGTATAATTAAATTTATCATTTTGTTTGTAACACATCGAAATATTCGTCGAAGAATCTATAAAATATATATGGGTGAATATTGCGTAAAGACTTGTTTTTGTGTCCCGACGCATTTAGGGAAAAATTTAAATTCTTAGAAACGGAATAAGAAAAACAAAACAAAATATCCTTAAACAAGGCTCGAAAATCAAAATAAAATATTCTACATATTTATATGAAAAAAATTAGTCGCAAGGTACAAATACTCGTTACCGTGGCGTGTTCCCAGTCGTTTTGTGCTCAAAAACACATATTCATTAATATTTCAAAATATATTATATAAATGAAGTACGCAGAGTTATTCTAGAAGAATGAACAAAGTCTATTTTAATTTCATAAATATAATTTTATTTTTTTTTAAATTATGATTTTGAGACATTTTAGTCGTGTCCCTATTTTTTTTTTCATTCCCGTGCGCCAATGTGTTTATTAAGAAAAAATGCTCTAAACCAGTTTTTTGTTTATATGTAATCTGTCAATGTAACGACAATTCCAGTCAGTTTTAAAGATAATTGACAGAAGTGTAAAATATAGTCAGTTGTTTGAGAACTGTTGAAGTGTTTAGGGTTTTTGTTCTTGTTCCCGAAAATTTGTCATTCCCGTGCGGAGTATTTTTACGTTATTTATATTACAATTTCCAAAATTATGATAATGGTGTATTCATTTCTTAAGCCTTCATTGAATTATATTATATATTTTTAACAAATTTTGAAGATTTCCACATTTAAATTCAAGAATAGTCACGTTTCCATCATTACCGTGGACTCATTACCATTAATGTAAATTTGAGATTATTCAATCTAAGATAATTATTAAATAAATTTATCATAGGATTATTAAACAAACCATCAAATACAACATGGAACCATAATGAAAAAGTAGAAATGCAGTGGAAAAATAAATAGTCAATAAGGAAAGGATCATGTAGACCGGGCCCGTCTATATGATACCCTACACCACTGTGAATATGTTAAATTGTTTTTGGGAGCTATATCCAAATAGACCGATTTCAAAGTCAAGGCTGTAGTTAATTAAAACAATGAAAGGACAAATGAATCTTACAAAACTAAATATTTAAATATCATTTCCGTGGGTCTATGTCATTCCGTGGGTTGAAAAATCCTTAAAATCCTTAAATATACATGGCCCGTTGCTAATTTATGCATAAAATTGTCTTATAAAATAGTATCAGCCGAAAAATATTTATCTAAACCCATTTTCACACTTTGCCGTTTTCGACCCCAAAACAAGTATTTTCGCAATCTTCTTCTTCTTTATTTGCATATCCGTTGTTCGGATGTTAAGCGATCATACATTTTGTTACATTCTTATTGGAAATATTTATTTTATGTGGAAGGCGATAGTTGTCTGTTTTTAGCTGCTGTAAGAAGACTGAGTTCATCACGGTATCCGGTCCAGTCTTGAATATTTTTTAGCCAGGACAGTTCTCTTCGACCTCTACAACGTCTTCCTTCAACTTGGGATTTGAGAATTATCTGCAGTATCTTATATTTATTGTTCCTCATCAAATGTCCCAAATAAGAAATTTTTCGGGTTTTGATGGTTTTCATTAACTGTCGTTGTTCATTAATTCTTCTTAAGACTTCGGTATTTGACACTCGATCGGTCCATGGAATTTTGAGCACACGTCGGTATGTCCACATTTCAAAAGCTTCCAGTTTCTTCTCGTCTGCTGATTTTACAGTCCATGTTTCAGCACCGTATAATAGAACTGACCATACATAGCATTTGATAAACCGTTTTTTAAGTTCAATATTGATGTCGTGGCTGTTTAGTACTTTTCTGTACTTGAGAAACGCTTCTCTCGCCATTTCTATCCGACATCTTATTTCTTTAGAAGACTCCCATTGCTCATTTAATTGCACTCCCAAGTATTTATACGATTTTACTCTCTCTATTTCTGATTCACTGATTTTTAGTGAGGAGTCGTAAACATTGTTACTTTTACTAATGATCATAAATTTTGTCTTATTGAGATTAATATGTAATCCGTACGAATTACTTGTTTCGTTGAGAGAATTAAGGAGATTTTGGAGGCCACCTAAAGAGCTCGCTACTATCATGGTGTCATCAGCGTATCGTATATTGTTAATGAATTGCCCATGTATTTTTATTCCAATCCTCTTTCCTTCTACACACTCTCGAAAAATCTGTTCCGCATATATATTAAATAATAATGGTGAGAGTATACACCCCTGTCGAACACCTTTGGATATTGTTATTTCATCGGATGTTTCACCGGATACTTCTACTGATGCTGTCTGGTTCCAGTAAAGATTTTTTATGCATCTTAGTTCTTTGGGTTCAATACCTATTGATGTTAAAATTTCAACCAGTTTGTCGTGTCGAACTGTGTCAAATGCCTTTTCGTAGTCCACGAAACAAATAAATATGTCTTTTTGGACATCGCGACACTTCTGGATGAGCACTTGAACACCAAGCAGTGCTTCCCGGGTTCCCATTCCCTCCTTAAATCCAAATTGGGTTTCTCCCATTGCTGCTTCACATTTAGTGTATATTCTTTTGTGAATAATACGTAAAAAAATTTTTAAGGCGTGACTCATTAGACTAATTATTCTATAATCGTTGCAATTCCTGGCGTTTGCTTTCTTTGGTATGGGAACGAATGTAGATTTCAGCCAATCTCGTGGATATTGTCCTGTGTCGTATATATCGTTGAAGAGTTTCACAAATAGTTGTATATTATTTTCATCTATTAATTTGAGCAATTCAGCGGGAATTTCGTCTGGTCCCACGCTTTTCTGTCCTTCAGGGTTTTTATTGCATAGACGACTTCTTCTTTGGTAATAGGATTTTCGCTTTCAAGGGAATTTTCATTGCGATTATAGTCTGATCTGTTCTGATCTGTAAACAATTTTGATATGTATTCCTTCCATACTTGCTTTTGTTTTGAGATTTCAAAAACGGGTTGGTTGTTATCGTCAAAGAGTATATTTGGCGGTTTTCTTCTGTATATTCCGGCTGTTTCTTTCGGCTTTTTGTGCAAATTTTTTTTTTTTTTTTTTTTATTATTATTATTTCTTAAGTCTATAGATTCATATAATCCTTACAGACTAAAATATATTATAATACATATGTACAGTGTTTTTATATAAATAGATTAACTGTTTAGGGAAAGTATAATTTTTCTCTTTACCGATTCTCGACTTTCAGAGACATCAATCATGTTACTAAATTTGTTAAATTCCAAGAGTAGACGGCGTAGTGGGTCATTATTTGCATAATTTGACCTATAATAAGGTACTTGTAATAGTTGATAGTTGCGTGTTAGCCTGAATGGAACGTTAAAATAAAGGTTTTGGAGAATATAATCAGAAAATAGTTTTCCTTGAATAACGTTTAAAATAAATGTAACATTTAGCATTGTTCGACGACTTTTTAGTGTAGGTAATTTTATTAAATTTAACCTGTATTTGTACGACGGTAAGGTTTGAATGTTCCAGCCATGGTCCCTAAGACAAAATAAAAGGAATTGTTTTTGAACTGATTCGATAGCTTTTGTTTGGATAGAATAGACTGGATCCCATATAATAGAACCATACTCTAACTTGGAGCGAACAAATGATATATACAGTTGTTTTGTTACCAACGGGTCTGTGAATTCTTTACTCCATCTCTTGATAAATCCCAGGTTTTTATAAGCTTTATTTGTAATTATAGATATGTGTTGTTTGAAATTGAGACGATTATCTAAAAGGATTCCCAAATCATTAATAGAGTCAACATGTTCAACATTCTGCTCATTTAAATAATAACGAGTGTAAATTTTCTTTAGTCTATAGAATGACATGTGTTTGCATTTAAGGACATTTAGCTCTAACAAATTTGTATTGCACCAACGGCAAAAACGGTCTAAATCAGATTGAAGAAGATATTGACTCGATGCATCACTAAAAGAACTGAATATTTTGACATCGTCGGCAAACATAAGAACATTAGAGTTTTGTATAACATTTGGCAGGTCATTTATAAACAATGTAAATAATACCGGTCCAAGATGGCTCCCTTGTGGAACCCCAGATGTGACATTTATTTTATTGGAGATTGCAGCACCAAATTTAACCATTTGCTCTCTATCACATAGATAAGATTTAATCCATTTCAATAATGTGTTCTTCACATTTACGTTTGATTTGTTCATTTTTAGCGATGCGCGTTGCGATTCTTATTTCTTTATTGACTTCCCAATATCTTTCAAAGTTTACGTTTTTGAATTTTTTCCGTTCTAATCGAAGTTCTCTGATTTCATCAGTCATCCACTCTTCATATTTTGGGGCTGGATCCTTTTTTAAAGTATTTCTCATAGTATTTTTGATAATATCCTTAACATCATTCCATACCGTTTCTATACCATCTTGCTGGATTATTCTGAGGTCGGAGTTAATAGTATCCGCAACTGCTCGTCTAATTATGGGATTGCTTAATTTATTGATATCGGGTTTCGGTACATTCTTTTTACGTCTAATTGTTGCCAGCTTTGTCCGAACATTTGCCATAAGAAGGTTGTGATCTGATGGTATATCCGCTCCAGGATATGTAGAGCATTTTGTTATACAGGAGCTAAAACGTCTGTTAATCAGAATATAATCTATTTGATTACGAACCACATTATTTATATGGTCCCGTGGGGATTTCCATGTATATAATCTTCTTGGATGGAGTTGAAATAGTGTATTTGATATTACAAAGTTGTGTTCTTGGCAGAACTGTACAAGTCTATTTCCCCTTTCGTTTCTCTCCCCCAATCCATGCTTTCCTGTGACGCCAGTTACATGTTCATTGCCAACTTTGGCATTGAAATCACCCTGTATGATGGTTAATTCGTGGGGTTTTGTCATTTTCAAAAGTTTTCCTATTTCGTCGTAAAATTGTTCAACTTCATCTGAACTTCCATCACATGTGGGCGCATAGACTTGAATTATATTCATGTTTATTGGTTTTCCATTTATTTTTACCAACATTGTTCTTTCAGACATTGGGACATATCCAGCTTCGCAATTAGCTATATGATTCTTCATTATAATACCCACGCCTTTTCTATGTACACCGTTTAGGTTTCCGGAGTGGTATACTTTTGTGTTTTCAAATCTAAAATCACCAGAGTCTGTCCACCAAGTTTCGCTGACTCCAAGTATGTCCATGTTTAATCTATTCATTTCACATACAGCATTGTTGAGTTTTCCAGTTTCATATAGGCTTCTTACATTCCATGTTCCAATATTTAGTTTTTGTTTTGTTTTACCTCCGGGGATTCTTAGCACCCTCCTTTCGCCGGAGACTGAGGGCCATTCATTCTGCGATGTGTTATTCATTTGTATGATTTTCAAGGAAAATTACTTCAGTGGTTTCCCGTTTCCTTCTGAAGGGTTTAAAGTTTTCCATCTACATATTCAGCCGCTCCAATGGAGTACAGACGCCGTTTGCTGCCGTTTATTGTAAGACAGATGCAGCTACCTGTTGGTCCGCGGGACGTATTTGATTTCCGTCCTACCACCCATATCTGGGAAGCATTCCCCTATCCGCCACCTGGGGACGCGCCCTATAGGGATTACAGGCTCCCCCTAGGGAGCAATATTCACCGATATATTCTTAATCAGAATAAAATTCTAAGTCGATTTAACCATGCTCGCCTGTCTGTTGAAATCAAGATACAGAAATTTTAATATTTAGTCTTCATTAGTGGTATAAAACTTTCCCTCAGAAATTTGTAGGTACAGGTCCACGCCTTAATATAGCCCCCTCGTGATTTTCGGTATTCTGAAGGTTGTGGTCACAACAACCCACCGAAATGGCTGAAATTTGCTTTTTAGTCTTTGTTGGAGGTAAAAACCTTTCCGACTGAAAATCGTGGGTATAGCTCCACGTTTCGATATAGCCTCCCTAGAAAGGTACTTCGCGATTTTCCTTATTCTGAAGGTAATGACGTCAATATCCCACAGAAATGACTGAAATTTGTTGTTTAGCCTTCCATGGGGATATGAAATATTCCAGAAAAGAATTATCACTAAAGGTCCACGTCCTCGTATATCCCCCATAGAAGCATACAAGATATATTTCTTCCAACACTAGATCGATGTCAAAGATGTAGTAATATGGGTCCACTTCTTCTGTTATCTAAGCATAAAAATTGTCTGACCGTTCTCTTTTACAGCAGTACTTGTAGTCCTGACTACAATAATATAACTTTTATCTTGACATATTGGTCCTGAATTTCCAAAAAACCCTACCTATATTTAATTTATTGTAAAAAATAGAGAATTGGGGTTTTATTTCTCACAACCGAAAGACCTCCTTTGTTTATAGATTCTATAAAAAGAGAACATCATCAAAGGATGTTGTACAATAACCACTAATATAATCTATAATCTTACCATATGCCGCAGTCGCATCTTTTAAAACCGCTAGAATTTTCAGAATTCTCCATGACTTCAACCTACGTACATACATGTATTAAAAAGGATGACTTAAATTATTTTTAAAGTTCCTTAATATATGTTTTTTCAAAATAGCCTGACTTAATCCCATTGTTGTTGTTTAATATTTTGAAACAACTAACTTATTAGTGGAGAAAATTTGGCATTATTCGCCAAGGTGTAAGGCAGGGAAGACTAGTTTCGATCCTCGCCACAGGATCTCATCAGTTCCCTTGTTTCTTGTTTGTGGATATTCTCCACCGAAGTTATTTTTCAATAACTCCTTGAACAAGAAACTTTTTATACCCAAAGATCAATCGTCAGCTCGAAGTATAAAGGTGAGCAAAGAATGAGAAGTTTTTTTTTTGGCCATCCCACACAACCCCGACTAAAGTGTTTGTAAAACAAGACAAAAAACGCCACCAATGTTCCTTAATATAATTGTTTTGGCTCACCGGTCTTTGGTAAAAGCACACTGTTTAATCATTGACATGATTTCAGAATTTGATTATTTATTACAAAATGAAAAACAATTATTTCATATCACGCTTTTTTGCCACGACACATTGCAAGACATGGTCGTGCACCTTGCCGTAGATGACAATTTATACAATTTCGTCAAAGATTCGTCGACGACGAATCAACGATTCGATTTTGGGAATTTCCTTCTAGAGTTATCGTGCGCATAATTTTTGCGACAAATGTTTAACTTTTGTGGGGTAGGTACCCAAGGAAGTTGACAAATATTACGTGAGCCACATTTTATAGAGAATCATGGGATCCGTTCGAAAGTTTTCGTTTTCCGACCTGGTTGACAGACGGACATGGCTAAATCGAACCCATATTGTCTGTATCAGATTTCGTCGTAACATACTTGAGGCCTAAAAGTTTTAGGCTAAAACCATTATGTCTATGAGACACATTTTTGCCGTATGAAAGTGCATATACCCTCTTACCCCTAAACACTGACGGTATAATTAAGGAGTTTATATTTAAAACGATATAACACCCATGACGAATGCGCCGCATATAAACTGTGATATACATGTCAATTTTCCTATTGCATTTTGACCAATAATAAGTACAAATATAACGCGATTATTTTGACATTTGTGGCAGCAGTGGAAAGACAATCAGTTAAGAAATTCTTTCCAGATAAGCTAATGAAGCATTTGTCATTTACAGCTCCTCAAAGACTCCAAAGGCACACCCAGCTGTCAAAAAAGTTCTTTTTATTCAAGATCGATAGAAGAAACAACGTCAAGACCAAGATATCACACCACAATTGCAATATTTTCTTTAAATGACAAACATTTGTTTGTCAGTTTCTCCCCTTCGATAGTTGAAAGACGTATGTCCAGGCGAATATTGCATTATGTGTGGTTTCTCTCTTCGATTCAAAACTAAACATGTTTCTAATGATAATTTTATGCAACATCAAATGTTTGAATTGTTCATAAGAAAACCAATTAAGCGACTATCAACGACTTCTGTAAATGACAAATAAATCGTGAGTTGGCCGTTTGTTAAAAACTGCAAAACTAGCAAAAATTGCAAATGTCTCTCTAACAAAATGACGTTAGCTGGTAAACGGCAAGCAGCAAGGCAAGTCAGCCAGCCACCTAGCTAGCAAGCAAGGCAAGAATGTCAATCGGAAGCCAAGCTACCACATAGGGTACCACATACAAACAGTTGTTGTATGATTGCTTGCATGCATTTTGTCTAGTGTATGATTGTTGTCTTTGTTGTTGTTGCATTTGTTTTGACGATTTGATGAATAACTTGACGTTGCACGGATTGTCAATAAACGTGCAACATTCGGGTGTACATTATTTTAATATAAACCAACAAATGGAATGGGGGAAAAGAACAAAGAGACCAATGGACAGTGGAGCAGTTTTAGGTTTCCAAGGCTTTAAAATTATCAGATTAGGTGGTATTGATAATATGAAGAGAATGCTATGCCTAAGCTTTATTTAAGAAATTAGAAAAATTCGTTTCATTCCAAGGACAGGCACACAGTTATTCAGAATCGCTTTTCTTTTGAAAGTCTATGGGATTTTTTGACAGGTAACATCTTCAACATTCCTTGAATTTAAACTCTATCTTTTGGTCAGGTGGTTTCTGGGAAATTTAGAGTGAAAATCCAACTTTTGAAAATTTGATTTTCTAAGCAAAAAATTAAACGGATTTTAGGACATAATAAATAAACAAGGAAGAAAAATGTAGGACGCAGCTCTTTAGAACTAAAATCCCCATCATTTGTGTCCAGGATATTTTAAGTCAATGACTTTTTCAGATCCTTTCTTACCATTCAAGCCAACACGTGATAGTTTTCAAAATATATAATCATTCGACGATTTTAGTTATTACCACAATATTAAATCCAAACGTAAACAGTGTTTGACCACTGTCTTAAATACAATTGTCCATCCGACCGTCCACTTGAGTATTAACTAATGGAAGGTTTACAGTTTGTGCCACCAACGGCGACACGATATGCAAGCAACTAGCGAATCTAAAGTATCTTACTCATATGTCTGTATGTATGTCTAAAATGTGCTTATATGGAGACCCTGACGACGACGAGACATTCCCCTATAGACATTTTTGCTTTGTTTTTTTTCTTTGCTATATTCACACAAACTCCAATGATTATTCTAAAATCGAATGAAGGGGAACTAACTTCAGTGTCATTTTGGTGCATAGATTGTTTGGGGACAAGTGAAACGAAATAACCACATTGGGCCTGTGAAAACAGTGACAATAGCGAAATACTTTAAATGCAGTTAGTCGTCGCCGTTGTCGTCGTCATATGACGCGAAATCACTTAAAAATAATTGCCTCAGACCCTTTTGGTTGGTGCTGGGGAAGACAAAAAAACAACAACAAGCAAAATCTGAAAAACGAACGTCACAAAAACTTTGTTAGCTAGCCCGCTTGACATTGGAGGAATTGGTGTTGTTGTTGTCTTTGTGATTGTTTGGCCTATGCATTGTTTCTGCATTTAGTGGCCATTACATTCCTTAAATGCAGCAGCTTGAATTGTTTAACTTGGGGTGAGGAAAAGTAACTGCCAATGTCCATTCAAATATTGCCAAGCAAAACATGTGAACTAAAACTAAAAAATAGAAAAAATATTAGTTAAAGAAGCATTTATGAAACACGTAAGAACGGCGTTAAGTTTGGCCTGCCCGACTAATTTTTATACAATTAGCATTCTTTTGTTTATGAAAGAACTAAGCTCTTCCGTCACGCTAACTGAAGACCATCGCTTTTTTAAACATGGTTTAATACCATTGAGACTTCGATGTTACCCGTTCAGAATCCAAAATACCATGTGACAGTCATCTCATTTGGACGTTCTTCGTGGAGCTTTTTTACTCATTGACATACTTTGCATCAAAATATGAGTGTTTCATATGTTATAACTATTTAAAAAAGATCAAACACAAATAAAAAACCATAACAATACAAAAAATTGAAAAAAATTTTGAAACATTTTTTTTGACAAAAATATTCTCAATTTTTTTTTTCTTCAAAAAATTAAATTCTTTTTCCAAAAAATGCTCCTTATAAAAGCTATCATTATGGTATGGAAAAACACAATTTTTTTATATTATGTATTACCCGAGGAGAAATGAAATAGCTGACTTTGTGTAAACGCTGCGGTAAATTTATTGAATCGATTCTTTAAGACAACAATCCTACCTATCTAACAAGAAAACCATGAATACACTATCTGTTACAGCTTTCGAGAAATTGCTATTTCTTTCTGCACAAATTTGCAAAAATGACGTGTTTTCCAAAATTGGGAAACAATTGTCGTCTTTAGGAGCACGCCACGACCACACCTTCCAATATTTTGACCTACTTTTTTGCTTTCATTAGTTTCAATCGGTGACGACAAAAAATTGGGGTTTTGGCCAGGAAAATCGTTTGCTGAACAACTGTGCGGCGGTTCTTCGGTGGGGCTGCGGTTGGGAAGCAGCATATCCCGGAATACCTGCTCCGAATTCTTTTGTTCCGTGCCGGGACGGAGGAAAACCCAGGACCAACAAATTTGGGCTCGGTTTGTCACATCCGCATCTTCATCCATATCCAACCTTCGGTGAGATGTGATAGAAGTCGGGAGTGGGTGCATGCTGCGTGAACACAGCCCCCAGTGAGTTTTCGTCGTCATCAAAATACGTGATTCCCCCGCAGTCCCCCAGCTGCAGCCGCACACGCTGCACTTAACGCCAGCTGATGTTTTTCAGTCCCTGAAAATGCATCCTTTTGAAATTTAATTGAAATCGACTCCGAGGTAAGATTGAGGAAATAGTGGATTTCACGTGTCGAATATCATGGCCACGGTGCAGGAAACCAAGCTCAACAACAACTGTAGCGTACAGCGTTGTGATGGTTACAGCGTACTGAGGAAGGATCGCACCAGATTGTTCAGTCTGTTCTATACAAACCTATCTCGCCAGTCTGTTCAATACAAACCTATGTCGCTTGGGCCTGGCTCTAAGGTCCCGTATATGGGATGTATGGGGGTAGCAGTCAGATGTGGAACTGCCGAGATGAAGTTGCTAAACGTAACCGTCTAGTCTTCGGGACTTTAATGCTCATAATGAGTTGTGGCCTTCGGTCCTCGGAAACGACCAGAGCTGACTGAGCAAATATAAAGTTCTACGTTTTGCACGGTCAATGAGGAGTGTCACAGTTCGTCAGACATAACCAACGTGTCACCTTGTCGGATAAATGACGTCACCTGTTGGATAAATTACTTCAACTGACAACCCGGAAAACTAATTGGCCTAGTTTCAGAGAGTTCACTAATCACCGCTTGAAATATATGACCAATACTTCTGATGTTTGGGTAACGGAAAGGACGTTCCGAGACATCAACACTGCTGCAGCCGCTCGCAATATACTGGTGGTCGGGATTAGAAAATGAGAGTGATGAGCTTCATCGTATCAACCCCACTGACCCTAGAGTCAAGGAGCTGATATTGGAAGTTAACAGGTTAGTCGGTTAGCATAAGCGGAAAAATGGTGAAATCATCTGAAGAGTTGCAACATTGTAGCCGGAATTAGTGAACTGTGGGCAACGGTTAAGTCAGTCTCGAACCCTAGAAAGAAGGAAGACAGGAGCTCAATCACCTTTGCCAACGTTGTGCTGACTGATCCGAAGAGGTGCGCACGTTATTTCAGTCGACAGTTTGTCGAGCATCCCGGGATTGATAGGGCGAAGAGAAGAGTACAACGTCACATTAGATTTCTTCCTGAGGAGGATGAACCACCACAATTTACAATGGATGATGTTGCGAATGTCATCAGCAACGCTAAGTCATCAAAAGAGTCAACCCTGATAGTATCTCCATGGAAATGCTGAAATATCTTGACACGCCGGGAGTCGAATATGGAACTAAAGTTCTGAACCAGCTACTGAAGCCGGGCAAAGATGCCAACAAAAGTGAATCGTACAGACCGATTTCGCTTTTGTCGGCTTGAGGGCCTTTAAGGCTTTAGTCCTCCCCAGCGTTGGAAATAACAGGCAACTATCCGGCCAAGAGACGTTTGATAATAAATTGTAAATGTAGACGCCAGTCGTACGTGGGACTCAGGAATAAGAAGTCTAAGCCCTGTAGTGTGCAACAGGGGCTTCGCAAGGTGGGCTGATAACCTCTACCTCTGTTATATCCGCCCCTTCCACACGGCATTGAGATCGTAACGTATGCGGATGACTGTACGATCTTGGGGTCAGGTACTTTCCTTGATGTCAATTTTGAAAGGCTGAACTCGTCTTTGACCGATCTTACCACCTTTTTCCATGCGTGGAAAATGCAAATAGCCGCAGTATACATAAATCTACGTCCACTCTGTCCACCACATGGACGGCACGGATGAGAACAGAGTTGAATGCCATGGTCGATGGTAGCAGAATTACGACCACAGACTCCCAGAATTCTAGGGGTCACATTCGACAGCATTTTCACGTCGTCCGCAGATGTCACAGCTATCTGCAGCTTGTAGAAATGCATGAACAAGGTGGTCAAGTCCCTAGCCGGCATAACTTACTTACTGAGAGCAATGTGTATTACATTGAAATTTACGCTCACTTACTCTCAGTAAACGCCCACTGACTGGTGTATGTGCCTGTTTTTTGCACCCAAATATAAATATTTGTTTGCACCCAAATATAAATTTGTTTACACCCAAACAAATATTTGTTTGCCCAAAAATATATTTTTGTTTGCACGACCCAAACATACGAGGGCAGTTCGGAAACTTCTTAGCCTAGCACAAAAGAAAAAAGTTAAGTGTTTTGGAAACTTCCATCTCTGTTATGAACACATGTTAAAATTTGTTTCGATCTGGCAACTCCTTCATATAGAAACAGGTGTTCAAAAAAGACGCATCCGCAATTTTTTGTTAACAATGGAAAAATTAGAAATGCGTGCTGTCATTAAATATTTACATAAAAAAGGTTTATCGGGACAAGAAATTCATAATGATATGGTGAATGTGTTAGGTGAAAGTGCTCCTTCATATGCAACAGTAAAAAATTGTGTTGCTGAATTTAAACGTGGTCGTACAAGCATTGAAGATGAACCACGTAGTGGACGTCCAAAAACAGCAACAACAACAGAAATTGTAGCCAAAGTGCATGATATGGTATTAAATGATCGACGAATAAAAATGCGTAAAATTGCTAATATCATGGACATCTCAAATGATCGAGTCCATTTAATTTTGCATGAAGAACTACAGATGTAAAAGCTTTCTGCAAGATGGGTGCCGCATTTGTTAACAGTCGATCAACAACGCGTTTTACCTCAAATGAAGATGCAATTACAGTTGTAAACCACTATTTTGAAGACCTTGAGGAAAACTATTTTAATCAAGGGATAGAATTGCTAGAAAAGCGTTGGACTACACTTAGTCCAAGTTTCAGGAGATTATATTGAAAAATAAAAATATTTTTGAAAAACTATCTATTCTCTTTCATTGATAGGCTAAGAAGTTTCCGAACCGCCCTCGTATGTTATGTTAGGGACTGTTGCAAACAGTCCTCCGTGTACAAACATAAAATAAAAACACTGTTACAAAAACAACAACGCAGATAACTTTAGACAGATATTTATTACAGAAATTTTGGCAGTGCTTCAGATATTTATTCCATGCAACGGATTGGTTGCCAGAGACTCGTTTGGGTGAACAGAGGATACCAAGTCACAAGTTGACAGTGGGTGAAGTTGACGTTTGAAGAGGGTTAACTGTGTGAACAAATGTATTATTCGTATTCGAATCACTCTTCCGATTGCCCTCCCACTTGTATATACCTTCCCACTAAGGTATATAAAATCTTACACACAAGGTGATTCGAAAAAAACCTTCTGCGCAATTTGTGCGTAAGGTTTGTTGTCGAATCACCTTATATGTAAGAAGTTATTTAAAATTAAAAAAAAACTCATGAATATATGATACAGAGAAACGACCTCCCCCACTTTCGGTGCGATTTTGTTGCACAGAATAACTGGCTTGGAATAAGATTTTCTCAGGGTATTTGAAGATTGGACCGGCATGTTATTTGTACTTCGTTTTAATGGATTTTTTTTAATGCGAATTTTGTTTTAAAATTCGCATTTTTCTATTGCAGAAAATAAACACTTAATACTAACAAAAATGTCTGTTGGGTTACAAGGAAGTGTAAATTGTTCGGTGTATATTGAACACATATATTTTGTACAAAACTTCGTAGACGTATGTGCATACTTGTTGGTGTTTTTTTTTTGCAACTTTTTGTTGCAAGTCATTTAAAATATTCCTTAAAGATTATATTTGAAGATATTTATGCATGAGGTGGCTACCAGTCAACACGGTTATATCCCATCGAAGTAATGCATAAACTCAATTCTCAAACAGCAACAACAAATGACCGTCCGGCTGGCGAAGTTGGCAAATAAACATCCATCTAGTTAAGTAGAATTGTACATTAGGTTGGTTAGTGAAAGGTAAATTCAAATACTTAGTTAAGAAGTAGAATATATGGTGTCATGATATTAGCAAATGCACATCTTAGTTTAAACTTTTTGTGAAGATTTTTTTGGATTGTTTTCATCAATACTCTTAAGGTAGAACTTTAAATTAAATTTAAGGTAAATTTCTCATAAAAAATAAATACTATCATCATCACACATTCTGAAATTTATTACATCAAATTTATATCACTCTAATGTCGGCATGCACCACCAATTCTATTCCGATTCATATGTTCTCCATCAACAATTGTTTAATTTTTTCACATGGGCATTTATGCATTTGTTACTTCTGTATTTTTGCTAAGGTTAGTTAGCTTGTTTAGCCGGAATAATGCATTTTTGTTTGGGGCCTGTCGTCATAGCCATCAACGTTTCTTTCCCTTCCACGTATTCTGTTTTTGCCATTGTTTGGTTTGCTGCTGCTACTGTTACTTCATTTGCACACAAAGTGGCAATTTACTGGCAGAGTGAGCAGTCAGCAACGATAGCAAAAAAATGAAATACAAAACTTGCTACTTAAAAACGGTTTTCTATTCTAAATACTTGTGCAACTCCATTGCCTAAGGCGTATCTGGCTAATGTCTTAAAGCCTAAACATTTGCTGGTACTACCGATGCCACTATCAACGACTGACTCTGACTGATGCCACGTCATAGTAGGCCAACACCATCAACAACAACAGCAACCGTGGACTCATTCGTTACCGTTGATGGCATAGCTCTTTGTCAGGTTATTCAGTTATTCAGGTTATTATAGGTTTTCGACTGTTGATGGTAAAAAAATGCCTGCATTTAAAAATGCATCATAACGCCCTCTACCGTTTAAATGTACTATAAATGAGGTTGATTGCAAATGCCATAATTTCATGGGCAAAGTGGAAACCTGTGTTTAAATTGTCATCATTGGTGGGCATAACTGTAAATGTATTTGCCTACGCCATTGCATTGCTATTACTTTGGCATCTTTGATAAGATTTTCTTGCAAATAATTGGCAATTTATGTATCAATTGTTTTCAATAATGAGGGAGGTTAAGCGATTCCCATTAATGGAGTAAACAATTTAGTTATTGATTGAAAAATCATCTGTCATGTAGGTCTTTTTCGGGATGGGTTAAGAAGTGACCATATAGCTTTACAAAAAAACTTCTTGCAGAGACCTTGAATATCAGTTATTTTTTGAAAGATGTAAGAAAGATGTCCTGGTCAGGACATTAACATTAACAGCACAATATTAGGATATCTCGATATATGCGAATTTGCGTAGCTGTCACCAGACTAAATTCACATGAAACAAAAGAAATCATGCGGTGTAACACGTTGAATCCTTATTCAAACACACTATGTCACAATATTTTTCCAGCACAGGTTCGCATTCAGCGTAGAAAGTGATCAGCAAAAAGCTGAAATTACACGTGGCAGTAGTTTTCAACTTCTACAGTTGGTCTATTCGGTTCTTATCGACTGGATATCAGATTCCCTCTAGACTTTTTAAAGTCAAAAAGTTAAAAAAAATAAATAAAATATTTTGTTCCCGCTACATCAACGATTTTGGTACGCTCGTGAACCAAATTTTTATTTTTTCCGGACAAAAGTTATCGAGGATTTATAAAAAAAACGCTAATTGTTTAAATCAGCGCAATAGTCACTAAAAAGTTATCACGAACTGACTTCAGCAAGTTGATTGCGATATATACATTGTAAAATTTTACTTCTTTGTAATTGATAAATTATTGAATGGTGTGACAATGAGGCTAAAACCTTCAAAATACCTAAAATCGGTAGGTACCGTTCTGTAGGAGCTATATCAAAACGTTGACGTGTACTGACAAATTTTCTGGTAGAAAGTTTTGTAGCCCCACTGAAGACTAAATACAAATTCCAGCCATTTTGGTGTGAAAATTAAGCTAAAGCATTTAAAATATCGAAAATCGAAAGGTACCTTTTTATGGGAGCTATATCAAAACGTGGACATATACTGACAAATTTCTAATTAAAATTGTGAAGCTCAAAAGAAGATTATGTACCAAACTTCACGGACGTATATAGTTATATCGACTTGGAATATTATATGGACTTTATATAAAATTTATTATATTGTTACGGAATTACGGTTTGAACTTAATCCCGAGTAGACGTTGTTTTATTCCCCGATACGATTTGTACCAAATAAACAAGTGAGCAAAGGCTATAGTCGGGACGGGGCCGACCATGTGATACCCTACACCACTACCCCTGTGCATAAGCTTTTCACTGGTAAACATTTCTTTCACTGGTAAACCGACTTCCGCCAAAAATAATATGCCTCTTTGTCTCTGGGACCCCCATAAGCAACCAAAATTTCGTGACCATCCGATCAAAATTACGACCTATAGCTTGATTGCAAAAAAAAATGGAAGAATTGGATGCATTACCGACTATTGTGGTATCTCCCTTGTTTGACCACCTTCGCCAACCTGCTTTACACCAATGTAAAGGTAATATTTTCTTCTTCCATTGATAGGCTTTGCCGTTGGAATACCCCTACTAGAAGCAAATATATTCACAAAGAATAAAACTTGGAATTTGTCTCCAAATGAGTTTTTCCCCATTCCGACCCCTAAATATTATCCGGCTATCACCAAAATCAATAGGCTTCTTCCTATGTGGGACCCGCATCAACTCCCAAAAAAATCGTGACGATCCGATTAAAATTGCGACCTGTAGCGTGATTACAAACAAATCGGAAAATGGGATGCATTACCGACTATTGCGATATCTCTGTTGTTTGAGCAGCTACGACAACCTACTTTACATCGTTGTAAAGGTGATATTTTCTACTTTCCTTGCCAGGTTTTGCTTTTGATATACTACCTATTAAAGAAACAGAGATATTGGCTTTGAAATAAAACGTTGACCTTTCTCCAAATAAGTGTTTGCCCATTCCGACCGCTGAATATTATCCGACCATCATCAAAATCAATAGGCTTCTTTCTTTTTGGGACCCCCATTAACCCCCAAAATTTCGTGACCATCCGATCAAAATTGCGACCTGTAGCGTGATTACAAAAAAATCGGAAAATGGGATGCATTATCGGCTATTGCCATATCTTTGCTATTTGACGACCTACGACAACCTGCTTTACACCGTTGTAAAGGTGATATTTTCTACTTTACTTTCCAGTTTTTGCTTTTGATATACCTCTGTTGATTTTTCTCCAAATAAGTGTTTGCCCATTCCGACCCCTAAATATTATCCGACCATCACCAAAATCAATATGCTTCTTCATCTGTGAGACCCCCGTTAACCCTGAAATTTTCGTGACGATCCGATCAAAATTGCGACCTGTAGCGTGATTTCCAAAAAAATAGAAAAATGGGATGTATTACCGACTATTGCGATATCTCCGTTATTTGGTTACCTACGCCGGGGATCTTCTACTTTCATAGTCAGGCTTTGCTTTTGGAAAATTTTCAACCAAAGCTGTGATATTTGTCAATGTAATTAAAATCGCAAAAATGAAAATTGGGGTTTTATTTGCTACTATTGCGATATCTTCGTTGTTTGATCACCTACGAGCACCTACTTTACATCATTAGAAAGATGATATTTTCTGATTTCATTATCAGGTTTTGCTTTTGGTATACCCCATATAGAAGCTGAGATATTGGCTTTGGAAAAAAACGTTGTCTTTTTATCCACCTAAGTTTTTTGCCCTTTCCGACCCCTAAATATTATCCGACCATCACCAAAATCAACATCCAAAATTTCGTGACGATCCGATCAAAATTGCGGCCTGTAGCGTGATTACAAGGTTTAGATGGACAGACGGACGGACTGACGGACGGACACACATAGCCAGATCGACTCAGCTCGTCGAGACATTTATTTTGGTATATATAAGTATGGGTCTACGACAATTATTTCGATGCGTTACAAACTTTTTGGCCAAAACCAACTTATAATACCCTCCCCACATAGTGGTGTAGGGTATAAACAGGGTTCGTTTTAGATTACGATCCTACAATGCTTTATTGACTTTATTCACTTCAGCTATTCACACAAGACTTCACTTTAGTTGGTTTCCACTTTACTTCTTTATCTACACTTACGCGTTAAATATCGCGTTCAGATCATAACTAAGAGAGGGAGGACTGAAAACGTAAACGATAGTGATTGGAATTCTATAGCGTAATTGTTGTTGTAAACTTGATTTAAATGAACAAAATGCTTACTAAAAATTTACGTTACAATTCAAATTCTTAACTTAAAAGATATTTATCTAAATTTCTTAAAACTATCAGTTATTTTCGTAACATTGCCTACCGCTCCAGGTGCACCACTTTCATCTTTGATCTAGGACTGTCGTTTCGCTGAATTCGATACACTACGTCGTTTATCCTTGCGATCACCTTGTAAGGCCCTTCCCAGTGGGTTTGTAGTTTGGGGCACAGTCCTTTCTTCCGTTGTGGATTGAACAATAGCACCAGTTGTCCTTCATGGAATCCATCCGTATTCGCCGCTCGGTCGTACCTTTCCTTCATTTTGTTGCTGACCATTTTAATTCGATTACGTACTGCATTGTGTACTTCAATGAAAGAGTTACGATTTTCTTCGGCTTCATTCACGTGGTCCTTTGGTGTGGCACCGAAGATCAAATCACCAGGCAGCTTCAATTCACTCCCGAACAAAACTTTAGCTGGGGTACGAGATGTAGAATTATGGATGGCCGATCTATATGACAGCAAGAATTTCGGTATATGCTCATCCCAGTCTTTTTGGCCGCTGTCCACTACTTTCCGTAAATGTTCCTCCAGAGTGCGGTGAAACCTTTCCACCATGCCATCGGATTGGGGATGCAGAGGTGTTATTCTGGTCTTCTTAATTCCGTATGAGTCGCACATTTCCTTGAATATCGCTGATTCGAAATTTCTACATTGGTCGGAATGTATCTCGGATGGAACACCATAGCGACATATCCAATTTTGGCTGAAAACATTTACAATTGTCTTGGCTTCTTGATTTGGGATGGCATAAACCTCCGGCCATTTACTAAAGTAGTCCATAACCACTAATACATAACGGTTCCCAGAGTCGCTTATTGGGAACGGTCCAGCCACATCCATTGCTATTCTTTCAAATGGTGCCCCCGAGTTGTACTGCTGCATATAGCCTCGACTCTTTCGTGTTGGACCTTTGGCTTTCATGCATCTCTCACAATTGGATATCCATTCCGCAATAGATTTTTGGCATCCGGCCAAATAAAATCGCTATTTTACCTTTTCGGTGGTCTTGTTAATCCCCGGGTGTCCTCCACTTGTACCAGCATTGCTTTTACATCACCTCTATCCGCACCTGCCTGTAAGCATTCTTCCGGAATGTCGAACTCATATGTATCGATGTCCATATTGCGTTTCTCGAACTCCTCCAAAAGTCGTTTTTGCAGCTCAGCCTTATTTCCGGTAGTCGACAACTCAAACTTGCGAAGCTCCCATTTCAAGTCTTCCATTCGTAGATCCTTGAACTTCATTGTAGGATTCTTCGTAATCCCACTTCTGACACCAATTGTTACGGAATTAGGGTTTGAACTTAATCCCGTGTAGACGTTGTTTTATTCCCCGATACGATTTGTACCAAATAAAACAGGATTCGTTTTAGATTACGATTCTATAATGCTTTATTGACTTTATTCACTTCAGCTATTCACACAAGACTTCACTTTAGTTGGTTTCCACTTTACTTCTTTACCTACACTTACGGGTTAAATATCGCGTTCAGATCATAACTAAGAGAGGGAGAACTGAAAACGTAAACGATAGTGATTGGAATTCTATAGTGTAATTGTTGTTGTAAACTTGATTTAAATGAACAAAATGCTTACTAAAAATTTACGTTACAATTCAAATTTTTAACTTAACAGATATTCATCTAAATTTCTTAAATCTATGAGTTATTTTCGTAACAATATGTACTTTATATATGGGGTTTTCTGAGTGAAATCGGACACTTTTGCAAAAAGTGGTTTTTGATTTTCTTTATTTTTGCTGTATTGATTTTATTCCACAGCAAAAAATTTCGGTATATGTTCAGGATTTTGTTTACTAAGGGTTCCAGAGATATCGAAAAGTCGAATTCTGTAAAAATTTCGAGATTTAATATTAAAAAAATCAATAGTTATCAATGACTCATCGATTTTTTTTTGAAAATTTTCTGTATTGAACTACTATTAATTACAAAAATGTTAAGTCCTATTTGGTAGTGGGATTCGAATAATTACTATTTTTTTTTAAAATTTGTCAATACAATTCTTCCTTTATACCACTGTTAAACATTTGCTATTTTACCATCTGTTGTAACCACTCTAGCGTACGCAATAAGCGCTATATTTTTGTACCCGAGTGTATTTTTTCCATAGGCAGGTCAAGATCGAAGATAGGTTATATCGGTATCGGTATAACGATACCTCCCTATTTTCGGTATTTTGAGGGGATTAGCAAAAATTTTTGACCGAACTATCTATAATTTAACATTTGAGGTTCCCAGTGGTCACAAAATATTTCCACCAAAAATTGGCCGCATATGTCCATGCCTCGGCATAGATCCTATATAACGGTACCTCCCGATTTTCAGTATTTTGAGGGTTTTACCAACTTTCTTGACCGAGCTACCTTGTAATTTGAAGTTCCCAGAGATTGCAAAACATCTCCACCAAAAATTGTCAATATAGGTCCATGTTTTTGTATAGCCCCCATATAACCGTACCTTCCGATTTTCTGTATTTTTAGGGTTTTAGCAACATTTTTTGAGGGAACTACCTGTAATTTGACGTTTTAGGTTTTCATAGATCACAAAATATCTCCATCAAAAATTGTCCACATAGGTCCATGTTTTGGTATTGGTTCCATATGACGGTACCCCCGATTTTCGGTATTTTTACGATTTTACCTACCTTTATTGACAGAAATACCTGCAATGTGACGTGTGAGGCTTCGAGTTATCACAAAACTACTCTCGATTTTCCTCTTTTTTGGGATTTTAGATAAAATTTTTAATCGAACTAGCTGTAATTTGCCTTTTGAGGTTCTCAGTCAGTCACAAAACTTCTCCACCAAAAATTGTCAACGCAGCCCATGTTATGATACTGCCCTCAAACTTTCAAAGCGCGATATCACGGGAATCATTAGTCAAAAAAATCTGAAAATATACTGAAATGTTTAGCAGATGAGCATCATCTCCAAGCAAATAATAAAGGAAATCAAAAACCGCTTTTTTAAAGGTATCCCATTTCACTCAGGGCCTGCGACAAATATTACAAAAGGAATGTGTAACAGCTGTCTTAAAAAAGAAAAACTTAAATAAAATTACTGCGATGTTTGCACGAGATAGCCTATTTAATTTTTCCCTATGTACTATATTTTCTCAAGGCATAATGAGAGAAATTTTTGGTCATACGCACACGGTATAGCACCCATGTAACAATACCCTCAGATAGCGAACATTTTTGGGTGGGGGTTATTTCTTTCCATCTGCAAAATTACGATTTAAATCGAACGTGACTTTAAAACTTTCCAAACACCTGAAATCGGGTGTTGTATGGAGGCTACACAGAAACTTGGACCAGTCGCGAAAATGTTGGTGTGGTGATTTAGTACCCACACAGAGCCTTATATCCGAAATGCAGCCAGTTTACTAGGATATTTTACCTTGAATTTTAAAAGTCCAAAAATATTCTGTTTTTACTGTGCTTTACTCGTATTTAATTTGCTTTGGTGTCCGTTTAGTTCAAATCTGGTAACTTATTTTTAACACAGTTGCAGTTGACCAATCGAACTGAAACTTTGCGAACTTTTCAGATTTGGATGACAATACATGAATATGAAACCAAAACCAATATGGGTCCATTTTTTCCTATAGCTCCCATATAGCGGTACCACCCGGTTTCAGGTGTTGTGAGGATTTTTTCTTCATTTTTAGTCCGAATTGGCTGTAACTTGGCATTTGGAGTTCCCGATTGTACAGAATCTCTCCCACCAAAAATTGTGGACATGGGTCAGATTTTGGTGTAGCCCCCATATAACGATACCACTCAATTTCAGGCAATTTAAAGTTTTTATCTACATTTTCGGCCTAAATTGAAGGGAAGAAGCCTGGGGATGGTCGGATTCAATATTCAGGACAAAAAAATTATTTGGAGAAAAAGTCAACGTTTTATTTTAAAGCTAATATCTCCGCTTCTATTATGGGTATATCAAAAGCAGATTGTCGTAGGTGGTCAAACAACGATGATATAGCAGTAGTTCCTAATAGAACCCAACTTTTTTTTTGCGATTTTAATAATAATGATGGATATCACACCTTTTGTTGGGGACCTTCGAAAATCAAAGTCTGACAATGAAAGTAGAAAATTCCCTCTTTGCAATGATGCAAAGTAGGTTGGCGTAGGTCGCCATATAACGGAGGTATCGCAATAGTCGGTAATACATCCCATTTTCCATTTTTTTAATCACGCTACAGGTCACAATTTTGATCGGATCGTCACGAATGGTGGTACCTGAAAAGGGTACCAGAGAGGAATAGGCACATTGAGTTTGGTGATGGTCGAACAATAATCAGGGGTCGTATTCCGCTTCTACTAGGGTTATTCCAACGACTTCAATGGAAGAAGAAAATATCACATTTATAATGATGCGAGATAGGTTGGCGTACATCTCACTTTTCCATTTTTTTATTTGAGTTGTACTGACGTTTCAACAAAATTGACCTGTATTAATGAAGACATTCTGAGCTTTAAATTAACACAAAATGTGGCATTGATGCTAAAATATCAGAGTTATTGCAAGATATTTTGATATTTTGAATTTTACCAGTCAAAATCTAATGCACAGGGGTAATGGTGTAGGGTACCACATAGTCGGCCCCGTCCCGACAATAGCCTTTGCTCACTTGTTGTTTATTTTTTTTAATTTTTTATGAAAATATCGTAATTATCACCAATAGCTATCTTGTAATAAAAATTCGAAATTACCTGAATAGTCAAGCGATAGTCCTTTAAGACAATTCTTCTTATGCTTGCCTTAAGTTATACGAATTTCCAGTATTCTTGTATTTCCCACTAAGATACCCAAAGGCATAGATGTTAAGAATAAACAGAAAATACTTCTTAATGCACCCACTGCTTACCTTTCTTCATAAAACAAATCATTTTCCAAATTAAAAAACATTGCATTTTGTTTTACAATTTATTAACTAGAACAAACAAACAATTCTGTTCTTAATGAAGAAATTTTCAAAGAACCTCTCAATTAGTTGAACAACTAAACACGAATTAACCCCACGTGAACTGTAGGCTAAATTGTTAGATGTCTGTTGGCTACATTGTAAATGTAATTAAATATTATTTGTAATACGAAAAACTTTGTTTTCTGAGATTTATTGAACTGAACAAATGATGGGTTCAAATGACGTTCGTGGTTGTTGCATGCTACTGCATTTAATAAATTTTATTTCAAAACCAAACATTGAAGTGAGTGGTGTGTCAAAACCTCATAAAAATTGCAAGTTTGTAACTACCTGCTAGTTGCAAAATGTTACTCAATCTAAGTGCCTAAACCGTTTATGCATTTACACCCACTTAAACTGACTTTCTCGATTAAGACAAATTCTTTGCATACTTACTTGCGAAAGTAGGTTATATTTTGACAATAATAACAGTATGAAATTTCCACGGCATTTATGTTAAACCATATCGAATTGATTTTATTTTGGAAAGCAAACACAGGTAGGTCTAACATTTTAGGTCACTTTGTCTATGCAAATTGAAACACAATGAGATGTAAAGATAAGATACCACATGTATTGGATACTGACAAGATTTAAATAACAGTAATTACCTTTATTTAAAGAAGCCATAACAGCAGGTAATTTCGTAAGCCAATTAACTCCTCCAGAGCAGGCCAATTTTATGACCACAAAGAAGACCAAACAGGATCGCAATAAGTGAATGGATTACCGAAGGCTTAACTTTACCACTAATCCTTTCTAAATACCGTCTTATCCTTGACTACCGTCTTACCTTGACTCCTGACACAAACGTCTTTTAATTATGCCTTAAGGACTCCACTTAAGCCATTTTCACTTTTACAGCACACCAAAATCCCTTCGTTAATCCATTGTTTGTTGACTCTTTGCTAATCTGCCACAAACAACCAACCCAAGTTGCAATCATGAATCAGTTCAAAAGTGCACCCACCTCTCAAAATGACAGATGACATGCAAATACAATTTTGCCAAGCCGCAATTGTTTGATGAATTGTGGTAAAAACGGCTTAAGCGTGATTATGGCCATTTAAGTAATCGGGGCGTAATTGCTTTATTTACTTCACTTAAGATATCAACTTGAGATTTTTTGAAGGATAAGTCAATAACAGTAGTAGGAAGATCTAGATCTACAAAGGATTGTGGTGGATTAAAGGAGTGTTGTGTTAATGGAATAGGAAAACACAATTTTAGTTGTAAACAATGGCCTCAAGGATGAATTTTGTGTGCCACATGATTAGGACATTCTTATTTATTTTACAACATATTTGTTTCGTTTTTGTGTTAACATTTTTCTGTTTATTCAAGGAAGTTTTTGATATACTTTATTTTTTTTTTTTTTTTTTTTTTTTTTTTCATGTCTATTCTTTATTTATTGAATCTTTCATAAAATAAAATGAAAATAACAATAAGTATTCAAATCTTATCCTAACATAAATTTCTTATGGGGTTATGCCAATGCATATTCCTCACTTGTGTTTTTCGCATTTATGTTTATTTGCCATTTTTGTTTTTTTCACTCTCCCAACGTTACGTGGAGTGTATCTCTTCTTCTTATTCGATGGTGACCTTCGAAGTTTAACAGTTGACGAGCCAGGGGATTTGGATGCACTATAAGTTTGGCTTTGTAAGAATTGCAGCATTTCTGTATTTCTTCTTCTATTTGTAGCACATTAAGATCTTTGTGTATATTTGCATTTCGCATATACCAAGGAGCACGCGAAATTGATCGTAGTATAATAGATTGTCTTCTTTGCAGTTTATTTATATTTGAAGCACTTGCTGTTCCCCAAAGTTGGATTCCGTATGCCCATATAGGCTTTATTATGGCTTTATATACCAAAACTTTATACGACAATTTCAAATTAGATCTTTGTCCAATTAACCACTGCATTTGGTTGTACTTTAGTTTAATTTGAGTTAATTTAGAGTCTATATGTTGTTTCCATGTTAGCCTACGATCCAGATGAATTCCTAGGTACTTCACTTGTTCGTATTGTGGTATTTGCGTATTGAATATATTTATAGTAGGACATGACTGTTGCCTTAACGTGAATGTTACATGGCTACATTTGTTTGCATTTACAGAAATTCTCCATTTGCTTAACCAATCTTCCAACAATTTAATGTAAGATTGTAGGTTATTCGATGCCTCTATGGGATCTTCGTGTAGGCTGACGAAAGCAGTATCGTCCGCAAAGGTGGAAGTATGTATGTCAGAACTAGTTGGCATATCACAAGTAAATATTACATAAAGGAGGGGGCCCAGAATGCTTCCTTGAGGAACGCCGGAGTTTATTCTTTTTAGAGTTGAAAATATGCCGTCTTTCTTTACTTCGAAGGTTCGGTCAGATAAGTAGCTTCTAAAAAGTTTGTGGGTATTGGTTGGTAGTAATTCGCATATTTTATGCAGGAGCCCTTTGTGCCACACCTTATCGAAGGCTTGTGAAATGTCTATAAATAGAGCTGAGCAATACTGTTTTTTCTCGTAGGCTTCTCGGATATATGTAACTATTCGATGTACTTGTTCAATGGTACTATGTTGTTTGCGAAATCCGAATTGGTGATTTGGAATAATATTTGTTGCATTGATAAACGGTGTTATTTTTTCTAACAATATTGATTCAAATAGCTTGGATAGGATCGAAAGGAGACTAATTGGTCGATATGATTTTACATTTGTTGGGTCTTTGCCCGGCTTTTGAATCATTACAATTTGTGATTTTTTCCAAAATAACGGGAAGTAACCAATCCGAAATATGCTATTGAATATAAATAATAAAGCTCTCAAGGCTGATAGTGGCAATTCCTTTAACATTTTTGCTGTTATGTTATCACTCCCGGGGGTTTTTTTGGGCTTTAGAGATTTTACAGATGATTCAATGTCTTTAAGTGTGATGCGAATTGGATGTTGAATTAGATCTTCAATCACAGGCTCAGGCGTCAAAGATGTACCTTGGTTTGGGGTGAACACCGTTTCCAAATACGTTGCAAAGGTATTTAATTTTTCTTGAGAATTTTTCGCCCAATTTCCATTTGGTAGTCGTATAGGCGATTCTCTTGGCGTAGGACCGTTCATGTTTCTTGTTGCTTTCCACAAACTGTAATCCGATCTTTCAAGTGGATCCAGATTTTCTAAATATTGTGCTAGATTTCGTTCTTCCAACTGTTTTAGCGCAATTGAAAGTCTTCGTTCGCATATTCTAAGATTACTTTTAGAAGCAGGAGATCGAAACCTTTGCCATTCTCTTCGCGCATTTCGTTTTTCTGTTATGAGTAACTGTATGTCTCTCGGATGACTATTTGCGATTCTTACGTAATTCTTTTGTTTAGGTGTTGCAGCTTTGACGGCATCATTAACAATTTGAGAAAACATTTCAATCGCGGAATTTATTTCATTTTCGGACTTTAACCGTATACTTTGCGGCATGTGTGCACTAACATATTTCTTGTACTTCATCCAGTTTGTATATTTTTGGGAGAGAGTATCTGTCATGTTGTGCTGTATTGCTTCGTATAGGGACAAAATGGATGGAGAGTGGTCCGACGATAGGTCAAAGGATGAAAGTATAGTTATGTGTTCCCGTTTTATGTTCTTCAGAACAGCAAAATCTATCAGATCGGGTATTTTGTTTAAGTCAGAGGGCCAATATGTTGGTTCTCCACCTGAAATAACGTCTAGTTTCGTAGACGATATTGCGTTTAACAACTGCCGTCCCCTGGGAGTGATGAGTCTGGAGCCCCAAAATGTATGTTTGGCATTATAGTCTCCCGCTACCAAAAATCTGTTACCAAGCGTTGAAAAGAACTCTATGAATTGATCCTTGTTAATGTTATATCTCGGAGGACAATATATCGCCGAAATTACTAGATCTGTTCCTGCAATTGAAATTGATGTTGATTGGATATGATCAGTTCGATATTCTGGTAATGGATAGTGTTTTGTTTTGTTGCGTATAATTACCGCAGAACCGCCGCAGGCCCTTCCACTCGGGTGATTTGTATTGTATGTTATGTATTCATTAATTCGGAAGCAGTTTTTAGCTCCGAAATGTGTTTCGGATACAAGTAAGATGTCGATGTTATGGGTATGAAGGAAGTTGTTGACTTCATGTTTATGTTGGCTTAAGCCGTTTGCGTTCCAATAGCATATTTTTATTGGAGTCATTTTTGGTTTAACAAAAATTGCATTAAGATGCTTTGATTTCGCATGAGTTCTTGCATCATGCTTTGGAAGTTCGTCATGAAAGTATTCATTGTCTCCATCAGCTGGTTAATAGTATTCTCGATTGAGGATTTTGGAGGAATAGTTTCAGTATTTCGTGTAGCATTTGCATATGACACATTTGGCAGAATAGGAATGTTACTGGATGAAGAAGGGATGTTTCTATTCGTGCTGGGGGCGGGGTTAATTGTTTGATGTGTAGTGTAGTGTAGATTTTTTCCGGGAATGTTCGGTTTATTCTTTGCCATTTTGGTGTTCATTATGTACTTAAAAACTGGGCAGCCTCGGTAATTTGCAGTATGATTTTCGCCACAGTTGCTACATTTTTTAAATTTAGGTTCAGTTTTAGGGTGGGGACAGAAGGCGGATTTGTGTACGTCTCCACATATAACACATACTGAAGGCAGCCTGCAATAAGTCTTTGTGTGTCCAAATTCTTGGCAGTTTGTACACTGTGGGGGGTATTTGCGCTTTAGTGGCTCTTCCACAGTTACTTTTCGACCACATAGATATCTTATGTTGTAAATGGGGTGTACTTCCCCCTTCTTTTTTATAATAGAAGATTCGTATGTTAGTTCTACTTTAAACATTGGTTGCGGAGTTTTATTCTTATTAAAAATATTAGTAATCGCCTTGGTTTCATAGCCTTCTGTTTGCAAAGCGCTTCTTATGTCGTCGGTAGGAACTGAACTGTCAATACCTTTTATTACGACAACAAGACCTTTTGAACTTTTCAGTTGATAAGTGTAATAACTTTTGTTTTCAGAGTCCAAATAGACCGTTAATTTTTTGTAAGATTCCTCAGTGTGAGTGTGTATTTTTGTCTCACATAAGTTTCCCCTTCGTAACGAAACGACATATAAATTATCCTTGCCCAGGACCTGAAACAATTTATTTACCACGTCATTGGTGGCTTGTTCACGCAGATATATTGGTGGAGGTTTTTGATTTTTTACGCTTTCCACTTTACCGTCAGGTTCCTCAGTTGTACTTAGTATACTGAAGCGGTTTTGACTTTGTCCATCGATATTTTTGGATATTTTCGGATTTGGTTCATTTTTTGGGGATCTAGCACTAGCTTTACGCTTTGTCACTAGGATGTATCTATCCATTCCTGTTTGAACTTTTTTCCCCTCTTCGGGTGTTGCAATATTTGGTGCAAAAGAAGTTTTGTCCCTTAGTGTAGCCACATCACCTGTTTGTTTAGATGATGTTTGCTTACAGCTGTTTGCTAACAACTGCGGAGACATTGATTTCGAGCGGCTTGGGGGTTTTGCTGTGAGGTAGTTACTGTCATCACGCTTTGATGTTTTGTTCTCACGTTCCTCAGTCGTCATAAATACGTAGAGGTTTTTGCCATTTGAGCTCAATCTTCTCTCAGTGAAGGGAGAGACTGACATGGCGCTTTCTCACCAATACTTATGAAATGAGCAACTATGTTTATTTCTGATTTTTTTTGTTTGGTTTTAAATAATATGATTTTTGTTTCGTTACACAGTTTTCGTTCTTCTTTATAAAAAGAAAGAACAGTAGTTTCATATAATAAAAGTGTCCACAATGCACTTGGTGGTTTATTTTTGCCGATTATACCGTAGTTTTGTTGGAATTTAGCTACGAGTTTGGAGGAATATAGAAACGCGTCCGCACTCGAGAGAACAATGACATTTTTTAAAACAAAAATTTTTTTGGAACAAATTAATATTCGTTTTATATGTAACAAGTCTGGCGGGCCCGGCCTTTTAATACCCTACATCACTATAAGTGAATGCGAGATGTAAATTCATATCGCGGAATTCGGCGCAGGTCTGATACAATAACCATAAGAAAGCTGAATTGGTGTTATTTCAAAATATAACAACACGAGCTCAGCCGTCACCCTACAGCAGATGTCCTATACGAATGTGCGCTTCGAGAAAACGTTTCTCAAATTTTTGTGGAATTTTATAAAAACATAAGCTTCAGTTCTATCGAACGCGTTGGTTCCCAATACGATGTTCCAATTTTTCAAACAAAACGACCAATTGTTCGCACATTTCGATAACTTTCTTGTGTTGGCAGTATCTTTGCTATTTTCCGATATACGTTAAAGTAACTTACATTGTTGAAGGCGAGATGTTCTTCTTTCAAAATACTATAAATTCATACACAATACCTATATTTCCATACCATACTAATACACAAATAAAACCAGTAAGGAAAGGATCAAAGTCAGGCGAGGCCGACTATATGATTTTAATATAATTTGGCGACATTGCCAAAGTTGTTATAGACCAAATTCCGTTACATGTTTCATAATTCAAATTGGGTGAAAATATATATCCAAATCTGAACCGAAAGCAATAGCGTTCGTTAGGGTTACGACTTTTCGACATTTCTCTCAAAAATGATTTCCTGTAGCACAGATGAATGAACTTTTGCCTATAGGCAGAGAAAAAAATATGATTGATCCAACAATACTCGAAGAGCAAAATGTGTATTGTAAAGATATTGTTAGATTCCGCATTTAGTATTGTGAGTCCAACAAACCTTTTTGTTAATTACAACAATTGTTTTTGTCATATCCAAAAATAGTTGTTGTCATATCCACAATATTTTTTGTCTGCTGGACAATATTATTCTTTTTTCTTCGACAATTTCATTCACTTCTATCGGTATTCGATGCCGTGGTGAAAAAAAAAAAACAATTTTTGTATGAGTTCCCCTAAGCTTTGTTTTTTATTTTATCTTCGTCCTTTTTTTTGTGTATGAACTCCATGAGATTCTTTGTTTTTTATTTGTTCTTTCCAATTCTACTTTATGTTTTGATAGTTGAGTTACAGCACAATCTGAGGAGTGTTTTTGGTCGTAATTCGTGTTTTATTTGGAAAGTGTATACGAGCATTATTTACGATCAAATTAAAAATTTCAGTAACAGTAACAAAAATAGATATTGTTGTTCCTACAAAAGCGAACAATATTTTTTCTCTTCGTTTTTATTGGGATAGCTAATACAATTTTGTTTTTTTTTTTCAAAATAGTCTGGCTTAATCCCATTGTTGTTGTTTTATTATTTTAAAACAACTAATTTATTAGTGGAAAAAGGTTTGGCATTGTTCGCCAAGGGGTAAGGCAGGGAATACTTGTTTCGATCCACGCCACTGGATCTCATCAGTTCCCTTGTTTCTTGTTTGTGGATATTCTCCACCGAAGTTATTTTTCAATAACTTCTTCAACAAGAAACTTTTTTACCCAAACATCAATCGTCAGCTCGAAGTATAAAGGTGAACAAAGAGAAAACTTCAATGAGAAGTTTTTCTTTGGCAACCTAACACAACTCCGGCGAAAGTGTCTACGAAACAAACTAAACCTTTTCCCACTGCTATGTGTCGTAGAATTTCTACGAATGCACATAACAAAATGTTGCTGGTAGCTAGCTAGTAGCTGTCAACCATACAAACGGTGCCAGTGTTTCTCAAATCGAACATTGGTGGCGTCGTTTTTATTGGGATAGCTAATACAATTTTGTTTCCTTTTTTTCAAAATAGTCTGGCTTAATCCCATTGTTGTTGTTTTATTATTTTAAAACAACTAATTTATTAGTGGAAAAATTTATTAGTGGAAAAATTATTGAAAAATAACTTCGGTGGAGAATATCCACAAACAAGAAACAAGGGAACTGATGAGATCCAGTGGAGTGGATCGAAACTAGTATTCCCTGCCTTACCCCTTGGCGAACAATGCCAAACCTTTTTCCACTAATAAATTAGTTGTTTTAAAATAATAAAACAACAACAATGGGATTAAGCCAGACTATTTTGAAAAAAAAAGAAAAAAAAAACAACATCGTTTATTACATTGAAATATAAAAAAGTTTATGAAATGAAAAAAATTCTCGAAAATTATTTCCAGTTGGACCAATGAATAAACCTAAGCATAATAATAACTAAAATAACGTTTATTCCATTGAAATATTGAAAATCGTCATGCACAAACCACTTTGAAAAATTTTGATTTTTTTTTTCAAAAATTATATCTTTGAAAAAAGCCTTTACGACATTTTTATGATTCCCAGAGTTAAAGAAAATTAGTGAGAAACAAATGTTATGTCAGTTATCTCATTTCTTTTCAATTACACCGTTTTTACACCGAATCACCTTATAATTAAGATTTTATGTAATCTTATGTAGAAACTCATCACGCTATGATACAGGGATATGAGGTGGTATTTCTTCACCATTTTTCATGCGAATCGGTGAATAAATCACGCAGAGAAGGCATATTTTAGAAGCAATCATATTCTAAAAACAAAATACTGTATTGAAAAATCTGAAATGTATATTGTTGCTCCAACCATATATTTTGTGTCAGGAACCATAATCGCGCAAAATATATTGTTGAATCAACAATATATATTTTCAGTTTTAAAAATACAGTATATTGTTCATAGAATATGATTGTTTCAATAATATATCTTTTCTGCATGTGCAAACTGTACTTTGATTACAAAAATACATGGACAGATAGTCGGACGGACAGAGAGATGGACATGCGTAAATCGACTCAGAAAGTGATTCTATGTATATCCTTAAATGCAACTATGGGTCGATCTAGTTTTCTTTTGCATGTTACAAACTAATGCACAAAGACATAAAATAACAAGTAAAACATATTAAGTTCGGCCGGGCTAAACCTTTTATACCCTCCAGCATAAAATAATCTAAACTAAAATGGAATAATTAGTTTCCTGTTAGGTACAAAAATTCCTCGTCAAAAAATGTATGTAAACATTTCTTCAATCTGTTAGTACCTTTATATGGGGGTTATACCAAAACATAGACCTATATGGATGATTTTTAATGAAGGGATCTCGGGATCTCTGAGATTTTCAAATGTCAATTTACAGCTAGTTCGGTTAAAAATTGTAACTAAAATCCTGAAAATACCGAAAATTGCGGGTAGCTTTATATGGGGGCTTTACCAAAACATGGATCTATGTATGATACCTCAAGTGTCAAATTGCAGCCAGTTCGGTTAAAAAGTTTAGCTAAATGAATGAATGAAGTGGCCACATACTAGTTTATATGATTCCTATCGTCTGATTAAAGCTGACTATCAATTAACATTAAGACATTCGAAGGCCTCGGTATATAAGATAAATCTGTCCAAAGGATAAAGAACGACAGAGCAAAATTCGAACTAGGATGCCCTTTGCCTTTTACCAGAAATAACTTAAGCAAGAAATCCAGCTGCTTATATACCGAGGCTTTTATTCCCAAGTGCTTGCCACCAGAAAAGTCCACCATAGATTAAGATGGGAAGGATCACGTTTACATCAGCCAGTATATAACTTGATGTCTGAGTCCCCAACTTTTCACAGCTGGTCGAAACACACAAGAATTTTATTAAATACCGGTATCCATAGTAGATGAGAAGAAGAGAACACACCTATACGCGAATTGGTTAATTCTGCTTGTCGGCATCTCATTAATCCCTTCCTCTAGGATGAAGGAAATTCTTGAGTTGCTGAGAGCGTTATGGTCAGAATCAGGCTTTACCTCATATAAGGCGATTTCTACTGAGATGGTGTTGAGATGTACTGATATTTTTGGAATCTAATTGTGTAAAGATCCAGTAGCATTTTCATCCTCTTTAATAGAAAGAAAGAAAGGCTAATTGGTCTATAGTCTTTAGAAAGTGCGTGATTCAGCTTTTCCCTTTGGAGATATAGGTCACCTTTACTTCTTTTAATAGACCGGGTATGTGCAAAAATCGCAGACATGTCTTAAGCATCTCTATCAAGATCTCTACCATCCAGTTCCTGTGCCTTACCCATGAATTTGGATCCTGAAATTCCAATAATTTTGGTTATGGCAACCACAGCTTCCTCGACTTCATCCACTGTGTGTAAACTAATATTTACACACACTTTGGTGTTGGGTTTCCTATGAGAACTTTTCTTGACTCCAACTACAGAAATTTGGAAGAGTATCATCCGCTGATCCAAACTCAACTCTATTTTTACTTATTTAACATAACCTAGGTCAGTATGACACATTTCAATATTTCTTTTTTCCAATAGACTTTTAACGAAATCCGTATTTATTAAATTTCTTTGAACAAATCATAAAAATCAAATTTTATGTGAAAACAATTTGTATGCTAAATATTATCTAATTCAAAATATTCCAATATTTTCGAATTCCAAAAACAAAGCGTTTAACTTCCCAAACAAGATAAGTATCGGTCGGCTAATTAAGTACCAAAGCAGACAAAATACCTTTTAAGAAAAACAAAATATTCTCTAATCCATTCGGTGGGTTTAACATGCCGACATATATCCAACTCAAATCGATGTCAATCACATTAAATTCTATAATTAATGATCCCAAACAAACGACAGACATCTTTGAAATCTTAAAATTAAAAAATGTGTATTAAATGGCAAAGGCGCATATTAATGTTCTTTTAGCAAATGAAAATAAAGCTGCGATGAATGTCGTCGTCGGCTCTGACAGCAGTCGAATTAAAAATCAATAAAAATGCGAAAATGACAGTTGATTGAATAAAAAATCAATACAAATAATAGTTTTAATGGGCGACATTTACACTCTCGCTTTTAATGATAATCGCGTAAAATAATCGTTAAATTTGACTTTTATTAAGCAAATCGTCGTCGACGACAATAACAACAACAAAGGTAGCGGCAGCCACAACTCAACAACAACAAGTTTGCAACAAAACTGGCTTATTTGCACTCAAACAGCATTGAGACCGAGACAAACAGATGGACGGACATAAGAGAGCGATGAAAATTACCAATTTAAAATAATGATTACCAGTTGTAAACGTTCATACAAAACCAGCGAACAAGTAAGCGAGCGGGCGAGATGTCAGAAGAAATGATCAAAAAAAAGAAATAAAACCATTGATATGGCAACTTGTACTACAAACCTACTGCAGGTGGAGAACCCGATTCGAAACGGGCCAGAAGTTGGCATATGGTGTAGTCAACGTCATAACGTTGTCAAAACTCATAATATTTGAAGTTTATTATTTTAGCCCGTTTTTTCGTTCGATTTCGTAGGCAATCTCAATGTGAGTAAGGGGAACAAAAATAAAAAACCTGACTTGATGCCCAAAAACGTTTTGTTTCACTTAAATATTCATAAACGATGTCAAGTATATTTAGAGCTGACAAAGTTTTGTGTTCAAAAAAGTGCGAAACACCAGGGATTTTAAACTAGATTTTTTCATTACGCTAAGCCAAGTTTACATACTTGTTTTCAAACACCATTAATTCTCAAAACAAGTCTTTTGCGGGGCCCAATTTTGATTGGTGTTAAATATTTAAAAATAAAGCAATAATAAAAATTTGTATTATTTAGCAGTAGGTCCAAGATTCTCAGAATAAATCTGAAATAATTGTTTCCTTGTGTTTTTTTTTAACCATGTCATTTAAATTCATAAAGTATATGTTGAGAAATATCCACAGATCGCAGGCATTAAGGAAATATAAGAAACCACTTTTATTAACCGTAAAAAATTTTTATTTTTATATTATCATTTAAACACCCTATTAAAAAGTCGTAAAATTTTTACAACAAAAGCGGCGTATAACGCCAAAAGCGGGCGTTAAAAGTCAAAAGAAAATCTGTTATAGAAACCATCAAAATGACAGTCAATAAACATCATAAATTTTGTGTTGTCAGTGTGAGTACCAACCGACAAATCAAATAAGCGATTGAGGAAGATTTTTATAGCATTTTTATGACTTAACGCCACCAAATTTTATATGTTCATTTGTTGCTATGTATGTCAAATGGTTAATGGAATAACCTGTGCTTGTGTCATTTTTTTTGTCTGTTTCAGACAGATGTTTAAAGAATAATTAATTTTACGCTTCTTCGTTATTTTTGTTATTAATTTTGCATATAATAAATTGGCATCGTTTTTGAGGATATTCCTCTTATACATGAATTAGTTAAATTAAAAGAGAACGGTATTTAAAATGAGAGAGAAAGCCGAATGAACTGGCAACGTTTGAGAATGGACAAATCGATATAAATAGGCTTGAAATAATGTGGATCTGGTTTATTGACTTTTAAAAGTATATTTCTAAGTTTTAACTGGAGAGAGTAATAATTTAAATAAACCGATTCAGCAGATTACATTATTTTATGTTTGGATATTTGAGAAGATCTAAGTAGTGTTCTAATGGATTAACATAGGGTGAGTTAACTGGAAATCGATTGAAGGAATGTTTCGGGGCCATTGTTCTCTAGAAAAATTTAATCCCTTATTATTATTTATTATTTGTGAATTTGAACTCTAGAGCGCTTAAGACGACGATTTACGGGAACAAACCTGATGGATATTATTCGACTACAGACGAATTGCCAGACATTTTAATAAGAAATTAGCAGAAGAATTGCCTATTAATCGGAATATAACTCACTCTTAATACAATTCATATATACTGAGGCCAACAAAGAGGTTTTCCAAAAAGCCAAACAAATACGATTTTTATCCAATTTTCTGGTTCTGTTCCATAGATACTAAACCGTTCAAAATTCAAGAAATCAATCAAATACAATTAATAATGTAGCAAAGATTTCAGTAATCAACTTACTGAAACATACGAACTGTCTATGAGCAGCACTCAAAGGCTAAACAGCAAAACACTTTAGAAATATTCGATTTTTATACATTTTTCTCCGATTGTCGTCCATAGATTCCAAACCGTCCAAAATGTTAGAATGCAGTCAACTATAAAAATTTTCCTAGGGGCTCAGTAAACAACTTTCTAGAAGTGTCATGTCATAACTCCAAAAACGATTTTGGGAATTATGTCCGCTTTGGTTTGCGGACATAAGTCCCAAAATTGTTCTTTTGATGGCTTCTTATTACTTCACGATTGTACCGATTTGATAGATTTGAGCTGATATTCTAAGAGATGTTCGATATTTTGACATTTCAAAGAAAACCCTCCAGCATATATTAAGATCGATTTACATTTCGTTGTAGCCACCATGTACAATTTTTTAGGAAAGACATGTTCAGTACAGTCAGAAAGGATCATTTTGTAATTTGTGCACCTTTTCTTTATCTCCAATAATATTTTGTCAACATATAAAAATCAACAAAAATTTACAATAATTAAAAAAAAAAACAAGTAAGCTAAGGCTATAGTCGGACAGGGCCGACAATACGATACCCTACACCACTACCCTGCGAGTTAGCTTTCAGCAAATCAAAGTTTCTTTTGGACAAATAAGCTCATTGTAAGAAATAAATTTTTGGAGTCTGCAACCTTATCACATTAAGCAATAGTATGGGGCCTATTGTTTATCGCCGAGTCCGAAAGGCATGTCTTAAAACACCACCTGTAGAGAAGTTGTACATGGTTGAAATACTCAGAAAATGTCGCCAACTTTACTAAGGGGTATTTTGCCATCGTTGGAAATTTGATGTTTGCTGGCCGGGAATCGAACGCCCGACCTTCAGCGTGCAAGGCGGGTGTGCAAACAATTGTACCATGGTGGCACCAATAAGTAATTTTAGAACGGACATTTAGTCTGGACCTAATTTTTTGCATATTTTGACATATTTGCTAATCCATATGCAAGACTTTGTGTCCTAAATATCCCATCGAATTGGCTGAATGTTTGTATTAAGTGTTCGTTCATCACAATTTTCGACCTGAAATTTATCGGTATAGGTCCAGGTCTTCATATAGCTCCCATAGAGCCGTACCTCCCGATATCCGGTATTTTGAAGGTTGTGGCCTCAATATCAAACTGAAATAGCTGACATTTTGTATTCAGTCTTCGTTGGAGGTAAAAAGACGTTCCACCTGAAATTTGTCGTTATATGTCCACGTCTTTATATAGCTCCCATAACCAGAACCTACCGATTTCTGTACTGTGAAGGTTATGGTCGCAATATCCCTCCGAATTGGCTAAAATTTGGTATTAAGTCTTCACTGGGGGTATTAAACTTTCCATCTGAAATTTGTCGGTATAGGTCTAGGCGTTCATATAGCTCCCATACAACGAAAGCTCCCCATTTTCGACATTTTGAAGATTGTGGCTCTGGTTACAGATTTCTCTATTTTATTTACTTGTCTGAAGTGAATTTCAAACAGAAAAATGTACACATAAACATTTTAGAAGATATTATTGAAATATATGTAGCATACGAAAATATGTGAAATGCAGAAATTTTCCATATGCAAAAATAATATTTGCATATGCATTATTTATACATTTCGCATATTTTTGCATATGTGATATATTTCGATTGGAATTTAATTAGAAGCCAAAAATATGCAAATTTTACAAAAATAGGTGTTGCATAAAATTCCGCTGTCTACATATCATTGAGCTGATATTAATCGGGGTGCTCTCATTGATATGAGGGCTCCCTTGGCCCTACTGGGCCTCCATTACGACGGTAAAAGTTTTTTCAGGAGCAATTTTAAAAAACACAACCTGAAAAATGTAAAAAAAAACCCTATGGTACCATATGTAGTGGCTGGAGAGCACGATAACTCTCGAACTGATTAACCGATTTGGTCCGAAATATGTCCTTCGTCATATTTTTGTCCAAACTTAGTATCATTTCGAAGATGAGCTATACCGGTCCACAACTTCCGGTACGTTCCCCCAATATTTAAAACTATCACTAAAATCCTATGCACGGGGCAACCAATTTGGTCCAAACTTTGGATCTCTTAATATTTTGTTCAAATTTAGTTGAACTTATAAAATGGCCCATATCAGTCTTCTCATTAGGGTAACTCCCCCACAAAAGTTCAAAGTTTAAATCCACATAGGCTAAGGGTATATCTTTGTCGGCAAAGCCGATTGATAATTTCTTACTTCTTCTTCTCCTATTAGTTACGAGTATATAAGTGGGTCATTAGTAAACTTTCTGGGGTAGGCAAAACGCAGTGTCGCCAGGCCAGGCGCTGGGTTGAATCGAAGTGTGAGAGCTCGCATTGTCATGATGCAGAATGATTCGTCTTCTTATGTTCGTTTTTGGAATTTCTCAGGAGGCTCCAGGCAAACAAATTCTAGGGTACCACTCAGAATTAACCCTCCTACATTTCTCAAGCCGTATAGTCGCCACTCGGTCAGTTTAGTCGAAGAAACAGGCGAATATTTGGTATTCTTCCATGAGCAACTTTCGTTGGATTTGGATCGCTTTCAAAGACCCAAACGATCGTTTCCCGTTTTGTTTCGGGCTCCTAAGCATAGATCCAAGATTCGTCGTCTGTGACGATCTTATAAATGTAGTTTGAAAAACCGCGATTGTTTTTATTTACAATTTCTATGCACCAATCCACAAGAGTCCTTTTTTCTGGATCTAGCGAGAAAAATCCATTTTTGCGGCCAGGCGTTCATGCTATATCAAATGTTAGTTGGTGGAAGAAATGCCCAAGAGTGTCTCTATCGCACGGTATATAACATGGCGATCTTGCATTATCCGTTCACGCACGACTTTATTTTTTCTGGCACAACGTCTGATTTTGTGCGATTTTGGGTTTTTGGCGAGTGTTGGCCCCGATATAATTTATTAAACCAGTTTTTCATAGTGCTATAGGATGACCCTTTATCGACATACAAAGATTTAATTGGATCGATGCACTCTTATCTTGATTATCCACGTCGAAAGATGGAAAAAATGATCGGACGAAAATGTTCACAAGTAACTTCCATTTTTTTGCAAATTGATTTTTTCAAATCACTGTAAACAACAGATCATATGTTCGTATGTAGAATAGGGATACGTATTACCAAGCAAAAAATGATCTTTTGATTTTTACTTAGAACTCAAGAATCGATCTTTCGATCTTTTAATTCTTACTTAGAACTCAAAAATCGATTTTTCGATTCTTACGTAGGAATCAAAAATCGATCTTTCGATCCTTTGATTCTTACTTAGAACTCACTTGGATGAAAGAATCGTTCGATCGAGATGACTCCTTAGTTGAAAATGTGAACGTTTTAGTGTACAATGCTTCGCGTTTAACACTGCCGTACCGTTAGATTAACTTTGTTCATCAGTACAACAAATAATATAATATTGTTGTCTTGCTCTTACCAATGTAATCTGTATATTTCATTTTCGTGGTACATCAAAAAGTCAAAACAGAATTGATCTTTCGATTCCCTCTGCAAGAATCGAAGAATCGTAATAGAAAATCGATCTTTCTCGATCGATCGATTCTCTATGAATTCAAAACTCGATTCCGATTTTTTGATTCTTCAAATCAAAGAATCGAGGAATCCATTACTCGAAAATCGACTTGCGTATCCCTAATGTAGAACTATCCTGAGTACGTTTAGGCTAAAAACTGTCAAAATTTCCAAAAAAAAGTTCAAATGGCGCCTGGCAACACACGGCGTTGGATAGGCCAGAAAGTTTTCGTGCAGCCCTCGAATCAGCCACCCTTGCCATTATACCAGATGTCTTAGAGCTATTTGAACCATTTCAATTATTTCATAAATGTATGTATATCGAAGAAGTACTTCAAATATATTCCAATAAAAACTCGAAGAATTGGGTCAATAACATGGTCACAATCTATATTAATTTAAAGATGAAAGTCCTCTGAAAACCATAACTAAAGATTGAACATTTGCACAAATTTAAAGTCTAGTTGTTTCATGCTTTAAGTTTTTCTTCGACTTCATCAAATGTAATTCAATTTTATTACAGACCATGTAATGAGAAATGTCTTATCTTTAATTATTCTCAAAAAAGGCGATTACAAATAAGTCATAAAATTGAATATTGAGATAGCTTGACAACTTTTGCAATATGTTTATACTCTACACCACTATGTGGGGAGGGTATTATAAGTTGGTTTTGGCCAAAAAGTTTGTAACGCATCGAAATAATGGTCGTAGACCCATACTTATATATATCAAAATGAATGTCTCGACGAGCTGAGTCGATCTAGCTATGTGTGTCCGTCCGTCAGTCCGTCCGTCCGTACGTCTGTCCGTCTGTCCATCCATTTGATCGGATCGTCACGAAATTTCGGGGGTTGATGGGGGTCCCGGAGGGGATGAAGCCTATTGATTTTGGTGATGGTCGGATAATATTTAGGGGTCGGAATGGGCAAAAAACGTATGTGGATAAAAAGACAACGTTTTTTTTCCAAAGCGAATATGTCAGCTTCTATATGAAGTATACCAAAAGCAAAACTTGACAATGAAAGTAGAAAATATCACCTTTCTAATGATGTAAAGTAGGTTCTTGTAGGTGATCAAACAACGAAGATATCATAATAGTCGTAAATAAACCCCAAATTTTCATGTTTGCGATTTTAGTTATAATGACGAATATCACAGCCTTGGCTGGGGACTTTCCAAAAGCAAAGCCTTACTATGAAAGTAGAAGATCCCATCTTTACAATGATGCAAACTAGGTCGGCGTAGGTGACCAAATAACGGAGATATCACAATAGTCGGTAATTCATCCCATTTTTCCATTTTTTGGAAATCACGCTGCAGGTCGCAATTTTGATCGGATCATCACGAAATTTTGAGTGTTATTGGGGATCTCAAAGAAGAAGAAGCCTATTGATTTTGGTAAGGGTCGAATAATATTTAGGGGTCGGAATGGGCAAAAAAATTATTTGGATAAAAGACAACGTTTTTTTTTCAAAGCTAATATATCAGCTTCTATAAGGGGCATACCAAAAGCAAAATCTGACAATGAAAGTAAAAAATATCACCTTTCTAACGATGTAAAGTAGGTTCTCGTGGGTGATCAAACAACGAAGATATCACAATAGTAGAAAATTAAACCCAAATTTTCATTTTTGCGATTTTAGTTATAATGACGAATATCACAGCTTTGGTTGGATACTTTCCAAATCTTTACAATGATGCAAACTAGGTCGGCGTAGGTGACCAAATAACGGAGATATCGCAATATTCGATAATACATCCCATATTTCCATTTTTTTGTAAATCACGCTACTGGGCGCAATTTTGATCGGATCGTCACGAAATTTCGAGGGTTAATGATGGTCTCACAGAGGAAGAAGCCTATTGATTTTGATGATGGTCAAATAATATTTAGGGATCGGAATGAGCAAAAACTTTATTTGGAGAAAAAGTCAACATTTTATTCCAAAGCAAATATCTCAGCGTCTATAAGGGGTCTACAAAAAGCAAAACAGGGCAATGAAAGTATAAAATATCACCTTTACAACAATGTAACGTAGGTTGTCGTAGGTGGTCTAACAACGAAGATATCGCAATAGTCGCTAATAGAACGCAACTTTTTATTTTTGCGATGTTAATAATAATGACGGATATCACACCTTTGGTTGGGGACCTTCTAAAAGCAAAGCCTGACTAAGAAAGTAGAAAATCCCATCTTTGAAATTATGCAAAGTAGGTTGGCGTAAGTAGTCAAATAATAGTCGTTAATGCATCCCTTTTTTCCACTTTTTCTGCAATCACACTACAGGTCGGAACTACAGAGATAGAAGCCTATTGATGTTGGTGATGTCGACAGTAGTCAAATATAAAATTAAATATTAATTATTTTGGTTCAGTTCGCCTTAAGTCATTTGGTATAAAAGCCAGAGAGGTGAAAACTTTCGTATCTCCATAAAATAAATGTTTTCGGGTGAAAAGATTATTCACAGAGGTAGTGGTGTAGGGTATCACATAGTCGGCCCCGTACCGACTATAGCCTTTTCTCACTTGTTTACATTTACAGTGGTCAATCTACTTGATACCGATTTAAAACAGCGACGACCATAGAAATACAACCAAAACTAAAGAATGTGTGAATGTATGAGTGAAACAAGTAACAACCAAATGATGTTTATTGCTTATTTTTGTTCACGCACAGTTCACGTGAGACAACTCAGTGAGATCGCAGAAGAGCATCCCTGATTTAAAGCATTGCTGGTCTTCTTGATTAGAATGTTACATGTTTCGAGTACACCAAATCGAAGCAGATATGTTTGTCATTAATATAAAAATTTCAAGATATTACAATTGTTTGTTGGATAGTTTAACGCCTATTTCAATAACCCTGAGCTCGGACGGTCTACTTTCATTATACAGTTCTCGCTTTGGAAAATGTCCAACAGAAGCGGGGATATCCACAATGGAAACAAAATTCCACAAATTTTTTTCTAGTATTTGTCCAATTTTGGTAACGCAATCGTGCCAATTTAAAGCTCAGAATTTCTTCTTTAATATTGGTCGCTTTTGTTGAAATGCGCCCTACCAAACCTGGGATATTCGTCATCACAATTCAAATCAAAAAATGGAAAAATGTGATATATTACCGACTATTGCGATATCTCCGTTGTATGACCACCACTTCGCATCCTTGTAAAGGTGAAACTTTCTGCTTTCATTGTCAGGCTTTTTTCTGGAAGATCCCCAAACAAAGGTGTGATATTCGTTATTACAATTCAAATCCCAAAAATGAAAAATTGGATTGGATTTGCGACTATTGCGATATCTTCGTTGTTTGTCAACCTACGCCAACCCACTTCAGATCGCTGTAAAGATGGTATTCTCTTCTCTCATTGGCAGGCCTTGTTTTTGGAATACCCTTTCTAGAAGCGGAGATATTTGCATAGGAATTACACGTTGACTTTTTCTCCAAATGAATGTTATCCGATCATCACCAAAATCAATAGGCTTCTTCCCCTCCGGCACCTCCATCAACACTTAAAATTTGGTGACGATCCTATCAAAATTGCAACCCGTAGCGTGGTTACATGGACAGCCAAATCGACTGATCTAGTCTATATAAAGTTAGGTCTACGACCATTATTTCGATGTGTTACAAACTTTTGGTGTGTGTAGGTTATAATTAAATTTCCAAAAATATAATTACAAAAATCAAGTTACAGTGTTTTATTTATAAATGCTCTTAAAACTGGAAAATAATTATTCATGATGGAATCTCTCAAATAAAACGCTTGCATTTGAACTAAGAATTGTGACAATATTAAACGACAGGCGTTTAATTTTTTAATTATTTTTTATTTTTAACTTTTTAGTAAATACATTTTTTGACCACCAAATTACAGTCAATTTGGGCCGAAAATGTAAATAAAAACTTTAAATTGCCTAAAATCGAGTGGAATCGTTATATGGGGGCTACATCAAAATCTGACCCATGTCCACAATTTTTGGTGGGGGAGTTTCTGTACAATTGGGAACTCCAAATGCCAAGTTACAGCCAATTCGGACTAAAAATGAAGACAAAATCCTCAAAACTCCAGAAATCGTGTGGTACCGCTATATAAACGCTATAGGAAAAAATGCACCCACATTGGTTTTTGGTTTCATATCCATGTATTGTCATCCAAATCTGAAAAGTGGGCAAAGTTTTAGTTCGATTGGCCAACGGCAACTGTGTGTAAAATGAGTTACTATGTAGATTAAACGGACGCCAAAGCAAGTTAAATAAAGCACTGTAATAAACAAACCTATATACATATAACCATTTTAATGCTTACTGATTGTACCTAAAATGTAGACTCTACGTTCAGCAAGTTTTCTGCGCAATTATTTTGTCGGACGTAAATTTCAAGTTCTTTGGCTTTCCATTGGTTCTAAGAAAATTTGTTGCTTTGACACAATAATTTCTTCCTATAGATGTTTTAATTTTTGTCACAGGCTGAGACCACAGTGCACCGGGTTGAAAGTGGAGATGATATGTTTTAGCTTCCGGCTAAGTACAAACTCACAGCCGAACAAGTCTTGTTTCATGACAATGAATCACCTTTTTGCTGTTGCTATGTCGTCTTTCCCATTCCATCATATTTCCTGTAAGGTGATAATACCATCTATATTATACGTACATATATTCCCTGGATATCCCCCAAATTGTACAATATGGTTATTTGTTATTTTGATGATGGTTTACCTAAGATTAGATAAAATCTTACTTATAAAGTGACCCGATAAAAACGCCCACGCGCAAAATAATTTGAAAAATATTCTGTACGAGCTTTTTTGACAAACTTTTGAAGTCACTATAAATATATTTATAATTGAAAATAAGCTTTGGAGCCACTCGACATACCTAAAATGGTATAAACTTTTGTTTCTTATTAAATTTATCATCATATGATTACATAATACTATTTTTGCAAAAAAAAAAAAATGAAATTGGTTTTTGTGTGACCTTTTTTAATACTATTTATTTATTTATTTATTTATTTATTTATTTATTTATTTATTTATTTATTTATTTATTTATTTATTTATTTATTTATTTATTTATTTATTTATTTATTTATTTAATTTTATTTAATTTAAGTTTTGTCGCTATTTCTGATATTTCGAAAATTTTCCATTGAAGTCTCAATTTCAAAAATTTTAGCACCTTCATTAAATTTCTTTAATACAATTTTTATGTTATTTTTCTTCTCCTATTACTTATGAGTATATGGCGAATAACAAAATTCCTTTACAATTCCATTTGAAAAAAATTAAAAATTTTTTTTACGAGCACATCTACGATTTTTGGTACAGAGGTAAAGGAAAAAAATCCGGTTTCAAATCTGCTCGCGTTCACGAAATTGGCCAATGCGCGCAAAACTTATAGCGGTTTTTATTCTCATATAAAGAAAAAATATTTAAAAATATCTTTTTTGTTGCTATGAGAAAATTTATGCATAAATCGTTAACAGCAGTCCATATCTATTCGTAGATGTTTAAATAGTTATTAAATTTATTATTATTTTCGCGGAAAGTCAACAAATAATAAAAAAAATTTTAAGTAAATCCAAATTATCCTGTCCCAGAATCCGTACAAACCCTCAAAAAATAAATTAAAGAATATATGCGGAATCTAGACAATGCGTAGAAAAATATGATACCAAATTTATAGAGATTGGGTACATAAATTGCATATTACAGCAACAACAAAAGAGAAAAACTTATTGTTGGAAAATATTGTTGCAAATATTTTTTTGGTTTGATTCTAAAAATTAGAAAAAAATATTTGGGAGTTCTCCAACTATTTTGCTAAAATCCCATAGAATAATGAATGTCTACTGCTAAAACTTCATCAAGAAATATGGTTTACCATCGCGAGAGTTTAACTGATTACTGTGATAACTTATAAGGGTAGAAAATTAAGAGTAATATTGAAATTACAATCATTCAATTAATATTATAATTAAAAAGCCTGTTATTCGCGAATTAGTTAAAGTCGCTTGATGCGCATCCGTTTTTGGATACAGCGAATCAATCTCTGTCAAAATTTATGCATATTTCGATGTTTCACTCAGGGGCCATTGTGTGCCACTAGTTGCATCATACACTGCAAAAAACCTTAAAGTTGGTAAAAGTCGCGCAATGTGCATACGATTTTGATGCGCATCCGGTTTCGTCAGCGCCTATCAAAAATACGTCCAAATATACCAATTTTAATTGGATTCTTCAAGAACCGCGGATGTGCCTCCACATTCTATTTTTGGTGAAAAACACATATTACACGCGAATCTCTGTAATTTATGACACGCGTTTTCGCAAATATTATAATCGCGTATAAAGGATTCCATTTACGTAAAAAAATTTCAAGAAAATCGCGGTTTAGTACGCGGATTTGTCGAAATAATTTGTTGATGCTTTTCCTATTTTCAGGGTATCTATATCCGCGGTTTTAGTGGATGGATTCGATCGCGGAAGGTCTCATTAGATCCGTCGCGTAAAAAAACTAAATTAACGCGGAGTACAAAGGAAATTGAATGGCACTTGTAAATTTTAAACGCAAAAAATAGGTTTTTTAAAAAAAATCACGCATCAAATATTGGCCTTTAGACTCCAATTACTAGGATGCTGTAAGGAGCACACTCATGAGATATGCATTAAACGACGTAGAATCACGAGTTTTATAATCCTAATGTGAGTTTTGAATATTATCTTGTTGCGCGTCCGAATTATTAAAACAATTCAAAAAACCCCGAAATTCCGGCTTCAAAATGTCAGCATCAATTTTAGCGTATGCAGTGGATATATCGAAAAATGATACACTAGTATCATATTGCCCATGAAGTATTCTTTGAGTCTTTCTTTGGGCATATGTCTATAAAATGTAAGGTTAAGCCTAAAATCGGAAGGGAGCATAAAAAAAACTTGTTGGCTTCAACCCATTTTTACCTATTTTTCTACATTGATGCCAACACAGCTTCCACGTAAATTAATTTTAATGGTCGACCTTATGGGATTCCTCCTAAAACACTTCAGTTTAAAGAATGTATATCATACTATATAGAATATGTTAACAGTTCGCGAATTCTGAAAGGGTGAAACTCGGATTCATCGATTGTAAAAAATTTTTGTTTTTCGCCATATACAATATTCTTTTCTTAAAATAATAATTTGTTAATGTTCTTCTTAAAATATGTTACCCCAAAACTCTTGCACCATTAAGGTTTGAAGTAGGTATCTTTCTTTCAATAAGAACTATTCTCATGTTGATCACCAAAAAGAGTGGATGATCATTGAGCTAACATGAAATGAAGCATCCTAAATATCCTGGATGTGTGTGTGCGTATGCGCAACCTATGCACCTAGGTAGAAATGTTGGGTAGTTCAATTCAAACATCAAACAAAATGATTTTATATTTGAGTTTCTCACCCTGGCATGATCCTGTTTGAGTTTCTTTTCTAGTTTGAGATGCATAAATTTAACACTCATGTTTGCACAGCAATCCTCTTCCATACTGCTTGTTCTTCATGTTTGGATGAGTACGTGTTCGTTGCTTCTCTTACAACTTCTTAATTTTACGATTATTTTATGATCTGTTGTCGCTTGCCACTAAATGCCATTGACTTTGACATGATGACATCCCATAAAAAAGATATAAAAATTCATTTCATTAGAGTTTCAATTCATTCTAGACTTGTATGACATTTGTTCAGTTGTTGTTGCTGTTCTTTTTGTACTTTTGTGTTTCCTGATGAAGTTCCGTGACACATTCAATAATTATGGATTTTGATTCGGAGGAGATTTTCTTGTTTCCTTTATGTGCAGCGTGACACATTAGTGCTTCTGGTTGGTTGTTTACTTGACTGGATGGTGGCATTATTCTTAGATTTTATTACTTTTATGAGGTGTTATTTTGTACTAGAGAATTGCTGATTTTTCTTTGTCTGTTTCCCTTTCGAGTGTTGAATAGTAATGATGATGTTTATGACTTGTTTTATTTGTTGTTGGGTACTGTGTGGTTGTTAGCAACAATGATGATACATATTCTATATATTTTATTGCCCAATGAAATCAAAGTTAAGTAATATGTTTCTGGTTATTTTATTTTCTGTGGCTTCATGCTGATGTTTCCATCATTTGTGGTTGTAGGCCGCCCAATCATGTGCGGCCCTAAGTACTTGTCGTTTTATAGCTTTTTAACGATTTGTTTTGACTTTAACCTTACATAATGTCTCTATAGAATATGTCAAGATCCATATTAAGGAAGACATGATTGCTTTCATTTTCATTTTTACGACCCATGATTGAAAAGGGCAGGAGGTTAATGATGTTCTTTGCTTGATGAGTTGGTGGCAATTCCGGGGTGTGATAAAAAGTGAAAGTGTAAAAGGAAATAAAATAACACATATGTATATTTACACATTTGTTCAAAGATACATATTATTGTAATGATTTTGCTTATTTTATATGTATATCAGTTACATATATCCGATAAATTTCAGTGTAAAGACAAAGTATATCGTATGAATTTCTGATTTATTAACCGACGTACGGACAGATATCGGTCCGAATTCGGAAGTAAAATCTTACGAAATTCGGAAGTTGTGGACGTCTTTCGGACCGAATTCGGTCCGAATTTCTGATTTATTAAAAGCATCACGGTGCTCTTGAATCAAATTTAAATGGGAGGTGCTTACACCTGGGAAGTTTTTGCGGATTCTGAAACTACAATGTCCATAGATGAGAAAAATAAAAAAAAAAAAAACAAAAAAAAAATCGCCGGAGCGCTTTTTAAATAAATCGCGATTCAAGTTGAAATTTTTAGGGGTTGTTTAGGTTTTTGCGATTTTGCTTGGAAACCTACAAGATTGACCTTAATGATATTTTCGAAAGTTTTACAACTTTTGAGATATAGAAGTTATTTACCCCTTTAAAAGGAAAAATTATCAATATAAATCTGTTGTGAAAAAAGAATTGAAAATGTAAGAAACCCAGATTTTCATTACTTTTACCGTTATAATAGCATAAAACGAAGTGACCCAAATAAACCAACGGTATTTTCGTTGTCCACGGACCCCAACATGATAGAATTTTGTAACAGAACGCTTGAATATTTTTCTGGTCAACTTTTGTAGCACAGTGTCATTTATCCATATTTGCCAAAAAAATTTAGCAGTCTCAAGGCCAAAACTGTCTGAAGGAGCATTCCAATACTTTTGCGATGTACTAGAGAGTTCTGCATTATTTTGTTGGCTACAATTGTGGTCTTTGTGTTGGATCGCAAATCTCAATGGTTTGGCTGCTATATGCCAAAATATCCAAAAAACGTCAATAAAAAAAATCAAGTCAAAATCGGGAGGCTCGATGTTCACCGTAGACATATGGTCTAGTGGACTTTTTTGCTCAATTCAATCCCAGGAATCAGAAACGCGAAGGGCCCATTAAGATTTCCAAATCGCCCTGGCCTAATATACATGCAATAGTTAAGGATTGAGACCACAAGTCATACAGTGGATGTTTATGGCTATAGTATGACCAATACTTATCTATGGTTTGGTGGTTAGCGCGTTCAACAATAAATCGTAAATAAACAAGTAAAAAGTATCAGTCGGCTTTCCGACAGTGATATACCCTCAGCCTTTGTGAATTTAGAGATCTACATATCTATGTACAGATCGAACACCAAAATTATGTATTTTGGGGTGTTCTCAGAATTCTGTGGCCATGTTGTTTGTTGTTGTTTTTTGTTTACAAAAATATTGAGACTTCTTGAACTTTTGCGAAGTAGTGACCTGAGGAAAAGAACAACATAGTCCATTTTGAAAGTGGATCTTATTTTAGGATTCATTCTCTTCTTATTCATTGCGCTCACCAGCAAGTTTAGTTGGTCACCGTAGATTTAGAGCTATTGGACCATTATGTTAGGACGCATGGTGTTGCCGCGAAAAATATAATTTCGCTTATTGTCATTAAAATGCACTTAAGCGAAATATTTAATTTTTGTGAGGGAGGTATCCGAAGATGTTGTCTGATATTAAACCTTTTGGAAGGTTGATGTACAATTGGAGGAAAATTTACGATATGCAAAGTTTCAGTCAAATCGGATACACATTTCGTAATTTATCGTGCCCATCAGTCATTTTAATTGGTTAAATTTTTGATATAGCGCCCACAGAAGGGGCCCTCAATATCGCATAAAAATGACTGATATTTGGTATATAGTCTTCGTTGGGGTTATACAACTTTCCACCACAAATATGTCTATATAGATCAACGTCTTCATATAGGTAGCCCCCATAACATTTTCTCTATCCGTTCAAAGTTACAGAATTTTGCAATCAAAAACGGCCTCTGCCCCTAAAGACATTTTTAATTTGTTTAAAACAACTAATCTTCTAAATACAACATATTTTAAAAGATTCATAAGGAAAATCCCCCACTTCATTCATCTACTCTTCGACAAATTAAACCCAACCAATTTACTAACTACATTGGATTGGACCAATTAAAACATACAACAAATTCAAAACAACAATACCTTTCAACAATGTTGCAAATTTTACTACTGACAACATTTGTTACAATCGTTTTATTCATATTCCATCCGGACTTCCTTAAATCAACAATAGTTTTTATTATCGAACAAACAACAATAGGCCAGGCGCCAAATAAAAATTGCATATTGTGATCAACAATAAGAGAATGGACAGACAACAATTTCTCTGCTAGCATTCTTGTTAGCAGCACTAACTGCAGACAGCAAAATATTATTAATAAGGGATATAACCATAAATCATATTTTTTTGTGGCATATTGCAATATGACAACTACACCAACAACAAAAACAGCAGTTTCAATACTGGCAAAAAGGGCTTGATCTCAGTCATGCAAAAGAGAAAGTTTCTTACAACAACAACAAAACAAAAATGAAATCCCAACAAGAAATTAAAAACACTCTGTACGAGTGTTGCAACAGAAATAGGCCGAGAAAAACATTCTTCATTGGTGGTTTTGTTATCGCCAGCTATGAGGGGCGCGATCAGTTTATACAGCAATACAAACACAAACACCCCAAAACCTGAAGAGAAAGAAAGAAACATAAACACAGGCCATCATCATATAGGCCAGTTTTGTAGAGATTTGTTTTTTGTATTGACTGGAAAAATTTTTTGTTGGTAACAACACACTTTACACAAGAAACCAAATTATCTTGGCTACAGTGATTTCACTAAACCACCATATAACGATGACAAAAGGGCAATGGGTAACAAGAAAATTTCAAGCCCGATTACGAAGAAGATGCAATATATGTACAGTGGTTTTGGAAACTCAGCTGTGTTTTATTATGTTTATTTTTCAGGCTCGATAAAAATCGTACAGCTAGGAAATTGACATTTTACTTTTGATTGGTTTTTTATTATTTTCAATATTTATATTTAAGGTCTTCGAAAAAAGTTCCGGCTCCGTAAAAAAATGTTGGGCAATTAAATTTGTATTCCTGTATTTTTAAAAATTTTGAAAGAAACTTCGAAAAATGTATGTTTTCCTTCGTTTTTAGTTTGAATACAAATAATAAACTTGATACAAACAAAAGTGTTTGGTGTTTTTTTCGCATTCATTTTCGAAGCGACATACCGAAACAGGATATTAAAGTGAGAACATTGTTTGGTTATTATTTTTATTTTTAATGGATTTCGTGCGACTTTTGGCTAAGAGAGGACTTAGAGTCTAAGTTTCAGACCGTATTTTGTCACAAAGATCTTCAATATAGTTTAAAACAATTTTAAAGTAGGCTTTATTTTACAACATTTTTAACTGAACTTAAAAATTAAAAATAATTAAAAAAATTAAGTTACAGTGTTTTATTTATTTATTTAAAATTGGAAAATAATTTTTTCGCTTAGCCTCAATATGTATATTCTTCTTCATAATGGAATCTCTCAAATAAAACGCTTACGAAGAAGATGCAATATATTTTATTTGAGAGATTCCATCATGAAGAAGAATATACTTCTTGAGGCAAGGCGAAAAAAATATTTTCCAGTTTTCAGACTTAAAGTCTAAGTCTTAGACCTTATTTTGTCACAAAGATCTTTGATATATTTTAAAACAATTTTAATGTAGGCTTTATTTCACAACATTTTTAATTGAACTTAAAAATAAAAAATAATTAAAAAATTAAGTTACAGTGTTTTATTTATAAATGCACTGAAAATTGGAAACTAATTTTTTCGCTTAGCCTCAATAAGTATATTCTTCTTCATTTTGGAATCTCTCAAATAAAATAATGTAACTTTTTCTTATTTTTAACCTTTTTGTAACCCCATAACCCAATTACAGTCAATTTAGGCCCAAAATGTAGATAAAAACTTTAAATTTCCTGAAATAGAGTGGTACCGCTATATGGGGGATACACTAAAATCTGACCCATGTCCACAATTTTTGGTGGGGGAGTTTTTGTACAATTGGGAACTCCAAATGCCAAGTTACAGTCAATTCGGACTAAAAAAAAGACAAAATCCCCAAAACACCTGAAATCGGGTGGTACCGCTACATGGGGACTATAGGAAAAAAATGGACCCATATTGGTTTTGGTTTCATATTCATGTATTGTCTCCAAATCTGAAAATTGTGCAAAGTTTCAGTTCGATTGGTCAACTGCAACTGTGTTAAAAATGACTTACTAGATTTGAACTAAACGGACACCAAAGCAAGTTAAATAAAACACTGTACAGCCCACTGTAACCAAACCAAAGGAAAGACAGACAATGATGATCCTTTTCATGAATTTTGTTATGGTGCCTTCTCACACACACAAACACACGTAGAGAACGAAAACATATTTTTATGATTTACTAGCTGACCCGGTCCGCGTTGCTGGTCCGTTTTTAGTTTTCCGTGTAAACATTTATAACCCATCTACATATTTATATATCTACACCTTTTCAGATTCAATTCGAATCATTTTTAATTCGATTTTTAATTCCATTTTTAATTCGTAACATTTTATTTGTAATTCGATAATTGCAATTGTAATTCGAAACATTTCAATTGTAATTCGAATTATTCCATTTGTAATTTGAATTATTATATTTGTAATTCGAATTATTCCATTTGTAATTCGACTTATTTTACTTGTAATTCGAACTATTTTATTTGTAATCCGAATTATTCCATTTGTTCCTTTTTGTTCCTTTCCTTTTTATAAATGGAATAATTCGAATTACAAATGGAACAATTTGAATTACAAATAGAATATTCGAATTACGAATGAAATGTTGCGATTTTTGAACCGAATTGACGTAACTATGCATTTCTCTTGAAACTTCATAAAATAAAATTTTTAGCAAAACTCTCATGTAATTGTATCTCCAGATTTAAAATAGAAAATTCTTTTAATTATACCCTCCACCATAAGATGAAGGGTATAACTAACTTTTTGTTTCCTTTTCTAACACTTCGAATTGTTTTTGATCAGAATAAAAATGAGCTAATGTAGCGATGTTCTTCAGCTGAAATCAAGATACAGCCCGCAATATTTAACATTGAACTTTGTAATAAATTTCTCCTAGGATGTTTGGTATTGGAAATGGGTTATACCGGTCCACGTTTTGATATAAACCCCATGGAACTGTACCACCCGATTTTCGGTATTCGCCATTAAATGGGATTTAGTCTTCCTTGGGGTATAAGCATTCCCATTCTGTGTCCAGTTTTTGATAAAGCACCCGATGTTGGGTATTTGCAAGATTTTAGCCAAATTATTAAACTGAAATGGCTATAATTTGGTTTGTTGGGGGTCGTAAATACTTCTGCAGAGTATTGTCGCTACAGGTCCACTTTTTGATAAAGCTCCCATAGAACGACACCTCAAGAATTTCTATAGTAAAGAGGTTTTGCCTAATTTTCCCACCGAAATGGTTGTTGTTGGTCTCCGTCGGGGGTCGTAAACATACCTGCAGAGACTTGTCGGTTTAAGTCAACGTTCTGATATAGGTACCATAGAACAGTTTGGAGGTTTCCCACGTCATGGCTAGAATTTGGTATTTAGTCCCTACTTTCTGCATTACCAGTAAGCTGAATAATAATGGGTTACTTCTTAAAATTTTTAAAAGGAAAAATACATTGTGATTAGGGGTTCGAATGTAGTCCTTGGCAATATTTGGTTTTCTCCGTCATAATTGTTCGTAAAGAAGACCTGCTCACCTAGGGACCTAGCTGACCCGGTTCCGCGTTGCTGGCCCGTCGTTTTGGATTTCCATGTAAGCGTTAGTAATCTATCAACAATTTATCTATCTAATATTGATACCTCTAGATTTTCGAACCGAATTGACGATATGTCGATGTTTTGGTATAACCCTCATACAATGGTATCTCCAAATGTAGAGCAGAAAGTTACTTAAATTATAGCTTCCACCATACGATGTTTAAGGGTATAATTAACTTTGTGATTCTGTTTGCAACACATCGGAATATTCGACGGAGAACCTATAAAGTATGTATAAATTTGTGATCAACATAAAAAATAAGTCGATATAACGATATCCGTCTGTCTATCTGTTGAAATCAAGATACAGCTCGCGATATTTAACATAGAACTCTTCAAATTGGTACAGAAGTTTCTATTTATTACTCGTAGCATGTTTGGTATTGAAAAGTTATTATATCAGTCCCCCTTGGAGGCATAAAATATTTCAGTAATATATTATCGACATAGGCCCACGTTTTGATAGAGCTACTCTAAAACGGTACCTCCCGAGTCTCGATATTTTTAAGGTTTTAGTGTCGTAATTCCACAGAAATGGCTATTAAGTGTTCAGTGTGGCTATAAAATATAGAATATTCGGTACAGGTCCAGGTTTTGTAAATAGTCATCGCTAGATTTCTAATTTCGGTATTTGTATGTGTATAGCCACATTATTCATACGAAATGGCTATAATTGGTACTTAGTCTCCCTTGGGGGTATAAAACATTTCTGCAGAGAATTATTGGCATAGGTCCACGTTCTAATACATCTACCATAGGACTGTACCTCCCGAGTTTCAATATTTTGGAGTTTTTAGAGTCATTCCACCGAAAAGGCTACAATTTGGTGTTTAGTCTCCATTATGGGTATAAAACATTACCGGTAGAAGTTGTTATGTGGCCTTCATTGAACGACACCTTCCGGTTCTCGTTATTTCCAAGGTTTTAGCGGCATTATTCAACATTATTTGGTATGTAGTCTCCTTTAGAGGTATCAAATATTTTAGCGGAGAATTGTCCGTAAAATTCACGTTTCCACATAGCCCCATAAAACGATACCTACCGATTTTTTGGGATTTTTTTTCAACCGAAATGTCTGAAACCTGAGTTCAATATAATTTATGCTGGTGGGTAACGTCGTTTTTGCTTGTTGTTTCATGTTTAAACATGAAACATCGGTGATTCATAAAAAAATGACTTCAAAATGCTAGTTGAATTTATCTAGACTCTGCTGTATTTCAAGCCCTAAAGTTAATGTTCAAGGCGTGTTTGCTGCCCCCTTATTAAATTAGTGAATCTGATCAGAAAGAATAAAGTTTTCTAAAATTGGACGCAATCCCGATATTCTGATTCAAAAACCCCATTATTGACAGAGGCCACAATTACTATTGTTTTTACTAATACGTCTAATAATCTCTGAGTTTCGCGATTTGTTAAAACCTGTTATGTGAGAGGTCCCCCATCCCCTCCATTTTCTGTATTCTACCACCTTATGAACCTGCACACACGGAAGTCTAATTTAGAACATCATGTCAGTCTTAAAGAATTTATATACATTTAGATAGATCATAGCATAGTTTACCCGTCGTTTTAGTGACCGTTTCACATTTTTAGACGTTCCAGTTATTTAACCATCTTTGAAATTACGTTTTGCCTGATTTCTTAATCAATTTTTTGGAATTTCGATCACGCAGCATTATCGAGGTTGTACCGTATTCCAAAATGTGGGTTGATCGCGCTTTCCCACTTATTGAAGCCAGTGTTTATAGCGTTTGTGTAGTCACACTTACTAAAATTAAGGATATTATCTATACATTTTTGAAAAATTGGGCTGACCGCGATATTCCACTTCCGAGATGACCATTCAGAATCGAGGCAGTATTTACCATAGTATGCAAGTAATTTTTAAACAATACGTTCAAAAATATCCTTATTTTCACGTTTTCTTAAAAAATTTTGTGGGGGAGGTACCCTGGTCACTCCACTGACCAGTATGAAAAATAGCTAAAAACCTATTCTCAGACCTAAAAACTCCACATACAAAATTTCATCGAATTTGGTCCAGCCGTTTCGGAGGAGTTTAATTTCGAACATCATGGCAGACTCGAAGAATTTTATATATATATAGATTACCTTTACCGCTGTAATAATCGAAAGGTATATAACAAACCAATACCTGGGCTGGCGCAATAGTGTAACGGCAATTGCGTAACAAGCGTGTAACTAAATCACAACAACATCAATACATGATCATAAAAAAGTGCATCAACGCTTGCCAAAGATAATAGGCAGATAACAAGACTCGCGCACACAAAAAGTCACAACAAATCATCCTTCGTAATAAAAAAAAGGCCAGAAAAATGAGGAAGAAGAAGATAACTTCCAATATTTTCCATATCTGAGGTCATTTACAAAAGGAGACTTTGTTGTTAAGATTTTTTTCTCCTAGAAATTCAAGAATTTTTGTGAGTTTTTTTCTTGGTGTGACTTTTTTATTTAGGTAAATGTCCTTGTGCCTAGTTCACAACAGAGCTGTTAATAATTTTTTATGACACACTGAGTTTTTATGATTTATGAATTATTTTGGTTTTTAGAAGAACACAAAAAAACGACCTTTTATTGTCTGTGCTCTAGTCCTAGAAGTTCTAGATGTCTACAATGTTTTATTGACAGCCATATGACCTTAGAATTTGTTTTGTTGTTTATTAATGTATTTAGCGTAAATATGACATTAGCGCATACGTTCTGATTGTTGTTGTTATTTTTTGTTTTTTTGTAATTAATTCTTGCTGGGATTTCTCGGGTAGGGAAATTAAGAACACCTACTTATTTTTATTGGTTATGTTTACAGAGAGTAGTAAGAGGCCAATTTGTATCTTCGTAACAGTTATGCAATTTCTTGCGTTTTTTTTTGTCAAGAGTTTCTTGGTATTCTTCTAGTTTAAAAATGTGCGGATTAATTGTTTTCTGTCTTTTTTCTACGCAACCTTGAATTCTTCATGGAATATGCTGTTCCAGAAGATCTTGTTTTTTATTTAAAACAATTTCATGGTGAAAATAGAAACTAAATCTATTTGGTTTTAAGGAAGTGGGACATCTGCGTTTTACATTTTACCACTAATTCGTCACCAGGCGTGGGACTGTCAGGTGTGGTTATTGCGTGTAATTTTCAATTCGGCTATAAATACATATTTACATTGTCCAAGACAAACAAATTATGTGCTAAAATAATAATATATAATTATAATGCACTCAAACTCAAGAAAAAATATCAGATCAGAATTGTAGACAAAAGTAGAGGAAAACTAGAAATACCAAAATACTGGAAATACCAGTAAACGTCTCAAACCTTATTTACACTGGCACTTAAATAAAGTGTTTTGTTAAATACCTATGTCATTTATTTGATATATTTTTAAAGGAATTGCAATTTCCCGGTGAAAGGAATAATTAAAAATATTTACTCAAAAAGGTTCCATTTTTTTAATTAATCTATGAAAACCCAAGTTGTGAAAATAATTTACAATGTGTAAGGTTTGGATTACTTCGTATACCCTATACGAAAGATATTGGCCTCATCAGCTTTTGGGCCACTATTTCAGTTATCCCCTTTATATAAGGATTATCTTGTTCTAAATCAAATATTATTATGAGGTAGGTAGACAAAGTGGATCGATATAGACTATCTTGGAACTTGATATAAATTAAGAGAAAAAATATTTTTATTTGCAAAATCAAATCAGTTATATTAGTTATTAACGACAGGGCTTTTTACGGTTTTCGCCCTATTGTCTCAGGAATGATGAACACCGAAAATTTTTTAACTAAGAACAAGGTGCTCTTGAACCAACTTTACATGAAAGGAGCTTACACCTGGGAAGTTTTTGCGGATTCTGAAACTACAACGTTCGTAGATGAGAAAAATCAAAAAAAAAAAACACAAAAATCGCCGAAGAGGTTTTCCAAATTAAAGTTTTATAACTCAAAAATGGTATAACCTAGGAAAAACACGAAAGCCAATCTTGCAAAGAATTTTCACAAGATTTTCCCCTAAAATAAACATAAAAATGTGAATTTTGACCGCGATTTATTTAAAAATCTTGTTTTGTGATTTTTTTCTCATCTATGAACATTGCTGTTTCACAATCCGCAAAAACTTCCCAGGTGTAAGCGGTTTTTATTTAATGTTAATTAAGGCGCACCGTACATGACATTAGCTGTGTGTGTTCCAGAACTAAAAAGTTTTTACAATTTTAAGACTTTTACACATTTTACTCGAAAAAGCGTTCCCGTACACAAAAAAGTTGTAAAATGTTCACTTCTCTTTAAATAAAAATGGCGCTGAATGACGCTCTCTTTAAAAGCTTTTTACACGACAAATTAGGGCGAGTAAAAAAATAGTAACATGGTCTGATTGGCTTATACGCCGACTTTGACATTTGTTCCAGTTTTTTTTGACGTATTTTCCATTTTTTCCGTTCCCGAACTATTTCATTATTATTTTACGAGTTTTACCATTAAAAAGTACGGGAACGAAGCTATTGTTTTATAAGGAGGCGATACAGTCAGCACGTTGTCCCAATTTAAACTTCTATATCTCAAAAATGGTAAAATCTACGAAAATATCACAAAGGTCAATCTTGTAGTGAATGTTCACTGCTACAACTTTTTCTTTAGTCCGATTGCGATAAGACTTTCGGATATTGAAATTTATACTAGGGACGCTGATCTGATAGATAACGTCTCGAAAACACTCTCTGAATCTTGTACATTAATTTGCATGGGCGATTTTAATTTACCTAATGTTTCATGGGTAGCGGGTGATAATAAATTAGATTTCATACCTGCATTAAGTAATACCGGATTTGATATTTTTTGGGATAAGATTTATGATAAATGCTTATATCAAATTAATAATATTGTAAATGTCAAAGAACGAATTTTGGATTTAGTTTTTTCAACCACTTTAAACATTTCGTTAAATAGATGTTCTCCACTTGTACTACCTGAGGACAAGTATCATCCTACACTTTCAATCGACCTTGAAGTAAAAAATTGTTCAAATGAACTAAAGCCTCTGATTAACTCGACTCCTACATACAACTTCGCTAAAGTCAATCTTACTCAACTGAAACCCATGCTACGTAATACTGTATGGCATTTTAGTGATGATTTAGACCTATGTGTGTCAAGATTCTATAGTCAACTTGACACTGCATTTTCCACAGCCGTTCCTTTAACAATGAAAGCATTTGACCGCGGTCCTGCCTGGTTTACACCGAAGTTAAGACGTTTACGTAACATTAAGAACAGACTCTTCAAGAAGTTTAAGAAATGCAACAGCTCAATCAATTACTCAAAATACTTAATTGCTAGAAATGAATATAATATTGAAAACTCAAAATCGTATTCGATTTATCTCACCAAAATCAAATATGATTTAGAAAAGAATCCTAAAAGTTTTATAAATTTGTGAACTCTAAACGTAAAGTTCAAACGTTTCCCAGTTGCATGAGATATGGTTGTAGAGAATCTTCTGATAGTGTAGACATCTCAAATATGTTTGCTGATTTCTTTGAATCATCTTATTCCTCTATAGGATTTAATGGTCAATATAACTTTTCTATTGAAACATTTAATAATTTTCCCTGTATCACTTTAACTGAGAAAGAGGTTTTAGCGGCTTTAAATACATTACGTATTTCAAATAAACGTGGACCGGATGGGGTTCCCACATCCATTCTTAAATCTTGTGCGAATGAATTTTATTTACCACTTACTTGGATTTTTAACGAATCTTTACGCCAAGGATATTTTCCACTCCAGTGGCGGTCTAGCTATATTATTCCACTTCATAAGTCTGGAAATAGATCTTTGGTTGATAATTATAGATCCATAGCAAAATTAAGCGCCATTCCTAAATTATTGGAACTATTAATATCTCGCAGATTAAAACATTTCATGAAATCAATAATTTCACCTCTTCAACACGGTTTTATTCAAGGAAGATCAACAACCACAAATCTCTTAGAATTGGTTACGCATGTGCATAAGGCATTTAGTAATAAGAATCAAATTGATGTTATTTATACTGACTTTAGTAAAGCCTTCGATACGGTTGTACATAAACTGTTGCTTTACAAACTTAACGCAATGGGGTTTCCTTGCGTTTTCTTAAACTGGATATCCACCTACTTAGAAGGTCGTACACAGAATGTGTTATTTAATAGTTGTTTATCGAAAAATGTTACTGTCTCGTCTGGTGTTCCACAAGGTAGTCACTTAGGACCTCTTCTGTTCGTACTATACCTTAATGATCTCCCTTCTGTTATACGTTTTTCTAAAATGTTGATGTACGCTGACGACGTTAAATTGTTCCATCAAATAAAAACTGCAAGCCATTCACTTCAATTACAATTTGATTTACATTCTTTAGCTAACTGGTGTGGCGTCAATGGAATGTCCTTAAATCTTAAAAAATGTAAAAAGCTTTCACTATTTAGGACTCAACATATCTGCACTGAATACCATGTTGGTTCATACAAATTAGAAAATGTTTTGTCATTCGTTGATCTTGGTGTAATATTGGATAATAAACTAAGATTTCATCTTCATATTGATTCCTGTGTTAATAAAGCCAAGTCATTATTGGGATTTATTAAGCGATGGTCCAAAGAATTTCAGGATCCTTACGTCACCAAACGTCTATTCGTTAGCTTGGTTCGTCCGGTCTTAGAATACGGCTGTATTATATGGAGTCCTTCTTATAAGTGTTATTCAGATAAAATTGAATCTGTTCAAAGTCAATTCCTTTTGTTTGCTCTCCGCGGCTTAAATTGGAATACATCTGTACCGCTCCCCCCTTATGAAAGTCGTCTTATGTTAATTGACCTGCCTACACTCGAGAGAAGACGTTTCATGTTGAAATCAATGTTTATTATAAAACTGACTCGTGGATTAATTGATTCTCCATTTTTATTAGGCGAAATAAATTTTAATTTCCCGTCTCGTTTAACTCGTAATTTTATCCCAATAAATTTGCCACTCGTTAGAACCAATTACGAAGCTAATAATCCCATGAGAGCTTTATGTGGATCCTTTAATAATATATATAATAGTATATCGTTTACTGACCCTTTAAACTTAATAAAAATTGCTATTATGCGTATGTAGTGAGTGCCAGACACGTATGCATGATTTGTGATTTAGTACTTCTTCATCTAACCTTATTATAATTAGTTTTAGTGTATTAATACTTGTTTACTTTTACTGTATGCCGGCTGATTTAATATGTAGCCGGTCATCCCATCATTCTACTAACCCTCCATAGTCCGGTCTATGGGGTGTACGCGTTCCCTACGATATAGGGAGGTGGCCCCCTCGGCCGGGTGGGGCGGGAAAGAGTGGCGTGGGACCGAACGAAAAAAAAAAAAAAGACTTGTGGTTTCCAAGCAAAATCATGAAAGCCTAAAAAAACTAAAATGTGAACTTTGATCGCCATTTAATTAAAAAGCACTCAGGCGATTTTTTCTTCTTTGATTTTTCTCATCTATTAACATGGTAGAGTCAGAATTCGCAAAAACTTTCCAGGTGTGAGCTCCTTTCATCGTGACAACTTTTCGAAATTATATATGCGTGTACTATTATAAATGACGCTGATATGTTGAAGCCAGATTTTCACTGTGGTTCAGAAATCGATTTTCCTGGCCAAAACCCCAATTTTGGTCGACACCGATTGTTAATTTTTATATGGGATTCGCTAGTGAATATATTGAAGCAAGGGAAACCAAAAAAATTGGTCAAAATAGTGGAAGGTGTGCACGACGTGCTCATAAAAACGACAATTTTTCCCAATTTTTGTTCTTTGATTTTTCTCATCTATTAACATTGTAGTTTCAGAATTCGCAAAAACTTCCCAGGTGTGAGCTCCTTTCATTTAAAGTTGGTTCAAGGGTACCGTGACAACTTTTCGAAATTATATATGCGTGTACTATTATAAATGACGCTGATGTTGAAGCCAGATTTTAACTGTGGTTCAGAAATCGATT